>NW_026843648.1:4800000-6143218 GCF_030254825.1 Meriones unguiculatus
CAATGAATAAAGCTTCACTTGGCAGGCAGCAACAAGGCATTGAGCAAAGCCAGAATCTCGTTTTTATTTTTTATCTCTTTACCAGCTGATGTTAGCAGGCCTCTCTGATGATAGATGATCCCTTGCACATGGGATGTTGCGAAGGTGTACTGACTATCAGAGTAGATGTTTCTTTTTACCCTTTCCCAGAGTTAATGCCTGTGTTAAAGCAACCAATTCAGCTCGCTAAGCAGAAGTGCCCTTCAGTAACGCCTGGACCCATATTAACTTATGTCCATCTATTACTGCTGCCATTGCCTTTCTTTTCCCATTCTCCCAAAACTGCTCCCATCCATATAGTATGTCATCTCACAGTAGGGCAGAGGCTGATCTTTCATGTCCTTTCGCCATCCCTGTTCCTCTGCTAGAACCTGGAAACAATCATGCTCCAGGGGCTGGATTTGTGGATCTGGCAATAAGGTGGCAGGGTTTAGCCCTGTAGCCGGGGCAAAGGTGACTCTATCATCATTCAAAAGCAAGGCTTGGTAATGTGTCATGCGGGCATTCATGAGCCAGCAATCAGGTGGCTGCCTTATGACACTCTCAAGGGCATGAGGAGCACAGATGGTGAGGTCCTGTCCCAGAGTCAGTTTGTCTGCATGTTATACTAGTGCCGCCACTGCTTCTATTATTTCCAGGCAGGTTGGCCATCTTGCCACTAGTGAATCAAGTGTTTTGGATAGATAGGTTACCGGTCTCTTCCAGGGTCCAATTTTCTGTGTTAGCACCCCATTGACCATTCCCTGATTCTCAGCCACATAGAGATGGAAGGGTTTGGTTACATCAGGGAGTCCCAATGCAGGAGCCAATATTAAGGCTTGTTTGATATTATCAAATGCAGCTTGTTCATCCTTTCCCCAGATGAAAGAGTCATTGCCCTTTGTAAGGGCATGCAGAAGGGCTACCATCTTGGCAAATCCCGGAATCCACAGCCAGCAAAACCCTGCTGTACCGAAAATTTCCCTCAGTTGTTCAGTAGTCCCTGGAGGGGGAATGTGAAATACAGTCTCTTTTCTAGCCTCCGAAGGCCATCTCTTTCCCGCTTTTAATATATATCCCAGGTAACTGACCTGCAGGATGGGAGTTTTTCGCTGTAGCTGAGCTCACCCATCTCTTGCAACAGCTGGTCGGTGGCGTCAAAACAACTTTCTTTACAATCTGCTGCTAATAGTATATCATCCACATATTGGAGATGAGTTACCTGGGGATTGGTAGCCTGGAGGTGCGCCAGGTTTAAGTGTAGGGCTTCATCTTCCTTTTGGGACAATCCTGGATCCAATGTCCTTTCTCCTTGTAATAGGCACACTGATCCTTAGACAGAGGGCCCCTCTGATTTCCAGAAACTCTCTCCCTATCATTATGACTGCACTGTGGTGGCCAGGATCTTAGTCAACTTTCTGTCTTGCCTCTTATCCTTTCTCTTTCTCTCACTTCCTGCTCATTTTGCTTTCTTTCCTCTTTCTCTTCTTTCATCTCCCGGCTGTAAAAAACCTTTTCTGCTACCTGCACTAAATCCTTTAACGACTTTTCCTGTAAACCCTCTATTTTCTGGAGTTTTCTACAAATATCTCTGGCTGACTGGTCTATAAAGATTATAGTCACCATTGCCTTATACTCATCTGAGTTAGGGTCATAAGGTGTAAACCAGCTATATGCCTCCATCAGCCATTGAAGAAAGGCTGTGGGAGATTCATCTGGCTCCTGAACCATCTCTCTTACCTTCATCAAATTGGTGGGCTTTTGAGCGGCCCCATGGACACATGATATTAGAGTCTGGCGGTAGACCTGCAGGCATTCCCTACATCTGGATACGTTGTAATCCCAGTTGGGGTGGATGAGGGGAAAGCCATCATCAATCTTATTAGGGAGGATGGAAGGCCTCCTGTCCATTCCTGGCACAGTCTTTCTTGTCAAAAGGAGGACCCGTCTCCTTCCTCACTAGTCAAAAGGGCCTGCAAGAGTAGCTGGCAATCATCCCAAGTGGGCTGGTGTGAGAATAGGACATATTCAAAGAAATATGGGCCTTGTATCTCATCTCCAAGACATGATAGTCACAGCCTGTCCTATAATAAAGTCATCCATCAAGAAAGTAAAAGAAGCAACAATGATAGAGACAAAAAGAACAAGACAGGCAATTTGACAAGGACACCCTTTTGGGTGGTACCACAGAATTCTGATTGAGAGGCTGCCTCACGGCAGCTGTCTCTGAAGAGAAACAGATGGGAGGAAGACCATGCAGGACCTAGCCTCCCCAAATGGAATCCGGAATGTCCTCCAGTTCCCAGTCAATCGATATTCTGACAAATATGTCTATCGCAGTGACTGAGCAGACGACCAAAAAGGTCCAGATAGGTGACTAAAGAGAAACAGTGCTATACCAGAAATCAGACTAACCTGTTCCGAGCTCGACCTCTGAGCCCAGTCTGTTGAGGGTTAAGGAAGGGCACGCTGTTTTCCGGGCAACGCACCAAAATGTAAGACCTGGAGTCTCACTGCTCAGGAGCTCAGGATTGCGCCCTTCACAGGAACAATCACAGACCACATCTCAATGCAATAGCAAAAGGTTTTATTGCTGTCGAGATAGGTCGCACCTCCAAAGACAGGACATGACCCTGAACATGCAAAGCACAGGGTTTTTATGCCTGAAAATCAGATCACTTTTGCTCTATACTTTACAGCTGGTTGTTTCTCAGAACAGTTCACCCTGCCCTTCAAGAGCTATCAGCACCTGGTTTCAATTCAAATTATCACAGTTGTTTTTTTTTTTTCATTCCCAGGTGGTCCCTCATTTGTTCTGATGATGAAGTCACTGAATAATGTCATGTTGCAGTGTTAAGGGTGCAGGGATCTGTTTAGGAGCCTGTGCAAAACAACTGCCTCATTCAGTAAGGTAATTCAAGGCCCTGGAGAAGACTGTTCACCAACTTCATACAGAGATTGGGTTCAGCTCTAAAGAAGGCAGTAACAGACTGACACCAGATAAACACTGATGCAATTATTGGCACATGATATTGCAAATACCACATGTAGTAGAGCATTTAGAGCATGAAAAGGAGGAGCGGCCCCAAGAGATGAATGATTAAGAGAGACAACTGCTATTGGCTCTCAGGAGCATCATGTCGACCTCACAGGACAAGCTACAGCTAGAGTTCCCAGTTCTCAAAACACCTGGTGTGCTATTTTGGGTGAATCCAGGCATTTACCAAAAAAAAAAAAAAAAAAAAACTGTGAGGTTAAAATCTCTAGAACCCAAAATAGGAGGTGTGTTAACACAGAGGCAAGTGGTCCCTTTACTCACAGAAGGGAACAAGCAGATTCTGGCTCCAAGGGAATGCAAAGGTTCCCGGGGTTTCATGGCAGCTGTGGCAAAGGAAAGCACTGTACTAGGGATCACTGCCCAAGAGGGACATACAGGCTAACCTCTTGCCATCAGGAAACCAACAGAGGGGCCTGTCAGGCTTAGGCCCCTCATGCAACAATACGAGCTGTCTCCCATCACGCAGCCATGAGGTACTAGGCAGGTAGGAAAATATCAACTGAGGATTTTAGACTTGATACACACCACTGCATGCAGCAGCACAGCTTTGCATCTGGCTGCAGATAAACCTCTAACCCTATCCACAAGGCTTCTATGTTACAAAGGAAATACAGCTGTTTATGGACCTGTGTATTCAGGGATGGTAAAGCGGATCTCTGGAAGAAGCAGAATAACTTCTACAGTATCTATTGTACACCCAGGTACTGTTGATGGGGACTGCAAGGAAAAAGTTAAAATTATGGCACATGTAAAACATGAGATGCAAAAATAAGGCAGGGTTAGAATTTCTCAACTGTTACTGTTCTCCTCCATCTAGGGCAAAGCCACACCCTTAGGAAGGACAGGCACATTTGGCAGTACCGGAAATTGTGTGTTCTGGAAAACAGTGCCTAATGATCAGAGATCCAAATTAATGGCAGCAACAAATGATGTTCCTTGAAATGAAGGAAATGACTTCAGTATCCTCTCCCAAAAGTCTTGGGATCCACAATGTGTGCTTCTGAAGGTTCATACAGTTTCTAGGAATCTGTAAAATTTCTCCAGTAGGACAAAGTGTATGGTGGATTAAATAGGTGGAACCAGAGGAACTGCCACACCCACGCCAGTGTCGCCATAGTAGCATAAGCTACAGGGCGGGGGATATGATTTCCTCGGAAATAATGCCCCCTGGAAGGTCCCTGGCAAACTCATCCCACTTGGAAAAGAGACGTGTTCTGAGATTTCTACGCTTCTTCAGTTGTGGCTCTGGGGCTAAAATAATAAATTCTTTGATCTTTCCCTGTGATACCTGAAACAGCACAATTAACTTTATAAAGAAATTTATTATTAGTAGATTGTTAAAGGCTTTAATAAAAATAAGTTTAAGAAAAGTAATGAATTAAATTTAGTATTAATAGGCATTAAGGATAGTAAAATAATAATAGGCTCCTTCTTAAGAAATAGTAGCATGAGAGGTGCAGCTGGCGGGAGTTTCCCCCTCCCTTCAGTGCCTTGTTCCTAGAGAAGATCATAAATCTTGGGCAGGACATATGGGAGGAGGGTTAACAAAGATGTAGTTAGATTTTGATATAGAGAAGGACTTTGGCAGGCATCTGATTTAGCTCCTGACTTTCCTCTTCATTGGTTAGCAATAATAAAACTATATTTGAGGTTTCTTTTCCTTTGTTTGCTCTGATCAAAAAGTTTCTAGGCCAAGATTATTTGTGGGTACTGCTTTATGTTTAATTGCATTTTGAGTTAAAATGTAAACTTTGTATTCTTGGTGAAAGTCTGAATGTTCTGGAAAATATGCCAATTTTAAGGTGCCTTTTGTGAAATCATTATAAAAATACTAGCTTGATTTCAGTAAAGTTGCAGCAGAGTCAAAACCATCAAGGTGTCTCTGTCAATTCTTTGCCGAAACCGTGTCTTCCTGTCTAAAGCCTTGTTCTCCCGCGGAAGACAGGAGCCCGACTGGGCCGGTCAGTGGCAGGGAACCAAGAGGGAACTTGACACCTTCTGTGGCCTGCCACTGAAAGAGAAATTCAGAAATAATTCCAGGAGTCTTTCTGCAGGATAAGTCTACTCTTTGCCCAAATGCTTAGACTTGCAGGGTCCTAACCATATTTAGATTGTTGAAATCATACACCAGGTGACTGGAGCTCAAAGGAACTTAAGGCAGACGGCACACGCAGAGTGCAAGATCTGTTCTAGCCACGATCCTCCTTGAGCATCAGCCAGAGCTGAATGAATGACCTTGTTAAAGTAGGCAAAGACTGCTCCTGGCTTATGCCTCTTCCCCTTGCCTGATCATCAGAAGCTGTGCCTTAGACTCTCCCCTCAAACTCCTTGTGGGCCAACACAGGTGCGTACTGTGAGCTAAGCAGTGGAATTTGGGTAGAACACAAGGCCAACTGTTTCTGGAAAGGCTGCTTTAGGGTGGGATATGGGAAAATTCGCAAGAGGAAGGAAGGGTTTCACAGTTTGGAAGCAGAAGAGCGTTCCACGGTTTGGCCTGTAATTGGAGGCCTCGAGGGAGTGGGTGGGGCTTCAGGTCGGTATTTAAGGGTGAGCAGCGGACACTTTACGCATTTGCCATAGTCTGCACTTTCCTGGGTGTTGTTCTGAGTACACACTGGAGAGGAAGAACTCCTGTCAAAGTGTCTTCAGCAGGATGGAAGATCAGGCAGATGTGGGTGGCTGCAGCACGGCAAAGACATCCCGGCGTCAAAAGACTGTTTGGCAGGCCAAGCAGAAGGAGGTCTTGCTCTCAGTTTTCGCCAAGACACCTTACCCGAGCTTCAGGACCAGGCAGGAACTGGCCAGGGAATTCGGAGTTCCAGAGTCCTCCATCCGCGTGTGGTTTCAAAACCGCAGAAATAGAACTGGCATGTCGAGGAAGACATCAAAGCAGACGACCGCAGGCTCCAGCCATGAAGCCTCCCAACAAGCCTCCTGAAAAGCTTGTCGCCAGGGTACAACAAGCAAGAGGCCCGCCCTCAGAACGGAGAAGGCCTCGAACGCGGCTAAAGTCCAGCGCAGATCAGCATGCTAGTGCAAGCTTTTGAGATCTCTCCATCCCCAGACTATGCCACGAGGGTGCAACTGGCCCTGAGCACAGGTTTGCCTGAGGACACCGTCCACATATGGTTCCAGAACAGAAAGGCCAGGCAGAAAGGCAGCGCTGGAGGCAGCACAGCTAAAGGTGAGGACCTGCCTGCCTCTCCTGGCCCGGAAAGGGCTCCTGGAGCATCGTGTTGCATTGAGCAGGAGGCTTCCCGCGACAGCTTGTTGACATCGGGTTCTGCAGGAGGCCAGTGTGCAGAAGCGTTGATGTCAAGACCCGAACTCACCTTCTTCACAGAGGCCTACCCAGAATCCAGCAACTCCTGCCCTGTCCAGCTCTTCCTGGAGCAACTGGCGAGAACAGTGGAAGAGGAACAGGGACCAGCCGCTCTGGACCCAGATGTACCATGGGAGCAGATCGAACCAACACTCGAGGCTCCTCTCACAGAAGAAGAATATCAGGCTCTGTTGGACGATATTTGACCACATTGAGAACGCCCAGAATTGGGACTGTAAAACCCGGTTGCCTGGACCCTAACCTGACCATTGTCTCAGAGACTCCAGCCAGAAATAAGCTTGGACAGATGCTCAGACTTGCACCTAAGAAAGGTGCAGAGCTCTAGCGATCCTGAGTAAGTGTTGGGGAAAAGATGGAAGGCCCTGGAGGTGCGAGGAACCTCACAAGAAGACCAACAGAAACAGCTGCCCCAGCCCCCAGGGGGCTTGCAGAGACTGAGCCATCAAATAAGGAGCATGCTTGGTCTGGACCTAGGGACCCTATATACACCTAGCAGGTGGGAGGTGAATCCTTGTGCTTAATGTGGGTTGCCCTATGACGGAGGTGTTGTGGAGTGGCCCAGCGGCGGTGGAGAGTTGTTTCTAACCTGGACTTTGTTGTTTCTAACCTGGACGGTTTTGAAGGACAGTTATATAATGTTAGCTTCAGTTATTATCAAGATAAATATGTAATTTGTCTGCTGTTGTACTCTGCGTCATTAAATTATTTTTAGGCATTACTATGACCTGTTATTCTTTTCATTTGGAAGTTAATGTAAAGAGGAGATATGATTATCTTTCAAGCTGAAAAGAGGTGTGATCATGACTCTTGGTTTTTAACTTGACTGCATATGGAATTAAGCAAAACACCCAAATTAAGGACACAATTGTAAAGTACTCTTGCTTGTTTGAAATAGTCTTCTCTACTTCTCTTCTGGATCTATAAAGCTGAAAAATATAACTTTAATCCATATCTTCATACTGCAAAACCAACCACTCATCTTTGCCTCATCTTCTACTGGAAACCTATACAAGGACATGGAAGAAGGAATGTTTTACTCTTTGCCTGTTCTTTTTCGCTTTGGTAGCAAGTCTATTTCTTCATTGACTATAGAACTTTCTTCTTGAGGAGTTCTGTGTATATGAAGGTGAGTTGAGCCAACCAGCCTCATGGACTAAGCCACTGATAGATTCCTCGATTTTCCATTTTTAGGCATCCACTGTTGAATTAATTGACTCACAGATTGTAAATCATTTTCATAAATCCTTTCCTATAAAGAGAGAGTTAGAGGGAAACATAAACTATGCATATAATTATCTTTCACATAGAACTACCAAATTTTCTGCTTTTAATAATGTTATGTAATTCATTCAGAAATCACTTAAACAACAGTACTTTTCATATGAGGAGTTATAGAAAAATATTCATCATCATGCAAAGGCAAAATGCTACCTACATTTTTGGGTATATTGATGGCATAGGAATTAAATTTTTTGATGCAGTTATATTCTAAAATATCATAATTGAATTACAAGTATTTTAATTTTTTGCAGCATTTATATATAGTTTATTTTTACCTCAAATTAGTCCCTTCTTCGTCTTAATTCACTCAACACACATTATAGTGTGTTCATTTTTTATTTTCTCAGGTTACAGAGATTCTATTTTATATGGGGATGACACCATGAAAATTAACTGTTCTATGCATGACACTGCTAATACCAAAATAGCATTCAAATAAAGAGTAGACCTATCCGAATCACACTAGAATTCTCAGCAGAGACTATGAAAGCCAGAAGGGCTTGGATGGATATCATGCAGACACGAAGAGACCACCGATGCCAACCCAGACTACTATACCCAGTATATGTGCAGCCATCCAGCCCTACCGAATATACTAGAAGGAAAACCCCAACCCAATAATGTGAAATACACTCCAGAAAACACATTGAGGCCCACACCATGAGGGGAAGTCCATGCCTGACACTGCCTGGTTGACCATGAACCAGAGTCAAGATAACCTAGAGACACACGATATCTGTAAACATGACAGACAAAAAATGACAATGAAAGATACTATGCTATAATCATTGATGAGTGCCTAGCCCAGTTGTCATCAGAGAGACATCACGAGGCATCTCATGGGAACAGATGCAGAGACCCTTATCCAAACACAATGATGTATCCAGGGGAACCCCACAAATGAGGGAATATGTATTGTAGGAACCAGAGATATTAAGGACACAACAAGCACATGGCCCACTGAGTCAACTGAGTTCATAGGGGATCAGAGACTGAAGGACAAAAACATAAACATTCTATGAGTCTTGTGAGCTAGGTTGTTGGCATACACCTTATGATTATTATCCTGATTTCGCTGAGGGACTTCCAACAGTGAGAATGGGGGTGTCTCTGACTCTTTTTCCTGCTTTAGCTACACTTTCTCTCCTCATGTATTGCTTTGACCAACTCTGATGTGAGGGATTGTTCCTAGTTTTATTATAACTTGCTATGTCATCACATTTTTTTTTTCATTGAAAATAAAATAAATGGAAAAAAAGCAGTGGATGAAGGAGAGGTGAGCTGGGCAGAGTTGGGCAGAGTAGTGGTGGATAGATTGTGTCTGGGAGGAGTGGAGGAAGAGGAAACTGCAGTTCAGATGTAGTGCATGAAACAACAACAAAAATAAAATGCTAAAACTAAATAAACTGTCAGCAGCTAGGGCTGTTGGTGAGCGCCTGCATTCCTAGCACTCAGGAAGTTAAAGGTAGGTGGATCTCTGTGCGTTCAAGCACAGGTTGTTCTATAAAGAGAGCCTGGGACAGGAAAATTGTTCAGAAAAAAAATTCTGTTTTCAAAGAAACAAAAAACTGTCAGCATTTTGTGTTTCATCTTTAGGAACTTTGTTTTATGTTCCACTTTTTTACTTTTTATTTTTTTAATATTAGATACAGTTTATTAACTTTGTATCCAAGCTGTAGACCAGTCCCCTCATTCCCTCCCTTTCCTACCCTCCTTCCCTCATCTACTACCTACACCTTTCCAAGTCTACTGATAGGCGAGGGCTTCTGCCTGTTCCAACTGACCCTAGATTATCAGGCATCATCAGGTTTGCTGCAATGTCCTCCTCTGTGGCCTAGCAAATCTGATCCTGCCTTGTGAGGGGGGAAGTCAAAGAGCCAGCCATTGAGTTCATGTCTGTAATAGTCCCTGTTCCACTTAGTATGGTACCCACTTGGATACAGAGCTAACAGGGACTATATTTGAGCAGGGGTGCTAGGTTCTATGCGTACATTGTCCTTGGTTGGGGATACAGTCTCATACAAGACCCCTGTGCCCTGATATATTTGGTCCTTGTGGAGTTCCTGCCCTCTCCAGGTCACACTAACTCCCCCTTTTTTTATATGATTCCCTGTGCTCTGCCCAAGGTTTGGTTATGAGTCTCAGCACCTGCTTTGATATACTACTAGGTAGAGTCTTTCCCAGGTCCTCTGTGGTAGGCTAGGGTCCTGTTTCTTGTTTTCTCCTATGTCCATCCCATTTGTCTTTCTAGGTGAGGATTGATCATCTTAACCCAGGTCCTCTTTCTTGTTTATCTTTTTATAGATTTTAGTATGTTTATCCTATATTATAGGTCTAGCCTCCACTTAAAATCGAGTATATACCATGTATGTCTTTCTGCTTCTGAGATACCTCACTCAGGATGATCTTTTCTAGATTGTTTGTTTGTTTGTTTCTTCATGTTTACATTTTATGACTTCTTTGAATGGTCTAGATATAAACCTGTCTGTTGCATAGCTGGAACAGTGGTTTCCCATTTTATAAGCTGCTTCACCACCTAAAGAATGGATGGCAAAAGCGTTTTAGTTTCATGTTGTTAGCCCTGGAGTCTCACTGCTCAGGAGCTCAGGATTGTGCACTTCCCAGGAACACTCATAGACCACAACTTGAGGCAAAAGCAAGAGTTTTATTCCAATTTCTATAGGGTCCCCCTACAAAGACAGGAGACAGCCCTAAATATGCAAAGGACAGGGTTTTATACCTGAAATTGAAACCACTTTTGCTCTATACATTGATTGTTCAGCAAGAATAGCATGAAGATAGTTTACACCTGGTTTTAGGTAGTATACAGCTGGTTGTAGATAGTTTACAGGTGGTTGTAGATAGTTGTTCTCAGAACAGTTGACCCTTTCCTTCAAGAGTTATCTACACCTGACTTCAATTCAAATAATCACTGTTGTTTTTCTCATTCCCAGGTGGTCTCTCACCCCCCCCCCCTTTTTGCCTCAATTTTAACCCTAAAATTGTGGATCAACCTCATGGAGAGGTTGATACTCTTTCTGGAGCATCAGGACCTGAACTGCACTTATACTTTCCCAGAAAAAGGGGAGTTCTTGTCTGAGAGTTTATTGTCCCTGATGAGTTTCAGTTTCAGCCGGTAGCTGGAGGCTTGGAGTTTCCAGGTGTTGCAGGTTGATGAAAAGCCGGCTTAACATGTGACACGTGGATTCAAGCTATGATGCCCTCTATTTTGACGGCAGTTGGCGTGGTGAGGAGGATGTAATAAGGACCCTTCAACTGAGGTTCCAGATTCTGGCTGCCATGTCACTGCACATATACCAGATCTTCAACGTGGAACTGATGGGGCACCTAAAAGGACCCAGGCACATATGCACTGCCAACCTTGCTCCAAATTTCTTTCTGAATAAGCTGCAATTCTTTCAGCCTGTACAAGTCAGATTTACCACTAATTTTATCAAGGGGGTACCCAAGAAGAGTCAGGGAACAGAAACCCATATAGTAGTTCGAAGGGTGTTAAACCTATATGGAGAGAGTAATTCTGACCCTAAAGAGGGCCAAGGGAAGGAGCACCGTCTTGTCACCGCCAGTCTCCATGTTCAATTTGGTGAGAATCTCTTTGAGAGTTCTATTCATTCTCTCTAAATGTCCTGAACTTTGGGGTCTATAAGCACAATGTAACTTAGTCAAGCCCCAGAAACCTGGCCACCTCCTGGCTTAACTGAGCAATGAAGGTTGACCCATTGTCTGACCAATTACCTTTGGAATACCAAACCGAGGAAAAATGTCTTCCAGAATCTTTTTGGCCATGACCAGGGAGGTTTCTTTCTTTGTGGGAAAAGCTTCCACCCATCCTGAGAAAGTGTCTACAAAAACCAGGAGATATTTATTGCTGTACCTGGATGGTTTACTTTCAGTGAAATCCACTTCCCAATGCATTCCAGGTCTAGTTCCTTGTCACTGGCCAGCAGTGACAGCTGAATACCACCTGAGAGAGGGCTGGGAGAAAGAGAGAGACAGGGTGACACAGAGAAGGACACCAAGTCTACATGCTTATCCAGGTGTTGATTTAATGGACGTCAGGTTAACACTTAAGTAGGCAGAAAAGTACAAGCAGTTTCTCATGTAGGAGCTTTACTTGGTCAGAACATAGGAGAGCTCACTCAAGGTTACACAGAGCCTGCTGTCTGGTTACTATGGTTGCACACAGTTTCTCAGGGTCAGAGCAGTCTGCTGTAGGACCACCAAGGTCAGTTTATAAGAAACTGGACTTTGGAAAATAGCCAAAGCCAATAGGCAGCGTTCCACTGCTCAGAGGCCATTAACTCAAAATTTGCCATATACTCCAAAAAGGCTGCCACAGTTCCTCTCAGCCACCTCCCTGGGCTCTGGAAATTCTTACCTATGTTTACACTCTGGCAAGGTTCACACGCCCTAGTCACTCACTCACTCAAGGGGGTGAGGTTTAGTATTAGGGACTGGGATTGGCGGACAACTTCAGCCAATTTCTTTGCCTTCAAGTGAATCCATTTATACATCTGAGTTATTAATCTCTCAGCATCTTCCTGGGGTAGAATGATCTTACCTTTGGAGTTAATCCATGCCCCCACGTCGGTGTCAAATATCCCCTTTTTTTTTTTTTTTTTTTGCCATATTAACTTTAAGTCACTTTCTGAGTAGTTTAGTCATTCTTCTCTGGGCAGTTCAGCAGTTAGTACCACCAGGACAGAGTTTCCTCTAGCAGCTGCTTTAGCCTCCCGATTGGCCATGTTATCCCCCTTTGCTGCCCTGGAAGTCCCCTTCTGCTGTCCCGGGAAATGAATAATGCTTACCTTGTCGGGCAGCAACAGGGCATTGACCAAAGCCAGAATCTCATTTTTTATTTTTTATCTCTTTACCGGCTGATGTTAGCAGGCCTCTCTGCTGATAGATGGCCCCATGTACATGGGCTGTTGGTAAGGTGAACCAACTATCAGTGTAGATGTTTGTCTTTTTACCCTTTTCCAGAGTTAATGCTTGGATTAAAACAATCAATTCAGCTCCCTGAACAGATGTGCCCTCCGGCAACGCCTGGGCCCAGAATACCTTATGTCCATTTACCACCACTGCCTCTGCCTTTCTCTTTCCGTTCTACAAAAAACTGCTCCCATCCATATAGTATGTCACCTCCGCATCAGGAATTGGTTGCTCTTTCAAGTCCTTTCGCCATCCCTGTTCCTTTGCTAGAACCTGCAAATCATGCTCCATGGTCTGGATTTCTGGATCCTACAATAAGGTGGCAGGGTTTAGCTCCATAGCCAGGGCAAGGGTGACTCTACCTTTATTCAATAGCAAAGCCTGGTATTATGTCATACAGGTGTTCGTGAGCCAGCGATCAGTTGGCTGCCTTATGACACTCTCAGGGGCAAGACGAGCATAGATGGTGAGGTCCTGTCCCACAGTCAGTTTGTCTGCATCGTTTACTAGTGCCGCCACTGCTGCTATTATTCACAGGCAGGTTGGCCATCCTGCCGCTGCTGAATCAAGCTTTTTGGATAGATAGGCTACTAGTCTCTTCCAGGGTCCAATTTACTGTGTTAGCATCTGTTGGCCATTCCCTGATTCTCGGCCACATAGAGATGGAAGGTTTTGGTCACAATCTGAGTACCAAAGCTGGGGCAGACATTAAGGCTTGTTTGATATTATCAAATGCAGCTTGTTCATCCTTTCCCCAGATGCAAGAATCAATGCCTTTTGTAAGGGGATACAGAGGGGTTGCCATCTTTTCAAATACTTCTTTACTTAAAATTTCCCTCAGTTGTTCAGTAGTCCATGAAGGGGGAATATAAAATACAGTCTCTTTTCTAGCCTCCGATAGCCACCTCTTAACTGACCTGTTTCCTGCAGAGATGAGCATTTTTCGCCGACAGTCTATAGCCAAGGTCACCCAGCTCTTGCAACAGCTGATCTGTGGCTTCAAGTAAGGTTTCTTTATAATCTGCAGCTAATAGTATATGATCCACATATCAGAAAAGAGTTACCTGGGGATTGGTGGCCCAGAAGTGTGCCAGGTCCCGGTGTAGGGCTTCAATTTTCTTTTGGGACAATTCTTGATCCAGTGTCCTTTCTCCTTGCAATAGGCATACTATTCCTTAGACAGAGGGCCCCTCTGATTTCCAGGAACTCTCTCCCTATCATTATGACTGCACTACAGTGGCCAGGATCTTAGTCAACTTTCTGTCTTGCCTCTTTTCCTTTCTCTTTCTCTCACTTCCTGCTCTTTCTGCTTTCTTTCCTCTTTCTCTTCTTCCATATCCCAGCTGTCTAAAACCTTTTCTGCCACCTGCACTAAATCCTTCAACGACTTGTCCTGTAAACCCTTTATTTTCTGGAGCTTTCTACAAATATCTCTGGCTGACTGGTCTATAAAGATTATAGTCACCATTGGCTTACACTCATCTGAGGTAGGGTCATAGGTTGTAAACCAGCTGTATGCCTCCATCAGACATTCAAGAAAGGCTGTGGGAGATTGCCTTCTACACGCACAAAGTGTATGGTGGATTAAATAGGTGGAACCAGAGGGTCCACGAGTGAAGTTGACACCTTCTGTAGTCTGCCACTGAAGGAGAAATTCAGAAATAATTCCAGGAGTCTTTCTGCAGGATAAGTCTACTCTTTGCCCAAATGCTTAGACTTGCAGGGTCCTAACCATATTTAGATTGTTGAAATCATACACCGGGTGACTGGAGCTCAAAGGAACTTAAGGCAGACGGCACACGCAGAGTGCAAGATCTGTTCTAGCCACGTTCCTCCTTGAGCATCAGCCAGAGCTGAATGAATGACCTTGTTAAAGTAGGCAAAGACTGCTCCTGGCTTATGCCTCTTCTCCTTGCCTGATCATCAGAAGCCGTGCCTTAGACTCTCCCCTCAAACTCCTCGTGGGCCAACACAGGTGCGTACTGTGAGCTAAGCAGTGGAATTTGGGTAGAACACAAGGCCTACTGTTTCTGGAAAGGCTGCTTTAGGGTGGGATATGGGAAAATTCGCAAGAGGAAGGAAGGGTTTCACAGTTTGGAAGCAGAAGAGCGTTCCACGGTTTGGCCTGTAATTGGAGGCCTCGAGGGAGTGGGTGGGGCTTCAGGTCGGTATTTAAGGGTGAGCAGCAGACACTTTACGCATTTGCCATAGTCTGCACTTTCCTGGGTGTTGTTCTGAGTACACACTGGAGAGGAAGAACTCCTGTCAAAGTGTCTTCAGCAGGATGGAAGATCAGGCAGATGTGGGTGGCTGCAGCACGGCAAAGACATCCCGGCGTCAAAAGACTGTTTGGCAGGCCAAGCAGAAGGAGGTCTTGCTCTCAGTTTTCGCCAAGACACCTTACCCGAGCTTCAGGACCAGGCAGGAACTGGCCAGGGAATTCGGAGTTCCAGAGTCCTCCATCCGCGTGTGGTTTCAAAACCGCAGAAACAGAACTGGCATGTCGAGGAAGACCTCAAAGCAGACCACCGCAGGCTCCAGCCATGAAGCCTCCCAACAGCCTCCTGAAAAGCTTGTCGCCAGGGTACAACAAGCAAGAGGCCCGCCCTCAGAACGGAGAAGGCCTCGAACGCGGCTTAGTCCAGCGCAGATCAGCATGCTAGTGCAAGCTTTTGAGATCTCTCCATCCCCAGACTATGCCACGAGGGTGCAACTGGCCCTGAGCACAGGTTTGCCTGAGGACACCGTCCACATATGGTTCCAGAACAGAAAGGCCAGGCAGAAAGGCCGCGCTGGAGGCAGCACAGCTAAAGGTGAGGACCTGCCTGCCTCTCCTGGCCCGGAAAGGGCTCCTGGAGCATCGTGTTGCATTGAGCAGGAGGCTTCCCGCGACAGCTTGTTGACATCGGGTTCTGCAGGAGGCCAGTGTGCAGAAGCGTTGATGTCAAGACCCGAACTCACCTTCTTCACAGAGGCCTACCCAGAATCCAGCAACTCCTGCCCTGTCCAGCTCTTCCTGGAGCAACTGGCGAGAACAGTGGAAGAGGAACAGGGACCAGCCGCTCTGGACCCAGATGTACCATGGGAGCAGATCGAACCAACACTCGAGGCTCCTCTCACAGAAGAAGAATATCAGGCTCTGTTGGACGATATTTGACCACATTGAGAACGCCCAGAATTGGGACTGTAAAACCCGGTTGCCTGGACCCTAACCTGACCATTGTCTCAGAGACTCCAGCCAGAAATAAGCTTGGACAGATGCTCAGACTTGCACCTAAGAAAGGTGCAGAGCTCTAGCGATCCTGAGTAAGTGTTGGGGAAAAGATGGAAGGTCCTGGAGGTGCGAGGAACCTCACAAGAAGACCAACAGAAACAGCTGCCCCAGCCCCCAGGGGGCTTGCAGAGACTGAGCCATCAAATAAGGAGCATGCTTGGTCTGGACCTAGGGACCCTACATACACCTAGCAGGTGGGAGGTGAATCCTTGTGCTTAATGTGGGTTGCCCTATGAGGGAGGTGTTGTGGAGTGGCCCAATGGCAGTGGAGAGTTGTTTCTAACCTGGACTTTGTTGTTTCTAACCTGGACGGTTTTGAAGGACAGTTATATAATGTTAGCTTCAGTTATTATCAAGATAAATATGTAATTTGTCTGCTGTTGTACTCTGCGTCATTAAATTATTTTTAGGCATTACTATGACCTGTTATTCTTTTCATTTGGAAGTTAATGTAAAGAGGAGATATGATTATCTTTCAAGCTGAAAAGAGGTGTGATCATGACTCTTGGATTTTAACTTGACTGCATATGGAATTAAGCAAAACACCCAAATTAAGGACACAATTGTAAAGTACTCTTGCTTGTTTGAAATAGTCTTCTCTACTTCTCTTCTGGATCTATAAAGCTGAAAAATATAACTTTAATCCATATCTTCATACTGCAAAACCAACCACTCATCTTTGCCTCATCTTCTACTGGAAACCTATACAAGGACACGGAAGAAGGAATGTTTTACTCTTTGCCTGTTCTTTTTCGCTTTGGTAGCAAGTCTATTTCTTCATTGACTATAGAACCTTCTTCTTGAGGAGTTCTGTGTATATGAAGGTGAGTTGAGCCAACCAGCCTCATGGACTAAGCCACTGATAGATTCCTCGATTTTCCATTTTTAGGCATCCACTGTTGAATTAATTGACTCACAGATTGTAAATCATTTTCATAAATCCTTTCCTATAAAGAGAGAGTTAGAGGGAAACATAAACTATGCATATAATTATCTTTCACATAGAACTACCAAATTTTCTGCTTTTAATAATGTTATGTAATTCATTCAGAAATCACTTAAACAACAGTACTTTTCATATGAGGAGTTATAGAAAAATATTCATCATCATGCAAAGGCAAAATGCTACCTACATTTTTGGGTATATTGATGGCATAGGAATTAAATTTTTTGATGCAGTTATATTCTAAAATATCATAATTGAATTACAAGTATTTTAATTTTTTGCAGCATTTATATATAGTTTATTTTTACCTCAAATTAGTCCCTTCTTCGTCTTAATTCACTCAACACACATTATAGTGTGTTCATTTTTTATTTTCTCAGGTTACAGAGATTCTATTTTATATGGGGATGACACCATGAAAATTAACTGTTCTATGCATGACACTGCTAATACCAAAATAGCATTCAAATAATGAGTAGACCTATCCGAATCACACTAGAATTCTCAGCAGAGACTATGAAAGCCAGAAGGGCTTGGATGGATATCATGCAGACACGAAGAGACCACCGATGCCAACCCAGACTACTATACCCAGTATATATGCAGCCATCAGCCCTACAGAAGATACTAGAAGGAAAACCCCAACCCAATAATGTGAAATACACTCCAGAAAACACATTGAGGCCCACACCATGAGGGGAAGTCCATGCCTGACACTGCCTGGATGACCATGAACCAGAGTCAAGATAACCTAGAGACACACGATATCTGTAAACATGACAGACAAAAAGTGACAATGAAAGATACTATGCTATAATCATTGATGAGTGCCTAGCCCAGTTGTCATCAGAGAGACATCACGAGGCATCTCATGGGAACAGATGCAGAGACCCTTATCCAAACACAATGATGTATCCAGGGGAACCCCACAAATGAGGGAATATGTATTGTAGGAACCAGAGATATTAAGGACACAACAAACACATGGCCCACTGAGTCAACTGAGTTCATAGGGGATCAGAGACTGAAGGACAAAAACATAAACATTCTATGAGTCTTGTGAGCTAGGTTGTTGGCATACACCTTATGATTATTATCCTGATTTCGCTGAGGGACTTCCAACAGTGAGAATGGGGGTGTCTCTGACTCTTTTTCCTGCTTTAGCTACACTTTCTCTCCTCATGTATTGCTTTGACCAACTCTGATGTGAGGGATTGTTCCTAGTTTTATTATAACTTGCTATGCCATCACATTTTTTTTTCATTGAAAATAAAATAAATGGAAAAAAAGCAGTGGATGAAGGAGAGGTGAGCTGGACAGAGTTGGGCAGAGTAGTGGTGGATAGATTGTGTCTGGGAGGTGTGGAGGAAGAGGAAACTGCAGTTCAGATGTAGTGCATGAAACAACAACAAAAATAAAATGCTAAAACTAAATAAACTGTCAGCAGCTAGGGCTGTTGGTGAGCGCCTGCATCCCTAGCACTCAGGAAGTTAAAGGTAGGTGGATCTCTGTGCGTTCAAGCACAGGTTGTTCTATAAAGAGAGCCTGGGACAGGAAAATTGTTCAGAAAAAAAATTCTGTTTTCAAAGAAACAAAAAACTGTCAGCATTTTGTGTTTCATCTTTAGGAACTTTGTTTTATGTTCCACTTTTTTACTTTTTATTTTTTTAATATTAGATACAGTTTATTAACTTTGTATCCAAGCTGTAGACCAGTCCCCTCATTCCCTCCCTTTCCTACCCTCCTTCCCTCATCTACTACCTACACCTTTCCAAGTCTACTGATAGGCGAGGGCTTCTGCCTGTTCCAACTGATCCTAGATTATCAGGCATCATCAGGTTTGCTGCAATGTCCTCCTCTGTGACCTAGGAAATCTGATCCTGCCTTGTGAGGGGGGAAGTCAAAGAGCCAGCCATTGAGTTCATGTCTGTAATAGTCCCTGTTCACTTAGTATGGTACCCACTTGGAGACAGAGCTAACATGGACTATATTTGAGCAGGGGTGCTAGGTTCTATGCGTACATTGTCCTTGGTTGGAGATACAGTCTCATAAAAGACAGGAGACAGCCCTAAATATGCAAAGGACAGGGTTTTATACCTGAAATTGAAACCACTTTTGCTCTATACATTGATTGTTCAGCAAGAATAGCATGAAGATAGTTTACACCTGGTTTTAGGTAGTATACAGCTGGTTGTAGATAGTTTACAGGTGGTTGTAGATAGTTGTTCTCAGAACAGTTGACCCTTTCCTTCAAGAGTTATCTACACCTGTGCCCTGATATATTTGGTCCTTGTGGAGTTCCTGCCCTCTCCAGGTCACACTAACGCCCCCTTTTTTTATATGATTCCCTGTGCTCTGCCCAAGGTTTGTTTATGAGTCTCAGCACCTGCTTTGATATACTACTAGGTAGAGTCTTTCCCAGGTCCTCTGTGGTAGGCTAGGGTCCTGTTTCTTGTTTTCTCCTATGTCCATCCCATTTGTCTTTCTAGGTGAGGATTGATCATCTTAACCCAGGTCCTCTTTCTTGTTTATCTTTTTATAGATTTTAGTATGTTTATCCTATATTATAGGTCTAGCCTCCACTTAAAATCGAGTATATACCATGTATGTCTTTCTGCTTCTGAGATACCTCACTCAGGATGATCTTTTCTAGATTGTTTGTTTGTTTGTTTCTTCATGTTTACATTTTATGACTTCTTTGAATGGTCTAGATATAAACCTGTCTGTTGCATAGCTGGAACAGTGGTTTCCCATTTTATAAGCTGCTTCACCACCTAAAGAATGGATGGCAAAAGCGTTTTAGTTTCATGTTGTTAGACCTGGAGTCTCACTGCTCAGGAGCTCAGGATTGTGCACTTCCCAGGAACACTCATAGACCACAACTTGAGGCAAAAGCAAGAGTTTTATTCCAATTTCTATAGGGTCCCCCTACAAAGACAGGAGACAGCCCTAAATATGCAAAGGACAGGGTTTTATACCTGAAATTGAAACCACTTTTGCTCTATACATTGATTGTTCAGCAAGAATAGCATGAAGATAGTTTACACCTGGTTTTAGGTAGTATACAGCTGGTTGTAGATAGTTTACAGGTGGTTGTAGATAGTTGTTCTCAGAACAGTTGACCCTTTCCTTCAAGAATTATCTACACCTGACTTCAATTCAAATAATCACTGTTGTTTTTCTCATTCCCAGGTGGTCTCTCACCCCCCCTTTTTTGCCTCAATTTTAACCCTAAAATTGTGGATCAACCTCATGGAGAGGTTGATACTCTTTCTGGAGCATCAGGACCTGAACTGCACTTATACTTTCCCAGAAAAAGGGGAGTTCTTGTCTGAGAGTTTATTGTCCCTGATGAGTTTCAGTTTCAGCCGGTAGCTGGAGGCTTGGAGTTTCCAGGTGTTGCAGGTTGATGAAAAGCCGGCCAAACATGTGACACGTGGTTTCAAGCTATGATGCCCTCTATTTTGACAGCAGTTGGCGTGGTGAGGAACATGTAATAAGGACCCTTCAACTGAGGTTCCAGCTTCTGGCTGCCATGTCACTGCACATATACCAGATCTTCAACGTGGAACTGATGGGGCACCTAAAAGGACCCAGGCACATATGCACTGCCAACCTTGCTCCAAATTTCTTTCTGAATAAGCTGCAATTCTTTCAGCCTGTACAAGCAGATTTACCACTAGTTTTATCAAGGGGGTACCCAAGAAGAGTCAGGGAACAGAAACCCATATAGTAGTTCGAAGGGTGTTAAACCTATATGGAGAGAGTATTTCTGACCCTAAAGAGGGCCAAGGGAAGGAGCACCGCCTTGTCACCGCCAGTCTCCATGTTCAATTTGGTGAGAATCTCTTTGAGAGTTCTATTCATTCTCTCTAAATGTCCTGAACTTTGGGGTCTATAAGCACAATGTAACTTACAGTCAAGCCCCAGAAACCTGGCCACCTCCTGGCTTAACTGAGCAATGAAGGTTGACCCATTGTCTGACCAATTACCTTTGGAATACCAAACCGAGGAAAAATGTCTTCCAGAATCTTTTTGGCCATGACCAGGGAGGTTTCTTTCTTTGTGGGAAAAGCTTCCACCCATCCTGAGAAAGTGTCTACAAAAACCAGGAGATATTTATTGCTGTACCTGGATGGTTTACTTTCAGTGAAATCCACTTCCCAATGCATTCCAGGTCTAGTTCCTTGTCACTGGCCAGCAGTGACAGCTGAATACCACCTGAGAGAGGGCTGGGAGAAAGAGAGAGACAGGGTGACACAGAGAAGGACACCAAGTCTACATGCTTATCCAGGTGTTGATTTAATGGACGTCAGGTTAACACTTAAGTAGGCAGAAAAGTACAAGCAGTTTCTCATGTAGGAGCTTTACTTGGTCAGAACATAGGAGAGCTCACTCAAGGTTACACAGAGCCTGCTGTCTGGTTACTATGGTTGCACACAGTTTCTCAGGGTCAGAGCAGTCTGCTGTAGGACCACCAAGGTCAGTTTATAAGAAACTGGACTTTGGAAAATAGCCAAAGCCAATAGGCAGCGTTCCACTGCTCAGAGGCCATTAACTCAAAATTTGCCATATACTCCAAAAAGGCTGCCACAGTTCCTCTCAGCCACCTCCCTGGGCTCTGGAAATTCTTACCTATGTTTACACTCTGGCAAGGTTCACACGCCCTAGTCACTCACTCACTCAAGGGGGTGAGGTTTAGTATTAGGGACTGGGATTGGCGGACAACTTCAGCCAATTTCTTTGCCTTCAAGTGAATCCATTTATACATCTGAGTTATTAATCTCTCAGCATCTTCCTGGGGTAGAATGATCTTACCTTTGGAGTTAATCCATGCCCCCACGTCGGTGTCAAATATCCCCTTTTTTTTTTTTTTTTTTTGCCATATTAACTTTAAGTCACTTTCTGAGTAGTTTAGTCATTCTTCTCTGGGCAGTTCAGCAGTTAGTACCACCAGGACAGAGTTTCCTCTAGCAGCTGCTTTAGCCTCCCGATTGGCCATGTTATCCCCCTTTGCTGCCCTGGAAGTCCCCTTCTGCTGTCCCGGGAAATGAATAATGCTTACCTTGTCGGGCAGCAACAGGGCATTGACCAAAGCCAGAATCTCATTTTTTATTTTTTATCTCTTTACCGGCTGATGTTAGCAGGCCTCTCTGCTGATAGATGGCCCCATGTACATGGGCTGTTGGTAAGGTGAACCAACTATCAGTGTAGATGTTTGTCTTTTTACCCTTTTCCAGAGTTAATGCTTGGATTAAAACAATCAATTCAGCTCCCTGAACAGATGTGCCCTCCGGCAACGCCTGGGCCCAGAATACCTTATGTCCATTTACCACCACTGCCTCTGCCTTTCTCTTTCCGTTCTACAAAAAACTGCTCCCATCCATATAGTATGTCACCTCCGCATCAGGAATTGGTTGCTCTTTCAAGTCCTTTCGCCATCCCTGTTCCTTTGCTAGAACCTGCAAATCATGCTCCATGGTCTGGATTTCTGGATCCTACAATAAGGTGGCAGGGTTTAGCTCCATAGCCAGGGCAAGGGTGACTCTACCTTTATTCAATAGCAAAGCCTGGTATTATGTCATACAGGTGTTCGTGAGCCAGCGATCAGTTGGCTGCCTTATGACACTCTCAGGGGTAAGACGAGCATAGATGGTGAGGTCCTGTCCCACAGTCAGTTTGTCTGCATCGTTTACTAGTGCCGCCACTGCTGCTATTATTCACAGGCAGGTTGGCCATCCTGCCGCTGCTGAATCAAGCTTTTTGGATAGATAGGCTACTAGTCTCTTCCAGGGTCCAATTTACTGTGTTAGCATCTGTTGGCCATTCCCTGATTCTCGGCCACATAGAGATGGAAGGTTTTGGTCACAATCTGAGTACCAAAGCTGGGGCAGACATTAAGGCTTGTTTGATATTATCAAATGCAGCTTGTTCATCCTTTCCCCAGATGCAAGAATCAATGCCCTTTGTAAGGGGATACAGAGGGGCTGCCATCTTGGCAAATACTTTTTTACTTAAAATTTCCCTCAGTTGTTCAGTAGTCCATGAAGGGGGAATATAAAATACAGTCTCTTTTCTAGCCTCCGATAGCCACCTCTTAACTGACCTGTTTCCTGCAGAGATGAGCATTTTTCGCCGACAGTCTATAGCCAAGGTCACCCAGCTCTTGCAACAGCTGATCTGTGGCTTCAAGTAAGGTTTCTTTATAATCTGCAGCTAATAGTATATGATCCACATATCAGAAAAGAGTTACCTGGGGATTGGTGGCCCAGAAGTGTGCCAGGTCCCGGTGTAGGGCTTCAATTTTCTTTTGGGACAATTCTTGATCCAGTGTCCTTTCTCCTTGCAATAGGCATACTATTCCTTAGACAGAGGGCCCCTCTGATTTCCAGGAACTCTCTCCCTATCATTATGACTGCACTACAGTGGCCAGGATCTTAGTCAACTTTCTGTCTTGCCTCTTTTCCTTTCTCTTTCTCTCACTTCCTGCTCTTTCTGCTTTCTTTCCTCTTTCTCTTCTTCCATATCCCAGCTGTCTAAAACCTTTTCTGCCACCTGCACTAAATCCTTCAACGACTTGTCCTGTAAACCCTTTATTTTCTGGAGCTTTCTACAAATATCTCTGGCTGACTGGTCTATAAAGATTATAGTCACCATTGGCTTACACTCATCTGAGGTAGGGTCATAGGTTGTAAACCAGCTGTATGCCTCCATCAGACATTCAAGAAAGGCTGTGGGAGATTGCCTTCTACACGCACAAAGTGTATGGTGGATTAAATAGGTGGAACCAGAGGGTCCAAGAGTGAAGTTGACACCTTCTGTAGTCTGCCACTGAAGGAGAAATTCAGAAATAATTCCAGGAGTCTTTCTGCAGGATAAGTCTACTCTTTGCCCAAATGCTTAGACTTGCAGGGTCCTAACCATATTTAGATTGTTGAAATCATACACCGGGTGACTGGAGCTCAAAGGAACTTAAGGCAGACGGCACACGCAGAGTGCAAGATCTGTTCTAGCCACGTTCCTCCTTGAGCATCAGCCAGAGCTGAATGAATGACCTTGTTAAAGTAGGCAAAGACTGCTCCTGGCTTATGCCTCTTCTCCTTGCCTGATCATCAGAAGCCGTGCCTTAGACTCTCCCCTCAAACTCCTTGTGGGCCAACACAGGTGCGTACTGTGAGCTAAGCAGTGGAATTTGGGTAGAACACAAGGCCAACTGTTTCTGGAAAGGCTGCTTTAGGGTGGGATATGGGAAAATTCGCAAGAGGAAGGAAGGGTTTCACAGTTTGGAAGCAGAAGAGCGTTCCACGGTTTGGCCTGTAATTGGAGGCTTCGAGGGAGTGGGTGGCGCTTCAGGTCGGTATTTAAGGGTGAGCAGCGGACTAATTTACGCATTTGCCATAGTCTGCACTTTCCTGGGTGTTGTTCTGAGTACACACTGGAGAGGAAGAACTCCTGTCAAAGTGTCTTCAGCAGGATGGAAGATCAGGCAGATGTGGGTGGCTGCAGCACGGCAAAGACATCCCGGCGTCAAAAGACTGTTTGGCAGGCCAAGCAGAAGGAGGTCTTGCTCTCAGTTTTCGCCAAGACACCTTACCCGAGCTTCAGGACCAGGCAGGAACTGGCCAGGGAATTCGGAGTTCCAGAGTCCTCCATCCGCGTGTGGTTTCAAAACCGCAGAAATAGAACTGGCATGTCGAGGAAGACCTCAAAGCAGACCACCGCAGGCTCCAGCCATGAAGCCTCCCAACAGCCTCCTGAAAAGCTTGTCGCCAGGGTACAACAAGCAAGAGGCCCGCCCTCAGAACGGAGAAGGCCTCGAACGCGGCTTAGTCCAGCGCAGATCAGCATGCTAGTGCAAGCTTTTGAGATCTCTCCATCCCCAGACTATGCCACGAGGGTGCAACTGGCCCTGAGCACAGGTTTGCCTGAGGACACCGTCCACATATGGTTCCAGAACAGAAAGGCCAGGCAGAAAGGCCGCGCTGGAGGCAGCACAGCTAAAGGTGAGGACCTGCCTGCCTCTCCTGGCCCGGAAAGGGCTCCTGGAGCATCGTGTTGCATGGAGCAGGAGGCTTCCCGCGAAAGCTTGTTGACATCGGGTTCTGCAGGAGGCCAGTGTGCAGAAGCGTTGATGTCAAGACCCGAACTCACCTTCTTCACAGAGGCCTACCCAGAATCCAGCAACTCCTGCCCTGTCCAGCTCTTCCTGGAGCAACTGGCGAGAACAGTGGAAGAGGAACAGGGACCAGCCGCTCTGGACCCAGATGTACCATGGGAGCAGATCGAACCAACACTCGAGGCTCCTCTCACAGAAGAAGAATATCAGGCTCTGTTGGACGATATTTGACCACATTGAGAACGCCCAGAATTGGGACTGTAAAACCCGGTTGCCTGGACCCTAACCTGACCATTGTCTCAGAGACTCCAGCCAGAAATAAGCTTGGACAGATGCTCAGACTTGCACCTAAGAAAGGTGCAGAGCTCTAGCGATCCTGAGTAAGTGTTGGGGAAAAGATGGAAGGCCCTGGAGGTGCGAGGAACCTCACAAGAAGACCAACAGAAACAGCTGCCCCAGCCCCCAGGGGGCTTGCAGAGACTGAGCCATCAAATAAGGAGCATGCTTGGTCTGGACCTAGGGACCCTATATACACCTAGCAGGTGGGAGGTGAATCCTTGTGCTTAATGTGGGTTGCCCTATGACGGAGGTGTTGTGGAGTGGCCCAGCGGCGGTGGAGAGTTGTTTCTAACCTGGACTTTGTTGTTTCTAACCTGGACGGTTTTGAAGGACAGTTATATAATGTTAGCTTCAGTTATTATCAAGATAAATATGTAATTTGTCTGCTGTTGTACTCTGCGTCATTAAATTATTTTTAGGCATTACTATGACCTGTTATTCTTTTCATTTGGAAGTTAATGTGAAGAGGAGATATGATTATCTTTCAAGCTGAAAAGAGGTGTGATCATGACTCTTGGTTTTTAACTTGACTGCATATGGAATTAAGCAAAACACCCAAATTAAGGACACAATTGTAAAGTACTCTTGCTTTTTTGAAATAGTCTTCTCTACTTCTCTTCTGGATCTATAAAGCTGAAAAATATAACTTTAATCCATATCTTCATACTGCAAAACCAACCACTCATCTTTGCCTCATCTTCTACTGGAAACCTATACAAGGACATGGAAGAAGGAATGTTTTACTCTTTGCCTGTTCTTTTTCGCTTTGGGAGCAAGTCTATTTCTTCATTGACTATAGAACCTTCTTCTTGAGGAGTTCTGTGTATATGAAGGTGAGTTGAGCCAACCAGCCTCATGGACTAAGCCACTGATAGATTCCTCGATTTTCCATTTTTAGGCATCCACTGTTGAATTAATTGACTCACAGATTGTAAATCATTTTCATAAATCCTTTCCTATAAAGAGAGAGTTAGAGGGAAACATAAACTATGCATATAATTATCTTTCACATAGAACTACCAAATTTTCTGCTTTTAATAATGTTATGTAATTCATTCAGAAATCACTTAAACAACAGTACTTTTCATATGAGGAGTTATAGAAAAATATTCATCATCATGCAAAGGCAAAATGCTACCTACATTTTTGGGTATATTGATGGCATAGGAATTAAATTTTTTGATGCAGTTATATTCTAAAATATCATAATTGAATTACAAGTATTTTAAGTTTTTGCAGCATTTATATATAGTTTATTTTTACCTCAAATTAGTCCCTTCTTCGTCTTAATTCACTCAACACACATTATAGTGTGTTCATTTTTTATTTTCTCAGGTTACAGAGATTCTATTTTATATGGGGATGACACCATGAAAATTAACTGTTCTATGCATGACACTGCTAATACCAAAATAGCATTCAAATAATGAGTAGACCTATCCGAATCACACTAGTATTCTCAGCAGAGACTATGAAAGCCAGAAGGGCTTGGATGGATATCATGCAGACACGAAGAGACCACCGATGCCAACCCAGACTACTATAGCCAGTATATATGCAGCCATCCAGCCCTACAGAAGATATTAGAAGGAAAACCCCAACCCAATAATGTGAAATACACTCCAGAAAACACATTGAGGCCCACACCATGAGGGGAAGTCCATGCCTGACACTGCCTGGATGACCATGAACCAGAGTCAAGATAACCTAGAGACACACGATATCTGTAAACATGACAGACAAAAAGTGACAATGAAAGATACTATGCTATAATCATTGATGAGTGCCTAGCCCAGTTGTCATCAGAGAGACATCACGAGGCATCTCATGGGAACAGATGCAGAGACCCTTATCCAAACACAATGATGTATCCAGGGGAACCCCACAAATGAGGGAATATGTATTGTAGGAACCAGAGATATTAAGGACACAACAAGCACATGGCCCACTGAGTCAACTGAGTTCATAGGGGATCAGAGACTGAAGGACAAAAACATAAACATTCTATGAGTCTTGTGAGCTAGGTTGTTGGCATACACCTTATGATTATTATCCTGATTTCGCTGAGGGACTTCCGACAGTGAGAATGGGGGTGTCTCTGACTCTTTTTCCTGCTTTAGCTACACTTTCTCTCCTCATGTATTGCTTTGACCAACTCTGATGTGAGGGATTGTTCCTAGTTTTATTATAACTTGCTATGCCATCACATTTTTTTTTCATTGAAAATAAAATAAATGGAAAAAAAGCAGTGGATGAAGGAGAGGTGAGCTGGGCAGAGTTGGGCAGAGTAGTGGTGGATAGATTGTGTCTGGGAGGAGTGGAGGAAGAGGAAACTGCAGTTCAGATGTAGTGCATGAAACAACAACAAAAATAAAATGCTAAAACTAAATAAACTGTCAGCACCTAGGGCTGTTGGTGAGCGCCTGCATTCCTAGCACTCCGGAAGTTAAAGGTAGGTGGATCTCTGTGCGTTCAAGCACAGGTTGTTCTATAAAGAGAGTCTGGGACAGGAAAATTGTTCAGAAAAAAAATTCTGTTTTCAAAGAAACAAAAAACTGTCAGCATTTTGTGTTTCATCTTTAGGAACTTTGTTTTATGTTCCACTTTTTTACTTTTTATTTTTTTAATATTAGATACAGTTTATTAACTTTGTATCCAAGCTGTAGACCAGTCCCCTCATTCCCTCCCTTTCCTACCCTCCTTCCCTCATCTACTACCTACACCTTTCCAAGTCTACTGATAGGCGAGGGCTTCTGCCTGTTCCAACTGACCCTAGATTATCAGGCATCATCAGGTTTGCTGCAATGTCCTCCTCTGTGGCCTAGCAAATCTGATCCTGCCTTGTGAGGGGGGAAGTCAAAGAGCCAGCCATTGATTTCATGTCTGTAATAGTCCCTGTTCCACTTAGTATGGTACCCACTTGGAGACAGAGCTAACATGGACTATACTTGAGCAGGGGTGCTAGGTTCTATGCGTACATTGTCCTTGGTTGGAGATACAGTCTCATAAAAGACCCCTGTGCCCTGATATATTTGGTCCTTGTGGAGTTCCTGCCCTCTCCAGGTCACACTAACTCCCCCTTTTTTTATATGATTCCCTGTGCTCTGCCCAAGGTTTGGTTATGATTCTCAGCACCTGCTTTGATATACTACTAGGTAGAGTCTTTCCCAGGTCCTCTGTGGTAGGCTAGGGTCCTGTTCCTTGTTTTCTCCTATGTCCATCCCATTTGTCTTTCTACGTGAGGATTGATCATCTTAACCCAGGTCTCTTTCTTGTTTATCTTTTTGTTTATCTTCTTCTAGATTTTAGTATGTTTATCCTATATTATAGGTCTAGCCTCCACTTAAAATCGAGTATATACCGTGTATGTCTTTCTGCTTCTGAGATACCTCACTCAGGATGATCTTTTCTAGATTGTTTGTTTGTTTGTTTCTTCATGTTTACATTTTATGACTTCTTTGAATGGTCTAGATATAAACCTGTCTGTTGCATAGCTGGAACAGTGGATTCCCATTTTATAAGCTGCTTCACCACCTAAAGAATGGATGGCAAAAGCGTTTTAGTTTCATGTTGTTAGACCTGGAGTCTCACTGCTCAGGAGCTCAGGATTGTGCACTTCCCAGGAACACTCATAGACCACAACTTGAGGCAAAAGCAAGAGTTTTATTCCAATTTCTATAGGGTCCCCCTACAAAGACAGGAGACAGCCCTCAATATGCAAAGGACAGGGTTTTATACCTGAAATTGAAGCCACTTTTGCTCTATACATTGATTGTTCAGCAAGAATAGCATGAAGATAGTTTACACCTGGTTTTAGGTAGTATACAGCTGGTTGTAGATAGTTTACAGGTGGTTGTAGATAGTTGTTCTCAGATCAGTTGACCCTTTCCTTCAAGAGTTATCTACACCTGACTTCAATTCAAATAATCACTGTTGTTTTTCTCATTCCCAGGTGGTCTCTCACCCCCCCTTTTTTGCCTCAATTTTAACCCTAAAATTGAGGATCAACCTCATGGAGAGGTTGATACTCTTTCTGGAGCATCAGGACCTGAACTGCACTTATACTTTCCCAGAAAAAGGGGAGTTCTTGTCTGAGAGTTTATTGTCCCTGATGAGTTTCAGTTTCAGCCGGTAGCTGGAGGCTTGGAGTTTCCAGGTGTTGCAGGTTGATGAAAAGCCGGCTTAACATGTGACACGTGGATTCAAGCTATGATGCCCTCTATTTTGACGGCAGTTGGCGTGGTGAGGAAGATGTAATAAGGACCCTTCAACTGAGGTTCCAGATTCTGGCTGCCATGTCACTGCACATATACCAGATCTTCAACGTGGAACTGATGGGGCACCTAAAAGGACCCAGGCACATATGCACTGCCATCCTTGCTCCAAATTTCTTTCTGAATAAGCTGCAATTCTTTCAGCCTGTACAAGTCAGATTTACCACTAGTTTTATCAAGGGGGTACCCAAGAAGAGTCAGGGAACAGAAACCCATATAGTAGTTCGAAGGGTGTTAAACCTATATGGAGAGAGTATTTCTGACCCTAAAGAGGGCCAAGGGAAGGAGCACCGCCTTGTCACCGCCAGTCTCCATGTTCAATTTGGTGAGAATCTCTTTGAGAGTTCTATTCATTCTCTCTAAATGTCCTGAACTTTGGGGTCTATAAGCACAATGTAACTTACAGTCAAGCCCCAGAAACCTGGCCACCTCCTGGCTTAACTGAGCAATGAAGGTTGACCCATTGTCTGACCAATTACCTTTGGAATACCAAACCGAGGAAAAATGTCTTCCAGAATCTTTTTGGCCATGACCAGGGAGGTTTCTTTCTTTGTGGGAAAAGCTTCCACCCATCCTGAGAAAGTGTCTACAAAAACCAGGAGATATTTATTGCTGTACCTGGATGGTTTACTTTCAGTGAAATCCACTTCCCAATGCATTCCAGGTCTAGTTCCTTGTCACTGACCAGCAGTGACAGCTGAATACCACCTGAGAGAGGGCTGAGAGAAAGAGAGAGACAGGGTGACACAGAGAAGGACACCAAGTCTACATGCTTATCCAGGTGTTGATTTAATGGACGTCAGGTTAACACTTAAGTAGGCAGAAAAGTACAAGCAGTTTCTCATGTAGGAGCTTTACTTGGTCAGAACATAGGAGAGCTCACTCAAGGTTACACAGAGCCTGCTGTCTGGTTACTATGGTTGCACACAGTTTCTCAGGGTCAGAGCAGTCTGCTGTAGGACCACCAAGGTCAGTTTATAAGAAACTGGACTTTGGAAAATAGCCAAAGCCAATAGGCAGCGTTCCACTGCTCAGAGGCCATTAACTCAAAATTTGCCATATACTCCAAAAAGGCGGCCACAGTTCCTCTCAGCCACCTCCCTGGGCTCTGGAAATTCTTACCTATGTTTACACTCTGGCAAGGTTCACACGCCCTAGTCACTCACTCACTCAAGGGGGTGAGGTTTAGTATTAGGGACTGGGATTGGCGGACAACTTAGGCAATTTCTTTGCCTTCAAGTGAATCCATTTATACATCTGAGTTATTAATCTCTCAGCATCTTCCTGGGGTAGAATGATCTTACCTTTGGAGTTAATCCATGCCCCCACGTCGGTGTCAAATATCCCCTTTTGTTTTGTTTTGTTTTTTTGTTTTTTTTTTTTTTTTGCCATATTAACTTTAAGTCACTTTCTGAGAGGTTTAGTCATTCTTCTCTAGGCAGTTCAGCAGTTAGTACCACCAGGACAGACTTTCCTCTAGCAGCTGCTTTAGCCTCCCGATTGGCCATGTTATCCCCCTTTGCTGCCCTGGAAGTCCCCTTCTGCTGTCCCGGGAAATGAATAATGCTTACCTTGTCGGGCAGCAACAGGGCATTGACCAAAGCTAGAATCTCATTTTTTATTTTTTATCTCTTTACCGGCTGATGTTAGCAGGCCTCTCTGCTGATAGATGGCCCCATGTACATGGGCTGTTGGTAAGGTGAACCAACTATCAGTGTAGATGTTTGTCTTTTTACCCTTTTCCAGAGCTAATGCTTGGATTAAAACAATCGATTCAGCTCCCTGAACAGATGTGCCCTCCGGCAACGCCTGGGCCCAGAATACCTTATGTCCATTTACCACCACTGCCTCTGCCTTTCTCTTTCCGTTCTACAAAAAACTGCTCCCATCCATATAGTATGTCACCTCCGCATCAGGAATTGGTTGCTCTTTCAAGTCCTTTCGCCATCCCTGTTCCTTTGCTAGAACCTGCAAATCATGCTCCATGGTCTGGATTTCTGGATCCTACAATAAGGTGGCAGGGTTTAGCTCCATAGCCAGGGCAAGGGTGACTCTACCTTTATTCAATAGCAAAGCCTGGTATTATGTCATACAGGTGTTCGTGAGCCAGCGATCAGTTGTCTGCCTTATGACACTCTCAGGGGCAAGACGAGCATAGATGGTGAGGTCCTGTCCCACAGTCAGTTTGTCTGCATCGTTTACTAGTGCCGCCACTGCTGCTATTATTCACAGGCAGGTTGGCCATCCTGCCACTGCTGAATCAAGGTTTTTGGATAGATAGGCTACTAGTCTCTTCCAGGGTTCAATTTACTGTGTTAGCATCTGTTGGCCATTCCCTGATTCTCGGCCACATAGAGATGGAAGGTTTTGGTCACAATCTGAGTACCAAAGCTGGGGCAGACATTAAGGCTTGTTTGATATTATCAAATGCAGCTTGTTCATCCTTTCCCCAGATGCAAGAATCAATGCCCTTTGTAAGGGGATACAGAGGGGCTGCCATCTTGGCAAATACTTCTTTACTTAAAATTTCCCTCAGTTGTTCAGTAGTCCATGAAGGGGGAATATAAAATACAGTCTCTTTTCTAGCCTCCGATAGCCACCTCTTAACTGACCTGTTTCCTGCAGAGATGAGCATTTTTCGCCGACAGTCTATAGCGAAGGTCACCCAGCTCTTGCAACAGCTGATCTGTGGCTTCAAGTAAGGTTTCTTTATAATCTGCAGCTAATAGTATATGATCCACATATCAGAAAAGAGTTACCTGGGGATTGGTGGCCCAGAAGTGTGCCAGGTCCCGGTGTAGGGCTTCAATTTTCTTTTGGGACAATTCTTGATCCAGTGTCCTTTCTCCTTGCAATAGGCATACTATTCCTTAGACAGAGGGCCCCTCTGATTTCCAGGAACTCTCTCCCTATCATTATGACTGCACTACAGTGGCCAGGATCTTAGTCAACTTTCTGTCTTGCCTCTTTTCCTTTCTCTTTCTCTCACTTCCTGCTCTTTCTGCTTTCTTTCCTCTTTCTCTTCTTCCATATCCCAGCTGTCTAAAACCTTTTCTGCCACCTGCACTAAATCCTTCAACGACTTGTCCTGTAAACCCTTTATTTTCTGGAGCTTTCTACAAATATCTCTGGCTGACTGGTTTATAAAGATTATAGTCACCATTGGCTTACACTCATCTGAGGTAGGGTCATAGGTTGTAAACCAGCTGTATGCCTCCATCAGACATTCAAGAAAGGCTGTGGGAGATTGCCTTCTACACGCACAAAGTGTATGGTGGATTAAATAGGTGGAACCAGAGGGTCCAAGAGTGAAGTTGACACCTTCTGTAGTCTGCCACTGAAGGAGAAATTCAGAAATAATTCCAGGAGTCTTTCTGCAGGATAAGTCTACTCTTTGCCCAAATGCTTAGACTTGCAGGGTCCTAACCATATTTAGATTGTTGAAATCATACACCGGGTGACTGGAGCTCAAAGGAACTTAAGGCAGACGGCACACGCAGAGTGCAAGATCTGTTCTAGCCACGTTCCTCCTTGAGCATCAGCCAGAGCTGAATGAATGACCTTGTTAAAGTAGGCAAAGACTGCTCCTGGCTTATGCCTCTTCTCCTCGCCTGATCATCAGAAGCCGTGCCTTAGACTCTCCCCTCAAACTCCTTGTGGGCCAACACAGGTGCGTACTGTGAGCTAAGCAGTGGAATTTGGGTAGAACACAAGGCCAACTGTTTCTGGAAAGGCTGCTTTAGGGTGGGATATGGGAAAATTCACAAGAGGAAGGAAGGGTTTCACAGTTTGGAAGCAGAAGAGCGTTCCACGGTTTGGCCTGTAATTGGAGGCCTCGAGGGAGTGGGTGGGGCTTCAGGTCGGTATTTAAGGGTGAGCAGTGGACTAATTTACGCATTTGCCATAGTCTGCACTTTCCTGGGTGTTGTTCTGAGTACACACTGGAGAGGAAGAACTCCTGTCAAAGTGTCTTCAGCAGGATGGAAGATCAGGCAGATGTGGGTGGCTGCAGCACGGCAAAGACATCCCGGCGTCAAAAGACTGTTTGGCAGGCCAAGCAGAAGGAGGTCTTGCTCTCAGTTTTCGCCAAGACACCTTACCCGAGCTTCAGGACCAGGCAGGAACTGGCCAGGGAATTCGGAGTTCCAGAGTCCTCCATCCGCGTGTGGTTTCAAAACCGCAGAAACAGAACTGGCATGTCGAGGAAGACCTCAAAGCAGACCACCGCAGGCTCCAGCCATGAAGCCTCCCAACAGCCTCCTGAAAAGCTTGTCGACAGGGTACAACAAGCAAGAGGCCCGTCCTCAGAACGGAGAAGGCCTCGAACGCGGCTTAGTCCAGCGCAGATCAGCATGCTAGTGCAAGCTTTTGAGATCTCTCCATCCCCAGACTATGCCACGAGGGTGCAACTGGCCCTGAGCACAGGTTTGCCTGAGGACACTGTCCACATATGGTTCCAGAACAGAAAGGCCAGGCAGAAAGGCCGCGCTGGAGGCAGCACAGCTAAAGGTGAGGACCTGCCTGCCTCTCCTGGCCCGGAAAGGGCTCCTGGAGCATCATGTTGCATTGAGCAGGAGGCTTCCCGCGACAGCTTGTTGACATCGGGTTCTGCAGGAGGCCAGTGTGCAGAAGCGTTGATGTCAAGACCCGAACTCACCTTCTTCGCAGAAGCCTACCCAGAATCCAGCAACTCCTGCCCTGTCCAGCTCTTCCTGGAGCAACTGGCGAGAACAGTGGAAGAGGAACAGGGACCAGCCGCTCTGGACCCAGATATACCATGGGAGCAGATCGAACCAACACTCGAGGCTCCTCTCACAGAAGAAGAATATCAGGCTCTGTTGGACGATATTTGACCACATTGAGAACGCCCAGAATTGGGACTGTAAAACCCGGTTGCCTGGACCCTAACCTGACCATTGTCTCAGAGACTCCAGCCAGAAATAAGCTTGGACAGATGCTCAGACTTGCACCTAAGAAAGGTGCAGAGCTCTAGCGATCCTGAGTAAGTGTTGGGGAAAAGATGGAAGGCCCTGGAGGTGCGAGGAACCTCACAAGAAGACCAACAGAAACAGCTGCCCCAGCCCCCAGGGGGCTTGCAGAGACTGAGCCATCAAATAAGGAGCATGCTTGGTCTGGACCTAGGGACCCTACATACACATAGCAGGTGGGAGGTGAATCCTTGTGCTTAATGTGGGTTGCCCTATGAGGGAGGTGTTGTGGAGTGGCCCAGTGGCGGTGGAGAGTTGTTTCTAACCTGGACTTTGTTGTTTCTAACCTGGACGGTTTTGAAGGACAGTTATATAATGTTAGCTTCAGTTATTATCAAGATAAATATGTAATTTGTCTGCTGTTGTACTCTGCGTCATTAAATTATTTTTAGGCATTACTATGACCTGTTATTCTTTTCATTTGGAAGTTAATGTGAAGAGGAGATATGATTATCTTTCAAGCTGAAAAAAGGTGTGATCATGACTCTTGGTTTTTAACTTGACTGCATATGGAATTAAGCAAAACACCCAAATTAAGGACACAATTGTAAAGTACTCTTGCTTGTTTGAAATAGTCTTCTCTACTTCTCTTCTGGATCTATAAAGCTGAAAAATATAACTTTAATCCATATCTTCATACTGCAAAACCAACCACTCATCTTTGCCTCATCTTCTACTGGAAACCTATACAAGGACATGGAAGAAGGAATGTTTTACTCTTTGCCTGTTCTTTTTCGCTTTGGGAGCAAGTCTATTTCTTCATTGACTATAGAACCTTCTTCTTGAGGTGTTCTGTGTATATGAAGGTGAGTTGAGCCAACCAGCCTCATGGACTAAGCCACTGATAGATTCCTCGATTTTCCATTTTTAGGCATCCACTGTTGAATTAATTGACTCACAGATTGTAAATCATTTTCATAAATCCTTTCCTATAAAGAGAGAGTTAGAGGGAAACATAAACTATGCATATAATTATCTTTCACATAGAACTACCAAATTTTCTGCTTTTAATAATGTTATGTAATTCATTCAGAAATCACTTAAACAACAGTACTTTTCATATGAGGAGTTATAGAAAAATATTCATCATCATGCAAAGGCAAAATGCTACCTACATTTTTGGGTATATTGATGGCATAGGAATTAAATTTTTTGATGCAGTTATATTCTAAAATATCATAATTGAATTACAAGCATTTTAATTTTTTGCAGCATTTATATATAGTTTATTTTTACCTCAAATTAGTCCCTTCTTTGTCTTAATTCACTCAACACACATTATAGTGTGTTCATTTTTTATTTTCTCAGGTTACAGAGATTCTATTTTATATGGGGATGACACCATGAAAATTAACTGTTCTATGCATGACACTGCTAATACCAAAATAGCATTCAAATAATGAGTAGACCTATCCGAATCACACTAGAATTCTCAGCAGAGACTATGAAAGCCAGAAGGGATTGGATGGATATCATGCAGACACGAAGAGACCACCGATGCCAACCCAGACTACTATACCCAGTATATATGCAGCCATCCAGCCCTACAGAAGATACTAGAAGGAAAACCCCAACCCAATAATGTGAAATACACTCCAGAAAACACATTGAGGCCCACACCATGAGGGGAAGTCCATGCCTGACACTGCCTGGATGACCATGAACCAGAGTCAAGATAACCTAGAGACACACGATATCTGTAAACATGACAGACAAAAAGTGACAATGAAAGATACTATGCTATAATCATTGATGAGTGCCTAGCCCAATTGTCATCAGAGAGACATCACGAGGCATCTCATGGGAACAGATGCAGAGACCCTTATCCAAACACAATGATGTATCCAGGGGAACCCCACAAATGAGGGAATATGTATTGTAGGAACCAGAGATATTAAGGACGCAACAAGCACATGGCCCACTTAGTCAACTGAGTTCATAGGGGATCAGAGACTGAAGGACAAAAACATAAACATTCTATGAGTCTTGTGAGCTAGGTTGTTGGCATACACCTTATGATTATTATCCTGATTTCGCTGAGGGACTTCCAACAGTGAGAATGGGGGTGTCTCTGACTCTTTTTCCTGCTTTAGCTACACTTTCTCTCCTCATGTATTGCTTTGACCAACTCTGATGTGAGGGATTGTTCCTAGTTTTATTATAACTTGCTATGCCATCACATTTTTTTTTCATTGAAAATAAAATAAATGGCAAAAAAGCAGTGGATGAAGGAGAGGTGAGCTGGGCAGAGTTGGGCAGAGTAGTGGTGGATAGATTGTGTCTGGGAGGAGTGGAGGAAGAGGAAACTGCAGTTCAGATGTAGTGCATGAAACAACAACAAAAATAAAATGCTAAAACTAAATAAACTGTCAGCACCTAGGGCTGTTGGTGAGCGCCTGCATTCCTAGCACTCCGGAAGTTAAAGGTAGGTGGATCTCTGTGCGTTCAAGCACAGGTTGTTCTATAAAGAGAGTCTGGGACAGGAAAATTGTTCAGAAAAAAAATTCTGTTTTCAAAGAAACAAAAAACTGTCAGCATTTTGTGTTTCATCTTTAGGAACTTTGTTTTATGTTCCACTTTTTTACTTTTTATTTTTTTAATATTAGATACAGTTTATTAACTTTGTATCCAAGCTGTAGACCAGTCCCCTCATTCCCTCCCTTTCCTACCCTCCTTCCCTCATCTACTACCTACACCTTTCCAAGTCTACTGATAGGCGAGGGCTTCTGCCTGTTCCAACTGACCCTAGATTATCAGGCATCATCAGGTTTGCTGCAATGTCCTCCTCTGTGACCTAGCAAATCTGATCCTGCCTTGTGAGGGGGGAAGTCAAAGAGCCAGCCATTGAGTTCATGTCTGTAATAGTCCCTGTCCCACTTAGTATGGTACCCACTTGGAGACAGAGCTAACATGGACTATATTTGAGCAGGGGTGCTAGGTTCTATGCGTACATTGTCCTTGGTTGGAGATACAGTCTCATAAAAGACCCCTGTGCCCTGATATATTTGGTCCTTGTGGAGTTCCTGCCCTCTCCAGGTCACACTAACTCCCCCTTTTTTTATATGATTCCCTGTGCTCTGCCCAAGGTTTGGTTATGAGTCTCAGCACCTGCTTTGATATACTACTAGGTAGAGTCTTTCCCAGGTCCTCTGTGGTAGGCTAGGGTCCTGTTTCTTGTTTTCTCCTATGTCCATCAAATTTGTCTTTCTATCTGAGGATTGATCATCTTAACCCAGGTCCTCTTTCTTGTTTATCTTTTTATAGATTTTAGTATGTTTATCCTATATTATAGGTCTAGCCTCCACTTAAAATCGAGTATATACCGTGTATGTCTTTCTGCTTCTGAGATACCTCACTCAGGATGATCTTTTCTAGATTGTTTGTTTGTTTGTTTCTTCATGTTTACATTTTATGACTTCTTTGAATGGTCTAGATATAAACCTGTCTGTTGCATAGCTGGAACAGTGGTTTCCCATTTTATAAGCTGCTTCACCACCTAAAGAATGGATGGCAAAAGCGTTTTAGTTTCATGTTGTTAGACCTGGAGTCTCACTGCTCAGGAGCTCAGGATTGTGCACTTCCCAGGAACACTCATAGACCACAACTTGAGGCAAAAGCAAGAGTTTTATTCCAATTTCTATAGGGTCCCCCTACAAAGACAGGAGACAGCCCTAAATATGCAAAGGACAGGGTTTTATACCTGAAATTGAAACCACTTTTGCTCTATACATTGATTGTTCAGCAAGAATAGCATGAAGATAGTTTACACCTGGTTTTAGGTAGTATACAGCTGGTTGTAGATAGTTTACAGGTGGTTGTAGATAGTTGTTCTCAGAACAGTTGACCCTTTCCTTCAAGAGTTATCTACACCTGACTTCAATTCAAATAATCACTGTTGTTTTTCTCATTCCCAGGTGGTCTCTCACCCCCCCCCTTTTTGCCTCAATTTTAACCCTAAAATTGTGGATCAACCTCATGGACAGGTTGATACTCTTTCTGGAGCATCAGGACCTGAACTGCACTTATACTTTTCCAGAAAAAGGGGAGTTCTTGTCTGAGAGTTTATTGTCCCTGATGAGTTTCAGTTTCAGCCGGTAGCTGGAGGCTTGGAGTTTCCAGGTGTTGCAGGTTGATGAAAAGCCGGCTTAACATGTGGCACGTGGATTCAAGCTATGATGCCCTCTATTTTGACGGCAGTTGGTGTGGTGAGGAAGATGTAATAAGGACCCTTCAACTGAGGTTCCAGATTCTGGCTGCCATGTCACTGCACATATACCAGATCTTCAACGTGGAACTGATGGGGCACCTAAAAGGACCCAGGCACATATGCACTGCCAACCTTGCTCCAAATTTCTTTCTGAATAAGCTGCAATTCTTTCAGCCTGTACAAGCAGATTTACCACTAGTTTTATCAAGGGGGTACCCAAGAAGAGTCAGGGAACAGAAACCCATATAGTAGTTCGAAGGGTGTTAAACCTATATGGAGAGAGTATTTCTGACCCTAAAGAGGGCCAAGGGAAGGAGCACCGCCTTGTCACCGCCAGTCTCCATGTTCAATTTGGTGAGAATCTCTTTGAGAGTTCTATTCATTCTCTCTAAATGTCCTGAACTTTGGGGTCTATAAGCACAATGTAACTTACAGTCAAGCCCCAGAAACCTGGCCACCTCCTGGCTTAACTGAGCAATGAAGGTTGACCCATTGTCTGACCCAATTACCTTTGGAATACCAAACCGAGGAAAAATGTCTTCCAGAATCTTTTTGGCCATGACCAGGGAGGTTTCTTTCTTTGTGGGAAAAGCTTCCACCCATCCTGAGAAAGTGTCTACAAAAACCAGGAGATATTTATTGCTGTACCTGGATGGTTTACTTTCAGTGAAATCCACTTCCCAATGCATTCCAGGTCTAGTTCCTTGTCACTGGCCAGCAGTGACAGCTGAATACCACCTGAGAGAGGGCTGGGAGAAAGAGAGAGACAGGGTGACACAGAGAAGGACACCAAGTCTACATGCTTATCCAGGTGTTGATTTAATGGACGTCAGGTTAACACTTAAGTAGGCAGAAAAGTACAAGCAGTTTCTCATGTAGGAGCTTTACTTGGTCAGAACATAGGAGAGCTCACTCAAGGTTACACAGATCCTGCTGTCTGGTTACTATGGTTGCACACAGTTTCTCAGGGTCAGAGCAGTCTGCTGTAGGACCACCAAGGTCAGTTTATAAGAAACTGGACTTTGGAAAATAGCCAAAGCCAATAGGCAGCGTTCCACTGCTCAGAGGCCATTAACTCAAAATTTGCCATATACTCCAAAAAGGCTGCCACAGTTCCTCTCAGCCACTTCCCTGGGCTCTGGAAATTCTTACCTATGTTTACACTCTGGCAAGGTTCACACGCCCTAGTCACTCACTCACTCAAGGGGGTGAGGTTTAGTATTAGGGACTGGGATTGGCAGACAACTTCAGCCAATTTCTTTGCCTTCAAGTGAATCCATTTATACATCTGAGTTATTAATCTCTCAGCATCTTCCTGGGGTAGAACGATCTTACCTTTGGAGTTAATGCATGCCCCCACGTCGGTGTCAAATATCCCTTTTTTTTTTTTTTTTTTTTTTGCCATATTAACTTTAAGTCACTTTCTGAGAGGTTTAGTCATTCTTCTCTAGGCAGTTCAGCAGTTAGTACCACCAGGACAGACTTTCCTCTAGCAGCTGCTTTAGCCTCCCGATTGGCCATGTTATCCCCCTTTGCTGCCCTGGAAGTCCCCTTCTGCTGTCCCGGGAAATGAATAATGCTTACCTTGTCGGGCAGCAACAGGGCATTGACCAAAGCCAGAATCTCATTTTTTTATTTTTTATCTCTTTACCGGCTGATGTTAGCAGGCCTCTCTGCTGATAGATGGCCCCATGTACATGGGCTGTTGGTAAGGTGAACCAACTATCATTGTAGATGTTTGTCTTTTTACCCTTTTCCAGAGTTAATGCTTGGATTAAAACAATCGATTCAGCTCCCTGAACAGATGTGCCCTCCGGCAACGCCTGGGCCCAGAATACCTTATGTCCATTTACCACCACTGCCTCTGCCTTTCTCTTTCCGTTCTACAAAAAACTGCTCCCATCCATATAGTATGTCACCTCCGCATCAGGAATTGGTTGCTCTTTCAAGTCCTTTCGCCATCCCTGTTCCTTTGCTAGAACCTGCAAATCATGCTCCATGGTCTGGATTTCTGGATCCTACAATAAGGTGGCAGGGTTTAGCTCCATAGCCAGGGCAAGGGTGACTCTACCTTTATTCAATAGCAAAGCCTGGTATTATGTCATACAGGTGTTCGTGAGCCAGCGATCAGTTGGCTGCCTTATGACACTCTCAGGGGCAAGACGAGCATAGATGGTGAGGTCCTGTCCCACAGTCAGTTTGTCTGCATCGTTTACGAGTGCCGCCACTGCTGCTATTATTCACAGGCAGGTTGGCCATCCTGCCACTGCTGAATCAAGGTTTTTGGATAGATAGGCTACTAGTCTCTTCCAGGGTCCAATTTACTGTGTTAGCATCTGTTGGCCATTCCCTGATTCTCGGCCACATAGAGATGGAAGGTTTTGGTCACAATCTGAGTACCAAAGCTGGGGCAGACATTAAGGCTTGTTTGATATTATCAAATGCAGCTTGTTCATCCTTTCCCCAGATGCAAGAATCAATGCCCTTTGTAAGGGGATACAGAGGGGCTGCCATCTTGGCAAATACTTCTTTACTTAAAATTTCCCTCAGTTGTTCAGTAGTCCATGAAGGGGGAATATAAAATACAGTCTCTTTTCTAGCCTCCGATAGCCACCTCTTAACTGACCTGTTTCCTGCAGAGATGAGCATTTTTCGCCGACAGTCTATAGCCAAGGTCACCCAGCTCTTGCAACAGCTGATCCGTGGATTCAAGTAAGGTTTCTTTATAATCTGCAGCTAATAGTATATGATCCACATATCAGAAAAGAGTTACCTGGGGATTGGTGGCCCAGAAGTGTGCCAGGTCCCGGTGTAGGGCTTCAATTTTCTTTTGGGACAATTCTTGATCCAGTGTCCTTTCTCCTTGCAATAGGCATACTATTCCTTAGACAGAGGGCCCCTCTGATTTCCAGGAACTCTCTCCCTATCATTATGACTGCACTACAGTGGCCAGGATCTTAGTCAACTTTCTGTCTTGCCTCTTTTCCTTTCTCTTTCTCTCACTTCCTGCTCTTTCTGCTTTCTTTCCTCTTTCTCTTCTTCCATATCCCAGCTGTCTAAAACCTTTTCTGCCACCTGCACTAAATCCTTCAACGACTTGTCCTGTAAACCCTTTATTTTCTGGAGCTTTCTACAAATATCTCTGGCTGACTGGTCTATAAAGATTATAGTCACCATTGGCTTACACTCATCTGAGGTAGGGTCATAGGTTGTAAACCAGCTGTATGCCTCCATCAGACATTCAAGAAAGGCTGTGGGAGATTGCCTTCTACACGCACAAAGTGTATGGTGGACTAAATAGGTGGAACCAGAGGGTCCAAGAGTGAAGTTGACACCTTCTGTAGTCTGCCACTGAAGGAGAAATTCAGAAATAATTCCAGGAGTCTTTCTGCAGGATAAGTCTACTCTTTGCCCAAATGCTTAGACTTGCAGGGTCCTAACCATATTTAGATTGTTGAAATCATACACCGGGTGACTGGAGCTCAAAGGAACTTAAGGCAGACGGCACACGCAGAGTGCAAGATCTGTTCTAGCCACTTTCCTCCTTGAGCATCAGCCAGAGCTGAATGAATGACCTTGTTAAAGTACGCAAAGACTGCTCCTGGCTTATGCCTCTTCTCCTTGCCTGATCATCAGAAGCCGAGCCTTAGACTCTCCCCTCAAACTCCTTGTGGGCCAACACAGGTGCGTACTGTGAGCTAAGCAGTGGAATTTGGGTAGAACACAAGGCCAACTGTTTCTGGAAAGGCTGCTTTAGGGTGGGATATGGGAAAATTCGCAAGAGGAAGGAAGGGTTTCACAGTTTGGAAGCAGAAGAGCGTTCCACGGTTTGGCCTGTAATTGGAGGCCTCGAGGGAGTGGGTGGGGCTTCAGGTCAGTATTTAAGGGTGAGCAGCGGACTAATTTACGCATTTGCCATAGTCTGCACTTTCCTGGGTGTTGTTCTGAGTACACACTGGAGAGGAAGAACTCCTGTCAAAGTGTCTTCAGCCGGATGGAAGATCAGGCAGATGTGGGTGGCTCCAGCACGGCAAAGACATCCCGGCGTCAAAAGACTGTTTGGCAGGCCAAGCAGAAGGAGGTCTTGCTCTCAGTTTTCGCCAAGACACCTTACCCGAGCTTCAGGACCAGGCAGGAACTGGCCAGGGAATTCGGAGTTCCAGAGTCCTCCATCCGCGTGTGGTTTCAAAACCGCAGAAATAGAACTGGCATGTCGAGGAAGACCTCAAAGCAGACCACCGCAGGCTCCAGCCATGAAGCCTCCCAACAGCCTCCTGAAAAGCTTGTCGCCAGGGTACAACAAGCAAGAGGCCCGCCCTCAGAACGGAGAAGGCCTCGAACGCGGCTTAGTCCAGCGCAGATCAGCATGCTAGTGCAAGCTTTTGAGATCTCTCCATCCCCAGACTATGCCACGAGGGTGCAACTGGCCCTGAGCACAGGTTTGCCTGAGGACACCGTCCACATATGGTTCCAGAACAGAAAGGCCAGGCAGAAAGGCCGCGCTGGAGGCAGCACAGCTAAAGGTGAGGACCTGCCTGCCTCTCCTGGCCCGGAAAGGGCTCCTGGAGCATCGTGTTGCATTGAGCAGGAGGCTTCCCGCGACAGCTTGTTGACATCGGGTTCTGCAGGAGGCCAGTGTGCAGAAGCGTTGATGTCAAGACCCGAACTCACCTTCTTCACAGAGGCCTACCCAGAATCCAGCAACTCCTGCCCTGTCCAGCTCTTCCTGGAGCAACTGGCGAGAACAGTGGAAGAGGAACAGGGACCAGCCACTCTGGACCCAGATGTACCATGGGAGCAGATCGAACCAACACTCGAGGCTCCTCTCACAGAAGAAGAATATCAGGCTCTGTTGGACGATATTTGACCACATTGAGAACGCCCAGAATTGGGACTGTAAAACCCGGTTGCCTGGACCCTAACCTGACCATTGTCTCAGAGACTCCAGCCAGAAATAAGCTTGGACAGATGCTCAGACTTGCACCTAAGAAAGGTGCAGAGCTCTAGCGATCCTGAGTAAGTGTTGGGGAAAAGATGGAAGGCCCTGGAGGTGCGAGGAACCTCACAAGAAGACCAACAGAAACAGCTGCCCCAGCCCCCAGGGGGCTTGCAGAGACTGAGCCATCAAATAAGGAGCATGCTTGGTCTGGACCTAGGGACCCTATATACACATAGCAGGTGGGAGGTGAATCCTTGTGCTTAATGTGGGTTGCCCTATGAGGGAGGTGTTGTGGAGTGGCCCAGCGGCGGTGGAGAGTTGTTTCTAACCTGGACTTTGTTGTTTCTAACCTGGACGGTTTTGAAGGACAGTTATATAATGTTAGCTTCAGTTATTATCAAGATAAATATGTAATTTGTCTGCTGTTGTACTCTGCGTCATTAAATTATTTTTAGGCATTACTATGACCTGTTATTCTTTTCATTTGGAAGTTAATGTGAAGAGGAGATATGATTATCTTTCAAGCTGAAAAGAGGTGTGATCATGACTCTTGGTTTTTAACTTGACTGCATATGGAATTAAGCAAAACACCCAAATTAAGGACACAATTGTAAAGTACTCTTGCTTGTTTGAAATAGTCTTCTCTACTTCTCTTCTGGATCTATAAAGCTGAAAAATATAACTTTAATCCATATCTTCATACTGCAAAACCAACCACTCATCTTTGCCTCATCTTCTACTGGAAACCTATACAAGGACATGGAAGAAGGAATGTTTTACTCTTTGCCTGTTCTTTTTCGCTTTGGGAGCAAGTCTATTTCTTCATTGACTATAGAACCTTCTTCTTGAGGAGTTCTGTGTATATGAAGGTGAGTTGAGCCAACCAGCCTCATGGACTAAGCCACTGATAGATTCCTCGATTTTCCATTTTTAGGCATCCACTGTTGAATTAATTGACTCACAGATTGTAAATCATTTTCATAAATCCTTTCCTATAAAGAGAGAGTTAGAGGGAAACATAAACTATGCATATAATTATCTTTCACATAGAACTACCAAATTTTCTGCTTTTAATAATGTTATGTAATTCATTCAGAAATCACTTAAACAACAGTACTTTTCATATGAGGAGTTATAGAAAAATATTCATCATCATGCAAAGGCAAAATGCTACCTACATTTTTGGGTATATTGATGGCATAGGAATTAAATTTTTTGATGCAGTTATATTCTAAAATATCATAATTGAATTACAAGTATTTTAAGTTTTTGCAGCATTTATATATAGTTTATTTTTACCTCAAATTAGTCCCTTCTTCGTCTTAATTCACTCAACACACATTATAGTGTGTTCATTTTTTATTTTCTCAGGTTACAGAGATTCTATTTTATATGGGGATGACACCATGAAAATTAACTGTTCTATGCATGACACTGCTAATACCAAAATAGCATTCAAATAATGAGTAGACCTATCCGAATCACACTAGAATTCTCAGCAGAGACTATGAAAGCCAGAAGGGCTTGGATGGATATCATGCAGACACGAAGAGACCACCGATGCCAACCCAGACTACTATACCCAGTATATATGCAGCCATCCAGCCCTACAGAAGATACTAGAAGGAAAACCCCAACCCAATAATGTGAAATACACTCCAGAAAACACATTGAGGCCCACACCATGAGGGGAAGTCCATGCCTGACACTGCCTGGATGACCATGAACCAGAGTCAAGATAACCTAGAGACACACGATATCTGTAAACATGACAGACAAAAAGTGACAATGAAAGATACTATGCTATAATCATTGATGAATGCCTAGCCCAGTTGTCATCAGAGAGACATCACGAGGCATCTCATGGGAACAGATGCAGAGACCCTTATCCAAACACAATGATGTATCCAGGGGAACCCCACAAATGAGGGAATATGTATTGTAGGAACCAGAGATATTAAGGACACAACAAGCACATGGCCCACTGAGTCAACTGAGTTCATAGGGGATCAGAGACTGAAGGACAAAAACATAAACATTCTATGAGTCTTGTGAGCTAGGTTGTTGGCATACACCTTATGATTATTATCCTGATTTCGCTGAGGGACTTCCAACAGTGAGAATGGGGGTGTCTCTGACTCTTTTTCCTGCTTTAGCTACACTTTCTCTCCTCATGTATTGCTTTGACCAACTCTGATATGAGGGATTTTTCCTAGTCTTATTATAACTTGCCATGCCATCACATTTTTTTTTCATTGAAAATAAAATGAATGGAAAAAAATACAACCGGATGAAGGAGAGGTGAGCTGGGCAGAGTAGAGGTGGATAGATTGTGGCTGCGAGGAGTGGAGGAAGAGGAAACTGCAGTTCAGATGTAGTGCATGAAACAACAAAAATAAAATGCTAAAACAAAATAAACTGTCAGCAGCTCAGGCTATTGGTGAGCACCTACATTCCTAGCACTCAGGAAGTTAAAGGTAGGTGGATCTCTGTGAATTCAAGCACAGGATGTTCTATAAAGAGAGCCTGGGACAGCCAAAATTATTCAGAAAAAAATCCTGTTTTCAAAGAAACAAAAAAACTGTCAGCATTTTGTGTTTCATCTTTAGGAAATTTGTTATATGTCCCACTTTATATTTTTATTTTTTAATATTAGATACAGTTTATCAACTTTGTATCCCAGCTGTATCCCAGTCCCTCATTTTCTCCCTATCCTACCCTCCTTCCCTCATCTCTTCCCTACCCCTTTCTAAGTCCACTGATAGGGGAGGGCCTCCTCCTATTCCAACTGACCCTAGCTTATCAGGTATCATCCGGACTAGCTGAAATATCCTCCTCTGTGGCCTAGCAGTCTGATTCTCTCTTGGGAGGGGGGAGGTCAAAGAGTGAGCCACTGAATTCATGTCTAAAATAGTCCCTGTTCCACTTAGTATGGTACCCACTTGGATACAGAGCTCACATGGACTACATTTGAGCAGGGGTGGTATGTTATATGCATACAAGGTCCTTGGTTGGAGAAACAGTCTCATAAAAGACCCCTGTGCTGATATATTTGGTCCTTGTATAGTTCCTGTCCTCTCCAGGTCACACTAACTCTCCCTTCTTTCATATGATTCCCTGTGCTCTGCCCAAGGTTTGGATATGAGTCTCAGCATCTGCTTTGATACACTGCTAGGTAGAGTCTTTCATTGGTCCTCTGGAGCAGGCTTCTGTCCTGTTTCTTGTTTTTGCCTATATCCATCCCATTGGTCTTTCTAAGTGAGGATTGATCATCTTAACCTAGGTCCTCTTTCTCATTTATCTTCTTTAGGTGTACAGATTTTAGTTTGTTTATCCTATCTTATAGGTCTAGCATCCACTTGAAAGTGAGTGTATACCGTGTATGTCTTTCTGCTTCTGGGACACCTCACTGAGGATTATCTTTCTGGATTGTTTTTTTTTTTTTTGTTCATGTTTACATTTTATGACTTCTTTGAATGGTCTAGAATTGAACCTGTCTGTTGTATAGCTTGTAAAGAGGTTTCCCATTTTATAAGCTGCTCCACCACCTAAAGAATGGATTGCAAAAGCATTTTAGTTTCATGTTGTAAGACCTGTAGTCTCACTGCTCAAGAGCTCAGGATTGTGCCCTTCCCAGGAACACTCATAGACCACAACTTGAGGCAAAAGCAAGAGTTTTATTTCAATTTCTATAGGGTCCCCCCTCCAAAGACAGGAGACAGCCCTAAATATGCAAAGGACAGGGTTTTATACCTGAAGTTGAAACCACTTTTGCTCTATACATTGATTGTTCAGCAAGAATAGCATGAAGATAGTTTACACCTGGTTTTAGGTAGTATACAGCTGGTTGTAGATAGTTTACAGGTGGTTGTAGATAGTTTACAGGTGGTTGTAGATAGTTGTTCTCAGAACAGTTGACCCTTTCCTTCAAGAGTTATCTACACCTGACTTCAATTCAAATAATCACTGTTGTTTTTCTCATTCCCAGGTGGTCTCTCACACCCCCCCTTTTTGCCTCAATTTTAACCCTAAAACTGTAGATCAACCTCATGGAGAGGTTGATACTCTTTCTGGAGCATCAGTACCTGAACTTCACTTATACTTTCCCTGACAAAGGGGAGTTCTGGTCTGAGATTTTATTGTCCCTGATGAGTTTCAGTTTTAGTGGGTTGCTGTAGGCTTGGACTTTCCAGGTGTTGCAGGTTGATGAAGAGCAGGCTTAACGTGTGACACATGGACCCAAGCTGTGATGCTCTCTACTTTGGCAGTTGGGGTGGTGAGCAGGATGTAATAAGGACCCTTCAACTGAGGTTCCAGATTCTGGCTGCCATGTCACTGCACATATACCAGATCTCCCACCTGGAACTGATGGGGCACCTCCAAGGACCTGGGCGCATAAGCACTGTCAACCTTGCTCCATATTTCTTTCTGCATAAGCTGCAGTCCCTTTAGCCTGGACAAGTCAGAGTTATCACTAGTTATGTCAAGAGGGTCCCCAAGAAGAGTCAAGGTAGGAGAGCAGGAACCCCATATAGTAATTCAAAGGGAGTTAAGCCTAGTAGGGAGTGAGTATTTCTGACTCTAAAGAGGGCCAAGGGAAGAAGCACCACCCAGTCACCCCCAGTCTCCATTGTCAATTTTGTGAGAGTCTCTTTTAGAGTTCTATTTATTCTCTCTACTTGTCCTGAGATTTGGGGTCTATAAGCATGATGTAACTTCCAATCAAGTCCCAGAAATCTGGCCACCTCCTGGTTTACCTGAGCAAGGAAGGCTGGCCCATTGTCTGACCCAATTAGCTTTGGAATACCTTACTGAGGGAAAATGTCTTCCAGAATCTTTTGGTCATGACCATTGTGGTTTCTTTCTTTGTGGGAAAATCTTCCACCCATCCTGAAAAAGTGTCCACAAAAACCAGGAGATATTTATTGTCATACCTGTCTGGTTTAATTTCAGTGAAATCCAGCTCCCAATGCATTCTGGGTCTACTTCCTCTTAGCCGCTTTCCTGGGCTCTGGAAATTCTTACCTATGTTTACTCTCTGGCAAGGTTCACATGTCCTAGTCACTCTCTCAGTTAGGATGGTGAGGTTTAGTATTCGGTACGGGTATTGGAGGGCAACTTCAGCCAATTTCTTTGCCCCCAAGTAAGTCCACTTATGCATCTGAGTTATCAATCTCTCAGCATCTTCCTGGGGTAGAATTATCTTACCTTTAGAGTCAATCTATGCCCCCACATTGGTGTTAAATATCCCATTTTTGCCATATTAACTTTAAGTCAGTTTCTGAGCAGTTTAGTCATTCTTCTCTGGGCAGTTCAGCTGTTAATACCACTGGGGCAGAGTTTCCTCTAGCAGCTACTTTAGCCTCCTGATCGGCCATGTTATTCCCCTTTGGTGCCCTGGAAGTCTCAACCTTCTGCTGTCCTAGGAATTGAATAATGCTTACCTTGTTGGGCAGCAACAGTGCATTGAGCAAAGTCAGAATCTTGTTTTTATTTTTTATCTCTTTTTATTTTTTATCTCTTTACCAGCTGATGTTAGCAGGCCTCTCTGATGATAGATGGCCCCATGCACATGGGCTTTTTATGAGGCGTACTGACTATCAGTGTAGATGTTTATCTTTTTACCCTTTTCCAGAGTTAAATCCTGGGTTAAAGCAATCAATTCAGCCTGCTGAACAGAAGTGCCCTCTGGCAATGCCTGGGCCCATATTACCTTATGTCCATCTACCACCACTGCCTCTGCCTTTCTCTTCCATTCTCAAAAAAACTGCTCCTATCCATATAGTATGTCACCTCACCTTTATGAAGAGGGTGATCTTTCAAGTCCTTGCACCATCCCTGTTCCTTTGCTAGAACGTGCAAACAATCATGCTCCAGGGGCTGGATTTCTAGATCCGTAAATAAGGTGGCAGGGTTTAGCTCCATAGCCAGTTCAAAGGTGACTCTATCATTATTCAAGTGCAAAGCCTGGTAAGGTGTCATGCAAGTGTTCGTGAGCCAGCAATCAGGTGGCTGCCTTATGACACTCTCAGGGGCATGAGGAGCATAGATGGTGAGGTCCTGTCATAGAGTCAGTTTGTCTGCATCTTTTACTAGTGCCACTACTACTGCTATTATTCGAAGGCAGGTTGGCCATCTTGCCACTACTGAATCAAGCGTTTTGGATAGATAGGCTACTGGTCTCTTCCAGGGTCCAATTTTCTGTGTTAGCAACTCCTTGGCCATTCCCTGTTTCTCAGCCACATAAAGATGGAAGGGTTTGGTTACATCAGGGAGTCCCAATGCTAGGGCAGACATTAAGGCTTGTTTGATATTATCGAATGTGCCTTGTTCATCCTTTCCCCAGATGAAAGTCTTTGCCCTTTGTAAGGGCATACAGATGGGCTGCCATCTTGGCAAATCCTGCAATCCACAGCTGGCAAAACCCTGCTGTACCTAAAATTTCCCTCAGTTGTTTAGTAGTCCATGGAGGGGGAATATGAAATACAGTCTCTTTTCTAGCCTCTGATAGCCATTTCTTTTCCTCTCTTAATATATATCCCTGATAACTGACCTGTTTCCTGCAGAGCTGGGCCTTTATTGCTGATGCTCTATATCCAAGGTCACCCAGCTCTTGTAACAGCTAGTTGGTGGCTTTAAGGCAGGTTTCTTTACAATTTGCAGCTAATAGAATGTCATCCACATATTGGGGAAAAGTTACCTGGGGATTGGTGGCCCGGAAGTGTGCCAGGTCCCAGTGTAGGGCTTCATCAAATATAGTAGAAGAATTTTTAAACCTTGAGGAAGTTGAGTCCATGTAAGCTCACCTGAGTCCCCTGAGTCTGGGTCTTTCCATTCAAAAGCAAAAATGTCTTGCCTGGTAGGGCTGAGTTGGAGACAAAAAAATAAAATGTGTCCTTAAGGTCCAGGACCATATACCAAACCCTGTCAGGGGGAGGGGAACTCAACAGGTTATATGTGTTGGGTGCGGTAGGGTGTAAGTCCATGACCTGTTTGTTAACTTCCCTCAAGTCCTGTAGGGGTCAATAGTCATTGCATCCAGGCTTCTGAATTGGCAGCAATAGAGTATTCCAGGCAGAATAGCACCTTCTGAGAACCCCTAGATCAAGGAACCTCTGTTTGTGAGGGTGGATCCTCACGGGTTATCTTAGACATTGGATATTGTTACACCGTGATTGGGGTAGCCTGAGGCTTCAGCTCTATCAGAACTGGAGCTGTTTCTCTGCTTTTCCTAGGCCATCTGTTTCAGCCCATGCCCGGGGAATCTCTGTAGCCACCAGTCAATGTCTTTTTCTGGACTTACCACCTTTTCAGAAAGGCGGCATTCATCTTCCAGTTGAATTTTCAGTACATGAATGGGATCTCCTTTATTGTCTGTCAAATGTGGGCCATCTGGTCTAAAATGGATATGGGCTCCTATCTTAGTTAGAATATCTCACCCTAACAGCGGGTATGGGCATTCAGGGAGAACTAAGAATGAGTGGTATACCCGGTCCACTCCAAGGTCCACCATTCTTCGGGTAGTCCATGAGTATTGTTTACATCCAGTGGCTCCTTGGACCGATGATTTCTTCTTTTTTAGCTTCAAAATCTTGTAACAGAACAGAATGCTGGAAGCCAGTGTCCACCAAGAAGTCGACTGGCTTCCCGTCCATCTTAAGGGTTACCCTGGGCTCTGGGTGAGGGCTCAAACTCTGTCCCCCCCTAATCATTGTCATCATCCAGGGTTAGGACCTGGGTCTCCAGGGCTTGGGCATTCGGTTTTTCTGGCTTTTTCGTCCTTTTAGGACAATCCTTGATCCAATGTCCTTTCTCCTTGCAATATGCACACTGATCCTTAGACAGAGGGCCTCCTGGAGTCTGGAGGGTCTTAATCTTGACAGCAAGGATCTTGTCAAGGTGAAGGGTGCCCTCGTGTGGCCATTCAACCTGAAAAGTAGGCCACTCTGAGGAACAGAAAGTTTGCCATTTTCCCTTTTTAACTTCAACTGAAATGTTATGTGCCCTATATCTCACCTCTGAGAAATGATCAAGGGTGAGGGATAAGGGTGTAGTCACAGTTTGTCCCATAATAAAGTCATCTGTCAAGAAAGTCAAAGAGGAAACACAGATAGAGACAAAGAGAACAAGACAGACAATTAGACAAGGACGCCCTTGCGGGTGGTACCACAGAACTCTGATTGAAAGGCTGCCTGGCGGCAGCCATCTCTAACAGGAAATAGATGGGAGGAGGAGCGTCCCAATCCTAGCCTCCCAAACCGGAGCGTCCTCCAGTTCCCAGTCAAGTGATAGTCTGATACGTCTGTCTATCACAATGAATGATCAGATGACTAAAAAAAGGTCTAGATAGGCGCCTAAACAGAAACAGATTGGTAAGACAGAAACAAGCAAAGCAAAACAGAAATTAGACTAACCTGTTTTGAGCTCAACCTCCGAACTCAGTCTGATGAGGGTTGGGGAAGGGGCACGCCCTTTCCCGGTCAAACGCACCAAAAATGTAAGGCCTGGGGTCTCACAGCTCAGGAGTTCAAGATTGCGCCCTTCCCAGAAATCCCCACAGACCACGACTCCATGCAAAAGCAAGAGTTTTTTGTTTGTTTGTTTGTTTGTTTGTTTTTTGTTTTTCCAATCGTGATACGGTCACCCCTCCAAAGACAGGAGACGACCCCAAGCATGCAAAGCACAGGATTTTTATACTTAAAAATCTGGCCACTTTTGCTCTATACATTGATTGGTCAGCAAGAATAGCATGAAGATAGTTTACAGCTAGTTGTTTGCAGTTTTTGGCCATTTGTGAGTTTTCTCAAAACAATTCACCCTGCCGTTATTTTTTAAAACCTATCTCGGAGCAGTTTATCCTGCCTTTTGAGAGCTACGTGGCTCTGGCTTTAATTCAAAGATGGGAATAGTCACAGCTGTTTTTTATTTTACAGTTGTTTGCATACTCAGGTGGTCTCTCGGATGGAGATGAAGAGAGAGAGAGAAGGAGACAGCAGGACATGATAGCAGAAGAGAGAGAAGGGGGCACCCCAACAGAGAAGGGGGAGAGCGCAAGAAGGCAATAGCAAGAGGGCGAGAGGCCAAGAGAGAGACAAAGTGGGCAGGCAGATCCTTTTAAGGAGCAAAGTAACCACACCTGCCCTCCCTGGCAGTCAACACGTAATGTCATCACAGGTTGCTAGGAAAGCCAGAAACAGGTGCCTAAATACTAAGAGTTGGCATAGGCCTTTAATCCCAGTACTCTGCCAGGCAGAAGCAGGCCAGTCTCTGTGAGTTCAAGGTCAGGCTGGTCTACAGATCTAGTCCAAGATAGCCAAGGCTAAAAGGAGAAACCCTCTCTCAAAATACCAAAATATTCATATGTATAATTAATACATTCTCACTAAATATAGTAATATAAACCAATATATTTAATAAATATGTTATATATTAATATATACATTTTGTTTTAATCATATGTATATGTTTCAATTTATGTTTTAATCATATAGATATATTATTGAAATAAAAAATCTGAGCCAGGCTTTGTGGCACATATCTCTAATCCTGTCTCTCTAGGAGACACAAGCATGCTGCTGTGTAAGTTCAGTGTCACCCTGGTCTACAAAGCAAGTCCAGGACATGCACGGCTAGAGAGAAACATTGTCTAAAAAAACAGGCTAGTTGTGTGGCTAGATATATCTGAAATCACATAGTGTGACAAGGCTATAAGAAAGTCTTACAAGGCATGGTGACACACATCCATAGTCCCAGCACTTGAGAGGCAGATGAAGGTAGGTCTCTGTGAATTCAAGGTCAGCCTGGTTTACAAAGAGAATCCTGGATTGGCAATGATGCACTGAGATACCATGTCGCAAAAATAAAACATTAAATTAAATTAAAAAAATCAAAGCCTGGATTGTTGGCAAATGCCTCTAATACTAGCACTATGACTGGCAGAAGGAAATGGATCTGTGTTAGTTTAAGGCCTGCCTGGTCTAGAAAGCATGACAGGTCAGTCAAGGCTATACAGAAAATCTCTTTCTTAAAAAACAATATCCTGGGATGTAAACAAAAAAACCTTCTAGTATCTGAAGGTTGTTTCTTTTTTTTAACTTTTAAAAAATTTATGTTTTTGTAAATTACAGTTTATTCACATTGTATCCATGCTGTGTCTCCATCCTTCATCCCCTCCTTTATTCAACCTCCTAACTTCCTCCTATTTCTGTCCTAAAGTCCACTGATATGGGAGGTCCTCCTCCAATTTCATCTGACCCTAGCCTATGAGATCTCATCAGAACTGGCTGCATTGTCCTCTACTGTGGCCTGCTCCCCCATCAAGGAGAGGTGACCAAAGAGCCAGACACTGAGTTCATATCAAAGACAGTTCCTGTTCCCATTACTAGGAAACTCACTTGGAGACTGAGCTGCCATGGAATATATCTGGGCAGGAGTTGAAGAGGTTCAAGGTTATCTCCATGCATGGTCTTTGGTTGGAGTATCAGTCCCAATGCCCTCCTTGTTGAACTCCTGCCCCCTCAAAAGTCTTCCTTAGTCATCAGGGAAATACAAATCAAAATGAACCCAGGATATCACATTACACCTATCAGAACAGAAAAGATCGAAAACTCAAGTGACAACACATTCTGGAGAGGATGTGTGAAAAGGGGAACACTCCTCCATGTCTGGTCGTGATGTAAACTTGTACAACCACTTTGGAAATCAATGTGGTAATTTCTCAGAAAATTAGGAATAGTGCTACCTCCAGATCCAGCTATACCACTCCTAGGTATATATCCAAAATTTGATCAAGTGTACAACAAGGACATTTGCTGGACCATGTTTGTAGCTGCTTTATTTGTAATAGCCAGAAGCTGGAAACAACCCAGGTCCCACTCCATTGAGGAATGGATATAGGAATTGTGGTACTTTTACACATGGGAATACTACTAAGCATTTAAAAATAAGGAAATCATGAAACTGGCAGGCAAATGGTGGGATCTAGAAAAGATCATCCTGAGTGAGGTATCCCAAAAGCAGAAAGACACACAGGGTATATACTCACTCATAAGTGGGTATTAGACATATAATACAGGATAAACATACTAAAATCTGTACTCCCTAAGAATCTACTAAAAAAAATTTTTTTAATCTGTTTTTCATCATAGCCTTGGAGGAAGTAAATTATTTACCATGTTCACTTATAACGTAATGGAGGAAGTCACCAATTGTGGTTGTGTTCTATATTTTGAAACATTGGAGTAGGTATTGAAGTTTGATGTATGTGTATCAAATCCAATCACAGAAGTTTATTAGGTAAATCTGTTATTCTTTCTGTGGCTGCTGTTGATCTAATGCATTTCCACTTGCTGATAGGTATTTTTCTGCTGAAAAGTATAGAATGGGATTCCCATCATCTATGTGATCCATTGCTTATTTATACCATGTGGTATGTGATCATGCTTTTCAATGAAGGGCCTCTGAGAAAGCATGGTGCTTTTGTTTTTCATTTTCACAAATTCCTTTAAGATGTTTGTTTTCAAGCCTGATTTGGATGTCAGTAATTAGGCAAAGCTGCATTTGAAGTCTTGATTCTCATGTCAGCTTTCTGAGTACACGTCCAAGGGTGGAAGATGTTCCCCCAATGTGTTCTATTTTTACCAACATTAATGTTAAAATGCTTAATAGTGTATATGTATGTATGTATATATGCATAAATATATATGAATATATATATACACACATATATATGTTATTTGAAGTTCCATTCTTCTTATGTTCCCATTAGTTACTACATGACACATAATGTTGAAGTACTGCCTTCTGAGAGAATTATCTAGAGGTGCTGAATAATGTAACAGCAATGATATTTATTTCAAAACAGCATGTTGTGTGTGTATGTGTAATCTGACTATGGGTTCTTAGGCCATGACAAATGTATGAAGACTTGGTGACAGCTTTGTGGGGTTTATTTTAGTCATTGTTATATGTTCAAAGTCATGTTGCCAGTTTTGCTTACCACAGACATTCCCCACTGAGTTCATTGATACTCAAATAAACTTAATTGAAATATTACATCAGTAAAACATTGTCTTCTATCCAGATTATAAACCTATTGTCCTATAAGGATGGAAGAACATGAAATAATAATAATAATAATAATAATAATAATAATAATAATAATAAATGCTATGTACAAATTAAAATGATATAATGCTGTCATTTTTTTTTGGAATGTGTTAGTTCATTCTTAGGAGTAAAGACTTATTCATAAAACTGTCTCAGATCTACAAGTGAATGTCAGAGAGTTGTCTCAGTGGGAATACTTGGTTGTTTCTAAGCCTGATGATTTGAGCTCAATTTCTGGGTAGCCAATATTACTCCTATAGAATTTTTCTAATATTTCTATACTTGGGCCTTTGTATGTACAAATTCACACACCAGCACATACATAAATCATTTTTAAACCTAAATAAGGGCCAGTTCTTTCACTGGTCAAAAGACTCTTTGGGTTTCATGTTGAAAACTCATATATGGGATGTAAACAGATAGTAAACAGCAATAAGTTGTCCTCTCATGGCACATACATACTCAAACATTTTTCAATGGATGAAATTAAAGCAAAGGAGAAAACCCACTTACTGACAACATCAGAAATGATTTTGCAATTGTAAATAAATGTAGAATTTGAAGACTTATTACTGTTCATTAAAAGAAAAAAAATGTTACCTGTGTACATCTTATTTTATCCATTCATTCCTTGATTCAAGAATAAGTCATTAAAAATATCTTAGCTTTGCTCAGAGATGCATCCCTGTCATCGTAGACCTGGGAGTCCATGGAAACCTAATCTTTCTGAGATTATGGTCAGCTTGGTCCACACAATTAGCTCTCTTTTGTGTTTGTTCGTTCATTTATTTGTTTGTTTTTTAGACAAAATTTCCTTGTGTAGTCTTGGCTGTCCTAGATCTACTTTGTAGACCTGGCTGGCCACAAATTCAAGTCTCTTCTTCCCTGAGTGCTGGGATTACAGGGGTGTGCCACCATGCCCAGCTCCAAAACTGAGTTCTAAAACAGGCATGGCTATGTAGAAATATCATGTATTTAAATGATCCCCCAAAATGTACTCTGTATCTCAAATTATAGGGTTTTTTTCCCCCTCAGGGATAGTGTCCACAGAGCTGGGTCCTGGTACTGTTCCTGGTCCTGGTCCTGGTCCTGGTCCTCAGAGCCTAGCTCTTGGCCCAGCTGTGGCCCCAAAATTCTGCTGTCAAGCACTGGCCCTGTTGGGCTTTTTTTTCTGGGGCTCAATCTATCCCAGTAGACCCCCTGCGCACCAACTACACACCTGGCAGCATCTTCTATAGATGGATGCACATGCCCAACTCGCAGGAAACTCTCAACAAAAACAGGCTCCATACCCCTTGGCTAAGCCACCCACTGTGGGCCGATGGGGAGGCCCCATCTCTGAATACATCACTTAAGTTGAGTAAGCAACACGTTTTAAATAATAATAATATGAAACCAACAACAATAACACAAGAGTGAAAAACAGCAATTTAAAAATATACAAAATTAAGGGAATCTTTTCTCTAAGGGGAGAAGGCGCTGGATGCAGCTCAGCCGGCAATTGTACGAACTATATGTCTACCTCGGGCAGCGGGGACAGGGGAATGGGTGCCCCCAAGTGCACTACAGTGGAGAGAAACAGTAGCTCATCCGCCAAGTCCACAAGGGCCTGTGTGTCCTCTGATGCTAAAGCCAGAGGTTGCACTGGTCCAGCTTCTGGCAAGACTGGGGATCCTGCAGCCATGGGATCCAGGATCTCAGCATCCTCTTTGGGCTTAGCATCTGCCTCCAAAACCAGGCTCCGTTTCTCCTGTACCACCAAGGTGTCTTGCATGGACAGCTCTGCAGTTGAGGCCCCAAGTAGCCCCGGATCTGGGCAAAGAAAGGGGTGAGCCGTCATCTGGGATAAGGGAGCAGCCTGAAGGCACGCAGAATGGGGTGAGCTAACCCAAGATGGCCTCTCCATGCCAGGGAAGGCACAGTCCCCTCTCCTACCCGCAGGACAGTCGATTTGACAGTCTTCCTCCTCTGCTTCCTTGGCCAGAGCTTCAGGACACTTCCCCTGTGGGACACGGGGTTGGAATCAGCTGCTACGTCACTAGGCGCCTCCCTCGGGTCCTCATCCTCCTCCTAATTCTCCTCCTCCTTCTCAGGCTTAAGCTTATCTAGGGCTTATCCATTGCCCGGAGGATCTCCCCAGATTGGCAGTCCGACTCTGCAGTGGGCACATGGATCCTTGCATAGTCCAGCAGCCGTCTCACGATGGCCAGGTCCGGGGGCCCAGAGAAATCCTGGGGGAATTTCTGCAGCCACTGGGACAAGAACGAGAAGATGGCACTGTGGGTGAGAGCAGGGCAAAGGGACACTTTGTCGGGAGTCTGGCCTCTCTTTGGAACTGCGGGGGGGCATTGGTATCCCCCAGGGCCTTTCCTTTTTTGTCTCTCCCTCTGCTGCTCAAAACCTAGGAGCCCAGTGGGAAATCTCTATCCTCTACCAGCAGGTTAGGTCGTGAGGACAGTCCCTAGGTAGAGAACCCCAAAGGTGAGGCTCCTGGCCAAAATTGGCCCTCCACCCTGGCCTTAAATGCCCCTTCCTGCTCACCACCCCCCTCCACCCCAAGCCTACTCATGTCTTTGTCTGCTTTTCCGCCTGAAGGATCTATACCTGTGACAGTTCACGGGGGTGATACCCCTACTGCCCCGTGTCCCCAAGCCACCCAGACATCTAGAAGGAACTATTAGAATCTTCCCAGGGATGGGTGTGGGGGTGCTAGGGGCTCCATCCATAACAAACACCGCAAATGGGGTCCAGAATCCTTTACACAAACGGGGAAAGGTCGCTCAGGGCATGAGAAATGGTGGTGTGTGAGATTCCCTGGGGAAGGTGAATGGCACCTGTGAGAGCCCCACCCTGCCACAATCACCCATGTTTGGCCATGTCACTTTAAGGGGTCTGGCCTGGGACTCAGGATGCTGGGACTCACACGTCCGGTTCTGTGAGGGCACAGGGCACTGGCCCTGGGAAACAGCAGGAGAAGATCTGAGAGCTGGCTAGATCCCTGGTGGAACCACTCTCCTGCCTTTTCAGCATCAGGTCCAGAACCAACCAGATGGTGGCAATCTTTGGATAAAGGGCCAGAAGGTGGGCAAATAGGGAATCATCTACTTCACATCGTCCATGTGATCATTGCTGAGCATGAGGATGCCATGAAGGAAGGCTCACTACCTTTCGCTATGAGGAAGGACCAGGGCAGGAGGGAGGCTTTAAGTGTGCAAACCCCGAGGGGCACCAATGACCACTTTCCCTACACCTAAGCGGGAAGCAGGCATGAAAAGCGTTCCTCAGTGTCCCAACAGGAACACTCTTCCAGGCTGCGATCGCGGTGGATGGGGGGTGGGGTGGACCAGAAAGCTTCCCTGCTGCAGGACAGCCCTGGTTACCTTGGTCTCCCAGTGGGGAACAGGCCAGAAATGTGTCAGGGAGCGCACCACATGTCTCCAGCAGCGGCACAGGCGACCACCGCTGTCTTCTCTGAGACCTCAGCCCGTGGAGGTCTGGAAGCAGAAAAGACTCATCTCTCCAGCTCCTTTGGACCGGCTGGTCTGTCCAGGCTGCTGTTGCTGCTGCTGGCCTCCCGTTACCTGGCAACCAGGGTTCCGAGTTCCATCCGGAACCGGGCTGAGGAAGCGTGGTCACTTCCTGGAGTCACCCTGACAGAGCCTCCCCATCCTGGGCTCTCCCTGGGGACCACCAGCCCTGCAAGCTCTGCTGATTAAACCATCAACAGTTCCAGAGAGAAATGATGGAGAAGTTGCCTCCCGTCACCACTAGAGGGCATAGAGGCACATGAGAGGGTGCAAGGATGAAAAGAACAGCAGCAGCAGAGAGGGATGGCTACCATCCCTCTTCAATCTTTTATTATTATTATTATTATTATTATTATTAATATTATTATCATTCCTTTCTTCTTCCCTAGTATACTGCAAACAAATTCACCTTCTTTCATCTCCCCTACTGAACTAAAATGTTCTCATCTCTCAGCCTTTGAATATGTAAGTTCTTTATCTTTTCTGGGGTGTTAGGTACCTCTTGCTTTCCGTTAGGTTTCATAGTAGAATTTATAGTGATGTATACATTTCTATGCATGGTCTATAGGTTTGATTATGGTGGATTAACCCACAAGGCTGTAAGCTTATAGAGAAAGAATGGTGTTTTCATGAATCATTTTCTGTGTGCTCAGGATTTAGCACAGTATTGGGTACCTAATTCACAATAACTATCTGTGGAAGGACAAATAACCTTTTAATCAGTAAATTCCTTTAATAAAGTCTTCATAATCTGATAGTAATACAGAATTCCCACCTCAAGGATGGGAGCATATAGCATTTTATTTGTTAATGCCAGCCATTGGGCCACCTGTAAAAATCATTTCCTAAATTCTTTTTCCTGAATTCTTGTTCTGTTACTGCTGTTACTAGGACAGTCTCCTCTATGCCTGTTGCCTTCTCTGTGTTCTCTTTAATTTATCCCATAACAAGATACTTCCTTTAAGCTTTAGTGAGCTTTAGCATCTGGCTTCATTATATCCAAAGACTATCTGTTTCTGCCTGTTTTGTACAGAAGGCAGGAATACAACTCAGAGGTAGAACATTTGCTTCACATATAGGAGGTAAGGAAGGAGGAGGAAGGGGAGGAGAAAAAAAGGAGCAGGAGAAGTGAAACATTGTTTTTCTTTATGCAGATGCACTTCCTTCAATACAGGGGTTAACAGTCTTCTTGTCTCTGCATTCCAAATAAGGTAGAAATTCCAGATACAGCAACAGTGATACTTATTTGGTGTTAGTTTTTAACCTGGTCCTTCTCCTGACATTTACTCTGTAACTGCTTTATATGTAGTTGGTTTTATGTACATGTTCATTTTCTGGGAAGAATAATTTTTTTTCATTAGGTTTTATGAGAAGTCATATCCTCAGAAAGTGTCCTGAGCTTTTAATCCTACCATACTTATCCCTAGGAGACCATATCTTCAAAGGTGATTATATCCTCTTTGTACATCATTTGATGTTATGACTTCAGGATGCATCTCGAACCTTGTTTTCAAGAGAATGTTATAAACAAGTCTTAAACTTAACAGACATTTGTGCCTCATGAAAAAATTTTCATCATAAAATGTCCTGTCTGAAAAGAAGATCTGAGAACATTGTAAAATGCACTCTGTTACTTTCATTTTTGTCATTAACATTATTAGTACTATTTACAGTTTTTCATTATTTTGTTAGAGACCCAAATATGATGACTCTGGTGTAAGAGACTGTGTACACACTGTTAACTAAAAAAAATAAAACCACACATTCAAAACAAGTAAAACCTCCAAATATTGATAAGAATTAGGTTTAGATTTAGTGCCCAAAAATAATTCAGTTGAAATGTGGGAAAGATATTGAAAGACCATTATTCAGCAAGCGTTTAGAGTATATTTGTAAATATGATGAAAGGATGTACACATAAACACAACCTAAGAATATAATATAGGATAAACCTACTAAAATCTGTACATCTAAAGAAACTAATCAAGAGGGAGGACCCTGACTAAAATGCTCAATCCCTATCCCGAAAGGCAAAGAGGATGGACATTAGAAGAAGAAGAAAACAAGAAACAAGTTAGGAACCTGCCACAAAGGGCCTCTAAAAGGCTCTGCCCTGCAGACTATCAAAGCAGATGCTGAGTCTTATGGCCAAATGTTGGGCAGAGTGCATGAAATCTTATGAAAGAAGTGGGAAATAGTAAGATCTGGAGAGGACAGGAACTCCACAAGGAGAGCAACAGAACCAGAAAATTTGAACACAGGTTTCTTTCCAGAGACTCATACTCCAACCAAGTACCATGCATGGAGATAACCTAGAACCCTTGCACAGATGTAGCCCATGATAGTTTAGTCCAAGTGGGTTACATAGTAATGGGAAGAGGGACTGCCTCTGACATAAACTTATTGGCCTGCTCTTTGATCACCTCCCCTGATGGAGGAGCAGCCTTACCAGGCCACAGAAGAAGACAATACAGCCACTCCTGATGAGATATGATAGACTAAGATCAGAAGGAAAGAGAGGGGAACCTCCCCTATCAATGGACTTGGGAAGGAGCATGCATGAAGAAGGAGAAAGGAAGGTGGAATTAGGAGGGGAGAGGGGTTATAGGAAGATACAAAGTGAATAAAGTGTAGTTAATAAAAGTTAAAAAAATAAGAAATATTTAACACAAAAAAATAAATAATAAAAAAATTCTTGAGCACACACACAAAAGGTGGAATTTCATTAAGCAGGATATTTTTTTTTCCTTTTTGTTTTCTTGCCAGGAAAAGTTTGAATATGTTTCTCCCCTCTCCTCTTTTTTGTTCCTGTCCCCTTCCACTCCTGCCTTCCTTGCTCAGTGTGAATTTACAAACATTGCACTTGAATGGATGCAATTCTGATTCTGCGAAAGCATTGCCAAAAGGACCCCTGAAGCCTCACTTCTAAACCTTGAACCCCAAATGCATTCTAGCTATTTTTTTCTTGCACTGGTGATGCAACTCATTTTCTGGGGGGGGGTAGATATCCAGACATGGTGAATTCCTCATCTACCCCTCCCTTTCCCCATGCTTATGTCCTTTAGCACTTTGGGAAGCACATTGACAGAGGTTCCCCACCCATGCAAACCACAATCATACATGTGCTTTCTAAGATTTTCTAACAATTTTTTTCTAGTTGCCAGTCTGTTACCTCGCCTAAAAAATAATCAGCTTGGTTCTCAGGTAACAATCTCTTAAGTGCAGCCAGGCTAATAAGGCAAGTGTCAAAGCACTCAGATGGGTATTCTTCGCACATTGCCAGTAAACTGGCACAGACCCAGGAGCCCAGTGGAGTCAAGCCTTCCCCATTTGGGTTCAGTTCACTTCCTTATTGAAGCCACCTAAGGCTCAAAAAAAAAGTTTGAGGGATTGAAGGTGTAGCTCAGTTGATAAGAGGCAGAGCAGAAGGATCAGACATTCAAGGTCATCTTATAGCTCTTTAGTTTCAGGCCAGACTAGGCTACAGAGAACCCTATCCAAATAATAATAATATTAATAACCACAATACGTTTTATCTAAGAGCATATTTGGCGATCATTGTTCGAAGCCAGAGCTAACCTCAAGTCACCTACTTTCCTCAGAGAGGAAGCAAGGAGGCAACGAGGTCCGGCCTGGCAGGATTTTCTGCACATAGAACCCTCAAGATTGGTAGAGGCTGGAGAGAGGAGTTCAGCTTATGAGACATATCCTGGCTGTGAGCCAACATCTGGCTGTCCTTGACTTGAATAGACTGGCCCAAGGAAATGAAAGTAAGACCTGATGTGGCTCAGGCCCAGATGGAAATTCATGACAGGTAGGTCACATCCTCAGAGAGACTGACAGAGGGTGCATTGACAGTTAATCCAGCGATGAAGTGAAAGGAAGGGCGAAGAAAGGGCAGAAGCCAGACAAACTATAGTGAAGATGGTGCAGACAAACCACCACCTTAGTGGGGCTGCTGCATTGACTGTCATGGGACCCAGAAGGCCCTAACGAGGGCCAGTTCATCAAGATGTAGCCCTTTCTATATCCATATCTCAAGCCCCTACCAGAAGCAGAACCTGGAATCTGTCCCCTGCCCCAGGTGGAACTCAGAACTCCTCTTCTAGGAAGATTCCCAGAATAAGTGACCTCAGTGCAGCCATTTATCCCCTTGGTTCAAAGTTCATGGTTTATTCTGGAGAGTGATAACTGGGCTGAGCCAGCAGTGCTCAACCCAGGCCTTGCTTTGAGCAATGTCCACGGGACACAGTGGCCAACTGGCTTTGTGTGTGGTCTCAGATCTGGTAGGAATGTTGGAGATCTGCTGGCCAGGATATGAATCAGACAGAGCTTATCTGTGTCCAGATCACTAAGACTTGAGGCTAGCAGCTGGGTAGATCATATCTTTAACTTCAGGGACCTTCTAGGAAACTTGCCTGCAGAGCTATGCCTTGTTTCCCTATTTGGCTCTAGAAGGGAAGAAAGTGAACTCAAGGATCCATGAAGATTACAAATCAGAGGCAAAAGTGTTTGAGCTGATTCATCATGAATTAGCACATACCTCTGGGTGGGGGCAAGAATTTTCTTCTTCACCCTTGATGAGAATGATGACCCCAGCCAGAAAAAATACAGCCCTCTCACCCACACCGCTGTCTTTCAAGTTTGGGCTCTAAAGCTTCCCACCTTTAGTATGACTGGGCAATATACTTCCAATCTTTGAACTTTACTTTGATACATGAGAACCCCAGTTCGGGAGCATGTATAAGATCAAAAGAGACAGCAAGTAGCACACATGTAGTACTAGTGTTCTCCCTGTCAGTCAATCCTTATGTTTGCAAATGGGTGAATGAAGGTAGTCAGGCCAATTCTCAGGTCACAGCCTTATAAGGATATAGCATTATGAGGAAAACAGAACTATCTGTCTTCCTAATTTTGGCTATTCCTGTATTTCCAAATAGGAATGTGAGTTCTCAATCTTCAGATAACTACCCTCTCCAAACCCTAATTTTCAATTCAGCTGTTTCCAGCTTTGCCCTTATTATGAAATCTTGCTAGCCAGGACCTAACCCTTCCAGGTATACTCTGCATGAAGAGGTAGGGATCAAGGCTCAGCCAGGTGCTAAGCTGGCAGGGGGCAAGGCCCATTTGAGGCCATAGCTCCCCAAGCCTAAGGTCTAGGTTAGCCACGTGTCCCGCCTGTCCCCCAGTTCTTGCAGCTCTATCCTGAAAGCGCAGACCAGCACCCTGGGGTGTAGTCTCTCAAGGAAAAGGATTCCTCTAACCCAAATTGTTCTGGCTTTCATTTCCTTCTCACTGCATGAGCCCTAAGCCAGGAAATAGGGCAGCGGAAGTCCTGCACCAGTCTAATCTCTCGACACCGATCTCCGAAATGCCTGGCCACAAGGGACCTCTACCCTTATCCCTATACCCACAGGCAAGCTTCTGGGCAGGCCTTATCTTAGAAGCCAGCACGCTGGAGGAAAGAGAAGCCTCCAGGGCAGAGCAGGCCCCGACAGACCCTTAGTGTATAAAATGCTGGAGCTGGCTTTGGCTGTTCAGTGGTTTATTGGTGGCACTAGGCAGGAGAGCTCCAGCGTTACCGCTCCTGGTGTCTCATCGCAGTGAGTCTTGGACTTGGGGGTTTTGCCAGGGTCAGCCAGACATCTCAAACTTTCTCCTATTGCTTGACAACTTACTCCTTCAGCAGATAGGGACCGCTGTTCTCCAGCGTGTTGGGGAGTGGGGTGTGGCTTTGCCAAATCCCCAAAGCTTGGAGACCTGGACAAGTGGATCCCACAGGGATCCACTGTAGAGCACACCTCATGTCCCAGGTCTAACTCATGCACCCTGCTCTATCTCACCTGAAATCTGTGGGCCAGGATCCTAGGACTTGAGTTGGAGACCTCTGGAAGCCTGGCACTCCGGCTTCCTTTGCTTTGCTTGTCACCAACCTGACCAGCCCAAAAGCCTCTGGGTGCCTCTCTGCTCCAAGAAGAGAAAATCAGCAGAACCAGGCAGAGCGCCGCCAAGATGCTCCCCCTCCTGCCACTGCCCTTCCTTCTGCTCCAGGGCTGTGCAGCTGGCCCGTTTGAAAACCCTCAGCTTCTTGCTCCTTTCCAGAGTATATGAGCATCTGCACAGAATGAAGCTGGTTTCCATCATCCTGATGTTTCTGGGTTCACTCGCCTTTCTAGGCGTGGATGCTGCACAGCCAGAGGATGTGTCCTTGCAGTGAGTTTGGGGCAGTGCTTTCTTCATTCCTAATACATGGCAGTCATGGAACAATGAGTGATGGCCTGGAGGGGTTAGAAGGAAGTGGAGATGGGAGCTGGCCGGGACATCACTTGAACTCAAGCCAAACACACCTGCTTGTGTTTTCTAGGTGGGATAAGCTGGCACTAAGTAGTGGAGAGATGGAACTGCAGGCATCCAGCAGCGATTCCTCAGAACTCACTGGTGGGGAGACAGTTCCTATGGAGACTTTTGTTCTGGACCAGGAGAAGGAGAGCACATCTAAAACTCCACAAGCCAGGTAACTACACCCTCTGCAGAGGATGTGCCCTTTCGACTACCCAGGCCCCGGGAGGATTGTCCAGGCCAGACTGCAGCTCTGGTGGAGGGAGCAGGTCCCAGGTCCCTCAGGTTCTGTTTGGCCCTGGTCCGAGGTGCTTAGGGCCAAAGCCCTGGTTGGTTAAGTTTCAAGTGTCCTTCCTTCTCTGCAGCACTCCAAGCTCAGCCCACTTTCGAGTCAAACGCTACCGCAAGATGATGAACCCTGGCTCCCACAACTCTCGATGCCGCTTTGGGACCTGCATGTTGCAGAAATTGGCCCAACAGATCTACCAGTTGACAGACAAAAGGAAGGACCCTGTTGCCCCCAAAAACAAGATCGGCCCTCAAGGCTATGGCCGTTGATGCCGGCGTTCCCTGCCGGAGGTCCTCCAGGCCCCATCTGTGATGTCCTCCCAAGAGCAGACACAGGTAACCGCAGCCTCCGGGACCCACTGAGTCATCCCTAAGCGCTTTAGGATTTAGTTAAGGGTGGCAGCAATGAACAGTTGGGGTACTTTCCCTTTGGCACCTGCTTTGCACCAGGGAGGACTGAGACAAACCTGCAGAGATCTGCCTGGCTGCCCCTAACGGAGGTAGAGGAACCCAAGATCAAGCCAGGCTCACCACACACACTGAGAAGTACAGACTGTTACTCTTCAGGCAGGGTTCTGAGCCGCTGCCTAGCCTGCTCACAAACTGGTTTCTCACGGGGAAAATAAGCCTCATTACTACTTGAACTTTCCAAAACCCAGTGAGTAAAAGTGCAATGCTTGTTATACAAAAGTAACTGTCATATTTAAGTTTGTTTGTATCAAGAGGTGCTTTTCTTATAACTTCAAATATGTAGAGATATTTTTGTACATTATATATTGCATTAAGGGCATTTTAAAGGAAATTATATTGTCACCATCCCCTACTTTAAGAAGTGAAGGTCTCAGCGAGCTATAAGGTTGTTTGGTTGAGTATGTGTGAGTGTGTGTGTGTGTAAAGAGGAGAGCGCCGGATTACCACCTGTGGAAGAAGAAAAGACATTATGTCTCTTATAATCTATTTACTTAAAATATGTGACCTGGGAAAAAGCAAACCAATAAACTGTCTCAATGCTGATTCATTTTCAGTTCATGCATCTAAGGAAGGGTGGTCTTGGTTTGGGTTGGCCTGTGGGTGCTGGTGTCTTGCTTCTTGTTTTGGGAAGACAGAACTTCAGTGTGGGTGTAAGCCAACATTTCTTTACACGGCTTTATCTGTCACGAGTTCTGTTGTCCATATGGGTGTACAAAGCGCGTGTCCTGGGTTCACCACCTTGCGTGGCGGCCAGACCAGGAGAGATAGGGTGAGCCCCAGTAGGTAGGCAAGCATGGGCTTCTCAGATTGCCCAATACACTCCCAATTTTATGGGGGTTGCTCACCGAACCTGAGCTAAGGCATTCTTTGGAGACTTTCTAAGTAGAGAGTTTATGCTGCAGCTGCAGGTATTAAATAGCTACTCAGGCAAAGCCAGCAAAATGTTCTCAAGTCTCTGAGAAACTCTCAGCTAGGAGCCCAAGTCCTCACTAGACCCTAGCATCCATGAGTGGGGCTGTATCACCCTCTGCTGTTTGTCACACATGGTCCCTGAGAGTGGTGGACAGTTTAATAAGTGCAGTTTAATAAGTTCTCCTATGTGGGAGTCAGCCCATAGCCTTAATGAAAGAAGAAAGAAAGAAAAAAACAGTTTGCAGATGCCAACTGCCCCCCCCCGCAACTGCATGATGGCTTGCTGTGCCAGGATAGTTACTCGATGCCCTCATGCTGTGCAGCGAGCAGCTGCTGGCCAGAGACCAAAAGACAGACAGACAGACGTGCAGCCAGAATCGTGCACCTCTGAGGGCCTGAGACCTTCAATGTTCCTTCTCCCCTTCCAGGCACCTCTTCCTTTCTCTTTCCCAAGTCTTTTTCATGCTCCCTTCCCTTGCCTCTCTCTCCCTTTCCTTTGTCCTTGCTTTCTGTCACCTCCAGAGCAGGTGAGGAGTGCTAGATTCTAAGCTTGAAGGCCAGGTGGCACCATATACATGCCTACGTAGTAGGCTGTGTATTGTCTTGATCAGCCAATCCTGGAAGATCAATTATTGTGCTTTCCTGAAAGATTTACTGGCCATTTGAACACTCTGAGTTGCTTGTGTCTCTAGCTAGTATAGAATATCTGGAAGCTCTTTGGTTTGAAGGATGGAAGTGTCTGAGAATGGCATTAAAGAGCCCTAGCTAAGGGGCAGGATCTTTTCTTCCTTGCAGAAGAAGAGAATTATACACAATGAAAAGAACTGGGCCTGGGTCTGAGTCTACACACAACCTGATAGAGGCAGCTCATGCTTCAGAAGAAAGTAGCCTACATAGCATGTAGAATGTCCCCACAAGGCTTCAATTGTTGACCCCTTGATATAGGTAGTATCAGTCCCATCCAGTTCCATGCCCTATTTGATCTTAACAATTTCATGAGGCTCCCAGTGAGAGAAGATCATAAATTCAGCAACAGACCATCCTGGCCCCAAGTACTTCTTGCTAAGCAGTAACTCAGAACTGTGCCAGGCACTGAAGAGGCACAAGGCATGTATGCAAGAAGAAATGACTAGAAGCTCCAATCCTGTGCCAGTGGGTTCACGGTGGTCTGAAGGGCCTATGGAAACTGACAAGAGCAAAGACTACTTTGGCCTCATTGACAGTGGCCCAAGCCTCTCACTCATTTCCAAAGTTTGTCCCATAGCCACAGAGACATCCAGCCAAAACCTCACTCTGGCAGAACTTCAACTTACCAGACAAAGTTGCCAAAGACAGGTTGGGCACCAGCTTAGGGGCAGCTGCAAGCAGCGAACAGGCATCTAGCCTTCATCTGAGGGATTCTTATGACTTCAGGGAATTCAAGGCAAGTATAAGCACTGTGGTTCAGCTGCTCAACTAAAGTCTTTCCCATTGCTAAACCTGTGACTTGAGACATTTCGGAGGAGACAGAGACCCTCTTATGACCAGCCTGGTACAGTATTTGGGATTAACTAAAGGTCATCACAAAGCCTTGGACCCTACTCTGGAAGATGTTCAACTGACTTTATGGATATATATCCATCTCTATACAACAGCATTTTCATTTCCTGCATGGATTATCATTAGATGAAAACATCACAATTTGTTTAACTGTTCCTGTCTGCTGTTACACAATATAATTTCCTTTATTTTTCCCATTAAAAATGTTTCTTTTGCATTTATTTTTGGGTCATTTTATGACTTATTTAGGATAAATAATTGGAAGCAAAATGTTGGCAGCGTGAGGGGGGCAGAAGTAGGAGGATCACTATGAATTCTAGGCTAGTTTGATCTACATAGCAAGTCACAAGCCAGCCAAAGTTACATAGAGAGACCTTACTTGAAAGAAAGAAAGAAAGAAAGAAAGAAGAAAGAAAGAAAGAAAGAAAGAAAGAAAGAAAGAAAGAAAGAAAGAAAGAAAGAAAGAAAAGACTATGATTTGGGCTTGTGGGTGTGGGCATACAGGTGGGGGCAGAAGACAGCTGTTGGGAGTTTGTTCTCTCCTTCCGATGTAGGCTGGGGGTCAGTGGGGAGAATGCAGGAGGTCAGTCCTGTGCAGAGCTTCTGCCCACTGACCCACCTCACAGGCCCTTATGATTCTCATACTGTCCTTTATATCTTGAGTACTTAAAAAATCCTTAATTTATTATCTTGTTCTAATAACATGGTTATAATTGTCAGCTGAATCTTCTTCATGCTTCATTTCCTACTATAATCTGAACTTTCTGGTTCATTTTATTAAAGCTTGTTCTGTGTTGTCTGTGTGGACTGGACAGAGGTGAGTCACTCCAGAGAGGCTGTTTGCTTCTTTTTGACTGGTGTGTGTGTGTGTAAAATATAAAATGACTTTTTCCTTCTATGGAGATCAGACAATGTCTCGATCCAATTATTTCCTATTGTATGGAACACTAACATTCAGCCTGTGTCTTGCCTCAAATGGTTCTATTTGTAAATAGCAGTAGGATACATTTTGAGTGCAAAAGCTTAAACAGAATGACTCCATGTCTTGTTTGTGTAAGTAAATAACTGGCACAGAGAATGAAACAAAAACTTATAAATAACACACACAGCAAATACTAGCACCTATGAAGTTATCAAAGTAAATTGGGAACACATGGATATATCAAAACCCTGTCAGAATAAAATAAAATAAAACAGGCTTGTGAGTATACCAAACACACAAGACCAACAAAGGATGCAAACCTTCAACTGGTTCATGTAAAAAGAGGAACTCCTTGCCCTGGGGAATGGCACTCATCAACCTGTCCTTAGACCATCAGGTATGCATGTCTTCAAGGAGCACCTGAATGCCCGATTCCTTCCCCAGGGCTTCTGCTCTGTGCTGGATCAGCTTTGTGACTGTAGTGACACCAGCTCTTTGCAATAACTCTGGGCTCTTTCACTAAGGTCATTGGAGTCCTGTTATCCTTTTAACCCTTTATTTACAATTCTGTAACATTAAATATATGTGTGTATGAGAAGTGTAATGTGTGGTCTGAGAGTTAAGATTAATAATTGTGGTTGGAATAAAAGACTTGTGTTTGCCCTTTTAAGGCTTTGGCTACCGAGTGATATCTGTAATACTTGGTGATATAACACCAAGGGAACTGATATAGCTGTTAATTTGTTAATTCAATAATTAAAAGTATCCATCTGTATGTATGTATATATGTGTGTATGTATATATGAGTCGCTATGAAGGGCTGGCTTGCTTGGAACTCAAAGCAATAGCCTGCCTTTGAATCCCCACTGCTGGGATAAAGGAACTACAAACTGGCTCAGGTATAATTCTGACATAGCTCCCTTCTGCCACCTTCATAATTTACATCTTCAATGGTCTATATGCAGTCTTTTTCTGCCTTAATATCTTAGAACATCCACTTTTTAAAATAATGTCATGTTTTGTTTTGTTTGTTTGTTTGTTTGTTTGTTTATTCTTTAAACATTTTAATGTAAAGGAATTTATTTTTGCTTATGATGAGAGGCAGGGATTTCTCTCTCCAAACTGCCAGCCAGTTGTTTAGCATGCATATGAAATAAGATGCACACAGCCTTGCAAGCTGCTTTCTTCAGTCTCCACAAAGAAATCTGAAGTTCTCTGGGGTGACAATGGGGAGAAAGCTAGCCAGGCTCTGTCTTCTACTTCCAGGAAAACAGCTCCACTCCTTTTCTGTTTTATATGTTGGGGCTTCATGTCAGGTTTACATCTTCTTGTAAATGGGTGCTATGATAACTTCTCCAACAGTAAATAGTTGAGTGTTTCTGGTCCTCTCATTCTCTTCTGTTGCTCAGTTTCTCATTTCCTGCACTACCTTAACAATATTTGAAAGCTTATTCTGAAACTGTTCAAACTCACGCAAAAGGTACAGATGATAAAATGAAGATTCTTATATTATTAAAACCCAGCAAATAAAGTTGGTTGTGGTATGGGCCAGCATCCTGTCAACTGTATTCTTTTGACTGCAGGAAGACTGACTGTCATCCACAGCACCCTGCAGGTCCTGCTTCAGATGATCCCAGAGTGACTGCTGAACACCACCCTCCACCTCCCATCCAGATTGCTCTACTCCACCAAAGACAGTCATGAGCTACCCTCACATTGTTAGACAGGCGGTAGTGGTGCATACCTTTAATCCTAGCACCCTGGAGGTAGAGGCAGGCAGATCTCTGAGTTTGAGGCCATCCTGGTCTACAAAGTGAGTTCCAGGACAGCCAGAGCTATACAGAGAAACCTTGTTCTGAAAAACAACAACAAAAATGCTCACTCAAGTTACACAAGTTGCACATGGTCCAGGATTGCCAGGCTCTTGTTGCTTTTTCATTGAGCCTAGTTGGTAACCTTTGGTGTCAGTTTGATGGACACCAGTTAGAACAGCGATCCTTAACCTCTTTAGCCTATTACAAACACATGAACTTTGTAGAAACTCTGATAAGACCACCTTGCCAAACTAACTGAACTGGATGCTCTCTGGGCATGGCATGGCACCATTGCTATTTCGAGTGTTTAGCTCCTGAGACCACTCCACTTTGTTTAGCTCATACATTGTCATACCTAGGCATCTCCAAAAATGGATACATAACAGATTAGAACAAAAGGTGACTGGTTTATTTGTTTTAGACTCAGGGCTTCATCTAGTGGAACAGCCAGAAACAAAAGGGCTAACTGCAGCCAGAAGGGCAGGTGTTTAGAGAGAAGGCAAGCTGCAGCAATGAGAAGAAAGCCAGCTTGTGATGAGGCAGCATGAAACAGGTGTTCTGGTGGCCTGTGCAGGCATCCAGGAGGAGCTGCAGTGTGCTACTGGGCACCGGGAACAGCAGAGAGCAAGTCAAATTGTGTGAATTTGTAGTTCCAAGCCTCAGGCAGGAAGACTGTAGGTTCAATGCCAGCCTGGGATGCATACTGAGACATTGCTGCAAAAATCAAAACAACAGCACAAACTTAATAGTAAATAAACAAATGAAAAGAATGAAAGAAAGCCTTCTAGAAACAAGCACACCAAAAGAAGTCCTCCTTGGAATTCAGAAAAAGAACTGGAATTAGTGATGAATTGTATCCACCATTCATATGTTAAACTCTTAACCCTCAGACTCTCAGGACCTGACTTTGAAAGAAAATTCAGAAAAATTTAAGAGGGCTGGAGCCAGGACTCAGCAGTTAAGAGTGCTGCTACTGCTGCTGCTGCTCTCATAGTAAAACCAGGGTTCAAGCCTGCACATGCCTTCAATCCCAGCTGTAGGCAGGCAGAGGAAGGCAGATCTCTGTGAGTTCCAGGCCATTCTGGTCTGCAGAGTAAGTTCCAGGACAGCCAAGGCTACACAAAGAAGCCCTGTCTTGAAAAACCATTTTTTTAAATAAGAGAGAGAGAGAGAGAGAGAGAGAGAGAGAGAGAGAGAGAGAGAGAGAGAGAAGAAAGGAGAAAGGGAAAGAAAAGAAAAGAAAACTACAGTCTATTCCCCACCATCCACATCATGGCTCACAAACATCTATAACTTCAGTGCCAGAGACTCTGCTGCCCTTTTCTGCCCTCCAAACCCAGTGGCACCTAGCATGAATTTGGTGTACATGCACACACACAAATAAACACTCACACACATAAACTTGAAAAACGAACAAACGAATAAATGAATGTTTAAAACAAGAAGAAAATAATAATATGAGTGTGTCTTAATCTAATCTGTACCTTCTTGTTTCTATTTATTTTTGTGGCCATGAATTTAAGACTCTTTCAGCCTCCTGAGTGCTGGGATTAGAGATGTGCCCACCATTTTCTGTGTCCACAGGAAGGCCCATCCCTAAGTACACAGAGAGAAGTTAGCTATCTGTAAGCCAAGGAGAAGGGACATCCAACCCACAGAATCACAAGAAAACATATGTCTACTGCTTAATTTACCAGCCCTTAGTATTTTGTTGTGGTCCCAACAATTCAATACTTGTTGAAGGAATTTGCAGGAACAGGGCATAGCTAACACCTCAGAGACATAGTACTGTGGCTAGATCTCAGACAATTATGTGACAGGGTCACTAATTCAGGACAAATAGAATTTCGTGTGTGTGTGTGTGTGTGTGTGTGTGTGTGTGTGTGTGCATGCTCACATACATGTGTTCCCATGATTATGCCAGAAGACTGTCCAGTGTCTTTCTTTATTGCCCTCATTTTTTGAAACAGAGCCTCTAATTGAACCTGGAATTGACCAGTTCAGCTGGACTGGCTGACCAGGTAAGCCCTAAGGTACCCCTGTCTATCTTCTCGGTACTAGGGTTAAAGGCATACTGCTACTCCTGGCATTTTATATACAAGTTGGGAATCTGAACTCAGGTCCTTGTGATTGTACAGCAAGCACCTTACCCACTGACATATCTCCCCACCCCATGGTTTTTATTCATTCATTTAATAATGTACAGCCTTTGCATATACTTTGTACTGGGTCCTGTTCCAGGCATCAGGTATATTGCCAGTAGGATGCTCCAGATGAGAGAGGATGTTGGAGTGGATTGGAGTGATAGAGAATGAGGTATTGACATTGGAACAACTAGCCATGGAGGTGATATTTGTTAAGTCAGCTTGGCCTTGAATATACTGCTCACAGAGGGGATCAGAGACCCTATTTACAAAGAGGAAACTGAGAGTTGGATCAAATGGGTTATCTATACCCATTCCAAGTATACTATTTTTTCCTAGAGAAGGAAGCTGATTTTCTGTGCCTATAGTTTCCATTGGCCCTAGGTGAACAAACTTAAATATTTCCACCGAAGGCTCCATTTCGTTTCATTGATTTTTTTTTTTCTAGATAACAAATTTATTCTTTATAACAAATTATAATATTAAAGGAAATAAATCAGTTTTGCATTTCTGTTTACATCTATACCTTTTCAATCTTGGGGCTGTCCAAAATTATTTTCTTTCTTTTTTTTTTTTTTTTTCAATGCAGTTTATTCAGGAACATTGAACAATCCTCGGACCCCGGGGAAAGCCAGCCCACAGCTTAAATAGCCTCTGGGTAGCCAACCCAGGCGTGCCATGGGGGCAATGCAGATAGGTCCACATACATGGAAGCAAGCCAGATCCTCGGCCTTAGCCTAATGTGGAGTTGTTCGTTTCATTGATTTTATAAGCAATATTACAACTGTATCTAAACTTTGCTGGTTTTTCTGAAAGGCCAAAGCCCCCCCCCCCCAAAGTGGGAAGCTGGTGTTTCCATGCAGTAATTCCCATGCCACTGTAGACATCTGTGCCACTCTAGACAACAATCAGATACCCTAATACAGACCACACTCATGGTCCAGCACTATATGACCTGGATTGAGGAAAAAAAGGACCAACAACAAAAAATGTCCTCCAAACTAATAGTTTGGTTCCAGATAAAAATCCATCCCAAATTCTCTCCACCACTTTTTTATTACATGATAGACAAATCATTAACACCAAGTCAGAAGACTCTCACTAGTATCTAGGAAGCTTTAGAGTAAACTATCAGGTTAGACCTGACAAGCTGATAACAGGAAATAGCCAGGCCTTTAAGATCTTGCTCTTAGACACAGGCACCCTGTCTGCTTTATCACTGTGGAGGACTCTTCACTCACCTCATTATTTGAAGCCCTGAATTAATGTGAGAGTCCAAGAGAGCCTGGGTGACTTATACTCTGGCCTTGTTTCATTTGGCAGTCAGTAGAGAGGACAGTAAAGGGGTTGGGTGTTGAAATCAGGCAACCTTGAATTTGAACACTGACTCTCCCTCCTCCGAGCCCTGTAATTGTGGACAAATGCCTTTAACATCAGTCTCTATTTCATTAGGTATAAAGCCAGGGGAATCATGTTTACCTTATGGGCTGGTAAGGGTGAATGATACAAGGTGTAGGAAAGCTTCAACCCCTGGTTGGCAGTACAGTCAATGCTCATTAACTGGCCACTTTTAAAAGTAGTAACAACTAAGGATGCCATCTCCTAAAACAAAAGGTGTCTGTTCTTGTGTGTGTGTGTGTGTGTCTGTGTTTGTGTGTGTTTGTGGTGTTTTCCTACATTGATACAGGTGCATGTGCCTGGTGATAAATGTGGAAACCAGAAAAAGAGTTTGAGTGCCTTGTTTTGTCCTTTCCCTTCTCAGTTTCTTGAGACAGGATCTCAAGAGCTATGCTGGCAGTCAGCAAGTCCCCATCATTGTTCTGTCTCCCTCCCCATTCTCCCAGCACAGACACACTGGATTTTCACATGGTCCCTAGGATCTGAACTCAAGTCTTCGTGTTTGCTCAACAACTACTCTTACTCACTAAGCCATCTCTCCAGCCCATTCCTGTTCTTTTTCCAACTGAGAAGAGAGAGCTGAAGCAGTTGATAGACTGGTTTGGCATAATTCATATGCAAGAACTAGACTTGAGGATTTCTAACACCCCACCCCAACTCCAATATTCTAAGATATTTCGTTCAGGGAGAGATGAATATCAAAGAGACACAGAAAAAGGCAGTCATGTTTTCTAAGCAGTTCCTCTGGACACATGCTCCCCAGAACTTCCAGTCCTACTTACAAGAACCAGTTATTCAAAGAGACCATGGCTTGGAAAAGGAAGTCTGGACAGAGAAGACCAGCTAATTTCATGAATTTCATGGTGCAAAATGATTCTTTCTTTGCAGACATTTGACTCTTCCAAGATGTTTTCTTGGAAGGTATGCACACAATCTTGTTTTCTGAGAGATCCTTGAAAAAAAAATCTGGTGTATTAATGATCTCTCTTAAAATACAAAATATGGTGGCCAGAAGGGAACTTTTCTTTCTGAATAATAACCAAGAAGGGAATTCTAATGAATATTTTGGCACACAGATGTCATGTTCTGGCTCTTTCAGGACCCAAGAGCAGTAGGTCATAATGAAAGCTGCTGATGGCAACTCTAGTCAATCCAAATGTTTTCTCCATGCTATCAGTTCTCTACATGAAATGATTTAACAGCATGTTTGTGTAGTTGAATGTATACACAGAGTGAAAATTAAATGTTGATATGAAGTGTGGAACATTTCTGTGAAAGATATCGCTTATTACATTCAATGGATTTGTATAGAGTTTTCCTCAGCTGATAAAGTGAAATGACCCTTTCCATGTAGAGAGATGAGAAGTTCATCCTGAAGATGATGCCTATCTGCTTCCCTCCCTCTTTGCCTTCCTCTTCCCTTCCTTCTTTTTCTTGATAGGATATCTTGAAGTTCAGTCTGTCATTGAACTCTGTGTATAGCGGAGAGTGACCTTGAATATCTCACCCTTCTGCCTCCACTTCCCAAGTGCTGGGATCTTGAGAATATGTTGAAACCCTGGTTTTATGCAGTGCTGTTGATTCAATACTGGGATTCAGATGCTAGGTAAGTACTCTACCAATTGAGTCACACTCCCAGCCTCAAGACCATGTTTGATGTAGGAAAGTAAAATAAGCTCATTTGTTTGGAGTCAAAGCCACACAATAAGGCAATGAATGTCATCCCCATCTGGTATACCACCTATCCGGAGGCTCTTCTATGAGCTGTTGATGCTGTATGTTCGTGTTTGATTGTGTAACTTAAAAAAAGGTCAAGGCAGCTCATTTTTCAGTTTGCATTCCATGCCAGAGTAAAAAAAAAAAAAGTAACCCTCTACTTCCACCTGCTGTTTTCTTTGAAATACATTTGTTGGTTGATCTTTGTCAAATGTCTTGAAGAATTTGGGGGCTGTGAAATGTTTGTTTATATAGCTCTGTACTAACAGATCTGATATGTTATGTTAGGTGCTAGGATAAATTGTATGGTCCCATGGATGCTTGCTCTATGTTAAGCTAGTTTAATGGCTATGTGCACCATCCACTAGAATAAGCTTGCTGAGACTCAAGAGGACCTAGGGAGTACCTATAGGGTCTTGCCCAGTGAGACCCCCAAGCAAGGTCCAAGACTTAAGAGTTTGGGTATCTCTTCCTCATGGAGCATCTATAGCATAAGAGCCATAACTGAAGGCTGGTTCCCACACAGGACTGTTCTCTGATGGGTATGTCAAAGGTTAGCATTCCCATCCCACCCCACCCTGGAAGCAAAAAATGCTCTTCCTAGTAGAACTGGCTGGCAGGCTTCAGATGGAGTTCACTTGTGATGTCTTTGGGTGTTTTATCTTTGTCTTCTTTGAGGAAACTGAGGCAGATGAAGGAAGAAGCATTTTCCGGGAAGTGAAGATAACACTCCCAGGTGGAAGACTCTAGGTTACATATGGAGATATTGGTAAAGAGTTCACAGTCTGGAGAGCTGGACTGGCCTGATAGGGGCTCTTAGTCATCTTATGGGAGTCATAGAGGATAGAGATGAGCTATCTTGACTGTTCTAGAAAGTGGGATTTTCCTCTTTACCGTCTTCGGGAAGATGTAATCATTTGCAAGAGTTTCTTTCTTGTTGTCCCTTAGGAATTCTCTAAATTGTAATATTTTTATTGGCAGAGATTAATGTGCCTGATAAATGTTTTTTTTTTTGTAGTATTCTTTTTAATGTCACATCTAATATTTTTTAAATGACATAGAGCATTAAGGAAATGACCTTGGAAATTTTCTCCTATCAGATGGTGCCTGATAAAACAAAGTATGAGTTATTGCACTCCTGTGTCTTGCACTACAGCTCATACACAAGGGCACATTTGTTGAATACCTGAGCCCAATCACCTTTCCACATATCTTCAGAAGTCCTGGTGTGGGTGGAGGTAGGGAGGAGTAGGAGGAAGCTTCCCAGGATAACTGAGATGGACAGTTCATGGCAAACAAACCCTGAGTGCTTGAGTGTGATAAGGAGATGGAAAGCCATACTGTATAAGCTTCAAAATACAGATGCATTTCCTACAGAGTAAAAATGACTCTCAAAAAACTAACAAGAAAGTCGTACCATGGAAAATCCCTTCCTCCCATGTCTGGTTCTCCAACTCTTGCCCTTGTTAATGTGGTTCACAAGCCTGCTCTTTATACATCATACATTTTCTTGTTTATGTCCTGTTTTTCTGTAGGGCTGTGTAAAAGCTTTGGGAACTTTCCAGCCTGGCACAAGCCATGTCAAGAGGCCAGTTATTAAAGTAGTATTTTCTTGGAGGGTGGGAGCAATGGGATCATGGAAATGGAAATTAAGAGAACCCAAGTTGAAAGAAAACTCCTGAAGGTCTAAGGTAATGACTCAATTGTCCCCTCCTCCCAAGGTACTCTTGACAGTTCTTATTTCTAGAAGATTCTGGGTTGTCTCACTTTTCTTTTCCAGTCAGGGAAACAACTGTTCAGGTGAATAATAAGGTGAGTGCTTACTGGTATACTTGATTTGAGAAGTGTGGGAGCCCACTATTCCTTGCATCTGTTGTGTCCTTGGCTTACCCCAGAAGCCTTACCCCAAACTCAAAGCTCCAGCCAGAAAGCGCAGCCAGCTTCCTCACTTTGAGTTTGTTGGGAGAGTAGAGACAGCTATTGCTGAGAGAACTGAATATGACCAGTAGGTTATACAAATGAACCGATTAGTCATAAGGTCACCACAGCTGCAGCCTGAGAAAGGTTTTCAATAGAAGGACATGGGTAGGATCCATGATGAACAGGTGGACAAGGCTATGCCTTCTTTAGCAAGTTTGTCTGTTGATGAGCAAGAAGTCTGTTGGGCAGTGTTAAGGCAGGATTGTTTTGTAGTGTTTGCCATGCCAGCTTTCATGTCTCTTGTTGTGTCTGGTGAGTAGGATGCTGTCAAGAAAATACAGTGAGGCTTCTCTGAGCTGAAAAAGAGCACTTTTGCAATTTGCCTTTTGTCCCTTCCGTCTGTTCAGTCTGTAATCTTAGTCACTACAGACTGTTTAAGTGAGTCACCTAAAGCAAAGCTGCAGATATGCTATTATTTCAGCCATAACAGGTTTGACATGCAAGCCAGCTCCTAGTTATCACTCATGAGGGAGCAAGGGACTGTAGCTGTACACTCCCATGTATTTTGAGGCCAACTTTAAGAACATCCAGAGAGCATGAAATGCCTCAGATGATGCATTGGTCCACACATCTTGGAAATTCAATATGCTGCAGAGGCAAAGGGTCTTTGCAAGCTCCACATTCCTCAGGACCCAAAACACATGAGGGTTTGCCCTCATTCATTACCTCTCCCTTTGCCCCGTCCCCACATGAGTGTGTGCAGAACCTTAGGGAAATTTCCCGGAGGCCACACAAAGGGGTTAGAGGACTTTGAGAATGCTCTGAGAAGGAAATAAAAGCTTTAAACAGAACATTGTGCCGTGCCTTGAAAAGTCATCTAGTTCACACTTGTGTCAGAATCTAAATATTGTCTGAAAAATGGCTAAATTTGCCAGGATCGTGAGCACTGAAACCACTCAAAATAGCTCTCAGGAATCTTGAAAGCCAATGTGGCTCTGGTAGGGAGTGGCACTCAAACCGGTAGCTGATTATAGGGAGGTTTTACTCTGCAACTCTTGGAAATGGCAGATGCCTCTCATCTTCAAGTGAGTCAGTCTCTCTTTCATCAGCTTCAAGTGTGGGAAGGGGACTTGTGCCTATCAAGTAAAGTCCTTAGTACTGTAGGCTCTGAGCCTTTTCTCCCAGTTCTGTCAGAGTGTTGCATCTTAGTATGCAGCAACAGCAGCAGCAACAGCATCTACCAGCTTTCCTCTGCTTCTGACCCCACCCTGGATTGGCTAAATCCAGGTTCTCTTCTGCCAGGCAGCTGCAGGGTAGAATTCCAGAGCTGTCCCAAGGCAGTTCCCAGCAGTGGATGGTGCTGCACTACAGAAGTCAGTTTGCAAGTCCATCCTTTGGAATCTGGAAGAGTGTTCCTCAGGAGAATGTTATGCAGTTTGGCAAGGTTTCCAGGCTAGCCCAAACCACTGAATAAACCCAGAATGGAGTTAGAAGGAAGTGCTCTGATCACACCATTGTAGGTGATAGAGACATTTCCTGTGTCCTGTGGGATGCACTGTGATGTGTGATTTTAAAGTTACCTGAACCCCTGCTTTGTAGGGTGTTGACATAGTAGCTCCCACACTGCACTTCCCCTTGGGCTCAAGTCCAGACTGAATCATAAAGAGGAAAAAAAAGCTGATTGCTGGCACTTCTTTCTCTGCTTCCTGACTTCACACATGATGTGACCAGATGCCTTATGCTGTCACCATAAACTTTCCACCCACAATGGACTGTACTCTCAAACTGTGAGCAAAAATAGATCCTTCCTTCCTTAAACTATTTTAGGTGTTTTTGAAATTTATTTTAATTTTATGTGTGTGGATGTTTGGCTCACATTGTATCTGTTCACCACATGCATGCACATAGAGGTCAGAAGAGAGAAGCAGATTCCCCCAAGCTGGAGTTACATATTGATATGAGCTACCACATAGGTGCTGTGGACCCAACCCAGGTCCTTTGGAAGAGCAGCCCATGATCTTAACATCTGAGTCTGCCCCCGCTTTTTATTCTTTGTTAGGGACTCATGTCATTTGCTGCTTCCAGCTCTTGAATGCTGAGATTAGAGGCCGAGATCCAATGTGTGGCTCCTTCCTCTCTCTCTTTTTCTCCTCCTCCTTTTCTGGTATTCTCCAAACTCCCACTTCTCATCAGGGCAAGGATAGAGAGGGAAGTGAGAATTGGGACAGATCCCTGGGCAGGGAAGAACTATTAACTTGAAGGGCAGAGAGGAACTTCTTTTAGAGAAATTATTGTTTTACTAATTATAGTTTATTCACTTTGTATTCCAGCCGTAGCCCCATTCCTCATCCCCTCCCAACCCCACCCTCTCTCTTTCATCTCCTCCCATTTCCGTATGTCAGTCCACTGATAGAGGAGATCCTCCTCCCCTTCCATCTGATCCTAGTCTGTCCGTTCTTATCAGGATTGGCTGCATTGTCTTCCTGTGTGTCCTGGTAAGGCTGCACCACCCTCGGGGGGAGGTGTTCAAAGAGCAGGCCACTGAGTTCATGTCAAAGACAGTCCCTGTTCCCCTTAGTAGGGAACCCACTTGGACACTGAGCTGCCAGGGGCTACCTCTGTGCAAGGGTTCTAGATTATCTCCATGAATGGTCCTTGGTTGGTGTATCAGTCTCAGAAAAAGCCCCCTTGTGTCCAGATTGTTTTTCTCTCCTTGTGAAGCTCCTGTTCCCTCTAGATGTTTCTATCTCCCCCTTCTTTCATAAGATTCCCTCCCTCTGCCTAAAGTTTGGCTATGAGTCTCAGCCTCTGCTTTGATACCATGCTGGATAGAGTCATTCGAAGGCCCTATGTGGTAGGCTCCTTTCCTGTTCCCCGTTTTATTCCTCTTATGATATCCATTCCATTTGCCTTTTTAATGAAGATTGAGTATTTTACCCAGGTACCCCTTCTTGCATAGCTTCCTTAGGTGTACAGATTTTAGTATGTTTATCCTATATTATATGTCTAATATCCACTTATAAGTGAGTATATACCAGGTGTGTCTTTCTGCATCTGGGATACCTCACTTAGGATGATCTTTTATAGTTCCCACATTTTGCCTGCAAATTTCATGTTTTCCTTGTTTTTAATTGCTGAGTAGTATTCCATTGTGTAAATGTACCACAATTTCTGTATCAGTTCCTCAACAGAGGGACATCTGGGTTGTTTCCAGCTTCTGGCTATTACAAATAAAGCTACTGCAAACATGGTTGAACAAATGTCCTTGTTGTGTACTAGAGCATATATTGGATATATGCCTAGGAGTGGCATAGCTGGATCTTGAGGAAACACTATTCCTAATTGTCTGAGAAAGCAGCAGATTGATTTCTAAAGTGGTTGTACAAGTTTAAATTCCCACCAGCAGTAGAGGAGGGTTTCCCTTTCTCCACATCCTCTCTAGCATGTGTTGTCACTTGAGTTTTTGATCTTAGCCATTCTGATGGGTGTAAGGTGAGATCTCAGGGTTGTTTTGATTTTCATTTTTCTGATAACTAAGGATGTTGAACATTTCCTTAATTGTTTCTTTGTCATTCGATGTTCCTCTATTGAGAATCAGAGAGGAACTTCTACAGTTTTGTTCTGGTAACAACTTTGCTCACAGCATCCTAGGTTTCAGACTAAATGGAAGATTTAGAGTCCTACAGAAGTTTGGTAAGACTGGTCTCTTGTGTCTTTGGTGGAAGTAGGAATCTAGGAAGGACAAAATGCCTGGTTAAGATTAAGGCATGGGAGTCTGGAGTATATATAATGGCTGAAAAGCATGACTTCCACATTTAGGCCCAGGTTCCAAATGAGAAGAGACTATAATAACAGAATCACTTAACAAAGCCAGTATGGTGGCATTTTCAGGAAAGAACCAGGTTATCTGGTTATTACCACTTTGTTATCTTTATATGTATAGTGTTTTGTTATATTTCTTTGTCTGTTCTCACATACTGTTTTCAAAAACATGTTGGAATGGAGAACAGAAAAGGCATGTGAGGAAACATTTCTTCACAGTAATGAGGTCAAGCAGGGGGTGGAAGGATTGTGAGATGGCTCCATGGTTAAAGATGCTTTTTGCCATACCCAATGACCTGAATTTAATCCACAGAACCAACATGGAGAAAGCTGACTCTCAGAAGTTGTCCTCTGACCTCCACATGAGTGCCATGACACTTGTATGTGAATGCAGAAATACTTCTGAAAAATAAATAATTGTATAAAAAATGGTCAAGGATGCCGAGTTACAACAGGGAAATGGATGCCTCACTGTGAAAATAGTGTGTGGTCTGCCTAGAACAGGATCAAAACACCACCATCTTATCTGGACAGTAGATTTATGGCTGTGTTGAAGAATTGCCCTAACCTTTGTTTTTATCAGCCACATACCTTTAATGCCTCAGAACAAATCTGTGGTCAATTAAAAGCCCAGTTGTTTTTTATTTTATTTTATTATTTTATTTTATTCTTTTTTACATGAATTACTATCAATCCAGGTATCCCTGTGAATCTGTGCTCTTGAGGGTTTTTTGTTTTGTTTTGTTTTTGTTTTTTTATTCTGTTTTTGTTTTTTTAATTTCTTTTTGGAAACTAAGTGCAAAAGTTTACAATGGTCCTCATTGAAAAGCAGGCCAGCTCACATCTTGCGTCTTTATCCAGCAGCTAAATTTAAACTTTTTCTTACCTTTGTATAAGTCAGACTTTTAAAAATGTAGGTCGGGGCCGGGTATAAGACAAGTGACTGGGTCACATGGCAGGCTCCTTTGTGGGGCATCCAGTGTATCAACTTCTGTAGGGAAGGAGATTCAGACAGCTGGAAACCCAGCTCATAATAGCTTTATACCATTCATCTTCAGGGGCTCTGTCATCTCAAGTAACACTACCCTTGACATTTCTACCTCTGGAATTTTGTCCCTGCGCTTAATTCCTTGCAGGTAGAGAATGCTCAATAAAAGTTTGTGGAATTACATTGAATCCTGTGACTCATAAGTCTCTCAACCATATATTTACAAAGGGGAGCAGAGGTGCATTTCTCTTGTTTTTTTTTTTTTTGTCTCCTTTTTTTAAAATTAAATTTTTATTTTTATATTAATTACAGTTTATTCACTTTGTATCCTGGCTGTATCTCTCTCCCTCATTCCCACCCAATCCCACCCTCCATCCTTCCCATGCTCCTCTCCTCCACTGATAGAGGAGGTCCTCCCCCCTTCCGTCTGACCCTAGCTTATCAGGTCTCATCAGGACTGGCTGAAAAGTCCTCCTCTGTGGTCTGGCAAAGCTTTTCCCAGCCTCAGTGGGGGTGGGCAAAGAACCTGCCACTGAGTTCATGTCAGAGACATTCCCTGTTTCCCTTACTAGGGTACCCACTGGGATACTGAGATGCCATGGGCTACATCTGAGCAGTGGGTCCAAGTTATATCTATGAATGGTCCTTGGTTGGAGTATCAGTCTCAGTAAAGACCCTGTGCCCAGATATTTTGATTCTGTTGCTCTCCTTGTGGAACTCCTGTCCTCTCCAGGTCTTACTATCTTTGCCTTCTTTCATATGATTTCCTGCACTCTGCCTAAAGTTTGGTCATGAGTCTCAGCATTGACTTTGATACACTGCTGGGTAGAGTCTCTCAGAGGCCCTCTGTAGTAGGCTCCTGTCCTGTTTCCTGTTTTCTCCTACTTCCAATGTCCATACCTTTTGTCTTTTTGAGTGAGGATTGATCTTACCCAGGGTGCTCCTTGTTGCTTAGCTTCTTAAGTGTACAGATTTTAGTATGTTTATCATATATTATAGGACTAGTATCCTATAAGTATCCACTTATAAGTGAGTATATACAATGGGTGTGTTTCTGCTTCTGGGATACTTCACTCAGGATGATCTTTTCTTTTTTTAATATTATTTTAGTCATTTTATTATATTTGTGAGATAGAATTTTATCCTGTAGACCATGCTGATCCAGAACACAGTGTGTAGTCCAGGTTGGCCTTGACTGCACAGTGATTCTCCTGCCTCTGCTTCCCAAGTGCAGGGGTTGAAGGTACAAATTATGACCTCTTTTTGTTCTTCTAAAACAGAGTTTCTCTGTGTAACCTGAGTCCTGTACTCACTTGTAGACTAGGCTGGCTTTGAACTCACAGAGATCCGCTTGCCTCTGCCTCCCTGAGTGCTGGGATTAAAGGTGTGCACCACCACTGCCCAGCTTTATTTCATTCTTAAAAGGTCACCATTAATGAAGAGTGTACTTATATATGTCCACTAGACAAGACTCAAATTCTTTAAAGAATTTTTAAAATTATGTTTATTTTATGTGTATGCCTATGCACATGTGTATCAGGTCCCTGAGGATGCCAGAAGAGTGCAATGGATCTCCTGAGACTGGTGTCAGGCAGTTTTGAACTGTTATGTGGGTTCTGGGAATTGAAAATGGGTCCTTTGAAAGAGCATCCAGTGCTCTTAGTCACTTAGCCATCTCATCTCACCAGGCCCCCTAGACTCAGATTCTTAAATGCTACAATAGGTTAGTCATCTATACTGTAATTCCCTCCTGCCTTTATGAAATAGGATTTATGGATGCACACAAAGAAGAACAAATAGTGCTTAGCTCCCAGTTCCACTATTTTTAAAACTTATTTAGTTTTTGTTTTGTTTTGTTTTGTATTTTTTGAGATAGGTTTTCATATAAGCCTCGCTTTCCTCAAACTTTTTATGTAGTTGAGAAAAAAGCTTGAGCTATTGATTCTCATGCTCTGGCCTTTCAAGTGTTGAGATCATGAACACACATCACCACACCTTCCTTCTGTTATTAACACCTTACATCAGCATGGTGCATTTGCTACAACTACTGAATGTCATCCATCCAACCATTCATCCATCCATCCATCCATCCATCCATCCATCTGCAGTACTGAGGATTGAATCCAGGTGTCACTTGTGCTAGGAAGCTGTTTCAGTACTGAGCTATATCTTCAGCTCCTGTTACTTTTTAATTTATTTTGTTAAGGGGTTTTATGAAACCCAAGTTGGTCTTGAACTTGCCATGTAACTAAGAATGATTCCAAGTTTCTGATCCTCCTACCTCCAAGTGCCAGTTTCCAGGCTTGTGCTATTATCCACAGAATACATGGTGCAGGTGATCAACCCCAGGCTTTGTGCTCCTGAAGCAAGCATTCTACCATGTAGACGCTATCCCCATCTCCTTTCCCTTGCTCTTTATGCCCAGGTCTGCAGGCTTCTACTGGCTTTTGTTTCCTTCTCCTGGAAGTGCAAGCTTGCCTCCCTTCAAGACACTGAATTCACTTTTTCTAGGTGGTCCAGATAGAAGATGTCTTCAGTCAGGAATTAGAGAAGAAGAGGACAAGTTTAGAGAGCATTTATGTGGTTCTATGTAAAAGTAAGGGAATCTGTGAGACCAGATTATAAGTTTGAGGCCAGGCTGGTCTACATTGAGAGTTCCAAGATAGCCAAGGCTACATAGCTATCTAAAAAAAGTCTCATTTATTGATTTTTTTGTCTTAGAGCCTGTGCTGTTGGTGTTTTGTTCACGAAGTTGTCTCCTGTGCCAATGAGTTCTAGGCTCTTCCCCACTTTTTCTTCTAACCAATTTAGTGCGTGTCTGGTTTTTTTTTTTTTTTTTTTTTCAATGCAGTTTATTCAGGAACATTGAACAATCCTCGGACCCCGGGGAAAGCCAGCCCACAGCTTAAATAGCCTCTCGGTAGCCAACCCAGGCGTGCCACGGGCGCAATGCAGATAGGTCCACATACATGGAAGCAAGCCAGATCCTCGGCCTTAGCCAAATGTGGAGTTGTTCGTGACAGAGAGCACTCACCATCGGGAAGGTGGAAGGCGGAAACCAGCTCCATCTTTAAGGCATAGCATTCCGCAGCTTTCTACAGTTCCCCCTTTTTATTTTAGACGCATCAGTCAAGAGTAGAGGTCTGATCTCTGATATTAGAAATAAATTGGGACTTTGTACAGATGTTCATTTAGGTGTCATCCACCCAAAGAGCATCAGACCGTCCGATACCTTTTTCTCAGAGGCGGGACCTGGGGCATCAACCCGCATGCAATCAGACATGCTCTTCTCTGGGTCCAAAGTGGCTGACCCTGAGTGCAGTGCTTAGCCTCGCATCCTGAGCGTATCATTTTAGCTTTTTATGGTATCCAACCATGCTTGGGGAGAATGTCCTGCTTCAATGGCTGTAAAGGCCTGAATGATCATGGCTGCATCACACTGTTGTTAGACTCTAATCTTGCATATATACCACAGGCAAACCAAGGAGACCAACACCAGAAGGCCTGCTAACACTCCCATGCCCGCCCATTCCTTCAGATGATTCATGGCTGCAGCAATCCATGTTGATAATCCTGTGGCTAGTCCTGCGTCCACTCCGGTAGAATTTACTGTGACAATGGCCACTCTCAGCTGCTCCATCGTAGTATCGAATTCTCCAGTCCAATTACCTAAAATATAGCTCGACAATTGTTTAGACAGATTTGCAGCGCAGGAAAAATTCTCATGTTGTATGCTAGTGACACAAAGTCCAGCATACTTTCATTGACAGCCAGGTTGAGCGATTTGCCATAGGGTATCAATTTGCTCCTGCAAGAGGTCAATCCTCTGATTGAACACCATCAAGCTTCCTTTTAGTTGAGCATTAATTCCTTTATGTACAACTAAGGCATGAGCTACATTGGCTAAATGATTATTCAGGGTTTGAGCAGTCTGCCCAGTATGACTCATGGCTAATGCCCTGGTGGTAGCTCCAACAGCCGTCAATGAGATGGTAGTAACAATGGTGGCTGTAGTTCCAAGATCCCTTTTCTGTCTGAAGAGAGTCATAGCGTGAGGGGCATCAATGGGCATAGGCACCCAGTGAGGCATGGGAGTAACCAGGGCATACCTAACTTTACTAGCATTCCAGCATTGGGCAAAAAAGCAAGTATCATTACCACAATTACTTGGCTCTATCTGGCTAATAATGAATAAAAATGGGGGATATAGACAAACAGGTGTGGGCTTATAGGGAATATTATGAGAAGCCTTAACCCCTCGTTGGGACATCCTGCGTCAGTTCTAGAACTAGCAGTGGTGGTGTCCGAGGTCTGAGTAGGTTCGACAAAACCTAAGAATAATAGGTATAGAGGAAAAAGAAGACTCCCTTCTCCAAGGCCCAGAAAATATTTTCAACAAAATCATTGAAGAAAATTTCCCCAAGCTAAAGGAGAGGCCAATTAGAATACATGAGGCCTACAGAACACCCAGCAAATTTGACCAGAAAAGAAAATCCTCCCGCCACATAATAATCAAAACAGTAAGTATACAGAACAAAGAAAAAATACTAAAAGCTGCAAGGGAAAAAGGCCAAGTAACATATAATGGCAAACCCATTAGAATCACACCTGACTTTTCAACAGAGACTATGAAAGCCAGAAGGGCCTGGACAGATATCATGCAGACCCTAAGAGAACACAGATGTCAGCCCAGGCTACTATACCCAGCAAAACTCTCAGTCCTCATAGATGGAGAAAACAAGATATTCAATGACAAAAACAAATTTCAACAATACCTACAATCAAATCCAGCATTACAGAAGACACTGGAAGGGAAAATACAACCCAAGAAAGCTAGCTACATTCAAGAAAACACAGGAAATAAATAACCTCACTTCAGTAAAACAAAAAGCAACCAAGCACACAACCTGATGACCACAGCCAACATCAAAATCAAGAGATCTAACAGCCACTGGTCATTAATCTCTCTCAACATCAATGGACTCAACTCTCCAATAAAAAGACACAGATTAACAGAATGGATACGTAAACAAAACCCAGCAATCTGTTGCATACAAGAAACACACCTAAGACACAAAGATAGACATTACCTGAGGGTAAAGGGTTGGAAGACGACTGTCCAAGCAAACGGACCCAAGAAGCAAGCAGGAGTAGCCATTCTAATATCTGATAAAATAGACTTTCAACCAAAATTAATCAAAAGAGATGGGGAAGGACACTTCATACTCATCAAGGGAAAATTCCACCAGGAAGACATCACAATCCTGAACATATATGCCCAAATACAAGGGCACCCACATTTGTGAAAGAAACATTGATAAAATTTAAAGCACATATAGATCCACACACATTAATAGTGGGAGACTTCAACACCCCACTCTCAACAAAGGACAGGTCAACCAAACAGAAATTAAACAAAGAAACAATGTCTCTGACAGAGGTCATGAATCAAATGGACCTAACAGACATTTACAGAACTTTACACCCAAACACAAAAGAATTTACCTTCTTCTCAGCACCTCATGGAACCTTCTCCAAAATAGACCACATAGTGGGTCACAAAGCAAGCCTCAACAAATACAAGAAGATTGAAATAATCCCATGTATCTTGTCTGATCACCATGGAATAAAGCTGGACCTCAACAATAACAGAAATAACAAAAAGCCTACACACACATGGAAACTGAACAACTTGTTACTAAATGACAGCTGGGTCAGGGAAGAAATAAAGAAAGAAATTAAAGTCTTTCTAGAAATCAATGAAAATGAAGACACAACATACCCGAACTTGTGGGACACAATGAAAGCAGTGCTAAGAGGAAAGTTCATAGCACTAAGTGCCTTCAAAAAGAAATTCGAGACAGCTCATTCAAGCACCCTAATGGCTCACTTAAAAACCCTAGAAAAAGAAGAAGCAGACACACCAAGAAGGAGTAGACGGCTGGAAATAATCAAACTCAGGGCTGAAATCAATCAATTGGAAACAAATAAAACAATTCAAAGAATCAATGAAACCAAGAGCTGGTTCTTTGAGAAAATCAACAAGATCGACAAACCCTTAGCCAGGCTAACTAAAAGGCAGAGAGACACCACCCAAATCAACAAAATCAGAAATGAAAAGGGGGATATAACTACAGACACTGAGGAAATCCAAACAATCATTAGGACTTACTTCAAAAGTCTATATGCCACAAAATTTGAAAATCTAAATGAAATGGACAATTTTCTTGATCGATTTGACTTACCAAAGCTGAACCAGGACCAGGTAAATCAACTAAATAGACCTATATCCCCCAAAGAAATAGAAGCGGTCATCAAAAGTCTCCCATCCAAAAAAAGCGTGTCTGGTTTTATGTTGAGGTGTTTGATCCACTTGTACTTTAGTTTTGTGCAGGGTGATAAATATGGTTTATTTGCATTTTTCTACTTGTAGACATCCAGTTGTCCAGCACCACTTGTTGAAGATGCTGTCTTTTTATCACTGTATCGTTTTGGCTGTCTTGAAGCTCACTTTGTTGGCCATGCAACAAACTGGACTTAAACTCACAGACATAAGCCTGACACTATGTTCTGAGTGCTGGGATTAAAGACATGAGCCACTAGGCCCTGCCCTATCCATACACTCATATAAAACTTGAATTATTTTCTCTTCTTGCCTTTCATTAGCCTACATTATAATTAAATCTGTTTATCTGTATCCTGCCCTAGAGGGAAACAAACAAAGCTTGATAGAATAGGGTCTATATAGGCAGTACCTATTAGTTTATCACAGTGCTCCTTTACATCTGGACACAGCAACTTTTTTGATAAGTAATTATCATATAGTTTCTGGAGAGGTTTGTGTGTCTATGAAGTGATTATTATATAGAACTATGGTAAGATAATAACAAACTACAGTAGGTGCTGGATTCAAGTCCTCGCTCTCAATCAATCATTTAGAGCCACTTTTGGGGAGTGCCAAAAATATTATGCAGAGCTGTCTTGAGACAAGCCCTAGAGTCTCTTCCCCATCTAACCTGTTCTACAATACTAGGAAGAGACCACAGATGCAACCGAAGGGAAGAAGCATTGTTAACCTTTTCTTATGCAAAGTATTTATCCCTTCCGGATTTCCATGATCCTGATTCATGTAAAGCATTTTCATTTAATAATGGAAAACTGTTCAAAATGGCCAACTTTATGCCTTGGAGGGCTGGATGGCACCCAATTCATAATGGGGAACTTAGCTCCCCTGATAACTTGGTGACTTGTGGTCAAGCATCTACAGTCATTCTTCAAAACACTTCTGTCACACACATGAAAAGATAAACCCACAAAGATCTCCATATACTGTTCAGTGAACAGCTAGGATTTCTAGGAAATTGGTTGCTTGTTTGGAGGGAGGGATGTTGGCTGGTTGCTTTGGGTTGGGTTTAGTTTTTTGTTGTTGTTGTTGTTGTTGTTGTTTTGTTTTGTTTTGTTTTTTTTAACAGGTTCTTATGTGGGTATCCTAAACTTACTATGTAGCCGAGGCTGGCTTTGAAATACTGAATCTTCTGCCTCCATCCCCAGGCTCTGGGCTTACAACCCTATGTCAGTCATGTTCTCTTCCTCCTGGGAGTAGTTGTCTGGTACAGTGACAGGATGAACTTTCAGAGATTTGGTTACAGTGAGGATTGTATAAAGCTCCTTGGAGCATCATCTTCTAGGATGTTACACATGTGTAAATTAGATTCACACATGTTGCTGTATTTCTCATCACCAGTTTTTAGGGCTCCAAGAATCAAGAATAGAGATGTTTATTTTTAACTATTGCTTTTAGCAATTCACTAGGAATTTGTTTTCTCTTCTTGCTGCTACCACTTTATGTTTTCCTGGACTACAGGTCTTATTGACAAGGCAGGAATTGGGAAATGGCACATTGGCATGTATTTGAAAGCCACTTGGAACACCTAAGATGAACAGGAATGAAGAGCTCTCTTAAGTTTTTGAAACAGGATGTCCTAGTTAAGGTTACCATTGCTCTGAAGAAATACCACAACTAAAGCAATTTCAGGAGGAAAGGGTTTATTTGGCTTACATACTGGCATCATTTATTTATCGTTGTATATGTGTATGAGTGCTGCCAAGCAAGAGGAACTTAGAGAAAAGTGTTTTAGACTTACTTCTCTCCTTGTTCTTTGGAACTGGGTGTTTAATTCAGGTTATCATGTTTGGGCCAGTAGAGTGCCTTTATCTGCTGAGGCATCTCACTGGCTCTTATTCACTTATTTTTGAGATAAGGTCTCACAGAGTGTGCTGCCTGAGGATGATGGCCCCTTAAGGCCTACCTGGGATATTTCAGCAACTTTTCCTGGGCTGGATTTTATTCCCATGCTCCATGTGTGTCTGACTCTGTGGGATATGCTGATCCTGGACCCAATTTCTCACAAGCAAAAATTATTGAGAACAACAGTGCAGTTTTCCTACATTTATTATACCTGGAAATTTGCCAATTATCTGTTACATGATGAATTTAAACTCAAGGCTTATGAGGGTTCTACTTGAGGGAAAACTAGATATTGTGTTTGTTTGTTTGTTTGTAAAGATTGGGGATTTTTTTGCATGGTCCTTGTAGACCAGGCTGACCTCGAACTCACAGAGAGACCTGTGCCTTGTTTCCCTTAGTGCTGGGATTTACAGGTATGCACCAACATGCCTTGATATTATGGACATTCTTGATATTGGCTGAGTATTAAGGGAAGTACCAATTTATCCCTGTGGGATAGGACAGAACTAAGGCTGGAAGTCCACTGAACAGACCCTGGCAGGTATTTTTTTTAGGCCACATGATCTTCCCTCCTTTACGACTTGTCCTGTTTAGAAACCAAACTGTGTGCCTTTCCACCATTTCTCCTAACAGTGTCTTCTGGGAACAAGAAGCCACCATCTCAGTGATCCTCATTTATCCTTTTTTTTTTTTTTTTTTTTTTTTTACCTGGTGTTGCTGTGTCTTTGTCAGGATTTCTATTATGGTGATGAACCACCATGACCAAAAGCAACTTGGAAAGAAAAATGTTTACTTCAACTTAAATTCTGTAGTCCACTAGACAGAAATTAATGATGAGAATTCAAGGCAGAATCTGAAGCAGAGGCCATGGAAGAATGCTGTTCACTTTCTTGATTATCACGAATTGCCAAGCCAACTGTCCTCCTCCTCCTTCTTCTTAAATTTTTAATGATGGAAACAAAAATGCACCTAAAAGTGAAGCTTCTGGAGAAACCACTTGTTCTTCCCTGTCTTGTATCATTCTTCAAACTTGACCTTGGCCTCCCACCTGGACTTGTACATCAGAGCTACATCGCTAAAAATAAAAATCCCCTTTGACAACAGTCTTGTCCAAGGGGATGTCCGCAGTATACCTTGTGGCCACAAGGTGATTGTAGTTATAAATTTTCACAAAGGCTTGATCTTTCATCTCTTGGCAATTTTTGTCTTCTCCATGGCAGCTGTCACTTTTGGGGAATAGCAGTCAATTCCAGCCACCAAGGCATGGCTGTAAGAGATCTCTGAGGTGTCATTATCAATATTCTTCACAATGATGGCTTTGCATCTGGAGTGGCATCCAGCCAGGACCAGCACCACTTTCCCAAGTTTCATGAACTTTCCCATTTCAACAGCAAGCAGCCAGGACCCAGCAGAGAAGAAAGAAGGACATTTTTTGCTCAAGCCAGCTTTTTAACAGTATCCAGGACCACCGGCCCAGTCCAAGAATGGCACTGACCATAGCAGCCCGGAGAGACCCCATATGGACCATCATTTAAGAATACATACCACAGGGCTTGCCTACAGGCCAGACTGGTGGAAGAATTTTCTCAGCTGAGGTTCTTCTTCCCAAATGACACAAGTTTATGTCAAGTTGATGTAAATTAGCCAGCACACCTTTCAGTATGAAGAGGATTACAAGGAGGATGTCTACTAAGCCAGCAAGACATCTCAGTCAGTAAAATCACTTGTTGCTAGGCCTGATAAACTGAGTTTAATTCCTGGGACCCACATGGTGCATGGAGGGTAACCATTCCCTCAAGCTGTCCTCTGACCTCTGTGAAGGAGAGTCTCTGGAAAGAAGTTGGGTCTGCAAAGTTTCATTGCTTAGAGATGCAGTGATGTGCAGAGATGGGAAAGTTGCAGCCTGGCGCCAAATTGTATCTTAGCCTGCAAGTAGTTTTTTCCTTCCATTAGCTATTTCCTTGCCCACCTATGTGTTGGAAGAAACGTCCTGTAGTTAACAGATAAAAACCATCTGCTCAGTTAACTGAGCAGACCACTAGCATCCACCAACCTTGAAGCTGATGATGTCATCAGATAGCATCTGAGACCTGGGGAAGTGACTCCAGCATTTTGCTGTCACTGTCTCTTTGATGAACCCAACAGTGTATTTTAAAATGGCTCTGGTTTTAGGGTTTTCTTTATTCTGAAACTATAAAACATAAACATAAAACTACATTAGTGAAACCTGGGCTGACTTATCTGTATGTTTCCTGGGCCTCTGTCACTCAAATTTGGCTCCAGAATAAACTGAGTTTTTTTTTTCCTTTGAGGCCTGAGCTGTGCTTTTTGTGTCCATGTATACACCACTACATCCTTGTATCTTTATATTACCTCTCCTGCCTACACAATAGGAAAATGAAATGTAGTTTCTACAGAAAGATTTATTTAAATTTTTTTCTATTATTTATTTTATGTGTATAGGTATTGTTCCTGTGTATCTGGGCACTTTGTGCATGTTTAGGGTCTGTAGAGGCCAATAAAAAATAATAATAAGATTCCCTGTAACTGGAGTAATCAGCATTTGTGAGGTGCCATATGGGTGTTAGGAATTAAAGCCTAGCACCCTGGAGGAACAGCCAGCATTCTTAACATTCAGGCCATCTGTTCAGCCCAAGACCCAGTTTAAAAAAAATGTCTATATGTGTATGTATCTGTATATATGAGTTTAAGAAGAGGTCAAAGAGGCTGTGGGATGTCCTGAAGCTGGAGCTACAGGTTATAAGCCCTCTTTGGTGGGTGCTAGGAAGTGATACATGCTTTTAACTGCTTAGTACCTCTTTTACTCCAATAAAATGTAACTTTGTTTTTTTTTAATTTTTATTAAGTTTATCCACTTTATATTCCAGCTGTAGTCCCCTTCCCCACATCCTCCCAATTCCACCCTCCCTCCCTCTTTTTCTCCCATGCCCCTCCCCCCAGTCCAATGATAGGGGAGGTCCTCCTCCCATTCCATCTGATGCTAGTCTATCAGGTTCCCTCAGGACTGCCTTCTTTGTCTTCCTTTGTGGACTGGTGAGGCTGCCCCCCACTCAGGTGGAGGTGATCAAAGAGCCAGCCCATGAGTTCATGTCAGAGATCGTCCTTGTTCATATTATTGGGGAACCTTCTTGGACACTGAGTTGCCATGGGCTACTTCTATGCAGGGGTTCTGTGTTATCTCCATGCATGGTCCTTTTTTGGAGTATCAGTCTCAGAAAAAAACCCTGTGCCCTGCTTTTTTGCTTCTGTTGCTCTCCTTGTGGAGCTCCTTAAAATGTAATTTTCAAAAGCAGGTGACTCATGGATTTCTAAATTAACATAGTAAAAATTATCAAAAGCCATTTACAAATCCGATGCAACCCCAATCAACTTCCCCTCCATTTCTTTCTTCATGGAAACAGTAATACAAAAACAAAAACAAACAAATGAACAAACAAAAAACAAAACAAAAACTACCTTAAAACTCACATGGAATCACAAAAGACCTGGATAGCCGGAAGAACCATGAACCATGCTGAAGGAATTTCCATCCCAGATCTCAAGATACATTACATAGCTATACTACTAAAACAGTATGCTATGGATACAGAAACAGAATTGGAAACTAAGGGAATAAGACTGAAACCCAAACATGAGTGTATTTAGCTGCAGCTATTTAATATTTGACAAAGAACCCAAATAACAAACAAACAAACAAACAAACAAGCAGCAATCAATCACTGGAGAAAAGACAGCATCTTCAACAGATAGTGCTGGGAGAAGGGGATGTCCACAGGTACAAAAATGAAATTAGAGCCAAACCTATTACCTTGCACAAGAACTGACTACAAATGGGCCAAAGACCTAAATTTGAAACCGAGAACACTGAAACTTCTAGAACAAACAAACAAACAAAAACCAGGCAATGTCCTGCATGGTGTAGGTACAAAAAAAAAAGAAGACTTTCTCAATAGGACTCCATTTGCTCAAAAATTAAAGCCAATAATTAGTTTTATGAGTGGGACCTAGGAAAACTCAAACGCCTTTGCACAGCTAAAGAAATGATGGAGTGAAGAAGAAGCTCACAGAAATGGGGTCTTGCCAGTTATACATATGACAGGATTAATATTAAGAATATTTGAAAAACTCAAAAAACAAAACAAACAAACAAAAACCAAAGAGACAAAAATAAAACAAAAACAAAGTATTCATTAAAAAAAAATTGGGTCTTATCAGGAGTGGCTGCATTGTCTTCTTCTGTGACCTAGTAATGCTGCTTCCCCCTCAGGGAGAGGTAATTAAAGAGCAGGCCAATCAGTTCATGTCAGAGACAGTCCCTGTTCCTATTACAATGGAACCCACTTGGATACTGAACTGCCATAGGCTACATATGTGCAAGGGTCTTAGGTTAAATCATGCATAGTCCTTGGTTGGAGTATCAGTCTCAAGAAAGAAGGAAGGAAAAGAAGACCTCCCCTATCAGTGGACTTGGGGAGGGGCATGCATGGGGAGGGTGGAGGAAGGGAAGGATTGGGATGGGAGCAGGGAGGGAACCACAGTGGGGATTCAAAGGGAATAAAGTGTAATTAGGAAAAAAAAATGGGGCCTGGGACCGAAACAGAGAGTTCTCAAAAGTAGAAAAAAATGGCTAAGAAATATCTCAAAAATATATATTATTCCGAGTAATTATGGAAATGTGAATCAAAACAACTTGAAGTTTCATTTACCCTACTAAGAATGTCTAAAAGCAACAAAACAATAAACAAGAATGCTAGAGAAATGCAGGGAAAAATAAAGCCTTATTCATTGCTGGTGAAATTGCAAACTGCTCCAGCCACCCTGCAATTCAGCGTGGAGACCCTTAAAAAGTTAAAAATCAACCTACAGTATGAGTCAGCTATACTACTCCTTGACACATGCCCAGAGGACTCACATCCTACTCCACAGATCCCCACATAGCCATGTTCACTCACAATAGCTAGGAAATGGAAACACCTCCGCAGCCCAGGTAGCCTTAACTCAAAAACATCCTGCATCAGCCTCCCTAGTTCTGGGATTACAGATATGTGTTACCATGCCTGGCATTTTCTTCTGAGTGTTTTCTATCTGCAGCCAGTTGTCTCTTTGAATATGCAGCATGTGGGTATGCAGCCAGACTCTCTTTACCACGTACAGCATGATGTTTTGAATATACATGTGTAAACACACACACTTATGGAATTATTCAACTGAACTCATTAAAATAAAAATTTCTTCACATATTTGTGTGTCTGTTTAATTATTAATTCCTTCACATTTATTTAGTTACTGTGCATGTGCACAGGCAGGCGTAGAATCCCAAGCCAAACCAACTTGAGAGAAGCAAGGAGTTCACTGACAGAAGTGTTTCCTCAAATTCAAGAACAAGTTTGCATCAGCCCTTAGGTACTGGCCCAGCTCTGCATCTCCTGTCCCCATGCCCTACTGTTTACCACCATCATTCCCAGATAGGTAGTTGGCTGAAAAAAATTGCTGGGTTGTTTTTCTTGTCAAGGTTGATTTGCTTCTTTTCTTAAAATTTATTTTATTTTATTTGGTGTGTGTGTGTGCGCATGTGTCCATGAGCACATATGTAAGTTAGGCCACAAATGTGTGGAATAGATGTCTTCTATCTGTATGTGGGTTTCTGAGTCTTGAGCTCAGTGTATCAGGCTTGCATAGGGCATCTGCTGAGGGATTTCCTCACCTTTGGTTCAAGCTTTCCACTTAATAATAATGACAGCAAATATAAGCTAATTAACAAGAACTAATATGTTATTCATTTTGTACTGCCACCCCATACTGTGGGGTTTGGCACAGGATATGGGGACTTAATGGGTTGTGTATGCATACATGTGTTGTATTTGTAGTCTGTAAGCTAAGTTGAACTTTACATTTTTATTTATATGCACTAATTGTACAAAAATAATTGGTTTCACTGTGACATTTTCATATTTACATATATTGCACTTTGATCATAGTTTCTTCCTGGAATTTTAATTTAAAAATTGTTTAGAAATTAAATATAATTCTTTCTTTTTCCTCTTTCCTTTCTCTCTCTCTACAACCCTTCCATTGTACCCATTCCCTTGCTCTTTCTCAAATTCCTGGCCTATATTCTTTCATTGTTGTTACCTATTTGTATATATATTCCTAAATTTATATATACAGCAAGCTTGCTCTACATAACATAAGGTGTGTATATGATTTCAGCACTGACCACTTGTCATTGGATAACCAAATTGGAAGCTCTTCCTGAGGAAGACTATTTCCCTGCTCTGAGCATTCCTTAGTTGGCTGTAGTTCTTCTAGCATTGGGGCCCCTTGAGCCCTTCCTCTTGTCTACGTGTTTTGTCTTTGTTCAGGTCTTGTTTAGGCAGCCATGTTGCTGAGGCTTCATTGGTGTAGCTTCTCTGACATTTCTAGGAATGCCTTGTTCCTTCTGCTCTTACAATCTTTCCACCCAATCTTCCACTATGATTCCTGAGCCTTAGCTGAAGGAGTTGTGCTTTAGATAATTTGGGGCTCAGCTCTACATCTCTGCATTGTGATCTGCTGTGGTTTTCTACAATGGTCTGTGTCTGTTGCAAGGAGATGTGTCTTTACTGAGAGGTAGGTTCTATGCTTATCTGTGGGTAGAAACTTTAATTTTATCCATGCCTTATCGATGAGGAAACTAAGACTAAGAGAAAAATAAGTAATTGATTCATGTAAATGGCTGACTTAGAATTTTAAGCTAGACCTTCTTGTTTTTAAGGACATTTGTTTCTTCTTTTCTCTTAGCTTTTTGGGGCTGGGTCTCACTATGTGTGCCTGAACTATCCTGGATTTCACTCTGCAGGTCCAAGTTAGCTTTGAATTCTCAACTATCCCCATGCTTCAGTTCTGAGTAAGGATGTGAGTCAGTACACCTGGATTCCAAGGGCTAACTTGTCAGGTGACAAGATAAGATACCTGCCTCACCTTGACCTCCCTTTAGTTCTGCTTCTCCAGCATATGCTCACACACCCAAAAACTTCCAGGTGTCAGCTGATCTGCTTGAAAGCCACGCTGGGATGAGTCAGCTACTTTTACTGATTTTGCCTCTGGGTTTGGTGTGCCTGTCTCTGTGGGATTCTCTGACCATGAGCCCAATTTCTCATGTATAAGAATAGATGGTTCTGAGAATCATGGGAAGTCATTGAAGCAAATGGTTTGGTCTATAGTGTTAACCGATGACTTCTGCTTCCAAATTTGACCCCTTGTCAATTAATTATTAAAGAATGTTTTTTTTAAACTGGTATCCCAAATGTCTTACTAGAGGGATAATTAACTGGATATTCTTATTTTCTGCTACATATTAGATTTTTGTTTGTTTGTTTCTTTGGAGAGAGATATGGAAATATATGGAGGAGGCTGTGTTTTGGCCCAGAAAGATGGCTAGAATGTAAAAGCAATTGTCTCTAAGCTTAAATACCTGAGTCCAATCCCTATGACCCACATGGTTGAAGGAGAGAACCCATTCTCTTAGATTATCCTCTGACATGCCATGTACACAAAATGAACAAATAAAATGTAATATAAATGTGGTTAAAAGCTGGATGTGGTGGTGTGCATCTTTAATCCCAGCACCCTGGGAAGCAGAGGCAGGTGGATATCTGAGAGTTCGAGGCAAACCTTGTCTACAAAGTGAGTCCAGGACAGTCGAGTATACACAGACACACCCTGCCTAGAAAAAACCTTAAGCATTTTTAAATTATGTGTGTGTGTGTTTGTGCACATGAGTGCAGATGTCTGTGAGGTCCAGAGGAGAGAGCCCCTGGAGCTGGAGTTACAGAGGTGTGCTAGCCCTCCAAAATGGGCTTTTGGAATTAACTTGGATCCTTTTCAAGAGCAATAAGTGCTCTGAACTGCTGAGCAGTGTCTCCTTCCCCAATATAGTATGATTTTAAAAAGGAGGGTATGTCCATGGAGAGAGAGAGAGAGAGAGAGAGAGAGAGAGAGAGAGAGAGAGAAAGAGATGGAGAAAAGGTTGTGGGTGTATGGTAGGAAATTCTCCTCTAGGAATGTTAGAAAGATTAGAGATGGAGCAAAGTGAACAAGAAGACAGTGGAGACAAGTGATTAATGCTTTTTTCTGACTTATTTAGCTTAAAAATAACTTTTGAATATACAGTTTTTTCTTGATATGCACAGTTGTTTAGTTCAAGATTCTCTCACACAGATCTAAATCTTTGGATGTCCCTGTCACATTTACTTATTAATTTTTTAGGCTAGCAAGAAAATGTACTGGGTTTCAACACGGCATCTTCAAACATATTCCAGTCTTTTACACTAAAGAATTTAGCATTTGTGTAAAACAAACCTTTTACAGACTTTAAAGTTGAAATCATCTTTAGGTGTCACTGTTACATAAGTAGTCACTAGAGTATTTCTTAGGAAATAGAAACAAGTAAAGATTATCTGTACATATTCAGAATACATGAAGTTAAAAAATGTCCTTCTTCCTTCCTCATTTCCTCTGTGCATCTTCTTCTCCCTCCCTTCCTCCCTCCTTACTTCCCTCTCTCCCTTCCTTTACCCCCTTCCTTCTATTTTCTTTTTCTTGGCAAAGCAGGTCTTACTAAATGTAATCTCTTCTCACTGATGCTCACTGTGTAAACCTGGCAGCCTTCAACTCTCCTGCTCACCCCCCCACACATTAGCCTCCAAAGTGCTGGGATTACATGGGCCACAGACATGAGCCACCATGGCTGCTTTTGATTTTCCTCCTCAGTATTTTCCACCTGTATTCAGTTGACTTTGAAGATATGAAATATATGGGCATGGAAGGCAGACTGTCTTTAGGATGTTCAGCATAGAGCAGTTTAAATATTTGTACTTTGTAGAATGGCTAAATATTGTGATTAAAATATTATATTACTTCATATACTTTTTAGTGATATATGAAGAGTTAAAAATTATATTCTTCCTGGGTGGTGGTGGCACACACCTTAGTCCCAGCACTTGGGAAACAGAGGCAGGCAGATCTCTGTGAGTTTGAGGCCAGCCTGGTCTACAGAGTAATGTTCCAAGACAGCCAAGGCTACACAGAGAAACGGTGTCATGAATAACCAAATATATATGCCAAGCCATTCTCTGAGGACTCTGTTGGATATCCTGGCAAAACAGTGATCTGTGGAGATGTTTGTCTGTCTTCGCTACAGCTGTCATATTACATGAGGCTGAAGCAGAATTAACACACACACACACACACACACACACACACACACACACACACGTTTTAAACACAGCACTCTTTAGCCTGCTTGGGAGACTTCTGAGTAAGTGCTGATGTAATCTGTTTTCTTCAGAAACTATAACAGGCTTCTGAGTTAAGCATTTGCTCAACTGGTCTTTGCCAAAGACAGCTAGTGCTTTCTGTCACTGCCTGTTGACAATGACTGTGTTCTAGACTGACAACTTTCTCTTTTGCTACATCATGAGGCTTGGGAAGGCAGGAGCCTCTGACTTTCTGATTGTCATCTGCCTGCCTCTTAGCACAAGGTGAGGCACAGAGAATGCACTGGCAAAAGCTTATGAGATGGACAGATCTATGCGATGATTCCCGAGTCCTCTCTTTCCTAATTCTTTACACTCCTTGGCACAGGCCCCTGCTCACCACAGGTTTCTCCTAAGAGCTTATGTCCCAGTGTTTCCTTCAAGTCCTGGAAATGGAAGTTCACTTTGAAAGCAGCTCTATTGTTTGTCCGGTTAAACCTTCAGCTGATCCAGAGCAACTGGCTGCATGTTTGGCCACTTTGTACACACAGTGTTTTTGTGATATGTAACATTTCCTTTCAGATTAAGTACAGCCTGCCATAACCGAAAGAGTCAGCACATCCAGAGTAGCTAGGATCCTAGGTTTCAGCTTTTCCTACTCTCCATTGGTATAATTCAAACTATGACTTCCACAGACCCTGACTTTCCTCTATCCAGAAAAATGGAACAAGGTCTGGGTGGATGAGATTGGACCTAAAGATTTTTTAATTTAGGTCTGGAGAGATGATTTCATGTACTATGTTGCTCTTGAAGAGAACCTGCATTCAGTTCCTAGCATCCACACCAGGAGGCCTATGACTGCCTGTAACTCAGCTCCAAGGGGTTTACTGCCCTCTTGTGGACTCCCCAAGCACCTGTATGCACATGTACATACTCTACTTCCATTAAAAATAATATAAATTAAAAATAAGGTTTTTGGATCACCTTTATGGAGAATGTGAAACAAAATAAACTTTTCATTTGTAAGAATTACATATCAAATTAATCAGACCCAAAGTCTAAACAACTTAACGAACTTATACACAGTTAGGACTGGCATTAAAAGTAGAAGCTGGTTTAACCTACTAAAATCTCTACTCCTAAAGAAACTAATCAATAGGGAGTACTCTGGCTAAAATGCTCAATCCCTATTCAGAAAGGCAAAGAGAAAATGGAAATCAGAAGAAGGTGAAAAGAGGGAACAAGTCAGGAGCCTGACACAGAGGACCTCAGAAAGGCCTCTGCCCTGAAGACTATCAATGCAAATGCTGAGACTTATGGGCAACCTTTGGGCAGAGTTCAGGGAATCTTAGGAAGGAAGTGGGAAACAGTAAGATCTGGAGAGGACAGGAACTCCATAAGGAGAGCAACAGAACAAAAAAAATCTGAGCATAGGTGTCTTTCCAGAGACTCATATTCCAACCAAGGATCATGCATGGAGATAACCTAAGACCCCTGCACAAATGTAGCCCATGGCAGTTCAGTATCCAAGTGGGTTCCATTATAGTAGAACAGGGACTGTCTCTGACATGAACTGATTGGCCTGCTCTTTAATTATCTCCCCCTGAGGGGGAAGCAGCATTGCCAGGCCACAGAAGACAATGCAGCCACTCCTTATGAGACATAATTGACTAGGATCAGAAGGAAGGAAAAGAAGACCTCCCCTATCAGTGAACTTGGGGAAGGGCATGCATGAAGAGGGTGGAGGAGGGGAGGGACTGGAACAGGAGGAGGGAGGGAACCACAGGGGAGATACAAAGTAAATAAAGTGTAATTAATAAAGAATCATTAAAAAAAAACTAAACAAAAAGTAGGAGCTCTGGGGGCTGAAGAGATGGCTCAGAGGTTAAGAGCACTGGTTGCTCTTCCAGAGGCTCTAAATTCAATTCCAGGCAACCATATGGTGGCTTACAACCATCTATAATGAGATCTGGTGCCCTCTTCTGGCATGCAGAGATACATGCATGCAGAACATTGTGAACATACGAATAAATACATAAATCTTTTTTTAAAAGTAAAAGCTGTGAATGTTCTCATTACATTTTACACTTTTAGTATGAAATCCATTTTATACATGTATCCGACATCCAAACCAAAAAGTCCAGACAGGGTCTCATAATGTAATTCTGGTTGGCCTGGAGATTGCTTTGTAGACCAGCCTGGCCTTGAATTCACAGAGCTCCACCTGCCTCTATCTTCTGAGTTCAGGCATTAAAACCATAACACCACCATGCTCTGCTATGTTTTGATTTTTAAAGACAAAGATAGTGGCAAGCCATGAACTCCTAACCTTCCTGCTTCTACTTCCCAAATGTTGGAATTACAGCTATGAACTAACCCATACTCCATGCTTTTCCTGCTGTGGGCTGAACCCAGAGCTTTGTTCATGCCAGGACAACACTGTACTGGCCATGTTCCAGCTCTAGCCATAAGAAAACAAAAAACAAGCAAAAAAAAAAAATAAGTAAATGAAACCTTAATTCAGAATGAGGAAGTTCTAATAACTTGTCTCTAAGAACCTGAAATTTTTGCTTGGCAAAATTAGGTCAGTTGCTGTCATGAATTATAGGGTTGACTTTTCCAAACGGCTTTGTCATAATTTTATTTTGTTGCTGTGATAAAACACTTACCAAAAGCAACTTAAGGAAGAGATGGGTTTATTTCAGCTTGCACTAACAGGTCACAGCCCAGAAACCATTGGCGCCTCTGAAGATTGCGCAAGTCTTTTCCTACCCCCGCCAGCTTGGTGGCATATTTCTAAAATCCCCATCTGCACAACATAAACAGGAAACTTGCAGCAAAAAGCCTCGGCGGTGCAAATTCCAAGCTTCCAGCAGAGGGCGGGAGAATCTCCTCCCTGCTGCCAGTGGCAAGCAGGCAGCAGAGAAGAGCAAACTTTTCAAGGGACCCAGCGCCCCTCCACCTTCTTCTCCCCCTGCAAAAGGGAGAGAGAAGGTGGAAGGAAAGACCCCGCTCCAGGAAAATAAAGAATAGGGGAGGGGGACGTTGAGGCAGAGGCCCAGCCTCTAAGAGCTCAGCCTCCGTGGCGAGGCTGCGCCCGGCCGCCCATTCTCCAAGCCGCGGGTCCGAGCGGCCTCGGAGGAACCCGAAGTCCGAGCCCTCTCGGGTGGGGCGGAGGAGGGGCTGGCACGAGGTGCAGCGCAGGCGCAGTGCGCGCCTCCATTGTCAAGCGTGATGGAAGCGCCGTCGCTATAGATACAGACGCTGAAAGGTTTTCGCTGAGCTCGCCTGGGCCTGGTGGGCGGCGGCGGTGAGGGCGGCGATGGGAATCCGCTTCCCGAGCGTGGTGGCGGGGGTCGTGGTTCCTCTAGTGGACTACTTCATCTTGGTCGGCTGAGACTAGGAGAAGCCAGGTAAGAATGTGGGGCGGGCGCCGCCTGGGCTCCGCCTCCGCCCCTGGGCTCCGCCTCCGCCCCTGGGCTCCGCCTCCGCCCCTGGGCTCCGCCTCCGCCCCGGCTCCGTTTCCGCCCACCTAGGCTCCGCCTCCCCCATCGGGCTCCGCCTACAACCCTTGACTCCGCCTCTGCTCCCGGGCTCCTCCCCCGTCTCCGCCCCGGGCTCCGCCTCCGTTCTCGGGCTCCTCCCCCGCCTCTGCCTCTGGGCTCCGCCTCCGCCCCCAGCAGCCCTCCAGTGGGCTAGGTGGTGCTGGGCCTGGCATCGCGGCTGGGAGGCGGGAAGGAGAGAGGGTTGGGTCCCGAGGTGGAGGAGCAGCGGGTCCACGGGTATCAGCAGCCATCCCAGTGCAGCCGAGCTTGGCTGGCTGTGGGCGTGTGTGAGGGACCCGCAGGATGGCGGTCGCGGGGAGAGACCGCAGCGTTGCAGCCGGGGGCTGGGCGGGTCGGGAGAGCCTGCCTGCATCCAGACAAGAGCTTCTGTGCTGGCTGCTGGTACCCGGGACTGTGCCCTCCTGCCGCCGGGGTTGGGAGGCTGGGGCGCAGTGTGCAGAGTTCCTCGGGATACACTTGTGCCATGCATCCTGAGGAATAGTGATAATGGGCCAGTCCTCCCGGAAAGGAAGTGCAGAGGGTCCAGTGCTGCCTCTGCCTGCCCTAGGACAGGAGAGGTGGGGGAGCTTGGACCTCCCAGTCTAACGAATGTACTTGGAAAGGCCAATTATTTTTTAGGCCAGGTCCCAGAGTGGCAACTAGAAGAATTTTGTTAGAAAATCTAAGAAAGCATATGTATATGATTGTGGTTTGCATGGGTGGGGAACCTCTGTCAATGTGCTCCCCAAAGTGCTAAAGGGGAGGGGAGGGGAGGAGAGAGGAAGAACATGTTCAAAAATTTCCTGGCAAAAAAACAGAAAGGAAAACAAATCCTGCTTAATTAAGTTCCACCTTTTGTGTGTATGCCGAAGAATTCTTAAGTTGTGTTTATGTGTACATCCTTTCATCATAGTTACGTGCCTATATATATATATATATATATATATATATATACTCTAAAAGCTTGCTGTTTCAATGTCTTCCTCACATTTCAACTGAATTATTTTGGGGCCCTAAATCTAAACCTAATTCTTATCAATATTTGGAGGTTTTGCTTGTACTGAATGTGTGGTTTTATTTTCATAGTTAACAGTGTGTACACAGTCCCTTACACCAGGGTCATCATGCTTACGTCTCTTAAAAAAGGAATGAAAAACAATAAATCGTTCTAATAATGTTAATGACTAAAATGAAGGTAACTGAGTGCATTTTACAATGATCTCAGATGCTCACTTCAGACAGAACATTTTATGATGAAATATTTTTCATGAGGCACAAAATGCCTGTTAAGCTTAGGGCATGTTTACAACATTCTCTTGAAAACAAGGTTCAAGATGCATCCTGAAGTCGTAACATCAAATGATGTACAGAGAGGAGGTAATCAGATTCACAGACATGGTCTCCTAGGGATAAGTATGGCAGAATGCAAAACCCAGGACATTTTTTGAGGATCTGACCTCTCATAAAATTTAATGAAAACATAGATTCTTTGCAGAAAATGTACATGCACATGAACCCAACTATGTACAAAGCAGGTACAGAGTGAATGTCAGGAGAGGGACCAGGTTAAAAACTAATACCAAATAAGTAGCACTGTTGCTGTATCTGCAATTTCTATCTTGCTTGGAAGGCAGAGACTGTTAACCTCCCTATTTATGGCAGAGCATCTGCATAAAGAAAAGCAATGCTTTGCTTCTCCTGTTCCTTTTCTTTCTCCTCCTTCTTTACCTCATATATGTGATGCAAATGTTCTACTTCCAAGCTTTATTCCGAGCTCCTGTACAAAACAGGTAGATACAGATAGTCCTTGCATATGATAAAGCCAGATGCTAAACCTCATTAAAGATTAAAGGAAGTAACTTGTTATGGGAGAAATGAAAGAGAACACAGAGAAGGCAACAGGCATAGAGGAGGCTATACTAGTCACAACAGTAACAGAACAAGATAAAAAGACTTCATGAGAAGTTTATTACAGATAGCACAATGGCTGGCATTAACAAATAAAATGCTACATACTCCCATCCTCTGTGTGGGAATTCTGTATTACTATCAAATTATGAAGAAATTGTTAAAGCCATTTACTGTTTAAAAGGTTATTTGTCCTTCCCCAGATAGTTACTGTTTGTGCATTAGGTACCAAATACTGTGCTAAGTCCTGAACACACAGAAAATAATTCATGCAAACACAATTCTTTCTCTATAAGCTTACAGTTTTGTGGGCTACTCCACCATAAACAAACCCATAGACCATGCAGAGAAATGTGTACGTCACTATAAAATCTACTATGAAACCTAAAGAAAACAAGAGGGATTTAACAGCACAAGATGATAAAGAACATATCAAAGGCCCAGAGTTGAGAACATTTTAGTTAAGTAGGGGAAATGAAAGAAGGTGAATTTTCAATCCTCGTTTAGAAAGACAGATGGGATGTGCATTGAACGTATGACAGGAGTCTACTGAGCGCATCTGAAAGACTCTAACTAGCAGTGTTTTCAAAGCAAAGACTCAAGACCAAACCTTTGGCAGAGTACAGGGAATCATAAGAAAGAAGGGGAGTTAGTCTGATTGGGAAAGGATAGGAGCTCCACAAGGACCAAATATATCTGGGCACAGGGTCTTTTCTGAGACTGACATTCAACCAAGGACCATGTATGGATATAACCTAGAACCTCTGCTCAGATGTAGCCTGTGGTAGCTCAGTAACCAATTGTTTTCCCAAAGTGAGGGGAACAAAGACTATTTCTAACAGGAACTCAATGACTGGCTCTTTGGCCTCTCCACCCACAAAGGGAGGAGCAGTCCTGTTAGGCCACAGAGGAGGGCTTTGCAGCCAGTCCTGAAGATACCTGATAAAACAGGATCAGATGAATGGGGAGGAGACTTTCCAAGTCCATCAGTGGACTTGGAAAGGGGCAGGGAGGAGATGAGGGAGGGAGGGAGGGATTGGGAGGGAATGAGGGATTGGGACACAGCTGGGATACAGAGTTTATAAAATGTAACTGATAAGAAAAAAATAAATAATAATAATAATAAACGATGGGGCTGGAGAGACGTCACAGAGCTTAAGAGTGCAGGTTTCTCTTCCAAAGATCCCGAGTTTGATTTCCAGCACCCACGTGGTGGCTCACAACCATCTATAGTGAGATCTGGCTCCTTTTTCTGGTATGCAGACAGAATACTCTACAAATAATAAATTTTCAAAGAAAAAAAAAAGAAATGCACCATGGATCATCAATAAAATTCCCCTCCCTCCAAAAAGAACACTCATTACCTCTTTAAATAATAATAATAATGAATTTTAAAGTTAGTTTTCTCCAAGGGGCCACAAACCAGACTAACTGGTTAGCCTCATGAGCAGTAACAGAAAAACTCAAGGGCATATTTGTGGGTTGTCAAGGCTACAATATATATTCAGTTCTTTTGTATGCATATGGCTTCTAATTTCACACTTTTATGGTATTTCTGTGTGAGTGAATATCTGTATCTTTGTACCCACGTTTCCCTCGTGTTTTTTCTTTGCTATTTTTATTGATAACATTAGACACCTCAACCGTTTTATTGATTTCTGGAAGATTGGAGCCTGACAATTTCCTCTTTATGAAATACGAAAGTGTGTGCCTGTGACATAAATCCACCTCCCCAAACTCATGATCTGGCTTGCCCTTTAGGGTTTTCTGGTCTAGGTTTTGGTACATCTCTGTGCTTCTTTGCTATCACTGCTGTGGTTTAAATCAATTTGTGAAGTACTAAGCCTTTCCTGGCCATTGTCAAGGGCAATCCCAGAATTCTAAGCGATCCCTTGATTATCTGCTGCTACTGCTTCTTCTACTATTTATTCTTTGTTGGCCACCACAGCACAGTCATCTGTATTACCCAGCAAGACACTCTGAGACTCTGTTCATGATTCATTTGGGGTGTATATGTTTGAGAGAGAGAGAGAAAGAAAGGGAGACAGAGAAGTAGAGACAGACAGACAGAGAAAGAATACTGCTATATGTGTATGTGTGGATCTTTCTATAATTCTGGAACACTGAGGTGGTTTCTGGTATCAGTCGCCTGTCTGTCCTTCTCATTTGCTCTTGGATTTGACTTGTTGTCTGTGGAGTTCGGTGGGAATGTCTCTCCCACGTTGACAGATTTGCAAACCCTGAACCTGACCACCTACCTCATCATAGGAATGAGAATTCCTACAGAGGAAACATGTGGACAGATCTGACTGACCAATCAGAAATGGAGTGAGGTGGAGACAGTATGTCCACAGCCTAATAACAATTTGTCTTGGCCCTCTTTAGCTCCTATTAGCCATTCCTTGCCAGCCTCTTTGTTGGACCTAGTATCCTAGGACTGATGAATACCTGTAGGGTGGTGCTAACTAGAACACAAGCGTCTGGCAGGCCTGATGTTAAAATTTTCACCTGATGGCATTGGAGTCCCATAGCTGTTTTCTATGCTTTGCCATAACCCACTTTTCTAAGGTCTAACTGAAGAGCATTTATGGCTGTTCTGCTATTATAAATATTTAATGGGACTCCCTCCACATTGGAACATGGAATTTGGAGTGACACAAATCTATGCTCTCGGGCCATGGCAATTGTCATATTCAACAAGCACACAACTCTTGCTTTCTACTGTATCCTGGGATACCCAGCTGTCCTGTCACTGAGGAGTGTCTACTATCACTTTACTGGCTAGAGCTTTACATATTTACAGAAGCCAGGCTTCTGACATCCAGAATGATGGTGTTCTGCAATGTGGTTTCCACTTTCCTTACTAACCCCCATAGCACCGGGAGCAAGGTCATGCTGGCTGCAGAGCATCGCAGGATCCCAGAAATTTCAGTGACCTCCTTCTAGACTTATGGTCAATATTGTGAGAGGATTTCTTCCAATATGCCACAACACTGAGGACGAGATGATGGATGCCTTTTATAGTTCAGGGGCTACATCGATGATTCAGGGGTTAAGAGTACTTGTTCTTGCCAAGGACCAGTTCTGTTTTGCACCTGGTATCTACCCCCATCTGTAAGTCCAGTTCCAGGGACTTTAGCTCCCTCTTCTGCCCTCTTCACACACCTTCACCTCCATCTGATACACAGGCACACCTACCCATGCAGACAAAACACTCATACATATAAAAACAAACAATCAGATGAGAATTACACTTCCTAAGAGAGGGGGAAAAAGCACACCCTTCCATTAGTAAGTAAAGCTAGTTTATTGCACATACAGCCCCAGCCACAAATTCACATAATCCCAGTTTAAATGTGTCCAGTTTAAATTCTTCTATTCAGCCAGGGCCCAACCAGTCCCTGCTCACTGAAAAAAGAATCCTGGGTCCCTGGCCCCCTTTATTTTAGTGAGTGCCGACTCTCCCAGTCAAAACAAGCCTGGTCTTGGGAAGGTAGACAGAGATTATAAATCATTTTTAAGGATTATAACAAAAGCCAGCTGTGATGTCATATGCCTGTGACCCTCAGGGGGCAAGCAGTGGTATGAGTTCCAGATCATCTAGGTTTACAAAGCGAGTCCAGGACATGCAAGGCTACACAGAGAAACCCTGTCTCCAAAAAACAAGGGCTTGTGCCCCCTGCCAGCTCTTTACACTCACAACACTGGACATGTTCTAAGTCACATAGTATGACTTCAAACAGGCTATAAGAAAGTCCTGCCAAGCACATTGGTACACACATTTAATGCCAGGACTTGGGAGGCAGAGGCAGGTGAATATCTATGAGTTTGAGGACAGCCTGGTCTACAGAGAAAGTACAAGACAGCCAGTGTTACACAGAGAAACCCTGTCTCAAAACCCCATAATAATTAAAATAAGAAGATTGAAATAAAAAAAAAATCAGAGCTAGGCCTACTGGCATATTGCCAGGTTCCATTAACAAGGAAGGTACACAGTAGAGTTTATATTTTTAAAAAAGCAGATGGAAGAAAGATTTGAACCTTCATTTTATCTCATTTTTAAAATCTCCATCACAAGAAATTTTTAGTGGGTTTGAGAGCCCAAAGACTTGCAATTCAGTGGGTATTGTTTTAAAGTTTAAAGCAAAAGCCTAAAGGAAGGCTAGCTAGGTGGAGACACATCCAGCCACCTTCTGGGAAGAACTAACCTTAATGCCCTGAGGGGACAAATTAGCCTTACTGCACTCTTTCCTGCCCACTAATTATACAGTTGCTAGGAAACCAGCCCATAGGACCAGGCCAGAACTGTTTGAAGTCTTGGTGCCTAAAGTGGACCAATCATTTCAAAAGTCAATTTCCCTTACCCAATCATGAAATGCCAAAGCATGAAAGTCCCTGCTTGTAAAACCACTCTGGAAATCAATCTGGCGCTTTCTCAGACAACTAGGAATAGTGCTTTCCCAAGATCCAGCCATACCACTCCTGGGCATATATCCAAAAGGAGCTCAAGTACACAAAAGGACATTTGCTCAACCATGTTTGTAGCAGCTTTATTTGTAATAGCCAGAAGCTGGAAACAACCCAGATGCCCCTCAACTGAAGAATGGATGCAGAAATTGTGGTACATCTATACAATGGAATATTACTCAGCAATGAAAAATAAGGAAATCATGAAATTTGAAGGTAAATGGTGGGACCTGGAAAGGATCATTCTGAGTGAGTTGTCCCAGAAGCAAAAAGATACACATGGTATATACTCACTCATATAGACATACAACATAGGACAAACCCTCTAAAATCTGTGCATTTAAAGAAACTAAGCAAGAGAGAGGACCCTAACTAAAACACTCAATCCCCATCCTGAAAGGCAAAGAGGATGGATATCAGAAGAAGAAGAAAACAGGAAACAACCTAGGAACCTTCTACAGAGGGCTTCTGAAAGCCAGAAGAAGAAAACAGGAAACAAAGTAGGAACCTACCACAGAGGGCCTCTGAAAGCCTCTGCCCTACAGACTATCAAAGCAGATGCTGAGCCTGATGGGCAATTGTTGGGCAGAGTGAATGGAATTTTATGTAAGAAGTGGAAATAGTAAGAGCTGGAGAGGACAGAGTCTCCACAAGGAGAGCAACAGAACAAGAAAATTTGAACAGAGGGAACTTCCCAGAGACTCATACTCCAACCAAGGACTATTCATGGAGATAACCTAGAACCCCTGCACAGATGTAGCCATGGCATTTCAGTGTCCAAGTGGGTTACATAGTAATGGGAAGAGGGACTGACTCTGACATAATCTGATTGGCCTGCTCTTTGATCACCTCCCCTGGGGGGGCAGCCTTACCAGGCCACAGTAGAGGACAATGCAGCCACTTTTGATGTGAACTGACAGACTAAGATCAGAAAGGAGAGGAGAACCTCCCCTATCAGTGGACTAGGGGAGTGGCATGCATGCAGAAAGGGGAGGGAGGGTGGGTTTGGGAGGGGAGGAGGGAGGAGCCTATGGGGGATACAAAATGAATAAAGTTTAAAAATGCAGGAAAAAAAAAGAAAGTCCCTGCTTGCAGTTTTGCCCCATAAAAATCTTGCTTCCCTATATCTCAGGGCTACATTGGAAGTTTGTGTACCATGTCCGAACACGTATACAATTTTAAAAACCTCATGTATTTACAGCCGAGTGTATTTCTGGTTTTTTGGGGTTCCCCAACTGGGCATAACAGTTTCACTTTGAATAAACCATTAGTAATTTATAAACATCTCCCAATGACAATAAACACTTCTAGCCACAGAAAACAACCCAAAACCTACCCAAACCCCCTTAAGGAAAATAGGACATCATTCTCATTGATTTATTCTAGCTGACATTTTGGACATGCAGAAATCCTGTAGGGGACCCAAAGAAAATTGGAATAATGTTTAATTAAGTAAGCAATATTTGTGGTCCAGTCTTTGATGTTGAGAAAATAATAAAAGTCCTGTTTAGAACAGTCTAAAATGCTGGACCAATTAAGATTTGTAGCTTTCTTCAGGCCGTGATGAGAAACAGCAATTGAAGCAGTTGAGGCAGGAACAAGCAGAATTCTGGAACATGCAAGATACTGAAACAGATGTGTCAATGTCTCAGCATGCTGGAAGGAGGATTCTGTCAGGTTTGGTCCAGCATGTCCAGTATTCACTCCTTTTGTTCTGCAAACATATAATTTCTCATAAGCATTATACAGTTCTAAAATTATAAATGTAAGAGATGTTCAGAATAAAATTAAACTGTAAACCAGTTTTATCAATGCCAATTAAAAAGAATGGCATAATAGATACTGAGGATATTATAGCCAAGGATTTATTGGCCATGTATTGCTGAAGTTATGGTTAGAGACATTTATTTTTTATGTCTCAGTCAGTTTTAGAGTTTTTCCCAAGTGAAGGGATTATCAATTTATATTAACTATTTTGTTTGGTCTTTTTGATTTCTCTTTTCTTGTGTGTGACCTAAGTCTTCAGGTGGTCTTCCTCTGTGAAATCTGATTTTTATTAGTTTTGAAGGAACCCATAATTTCTCTTCTCCTGTATGAACATATGAAAAACCTCTTCCCCAGTACGTAACACATTCCCTACTGTCCATTGTGAAGTTGGGGTATCTTTGAAATATATAGGCTGAAATAATTCAGCAGTTTTTTTTCTATAATCCAGTGTCTTTGTGCAGCTGTTGTTTGTTGTTCATTAACATTTAAGAAACTTAAGGTCAATAAAGCATTATGTAATCTATCTCTGTGGTATTTTAATACCTTTCTCTGTTTGTTAAGCATGTCCTTTAAAGTACAATTTGATTTTTCAATGACTGCTTGACTGGCAGGATTGTGAGGTATACCTGTTACATATTTTATCTTAAAATATGTAAAAAAAAAAAAACTTTTCATTTTATTGGAGACATATACTGTAGCATTATCAGTCTTAATTTGTGTAGGCATAACCATAACTTCCATCATTTCTAATAAATGTGTAATAACTGAATCAGCCTTCTCAGAAATTATGGCTTTTTCTCATTGGAACCCTGAATGTGTGTCTATAGTGTGGTGCACATATTTCAGTTTACCAAACTCTATAAAATAAAAGTGATTTGCCAAATTTCATTTTTTTTGGTTACCATTAGGGTTACTTCCTGCAGGTAGTGGAGTTTAGTTATATAAAGAACAAGTGGGATATTTTCGCACAATTTCTTTGGCTTGTTGCCAAGTGATAGAAAACTCTCATTTTAAACCTTTGCTGTTTAACAAGGTGTTTTTTAATGAAATTCTGAGGCCTCTAACATACTCCTGTCAATAGCTGATCAATTTCATCATTGCCTTGTGCTACAGGGCCTGGTGGACCCAAATCAGATCTGATATACGTTATATACAATGGATTATTTCTATTTCTGATTACTTGTAATTGAAGAAACAGTGAAATTAAGTCCAAATTATCCTGAATTAGATCAGAAGTTTCTATCTGCAGAACAAATCTTTCTGCATATTGAGAGTCAGTGACTATATTAAGAGTTTCTTGAAAAATTGATAACACCAAGATAATTGCATATAATTCTGGTTTTTGAACTGAATCATAAGGACCCCCCACCACTTTACTCAGATTTTCTGACTTACAACCTACCCTTTTTGATTTATTGGCATCCGTATAGAATGTGGGAACTCCAAAAATTGGAGTTTCTTTTATTATACGAGGGAGAATCCAATTGTTTCTTTTTATAAACTGAAGTGACTTGATTTTTGGGTATCTGTTACTGATTTCTCCCAAAAACTCACAACAAGCTCTTTGCCAATATCTCTACCCATAACGATACAATCTCAGCATTGGTACAGGGCACCAGAATTTCAGCTGGATCTGTTCCAGCCAACTGATGAAGTCTCATTTTTCCTTTTAGGATCAATTCAGGAACTTTTCTATATAGGTTTTAAATTTTTTATTTTGTTTGTGTGCCAAAAATATCAATTTTAAGACACAGTTGACCTTCTACATAAGAATTCCCGCGGGAGAATGAGTGGAAAGCAAGATAACCAAAATACAGGTCCTATTTGGATCAATATGGTCTATATATGCAGCTTGTAATTTCCTTTCTACCAGAGCCAATTCACTTTCATCTTCAATTGATAATGTTCTTGGACTTTTAAAGTCCTTATCATCCTGTAAGTTTTGAAATAAGTTATTTAGCTCTTGAGTAGCTAAACCAAATGTAGGCTATAGCCAGTTAATATCTCACAGCAAGTTTTGAAAATCATTGAGAGTTTTTAATTGGGTTCTTCTAATTTGTACTTTTTGTGGTGGAGTTTTCTGTAGACCTATTTTGTACCCTAGGTAATTAATAGAATCTCCTCTTTGTACTTTTTCGGGAGCAATCTCTAAACACCAACAAGACAAAGTTCTATTTATTTCATCAAAAATATTTTCTAATGTTTTTCTATCTGAATCAGCTAATAAGATATCATCCATATAGTAAATTATGGATTGAGGAAACTGCTTATGAATTATCTCTAACAGCTGTTGTACAAAATATTGGCACAAAGTAGGACTGTTCAACATCCCCTGTGGTAAGACCCTCGAGTGATATCTCTTTATTGGACAGCTTCTATTAAAAGTGGGTGCTGAGAAAGCAAACCTTTCCCTATCATGTTCATGTAAAGAAATTGTGAAAAAGCAATCCTTTAAATCAATCACTATAATAGGCCATTGTTTAGGTAAGATGGAAGGCAATGGGATTCCGGATTGTAATGACCCCATTGCCGGAATAATTTTGTTAATGGCTCTGAGATCTGTTAACATCCTCCATTTGTCAGATTTCTTTTTTATGACAAATACCGGAGAATTACAAGGGCTGTTGGACTCCTCTATATGTTGAGCCTCCAGTTCTTCCAGGACTAGCTGTTTTAATGCCAGTAATTTTTCTTTACTCATAGACCAGAGTTCAATCCAAATAGGTTGGTCAACCAACCACCTTGGTAAGGTGGTGGGGGTTTTATTAGCAGTGGCTTCCCAACATGAAGTTGAAAAGAATGCTTGTATCTGGTTTATGGACAGCCTGGGCAGCCTGTATATTTTTTGATGGCATTTTAAAATAATTTTAACTTCTTTATCAGGAGTATTACCTGTTTTGCCTCTGAAACTGGGGGTTGTTAATCTGGGTCTCCCATTGTTGTAACAGATCTCTTTCCCATAAGTTTATGGCTATCTCAGCCACATATGGCCTTAATTTTCCTATTTGACCTTCTGGTCCTATACATTTAAGCCACCTGACATATTGTTTCACTTTAGATAAAGTTCCAACTCCTTGGAATTGGATATCGACCTCTTGAATTGGCTAATTTGGGGGTCAAAATTTAGGAGTGATAATTGCGACATCAGCCCCAGTATCCACCATTCCTTCAATTTCAATATTATTTAAAATTATCTTTAACTTTGGCCTATGATCATTTATAGAGGTTTGCCAATATATTTGGTTTTTTCCCTTCCTGTTTTGTTTTTTGTTTTGTTTTGTTTTGTTTTGATTTATCTATAAAACTTACCCTGGCCTCACTGTTGAAGTTTTTAATGTTTATTCCCAGGGCAGTGGCATTTAACTTTCTTGTGGAAGAGTATCCCTGTCCTGTATTGAGGCCTGAGAAAGGTCCCCTCAGGCATTTTTGATAAAGGATTACCCTATTTCTCTGTGCTCTACATTCACTAATCTGATGTCAACCCTTGCCACATCTTCTGCATATTCTAAAAAGTATAGACTCCCTTTTGAATTATTTTGTTTTGTTTTTTTTTTTTTGGTAACTCCGTTTGCCCATCAAAATTAAGACATTTCCCAATGTCTTTAGGGATAGCTTCTCTTATCAAGGCCAAATTGGGTGATTGAGGTCTGTTGTCAATTGTATTTATAACCCATTTGTCTTTTTGTGCACACCTTGCTTTGAATGGCCGTATTACCTCTTTGCATTCAAAATCTTTGCATTTTCAAAGGCTTTTCTAGCTAGTGGATCTGATATGCTTGTGCTACCAGCTGAGGTCAATCTTTGCAAAACGTTAATGAATGGTTCACGTGGAGCTTGTATGACCTGAGAGAATGGCTCAATCGTTTCCCTGATTCCTCAACCTTGTCCCAGGTATTTAAGGCTGCTAGGTGACATAATGCTAAGGTTTCTTCATTATATACAGCTTGTATCTCTGTGTCAGCCTATTGGCCATCACCAAGCAACTGTTCCTTAGAAACACCAACAGCCCTGGCTCTATTTTTGTATGCTATCTCTCTAGCCTCTTCTCTTCATCATGATAGTGATTGTAAATATGGGTCAGGTTCTTTTATTGCCTTTGACATATCCTCCCAGTCCTTTGGGATTCCTCTACTGATTGACCAGAAAGTCAGCATTTGTTTTACAAATGGTGAATGCATTCCAAAATTGGTGACACTTTCTTTAAATTTTCTTGGGTCTGGCACTTCCACAGGGTGCCATTCAGTCTCATGGTAATCCTGTGGGTGATCATCATTTGCTGGTCTCTGTTGTACACCGACTGGATAAGCTAACGTTTGTTTTCTAACCACCTTTGTTTGGCTTTCTTTATTATTATCTTTTGCCTCTGCCTGAGTATGTTCTTTACTTAGTATTCTAAACTTTTTCTTAAGTCTGTACCCATATTTCATACCTATCTCTCTGTTGTTTGTTTTGTTCAATAATCTCTTCAATCTCTTGTTTTATGCCTCCCTTCTAACTTTTAATTTTTCTTTGTAGTGTTCTAATTGTTTGTGTTTTCCAGTATCTTTTCTAAATCCTCTGCCCTCATTTCCTGTTGTTTATCATGTTCTATAAGTTTTTGTGTCTCTTGTTTTATGTCCTGTTTCCAACCTTCATTTTTTTCTTCACATTGTTCTACATGTTCTTTGTGTTCTTCCAGTATCTTTCCTAATGCCTTTGCCTTTGAGAAGACATAAAAGGCTAAATCAATTATTAAAGTTAAATTGAGGAATATGAATGTAACCATAGTCATAATTTCTAAACTTTCCTTTATTTCTGTCTTAAAACCATAGAAGAGATTATCTGCCAAGCTCAAAGAAGTCTGTATTAATGTTTCTCTCATCCTGTTAGAATGTAGTGGCAGCCAGTTTTGTTCAGTCTCAGTTCTGCCCAAAGTAGGCTGTCTTTTGCTCTGAGGCATGTTTAAGAGTCTCTCTTAAAGAGCCAGTAATTTATCTGGGAGTTTTTAGGTTTAAAGTTTGGGTTGTATCGCTGAGAGCTTATTCCTCTCCCCCACCAAATTATATTAAAGTAGGATTGAAAGTGTGTGGATACTAGATTAGTTGGATACCATTTGTTGTAGATTATTAATATTTACTATTGATAAATCTTTTAGTTAAGCAGTGGTTATTCCTAAACAGCTGTATAACCAAATCACCACACAGAGACTAGGATTTATTTAATTAACCTAGAGCACAATGCTGGCCAAAATTTCTCCATTCTAAACCTCCAAGTCTGCAGAGTTTCCTATGATTCAGATTCACCCATCATACTTGCTTTTTGTGATATTTTAGTTCCAGTTAATTTCTACATGCGGTGCCAAGCCCTCTCCTGCAGATTCTCCTAGTCTCCTCTCCTGTCTCCTTCCTCTTCCTCCCACTCTGGACCAGAATGTCTCACCTTATCCTCTCCATTACTCAGTATTGGGGCTGGTTGTTTTGATTGACAATATAAAGAACAAATGGTGGCATGTTTATGCAAACTTGAGACAGGTGATGCTTATAAAAAGCATCACAATGCAGTATCTGGATTTAAACCAGACAACGGAGCAGAGAAACCAGCTTTTGAATGAACAAGGGTAAATTGTATACATTCCAACAAAAGAATATTATAACAATATAATATCTTGTATCATATTAAAACAACATGGTCTAAAACTAGACCTCAATAATAACAAAAAATAGTAAATAGCCTGCATATGCATGGAAACTGAACTCTAATCAATCACAGCTGGATTATGAAGAAATAAACTAATTAGACTTTCTAGAATTTAACAAAAATGAAGGCACAACTCACCCAAACTAATGAGACATAATGAAAGTAATTCTAAGAGGAAAGTTCATAGAACTAAGTGACTTCATAAAGAAATCTGAAGCATCTCAAATCAACATAACAGCACACTTGAAAGACCTAGTCAAAAGGAAGCAGACATACACAAGAGGAGTATATGGCTAGAAATAATCAAACTTAGGGCAGAAATCAATAAATTAGAAACAAAGAAAGCAATTCAAAAAATAAACAAAAGCAAGAGCTTGTTCTTGGAGAAAATGACAAAGATAGAGAAACCTTTAGCATAACTAACTAAAACACAGGGGACACTATACAAATCAGCAAAATCAGAAAATAAAAGGAGGTATAATTACAGACACTGAGGAAATTCAAAAATCATTAGGTTTTACCTTAAAAGTCTATATGCCACAAAATTTGAAAATCTAAATGAAATGGAATATTTTCTTGCTAGATTCCACTTATCAAAGTTGAATCTGGATCAGGTAACTAAATTAATAGACCTATATGCCCTAATGAAATAGAAGCAATCATCAAATTCTCCCTGCCAAACAAAGCCCAGAGCCTGATGGTTTCAGCGCAGAATTTTACTAGACCTTCAAAGAAGAGGTAACACCAATACTCTTCAAACTATTTCACAAAACAGAAAAATAAGGAACATTACCAAACTCATTCTATGAGGCCACATTCACCTTGATACCTAAACCTCACAAAGGCTAACTAAAAGGTAGGGATACACTAAAAAAAGATAATTTCAAACCAATCTCTCTTATGAATATTGAAACAAAAATACTCAATAAAATACTCGCAAAATGAATCCAAGAAAACATCAAATATCTCACCTATCCTGACCAAGTAGGCTTCATTCTAGGCATGCAGGGGAGGTACAATCTACAGAAATCCATCAGTGTAATCCACGACTTAAACAAACTGAGAAACAAAAACCACAAAATCATCTCAATAGATGCCGAAAGGCATTTAATAAAATCCAAGTTCCATTAATATTTAAAGTTTTGGAGATATCAGAGATAAAAGGCACATGCCTAAACACAGCAAAGATAATATACAACAAGCCTATAGCAAACTAAATGGAAAGCAATTTAAATCAATCCCACTGAAATCAGAGACAAGTCAACTTTGCTCACTCTCTCCTTTCTCTTCAACATAGTACTGGAAGTTCTAGCTAGAGCAGTAAAACAACTAAAGGAAATCAAGGGGATACAAAGCAGAAGGGAAAAAGTCAAAGTATCACTATTCACAAATGATATGACAGTATACATGAGTGACCCTAAAAATTCTACCAGAGAAGTACTACAGCTGATAAACACCTTCAGCAAAGTGGCTGTATACAAAGATGCTAAAAAATATCTGAAGCCCTCTTGTATAGAAAAGACAAGAGGGCTGAGAAAGAAATTAGGGAAAAAACAACCTTGCAATAGCTACAAATAGCATAAAGTGCACTGGTGTGACTAACCAAGCAAGTGCAAAATCTGTATAAAAAACTTCAAGTCTTTGAAGAAAGAAATTGAAGAAGATATCATAAGATGGAATGATTTCCCATACTCATTGACCAGTAAGAAAAAACAGCAAAATGGCCATTCTACCAAAAGAAATGTAGAGATTCAATGCAATTCCCATCAAAATACCAACACAATTCTTTACAGACCTTGAAATAACAATTCTCAACATTACATAAAAAACACAAAAAATCCAGAATAGTTAAAAGAATTCAGTACAATAAAAAACTTCTGGAGGTATCTCCATCCTGGATCTCAAGCTGTACTACAGAAAAACAGTAAAAACGGTGTGGTACTGGCATAGAAACATACTGGTGGATCTGTGGAATTGAATCAAAGACCCAGAAATAAACCCACACACCTACAATGCCTGATTTTTGACAAAGAAGCCAAAACCATTCAATGGAAAAAAGAACATCTTCAACCAATGGTGCTTGTCTAACTGGATGTCCACACATACAAATAGATCCATACTTATCACCCTGCACAAAAGTAAATTCCTTGTGGATCAGATACCTCAACATAAAACTAACATTCTTAATCTGTTATTAAAAAAATTGAGGAAGAGGCTTGAACATATTTGCACAGGAGACAACTTCTTGAACAGAACACCAGCAGCACAGGCTCAAAGATCAACAATCAATAAATGGGATCTCATGAAACTGAAAATCTTCCCTAAAGCAAAGGACACTGTCAGCAGAACAAAAGGATGGCTTACAGACTGGGAAAGGATCTTCACCAACTCTACATCTGACAGAAGGCTAATATCCAGAATATATAAATAACCCAACAAATCAAATAATCCAATTTAAAATATGATTCAAGGCTAAACAGAAATTCTCAACAGAGAAATATTGAATGGTGTAGAAACACTTAAAATGCTCAACATCCTTAAAAATCTGAGAAATGAAAATCAAAACGACTCTGAGACTCCACCTCTCACCCAACAGAATGACTAAGAGAAAAAACTCAAGGGACAACTCATGCTGGAGAAGATGTGCAGAAAGGAGAACCCTCCTCCATTGCTGGTGAAAATCTCAACTTGTACAGCTGCTTCGGAAATCAGTCTGGTGCTTTTTCAGAAAACTGGGAATACTGCTACCCCAAGACTCAGCTAAAAAACTCCTAGGCATATATCAGAAAGATGCTCAACCATACAACAAGGACATTTGCTCAACTATGACAATAACAGCTTTATTCATAATAGCCAGAATCTGGAATCAAACTAGATGTCCCTCAATGGGGGAATGGATACAGAAATTGTGGTACATTTACACAAGGAAATACTACTCAGATATTAAAAACAAGAAAATCATGAAATTTGCAGGCAAATGGATGGAACTAAAAAAAATCACCCTGAGTGATGTATCTCAGAAGCAGAAATACATGTATGGTATATATTCATTTACAAGTGATTATTACCCATACAATATAGATTGGACATACTAAATTCTACAGACCTTAAAAACCTAAAGTACAAGGAGAAACAGAGAAACATAGGGAAGATGCTTAATTCTCATTCAGAAAAGAAAACAGGATAGACGCCAGAACGCATAGAAGAGAGAGAACAGGATAGGAGCCTTTCACAGATGAACACTAAGTGACTCCACTCAAGAGGTGATTGAAGCAGATACAGAGACCCACAGCAAAATTTTGTATAGAGCACAAAATGTCTTATTGAAGAAGTGGGAGATAGAAGGACCTAAAGGGGACAGGAGTCACACAAGGAGACCGACAAACAAAAAAAAATCTGGGTCCTGGGGCCCTGCATAGACTCATGCATCAACCAAAGAGCATGAGAGGAATTAGACCCCCTGCTCAGATGTAGCACATAGACAGCTCAGTGTCCATATGGGATTCCTAGTAAGGGGAGAAGAGACAGTCTCTGAACTTGGCTGCCTGCTTCTTGATCACTTCTCCCTGGTGGGACCACCTAGTCAACCTACAGATGAATAGGATACAGGGAGTCTTAAAGGAACCTGATAGGATAGGGTCTGATAGGATCTTCCCTATGAGAGGACTACAGGAGAAGGATAGGAGAGAAGTAGAGAGGGATGCTGGGACCTAGAGGAGAAGAGAGAGGCGGCTAAAATTGGGATACAAAGTGAATAAATTGTAAAAATTAATGATAAACAAGGGTGACAGAATAAAGCATAAATAAGACACAATTGACTGAGAAAAACACAAAAAATACTCACATCTTTAATCATAGATCTAGCTAGGAAAAAAAAAAAACCTTAGGCAACCATTACCTCAAATGACAAATAATGTATGTTTAGTGTCCTTCTTGGTACTATAGTAAAAGAGAATGTGATAGGATGCACACAGTATCATTGGAAATCTTTCTTCATGCACTGAACATGGAGTGACTTGTAGGAGTTGAGATGTTGATTTACTTTCTCGCCACAGATCAGCAGGAGTGTATCCCTTGCTGAATTCAAGAGTACCCAAACCTTGAGAGAAACAAGTGCCTGCCCATGGCAGTGACCTTCCTGTCATTTGAGGATCCTCTCGGTTTGGACCTGGCCTGCATGGCTTTGTGTTTATCTGTCAGCACAGCTATAGTTTTGGGGATCTTTCTCAAGCACCATGACCTACCCATCATTAAGTCCAATAACTGGACTATAATAAAATACCTTAGTGTCTTCAAATGAAATTATTTACCCTTACTTTTAGTAAGTTTATATAAAATGTATATCTAACCATAACTAAAAGAGCCCTTCATTTAAGCAATGTTATATAGATACACTCTATTTCAGAATAGAAACTACTTCTGAAAACACATTTTAGTAAGTTATACAATTTACTTTTTAATTTGTGGACAATATAAGTATTCAAATTTTAATTACATAATAGTAATTGTGATAAATAACACAGGTACTATATATTTTTCCCTTAGTATTTTTTTTCTGGAGAAAACAGGAATTAGGTTGACAGTTAACATCTTCTGTTGGACAGACAAAAACCTGGACCTCTGGCAAAGGGAGCTTGCAAAATTGTACATCCATAGCAGAAATCAGTGTTCAGAATTCTCAAAATGATGAAAATAAATCTACCATATGAACCACTTATGACTTTCATTGACTTATGCACAATGGACTCAATATACTCCTTCAAAAATATTTTCTCAACCATACTCATTGCTATTCTGTTCACAATAGGTACAAAATGAGAACACCTAAATATCCTTCAACGGATATAGATAAGTGAAATGGTATGCACATTAGTAGTTAGAAATATAAATGACGATATTGATTTAGGTAACTCAAATCCAGAAAACAGATATCACATGTCCTATCTACTCTGAAGAATATAGTTCTAGATCTTCAGTTGTGATTATTCATCCTACTGTGAAAGAATAGAAAGAGTGTGGCAAAAGACTGGGGATCAGCCCCAGCAGTTGAGGGAGAGAAGAATAAGTTGGTGCAGCAACGAGTCAGACATGGTTGTCCAAAGAAACTTAAAGTCTTGATGGACTGGCAGTCAGAGTACTTCTTTATTTAGACAGATTTCAATAATAAAAGATAGATTCACATTCTTCTAAAACGTAGATTATATCCTTTTTGTCTCCAGACAGGTGTTTTATCTGTCATAAATTTAGTCATCATTGATAAACCTTATCTTTTTACTATCATTTTTCTTCATCAATGCCATAACCTGACATTTTTGAGAATATGGAGGCATATTTGCCACAGCCTGAAACCCCATTCTCAGGTTGGACGCATTCTCAGATTCAATGGCAATAGGTAGAAAATCTCCAAGCCAGCCTGGGCATATTGCTTTGTCCCAATTAGTATATTATCATATTTTAATGGACAGCCTCATGAAAAACAATTTATGCCAAAGCAGCAACAGTTGTTATTAAATTCCTAGCATAATGCATTGTCTATACCTCATATCTTTGTAGAATTTACTTATGTGCTAAATCTAAGTATTCTTTCACTATTTTGGTCATACAACACCACAGTGATACTGTGAAGCTGATATTTCTAGGAAAAGGAGGTCCTAATACCTCATTTTAAAAATCATTTTTATAAAACATTCTTTGTCTATCATTATAGATCCTAGTGTAAGGTGAACATGTCTCCAGCCATTCATTTACATCTTTAATCATTGAGGGCATACCATATGTAACTCCTAATCTTATATGCCAAGTATTCATCTGAGGATACAGCAGTACAAGGTATTTAATCTCAAATACTATCAACTCTCCTGGCTCTAGAAACTTTGTTTGCCTTTTTAAGAGTATGTTCTGATTATTTTCTTCTTGAGGAAACACAGGGGTAGATTTTGCAAGACTATCTTGAAGCTAAAGTCTCATAAGGAATTTTCTGATATTTTTATGAGAAAGACATTTATGTAGGGCCAGATAATTGATATTTCCCCTAAATATGAGAGGAGCAGTATGCTCAGGATTTTTCTGGAGAAGTTTAGAAGAAGTACTCCAGGGTGAAGGCATAAATGATTCATGAAAAAAATTCCCATTGCTCCAATGGCCTCAGGTTGTACATGTATTGAAAGCCCTCTAAGCATGTAGCAAGTGGAGATCAAGAACAAGCCTGAAAGATAGTATGAAGGCTATTGTAACATGCAACTCAGCTATGCTAGATCTTTGTCAAATAGCTGTGCTGACTTCAAGACTTTAAATGTATGTAAACTTTGGTGACGATTTAATCCATTTGGAGGTGACTTTTGAGGGAAAATAAGAATAAGCATCTATTTCCATGTTTCTACATATAGGCATCTAATTTGGTCAGCACCATTTGTGAAGATTTTGTCTGTTTTTCCAGTGTTTATTTCTATTTTTGTTATAGTACTACTGTATTTACATAATCAACTATTACTCAGACATTTAAAAAATCAAATCATGAAACGTGAAAGCAAATGCACATTTGCAGGTAACTGAGAGTGAGAGTGCCTAGACCCCAAAAGAGAAATAGGATATGTATTTGTTTTACATATATATTAGTTGCAAGATTTATGATATGCAAGCAACTGAATATAATAATGCAGGGGATACATACAGATTAAGAACTAGAGGTTAGGGGAGGCAGAGATTTCTCCATAGGAAAGGGAAATAAAATATTTGGTACAAATGGAAGGTGGGCTAAAAAGATAGAACTGAAGGGGATTGGGAAAGGAAGAGGGCAATGAAAAGGTAACATGAGGAAAGACAGGTAAAATTAAGGGTCATTTGTTTGGTACAGTGGAAACCTAATGCAATAGAAACTTTCTAAAATATATACATATAACAAGCCAATATAAATGAAATCACCACACAAGAAGAAAGTTCCAACTGGAAATCTCTTGTCACTAAATAAAGCATCCAGTACTGGTAATGGTTTATATTTAACTGAGGTATTGGCCAAAGTGGTGTGATTGTAATGCCAAAGCAATACAGGCTTTTGCCAAGACTATAGGCTGCACTCCACAAATTGAATGCAGTGCCCTCTTGCTGGAGACAACACTTACACTTAAATGGAACATAGATAAATAGAGCTTGTGCTTACATAGAACCTTCACACTTACATTCTAGCAACTTTTATATGGTAACTACTCTGCAACTACAAGAGGAAAAATATAAACATTAACCAGCTACCAAACTTTTGAACTTTAACAATGTTCTACCTGTAAGACATATTAGTGCAAGAGTTGTAGGAGTAAATACCAATCTATAGTTGACTTAAGGCCCATTTCACATGATGGAATCCACACCTTACACTGCTTTATTGATCAAGAAAAAGAAATTACACAGACCATGGTTCTGGGGAAAAAGCAAATACTACATTCTACTAAAAGTAATAAAATGACCATTGACACCATTCTGCTATACTCATAGACCAGTATCTTGTTCAGCCATCATCAAAAAAATGTCATCCTGCATTTGATGGAGACAAATGCAGAGACCCATAGAGAAAATAGACAGTCAGTGAGAGACCTCAGAATATGCCCTTCAGGCTCTTAAGTAATTCAGCCAGAATAGTGTAAGAGCCAGAAAAGAAAGAGGATATCAAAGAACAAATCACCATAAATTAAGACGACTGAAGAATAGATGAACTGTGAGAGACTGAGGCAGCATACACAAGGCCTTTAGTGTTCTGTCCTTAGCCCTATCTCTAATTGATAAGTGCTTGCAAATGAAAATGTAGTTTTCTCCAAGGTACACTCATTGTATCCAAGGGACTATTCTTTTTTTTTATCAGTTACATTTTATTAACTCTGTAGGGACTATTCTTAATTGTATTTTTAAGAGTACATTCTAATAGGTAGATGGCCAAAAATTTCCCTCACTGGCAAGTTTGGATTCTCATGTCCTAGAATTCTGACATTCATTTAAAAAAATGTTTATCATAATTTTCATTTTAATTTGCTGAAGATTTTTTCTATTTTTAAAGCTACATGTCCTCTGTGTGTATACCATTGTTTCAAGTTTACTATTTTGTGAGATTCCTGCATGTTTGAGCAAGTCTACATCATTTCCCATCTTGGGCTCTTTTTCTTTTTTTTTTTTTCCTACTCAGATGTGTTTGCTTTTGTCTTTTTGCTATTTTATTTTCTTATTATACATTATAGCCCTCCTTGTTTAATATGAGGGTGAATTTAGACAGGATAGAAGGGGTGATGAGAAAGAGTTGCCATGATTACAGGAACAGAAGACTTTAATCCGGATGAATATATAAGTAAAATGACTATTTTTAAAACAATAAAAAGGAGGAGGAGAAGGAGGACGATGAAGAGAAAGAAAAAAAAAGAAGGAGGAGTTGGAGAAAGAAGAGAAGCAGGAGGAGAAGGATGAGAAGATGAAGATGAAGAAGAAGAAGAAAAATAAGAAGAAAAAGAGTTTGTCAAAAGAAAGGTTAAATAACTGCACAAAAGATCCAGCAATTCTAAAAAGTGCAAAAAAGTAATTTATGAATAAAAAAAATAGAAAAAGAAGACAAAACTCACATCAAAATTCTAGAAAATATTTTCAGGAAAATAATAGAAGAATGTATCCTTAACCTAATGAAGAAGGGGTAGCCTATGAAAGTACAAAAAGTATATAGAACAACAATTAAAGTGTACCAGAAAATAAATTGTGCTCAGCACATAAAAATCAAAACATTAAATGTAAAGAAAAGTATATTAAACAAAGAAGGGATATTAAAAGTTACAAGTTGAAAATACTAAGTTGCATATAAATTCAGACTCTTTAGAGTAACTCCTTATTTCTCAAGAGAGATTCTAAACCTAGAATGGCTGAGACACATTATATATAATCTTTAAGGGACCCTTATTCCTACATCCAGTAAACTTTCAATAATAAATGATGAATAAAGATATATTGCATAATAAAACCAAATATGAGCAGTATCTCTGTAAAATTTCACTACAGAAGCCAATCAATGGAACACTCCAATCTAAAGTGTTAACCACACCCAAGACAACACAAAGAATGAATAATCCCAAGCATCAAATCAGGAGGCAAAAACCCCGCACCATAACTACAAAATAAAGGGAAATAATAAACATTGCTCATTGAAAACTCTCAACTTGGGTGTTCAATTCTCCAATAGAAAGACAGGAACTAACAGAATGGACTAGACAACAATGTCCATTCTTCTGCATCTACGGAACACTCTTTATCATCCAGGTTGGACAGCATCTCTGTGTAAAAAGAAGAAAGGAGACAGGAGAAGAAAGTGGACCAAAAAAGAACTTTAGGGGAACTTTATTTTATACAGTTCACACAAACAACTACCTAAAATTCTTGAGTCAATTTAAAAGAGAGTATGTAGTGGACACAGTGAATGAGGAGTTCCACCATTATCCATATGAAACAGATGACTTGGACTGGTCCAGCACACATCTACACTCATGTTTACTGAAGCAAAGCTTACCATGTGCTAAGATAGAATGGACTTGATTGTCCTGAATCACATGAGTGCAAAATATAATATTATTCATTTTTTATTCATGGAAAACATGTACTTTTGTTTTTTGAGATTTTTAATATAATCACATTATTTCTCATTTCTCTGTCCTACCTACAAAATCTCTCATATATCCCTCTTTTGGCTCTTTCAATTTCAAGTCTTGGGTTGCCAATAACTGCTATTACATGTATCATGCATGTGCATGTGTGTGTGTGTGTGTGTGTGTGTGTGTATGAGAGAGGGACAGAGAACATTTAACATTTCAAGAAAGGCAATCATTTTACTTTGAAATTGTGGATGAACTCAAAATGTATCATCAAAAGTTATGACCTGACCTAGATAAAGAAATCAAACATTGTCTGACTTCAGTCCTAATTGGGCTAAAAGAAGTTAGTACTCTGAAATAAGAACTGAATAGTCAGTATTAGAGCCTGAACATCACGCGGTAGTGGCATGACTTGTCAAAGAACACATTTCAGTGACAAGAGGAATAATATAAAGAAACACTTCAGCGTGCATGCATAAAAGCTATTAATAATAGCTTACATTGTTTACTTGAGAAATATTCTGTGTATATTTTTTAAATCTCAATGACCAAATGTTAAAATTACTGTGTAAGAGATATTAATTTATTTATATATTATTTATTCTTCCATCAATTTTCCTTCCATTTTCACCCTCCTGAGTTTTGAATAATCATCCTTTGCTCTTTTGAAAATTCAAGCCACTTTTTCATAAACTATTTTTACACACTTAACATATCAAAATTTGATTTGTAAAATATTTTACAATATTATAGTACTAGGAATATATAACAAACCACTGATTTTTATCAAGGGTATTTATTATATATAGTATTAAAGGAAAAAGGGAAATGTGAAGAGATGAAATACTATTCTTTCTAGTTGTTTTTAAGAGACATTTGCCTGAGTGCAGCCATTTCAGGAAAAAAAACTCATTTATTTCTTTTTTATTGATTATTGCAATTTATTCGCTTGTTTTCTGGCTGTAAGTCCCTCCCTCATCTTCCACCTGTTACAACCTACCTCCCTCTTCTACCCCTATGCCCCTTTCCTAGTCCAATGATAGGGGAAATCTTCCTTTCCTACTATCTTCTTACCAAGAATGGCTGCACCTTCTTCCTCTGTGGCCTGGCAAGGCTGCACCTTCCAGGAGTAGGTGATCAAGTAGTCTTCCACTGAGTTCATGTCACAGACAGCCCCTGTCACCCTTAATAGGGAACTCACATGGAAATTGAGATACTTATGAGCTACATCTGAGCAGGGGTTCTAGGTGTTCTTCATGCATGGTCCTTCGTTGGAACAGGGCCCCCAGGGCCCATATTTTTTGACTCAATTGGCCTCCTTGTGGAGGACCTCCCCCATCCAGGTCTTTCTATCTCCTGAATCCTCCATATTAGTCCATGCTCTCTGCCCAAAGTTTGGCTATGAGTCTAATCATCTGCTTTAATACCCTGCTAGGTAGATTCTTTCAGAGGCCCTCTGTGGTAGGTGCCTGCCCTGTCCCCTGTCTTCTCACATTGCCGATGTCTATACTATTTGCCCGTCTGAATGAGGATTAAGCATCTTCCCTAGGGTACTTCGTGTTGTTTAGATCCTTTAGGACTTTAGATTTTAGTATTTTAATCCTATATTGTATGACTAATATCCACATATAAGTGAGGATATACCATGAGCATCTTTCTGCTTCTGGATACCTCACTCAGAGTGATCTTTTCTAGTTGCATCCATTTACCTGCTGATTTCCTTGTTTTTAATTGCTGAATAGTATTGCATTGTATAAATGTGCCACAATTTCTGTTTCCATTCCTCGGTTTGGGGACATCTAAGTTGTTTCCAGATTCTGGATATTGTCAATAAAGCTGTTGAGTAGAGTTGAGCAAATGTCCTTGTTGTATGGTTGAATATATGCCCACAGTTGATATAACTGAATATTTTAGTTGCACTATTCATAATTTTCTGAGAAAGCACCCGATTGATTTCCAAAGTGGTTGTACAAGTTTATATTCCCACCAGCAATGGAGGAGGGTTCACTTTTCTCCATAGAAGTCCAGCTTGTGTTGCAGATGATGTGATAGTATATATGAATATCCCTAAAAATTCAACCAGGGAACTTCTACAGCTGATAAACATCTTCAGCAAAATGGCTTGATACAAAATTAAATTAAAAAAAAAATCTGAAGCCCTCCTGTATCAAAAGACAAATGGGCTCAGAAAGAAATTAGGGAAACAAAACCCTTTCACAAAAGCCACAAATAACATAAAGTACCTTGGTGTGACTCTAATCAAGCAAGTGAACAACTTGTATGAAAAAAAAAGAACTTCAAGGAAGATATCAGAAGATTGCCCATACTACAGAATTGGAGGATTAACATAGTAAAAATGGCCACTCTACCAAAAGAAATCTAAAGACTCAATGCAATTCCAATCAAAATACCAGCACAACTCATTACAGACCTTGAAAGAACAATTCTCAATTTCATATGGAAAAACAAAACAAGACAAAACAAAACAAAACAAAACAGAATTGATTTTAAAAGAATGCCTGTACAGTAAAAGATTTTCTGGAGGTATCTTCATCTGAGATATCAAGTAGTACTATAGCGCAACAGTAATAAAAAAATGGCATGGTACTGGCACCTGTACTTTAAATCTTAAAGGGGTGTGCATCTACTCATTAATCATTTTTATTAAATCATATCAAGAAGCTGAGGGGAAAAACAAATGTAGAGGAATCAACTGCTGTCTCAGTTTTAAACCCAGTTTGAGGGTGCCCAGACAGCCAATGCTACCTTGGGCTATTGTTTCAGCTCATCAACCTTAAAACATCCATGGCTTTACTATTAATAGTGTACTATTCTTAACTTTAAATTGTTCTCTAAGATTTTTTACATCAGAGCCATTAGCAAAAACATCTTCCCTGACCTTGTTAAACAATCTATTTTTCCAAATTGTTTCTAAGTATAATGGTCATTGCTAACAATCTACATCTATGGCTCCTATCAAGGGCAGTGGTTAATTCATTAATCTGCTCCAGTAAACAGGTGGAAAGAGATCAAACATTGTTAATTTTAAATGCCAGTGATATTGCCCAGTGATGAGATAGAAGACTACTTATGGTTTTCATACAACTCATGTTATAAGGAATATGAGCATCATAAAGACAACAAGCAGAGATATGCTACATAAGAACACAAAGTCCTCTGGAAAATCAGTTCTTGGGATTATGCTTCTCCAAGACAAACTCATCGTAAGTATGCTAACAGGGGAGCAACATTCCATGAAATCTACAGCTGTTTTGCTGTTGCTACTGCATGGCTCTTGACAGTGGCAGGAAGCCAAAATAGTTTGCCTATAGATGGGTAAGGGGGGAGTGAGGTTAGCTCAGGCCCTGGAAAGGAGAATTCAGGGTATTGCATGGGCTGTACTAGCCTGGAAGACCAGGTAACATGGAAGGACTGAAGGATTGCTGGGAGAAAATAGCAGGTAGATTTGATTTGGTATGTTAAATAGGAACCTCTGCCATTAGTTCCAGGTTTGAATCCTACTTCTATGGTAACATAAACTTCAGAGAGAGAAGCATGGTCTCCGTTGGATAGTGATCTTCAAGTGAGCCCACAGGGAAGAAAGGTGACAAAGACAAAGATTATGTTTTTCTTTTCTTTCTATATATCTTCTTTCTTCTCTTTGAGGGAGAGCAGTTACCAAACTAGACTCAAAATTTTGCTATTTTGCTCTTTTGTTTTTCTTACTATTTTTTTATTTTATTAATTGTTTTTATTTTTTGCAATTTATTCATTATGTATGATGGTTGAAGGTCACTCCCTCAACTCCTACTGGTCCTACCCTCCCTTCATCTTCCCCCATCCCCTTTCCCTAGCCTACTAAAAAGGGGAGTTCCTCTCCTCTGCCATCCACCCATACCTTATTGGAACAATGCTCAGCTACTAAAAACAGAGAAATAAAATTTCTGCTCTTATTTCTTTTTATGGGCCACTGTACTCACCTCAGAAGATTTTATACCATGAAGCTTGCCTGCAAACTTACCATGAACTAAACACTAAGTATAACTCATTTTAAAGAGTCCCACCCCAAGACAGTGTTTGATTGACCATTTCACATCCAGAAACATGTGAAATTTGAAATGCTATGAAGTCTGAGACATTTCATCACAAGCATTTCAGAGATCGTGACTCTCTTCCTGCCTGGAGGGCTGTTTCCCACCAGCCCAGGAAGGCAAAAGGGGCAAAAGATGATTAGCATAAAGCTTGGAAAGCCCGCAAGCATAACTGTGGTCAGCCACTCTGGGAACCACCTCAGAAAGTAAGTTCAACTTTAATTTCAGAAAACAGAAAACAGAGGCTTATATCCCTTGGGGAGTGCCTGGGATGCTCCAAGCATAGGTGTAGATAATTGTTAAATGCTAGGCAATTCAAGGATGCTTGATTTGCATTAAACAGCACATTCCTATTATATGAATAAGAACAACGACACAGATCCAAATTATCCTATATTTGAAGGGAGGGGAGAGTTATCAGGGATCTGTGTCAAAGGCCATCTATCAAATTTGATTGGTGGTGTCCATGTCTAAGGATACTCTCCAGATGAAGTCAGGCAGAAAAAACTCACCCTTGACATGGTTACCCATCTAGGCCAGAAGCAGAGTCATACATGGAAGAGAAAGCCTCCTCCCTCACATCTCAAAATTCAGTCTGAGTTGTGATGGTTTTCAATAGAACCCCTCGAACAATAGGTATGTGTACACAAAGAAACTTCTACAGGCTGCCACTGTTGTGTTACTCTCAGAGAACTTCCTGGCTGGTGTTAGTTCACCATTCCCTACATATTCATCCACTGGACTCAAAGTTTCTTGCGTAAAGTGAGGCAATTGAAAACAGTAAATATTGAGAATCAGGATTATCAATAAGTCTTCCATAAACACCTTATTATATAATACTGTTGCATGTAATTGTTCACCATTATTCACCATTCATTGTATTCTTTTTTAAAAATAAGTTTATTTACTTTAAAATCCAATCGTAGTCCCCCTCCCTTCTCTCCCCCAGTACTACCCTCCATTCCTATTCCCCGTATTCCCTTTACCCTTTAGAAAAGGGAGGTCATTTCCATTGAGCTAGTTTTTCAGTTCTATTGGATCTCAGTAGACCAAAGAACACAAAGGCCTTTCCATATCGCTTATAGTCACAGAACTCCTCTCCAGTAAGGATACTTTTATGATGATGATGACTCCAGATTTGTGAAAAGCCTCACCATTTTAACACATTCATAAGTTTTCCTCCATTATGAATCCTTTCATGATGATGAAGATTATACAAATGTGGAATGGTTTCACCATGTTAAAAGCACTCACAAGATTTCTTTCCATTAGGATTTCTTTCATGAGTGTGAAGATGATTCTGAAATCCAAAAGTTTTATTCACATTGGTTACAGACAGACAGCTTCTTTCCAGTATATGTTCTTTTATGCATTAGGTGATGTTATGTGCAAAGGCTTTGCCACGTAGGTATATTCGTGTGGTTTCCCTCCAGAATGTGTTGTTGTCTTAGGAGATGATTATTAAATGCAAAGGCTTTATCTCACTAATTACCTTCACAAGGCTCCTCTCCACTGTTTTTTTTTCATGTTTTCAGAGACTACTCTGCTGTGCAAACGCTTTATCACATTGCGTATATTTATAAGGTTTCTTTCCGGTATGTGTTCTTTTATGGCTTATGAGATTACTGTTTCGTGCAAAGGCTTTACCACACTCGTCACATTCATAAGGTTTCTTTCCAGTGTGTGTTCTTTTATGTCTTATGAGATGACTGTTTTCTGTAAAGGCTTTGCCTCACTGGTTACATTCATAAGATTTCTCTCCAGTGTGTGTTCTTTTATGCCGTATGAGATTACTGTTTTCTGCAAAGGCTTTACCACACTCGTTACATTCATAAGGTTTCTCTCCAGTGTGTATTCTTTTATGGCTTATGAGATGACTGTTTTGTGCAAAGGCTTTACAACACTGGGTACATTCATAAGGTTTCTCTCCAGTGTGTGTTCTTTTGTGGTTTAAGAGAGTACTGTTTTCTGCAAAGGCTTTACCACACTCATTACATTCATAAGGTTTCTCTCCAGTGTGTGTTCTTTTATGGCTTATGAGAGCACTGTTTTGTGCAAAGGCTTTACCACACTGCTTACATTCATAAGGTTTCTCTCCAGTGTGTGTTCTTTTGTGGCTTAAGAGAATACTGTTTTTTGCAAAGGCTTTACCACACTCATTACATTCATAACGTTTCTCTCCAGTGTGTGTTCTTTTATGCTGTATGAGATCACTGTTTTCTGCAAAGGCTTTACCACACTGGTTACATTCATAAAGTTTCTCTCCAGTATGTGTTCTTTTATGCCGCGTGAGAACAGTGGTATAGGGGAAGGCTTTACCACATAAAGTGCATTTAAAGGATTTCTCTCCAGTATGACTACTGTCATGCCTGCAAAGATAATTGGCACATGTGAAAGATTTACTCCAGTAATTTCATTACACTAATAAATATATTTATGTAAATGAATTAATTTTAAAATTCAGTCTAATGGTAAAGAAGAATAAAATTTTAAAATTTTATCACTTTATTTACATTCATGGTATTCCCCTTCATTATGGGTATTTTTGAAGATTCCTATGATGGTAAGAGAATTTGTTACTTGATTACATCATTTTTCTATAAGAGATTTTCTCAAATATATCAAGAGTATTGTAAGAATTCAGAGTTTTACCACAGCAATCCCATTCGCAAATTTTTGTACTGTATGAATGACACTTCATTTAAGAAGTGAGCAGAACAAGCAGAAGAAGTTCCAAATTCCTATTATTCATAGGTATTTTCAGCAGTAAGTGTTTGCTGATGAATTCTCAGTGAAGTTGCAAAACCAATTAAGAGTAACCATTTATCACATTCACAAAAATCTACTCAAAGTGGGGACTACTACAAAATCAATTGTTCTTGGAGAAAGATAGGTACACTGCTTCTTTCAATATCCCTATGCTCATGTGTCTGAGAAACATTGTGACATATGATACACCTATTTAAATTAAAAGATTAATAAAAGATTCCCACATTGAATTAACACATTTTTTTTGTTCATCATAAATATGTCATATAGGGATTAGTGTTTCTCCACAACAATATTCTTGATTCTCATAAGCTGCTCATTTCACTAAACTTTACAATGTTACTGCATGAATATGAGTAACACTGGTTGTACTATGAAATATTTGCTCATTAGAAGGTTTTGGACATATACTGATAACCTATTCAATGTGTATACCTCTTACAATATCTGAGTAGATAAAATGAGACTAAACAGATTGGCAGTTCAAGTCAGTAGCTGTAATATCCATATGATTCAAATGGTATTTTCTGTTACAATATTATTTTATTTTCTTCTATCTTAGGGGAGTGCCTTGTAAACACAAATCAGATACATGACATTTAAGTTCATGGAATTGTGAGATTTTAATGATCATCATCACACTTAAAGCAGTGCTGTTTTTGCACTGTTGATTTTTTTAAAACTTCCAGGACACAGCCAGGGGTGCTGGTACATGTCTTTAATCCCAGCACTTGTGGAGGCAGAAGCAGGCAGATCTGTGTGATGTTAAGGTCAGGCTGGTCTAACAAGTAAGTCTAAGTCAAGCCACAGCTACACAGAAAAAAAAAAACTATTTCAAAAACAGAAAATAAAAAAGCAGCCAACAAAGAAACAGACAAACATACTTCCAGGACACATTAAAATTTCTTAAGATTCATATCTGTATCATTGTGCACATAAAGTTACCTTTTATTACTTGTAGAACTTTGAAAATGTTCTTCAATATTATGGTGTTCCCAATTGTAGCCTAAAATATAGTACCAGAAAATATATATTATTGGAAATATATTATTATTAAGGCAAAACTTAAATCATTATCTTCTTGTGACCCTTAGAACCATGCCTGATTTCTTCACTTCATTCCTCCTCAGTCTCAATTGGAATTACAGAAGAGAATCAATAACAAAGTAAGAGTTGTCTCCTTATTTTAAAAGTGAAAGAAAATTTGCAGTCTTACCTATAGCAGTGAGGTTTTTACAGGTCTCTAACATCACATCTTTGTAGAGTTGTTTCTGAGATGGTTCCAGCAAAGGCCACTCTTCTTGGCTGAATTTCACATGCACATCATTGAAGGTCACTGAATTCTAAAATATACCATACATTTGTACAAAAGAAAGACTGGCAACAATATAAATTTATACTTCATTGGCAATATAATCATATAATTCTAGTGCTTCTTCCATTTATTTTCTGACACAGAAGTGCTAGTGTTAGACAGTTGGGTGCTGTGCATCAGGTGAAGGATGGGAGAAGAAAAAGCCTAAAGGTTAGATTGTAACGGAAACAAAAGACTTGCTTTGAAAACCTGTGTTAAAGGTTTTGTATTAGTTTGTAAGACATGAATATGAAGTAGCCATTAGTTGGGTTCTTGAGTGATCTATGAATCATCTTCAGTTACTTGGGTGAGTAGCTCAGGACACTGTCCTGAGACAGGTGGAAGGAAAAAATACAGTCATGATATTTTATCTAGCAACAAATGATAGGTGGCTATCAGGTGACAGTGAACAGATGGGTGGTGTCAGTCAAAAGACAACATGGCACTGGATATCATGTTTTGACCAGGGATCAGAGATGTGGCATACCAGTAGATGAAAATGGGGGCTCATATATTTGTGGAAGAGAAATTGTACTACAGTGAATAGATGGATAAAAACCATGTGGGTGGCAAGCAACAATGATCATAGCTGATAACATCATATTTCTGAGTTCCCAGACAAAAGAAAAGGCATAGAACACATGATTATTCTTTGATCATTGTTTTGTATATTCTCTTTTCTAAATCAGGTATAGTCTATAGTTTAAAAATAAAGATTAAAACTTTTCTATTAAAACATAAGTGCTAAAGTTATCACTAAGTCATTTTAGAAGAAAACTGAATAATGAAGTTTAACTATGTCATATCTGAACTTTTTTGAATAGGATATAGCTTCTGAATAGTCATGGTAATTAATGTGGACAAAGACAAACAGAGAGAAGAGAGCAAAATAGAAAGAGAGAGACAGAGACACAGAGAAATTAAGAGATGAGCAGTACTAAGTACACATCAGAGAAATTTATGAACAGTTACTAACTACAAAAATTATGGACAAGCTGAGTGTATTCTGTTATGCCTTAATTCCATCACTCAGGAGGCAGAGGCAGGTGTATCTTATTGAATTGGATGCCAGCATGATATATGCAAAGAGTTCCAGGACAGCCATACCTATATAGTAAGACAGAGCCTCCCCTAAATGTCAAACAAACATAAAACATTGAAAGAACTCAGAGGTCTTTACTGAAGCTTCTACAAGAAATTATACATTCAATCCAGTTGTGCATTCCTTTTCCAGAAATCTGCACTGCCCCAGCTTAAACTGTAACTCTAATAACATCTTACTAAAAGGGAATGCATGTTTAAAGAGCTAAAAATAGAAAAATGAAAATATTAGCAATGTCAATGCTGATCATAAATAAGCAACATAAGGTAGAAGAGATGGCTCAGCAGTGAGGAGCTCTTGCTACTCTTCCAAATAAGTGGGCTCAATTGTCCTTGTTTACCTGGACCCCACTACTATCAGTTCATGAGTTCTGAACACATCTTCAGACTATAGTGAAGATCAGGCACACAAGAGGTGCATATTCATGCATACAATCAAGATACTCATATTCAGTAAAAATTAAAAACAGATCCCAGCTGGAAGGGCTGAACACACACTGTGCCTGATCAGCAGGGTAGCAGAGACTACACAGTGACCAATAGTTGGAACTGTGGGCCTCCAAACACCACTGACTGTATTTACCAGGTGAGATGAACCCCAATGATGAGAAAAGCAATTGGGTTCAACCTGAGAGCACTCAGCTAATCCCTTGAAAATTTCCTGGGCTGTTTTAGCAGGAATAAGGTTTTCAAGCAAATAGACCCAAGAAACAAGCAGGAGTAACCATTCTAATATCTAATAAAATAGACTTTCAACAACCATTAATTGAAAGAGATGAGGAAGAAGGCAATCCAAGATGGTGGCACCGGGATGACACTGTCTGAGAAGCAGGGCAGCAATCTTAGTACAGTGCCTAGGAGACTGAACTCTGGACACTAAAACAACAGTGATTGTGTTTTCCAGGTCAGAGGAAACACCAAAGTGTGGGAATCAGTCGGGTCTACTCTCAGGTCACCCAGCAAGAACCCAGGTCACACAGGCACTGGGTCACTAGACCAGAGCCACATGCCCGCATGTCCTGATCAACTTTCCAGGCTGAACTGTGCACCCTGGGGCACCAGAGACTGGGATCCCAGTCTCGAGAAAACCCCACAGGGAAGGAAGCAAGCGGATCTGACCTCAGGTCAACCAGTCTATCCCTGTAAAAGGTCCTGTAGCCTTTCGGGTGCACAGCAGCCAGCCCTGAGTAGGGCTCCAGCTTCCAGCTCTGCGCACCTGACTCTGTCACAGACAGAACTGTGTGCCCCAGGACACTAGAGGCTGGGTTTCCCTGTCGGAAGAAAACCCCACAAAGAGGGAAACAGCAGGTCCCAGCTTAGAGAACTCAGATGACCCCCACCACCACTACCACCACCACACACAGGAATGTTTTCAGGAAAATTTCTCAGGTTTCTGCCAGTCACCAGCTTGGAGCAACAAATCACAATTGAGTGCCTATGCACTCTACACGCCCCCCCCCCCCGAACAGTACAGACTGGGTCTTCATGTAGGGAGAAAACCCAAAGGTGGGGGAAAATATCTGGCCCTACCTCAGGGCCAGAAACTTTTCTAGCTCCAGAAAAGTTTCTGGTTATCCACAGCCTCCTGCTGCACACATGAAAGTGGTGCTCACCTGCCACTGATTACCACTTGGGTACTGGGGCACAAAGCTCCAAACTTAGACCTACAGGAGGCTGGGTTCCCTGAGATCAACCCCCAGATACTGTTCCAAGGGACAACCAGTTTTACCTAACTAAACTGACCAAACCATGGGGCACTCAGGTTACAGCAGCGCTCTCTAAATTTACAGCAAGAAACCCAGCAGCAGGGCAACTCTCTCCAGGACTTCTCTGGGTGAGGGGATAGCCCCCTTTACTAACAAAGGCAACAATTAGTACTCAGGTATGTACGCCTGAGATGAGCTGTGGCAATTCCTGAAAAACACCTGCCATTCAGTAACCATACCTAAAAAACGGAGGAGAGCTCCTTTGGGAAAAATCATCTTCCTGCCAGGGGTATTCTACCCACCACAGGATTCCAGGAAGTACCAGAAACTAACACCCAACATCTAAGATATCCCAATGGGTAGAGGCCAGTGTAAAAGCTCAACCAACAAAAGACAAAGCAATATGGCATCTCCAGAACCCAATTATTCAGGAGCAAGCAGCCCTGGATACCCCAGCATAAAGACAATTTCAGGCCAATCTCCCTTATGAACATTGATGCAAAAATACTCAACAAAATACTTTGCAAACCCAATACAAAACACATAAAAGATGTCATCCACTACAACCAAGTAGGCTTCAGGCCAGGTATTCAGGGGTGGTTCAATATGCAAAAATCCATAGATATGACCCACCATATTAACAAATTGAAAGAAAAATAAACAGATGATAATATCCTTAGTTGCTGAAAAAGCATTTGAAAAAATCCAGCATTCATTCATGTTTGAAGTATTGGAGAGATCAGGGATACAGGGCACATACCTAAACACAGTAAAGGTGATATACAGCAATCCTATAGCCAACATCAAGCTAAACAGAGAGAAACTTAAAGCAATCCCACTGAATTCAGCGACAAGGCGAGGCTGCCCACTCTCTCCATATCTCTTCAACATAGTTCTCCAAGTCCTTGCTAGAGTAATAAGACAATTAAAGAAGATCAAGGGAATACAAATGGGAAAGGAAGAAGTCAAAGTATCACTATTTGCAGATAATATGATAGTATACCTGAGTGCCCCAAAAATTCTACCAGGGAATGCCTAAATCTGACAAATACTTTCAGCAATGTGACTGGATACAAAATCAACTCAAAAATTAAGTAGCCCTCCTGTATGCAAAAGACAAAAGTGCTGAAAAAGAAATTAGGTAAACAACACCTTTCACAATAGTCAAAAAGGACATAAAGTATATTGGTGTGACCCTAACCAAGCAAGTCAAAGACTTGTATAAAAAAATTTCAAGTCTCTAAAGAAAGAAATAGAAGAAGATATCAGAAGATGGAAAGATCTCTCATGCTCATGGCTTGGCAGGATTAACATAGTAAAAATGGTCCTCTTACCAAACGCAATTTACAGATTTAATGTAATTCCCATTAAATTACCAACACAATTCTATACAGACCTTGAAAGAAAAATTCCCAACTTCATATGGAATAACAAGAAACCCAGAATTGCTAAAACAATCTTCCATAAAGAAGATCTTCTGGGGGTATCTCCATCCCTGATCTCAAGCTGTACTATTAGAGCAACAGTGATGAGAACTACATGGTACTTCCATAGACACCAACTAGTGAATCAACAGAATCGGATAGAAGTCTCAGAAATACACCCACACACTATGGACTCCTGATTTTTGACAAAGATGCCAAAACCATACAATGGAAAAAAGATAGCATCTTCAACAAAAGGTGCTGGTCTAAATGGATGTCTACATGTAGGAAAATGCAAATAGATCCATATTTATCACTCTGCACAAAACTAAAGTTCAGGTGGATCAAAGACCTCAGTATAAAACCAGACATACTAACCCTGTTAGAAGAAAAAGTGAGGAAGAGCCTTGAACTCATTGGAACAGGAAACGACATCCTGAACAGAACTTCAACAGTACAGGTTCTAAGAGCAACAATAAATAAATGGGACCTCATGAAACTGAAAAACTTCTATAAGTCAAAGGAAACTGTTGTCAAAACAAAATGACTGCCTGCAGATTGGGAAAGGATCTTCACCAACACTATATCTGACAGAAGGTTAATATCCAGTATTTATAAAGATTTCAAGAAGTTAAACACCAACAAATCAAGTAAGCCAAATTAAAAAATGGGGTACAGAGCTACACAGAGAATTCTCAATAGAGGAATATAGAATGGCAGAGAAACACTTAAAGAAATGTTCAACATTCTTAGTCATCAGGGAAATGCAAATCAAAACCACCCTGAGATTTCACCTTACACCCATCAAAATGACTGAGACAAATAACTCAAGTGACAACTCATGCTGGATAGGATTTGGAGAAAGGGGAACCCTCCTTCATTGCTGGTAGGAATGTAAACTTATACAACCACTTTCCAAATCAACCTGGCACTTTCTTAGACAATTAGGAATAGTGCCTCCTCAAGATCCAGCTATACCACTCCTAAGCATATATCCAAAAGGCGCTCAAGTATACAACAAAGACATCTGCTCAACTATGTTTATCATAGCTTTATTTGTAATAGCTAGAAGCTGGAAACAGCACAGATGGCCCTCAGTTGAGGAATGGATACAGAAATTATGGTATATCTATATGATGAAATATTACTCAGCAATGAAAAACAAGGAAAACATGAAATTTGCAAGTAAATGGTGGGAAATGGAAAAGATCATCCTGAGTGAAGTATCCCAGAAGCAGAAAGACTCACAGGGTATATACTCACTCATAAGTGAATATAGGACATAAAATATAGTATAAAAATACTAAAAGCTGTACACCTAAGGAAGTTAATCAGGAAGGAGTATGCTGGTTAAGATGCTCAAATCCCATGCAGAAAGGCAAAGAGGATGGACATCAGATGAGAGAGAATACAGGGACAGGACAGGAGCCTACCACAGAGGGCCTTTGAAAGGCTCTACCCTGCAGGGTGTCAAGGCAGATGCTGAGACTCATAGCCAAACTTTGGGCAGAGTGCAGGGAATCTTATGGAAGAACTGGGAGGTAGTAAACCTGGAGAGGACAGGAGCTCCACAAGAACAGTAACAGTTCCAAAAATTCTGGGCACAGGGGTCTTTTTTGAAACTGATATGCCAGCCAAGGACCACTCATGGAGATGGCCTGAAACCCTTAAACAAAAGGTAGCCTATGGAAGTTCAGAATCTATGTGGTCTTCATAGTAATGGGGACAGGGACTATCTCTGACAGGAACTCATTGGCCTGCTCTTTGATCACCTCACATTGAGGGGGAATCAGCCTTGCCAGGCCATAGAAGAAGACAATGCAGCCACTCCTAATGAGACCTGATAGACTAGGATCAGAGTGAAGGGGAGGAGGACCTCACTTATCAGTGAACTGGAAAAGGGTCAGGGGTGGGAAAGATGGAGGGTGGGATTGGAAGGGGTGGAACGAGGGAGGTACAGAGGGGATACAAAGTGAATAAACTGTTATTAATAAAAATTTAAAAGGAACACAATAAAATGTTGAAAGATTTTTTAAAAACTATGCTGTTTCATATACTTTTAAACTTTAAAAATATTGCCTGATATTAGTTATTGCTCCTAAATAAAAATAAATAAATAGATAGATAAATAGATAAATAAATAAATAAATAAATAAATAAATAAAAATGAGGAAGGATACTTCATACTCATCAAAGGAATATTCCACCAAGATGGCATCTGTATTCTGAGCAACAATGCCCCAAATACAAGGACACCCACATTTGTAAAAGAAACATTAATAAAACTTAAAGAACATATCAATCACCGTACATTAATAGTGGGAGAGGTCAACATGTCACTATCATCAAGGGACAGAGCAATGGAAAAGGACTTAAACTGAGAGATAATGACACAAATGGATGTCATGAATCAAATGAACCTAACAGATATCTAGAGAATTTTTTAACCCAAACAGAAAAGAATCTATCTTCTTTCAGCACCTCATGGACCCTTCTCCAAAACTGAACATATAGTAGGTCACAAACCAGGTCTCAACAGATACAATAAGATTGAAATAATATCTTGTATCCTATCAGACAATGATGGACTAAAGATGGACCTCAACAATAACAGAAATAACAAAAAGCCTTCACACACGTGGGAACTGAACAACTCCCTACTCAATGAAATGTAGGTCAGGGAAGAAATAAAGAAAAAACTTCCTACAATTCAATGAAAATGAAGGTACCTCATACCCAAACTGCAATGAAAGCAGTCCTAAGAGGAGTTTTAATAGCATTAAAGGCCTTCATAAGCTATTGGAGACATCCCATACAAGCAACTGAATGGCACACTTGAAAGCCCTAGAAAAAAGAAGCAGACACACTCAACAGGAGTAGACTACTAGGACTAACCAAACTCAGGGCTGAAATCAATAAATTAGAAACAAAGAGAATAATTCAAAGAATCAACAAAACCAAGAGCTAGTTCTTTGAGAAAATCAAATACATAGACAAACTCTTAGTCAAACTAAGTAAATGGCAGAAAGACACTATCCAAATCAACAGTCTGAAAGGAAAAGAGAGAGAGATAACAGACACTGAGAAAATCCAAAGAACCATTAGATCTTATGTCAAAAACCCATATGCCGCATAATTTAAAAATCTAAATGAAATATACAATTCTCTTGTTAGATTCCACTTACCAAAGTTGAATCAAAATCAGGTAAAGATATTAAATAGTCTTTTACTGCCTAAGGGAATAGAAGCAGCCATCTAAATACTTGCAACCAAAAAAAGCCAAGAGCGAGATGATTTCAGAGCAGAATTCTACAAGACCGTCAATGAAGAGTCAATATTGATATTCTTCAAATTATTCCACAAAATAGAAATGGACGCAACATGACCAAACTCCTTTTGTAAGACCACAGTCACCTTGATAAATCCTCAAAGAACCCCAAAAAGAAAGAGAACTTCAGACCAATCTCTTTTATGAACAATGATGCAAAAATACTGAATAAAATAATCGCAAACCAAATCCAAGAACATATCAAAGATATCATCCACCATTACCAAGTAGGCTTAATCCCAGGTATGCAGGGATAGTTCAATATAGGGAATCTTAATCCATCATATAAACAAATTTAAAAAAAAGGATCATTTCCTTAGATGCTGAAAAAACATTTGACAATATCCAACAGTTATTCTTGTTTAAAGTCTTGGAGAGACTGGGAACAGAGGCACAGATCTAAAAATAGTAAAGACAATATACAGCAATCATATAGCTAACATCAAACTAAATGAAAAGAAAGTTAAATCAATTCCACTGAACTCAGGGACAAGACAAGGCCACACACTCTCTCCAAATCTCTTCAGTACAGTACTCAAAGTCCTATCTAGGGCAATAAGACAACTAAAGGAGATCAAGGGGATACAAATTGATAAGAAAGAAGTCAAAGTATTGCTATTCACATATATGACAGTATATAAAAGTGATCCCAGATATTCTACTGTAGGGAACTCCTACAGTTGAAAAACACTTTATCAAAGTGGTTGGATATAAAGTTAACTCAAAAAAAAAATCAGTAGCACTCCTGGATGCAAAAGATAAATGGACTGAGAAAGAATTAGGAGAAAAACACCCTTCACAATAGGCAGGGAAAGAAACCATAATGTATCTTGGAGTTATCCTCAACAAGCAAGTGAAAAACCTGCATGAAAAAAAAAAAAACAAAACAAAGCTTTAAGCCTCTGAAGAAAGAAATTGAAAAAGATACCAGAAAATAGAAATATCTCTCATGCTCATGGATCAGTAAGATCAACATAGTAAAAATTGCCATTGTACTAAAAACAATCTACAGATTCAATGATATTCCCATCAAAATATCAAAACAATTCAATAAGGAACTTGAAAAAACAATTCTCAGCTTCATATGAAAAAAATAAAAAAGCCAGAATAGCTAAAACAATCCTGTACAATAGAAGATCTTCAGTAGGTATCACCATTCTTCATCTCAAGCTCTATTATAAATCTATAGTAATAAAAAATGCATGGTACTCTAATAAAAACAATCAGTGGATCAATGGAATTGAAGTGAAGACCCATAAATAAACCCACACACCTATGGCCACTTGATTTTTGACAAAGAAGCCAAAACCATGCAAGGAAAAAGGACAGCATCTTCAACAAATGGTGCTGGTCTAACCTGAAGTTTACATGTGGAAAATGAAAAATAGATCCATATTTATCACCCTGCACTAAACTGAAGTCCAAGTCATTCAAAGACCTCAACATGAAACCAGATACACTAAATCTGTTAGAAAAAAAAAAGTGGTAAAGATCCTCGATCTCATTGGCATAGAAGGTAACTTCCTCAACAGAACACCAAGAACACTTGCTCTAAGATCAAGAATTAATAAATAGGATCTCATGAAACAAAAAGCTTCTATGAAGCAAAGAACTCTGTCAATAGAACAAAATGACAGCCTACAGCCTGACAAAAGATCTTCAACAACCCTTCATACAACAGAGAGGGCTAATAAACAAGATATAGAAAGAGTTCAAGAAATTAAACTCCAGCAATCCAAATAATCCACTTGAAAACTGGGCTACAGAACTAAACAGAGAATTCTCCACAGAGGAATATCAAATGGTGGACATTAAATGCTCAATATCTGTAGTCATCATGGAAATGCAAATGGCATTCCATCTTAAACCCATCATGGCTAAGATCAAAACCTGAAGTGACAGCAAGCTAGTGAGAATGTGGAGAAAGAGGAATACTCCTCCATTGCTGGTGGGAGTGCAAATTTATACAACCACTTTAGGAATCCATCTGATGCTTTCTCAGACAATTGGAAATAGTGTTACTTCAAGACCCAGCTCTACCATTCCTGGGCATATATCAAAAAGATGCTTTACCATTCAACAAAGATATTTGCTCAACTATGTTCATAGCATCTATATTCATAATAGCCAGAATAGGGAAATAAACTACATGTATCTCAAACGAACCATTGTTTTACAGAAATTGTGGTACATTTACACAGTGCAATGCTACTCGGGTATTTAAAAAAGAAAAAAGGAAACCATGAAAATTTCAGGCAAGTGATGGAACTAGAAATGATCATCCTAAGTGAGTTATTCCAAAACCAGAAAGACATGCACAGTATATACTCATTTGTAAGTGGATAATGGCCATAATATAGGATAAACATACTACAATCTTCAGACCTAAAGGAGCTAAATAAAAAGGAGGACCCCATGGAGGATGGTTAATTCTTATTCAAAAGGGCAAATAGAATCAACACCAGAAGTGACTGAGGAGAGGGAATAGAATGAGAGCCTAACATATATATCGTCTGAAATACTTTACCTAGTAGGGGTTCGAAGCAGATGCTAAGACTCACAGTTATCCTTTGGGTAGAGCACAGGGAATCATAGGAAAGAGTGGGGGGATAGAAAGTAGAAAGATGCAGAGCTGGAAGGACTTACATAAGACCAACAAGGACAACAAATCTGGGCCCATGGGGACTTGCAGAGATTGATGCACCCACCAAAGACCATTCATGAAAAGGAACCATTACCCTGCTCAGATGTAGCTGATAGAAAGCTCAGTCTCATGGGGGATCCATAGTAAGAAGAGTAGGAGCTGGCTCTGACATGGACTTGTTGCCTGCTCTTTGATCACTTTCCCCTGGTAGAGGAGGCATTGCTATACCACAAAGGAAGAGGATGTAAACAGTCCCAGTGAGCCTTGATAGGCTGGAGTCTGATGGTAGGAGATGAGGTCTCCCCTTATCTGAGAAATTAGAAATGGGATAAGGGTGAAAGAGGAACAGAGGGGTGAAACCAGGAAGAGACAAGGGAGGGGGGTAAAATTGGGATGTTAAGTGGATAAATTATTTTTAAATTTTATTTATTTATTTATCATAATTTATTCACTTTGTATACCCACTGTAGCCCTCTCCATCGTCTCCTCCTAGTCCCACCCACTCTCCTTCTTCTCCCCCTATGCCCTTTCCATAGTCTCCTGATAGTTGTCCCCTTCTGTCTGACCCTAGCTTTTCAGGTCTCATCAAGGATGGCTGCACCATATTCCTCTGTGGCCTCACAAGGCTACACCCCCCAGGAGGACGTGTTCAAAGAGCCGAGTTCATGTCAGAGAATAAATTATAGAAAAACAAATTTATATTAAAACAAATTAAGTGTGAATAAAATAAATAAATAAAGTAAAAAAAAAAAAAAAACAAATACAGCAGGTAGAAAGAATGTTACACACCTGCAATTCAATAACTCAGAAAGCTCAGACCTGTTAGTATCATGAATACATGTCATCCTAAGAAATTAAATATACTCTCTGCCAAATTTCAAATGCTGGATATGGATGAAGATCAGCACAACAACCTATGCTTACATGTACAAAACAAAACAAAACAAAATTAAAAAACAAAACCCAAAATGCTACATTCCAGACTCAGCAGATAATGTTGATATGTATGTTGATGCCAGGCATTTTGGACTATATTTAAGCCCAACACTAGACTGGAGTTAGATCTGTAAGTTCAAAACCTTTTTGGTCTACATACCAACTTTCAGGACAGCCAAGGCTACAAAGAAACTTTTTCTTCAGTGTCAAAGATAGAAACATGTTCTTCGCTGGGAGCTTTTTGATTCAATCAAATGTGTTCTGACCAAATTCACTATAGGATTATTGTCATACAATGATGAAAATGCAGTCTAACTTCAATGATCCTAAAATTCTGCAATAGCTCATACACTGTTCAAATTTTCACAGTCTCTTCTGACACACAAGAGAATTTTTTGGGTGCCACATCTTGTAACATCAGAAGCAAGTTACATCATTCCAACATAGATGCACAGAATACCCCTTTCCCATTCTTGTAGAGAGGAATGTGTACATATTTAGGGAAGAGTAGACCAAGGAAAGAAGATCAGCAAGGAAAACAACAAAGCCTGATGCTGTTTGAAAAGGCTTAGATGGTCCTATCCCTGAAACATCTCATACATTTCCAAGATTGCTTACTTCCACTCCCTATAGGTAGCACTTTATGGTAGGTATCTCATAACTTAGGCACCTCAACATCTTGTACTGTCAAGACACAACTCAGGCTTCACCCTCACTGCTTCATGCAATGAACAGTTACAGTATCTTTTCTGGGGAGCTGACTCTGCCAAACACAGATGGCTGTCACAGTGTTGAACTGAAAACACAAAGTAAGAATCTATTATCTTAAATTTTGCATTTTTCTTGTTTCCAGAATGTGCATAACATGAGTGAGACTGTCAAGTTGGGTTTTAAGTTGGGATGGACAAAATGGGATGGATCGTGCCACCCTTGGAACACATTTGGAGCAGGTTTTATATGAAGTTCTTTCCTGGTATTAGGAATCACTTAGCCTACTTCTTTGATTAATGGAAGAATTATCAGGAGGGAGTGTTAATTTAAGGACACCATCTTAGGCTTCAAATCCAGACCTAGGACCTTCTCTTTGATGATGATCTCCTTAAAAATTCCTGTCTCTGTTTCAGCATGTGACTGCCATCTGAAACTACCTAGTGATGCTTTTCTCTACAAACCAAAGACTACATTTATTTCTGCTCCACTTGACTCTTTCTTTCACTGTGGTCCTGAACATCTCATTAATAATAACCATTCAACAGATTCAATGTTCTTTCTAAGAAATCCAGCCCATGCTGGGGGTGCATGTGTGCTGGTAGGTTGTATGCCAACTGATACCATCAGCCTTCCATCATGGCCTCTGAAATTCATCATTTATCCCCATCTGGGCTTGCTCACTGGCCCATGGGCCTAGGCCTCACTGGGTCTGTGTCTCACTAGGCCTATGTCTTGGTTGCAAGCCAACAAGGCATGGACTTTTACTTGAACCTGTGAGGTGAAAGTCCTTAGAGCAAGGCACAGCAGCTTATCCAAGAATGGTAATACTTTGGTATTGCCATAGGCTCTGGAATACCAAAATTTCCACTACCACTGGGGATTTCATTCTAAAAGAGCTATCTACCTGTAACAGTCAATAGAAAATTCTTTCCACACCCCCATGTAGTGAACATGGGTGTTGCCCTAAACTGTTCTAGCTGCCCCTGAGAGAAATGGAACCACTGTTCTCCATCTGGAAGCTGAGCTCCAGGCCTCTGCTGAATGGAGAATGACAGAATGAAACACATTCTGGAAATATGGAAATATGATCAATAAAGAAAGCAAAAACAAGCTGGCCATGGTGGTGCACACCTGTGATCCCAGCACTTTGGTAGGTAGAGGCAGAGAGATCTCTGTGACTTGGAGGCAAGCATGGTCTACAAAGCAAGGCAAGGACAGCATATGCTACACAGAGAATTCTAGACTCAAAAAAAAATTTTAAATGCAGAAATTTAAGGAATCCTGGAAATGAAAAATTTAAAGACTACAGCAAAGAAATACAGAGGCAAGTTTCACACAGAAAACAGAGATCAATGAGATAAATTTATGCACTGAATACAAAATAGAAGAAATGGAAGACAGGTGTGTTTATACACTCCTTTAACACCAGAAGTCAGGGATGCAGAAACAGCTGGATTGTTGTGAGTTTGAGGCCATCAAAGTGATTCCAGGGCAGCAAAGGCTACAAAAAGCAATCCAGTCTGAAAATAAACAACAACAACAACAACAACAAACAGAAAAAAAGATGAAATAGATACATGTGTCAAAGAAAATGTTAAATCCAAAAGTTCCCTATCAAAAAACATCCAGGAACTCTGAGACAATATGAAAAGACAAAACATGATTATAATCAGATTAGCAAAAGGAGGATGAGATCAAGGTTCTGGAAGATATTTTTAACAAAATCATACAAGAAAAATATCTTAACCTAAAGAATAAGATGTCCATCAAGGCAAGAAAAGCATACAAATATACCAAAGACACTGGAACAGAAAAGAATGTCCTCTTACTGGAGAATAATCAAAACACTAAATATACAGAACAAAGAAAGAATATTAAAAGCTGTAACAGAAAAAAAAAAATTAAACAGACCACACTAACCAATAAAACAGACAAACCAAATAAATAAATAAATAAATAAATAAATAAATAAATAAATAACATAAAATAAAATCCAACCAAAAAATAAATTGAGGCAGATCTATTGGAATTAATCCTGTATTATCAGTAAAGATACTAGAAATTGAAGGATATAGCCAGTGTTCTTGTGGCTCTAAAAAAACTAGAGAAGCCAAGAAAAATTACTAACTATGCCCAGAACCTTTTAATCAGAAAGTGGAGAAAATAAGATGTTGCATGTTAAGGTCAAATTTAAACAATATGTATCTATAAATACAGCCCCACACAAGTGCTAAAACCACCACCACCTCCACCACCAAAATACCAAGATGAACAATCACTGTTCATTGATATCACTTAATACTATTGACCCAAATTCACCAATAAAAAGACACAGGCTCACAAAATGGATGATAAAACAGAATCCACCCTTCTTCTAAACACATCAAACACAGCTTCATATCAAGATAGACATTATCTCAAGGTAAATGTTTGGAAAAGATATTCCAAACAAATGTACTAGAGAATCAAGGTTGTATAGCAATTTTAATATCTAATGAAACAGCTTTCAAAAAACTAATCAAAAGATGGCAAAGGACATGATGTATTCAAAAAATCCAGCAATATAACATTTCAATACTTAACATCTATGCCCCCAACCTAAGAACACCCAAGTTATAAAAGAAACCCTTATGCAGCTTGCATCACATCCTAGCCCTCATAAACTGATAGGAGAAAACTTCAATATATCACTTTCACCAATGGACAGGTCCTCCTGACCAAACTGAACAGATAAATGCTCCAGCTAACTAGCATCAAAAAACTAAATATGCCCAAATGATGTTTACAGAACATCCACCCAAACACAAAAGATTGATCCCTCTTCTCAGCAACTCATATATTCTTCTCCAAAATTGATGATATACTTGAACAGTGGAAGTCTCAAAAGATATAAGAAACTTGCAATAACCTCCTGCATCCTATTAGACCACTAAGGTTTAAAGCAGCACATCACCAGTAACAAAAACAATAGAAAGCTTACAAACTCATAGAAATTGAACAATTCTCTACTGAATAAAAAATGGATCAAAACTGAAATAAAGAAAGAAATTAAAGACTTTCTAGAAGTCAGTGAAATGAATATACAAAATATCAAAATTCATAGTACACAATGTAAGTGTTGACAAGAAGACATAGCACTAATTACATTCAGAAAAAATAATTAGAAATATCTCTTAGTAGCAACTTAACAGCACATCAAAGTACTCTAGAACAAAATGAAGTAAACATAACTGAAAGGAGTAGACAGTGAGAAACTACTGAACTGTGTCTTCACTGGTAAAACTGAATGTTTCCACAGGAAAAGAAAGGTGGATCCTATCAAAATTGATCATGATTAGATTTGAATAGTAGAGATCTTCTGAATAAGCAGATGTAACTATTCATCAGACAGCGTGGTCATTCAGTCCAAACTAACTTAATAAAAACTAGTTTTTTTCTTAAATAAAAAAGGATACTTTTGTTGTTTCATATCAAATACAGTTAAGAGGTTTAAAATGTTTTAAATAAGTTCAAAGGTATAAACTTGTTTGAGTTGGTCTAATTTGGAGTGAATAAAAAATTTTAGCAGCCTGGTGATAGACCATGCATTTAAGCCCAGCATTTCTGTATTAATTAGTTGTTCTCTAAATTTAGGAGTTACAAGGACAGGGTGTTGGTGGTTCACAGCCTTACTCCCAGCATTTGGGAGTTACGTGCCTTTTACATACCACCTGGGAGACAGAGGCAGGCACATAGGACTTACAGTGATTTTATTTAAAATCTGCTTATAAAAGGCAGGCTGGAAAATCAAAGTAAATGCCCTTTATTATCTACAAATAAATACACTTTAAGGTATATTTGTAAACTTTCAAAGATTTTTAATTTTAATTGAGATATTATATTTTTTATTTCCAAAAAACACATTTTGCCCTATAAAAGATATAACATGCCTAAAAAGGTATGAACCTCACCCCTGAATTAGGGTTGGGGCAGGGTTTTGATTTAATCTTTTCAGGAGAATAAAATCATCCAACTAAAGAATATGGAGACCACTGGATACATGAAACTTCTGAAGAAAATAACAGATCACCAAAAGAAAATGTCAAAAGAGAAGGAGTAAACTGGCCAACTGGTATCACTCACCTTCATGTTTTCTCTTCTATCTTCTACAGACATAAGTGCAAATTGTCTTTAAGTGATTGCTAAAGAACAATCCAAAATCTCTACCTCATATCAGAAAAGCCACCTGGTAAGAAACAGAGGAAAACAGAAAATTAAGGGATGATTCTATTGTCATGAATTTCATAACCTTCTGGCATGATGTGACTTCTATACTTACCACAAACTTCAATAATTAAGAATGTGTACAGTGTTTGTGAAAGAATGAGGGGGTGAGAGAAAAAGCCAAAAAATAAGCCTAAAATATAGACAAGTTTACATGAAAAGAGGTAAGTAATCTCTAGCATGAAAAATTTGCACTGGACCAGAGATACCTTTTATTTTCTAATTAATACAAATTAAATAAACACAGATTTCAGAACTGCTACAAGACAAACACAAAGTGACACCTAAACTTTTATATTTTTGACCCTTCAGCTACTACTAACCTCCTTTACAGAGAGTCCTTTTGCTCTGGATCTCTCTTAGAAAATGGAGGTGATCATAAAGCTGGGCTATGGCTTGCAGTCCCTCATGTCCCCTTGTGGGTTCAGGCACAGCCCAGCCCTTGCCAACACTCACACACAAAAAAATTTTGGAGAATATTTTAGTTTCTGTTTCCTGCTGCATGAATTATGTCACAATATGTGGAATCTTTCCTATCCACTTATTTAAAATGAGGCACACCTGACAAAATTTTGCATCTCAGAAGTTACTTTTGTACCCTGGAATTGAATTTCCCTAAATCACGCCATTGTGACTGGTGGTAGTTGAAAGGTTAAAAAAAACGTAGGTATTGATGAGAGATCACCACCACCACTTCTTTTCTTCCAGTTTCAAAACGAGTTGTAAAATTTCTTATGCAAAGCTCTATGTGGGATACAACATTCATCATTTCTAGAAATGAGACCTTCAGTTTTCCAATCTGTCCACTGCAAAACCAATGCCTGGGTGTGCACACTAGATAGTGATATTATAAGCACCACAACTTTCTACTGCCCAGGCGGCAAAGTCCTCACTTCTCTGGACAATCAACACTCAGGAAGGGTCAGAGGCCAAGGGTCTCTGTCAAGATCACCACATGGAGACCAACAGAACCACAGCCTGAACCACAGTCCATCTCATTCAAAGCAGATCAGGCTGTGATAGCTCAGGAGCCTGCTATTCCTGGCCTGGGGACAATGGCCCCACACTCAGCATGACGTGGCCTCTGGTCTCACTCACAGCTCTTTAGAGCTACATCAGAGGAAAATCCCAAAACAAACCCATAAATTACCTCCCACTATTGCTCCTGACTGCTAGGCCTACCCAGAATCCCTCATTAGCTTGAACAATACAGCTGAGTCTTAGGACAGTAGTAGCTCCTCTACCAGTGGATCAAAGATCAAATGATGCTGATAGCAGAGGCATTCTAGCTTTGCCCTAACCCCTATGGGCACACAGAATGCTAATGTTGTTATAAAAGAATGAAAATCCCAATTATTCTATTTTAAAACCTTCCAGTGCAGAGAGGCAGAGAAAGCACCCATCTGACCATCCTACTCACCTCAACTCCAAGAGTAAAAAGCCCCAAAAGCTCACCAGTTCAGATGACAGATCAGGGTGGATAGGCCAAAGGAACCCAAGGCCAAAGGCTTTCTAGCTCAAAGCTCAAAAAGCCCAAAATCTACTATGCTAAAACTCCTTCCACTTTTACACTCTTTCTTAAATACATTTCAGCTGAAAGTTCCACTTACTCTTTAATCCCTGTCAGCTGGCTTCTTGCTTTGCCTCTTGATCTAGGGTTAACATTATTAAATCCTGTGCACAGAGAGATTTTGAATTAAAGGTATGTTCCAGGGCTGACGGAACCATACCATAATCACCTGTTTAGAATAAACAGAAAGTTCTTGGAATTAAGTTTTGTGTTAGGGCTCAACCATACCAAACAAAGCACAGGTTTTTACAGTTCACAATCTATGGGATCACACTGGGATCAAATATCCTGCAACATCCTCATCTTGGAAATGTTTTAAAATACAATCTTCTACTTTCCCAGGGCACCTGATCATCTTCCAAGATACTGGTCATTTATGTTGCACATTCCATTACATGATCAGTGTCCAACACAGTCATCTCTACCTCATATTTGGGAAGTCCTTCAGCCAAACTTTAGTCAAAGCCAAATAGTAACAACCATTAAAGAAACAAATGGCCATGAATTTGAAATAAAGGAGTAGGTAATGGGAGCTCAATGAAAATGAGAAATAAAACAAAAAGGATATGGCTGTACCTAGGAATGTTGGAATAGAAAGTTTATTATAGATATATGAGAGAACATAGTCAGACACAGGAACATCTGGGACAGTCTAGGATTGACATGAACTTGAGCCATGTGAGAGGAGAAGAGAGATGGAAGTCGAGAGCCAGATGAAAAGGGTGGGAAGGTAAATGATAAATGAAAAAGACCAGATAACCAAAATGGTTGGAATACATAAGGAATGGGAGCTGGGAGGAGGCAGCTCAACTTCTGGGGTAGAGATCTGTGTATGACACCCATACCTTGTAACAGGAAAAGATTGAGGGATGCTGGGAGAACCTGACAGCCAGGTCTGCTTTGATTGTTAAGTAGCCTCCTTAACGATTCATCCCAGCATTTGAGATGTAAGAGCAGAGAGGAATGAAAAGGTTGAAATGATTTCATTATAACCTTAAAATTATTTTTAAAAGTTGAAAATGGCCTTATGGTCCAATATTCTTCAGAGACTTTGAATATGTATTAGAGAACACCAAGTATTACTCACAACTTTTTTTCTCAGGTTGTGCACTTTCAAATGTGGGGAGGGGAAACATACCTATTAGTCACTACCACAGCAGTTTATCCAGAACTTCTGTTTTGTTTGAACTCATGCAACTATAGAAATTTGCTTCCCAGAAACAAGCTCAGCAACTAATCCATATTCTTGATTCCCTTTGTGTATGACTTCCCCCAAATGTACAGTTTTCACTTTTATTGACCATCTAAAATTGATTACATGATTCATTACCATCTTCCCTTCTCCCCCTCCCTTTCTGTGTTGTGACTACACCAGCTTCAAAGTAGGTTAGTGAACTCAATTCTTACACAGGTCCCTCTTTATTTGTAATTGCCCACCTCTAAAAATTTAGGGTCTTCAGGGGACATTAATTCACTCTTCTATTTTACTTCACACTCACTAGTCAGGGCCCACCTAAAAAGAGCTGCAGGACTATGTTCTAGGCACTAGACAGTAGGGGCAGCATTCAATGTTCCAATAAAGTGTAAACTACATAGCATGTGAAAGGCTGATCTACAGGAGACATTGCTTTAACAAAAACAAATATCAAAGCACTAGGGGAAAAGGAATGAAATTCTTAATGACTGGATTATCAAAGAATATTAACTAATAAGAGACTAGAGCAGTAATGCATTAACAAAATAAAATTTAATAATACCAACAACTGACTTTTTATTTATTTATTCATATATTTATTTATTGTGGATACAGTGTTCTGCATGCATCTACACTTGCATGCCAGAAAAGAGCACCAGATCTCATTATAGATGTTGTAAGCCACCATGTGGTTGGTGGGAATTAAACTCCTGACCTCTGGAAGAGCAGCCAGTGCTCTTAAACTCAGAGTTGAAAAAAAAAAAAAACACATAGCATACTGACTTTGAAAAACACAGGCTATTCTCTTGTAGAGGGAAAGCCATTAATAAGATACTGTTTGATGTTATCCTTGTGTACAATATTAGCTGCTGAGACCTGTAACCTGACAGACACAGCTTAAGCCCATAGCCTGTGTCTCAAATTTGAACTGACAGAACTGTGTCAATGAGGATTGTACATATGGGCATAGGACAGTCCCTTAATTTGAAATTCAATATTTACTGGAGCAAGATACCTGACCCAAATTGTACACCCACCAATCTTGTCAGCTTTCATTTGCATTCATGAATTAATAAATACACATTGGGAATTTACAAATTAAAAAGACATAACCCTGACACATTTCTACACAATCCTGGTGAGCAAACGTGTATCCCAGGATCCTAATCTCTAACAGGTCTGGTTAGCATACTGCTTATCTGTGGAATGTTTTACAGGCAGTCTTCCCTCAGCTAAATTCTAACTGGTACCACTAGTTTCTCAGCGATAGTAAATCCTTTACATCATCAGTTCTACTCTTCTATATCACAGCTTAATATTTGAGTGCTCTCTGACACAGGACATATAATTTATAACCCCCACAAAATCCAAATGGATCTTTTAGAATGGAGAGACATCTTCAAAGGTCACCAGGAACTAGGCCTAAAAAAGGGCACTTAAATTTCACCAGAATAGTGACTCTATTATAAAGCCACCAGGAATTGGACCATGGGTCACCAATTCCAAATAGAAGGTCGTAAGATTCCTTACCCAAGGAACAGCCTGAGGATAACCACAAGAACGGGAAGGTATCTTATCTCAAAGTGGGGCATTTGTGCTGAGCAGTCTACCAACTTTGAAGTAGAACCTTCAGTGACAAAGAAAATACCCAACATTCCTGAGGCCTAGAGATAGCTCCCTCAATGTTAGTTATGTTAGCTAGCCAATCACTTTGTAAAAAGCTTGCCCTTGCTGAATGTCACCCAATCATGTAACTATTAAACCGGAACTTCCTGGTCCTTCCTAAAACCCCAATCAAAACCCTGCCATGCACCTGCTCAGGGCTCTCTCTGATCCACTGTGTTTGTGAAAATGGAGAGACCTAGCATAAGCCCAAATAAAACTCTTTGCTCTTGCATATGTGGTCTGGCTCCTGATGATCTTTGGTCACCCTAAGATCTGGCCATAACATATGGGTTCTTATATTGGATCCCCAAGTTTCCCAAGCACCCCAGGCACATGGAGCTGAACAACAGCCAGTAAATGAGCACTCTGTCTGTATTTGTCTGTGTCTTTCTCTGTGTTTCTCTAGTTTGATTTTTGGGACTCAAGGCAAAATGTGTAATATGTGTCATCAGAAAGGTTAGAGCTGATGCTCTGGACAGCTGTGGGCCACAGGGGGTCTGGAAGACTTTCCAGACCCCCCCAAAAGGGCACATCTGTAAATGGAGTTGAGCACCGAGTTTTCTTTGATCTCTGGATCTTTGGACAAGGATAATGCAGGTAGCTCCTGCAGCAGAGATTCACTGATATCCTACTTTCCTTTTCCACTGCAGGAGTGGTGGGATCTGCTGTCTGGCTCTGTGTATTTTTCTGCTGCACAAGCAATGGGATCTAGTCTGTGTCTTGTTTAACTCTTTTGACTCTCGCTGTCATTTTTTGTCTCTGGGACTGACTGAGGACATGGGACAAAATCCTTCTATCCCCCTAGACCTGATTTTTTTCCCATTTCAGGAGGCTTGAGCCATGCTTCACAGTCTCCAGTGAGAGTGGCAAGAATGTGGCAAGGGATTGATACAGTATGTGGAGCTCAGGATTGGCACCTCTGCCAATGTTCTCTGGTCTCTGGTCTGGCAGATCTTATCCACTACTCTGGCCTCGGGTCTGGCAGAGTGTGTCCCCTGCTCTGGCCTCTGATCTGGCAGAAATTTGCTGCTGCTGTGGTCTCTGGTCTGGCAGAGTTTGGCTGGTGCTTTGGGCTCTGGTCTGGTAGACAGAGATCAACAAATATGTTGCTGCTCCATTCTCTGGTCTGGCTGAATGCAGGTCATCATTCCAAACTCGGGTGTAGTTGGATGGAGCCTGATTTGGGGGTAGGTCACCACTAATGGAATAGGATAGAGGGCCCATAGAGAGACAGGCCACTGTTCTGAGTTTTTGGTATTTTTTCTTCCATTCTCTTCGAGTGCATTATACCCAGTACATTTTTTTTTCCTTTATTGTACTTTTGTGATTTTGTTTGCTTGTGATGGTCTCAGTGGGCTGGTGATCAAACAGCTGTGCTCCATTGTGACTTTGCCTTCCCCATGCTCCCAACACTACAAGCTGGGGCACCTCTGGTCATCAGTGGAAACACATATTTCCACATATTTGGCGAGGAAGGCTCGGTTGGAGAGGGGTCTGTGTGCAGATAGTCTTTCTGGGCTTGACCTTGTTGCCTCCTTGCTATCTCTATGAGGAAGTTCGGTGACCTGAGGTTAGCTCTAGCTTGGAACAATGACCACCAAATAATGCTCTTAGTTGAAAGGTATTGTAGTTATTACTATTATTATTATTTGGTTAGGGTCCCCTGTAGCCCAGCCCGGCCTTAAACTAAACAGCTATAAGATGACCTTGAATTTCTGATCCTTCTGCTCCACCTCGTATCAAGTGAGGTACACTCCCAATCCCACAAACTTCTTTTTTTTAGCCATAGGTGGCTTCAACAAGGAAGTGAACCAAACTCAAATAGGGAAGGCTTGGCTCCACTGAGTTCCTGGGTCTGAGCCTGTGTACTGGCACTGTACACAGAATACCCACCTGAGCATCTTGATATGTCACTTATTATCATGGCTGTACTTATGAGATTGTCACCTGAGAATGAAAACAATTCTTTTTTAGTTAAGGTCTCATACTGGCAACTAAAAGAATTTTATTAGAAAATCTTAGAAAGCACATGTATGATTGTGGTTTGAATGGGTGGGGAACCTCTGTCAATGTGCTCCCCAAAGTGCTAAAGGTCGTAAGCATGGGGAATGGGGAGGAGTAGATGAGGAATTCACCATGTCTGAGTATCTACCCCTACCCCCCAGAAAATGAGTTGCTTTAATTAATCACCAATGCAAGAAAAAAAATAGCTAGAATGCATTTGAGGTTCAAGGTTTAGAAGTGAGGCTGCAGGGGTCCTTTTGGCAATGCTTTGAAGAACTGCATCCATTCAAGTGCAATGTTTGTAAATTCACACTGAGCAAGGAAGGCAGGGAAGGGAAGGGGAGGGAGGAGAATAAAAAGGAGGACAGGGGAGAAACAGGTTCAAACTTTTCCTGTCAAGAAAACGAAAAGAAAAAAAAATCTTAATGAAGTCCCACTTTTTGTATGTGTGCCCAAGAATTTTTTTATCATTATTTATTTAATTATTTGTGTCAAATATTTTTTTAATTTTTTAAACTTTTATTAATTACACTTTATTCACTTTGTATCCCCCCATAAGCCCCTCCTTCCTCCCCTCCTAACCCCACCTACTTTTCCCTTTCTTCATGAATGATCCTCCCCAAGTCCACTGATAGGGGAGGTCTCTCTTTCCTTCCTTCTGATCTTAGTCTGTTAGGTCTCATGAGGAGTGGCTGCATTGTCTTCCTCTGCGGCCTGAGATCAAAGAGCAGGCCAATCAGTTTATGTTACAGGCAGTCCCTCTTCCCATTACTATGTAACCCACTTGGACACTAACTGTCATGGGCTACATCTATGCAGGGGTTCTAGGTTATCTCCATGCATGGTACTTGGTTGGAGTATGAGTCTCTGGAAAGACCTTGGTGTTCAAATTTTCTCATTCTGTTGCTCTCCTTGTGGAGTTTCTGTCCTCTCCAGATCTTACTATTTCCCACTTCTTTCATAAGATTCCATGTACTCTGCCCAACACTTGGCCATAAGTCTCAGCATCTGCTTTGATAGTCTGCAGGGCAGAGCCTTTTAGAGGGCCTCTGTGGCAGGTTCCGAACTTGTTTCCTGTTTTCTTCTTCTTCTGATGTCCATCCTCTTTGCCTTACACGATAGGGATTGAGCATTTTAGTCAGGATCCTCCCTCTTGATTAGTTTCTTTGGATGTACAGATTTTAGTAGGTTTATCCTATATTATATGTCTATATGAGTGAGTATATACCGTGTGCCAAGAATTTTTAAGTTGTGTTTATGTGTACATTCCTTTCATCATATTTACATATATACTCTAAACGTTTGCTGAATAATGGTGTTTCAATGTCGTTCCCACATTTCAACTGAATTATTTTTGGGCACTAAATCTAAACCTAATTCTTATCCATATTTGGAGGTTTTACTTTCTCCAATGTGTGGTTTTATTTTCTTAGTTAACAGTGTGTACACAGTCCCTTACACCAGGGTCATCATATTTGTGTCTCTAACAAAGTAATGAAAAACATTAAATAGTACTAATAATGTTAATGACTAAAATGAAAATAACTGAGTGCATTGTACAATGATCTCAGATGCTCTTTTCAGACAGGACATTTTATGATGAAATTTTTTTTCATGAGGCACAAAATGCCTGCTAAGCTTAAGGCTTGTTTACAACATTCTCTTGAAAACAAGGTTCAAGATGAATCCTGAAGTCATAACATCAAATGATGTACAGAGAGGACATAATCACCTTTGCAGATATGGGCTCCTAGGGATAAGTATGGTAGGATTCAAAGCTCAGGACACTTTCTGAGAATATGACTTCTCATAAAACCTAATGAAAAAATTGATTCATCCCAGAAAATGAACATATACATAAAACCAAATACATATAAAGCAGGTAAATGTCAGGAGAAGGACCAGGTTAAAAACTAACACCAAATAAGTATCACTGTTGCTGTATCTGGAATTTCTACCTTATTTGGAATGCAGAGACAAGAAGACTGTTAACTCCTGTATTGAAGGAAGTGCATCTGCATAAAGAAAAGCAATGTTTCAATTCTCCTGTTCTTTTTTTCTTCTCCCCTTCCTCCTCCTTCCTTACCTCCTATATATGAAGCAAATGTTCTACCTCTTAGTTGTATTCCTGCCTTCTGTACAAAACAGGCAGAAACAGATAATCTTTGGATATAATGAAGCCAGATGCTAAATCTCACTAAAGCTTAAAGGAAGTAACTTGTTATGGGATAAATTAAAGAGAACACAGAGAAGGCAACAGGCATAGAGTAGGGTGTCCTAGTAACAGCAGTAACAGAACAAGATAAAAAGACTCCAGGAAAAATTTTTTACAGATGGCACAATGGCTGGCATTAACAAATAAAATGCTACATGCTCCCATCCTTTAGGTGAGAATTCTGTTTTACTATCAGATTATGAAGACTTTGTTAAAGGAATTTACTTTTTAAAAGGTTATTTGTCCTTTCACAGAGAGTTATTGTGAATTAGGTACCCAATACTCTGCTAAGTCCTGAACACACAAAAATGATTGATGTAAACACCACTTTCTCTATAAGCTTACAGTCTTGTGGGGTAATCCACCATAAACAAACCCATAGACCATGCATAGAAATGTATACATCACTATAAATTCCACTATGAAACCTAAAGGAAAGCAAGAGGTACCTAACACCCCAGAAAAGATAAAGAACATACATATTCAAAGGCTGAGAGATGAGAACATTTTAGTTCAGTAGGTGAAATGAAAGAAGGTGAATTTGTTTTCAGTATACTAGGGAAGAAGAATGGAATGATGATGATGATGATGATGATGATGATGATGATGATGATGATGATGATGATGATAATAATAATAAAAAGATTAAAGAAGGATGGTAGCCATCCCTCTCTGCTGCTGCTGTTTTTTTCATCCTTGCACCCTCTCATGTGACTCTATGCCCTCTAGTGGTGACGGGAGGCAACTTCTCCATCATTTCTCTCTGGAACTGTTGATGGTTTGTTTAATCAGCAGAGCCTGCAGGGCTGGTGGCCTCCAGGGAGAACCCATGAACTGGAGGCTCTGGCAGGGTGACTCCAGGAAGTGACCATGCTTCCTCAGCCCGGTTCTGGATGGAACTCGGAACCCTGGTTGCCAGGTAACGGGAGGCCAGCAACAGCAACAGCAGCCTGGACAGACCAGCCGGTCCAGAGGAGCTGGAGAGATGAGTCTCTTCTGCTTCCAGACCTCCACGGGCTCAGGTCTCAGAGAAGACAGCGGTGGTCGCCTGTGCCGCTGCTGGAGACATGTGGTGCGCTCCTTGACACATTTCTGGCCTGTTCCCCACTGGGAGACCAAGGTAACCAGGGCCGTCCTGCAGCAGGGAAGCTTTCTGGTCCACCCCACCCCCCATCCACCGCGATCGCAGCCTGGAAGAGTGTTCCTGTTGGGACACTGAGGAACGCTTTTCATGCCTGCTTCCCGCTTAGGTGTAGGGAAATTGGTCATTGGTGCCCCTCGGGGTTTGCACACTTAAAGCCTCCCTCCTGCCCTGGTCCTTCCTCATAGCGAAAGGTAGTGAGCCTTCCTTCATGGCATCCTCATGCTCAGCAATGATCACATGGACTATGTGAAGCAGATGATTCCCTATTTGCCCACCTTCTGGCCCTTTATCCAAAGATTGCCACCATCTGGTTGGTTCTGGACCTGATGCTGAAAAGGCAGGAGAGTGGTTCCACCAGGGATCTAGCCAGCTCTCAGATCTTCTCCTGCTGTTTCCCAGGGCCAGTGCCCTGTGCCCTCACAGAACCGGACGTGTGAGTCCCAGCAGCCTGAGTCCCAGGCCAGACCCCTTAAAGTGACATGGCCAAACATGGGTGATTGTGGCAGGGTGGGGCTCTCACAGGTGCCATTCACCTTCCCCAGGGAATCTCACACACCACCCTTTCTCATGCCCTGAGCGACCTTTCCCAGTTTGTGTAAAGGATTCTGGACCCCATTTGCGGTGTTTGTTATGGATGGAGCCCCTAGCACCCCCACACCCATCCCTGGGAAGATTCTAATAGTTCCTTCTAGATGTCTGGGTGGCTTGGGGACACGGGGCAGTAGGGGTAACACCCCCGTGGACTGTCACAGGTATAGATCCTTCAGGCGGAAAAGCAGACAAAGACATGAGTAAGCTTGGGGTGGAGGGGGAGGTGAGCAGGAAGGGGCGTTTAAGGCCAGGGTGGAGGGCCAATTTTGGCCAGGAGCCTCACCTTTGGGGTTCTCTACCTAGGGACTGTCCTCACGACCTAACCTGCTGGTAGAGGATAGAGGTTTCCCACTGGGCTCCTAGGTTTTGAGCAGCAGAGGGAGAGACAAAAAAGGAAAGGCCCTGGGGGATACCAATGCCCCCCCGCAGTTCCAAAGAGAGGCCAGACTCCCGACACAGTGTCCCTTTGCCCTGCTCTCACCCACAGTGCCATCTTCTCGTTCTTGTCCCAGTGGCTGCAGAAATTCCCCCAGGATTTCTCTGGGCCCCCGGACCTGGCCATCGTGAGACGGCTGCTGGACTATGCAAGGATCCATGTGCCCACTGCAGAGTCGGACTGCCAATCTGGGGAGATCCTCCGGGCAATGGATAAGCCCTAGATAAGCTTAAGCCTGAGAAGGAGGAGGAGAATTAGGAGGAGGAGGAGGACCCGAGGGAGGCGCCTAGTGAGGTAGCAGCTGATTCCAACCCCGTGTCCCACAGGGGAAGTGTCCTGAAGCTCTGGCCAAGGAAGCAGAGGAGGAAGACTGTCAAATCGACTGTCCTGCGGGTAGGAGAGGGGACTGTGCCTTCCCTGGCATGGAGAGGCCATCTTGGGTTAGCTCACCCCATTCTGCGTGCCTTCAGGCTGCTCCCTTATCCCAGATGACGGCTCACCCCTTTCTTTGCCCAGATCCGGGGCTACTTGGGGCCTCAACTGCAGAGCTGTCCATGCAAGACACCTTGGTGGTACAGGAGAAACGGAGCCTGGTTTTGGAGGCAGATGCTAAGCCCAAAGAGGATGCTGAGATCCTGGATCCCATGGCTGCAGGATCCCCAGTCTTGCCAGAAGCTGGACCAGTGCAACCTCTGGCTTTAGCATCAGAGGACACACAGGCCCTTGTGGACTTGGCGGATGAGCTACTGTTTCTCTCCATTGTAGTGCACTTGGGGGCACCCATTCCCCTGTCCCCGCTGCCCGAGGTAGACATATAGTTCGTACAATTGCCGGCTGAGCTGCATCCAGCGCCTTCTCCCCTTAGAGAAAAGATTCCCTTAATTTTGTATATTTTTAAATTGCTGTTTTTCACTCTTGTGTTATTGTTGTTGGTTTCATATTATTATTATTTAAAACGTGTTGCTTACTCAACTTAAGTGATGTATTCAGAGATGGGGCCTCCCCATCGGCCCACAGTGGGTGGCTTAGCCAAGGGGTATGGAGCCTGTTTTTGTTGAGAGTTTCCTGCGAGTTGGGCATGTGCATCCATCTATAGAAGATGCTGCCAGGTGTGTAGTTGGTGCGCAGGGGGTCTACTGGGATAGATTGAGCCCCAGAAAAAAAAGCCCAACAGGGCCAGTGCTTGACAGCAGAATTTTGGGGCCACAGCTGGGCCAAGAGCTAGGCTCTGAGGACCAGGACCAGGAACAGTACCAGGACCCAGCTCTGTGGACACTATCCCTGAGGGGAAAAAAACCCTATAATTTGAGATACAGAGTACATTTTGGGGGATCATTTAAATACATGATATTTCTACATAGCCATGCCTGTTTTAGAACTCAGTTTTGGAGCTGGGCATGGTGGCACACACCTGTAATCCCAGCACTCAGGGAAGAAGAGACTTGAATTTGAGGCCAGCCAGGTCTACAAAGTAGATCTAGGACAGCCAAGACTACACAAGGAAATTTTGTCTAAAAAACAAACAAATAAATGAACGAACAAACACAAAAGAGAGCTAATTGTGTGGACCAAGCTGACCATAATCTCAGAAAGATTAGGTTTCCATGGACTCCCAGGTCTACGATGACAGGGATGCATCTCTGAGCAAAGCTAAGATATTTTTAATGACTTATTCTTGAATCAAGGAATGAATGGATAAAATAAGATGTACACAGGTAACATTTTTTTTCTTTTAATGAACAGTAATAAGTCTTCAAATTCTACATTTATTTACAATTGCAAAATCATTTCTGATGTTGTCAGTAAGTGGGTTTTCTCCTTTGCTTTAATTTCATCCATTGAAAAATGTTTGAGTATGTATGTGCCATGAGAGGACAACTTATTGCTGTTTACTATCTGTTTACATCCCATATATGAGTTTTCAACATGAAACCCAAAGAGTCTTTTGACCAGTGAAAGAACTGGCCCTTATTTAGGTTTAAAAATGATTTATGTATGTGCTGGTGTGTGAATTTGTACATACAAAGGCCCAAGTATAGAAATATTAGAAAAATTCTATAGGAGTAATATTGGCTACCCAGAAATTGAGCTCAAATCATCAGGCTTAGAAACAACCAACTATTCCCACTGAGACAACTCTCTGACATTCACTTGTAGATCTGAGACAGTTTTATGAATAAGTCTTTACTCCTAAGAATGAACTAACACATTCCAAAAAAAATGACAGCATTATATCATTTTACTTTGTACATAGCATTTATTATTATTATTATTATTATTATTATTATTATTATTATTATTATTATTATTATTTCATGTTCTTCCATCCTTATAGGACAATAGGTTTATAATCTGGATAGAAGACAATGTTTTACTGATGTAATATTTCAATTAAGTTTATTTGAGTATCAATGAACTCAGTGGGGAATGTCTGTGGTAAGCAAAACTGGCAACATGACTTTGAACATATAACAATGACTAAAATAAACCCCACAAAGCTGTCACCAAGTCTTCATACATTTGTCATGGCCTAAGAACCCATAGTCAGATTACACATACACACACAACATGCTGTTTTGAAATAAATATCATTGCTGTTACATTATTCAGCACCTCTAGATAATTCTCTCAGAAGGCAGTACTTCAACATTATGTGTCATGTAGTAACTAATGGGAACATAAGAATGGAACTTCAAATAACATATATATGTGTGTATATATATATTCATATATATTTATGCATATATACATACATACATATACACTATTAAGCATTTTAACATTAATGTTGGTAAAAATAGAACACATTGGGGGAACATCTTCCACCCTTGGACGTGTACTCAGAAAGCTGACATGAGAATCAAGACTTCAAATGCAGCTTTGCCTAATTACTGACATCCAAATCAGGCTTGAAAACAAACATCTTAAAGGAATTTGTGAAAATGAAAAACAAAAGCACCATGCTTTCTCAGAGGCCCTTCATTGAAAAGCATTATCACATACCACATGGTATAAATAAGCAATGGATCACATAGATGATGGGAATCCCATTCTATACTTTTCAGCAGAAAAATACCTATCAGCAAGTGGAAATGCATTAGATCAACAGCAGCCACAGAAAGAATAACAGATTTACCTAATAAACTTCTGTGATTGGATTTGATACACATACATCAAACTTCAATACCTACTCCAATGTTTCAAAATATAGAACACAACCACAATTGGTGACTTCCTCCTTTACGTTATAAGTGAACATGGTAAATAATTTACTTCCTCCAAGGCTATGATGAAAAACAGATTAAAAAAAATTTTTTAGTAGATTCTTAGGGAGTACAGATTTTAGTATGTTTATCCTGTATTATATGTCTAATACCCACTTATGAGTGAGTAAATACCCTGTGTGTCTTTCTGCTTTTGGGATACCTCACTCAGGATGATCTTTTCTAGATCCCACCATTTGCCTGCCAGTTTCATGATTTCCTTATTTTTAAATGCTTAGTAGTATTCCCATGTGTAAAAGTACCACAATTCCTATATCCATTCCTCAATGGAGTGGGACCTGGGTTGTTTCCAGCTTCTGGCTATTACAAATAAAGCAGCTACAAACATGGTCCAGCAAATGTCCTTGTTGTACACTTGATCAAATTTTGGATATATACCTAGGAGTGGTATAGCTGGATCTGGAGGTAGCACTATTCCTAATTTTCTGAGAAATTACCACATTGATTTCCAAAGTGGTTGTACAAGTTTACATCACGACCAGACATGGAGGAGTGTTCCCCTTTTCACACATCCTCTCCAGCATGTGTTGTCACTTGAGTTTTCGATCTTTTCTGTTCGGATAGGTGTAATGTGATATCCTGGGTTCATTTTGATTTGTATTTCCCTGAAGGAAAACTTTTGAGGGGGCAGGAGTTCCACAAGGAGAGCATTGGGACTGATACTCCAACCAAAGACCATGCATGGAGATAACCTTGAACCTCTTCAACTCCTGCCCAGATATATTCCATGGCAGCTCAGTCTCCAAGTGAGTTTCCTAGTAATGGGAAAAGGAACTGTCTTTGATATGAACTCAGTGTCTGGCTCTTTGGTCACCTCCCCTTGATGGGGGAGCAGGCCACAGTAGAGGACAATGCAGCCAGTTCTGATGAGATCTCATAGGCTAGGGTCAGATGAAAGTGGAGGAGGACCTCCCATATCAGTGGACTTTAGGACAGAAATAGGAGGAAGTTAGGAGGTTGAATAAAGGAGGGGATGAAGGATGGAGCCACAGCATGGATACAATGTGAATAAACTGTAATTTACAAAAACATAAATTTTTTAAAAGTTAAAAAAAAAGAAACAACCTTCAGATACTAGAAGGTTTTTTTGTTTACATCCCAGGATATTGTTTTTTGAGAAAGAGATTTTCTGTATAGCCTTGACTGACCTGTCATACTTTCTAGACCAGGCAGGCCTTAAACTAACACAGATCCATTTCCTTCTGCCAGTCATAGTGCTAGTATTAGAGGCATTTGCCAACAATCCAGGCTTTGATTTTTTTAATTTAATTTAATGTTTTATTTTTGCGACATGGTATCTCAGTGCATCATTGTCAATCCAGGACTCTCTTTGTAAACCAGGCTGACCTTGAACTCACAGAGACCTACCTTCATCTGCCTCTCAAGTGCTGGGACTATGGATGTGTGTCACCATGCCTCGTAAGACTTTCTTATAGCCTTGTCACACTATGTGATTTCAGATATATCTAGCCACACATCTAGCCTGTTTTTTTAGACAATGTTTCTCTCTAGCCATGCATGTCCTGGACTTGCTTTGTAGACCAGGGTGACACTGAACTTACACAGCAGCATGCTTGTGTCTCCTAGAGAGACAGGATTAGAGATATGTGCCACAAAGCCTGGCTCAGATTTTTTATTTCAATAATATATCTATATGATTAAAACATAAATTGAAACATATACATATGATTAAAACAAAATGTATATATTAATATATAACATATTTATTAAATATATTGGTTTATATTACTATATTTAGTGAGAATATATTAATTATACATATGAATATTTTGGTATTTTGAGAGAGGGTTTCTCCTTTTAGCCTTGGCTATCTTGGACTAGATCTGTAGACCAGCCTGACCTTGAACTCACAGAGACTGGCCTGCTTCTGCCTGGCAGAGTACTGGGATTAAAGGCCTATGCCAACTCTTAGTATTTAGGCACCTGTTTCTGGCTTTCCTAGCAACCTGTGATGTCATTACGTGTTGACTGCCAGGGAGGGCAGGTGTGGTTACTTTGCTCCTTAAAAGGATCTGCCTGCCCACTTTGTCTCTCTCTTGGCCTCTCGCCCTCTTGCTATTGCCTTCTTGCGCTCTCCCCCTTCTCTGTTGGGGTGCCCCCTTCTCTCTCTTCTGCTATCATGTCCTGCTGTCTCCTTCTCTCTCTCTCTTCATCTCCATCTGAGAGACCACCTGAGAAGGCAAACAACTGTAAAATAAAAAACAGCTGTGACTATTCCCATCTTTGAATTAAAGCCAGAGCCACGTAGCTCTCAAAAGGCAGGATGAACTGCTCCGAGATAGGTTTTAAAAAATAACGGCAGGGTGAATTGTTTTGAGAAAACTCACAAATGGCCAAAAACTGCAAACAACTAGCTGTAAACTATCTTCATGCTATTCTTGCTGACCAATCAATGTATAGAGCAAAAGTGGCCAGATTTTTAAGTATAAAAATCCTGTGCTTTGCATGCTTGGGGTCGTCTCCTGTCTTTGGAGGGGTGACCGTATCACGATTGGAAAAACAAAAAACAAACAAACAAACAAACAAAAAACTCTTGCTTTTGCATGGAGTCGTGGTCTGTGGGGATTTCTGGGAAGGGCGCAATCTTGAACTCCTGAGCTGTGAGACCCCAGGCCTTACATTTTTGGTGCGTTTGACCGGGAAAGGGCGTGCCCCTTCCCCAACCCTCATCAGACTGAGTTCGGAGGTTGAGCTCAAAACAGGTTAGTCTAATTTCTGTTTTGCTCTGCTTGTTTCTGTCTTACCAATCTGTTTCTGTTTAGGCGCCTATCTAGACCTTTTTTTAGTCATCTGATCATTCACTGTGATAGACAGACGTATCAGACTATCACTTGACTGGGAACTGGAGGACGCTCCGGTTTGGGAGGCTAGGATTGGGACGCTCCTCCTCCCATCTATTTCCTGTTAGAGATGGCTGCCGCCAGGCAGCCTTTCAATCAGAGTTCTGTGGTACCACCCTCAAGGGCGTCCTTGTCTAATTGTCTGTCTCGTTCTCTTTGTCTCTATCTGTGTTTCCTCTTTGACTTTCTTGACAGACGACTTTATTATGGGACAAACTGTGACTACACCCTTATCCCTCACCCTTGATCATTTCTCAGAGGTGAGATATAGGGCACATAACATTTCAGTTGAAGTTAAAAAGGGAAAATGGCAAACTTTCTGTTCCTCAGAGTGGCCTACTTTTCAGGTTGAATGGCCACACGAGGGCACCCTTCACCTTGACAAAATCCTTGCTGTCAAGATTAAGACCCTCCAGACTCCAGGAGGCCCTCTGTCTAAGGATCAGTGTGCATATTGCAAGGAGAAAGGACATTGGATCAAGGATTGTCCTAAAAGGACGAAAAAGCCAGAAAAACCGAATGCCCAAGCCCTGGAGACCCAGGTCCTAACCCTGGATGATGACAGTGATTAGGGGGGTAAAGAGTTTGACCCCTTACCCAGAGCCCAGGGTAACCCTTAAGATGGACGGGAAGCCAGTCGACTTCTTGGTGGACACTGGCTTCCAGCATTCTGTTCTGTTACAAGATTTTGAAGCTAAAAAAGAAGAAATCATCGGTCCAAGGAGCCACTGGATGTAAACAATACTCATGGACTACCCGAAGAATGGTGGACGTTGGAGTGGACCGGGTATACCACTCATTCTTAGTTCTCCCGGAATGCCCATACCCGCTGTTAGGGCAAGATATTCTAACTAAGATAGGAGCCCATATCCATTTTAGACCAGATGGCCCACATTTGACAGACAATAAAGGAGATCCCATTCATGTACTGACAATTCAACTGGAAGATGAATGCCGCCTTTCTGAAAAGGTGGTAAGTCCAGAAAAAGACATTGACTGGTGGCTACAGAGATTCCCCAGGCATGGGCTGAAACAGATGGCCTAGGAAAAGCAGAGAAACAGCTCCAGTTCTGATAGAGCTGAAGCCTCAGGCTACCCCAATCACGGTGTAACAATATCCAATGTCTAAGATAACCCGTGAGGATCCACCCTCACAAACAGAGGTTCCTTGATCTAGGGGTTCTCAGAAGGGGCTATTCTGCCTGGAATACTCTATTGCTGCCAATTCAGAAGCCTGGATGCAATGACTATTGACCCCTACAGGACTTGAGGGAAGTTAACAAACAGGTCATGGACTTACACCCTACCGCACCCAACACATATAACCTGTTGAGTTCCCCTCCCCCTGACAGGGTTTGGTATATGGTCCTGGACCTTAAGGACACATTTTATTTTTTTTTGTCTCCAACTCAGCCCTACCAGGCAAGACATTTTTGCTTTTGAATGGAAAGACCCAGACTCAGGGGACTCAGGTGAGCTTACATGGACTCAACTTCCTCAAGGTTTAAAAATTCTTCTACTATATTTGATGAAGCCCTACACTTGGACCTGGCACACTTCCGGGCCACCAATCCCCAGGTAACTTTTCCCCAATATGTGGATGACATTCTATTAGCTGCAAATTGTAAAGAAACCTGCCTTAAAGCCACCAACTAGCTGTTACAAGAGCTGGGTGACCTTGGATATAGAGCATCAGCAATAAAGGCCCAGCTCTGCAGGAAACAGGTCAGTTATCAGGGATATATATCAAGAGAGGAAAAGAAATGGCTATCAGAGGCTAGAAAAGAGACTGTATTTCATATTCCCCCTCCACGGACTACTAAACAACTGAGGGAAATTTTAGGTACAGCAGGGTTTTGCCAGCTGTGGATTGCAGGATTTGCCAAGATGGCAGCCCATCTGTATGCCCTTACAAAGGGCAAAGACTTTCATCTGGGGAAAGGATGAACAAGCCACATTCGATAATATCAAACAAGCCTTAATGTCGGCCCTAGCATTGGGACTCCCTGATGTAACCAAACCTTTCCATCTTTATGTGGCTGAGAAACAGGGAATGGCCAAGGAGTTGCTAACACAGATAATTGGACCCTGGAAGAGACCAGTAGCCTATCTATCCAAAACGCTTGATTCAGTAGTGGCAAGATGGCCAACCTGCCTTCGAATAATAGCAGTAGTAGTGGCACTAGTAAAAGATGCAGAGAAACTGACTCTATGACAGGACCTCACCATCTATGCTCCTCATGCCCCTGAGAGTGTCATAAGGCAGCCACCTGATTGCTGGCTCACGAACACTTGCATGACACCTTACCAGGCTTTGCACTTGAATAATGATAGAGTCACCTTTGAACTGGCTATGGAGCTAAACCCTGCCACCTTATTTACGGATCTAGAAATCCAGCCCCTGGAGCATGATTGTTTGCACGTTCTAGCAGAGGAACAGGGATGGTGCAAGGACTTGAAAGATCACCCTCTTCATAAAGCTGAGGTGACATACTATATGGATAGGAGCAGTTTTTTTTGAGAATGGAAGAGAAAGGCAGAGGCAGTGGTGGTAGATGGACATAAGGTAATATAGGCCCAGGCATTGCCAGAGGGCACTTCTGTTCAGCAGGCTGAATTGATTGCTTTAACCCAGGATTTAACTCTGGAAAAGGGTAAAAAGATAAACATCTACACTGATAGTCAGTACGCCTCATAAACAGCCCATGTGCACGGGGCCATCTATCATCAGAGAGGCCTGCAAACATCAGCTGGTAAAGAGATAAAAAATAAAAAGAGATAAAAAATAAAAACAAGATTCTGACTTTGCTCAATTCACTGTTGCTGCCCAACAAGGTAAGCATTATTCAATTCCTAGGACAGCAGAAGGTCGAGACTTCCAGGGCACCAAAGGGGAATAACATGGCCGATCAGGAGGCTAAAGTAGCTGCTAGAGGAAACTCTGCCCCAGTGGTATTAACAGCTGAATTGCCCAGAGAAGAATGACTAAACTGCTCAGAAACTGACTTAAAGTTAATATGGCAAAAATGGGATATTTAACACCAATGTGGGGGCATGGATTGACTTTAAAGGTAAGATCATTCTACCCCAGGAAGATGCTGAGAGATTGATAATTCAGATGCATAAGTGGACTTACTTGGGGGCAAAGAAATTGGCTGAAGTTGCCCTCCAATACCCGTACCGAATACTAAACCTCACCATCCTAACTGAGAGAGTGACTAGGACATGTGAACCTTGCCAGAGAGTAAACATAGGTAAGAATTTCCAGAGCCCAGGAAAGCGGCTAAGAGGAAGTAGACCCAGAATGCATTGGGAGGTGGATTTCACTGAAATTAAACCAGACAGGTATGACAATAAATATCTCCTGGTTTTTGTGGACACTTTTTCAGGATGGGTGGAAGATTTTCCCACAAAGAAAGAAACCACAATGGTCGTGACCAAAAGATTCTGGAAGACATTTTTCCTCAGTAAGGTATTCCAAAGCTAATTGGGTCAGACAATGGGCCAGCCTTCCTTGCTCAGGTAAACCAGGAGGTGGCCAGATTTCTGGGACTTGATTGGAAGTTACATCATGCTTATAGACCCCAAATCTCAGGACAAGTAGAGAGAATAAATAGAACTCTAAAAGGGACTCTCACAAAATTGACAATGGAGACTGGGGGTGACTGGGTGGTGCTTCTTCCCTTGGCCCTCTTTAGAGTCAGAAATACTCACTCCCTACTAGGCTTAACTCCCTTTGAATTACTATATGGGGTTCCTGCTCTCCTACCTTGACTCTTCTTGGGGACCCACTTGACATAACTAGTGGTAACTCTGACTTGTCCAGGCTAAAAGGACTGCAGCTTATGCAGAAAGAAATATGGAGCAAGGTTGACAGTGCATATGCGCCCAGGTCCTTGGAGGTGCCCCATCAGTTCCAGGTGGGAGATCTGGTATATGTGCAGTGACATGGCAGCCAGAATCTGGAACCTCAGTTGAAGGGTCCTTATTACATCCTGCTCACCACCCCAACAGCCAAAGTAGAGAGCATCACAGCTTGGGTCCATGTGTCACACGTTAAGCCTGCTCTTCATCAACCTGCAACACCTGGAAAGTCCAAGCCTACAGCAACCCACTAAAACTGAAACTCATCAGGGACAATAAACTCTCAGACCAGAACACCCCTTTGTCAGGGAAAGTATAAGTGAAGTTCAGGTCCTGATGCTCCAGAAAGAGTATCAACCTCTCCATGAGGTTGATCTACAATTTTAGGGTTAAAATTGAGGCAAAAAGGGGGGGTGTGAGAGACCACCTGGGAATGAGAAAAACAACAGTGATTATTTGAATTGAAGTCAGGTGTAGATAACTCTTGAAGGAAAGGGTCAACTGTTCTGAGAACAACTATCTACAACCACCTGTAAACTATCTACAACCACCTGTAAACTATCTACAACCAGCTGTATACTACCTAAAACCAGGTGTAAACTATCTTCATGCTATTCTTGCTGAACAATCAATGTATAGAGCAAAAGTGGTTTCAATTTCAGGTATAAAACCCTGTCCTTTGCATATTTAGGGCTGTCTCCTGTCTTTGGAGGGGGGACCCTATAGAAATTGAAATAAAACGCTTGCTTTTGCCTCAAGTTGTGGTCTATGAGTGTTCCTGGGAAGGGCACAATCCTGAGCTCTTGAGCAGTGAGACTCCAGGTCTTACAACATGAAACTAAAATGCTTTTGCAATCCATTCTTTAGGTGGTGGAGCAGCTTATAAAATGGGAAACCTCTTTACAAGCTATACAACAGACAGGTTCAATTCTAGACCATTCAAAGAAGTCATAAAATGTAAACATGAACAACAACAAAAAAACAATCCAGAAAGATAATCCTCAGTGAGGTGTCCCAGAAGCAGAAAGATATACACGGTATACACTCACTTTCAAGTGGATGCTAGACCTATAAGATAGGATAAACAAACTAAAATCTGTACACCTAAAGAAGATAAATGAGAAAGAGGACCTAGGTAAGATGATCAATCCTCACTTAGAAAGACCAATGGGATGGATATAGGCAAAAACAAGAAACAGGACAGAAGCCTGCTCCAGAGGACCAATGAAAGACTCTACCTAGCAGTGTATCAAAGCAGATGCTGAGACTCATATCCAAACCTTGGGCAGAGCACAGGGAATCATATGAAAGAAGGGAGAGTTAGTGTGACCTGGAGAGGACAGGAACTATACAAGGACCAAATATATCAGCACAGGGGTCTTTTATGAGACTGTTTCTCCAACCAAGGACCTTGTATGCATATAACCTACCACCCCTGCTCAAATGTAGTCCATGTGAGCTCTGTATCCAAGTGGGTACCATACTAAGTGGAACAGGGACTATTTTAGACATGAATTCAGTGGCTCACTCTTTGAACTCTCCCCTCCCAAGAGAGAATCAGACTGCTAGGCCACAGAGGAGGATATTTCAGCTAGTCCTGATGATACCTGATAAGCTAGGGTCAGTTGAAATAGGAGGAGGCCCTCCCCTATCAGTGGACTTAGAAAGGGGTAGGAAAGAGATGAGGGAAGGAGGGTAGGATAGGGAGGGAATGAGGGACTGGGATACAGCTGGGATACAAAGTTAATAAACTGTATCTAATATTAAAAAATAAAAATAAAAAAGTGGGACATATAACAAATTTCCTAAAGATGAAACACAAAATGCTGACAGTTTTTTGTTTCTTTGAAAACAGAATTTTTTTTCTGAACAATTTTCCTGTCCCAGGCTCTCTTTATAGAACAACCTGTGCTTGAACGCACAGAGATCCACCTACCTTTAACTTCCTGAGTGCTAGGAATGCAGGCGCTCACCAACAGCCCTAGGTGCTGACAGTTTATTTAGTTTTAGCATTTTATTTTCGTTGTTTCATGCACTACATCTGAACTGCAGTTTCCTCTTCCTCCACTCCTCCCAGACACAATCTATCCACCACTACTCTGCCCAACTCTGCCCAGCTCACCTCTCCTTCATCCACTGCTTTTTTTCCATTTATTTTATTTTCAATGAAAAAAAATGTGATGGCATAGCAAGTTATAATAAAACTAGGAACAATCCCTCACATCAGAGTTGGTCAAAGCAATACATGAGGAGAGAAAGTGTAGCTAAAGCAGGAAAAAGAGTCAGAGACACCCCCATTCTCACTGTTGGAAGTCCCTCAGCGAAATCAGGAAAATAATCATAAGGTGTATGCCAACAACCTAGCTCACAAGACTCATAGAATGTTTATGTTTTTGTCCTTCAGTCTCTGATCCCCTATGAACTCAGTTGACTCAGTGGGCCATGTGCTTGTTGTGTCCTTAATATCTCTGGTTCCTACAATACATATTCCCTCATTTGTGGGGTTCCCCTGGATACATCATTGTGTTTGGATAAGGGTCTCTGCATCTGTTCCCATGAGATGCCTCGTGATGTCTCTCTGATGACAACTGGGCTAGGCACTCATCAATGATTATAGCATAGTATCTTTCACTGTCACTTTTTGTCTGTCATGTTTACAGATATCGTGTGTCTCTAGGTTATCTTGACTCTGGTTCATGGTCATCCAGGCAGTGTCAGGCATGGACTTCCCCTCATGGTGTGGGCCTCAATGTGTTTTCTGGAGTGTATTTCACATTATTGGGTTGGGGTTTTCCTTCTAGTATCTTCTGTAGGGCTGGATGGCTGCATATATACTGGGTATAGTAGTCTGGGTTGGCATCGGTGGTCTCTTCGTGTCTGCATGATATCCATCCAAGCCCTTCTGGCTTTCATAGTCTCTGCTGAGAATTCTAGTGTGATTCGGATAGGTCTACTCATTATTTGAATGCTATTTTGGTATTAGCAGTGTCATGCATAGAACAGTTAATTTTCATGGTGTCATCCCCATATAAAATAGAATCTCTGTAACCTGAGAAAATAAAAATTAACACACTATAATGTGTGTTGAGTGAATTAAGACGAAGAAGGGACTAATTTGAGGTAAAAATAAACTATATATAAATGCTGCAAAAAATTAAAATACTTGTAATTCAATTATGATATTTTAGAATATAACTGCATCAAAAAATTTAATTCCTATGCCATCAATATACCCAAAAATGTAGGTAGCATTTTGCCTTTGCATGATGATGAATATTTTTCTATAACTCCTCATATGAAAAGTACTGTTGTTTAAGTGATTTCTGAATGAATTACATAACATTATTAAAAGCAGAAAATTTGGTAGTTCTATGTGAAAGATAATTATATGCATAGTTTATGTTTCCCTCTAACTCTCTCTTTATAGGAAAGGATTTATGAAAATGATTTACAATCTGTGAGTCAATTAATTCAACAGTGGATGCCTAAAAATGGAAAATCGAGGAATCTATCAGTGGCTTAGTCCATGAGGCTGGTTGGCTCAACTCACCTTCATATACACAGAACTCCTCAAGAAGAAGGTTCTATAGTCAATGAAGAAATAGACTTGCTCCCAAAGCGAAAAAGAACAGGCAAAGAGTAAAACATTCCTTCTTCCATGTCCTTGTACAGGTTTCCAGTAGAAGATGAGGCAAAGATGAGTGGTTGGTTTTGCAGTATGAAGATATGGATTAAAGTTATATTTTTCAGCTTTATAGATCCAGAAGAGAAGTAGAGAAGACTATTTCAAACAAGCAAGAGTACTTTACAATTGTGTCCTTAATTTGGGTGTTTTGCTTAATTCCATATGCAGTCAAGTTAAAAACCAAGAGTCATGATCACACCTCTTTTCAGCTTGAAAGATAATCATATCTCCTCTTTACATTAACTTCCAAATGAAAAGAATAACAGGTCATAGTAATGCCTAAAAATAATTTAATGACGCAGAGTACAACAGCAGACAAATTACATATTTATCTTGATAATAACTGAAGCTAACATTATATAACTGTCCTTCAAAACCGTCCAGGTTAGAAACAACAAAGTCCAGGTTAGAAACAACTCTCCACCGCCGCTGGGCCACTCCACAACACCTCCCTCATAGGGCAACCCACATTAAGCACAAGGATTCACCTCCCACCTGCTATGTGTATGTAGGGTCCCTAGGTCCAGACCAAGCATGCTCCTTATTTGATGGCTCAGTCTCTGCAAGCCCCCTGGGGGCTGGGGCAGCTGTTTCTGTTGGTCTTCTTGTGAGGTTCCTCGCACCTCCAGGACCTTCCATCTTTTCCCCAACACTTACTCAGGATCGCTAGAGCTCTGCACCTTTCTTAGGTGCAAGTCTGAGCATCTGTCCAAGCTTATTTCTGGCTGGAGTCTCTGAGACAATGGTCAGGTTAGGGTCCAGGAAACCGGGTTTTACAGTCCCAATTCTGGGCGTTCTCAATGTGGTCAAATATCGTCCAACAGAGCCTGATATTCTTCTTCTGTGAGAGGAGCCTCGAGTGTTGGTTCGATCTGCTCCCATGGTACATCTGGGTCCAGAGCGGCTGGTCCCTGTTCCTCTTCCACTGTTCTCGCCAGTTGCTCCAGGAAGAGCTGGACAGGGCAGGAGTTGCTGGATTCTGGGTAGGCCTCTGTGAAGAAGGTGAGTTCGGGTCTTGACATCAACGCTTCTGCACACTGGCCTCCTGCAGAACCCGATGTCAACAAGCTGTCGCGGGAAGCCTCCTGCTCAATGCAACACAATGCTCCAGGAGCCCTTTCCGGGCCAGGAGAGGCAGGCAGGTCCTCACCTTTAGCTGTGCTGCCTCCAGCGCGGCCTTTCTGCCTGGCCTTTCTGTTCTGGAACCATATGTGGACGGTGTCCTCAGGCAAACCTGTGCTCAGGGCCAGTTGCACCCTCGTGGCATAGTCTGGGGATGGAGAGATCTCAAAAGCTTGCACTAGCATGCTGATCTGCGCTGGACTAAGCCGCGTTCGAGGCCTTCTCCGTTCTGAGGGCGGGCCTCTTGCTTGTTGTACCCTGGCGACAAGCTTTTCAGGAGGCTGTTGGGAGGCTTCATGGCTGGAGCCTGCGGTGGTCTGCTTTGAGGTCTTCCTCGACATGCCAGTTCTGTTTCTGCGGTTTTGAAACCACACGCGGATGGAGGACTCTGGAACTCCGAATTCCCTGGCCAGTTCCTGCCTGGTCCTGAAGCTCGGGTAAGGTGTCTTGGCGAAAACTGAGAGCAAGACCTCCTTCTGCTTGGCCTGCCAAACAGTCTTTTGACGCCGGGATGTCTTTGCCGTGCTGCAGCCACCCACATCTGCCTGATCTTCCATCCTGCCGAAGACACTTTGACAGGAGTTCTTCCTCTCCAGTGTGTACTCAGAACAACACCCAGGAAAGTGCAGACTATGGCAAATGCGTAAATTAGTCCGCTGCTCACCCTTAAATACCGACCTGAAGCCCCACCCACTCCCTCGAGGCCTCCAATTACAGGCCAAACCGTGGAACGCTCTTCTGCTTCCAAACTGTGAAACCCTTCCTTCCTCTTGCGAATTTTCCCATATCCCACCCTAAAGCAGCCTTTCCAGAAACAGTTGGCCTTGTGTTCTACCCAAATTCCACTGCTTAGCTCACAGTACGCACCTGTGTTGGCCCACAAGGAGTTTGAGGGGAGAGTCTAAGGCTCGGCTTCTGATGATCAGGCAAGGAGAAGAGGCATAAGCCAGGAGCAGTCTTTGCCTACTTTTACAAGGTCATTCATTCAGCTCTGGCTGATGCTCAAGGAGGAAAGTGGCTAGAACAGATCTTGCACTCTGCGTGTGCCGTCTGCCTTAAGTTCCTTTGAGCTCCAGTCACCCGGTGTATGATTTCAACAATCTAAATATGGTTAGGACCCTGCAAGTCTAAGCATTTGGGCAAAGAGTAGACTTATCCTGCAGAAAGACTCCTGGAATTATTTCTGAATTTCTCCTTCAGTGGCAGACTACAGAAGGTGTCAACTTCACTCTTGGACCCTCTGGTTCCACCTATTTAGTCCACCATACACTTTGTGCGTGTAGAAGGCAATCTCCCACAGCCTTTCTTGAATGTCTGATGGAGGCATACAGCTGGTTTACAACCTATGACCCTACCTCAGATGAGTGTAAGCCAATGGTGACTATAATCTTTATAGACCAGTCAGCCAGAGATATTTGTAGAAAGCTCCAGAAAATAAAGGGTTTACAGGACAAGTCGTTGAAGGATTTAGTGCAGGTGGCAGAAAAGGTTTTAGACAGCTGGGAGATGGAAGAAGAGAAAGAGGAAAGAAAGCAGAAAGAGCAGGAAGTGAGAGAAAGAGAAAGGAAAAGAGGCAAGACAGAAAGTTGACTAAGATCCTGGCCACTGTAGTGCAGTCATAATGATAGGGAGAGAGTTCCTGGAAATCAGAGGGGCCCTCTGTCTAAGGAATAGTATGCCTATTGCAAGGAGAAAGGACACTGGATCAAGAATTGTCCCAAAAGAAAATTGAAGCCCTACACCGGGACCTGGCACACTTCTGGGCCACCAATCCCCAGGTAACTCTTTTCTGATATGTGGATCATATACTATTAGCTGCAGATTATAAAGAAACCTTACTTGAATCCACAGATCAGCTGTTGCAAGAGCTGGGTGACCTTGGCTATAGACTGTCGGCGAAAAATGCTCATCTCTGCAGGAAACAGGTCAGTTAAGAGGTGGCTATCGGAGGCTAGAAAAGAGACTGTATTTTATATTCCCCCTTCATGGACTACTGAACAACTGAGGGAAATTTTAAGTAAAGAAGTATTTGCCAAGATGGCAGCCCCTCTGTATCCCCTTACAAAGGGCATTGATTCTTGCATCTGGGGAAAGGATGAACAAGCTGCATTTGATAATATCAAACAAGCCTTAATGTCTGCCCCAGCTTTGGTACTCAGATTGTGACCAAAACCTTCCATCTCTATGTGGCCGAGAATCAGGGAATGGCCAACAGATGCTAACACAGTAAATTGGACCCTGGAAGAGACTAGTAGCCTATCTATCCAAAAACCTTGATTCAGCAGTGGCAGGATGGCCAACCTGCCTGTGAATAATAGCAGCAGTGGCGGCACTAGTAAACGATGCAGACAAACTGACTGTGGGACAGGACCTCACCATCTATGCTCGTCTTGCCCCTGAGAGTGTCATAAGGCAGCCAACTGATCGCTGGCTCACGAACACCTGTATGACATAATACCAGGCTTTGCTATTGAATAAAGGTAGAGTCACCCTTGCCCTGGCTATGGAGCTAAACCCTGCCACCTTATTGTAGGATCCAGAAATCCAGACCATGGAGCATGATTTGCAGGTTCTAGCAAAGGAACAGGGATGGCGAAAGGACTTGAAAGAGCAACCAATTCCTGATGCGGAGGTGACATACTATATGGATGGGAGCAGTTTTTTGTAGAACGGAAAGAGAAAGGCAGAGGCAGTGGTGGTAAATGGACATAAGGTATTCTGGGCCCAGGCGTTGCCGGAGGGCACATCTGTTCAGGGAGCTGAATCGATTGTTTTAATCCAAGCATTAACTCTGGAAAAGGGTAAAAAGACAAACATCTACACTGATAGTTGGTTCACCTTACCAACAGCCCATGTACATGGGGCCATCTATCAGCAGAGAGGCCTGCTAACATCAGCCGGTAAAGAGATAAAAAATAAAAAATGAGATTCTGGCTTTGGTCAATGCCCTGTTGCTGCCCGACAAGGTAAGCATTATTCATTTCCCGGGACAGCAGAAGGGGACTTCCAGGGCAGCAAAGGGGGATAACATGGCCAATCGGGAGGCTAAAGCAGCTGCTAGAGGAAACTCTGTCCTGGTGGTACTAACTGCTGAACTGCCCAGAGAAGAATGACTAAACTACTCAGAAAGTGACTTAAAGTTAATATGGCAAAAAAAAAAAAAAAAAAAAAAGGGGATATTTGACACCGACGTGGGGGCATGGATTAACTCCAAAGGTAAGATCATTCTACCCCAGGAAGATGCTGAGAGATTAATAACTCAGATGTATAAATGGATTCACTTGAAGGCAAAGAAATTGGCTGAAGTTGTCCGCCAATCCCAGTCCCTAATACTAAACCTCACCCCCTTGAGTGAGTGAGTGACTAGGGCGTGTGAACCTTGCCAGAGTGTAAACATAGGTAAGAATTTCCAGAGCCCAGGGAGGTGGCTGAGAGGAACTGTGGCAGCCTTTTTGGAGTATATGGCAAATTTTGAGTTAATGGCCTCTGAGCAGTGGAACGCTGCCTATTGGCTTTGGCTATTTTCCAAAGTCCAGTTTCTTATAAACTGACCTTGGTGGTCCTACAGCAGACTGCTCTGACCCTGAGAAACTGTGTGCAACCATAGTAACCAGACAGCAGGCTCTGTGTAACCTTGAGTGAGCTCTCCTATGTTCTGACCAAGTAAAGCTCCTACATGAGAAACTGCTTGTACTTTTCTGCCTACTTAAGTGTTAACCTGACGTCCATTAAATCAACACCTGGATAAGCATGTAGACTTGGTGTCCTTCTCTGTGTCACCCTGTCTCTCTCTTTCTCCCAGCCCTCTCTCAGGTGGTATTCAGCTGTCACTGCTGGCCAGTGACAAGGAACTAGACCTGGAATGCATTGGGAAGTGGATTTCACTGAAAGTAAACCATCCAGCTACAGCAATAAATATCTCCTGGTTTTTGTAGACACTTTCTCAGGATGGGTGGAAGCTTTTCCCACAAAGAAAGAAACCTCCCTGGTCATGGCCAAAAAGATTCTGGAAGACATTTTTCCTCGGTTTGGTATTCCAAAGGTAATTGGGTCAGACAATGGGTCAACCTTCATTGCTCAGTTAAGCCAGGAGGTGGCCAGGTTTCTGGGGCTTGACTGTAAGTTACATTGTGCTTATAGACCCCAAAGTTCAGGACATTTAGAGAGAATGAATAGAACTCTCAAAGAGATTCTCACCAAATTGAACATGGAGACTGGCGGTGACAAGGCGGTGCTCCTTCCCTTGGCCCTCTTTAGGGTCAGAAATACTCTCTCCATATAGATTTAACACCCTTCGAACTACTATATGGGTTTCTGTTCCCTGACTCTTCTTGGGTACCCCCTTGATAAAACTAGTGGTAAATCTGCTTGTACAGGCTGAAAGAATTGCAGCTTATTCAGAAAGAAATTTGGAGCAAGGTTGGCAGTGCATATGTGCCTGGGTCCTTTTAGGTGCCCCATCAGTTCCACGTTGAAGATCTGGTATATGTGCAGTGACATGGCAGCCAGAATCTGGAACCTCAGTTGAAGGGTCCTTATTACATCTTCCTCACCATGCCAACTGCCGTCAAAATACAGGGCATCATAGCTTGAATCCACGTGTCACATGTTAAGCCGGCTTTTCATCAACCTGCAACACCTGGAAACTCCAAGCCTCCAGCTACCGGCTGAAACTGAAACTCATCAGGGACAATAAACTCTCAGACAAGAACTCCCCTTTTTCTGGGAAAGTATAAGTGCAGTTCAGGTCCTGATGCTCCAGAAAGAGTATCAACCTCTCCATGAGGTTGATCCACAATTTTAGGGTTAAAATTGAGGCAAAAAAGGGGGGGGGGGTGAGAGACCACCTGGGAATGAGAAAAACAACAGTGATTATTTGAATTGAAGTCTGGTGTAGATAACTCTTGAAGGAAAGGGTCAACTTTTCTGAGAACAACTATCTACAACCACCTGTAAACTATCTACAACCAGCTGTATACTACCTAAAACCAGGTGTAAACTATCTTCATGCTATTCTTGCTGAACAATCAATGTATAGAGCAAAAGTGGTTTCAATTTCAGGTATAAAACCTTGTCCTTTGCATATTGAGGGCTGTCTCCTGTCTTTGTAGGGGGACCCTATAGAAATTGGAATAAAACTCTTGCTTTTTCCTCAAGTTGTGGTCTATGAGTGTTCCTGGGAAGTGCACAATCCTGAGCTCCTAAGCAGTGAGACTCCAGGTCTAACAACATGAAACTAAAACGCTTTTGCCATCCATTCTTTAGGTGGTGAAGCAGCTTATAAAATGGGAAACCACTGTTCCAGCTATGCAACAGACAGGTTTCTATCTAGACCATTCAAAGAAGTCATAAAATGTAAACATGAAGAAACAAACAAACAAACAATCTAGAAAAGATCATCCTGAGTGAGGTATCTCAGAAGCAGAAAGACATACACGGTATATACTCGATTTTAAGTGGAGGCTAGACCTATAATATAGGATAAACATACTAAAATCTATAAAAAGATAAACAAGAAAGAGGACCTGGGATAAGATGATCAATCCTCACGTAGAAAGACAAATGGGATGGACATAGGAGAAAACAAGAAACAGGACCCTAGCCTACCACAGAGGACCTGGGAAAGACTCTACCTAGTAGTATATCAAAGCAGGGGCTGAGACTCATAACCAAACCTTGGGCAGAGCACAGGGAATCATATAAAAAAAGGGGGAGTTAGTGTGACCTGGAGAGGGCAGGAACTCCACAAGGACCAAATATATCAGGGCACAGGGGTCTTTTATGAGACTGTATCTCCAACCAAGGACAATGTACGCATAGAACCTAGCACCCCTGCTCAAATATAGTCCATGTTAGCTCTGTCTCCAAGTGGGTACCATACTAAGTGGAACAGGGACTATTACAGACATGAACTCAATGGCTGGCTCTTTGACTTCCCCCCTCACAAGGCAGGATCAGATTTGCTAGGTCACAGAGGAGGACATTGCAGCAAACCTGATGATGCCTGAAAATCTAGGGCAGTTGGAACAGGCAGAAGCCCTCGCCTATCAGTAGACTTGGAAAGGTGTAGGTAGTAGATGAGGGAAGGAGGGTAGGAAAGGGAGGGAATGAGGGGACTGGTCTACAGCTTGGATACAAAGTTAATAAACTGTATCTAATATTAAAAAAATAAAAAGTAAAAAAGTGGAACATAAAACAAATTTCCTAAAGATGAAACACAAAATGCTGACAGTTTTTTGTTTCTTTGAAAACAGAATTTTTTTCTGAACAATTTTCCTGTCCCAGGCTCTCTTTATAGAACAACCTGTGCTTGAACGCACAGAGATCCACCTACCTTTAACTTCCTGAGTGCTAGGAATGCAGGCGCTCACCAACAGCCCTAGGTGCTGACAGTTTATTTAGTTTTAGCATTTTATTTTTGTTGTTGTTTCATGCACTACATCTGAACTGCAGTTTCCTCTTCCTCCACTCCTCCCAGACACAATCTATCCACCACTACTCTGCCCAACTCTGCCCAGCTCACCTCTCCTTCATCCACTGCTTTTTTCCATTTATTTTATTTTCAATGAAAAAAAAATGTGATGGCATAGCAAGTTATAATAAAACTAGGAACAATCCCTCACATCAGAGTTGGTCAAAGCAATACATGAGGAGAGAAAGTGTAGCTAAAGCAGGAAAAAGAGTCAGAGACACCCCCATTCTCACTGTTGGAAGTCCCTCAGCGAAATCAGGATAATAATCATAAGGTGTATGCCAACAACCTAGCTCACAAGACTCATAGAATGTTTATGTTTTTGTCCTTCAGTCTCTGATCCCCTATGAACTCAGTTGACTCAGTGGGCCATGTGCTTGTTGTGTCCTTAATATCTCTGGTTCCTACAATACATATTCCCTCATTTGTGGGGTTCCCCTGGATACATCATTGTGTTTGGATAAGGGTCTCTGCATCTGTTCCCATGAGATGCCTCGTGATGTCTCTCTGATGACAACTGGGCTAGGCACTCATATATGATTATAGCGGAGTATCTTTCATTGTCACTTTTTGTCTGTCATGTTTACAGATATCGTGTGTCTCTAGGTTATCTTGACTCTGGTTCATGGTCATCCAGGCAGTGTCAGGCATGGACTTCCCCTCATGGTGTGGGCCTCAATGTGTTCTCTGGAGTGTATTTCACATTATTGAGTTGGGGTTTTCCTTCTAGTATCTTCTGTAGGGCTGGATGGCTGCATATATACTGGGTATAGTAGTCTGGGTTGGCATCGGTGGTCTCTTCGTGTCTGCATGATATCCATCCAAGCCCTTCTGGCTTTCATAGTCTCTGCTGAGAATTCTAGTGTGATTCGGATAGGTCTACTCATTATTTGAATGCTATTTTGGTATTAGCAGTGTCATGCATAGAACAGTTAATTTTCATGGTGTCATCCCCATATAAAATAGAATCTCTGTAACCTGAGAAAATAAAAAATGAACACACTATAATGTGTGTTGAGTGAATTAAGACGAAGAAGGGACTAATTTGAGGTAAAAATAAACTATATATAAATGCTGCAAAAAATTAAAATACTTGTAATTCAATTATGATATTTTAGAATATAACTGCATCAAAAAATTTAATTCCTATGCCATCAATATACCCAAAAATGTAGGTAGCATTTTGCCTTTGCATGATGATGAATATTTTTCTATAACTCCTCATATGAAAAGTACTGTTGTTTAAGTGATTTCTGAATGAATTACATAACATTATTAAAAGCAGAAAATTTGGTAGTTCTATGTGAAAGATAATTATATGCATAGTTTATGTTTCCCTCTAACTCTCTCTTTATAGGAAAGGATTTATGAAAATGATTTACAATCTGTGAGTCAATTAATTCAACAGTGGATGCCTAAAAATGGAAAATCGAGGAATCTATCAGTGGCTTAGTCCATGAGGCTGGTTGGCTCAACTCACCTTCATATACACAGAACTCCTCAAGAAGAAGGTTCTATAGTCAATGAAGAAATAGACTTGCTCCCAAAGCGAAAAAGAACAGGCAAAGAGTAAAACATTCCTTCTTCCATGTCCTTGTACAGGTTTCCAGTAGAAGATGAGGCAAAGATGAGTGGTTGGTTTTGCAGTATGAAGATATGGATTAAAGTTATATTTTTCAGCTTTATAGATCCAGAAGAGAAGTAGAGAAGACTATTTCAAACAAGCAAGAGTACTTTACAATTGTGTCCTTAATTTGGGTGTTTTGCTTAATTCCATATGCAGTCAAGTTAAAAACCAAGAGTCATGATCACACCTCTTTTCAGCTTGAAAGATAATCATATCTCCTCTTCACATTAACTTCCAAATGAAAAGAATAACAGGTCATAGTAATGCCTAAAAATAATTTAATGACGCAGAGTACAACAGCAGACAAATTACATATTTATCTTGATAATAACTGAAGCTAACATTATATAACTGTCCTTCAAAACCGTCCAGGTTAGAAACAACAAAGTCCAGGTTAGAAACAACTCTCCACCGCCGCTGGGCCACTCCACAACACCTCCCTCATAGGGCAACCCACATTAAGCCCAAGGATTCACCTCCCACCTGCTACGTGTGTGCAGGGTCCTTAGGTCCAGACCAAGCATGCTCCTTATTTGATGGCTCAGTTTCTGCAAGCCCCCTGGGGTCTGGGTCACCTGTTTCTGTTGGTCTTCTTGTGAGGTTCCTCGCACCTCCAGGGCCTTCCATCTTTTCCCCAACACTTACTCAGGATCGCTAGAGCTCTGCACCTTTCTTAGGTGCAAGCCTGAGCATCTGTCCAAGCTCATTTCTGGCTGGAGTCTCTGAGACAATGGTCAGGTGAGGGTCCAAGCAACAGAGTTTTACAGTCCCAATTCTAGGGGTTACCAATGGGGTCAAATATCATACAACAGAGACTGATATTCTTCTTCCGTGAGAGGAGCCTCAAGTGTTGGTTCGATCTGCTCTCATGGGTCATCTGGGTCCAGAGCAGCTGGTACCTGTTCCTTGACTTCCGCTGTACTCAGCAGTTGATCCAGGAAAAGCTGTGCAGGGCAGGAGTTGCTGGGTTCTGGGTAGGCCTCTGTGGAGAAGGTGAGCTCGGATGTTGGCATCAACGTTTCTCCATACTCGCCTCCTGCAGAACCCGATGTCAACAAGCTGTCGCGGGAAGCCTCCTGCTCAATGCAATACGATGCTCCAGGAGCCCTTTCTGGGTCAGGAGAGGCAGGCAGGTCCTCACCTTTAGCTGTGCTGCCTCCAGCGCGGCCTTTCTGCCTGGCCTTTCTGTTCTGGAACCATATGTGGTCGGTGTCCTCAGGCAAACCTGTGCTCAGTGCCAGTTGCACTCTTGTGGCATAGTCTGGGGATGGAGAGATCTCAAAAGCTTGCACTAGCATGCTGATCTGCGCTGGACTAAGCCGCGTTCGAGGCCTTCTCCGTTCTGAGGGCGGGCCTCTTGCTTGTTGTACCCTGGCGACAAGCTTTTCAGGAGGCTGTTGGGAGGCTTCAAGGCTGGAGCCTGCGGTGGTCTGTTTTGAGGTCTTCCTCGACACGCCAGTCTTATTTCTGCAGTTTTGAAACCACATGCAGATGCAGGACTCTGGAACCCCAAATTCCCTGGCCAGTTCCTGCCTGGTCCTGAAGCTCGGTTAAGGTGTCTTGGCGAAAACTGAGAGCAAGACCTCCTTCTGCTTAGCCTGCCAAACAGTTTTTAGACGCAAGGATGTCTTTGTCTTACTGCAGCCACTCACATCTGCCTGATCTTCCATCCTGCCGAGGACACTTTGACAGGGGTTCTTCCTCTCCAGTGTGTACTCAGAACAACACCCAGGACAGTGCAGGCTATGGCAAATGCGTAAAGGGGTCCGCTGCTCACCCTTAAATACCGACCTAGGCACCACCCACTCCCTCGAGGCTTCCAATTACAGGCTAAACCGTGGAACGCCCTTCTGCTTCCAAACTGTGAAACCCTTCCTTCCTCCTGCGAATTTTCCCATATCCCACCCTAAAGCACCCTTTCCAGATACAGGTGGTCTTGTGTTCTACCCAAATTCCACTGCTTAGCTCACAGTACGCACCTGTGTTGGCCCACAAGGAGTTTGAGGGGAGAGTCTAAGGCACGGCTTCTGATGATCAGGCAAGGAGAAGGGGCAGAAGCCAGGAGCAGTCTTTGCCTACTTTAACGAAGTCATTCATTCAGCTCTGGCTGATGCTCAAGGAGGAACGTGGCTAGAACAGATCTTGCATTCTGCGTGTGCTTCTGCCTTAAGTTCCTTTCAGCTTCAGTCTCCCAGTGTATGATTTCAACAATCTAAATATGGTTAGGAAACTGCAAGTATAAGCATTTGGGCAGAGAGGAGACTTATCCTGCAGAAAGACTCCTGGAATTATTTCTGAATTTCTCCTTCAGTGGCAGGCTACAGAAGGTGTCAACTTCCCTCTTGGACCCTCTGGTTCCACCTATTTAATCCCCCATACACTTTGTCCTACTGGAGAAATTTTACAGATTCCTAGAAACTGTATATGAACCTTCAGAAGCACACATTGTGGATCCCAAGACTTTTGGGAGAGGATACTGAAGTCATCTCCTGCATTTCAATGAACACCACTTGTTGCTGCCATTAATTTGGATCTCTGATCATTAGACACTGCTTTCCAGAACACACAATTTCCCGTACTGCCAAATGTGCCTGTCCTTCCTAAGGGTTCGGCTTTGCCCTAGATGGAGGAGAACAGTAACAGCTGAGCAATTCTACCCCTGCCTTATTTTTGCATCTCGTGTTTTACATGCACCATGATTTTAACTTCTTCCTTGCAGTCCCCATCTACAGTACCTGGGTGTACAATAGATCCTGTAGAAGTTATTCTGCTTCTTCCAGAGATCCTCTTTAGCATCCCTGAATACACAGGTCCATAAACAGCTGTATTTTCTTTGTGACATAGAACCCTTGTGCTTAGGGTCAGAGGTTTATATGCAGCCAGATGCAAAGCTGCGCTCAGTTGAGATTTTCCTACCTGCCTAGTACCTCATGGCTGCGTGATGGGAGACAGCTCGTATTGTTGCATGAGGGGCCTAAGCCTGACAGGCCCCTCTGTTGGTTTCCTGATGGCAAGAGGTTAGCCTGTTTGTCCCTCTCAGAGCAGTAATCCCTAGACCTGTGCTTTCCCTTGCCACAGCTGCTATGAAACCCCGGGAACCTTTGAATTCCCTTGGAGCCAAAATCTGCTTGTTCCCTTCTGTGAGTAAAGGCACAACTTGCCTCTGTGTTAACACACCTCCTATTTTGCATTCTAGAGATTTTAACCTCACAGTTCTTTTGGTAAATTCCTGGATTCACCCAAAATAGCACACCAGGTGTTTTGAGAACTGGGAACTCTAGCTGTAGCTTGTCCTGTGAGGTCGGCATGATGTTCCTGAGAGTCAATAGCAGTTGTCTCTCTTAATCAATCTTCTCTTGGGGCTGCTCCTCCTTTTCATGCTCTAAATGCTCTCCTACATGTGGTATTTGCAGTATCATGCGCCAAGAATGACATCAGTGCTTATCTGGTGTCAGTCCGGTACTACCCTCTTTAGAGCTGAATCCAATCTCTGTATGAAGTTGGTGAACAGTCTTCTCCAGGGCCTTGAATTACCTTAGTGAATGAGGCTGTTGTTTTGCACAGGCTCCTAAACAGATCCCTGCACCCTTAACACTGCAACATGACATTATTCAGTGATTTCATCATCAGAACAAATGAGGGACCACCTGGGAATGAGAAAAACAACTGTTATTATTTGAATTGAAGCCAGGTGCAGATAGCTCTTGAAGGGCGGGGTGAACTGTTCTGAGGAACAACCAGCTGTAAAGTGTAGAGCAAAAGTGATCTAATTTTCATGCATAAAAATCCTGTTTTGTATGTTCAGGGTCATGTCCTGTCTTTGTAGGTGCGACCCTATCTCAACAGCAATAAAACCTTTTGCTATTGCATTGAATTGTGGTCTGTGAGTTTTCCTGTGAAGGGCGAGATCCTGAGCTCCTGAGAAGTGAGACTCTAGGTCTTCCATTTTGGTGCGTTGCCCGGAAAACAGTGTGCCCTTCCTTAACACTCAGCTGGCTGGGCTCAGAAGTGAGCTCAGAACAGGTTAGTCTGATTTTTGGTATACCACTGTTTCTCTTTAGTCACCTATCTAGACATTTTTGGTCATCTGCTCATTCCCTGCGATAGACAAACTTGTCAGAATATCGGTTGCCTGGGAACTGGAGGACCTTCCAGATTCCATTTGGGAGGCTAGTTCCGGGATGGTTTTCCTCCCATCTGTTTCTCTTCAGAGACAGCCGCCATGAGGCAGCCTCTCAATCAGAATTCTGTAGTACCACCCGTAAGGGTGTCCTTGTGTAACTGCCTTTCTTGTTTTCTTTGTCTCTATCATTGTTGCTTCTTTGACTTTCTTGATGGACGACTTTATTATGGGACAGGCGGTGACTATCATTTCTTGGAGGTGAGATAAAAGGCACATATTTGTTTGAATCTGTCCTATTCACCAGCCCACTTGGGATGATTGCCAGAAACGCTTGCAGGCCCTCTTAACTACTGAGGAACGAGACGGGTCCTCCTTGGGAAGAGAAAGACTGTGCCTGGAATGGACAGGAGGCCTTCTATCCTCCCTAATGAGATTGATGATGGCTTTCCCCTCACCCACTGAACGGGAATTACAACACATCTGGAGGTAGGGAATGACTGGAGGTCTACCGTCAGACTCTAATTGCGGGTTTCCATGGGGCTGCTTGAAATCCCACTGATTTGATGAAGGTAAGAGAGATGGTTCAGGGGCTGCATGAATCTCCTGCAGCCTTTCTGGAATGGCTGATAGAGGCATACTGTCAGTTTACGCCCTATGACCCTATCATAGATGAGCATAAACCAATGGTGACTATTACCTTTATAGACCAGTCAGCCAGAGATATTTGTAGAAAACTCCAGAAAATAGAGGGTTTACAGGACAAGTTCTTTAAGGATTTAGTGCAGGTAGCAGAAAAGGTTTTCTACAGCTGGGAGATGGAAGAAGAGAAAGAGGAAAGAAAGCAGAAAGAGCAGGAAGCAAGAGAAAGAGAAAGGATAAGAGGCAAGACAGAAAGTTGACTAAGATCCTGGCCACCGCAGTGCAGTCATAATGATAGGGAGAGAGATCCTGGAAATCAGAGGGCCCTCTGTCTAAGGATCAGTGTGCCTATTGCAAGGAGAAAGGACACTGGATCAAGAATTGTCCCAAAAGGAAGATGAAACCCTTCTTTGGGACCTGGCACACCTCCGGGCCACCAATCCACAGGTAACTCTTCTCCAATATGTGGATGACATTCTATTAGCTGCAAATTGTAAAGAAACCTGTTTTGAGGCCACCGACCAGCTGTTGCAAGAGATGGGTAAGCTCAGCTACAGAGAAAAAGACCCATCTCTGCAGGAAACAGGTCAGTTATCTGGGATATATATTAAAAGAGGGAAAGAGATGGCCGTCGGAGGCTAGAAAAAAGACTGTATTTCATATTCCCCCTCTACAGACTACTGAACAACTGAGGGAAATTTTAGGTACAGCGGGGTTTTGCCGGCTGTGGATCCCGGGATTTGCCAACATGGCAGCCCTTCTGCATGCCCTTACAAAGGGCAGTGACTCTTTCATCTGGGGAAAGGATGAACAAGCTGCATTTGGTAATAACAAACAAGCCTTAATATTGGCCCCAGCATTGGGACTCCCTGATGTAACCAAACCCTTCCATCTCTATGTGTATGAGAATCAGGGAATGGCCAATGGGGTGCTAACACAGAAAATTGGACCCTGGAAGAGACCAGTAGCCTATCTATCCAAAACACTTGATTGAGTAGTGGCAAGATGGCCAACCTGCCTGTAAATAATAGCAGCAGTGGCGGCACTAGTAAAACATGCAGACAAACTGACTCTGGGACAGGACCTCATCATCTGTGCTCCTCATGCCCTTGAGAGTGTCTTAAGGCAGCCACCTGATTTCTGGCTCATGAATGCCAGCAAGACACATTACCAGGCCTTGCTCTTGAATAATGATAGAGTCACCTTTGCCCCGGCTACAGGGCTAAACCCTGCCACCTGATTGCCAGATCCAGAAATCCAGCCCCTGGAGCATGATTGCTTACAGGTTCTAGCAGAGGAACAGGGATGGCTAAAGGCCTTGAAAGATCAACCTCTTCCTGATGCTGAGGTGACACACTATAAGGATGGGAGCAGTTTTTTGTAGAACGGGAAGAGAAAGGCAGAGGCAGTGGTGGTAGATGGACATCAGGTAATATGGGCCCAGGCGTTGCCGGAGGGCACATCTGTTCAGCGAGCTGAATTGATTGCTTTAATCCAGGCATTAACACTGGAAAAGGTTAAAAAGATAAACATCTACACTGATAGTTGGTTCGCCTTACCAACAGCCCATGTACATGGGGCCATCTATCAGCAGAGATTTCTGCTAACATCAGCTGGTAGAGATAAAAAATAAAAATGAGATTCTGACTTTGCTCAATGCCTTGTTGCTGCTGGAAAAGGTAAGCATTATTCATTGTCTGGGACATCAGAAGGGGATTTCTGAGGCAGGAAAGGGGAATAACATGGCCGATCAGGAGGCTAAAGCAGCTGCTAGAGGAACTGTCCTAGTGGTACTAACTGCTGAACTGCCCAGAGAAGAATGACTAAACTACTCAGAAAGTGACTTAAAGTTAATATGGTAAAACACAGGGGATATTTGACACCTATGTGGGGGCATGGATTGACTCTAAAGGTAAGATCATTCTACCACAGGAAGACGCTGAGAGATTAATTACTCAGATGCGTAAGTGGACTCACTTGCGGGCAAAGAATTTAGCTGAAATTGCCTACCCATCCCAGTACTGAATACTAAACCTCACCACCCTGACTGAGACAGTGACTAGGGCATGTGAACCTTGCCAGTAGATAAACATAGGTAAGAGTTTCCAGAGCTGCTTCCAGGGAAGCAGCTGAGAGGAACTGTGGCAGCCTTTTTGGAGTATATGGCAAATTTGGAGTTAATGGCATCTGAACAGTGGAATCTGGCCTCCTGGCTTTGGCTATTTTCCAAAGTCCAGTTTCTTATAAATTGACCTTGGTGGTCCTACAGCAAACAGCTCTGACCCTGCGAAACTGTGTGCAACCATAGTAACCAGACAGCAGGCGCTGTGTAACCTTGAGTGAGCTCTCCTATGTTTTGACCATGTAAAGCTCCTACAGGAGAAACTGCTTGTACTTTTTGGCCTACTTAAGTGTTAACCTGACGTCCATTAAACTGACACTTGGATCAGCATGTAGACTCAGTGTCCTTCTCTGTGTCACCCTGTCTCTCTCTCTCTTTCCCAGCCCTCTCTCAGGTGGTATTCAGGTGTCACTGCTGGCCAGTGACAAGGAACTAGACCTGGAATGCATTGGGAAGTGGATTTCACTGAAAGTAGACCATCTAGAGATGGCAATAAATATCTCCTGGTTTTTGTGTACACTTTCTCAGGATGGGTGGAAGCTTTTCCCACAAAGAAAGAAACCTCCCTGGTCATGGCCAAAAAGATTCTGGAAGACATTTTTCCTCGGTTTGGTATTCCAAAGGTAATTGGGTCAAACAATGGGCCAACCTTTGTTGTTCAGGTAAACCAGGAGGTGGTCAGGTTTCTGGGACTTGATTAGAAGTTACATTGTGCTTATAGACTTCAAAGTTCAGGACAGGTAGAGAGAATGAATAGAACTCTCAAAGAGACTCTCACTAAATTGACCATGAAGACTGATGGTGACTGGGCAGTGATCCTTCCCTTGGCCCTCTTTAGAGTCAGAAGTACTCCCTCCATACTAGGTTTAACTCCCTTTGAACTACTATATGGGGTTCCTGCTACCCTGACTCTTCTTGGGGACCCCATTGACATAATTAGTGGTAACTCTGACTTGTTGTCCAGGTGAAAAGGACTGCAACTTATTCAGAAAGAGATTTGGAGCAAGGTTGGTAGTGCATATGCGCCCAGGTCCTTGGAGGTCCCCCATTAGTTCTAGGTTGGAGAGATGGTGTACTTGTTATGACACCGCAGCCAGAATTTGGAACCTCGTTGGAAGGTTCCTTATTGTGTCCTGCTCAACACCCCAACAGCCGTCAAAGTAGAGAGCATTGCAGCTTGGATCCATGGGTCATATGTCAAGCCTGCTCTTCATAAACCTTCTGACACCTGGAAAGTCCAAGCCTCCAGCAACCTGTTAAAACTGAAACTCATCAGGGACAATGAACTCTTTGACCAGTAAAGTGGACAGACAATGGTACCTCTGGGTGGTGCTGTTTTTACTCAATTGGAGTTTTGGTGATCCTCACCAGGCTCACAAGGCCCTGGAAGCAATGTATGGTAAACCCTGTGATTGCAAGGGTGGTGTGATGAATGGCAGAGCCTTACTTATTGGTAAGATTTGGAGCCCCAACAAGGCCTATGCTCAAGTTGAGTTTGGCGATACATGGGCATATAGAGCCCTACAACCTTCAGGGAGTACCCCAAGTTTAGAATGGCATTGTGTAACTAAGCCTAAGATGATTCCTTATGTAAATGGGTGCCCCGTGCCTTGCCCTTGTGATATCTATCAACAGGTTGTGCATAGCAGTTGCTATAGGGTTGTGCAACAATGTACTGGAAAAGATAACATCACCTATTTCACTGCCATATTGAACCAAGTCAGGGAGGAGATGAGGATAGACGATTGTTTCCACAGTATGCCAACAGGAGTCCATGGATCTTAATTACTCCAAGCCCCTTGTTCTGGGATGGTAGGAAAGCCTGTACGCTGAAGAAAGGTACCTCCCATTCACCTCTCAGATGGAGGAGGGGTGCAGGATCAGGCCAGACAAGAACAGGTTAAACAATGCATTGAAGGGTTAATAGAAAAAAGAATACTCGTCCCTCAATTACCACCCTCTGGTTCTTCCTGATAGTAGAGGAAACTTTATTTTAGACCCCCAGACTGTAGATGTTATTACTGCCACTCATAGCCTCCTAAATGACACCAACCCTTCGCTTGCAAGTGACTTCTGGCTCCGCCTCTGACAAGGGCAGCCTGTTCCTCTGGAGCTCCCCCCCAACGCCACTTATTCCACTGCTGAGGGGTCCTGACACTCAGCACCCTCTCTGAGAGTGCAGCCTCTCTTCAAGCAAAATGTTACTTGTTTGACAAAACCCTACAAAAATGATAGCTCAGATCTACCTGTAGGGGATGCTACCTTTGCCATTTGTGATTCAGCAATTGACATCTCCACAGCTCTCTGCCCTGACAATAACACTGTTTTCTTATGCAGGAATAATAAAGCCTATACATTCTTGCCCACAGATTGGACTGGGACCTGTGTACAGGCAACTCCCTGATCTTAGCATCATTCCAGGGGATGAGCCAGTCCTAGTCACCACCTTTGACTTAATGGCTGGAAGAATGAAGAGAGCCATTCAGTTCATTCCTCTGTTAGTGGGAACTGGGCTGAGTGCTTCCATAGGCGCTGGGTCAGCTGGCTTGGGTGTTTTATTATATAAATACAACAAACTGTCCCAACAGTTAATTAATGATGTACAATTGCTTTCGAGCACCATCAATGACCTCCAAGACCAGCTCAATTCCTTAGCAGAAGTAGTTCTCCAGACCCAGAGGGGATTAGACCTCCTTACGGTTGAAAAAGGAGGAATCTGCTTAGCCCCACAGGAGAAATGCCGTTTTTTACACTAATAAATCAGGCATTGTTAAAGGAAAGATTAAAAAAAAGATCTTGAAAACAGAAGATGAGAATTAATAGAATATCCTTTTTGGAATGGGTTTAATGGTATGCTCCCCTATGTGCTTCTCTTACTGGGACCTTTTGCTACCCTTTTGCTCCTTGTCACAATATTACCCTGTATTGTTAACCAATTACTGGCCTTTGTCAGGGAATGTGTAAGTGTGGTTCAGGTCCTGATGCTCCAGAGGCAGTATCGATCTCTCTCTGAGATTGATCCACAATTTTAGGGTTAAAATTGGAGCACAAAGAAAAGGGGGATGAGAGCTCACCCGAGAATGAAAACAACTGTAAAAGAAAAACAGCTGTGACCATTCCCATTCTTGAATTAAAGCCAGAGGCACATAGGTCTCAAATGGCAGGATGAACTGCTCTGAGATAGCCTTGAATTGAAGCCAAAGGCAGGTAGCTCTTGAAGGGCAGGGTGAGTTGTTTTGAGAAAACTCACAAATGGCCAAAAACTGCAAACAACTAGGCGTAAACTATCTTCATGCTATTCTTGCTGACCAATCAATGTATAGAGCAAAAGTGGCCAGATTTTTAAGTATAAAAACCCGGTGCTTTGCATGCTTGGGGCCATCTCCTGCCTTTTGAGGGGTGACCCTATCGTGATTGAAATGAAAAAAATGCTCTTGCTTTTGCATTGAGTTGTGGTCTGTGGGAATTCCTGAGAAGAGTGCGATCTTGAACTCCTGAGCTGTAAGACCCCAGGTCTTTTACAGGATAAATATAAAAGAAGGAAGTAGGTAAAATAACAGTAAATTTTTTAAAGAGTTTTAAGCAATCATACTGTGAATTATCTACATAAATCCCTATAATACATGTAAGTACGTGCATGAATATAAACATGTAGCAACCTAAATGCTTTTAATAATGCACATAGATAAGTATAGTTCACCACTGACCAAGGAAGCTTTTCCTTGAACCACAATCATGACTGAAAACCACAACCAATCACAAGGCAGAATTCTGGAGAACAGTCACATCTGATACATCTACAAAACAATTCCCAGATCTAAGACTCAGTGATCATGCATAACAGGAGGTAAATATATATATATATATATATATATATATATATATATATATATATGGCAGAGGATCAGAGTATGGTCTGGTAATGTGTCTCCTAATAATACCAGAAGCTACACCCATAAGATGGACCAATATAAAAAAAAATAAAGAAAAAAAGGCTTACCAATATACCTGTATAAAAACGAACTAAAAATTGAAAATGCTAATAGACATGCAAAAGTGGTCTAGGAAGAAACCATTGTCCTTAATCCTACACAAAAATCTGCAGGGAACTAATAAATGCTGAGAGTATGAGAAAAAAAATCTTTCCAGGAAAGAGCATAAAATCATTTAGTTATCCAATACCAAGCAATCAACCCTGAAAACATGCATGGAAGTAACATTATTAAACTGAGCAACTTATATTAAGAGCATAATACAAATTTGAAAAAAGAAGATGAATTTGAAAGAGAAATAGGAGAGGTCTGTGGGAAGGTTTGGAGGGAAGAAAAGAGAAGGCACAAAATGATGTAATTATTAAATAACCTTAAAAATGAATTAAATATAAACTCTTTAGGTCATGATTTTAAAATGTATCACTATTGAGTAGTATGCAAACATAAAACTTGCAGGTAGATAGATGGAACTAGAAAAAAAAATCATGTTATATGAGGTAATCCAAACACAGAAAGACAAATTCCACATATTCTCTCTTCTAAGTTTCCCAGCTTTAAACGGAATATGTGTGTACTCATATGTGAGTCTATATCCGGCAGTAATTAAAAAACCAAGAATGAAATAGTGACCATTTCCAAGGTGAGAATGGAAGTGTGTGGGGGCAGAAGGAAGTAGAAAGGTATAGAGATTTGAAAGAGGAAATGGGAAAAACTTGAAGGGGGTATAATAATTTCGGAGGTAAGACAGAAAGAAATACAAAAGGGAAGATGGTAAGGTAAGGATGTCTGAAAAAGTAATATGGAATAATATTAGTAACTATCTAAGATATGTATAATCCATGTAAGCTATTGTATAAAACTAAAATTTAGTTTAAATGAAATTTTGCCATCTGTGATGACAATTGTCCCTCCATCTAACAAAAACTCCAACACCAGGCATGAGAAGTCAACTTTTGAGTTACTGGGAAGGGTTTTCTAAGAGAATCCTCAAGAATCATATGCTACTACCTATCTGAACTGAAAACTACAGTCCATTTTCAGCCTGAAAAGATGCTGTTTGTTCGGTCTGAAATACCTGAAAATAACAGGATGCAGAATGAGGAACTAGGAAAATGAAGAGGTGCTGTGCTAACTCTTGAACTTTGAATTTACGCCAACTGCCAGCTTCTTGGAATATAAACTTATAGTTGTCCTCAAGCGCCTGCTTTTTCAACAGTACATAACACATTGAAGACATGGCATGTATGCTTGTGGGTGCTCGCGTTCCACTTAACATCCAGCACAGTCCTGTCCAAAAGCTCCAATACCCCATCCACCCTCTTAGGAGCTGTCCAGGCTTTAAATCAATCTTAAATCTATCTACCGCATTTCAGCTCCACTTCCAGCCACTCACATTGTATTATAGGTGTCTCATAGACAAAAAAAAAAAAAAAAATTATCTGTTTTATCTTGTACGATTGTGAACAACCTTACTGAATTCATGATGAAATGTCCCAGACACGGAAATTCTTAAAGCCAAGCACTCCATAGCCAGGGAACTGCAAATAATCCCAGAGTGCATTGTGCCTGCTGGGAGCCTCAGTGAGAACTGTCTCAGAGCAAGGACTTCTGGGATTGTTTGTAGTAACATAGCCAGGTCTCACTATATCGTCGCTTTGCCGAGTTGCAGACGCAAAAATACAATTCCCAGAATGCTGTATTTATCGCATTACACCCTCACAAGCTATCCTCCTCCTCCCTACTTAGCCTAGAGCTCTGTCAGGACCCAGAAGTATCCCCCGGAAGCGCTTTCCCCGTCGTCACAAAGCGCACAGTGTTTTCCCTGGTCCCTGGTGTTCTGTCAATGTCCCTGCCCTGTGCCCCTCGCAGTCTTCAGGTTCAGGAGCCTTTCGGAGCCAATTTGTGATGCCATCGCCCCGCCCCCTGGTACCGGAAGTAAACACACAGGGCTGCTGCACTTGTGTGCAGGAAAAATGAGCGCTTTGAATTCTCCTGATCAGAGGAAGTCCAGCTGGTCCCTGGTCCCTGGAGAAGGGATCCTGAGGTCCCTCCCCCTTTTGAAAATTAATTTTGAGTCGCCAAGTCAAAGGAGGACTAGTCTTGGGAAGGCAGAAACGCGCTCACAGGGAAAATAAATGTCTTTTAAATATTAAAAAATAACTGGAGGCAGGAGAGATGGCTCAGAGGTTAACAACGCTGGCTGCTCTTCTAGAGTTCCTGAGTTCAATTCCCAGCAACCACATGGTGGCTCACAGCCAGCTGTAATGGGATCTGGTGCCCTCTTCTGGTGCACAAGCAGAATGAATGAATGGATGAATGAATACATGGATGGATGAATCTTAAAAAAACAAGCCGACCTTTGTCATCGCAACAGCCATCAGACACAGAAAATCCCTCTCTTATCAAGGTGCCAGGTTCCATCCCAGGGACCACACGGTGGCGCTCCAACCATCTGTCAAGGAATCTGGTGCCCTCTGGTGGAGCACACGTGTCACTTAATAACTAGCTTTATCTATATGATGTTTTCATTTAATACTATGTATTTATTTCAATTTAATAAGAACAGACAAGGGCGTGTCTTGAGAGCAGGCTTCCCAGAGTCCTGTGGAGTCGGTACGCAGGAGGTCTCTGTGCTAGATCAAAGCAGGGCCTGGGGCCCCCCACCTGTGTCCATCCTCCAGTGCTCTCCCCAACCTGATGGTAAGATTCTGTTGCTGAGGACAACACCTTCACAAGTCATTGGACACAGCGAATCCCAGCTGGCCCCTACCGAGAACCTTCACCCTTATAGACTGCTGTTTGCGATACAGGAACATACGCTGCATGCCACCAGAAGAGAAAAGTACACACCAACCCAGCCATACACCCTTCACTCTCCAACAGTGACCTGCCTACAAGATTTTCTGGTGCACTTGTGGTATAAAGGTCACAGAAGAGACCAACTAATATCTAGTTGGGTTTCAGGAGGCCCACTCCATGAGAAGGAACCTTGATCCAATACTGCTTGATTGGCCAGGAACCTGAGTCTACAGAGGCCAAGGACATAAGAGAAATCTAAATGCTACAGTTGTGCTAAAGGAGCACAGCCATACTCACAGATTAGTGCCTTGCTAGGCCATCATTGGAAATTTCTCCTGCAGGAGATGGGAACAAATACAGAGACCCACATCCAGTTGATATGCAAACAGTGAGAAGCCTTGGACCATTCCACCCTAAATGAGATGTCTGCAAGAAACCCTAAGCCCCTAAGGGCTCAAGAAACTCTGTGTGCAGAGTGTAAGCGCCAGAGTGGATGAAGGACACAAGGGTAACAAGGCCTTGTAAACACAGCAGGAACAACACACATATGAATGCACCCTGACCCACAAGCTATCTTTTCTTTCACTTTCCCCTGTTGGGGTTGCCTCAACAGGCAAAGAGTATGTGTTCCGTCCTGATGCCACTTGATATGCTGGGGTGGGTGGGTATGCACAGGAGAGGCAGGGTGATCCTCTTTTCTGAAGAGCCAGGTGAGGGATGATAGTGGAAAAAAAGGGAGGGTATGACTGGAAGGAGAAGGAGAAGAAGGGGAGGTCTAAGACAGGGATGTAAAATGAATAAATAAAAATTTAAAAAATAAAAATAAGAAATAAGGGGGCAGGAGAGATAGCACAGAGTTTAAGATCACAGGCTGCTCTTCCAGAGTTTCTGAGCTCAATTCCCAGCACCCACATGGTCATATCAATCTATCGTGAGACCTGGTGCCCTCCTCTGGCATACAGACAGAATAGTGTACAAATAATAAAAAAATCTTCCATAATAAAGAGAACTACACTATGAATCATAAATAAAGTGTCCATCCCTCCAAAAAGAACACTCATTCCCTATTTAATAATAATAATAACAATAATAATAACAATGATAATAAATGAAAATCTTATTTTTCTCCAAGGGACTCTCATTGAGGCAACAAACCAGACTAATGTGTAGGTCCCATGAGAAGCAATAGATGGCAAAAGAAAAACTCAAAGGTATACTTGTGGGTTGTCAATGCTGCCTCTTCAGGCACCAGGCATCCACCTGGTACACAGGCACACCTATCCATGCAGGCAAAACAGTCATACGTGTAAAAATAAACAAATAGATGGGATTTACACTTCTTAGAAGAAGGGAAAAAAGCACAAGGGTCCATTAGTAAGTAAAGCTAGTTTATTGCACACACAGCCCCAGCTTAAATTTATGTATTCCCAGTTTAAATGTGTCCAGTTTAAATTCCCTGCTCAGCCAGGGCCCAGCCAGTCCCTGCTCACTGCAGAAGGAATCCTGGGGTCCCTGCCCCCCTTTCTTTTAGTGATTGCAAACTCTCCCAGTCAAAACAGAGCTGGTCCCAGGAAGGCAGACAGAGATTATAAATCATTCTTAAAGACTATAACAAGAAGCCAGGTGTGGTGTCGCATGCCTGTGGCTGTCAGTGGGGCAAGCAGAGGCTGGTGTGAGTTCCAGGCCATCTGGGTTTGCAAAACGAGTTCAGGACATGCAAGGCCACAAGAGAAACCCTCTCTCCAAAAGGAAGGGTTTGCACCCCTGCCAGCTCTTCACACTCACATGTCCTAAGTCATAAAGTATGACTTCAACCAGGCTATAAGAAAGTCCTGCCAAGCACAGTGCACACACCTTTAATCCCAACACTCGGGAGGCAGAGGCAGGTAGATGTCTGTGAGTATGTCTGGGAGTTCGAGGCCAGCCTGGTATACAATGAGGCCTGGAAAGCCAGGGCTACACAGAGAAAACCTGTCTCAAAAACCCAAATTAATAATAATAATGATAATAATAATAAGATTGAAATAAAAAAAAATCAGAGCCAGGCCTGCTGGCACATTGTCAGAAACAGGTTCCTTTCCCAAGGAAGGCACACAGTAGAGTTTATGGGAAAAATAGCAGATGGAAGAAAGATTTGAAACTTCATTTTATTTCATTTTTAAAATCTCAATTACATTAATTCTTAGTGGATTTGAGAGAGCAAAGACTTAAAATCAGTGGGTATTGTTTTAAAGTTTAAAGCATAAGCATGAATAAAGCCTAGTTAGTTGGAAACATGTCCAGCCTCCTTTGGGGAAGAACTAGCCTTAAGGGGACAAATTAACCTTACTGTATTCTTTCCTGCCCACTAATTATACAGTTGCTAGGAAACTGGCCCATAGGACCAGGCCAGAACTGTTTGTGGTCTTGATGCCCAAAGTAACCAATCATTTCAAACTGAGTTTCCATTACACAATCATGTAAAGCCAAAGCATGTAAGTCCCTGTTTGCAGTTTTGCCCCATAAAAACCTTGCTTCCCTAGATCTCAGGGCTACATTCCTGTCCTGTGTCCACAGGAAGTTTGTGTCCCATGTCTGAACACGTATACAATTTTAAAAACCTCATGTATTTACAGCAGAGTGTATCCCAGGTCTTTTGGGTTTCCCAAAATGGCATAACAGTTTCACTCTGAATAATACCATTAGTAATTTATAAACATCTCCCAATGACAATAAACACTTGTAGCCACAGAAAACAACCAAAAACCTACCCAATCCCCCTTAAGGAAAATATGACATCATTCTCATTGATTTCTTCTAGCTGACATTTTGGACATGCAGAAATCCTGTTGGGGGCCCAAAGAAAATTGGAAAAATGTTTAATTAAGTAAGCAATATTTGTGGTCCAGTCTTTGAATGTTGAGAAAATAATAAAAGTCCTGTTTAGAACAGTTTAAAATGCTGGACCAATTAAGATTTGTAGCTTTCTTCAAAGCTCTCTTGGGAGCAGGCAGTGATGAGAAACAGCAATTGAAGTTGTTGAGGCAGGAACAAGCACAATTCTGGAACATGCAAGATACAAACAGATGTGTCAATATCTCAGCATGCTGGAAGAAAAATTCTGTCAGGTTTGGTCCAGCATCTCCAGTATTCACTCCTTTTGTTCTGCAAACATATAATTTCTCACAAGCATTATACAGTTCTAAAACTATAAATGTATGAGATGTTCAGAATGAAATTAAACTGTAAACCAATTTTATCAATGCCAATTAAAAGAATGACATAATAAAAATTGAGGATATTATAGCCAAGGATTTATTGGTCATGTACTGCTGAAGTTCTGGCTAGAGACATTTTTTATGTCTCAGTCAGCTTTAGAATTATGTGAAGCGATTATCAATTTATATTGCCTGTTTTGTTTGGTATTCTTAATTTCTTTCTTCTTGTGTGTGACCAAGGTTTTCGGGTGGTCTTCCTCTGTGATATCTGATTTTTATTTGTTTTGAAGGAACCCATAATTTCTCTTCTCCTGTATGAACATATGAAAAACCTCTTCCCCAGTATGTAATACATCCCCTACTGTTCATTGTGAAGTTAGGGTATCTTTGAAATATATAGGCTGAAATAATTCAGCAATTTTTTTTCTATAACCCAGTGTCTTTGTGCAGCTGTTGTTTGTTGTTCATTAACATTTAAGAAATTTAAGGTCAAAAAAGCATTATGTAATCTATCTCGTGGGGGGGGGGGTTTAAAACCCCTCTCTGTTTGTTAAGCATGTCCCTTAAAGTATGATTCAATTTTTCAATGACTGCTTGACTGGCAGGATTCTGCGGAATACCTGTTACATGTTTTAGCTTATAATATGTAAAAAAATCTTTCCATTTTATTAAAGACATATGCTGTAACATTATCAGACTTGATTTGTGTAGGCATAACCATAACTTCCAGAACTTCTAATAAATTTGTAATAACTAAATCAGCCTTCTTAGAACTTGTGGCTTCGCCTGAAAGATGGAGCTGGTTTCCGCCTTCCACCTTCCCGATGGTGAGTGCTCTCTGTCACAAACAACTCCGCATTTGGCTAAGGCTGAGGATCTGGCTTGCTTCCATGTATGTGGACCTATCTTCATTGCCCACGTGGCATGCTGAGGTTGGCTACCCAGAGGATATTTAACCTGTGGGCTGGCTTTTCCCAGGGTCAGATGATTGTTCAAGGTTCCTGAATAAACTGCATTGAAAAAAGAAAAAAGAACTTGTGGCTTTTGTTCATTGGAACCCTGAATATGTGTCTATAGTATGGTGCACATATTTCAGTTTACCAAACTCTATAAAATAAAACACATGATTTGCTAAATTTCATTTCTTTGTTTACCATTTGGGTTACTTCCTGCAGGTAGTGGAGTTTAATTATATAAAGAACAAGTGGGACATTTTCGCACAATTTCTTTGGCTTGTTGCCAAGTGATAGAAAACTCTCTTTTTAAACCTTTGCTGTTAACATACTGTTTTTAAAATGAAATTCTGAGGCCTCAAACAAACTTCCTGTCAATAGTTGATCAATTTCATCATTGCCTGTGCTAGAGTGCCTGGTGGATGCATATCAGATCTGATCTATGTTATATACAATGTATTATTTTTATTTCTTATTACTCGGTGTAATTGAAGAAACAGTGAAGTTAAGTCCAAATAAGCCTGAATTAGATCAGAAGTTTCTATATGTAGAACAATAATTTCTGCATATTGAGAGTCAGTGACTATACTAAGAAATTCTTGAAAATTTGATGACACCAAGAGAATTGCATATAATTCTGATTTTTGAACTGAATCATAAGCACTCTCCATCACTTTACTCAGATTTTCTGACTTAGAACCTGCCATTTTTGATTTATTGGCATCCGTATAAAATATGGGAGCTCCAAAAATTGGAGTTCCTTTTATTATATGAGGAAGAATCCAATTGTTTCTTTTTATAAACTGAAGTGACTTGATTTTGGGGTATCTGTTGCTGATTTCTCCGAAAAACTCACAACAAGCTCTTTGCCAATATCTGTTCACTGCCCATAATGATACAATCTCAGCATTGGGAAAGGTCACCACAATTCCAGCTGGATCTATTCCAGCCAACTGATGAAGTCTCATTTTTCCTTTTAAGAGTAATTCAGGAACTTTTCTATATCGATTTTTAATTTTTTTTATTTTGCTTGTGTACCAAAAATACCCCATTCTAAGACACAGTCCACCTTATGCATTAGAATTCCTGTGGGAGAATGAGTGAAAAGCAAGATAACCAAAATATAGGCCGTCTTTGGATCAATATGGTCTATATATGCATCTTGTAATTTCCTTTCTACCAGAGCCAATTCATTTTCATCTTCAGTTGATAACGTTCTTGGACATTTAAAGTCCTTATCATCATATAAGGTTTAAAATAAGTTATTTAGCTTTGAGTAGCTAAACAAAATGTAGGCTATAGCCAGTTAATATCTTACAGTAATTTTTTGAAAATCATTGAGAGTTTTTAATTGGGTTCTTCCAAGTTGTTGAGTTTTTTTGTAGACCTATTTTGTATCCTAGGTAATTAATAGAATCTCCTCTTTGTACTTTTTCGGGCGCAATCTCTAAACCCCAACAAGGCAAAGTTCTATTTATTTCATCAAATATATTTTCTAATGTTTTTCTATCTGAATCAGCCAATAAGATATCATCCATATAGTGGTAAATTATTCATTGAGGAAACTGCTTACAAATTACCTCCAACAGTTGTTGTACAAAATATTGGCACAAAGTAGGACTGTTCAACATCCCTTGTGGTAAGACCCTCGAGTGGTATCTCTTTATTGGACAGCTTCTATTCAAAGTGGGTCCTGAGAAAGCAAACCTTTCCCTATCATACTCATGTAAAGGAATTGTGAAAAAGCAATCCTTTATATCAATCACTATAATAGGCCATTGTGTAGGTAACACGGAAGGCAATGGGATTCCGGATTGTAATGACCCCATTGCTGGAATAATTTTGTTAATGGCTCTGAGATCTGTTAAAATCTTCCATTTGCCAGATTTCTTCTTGATGACAAATACCAGAGAATTCCAAGGGTTGTTGGACTCCTCTATATGCTGAGCCTCCAGTTGTTCCAGGACTAGCTGTTCTAGTGCAAGTAATTTTTCTTTACTCATAGACCATTGTTCAATACAAATAGGTTGGTTTTCCAACCACCTTAGTGGTAAGGCTGTGGGAATTTTATCAGCAGTGGCTTTCCAACAGGCAGTTGAAAAAATGGCCTCTGCTGTATTTTGTTTATGGACAGCCTGGACAGTCTGAAACTGTTTTTGATGGCATTTTAAAATAATTTTAGCTTCTTTATCAGGAGTATTACCTGTTTTTTGCCTCATAACATGGGGGGATGTTAATGTGGGTCTTCCATTATTGTAACACATCTCTTCTCCATAAGTTTATGGCTATCTCAGCCACATATGGTCTTAGTTTTCTTATTTGACCTTCTGGTTCTGTACATTTAAACCATCTAACACTTTGTTTCACTTTAGATAAAGTCCCAACTCCTTGGAATTGAATATCCACCTCCTGAAGTGGCCAATTTGGAGGCCAGGATTTACAAGTAATAATTGTGACATCAGTCCCAGTATCCACCACACATTCAATTTCAATACTATTTAAAATTATCTTTAACTTTGCCTTATGATCATTTATAGAGGTTTGCCAATATATTTGCTTTTTTGTTCCCTTCCCTTCCTTTTTTTTTATTTATTTACCTATAAAACCTACCCTGGCCTCACTGTTGAAATTTTTAATGTTTATTCCCAGAGCAGTGGTGTTTATCTTTCTTGTGGAGGAGTATCCCTGTCCTGTATTGGGGCTTGAGACAGGCCCCTTCAGGCATTTTTTGATAAAGAATTACCCCATTTATCTGTGCTCTATATTCACTTATCCGATGTCAACCCTTGCACATCTTCTGCATATTCTAGGACGTATAGGCTCCCTTTTTGAATTATTTTGTTTTTCCTGGTAACTCCATTTGCAGCAACCTTGCTCATCAAAATTAAGACATTTCCCAATGTTTTTAGGGGTAGCTTCTCCTATCAAGGTCAAATTGAGGTCTGATGTCAATCCTATTTATAACACATTCGTCTATTTGTGCACACCTTGCTTTTAATGGCCGTATTACCTCTTTACAATCAAAATCTTTGCATTTTCAAAAGCTAAAGGTTCTATTAGTGCTTTTCTAGCTAGTGGATCTGATATACTTGTATCCCCAGCTTTGCAAAACATTAGTGAATGTTTCACTTGGAGCTTGTATGACCTGAGAGAATGGCTCAAGCCTTTTTCCTGATCCCTCAACCTTGTCCCAGGTATTTAAGGCTGCTAGGTGACATAATACTAAGGTTTCTTCATTATATACAGCTTGTATCTCTGTGTGAGCCTATTGGCCATCACCAAGCAGCCATTCCTTAAAAATACCAACAGCCCTGGCTCTATTTTGTATGCTATCTCTCTAGCCTCTTCTCTTCACCATGATAGCCATTGTAAATATGGCTCAGGTTCTTTTATTGTCTTTGCCATATCCTCCCAGTCCTTTGGGATTACTATACTGATTGGCCAGGAAGTCAGCATTTGTTTAACAAATGGTGAATGCATTCCAAAATTGGTGACACTCTCTTTAAACTTTCTCAGGTCTAGCACTTCCACAGGGTGCCATTCAGCCTCATGGTAATCCTGTGGGTAATCATCTGCTGGTCTCTGTTGTACACTGACTGGATAAGCTAACATTTGTTTTCTAACCAACTTTGTTTGGCTTTCTATATTATTATCTTTTGCGTCTGCCTGAGTATTACTTAGTATTCTAAACTCTTTTTTTAAGGTCTGTACCCATATTTTACACCCATCTCTCTATTTTTTGTTTTGTTCAATAATCTCTGGAATGTCTTGTTTTATGCCTTGCTTCTAACTTTTAATTTTTTCTTTATATTGTTCTACTTGTTCTTTGTGTTTTCCAGTATATTTTCTAAAACCTCTGCCCTCTTTTCCTGTTGTTTATCATGTTCTGTAAGTTTTTGTATCTCGTTTTATGTCCTGTTTCCAACCTTCATTTTTTTCTTCATATTGTTCTACTTGTTCTTTGTGTTGTTCCAGTATCTTTTCGAAAGCCTTTGCCTTTGAGAACACATAAAAGGCTAAATCAATTTTTAAAGTTAAATTGAGGAATATGAATGTAACCATGGTCATAATTTCTAAACTTTCCTTTATTTCTGTCTTAAAACTGTAGAAGAGATTATCAGCCAAGCTCAAAGAAGTCTGTTTTATCTCTCATCCTGTTAGACTGTAGTTGCAACCAGTTTTGTTCAGTCTCAGGTCTGCCCACAGTAGGCTGTCTTTTGCTCTGAGGCATGTTTAAGAGTCTCTTTTAAAGAGCCAGTAATTTATCTGGGAGTTTTTAGGTTTAAAGTTTGGGTTGTATCACTGAGAGCTTATTCCTCTCCCCCACCAAATTAAATTAAAGTAGGATTTAAAGGGTGTGGATACTTAGATTAGTTGAGTGCCATTTGTTGTAGATTATTAATATTTACTATTGATAAATCTTTTGGTTAAGCAGTGGTTATTCCTAAACAGCTGTATAACCAAATCACCACACAGAGACTAGGATTTAATTAATTAACCTAGAGCACAATGTTGGCTAACAGTTACTCCATCCTAAACCTCCAAGCCCGCAGAGATTCCTAGGATTCAGATTCACCCATCATACTTGCTTTTTGTGATATTTTAGTTCCAGTTAATTTCTGCATGTGGTGCCAAGCCCTCTCCTGCAGATTCTCCTCCTCTCCTCTCCTGTCTCCTTTCTCTTCCTCCCACTCTGGACCAGGATGTCTCACCTTATCCTCTCCATTATTCAGTATTGGGGCTGGTTGTTTTAATTGACAATATAGAGAACAAATGGTGGCATGTTTATGCAAACTTGAGACAGGCGATGCTTAGAAAAAGCATCACAATGCAATATTTGCATTGAAACCAGGCAGTGGAATAGAGAAATCAGCATTTGAATGAACAAGGGTAAATTGTATACATCCAAAAAAAAACATTATACCAATATAATCCCTTGTATCATATTAGAAAAACATGGTCTAAAGATAGACCTTAATAGTAACAAAAATAGTAAACAGCCTGCATATGCATGGAAAGTGAACTCTACTCAATGACAGCTGGATTATGGAAAAAATAAACTAATTAGACTTTCTAGAATTTAACAAAAATGAAGGCACAACTCACCCAAACTAATGAGACATAATGAAAGTAATTCTAAGAGGAAAGTTCATAGAACTAAGTGACTTCATAAAGAAATCTGAAGCATCTCAAATCAACATAACAGCACACTTGAAAGACCTAGTCAAAAGGAAGCAGACATACACAAGAGGAGTATATGGCTAGAAATAATCAAACTTAGGGCAGAAATCAATAAATTAGAAACAAAGAAAGCAATTCAAAAAATAAACAAAAGCAAGAGCTTGTTCTTGGAGAAAATGACAAAGATAGAGAAACCTTTAGCATAACTAACTAAAACACAGGGGGACACTATACAAATCAGCAAAATCAGAAAATAAAAGGAGGTATAATTACAGACACTGAGGAAATTAAAAAATCATTAGGTTTTACCTTAAAAGTCTATATGCCACAAAATTTGAAAATCTAAATGAAATGGAATATTTTCTTGCTAGATTCCACTTATCAAAGTTGAATCTGGATCAGGTAACTAAATTAATAGACCTATATGCCCTAATGAAATAGAAGCAATCATCAAATTCTCCCTGCCAAACAAAGCCCAGAGCCTGATGGTTTCAGCGCAGAATTTTACTAGACCTTCAAAGAAGAGGTAACACCAATACTCTTCAAACTATTTCACAAAACAGAAAAATAAGGAACATTACCAAACTCATTCTATGAGGCCACATTCACCTTGATACCTAAACCTCACAAAGGCTAACTAAAAGGCAGGGATACACTAAAAAAGATAATTTCAAACCAATCTCTCTTATGAATATTGAAACAAAAATACTCAATAAAATACTCGCAAAATGAATCCAAGAAAACATCAAATATCTCACCTATCCTGACCAAGTAGGCTTCATTCTAGGCATGCAGGGGAGGTACAATCTACAGAAATCCATCAGTGTAATCCACGACTTAAACAAACTGAGAAACAAAAACCACAAAATCATCTCAATAGATGCTGAAAGGCATTTAATAAAATCCAAGTTCCATTAATATTTAAAGTTTTGGAGATATCAGAGATAAAAGGCACATGCCTAAACACAGCAAAGATAATATACAACAAGCCTATAGCAAACTAAATGGAAAGCAATTTAAATCAATCCCACTGAAATCAGAGACAAGCCAACTTTGCTCACTCTCTCCTTTCTCTTCAACATAGTACTGGAAGTTCTAGCTAGAGCAGTAAAACAACTAAAGGAAATCAAGGGGATACAAAGCAGAAGGGAAAAAGTCAAAGTATCACTATTCACAAATGATATGACAGTATACATGAGTGACCCTAAAAATTCTACCAGAGAAGTACTACAGCTGATAAACACCTTCAGCAAAGTGGCTGTATACAAAAATGCTAAAAAATATCTGAAGCCCTCTTGTATAGAAAAGACAAGAGGGCTGAGAAAGAAATTAGGGAAAAAAAAACAACCTTGCAATAGCTACAAATAGCATAAAGTGCACTGGTGTGACTAACCAAGCAAGTGCAAAATCTGTATAAAAAACTTCAAGTCTTTGAAGAAAGAAATTGAAGAAGATATCATAAGATGGAATGATCTCCCATACTCATTGACCAGTAAGAAAAAACAGCAAAATGGCCATTCTACCAAAAGAAATGTAGAGATTCAATGCAATTCCCATCAAAATACCAACACAATTCTTTACAGACCTTGAAATAACAATTCTCAACATTACATAAAAAACACAAAAAATCCAGAATAGTTAAAAGAATTCAGTACAATAAAAAACTTCTGGAGGTATCTCCATCCTGGATCTCAAGCTGTACTACAGAAAAACAGTAAAAACGGTGTGGTACTGGCATAGAAACATACTGGTGGATCTGTGGAATTGAATCAAAGACCCAGAAATAAACCCACACACCTACAATGCCTGATTTTTGACAAAGAAGCCAAAACCATTCAATGGAAAAAAGAACATCTTCAACCAATGGTGCTTGTCTAACTGGATGTCCACACATACAAATAGATCCATACTTATCACCCTGCACAAAAGTAAATTCCTTGTGGATCAGATACCTCAACATAAAACTAACATTCTTAATCTGTTATTAAAAAAATTGAGGAAGAGGCTTGAACATATTTGCACAGGAGACAACTTCTTGAACAGAACACCAGCAGCACAGGCTCAAAGATCAACAATCAATAAATGGGATCTCATGAAACTGAAAATCTTCCCTAAAGCAAAGGACACTGTCAGCAGAACAAAAGGATGGCTTACAGACTGGGAAAGGATCTTCACCAACTCTACATCTGACAGAAGGCTAATATCCAGAATATATAAATAACCCAACAAATCAAATAATCCAATTTAAAATATGATTCAAGGCTAAACAGAAATTCTCAACAGAGAAATATTGAATGGTGTAGAAACACTTAAAATGCTCAACATCCTTAAAAATCTGAGAAATGAAAATCAAAACGACTCTGAGACTCCACCTCTCACCCAACAGAATGACTAAGAGAAAAAACTCAAGGGACAACTCATGCTGGAGAAGATGTGCAGAAAGGAGAACCCTCCTCCATTGCTGGTGAAAATCTAAACTTGTACAGCTGCTTCGGAAATCAGTCTGGTGCTTTTTCAGAAAACTGGGAATACTGCTACCCCAAGACTCAGCTAAAAAACTCCTAGGCATATATCAGAAAGATGCTCAACCATACAACAAGGACATTTGCTCAACTATGACAATAACAGCTTTATTCATAATAGCCAGAATCTGGAATCAAACTAGATGTCCCTCAATGGGGGAATGGATACAGAAATTGTGGTACATTTACACAAGGAAATACTACTCAGATATTAAAAACAAGAAAATCATGAAATTTGCAGGCAAATGGATGGAACTAAAAAAAATCACCCTGAGTGATATATCTCAGAAGCAGAAATACATGTATGGTATATATTCATTTACAAGTGATTATTACCCATACAATATAGATTGGACATACTAAAATCTACAGACCTTAAAAACCTAAAGTACAAGGAGAAACAGAGAAACATAGGGAAGATGCTTAATTCTCATTCAGAAAAGAAAACAGGATAGACGCCAGAACGCATAGAAGAGAGAGAACATGATAGGAGCCTTTCACAGATGAACACTAAGTGACTCCACTCAAGAGGTGATTGAAGCAGATACAGAGACCCACAGCAAAATTTTGTATAGAGCACAAAATGTCTTATTGAAGAAGTGGGAGATAGAAGGACCTAAAGGGGACAGGAGTCACACAAGGAGACCGACAAAAAAAAAATCTGGGTCCTGGGGCCCTGCATAGACTCATGCATCAACCAAAGAGCATGAGAGGAATTAGACCCCCTGCTCAGATGTAGCACATAGACAGCTCAGTGTCCCTATGGGATCCCTAGTAAGGGGAGAAGAGACAGTCTCTGAACTTGGCTGCCTGCTTCTTGATCACTTCTCCCTGGTGGGACCACCTAGTCAAACTACAGATGAATAGGATACAGGGAGTCTTAAAGGAACCTGATAGGACAGGGTCTGATAGGACCTTCCCTATCAGAGGACTACAGGAGAAGGAAAGGAGAGAAGTAGGGAGGGATGCTGGGACCTAGAGGAGAAGAGAGAGGGGGCTACAATTGGGATACAAAGTGAATAAATTGTAAAAATTAATGATAAACAAGGGTGACAGAATAAAGCATAAATAACACAATTGACTGAGAAAAACACAAAAAATACTCACATCTTTAATCATAGATCTAGCTAGAAAAAAAACCTTAGGCAACCATTACCTCAAATGACAAATAATGTATGTTTAGTGTCCTTCTTGGTACTATAGTAAAAGAGAATGTGATAGGATGCACACAGTATCATTGGAAATCTTTCTTCATGCACTGAACATGGAGTGACTTGTAGGAGTTGAGATGTTGATTTACTTTCTCCCCACAGATCAGCAGGAGTGTATCCCTTGCTGAATTCAAGAGTACCCAAACCTTGAGAGAAACAAGTGCCTGCCCATGGCAGTGACCTTCCTGTCATTTGAGGATCCTCTGGGTTTGGTCCTGGCCTGCATGGCTTTGTGTTTATCTGTCAGCACAGCTATAGTTTTGGGGATCTTTCTCAAGCACCATGACCTACCCATCATTAAGTCCAATAACTGGACTATAATAAAATACCTTAGTGTCTTCAAATGAAATTATTTACCCTTAATTTTAGTAAGTTTATATAAAATGTATATCTAACCATAACTAAAAGAGCCCTTCATTTAAGCAATGTTATATAGATACACTCTATTTCAGAATATAAACTACTTCTGAAAACACATTTTAGTAAGTTATACATGTTACTTTTTAATTTGTGGACAATATAAGTATTCAAATTTTAATTACATAATAGTAATTGTGATAAATAACACAGGTACTATATATTTTTCCTTAGTATTTTTTTTTTCTGGAGAAAACAGGAATTAGGTTGACAGTTAACATCTTCTGTTGGACAGACAAAAACCTGGACCTATGGCAAAGGGAGCTTGCAAAATTGTACATCCATAGCAGAAATCAGTGTTCAGAATTCTCAAAATGATGAAAATAAATCTACCATATGAACCACTTATGACTTTCATTGACTTATGCACAATGGACTCAATATACTCCTTCAAAAATATTTTCTCAACCATACTCATTGCTATTCTGTTCACAATAGGTACAAAATGAGAACACTTAAATATCCTTCAACTGATATAGATAAGTGAAATGGTATGCACATTAGTAGATAGAAATATAAATGACGATATTGATTTAGGTAACTCAAATCCAGAAAACAGATATCACATGTCCTATCTACTCTGAAGAATATAGTTCTAGATCTTCAGTTGTGATTATTCACCCTACTGTGAAAGAATAGAAAGAGTGTGGCAAAAGACTGGGGATCAGCCCCAGCAGTTGAGGGAGAGAAGAATAAGTTGGTGCAGAAACGAGTCAGACATGGTTGTCCAAAGAAACTTAAAGTCTTGATGGACTGGCAGTCAGAGTACTTCTTTATTTAGACAGATTTCAATAATAAAAGATAGATTCACATTCTTCTAAAACATAGATTATATCCTTTTTGTCTCCAGACAGGTGTTTTATCTGTCATAAATTTAGTCATCATTGATAAACCTTATCTTTTTACTATCATTTTTCTTCATCAATGCCATAACCTGACATTTTTGAGAATATGGAGGCATATTTGCCACAGCCTGAAACCCCATTCTCAGGTTGGACGCATTCTCAGATTCAATGGCAATAGGTAGAAAATCTTCAAGCCAGCCTGGGCATATTGCTTTGTCCCAATTAGTATATTATCATATTTTAATGGACAGCCTCAAGAAAAACAATTTAAGCCAAAGCAGCAACAGTTGTTATTAAATTCCTGGCATAATGCATTGTCTATATCTCATATCTTTGTAGAATTTACTTATGTGCTAAATCTAAGTATTCTTTCATTATTTTGGTCATACAACATCACAGTGATAATGTGAAAGCTGATATTTCTAGGAAAAGGAGGTCCTAATACCTCACTTTAAAAATCATTTTTATAAAACATTCTTTGTCCATCATTACAGACCCTAGTGTAAGGTGAAGATGTCTCCAGTCATTCATTTACATCTTTATCTAATCATTGAGGGCATACCATATGTAACTCCTAATCTTATATGCCAAGTATTCATCTGAGGATACAGCAGTACAAGGTATTTAATCTCAAATACTATCAACTCTCCTGGCTCTAGAAACTTTGTTTGCCTTTTTAAGAGTATGTTCTGATTATTTTCTTCTTGAGGAAACACAGGGGTAGATTTTGCAAGACTATCTTGAAGCTAAAGTCTCATAAGGAGTTTTCTGACATTTTTATGAGAAAGACATTTATGTAGGGCCAGATAATTGATATTTCCCCTAAATATGAGAGGAGCAGTATGCTCAGGATTTTTCTGGAGAAGCTAAGAAGCAGTACTCCAGGGTGAAGGCATAAATGATTCATGAAAAAAATTCCCATTGCTCCAATGGCCCCAGGTTGTACATGTATTGAAAGCCCTCTAAGCATGTAGCAAGTGGAGATCAAGACCAAGGCTGAAAGATAGTATGAAGGCTATTGTAACATGCAACTCAGATATGCTTGATCTTTGTCAAATATCTGTGCTGACTTCAAGACTTTAAGTGTTTATAAACTTTTGTGAGGTTTTAATCCACTTGGAGGTGACTTTTGAGTGAAAATAAGCATCAATTTCCATGTTTCTACATATAGACATCTAGTTTGGTCAGCATCATTTGTGAAGATTTTAACTGTTTTTCTGTCATAGTACTATTTTTGTTATAGTACTAGTGCATTTACATAATAAAACATTACTCAGACATTTAAAAAATCAAATCATGAAACATGAAGGAAAATGCACCTTTGCAGGTAACTGAGAGTGAGAGAACCTAGACCCCCAAAGACAAATAGGGTATGTATTTGCTTTTACATATATATTAGTTGCAAGATGTATGATATGCAAGCAACTGGACATAATACCACAGGGGATACATACAAATTAAAAACTGGAGGTTAGGGGAGGCAGAGATTTCTCCATAGGAAAGGGAAATAAAATACTTGGAACAAATGGAAGGTGGGCTAAAAAGATAGAATTGAAGGATATTGGGAAAGGAAGAGGGCAATGAAAAGGTAACATGAGGAAAGACAGGTAAAATTAAGGGTCATTTGTTTGGTACAGTGGAAACCTAATGCAATAGAAACATTTTAAATCATGTTCATATTAAGAGCCAATATAAATGAAATCACCAGAGAAGAAAGTCCCAACTGGAAATCTCTTGTCACTAAGTAAAGCATCCAGTACTGGTAATAGTCTATATTTAACTGAGGTATTGGCCAAAGTAGTGTGATTGTAATGCCAAAACAATATAGGCTTTTGCCAAGACTATAGGCTGCTCTCCACAAATTGACTGCAGTGCCCTTTTGCTGGAGATAACACTTACACTTACATGGAACATAGATAAATAGAGCTTGTGCTTACATAGAACCTTCACACTTACATTCTAGCAACTTTGATATGAGAAGTACACTGCAACTACAAGAGGAGAAATACAAACACTAAGCCAGCTACCAAACTTTTGAACTATGACAGTTTCCTACCTGTAAGACATATTAGTGCAAGAGTTGTAGGAGTAAATAACCAATCTATAGTTTGACTTAAGGCCCACTTCACATGATGGAATCCATACCTGACACTGGTTTATTGATCAAGAAAAAGAAATTACACAGACCATGGTTCTGGGGGAAAAGCAAATACTGCATTCTACTAAAAGTAATAAAATGACCATTGACACCATTCTGCTATACTCATAGACCAGTATCTTGTTCAGCCATCATAAAAAAAAAGTCATCCTGCATCTGATGGAGACAAATTCAGAGACCCATAGAGAAAATAGACAGTCAGTGAGAGACCTCAGAATATGCCCTTCAGACTCTTCAGTAATTCAGCCAGAAGAGTATAAGAGCCAGAAAGGATAGAGGATATCAAAGAAGAAAGCATTATAAATTAAGAGGACTGAAGAATATATAAGCTGTGAGAGACTGAGGCAGCATGCAAAAGGAATTTAATGTTATCCCTAGCCCTATCTCTAATTGATAAGTGCTTGCAAATGAAAATGTAGTTTTCTCCAAGGTGCACTCATTTTATCCAATGAACTACACTTAATTGTACTTTTAAGCATACATTCCAAAAGGTAGATGGCCAAAAATTTCACTCACTGGCACGTTTGGATTTCCATGTCCTGTAATTCTGGTATGCATTTTAAAAATTTTATCACATTTCTCATTTTAATTTGCTGAAGAGTTTTTTCCTAGTTTTAAAGCTACATGGACCCTCTGTGTGTACTACTGTTTCATGTTTAATATTTTATGAAATTTCTGCATGTGTGAACAAGTCTACATATTTTCCCCCCTTGAGCTCTTTTTCTTTTGTTGGTCTTTTATAATAAGATGTGATTGTTTTTGTATTTTCTCTATTTTACTTTCTTATTATACATTATAGCCCTTCTTGTTTTATATGAGGGTAAATTTAAACAGGATAGAAGGGGAGATGGGAAAGAATTGCCAGGATTAGAGGAAGGGAAAACTTTAATCAGGGTGAATATATGAGTAAAGTGACTATTTTGAAAAGAAAAAAAGGAGGAGGAGGAGCAAGAAGAAAAGCAGGAGGAGGACGAAGAGATGAAGTTGAAGATGATTATGAACAACAAGAATAAAGAAACAACAACAACTGGATAATTGCATCAAAAGAAATGTTAAATAGCCATGCACAAAAGATCCAGAATATCTAAAAAGTGCAAAAAAATAATTTATGAATAATAGAAATAGAGGAAGAAGACAAAACTCACATCAAAATCCCTGAAATATTTTCAGCAAAATAATAGAATATATCCTTAACCTAATGAAGACGGGGTAGCCTATAAAAGTACAAAAAGTATAGAAAACAACAAAGCATACCAGAAAAGAAATTGTGCTCAGCATATAAAATCAAAACCCTAAATGTAAAGAAAATTATATTAAACAAAGAAGGTATATTAAAAGTTGCAAGTTGAAAAGACTAAGTTGCATATAAATTCAGGCTCATTAGAGTAACTCCTGATCTCTCAAGAAAAATTCTAAACCTAGAATGGCTGAGACAAATTGTATATAATCTTTAAGGGATCCTTATTACTATATCCAGTATACTTTCAATAATAAATGGCGAATAAAAATATATTGCACAATTAAACCAAATATGAGCAATATCTCTGTAAAACTCCTTCACTACAGAAGCCAATCAAAGCAAAACTCCTATCTAAAAATGTTAACCACACCCAATAACAGACAAAAAGTGAATAATCCCAAGCATCAAATATAAAGAAGTAAACTCCCCACACCATAACTACAAAATAAAGGGAAATAATAAACATTGTTCATTGAAAACTCTCAACTTGAATGTTCAATTCTCCAATAGAAAGACAGGAACTAACAGAATGGACTAGACAAAAAATGTCCATTCTTCTGCTGCATCTACGGAACACTCTGTACCATCCACATTAGATAGCATTTTTGTGTAAAAGGATGGAAGGAGACAGTAGAAGAAAGTGGACCAAGAAAGAAGTTTAGGGGCGCTTTATTTTATACAGTTCACACACACAAAATACCTAAAATTCTTGAGTCAATTTAAAAGAGAATATATACTGTACACACTGAATGAGGAGTTCTACCATTATCCACATAAAAACAACAGATGACTTGGGCAGGTCCAGCACACATATATACTCATGTTTACTGAAACACAGCTGACTGTGTGCTAAGATAGAATACACCTGATTGTCCTGAATCACATCAGTGCAAAATATTATATTATTCAATTTTTTTATTCATAGAAAACATGTACATTTGTTTTTCTAGATTTTAATATAATCACATTTTTTTTTCTCATTTCTCTGTTCCCCACATACAAAATCTCCCATACAGCCCTCTTTTGGTTCTTTCAATTTCAAGTCTTGTGTTTCCAATAACTACTATTACATGTATCATGCATTATGTGTGTGTGTGTGCATGTGTGTGAGAGAGAACATTTAACATTTTAAGAAAGGCAATCATTTTACTTTGAAATTGTGGATGAACTAAAAATGTATCATCAAAAATTGTGACCTTAGCTAGACGCAGAAATCAAACATTGTATGACTTCAGTCCTAATTGGGCTAAAAGAAGTCAGTACACTGAAATAAGAACTGAAAAGTCAGTATTAGAGCCTGAACATCAGGGTGTAGTGGCATGACTTGTCAAAGAACACATTTAAGTGACAAGAGGAATAATTTAAAGAAATATCTCAGGGTACATGCATAAGAGCTATTACTAATACCTTACATTGTTTACTTGAGAAATATTCTGTATATATTTTTTTAAATCTCAATAATCAAAATGTTATAATTACTGTGTAAGAAATATTTATTTATATATTATTTATTCTTCCATCAATTTTCCTTCCATTTTCACCCTCCTGAGTTTTGAGTAAACATTCTTTGCTCTTTTGAAAATTCAAGCCACTTTTTCATAAACTATTTTTACACACTTAATATATCAAAATTTGATTTGTAAAATATTTTATAATATTATAATACTAGGAATATATAACAAACCACTGAATTTTATCAAGGGTATTTATTATATACAGGAAAAAGGAAAATGTGAAGAGGTGAAATACTATTCTTTCTAGTTGTTTTTAAGAGACAGTTGCCTGAGTGCAGCCATTTCAGGAAAAAAAAACTTATTTTTTTCTTTTTTATTGATTATTACAATTTATTCACTTTGTTTTCTGGCTGTAAGACCTTCCCTCATCTTCCATCAATTACAACCTACCTCCCTCTTCTACCCCTATGCCCCTCTCCTAGTCCAATGATAGGGGAAGTCCTACTTCCCTACTGTCTTATCCTAGCCTATCTTATCAAGTCTTACCAAGAATGGCTGCATCTTCCTCTGTGGCCTGGCAAGGCTGCACCTTCCAGGAGTAGGTTATCAAGGAGCCTGCCACTGAGTTCATGTCAGAGACAGCTGCTGTTACCCTTAATAGGGAACTCACATGGAAACCGAGATACTTATGAGCTACATCTGAGCAGGGGTTCTAGGTGTTCTTCATGCATGGTCCTTGGTTGGAAAAGGACCCCCTGGGCCCATATTTTTTGGCTCAATTGGCCTCCTTGTGGAGGGCCTCTCTCATCCAGGTCTTTCTATCTCCTGAATCTTCCATATTATTCCATGCTCTCTGCCCAAAGTTTGGCTTTGTGGCTAACCATCTGCTTCAGTACCCTGCTAGGTAGATTCTTTCAGAGGCCCTCTGTGGTTGGTTCGTGCCCTGTTCCCTGTCTTCTCCCATTACTGATGTCTATCCCATTTGCCTTTCTAAACGAGGATTAAGCATCTTCCCTAGGGTTCTTCCTGTTGCTTTAGGACTATAAATTTTAGTATTTTAATCCTACATTATTTGACTAATTCCCACATATAAGTGAGGATATACCATGAGTGTCTTTCTGCTTCTGGATACCTCACTCAGAGTGATCTTTTCTAGTTCAATCCATTTGCCTGCTGATTTCCTTGTTTTTAATTGCTAAATAGTATTGCATTGTATAAATGTGCCACAATTTCTATGTCTATTCCTCGGTTTGGGGACATCTAAGTTGTTTCCAGATTCTGGCTATTATCAGTAAAGCTGTTATGAGTACAGTTGAACAAATGTCCCTGTTGTTTGTTTGATAATCTTCTGAATATATGCCCAGAGTTGGTATAACTGAATATTCTAGTAGTACTATTCATAGTTTTCTGAGAAAGCACCAGATTGATTTCCAAAGTGGTTGTACAAGTTTACATTCCCACCAGCAATGGAGAAGGGTTCCCTTTTCTCCATATCCAGTCCAGCTTGTGTTGCAGATAATGTGATAGTATACATGAATAACCCTAAAAATTCAACCAGGGAACTCCTACAGCTGATAAACAACTTTAGCAAAATGACTGGATACAAAATTAAATTTAAAAAAATCTGAAGCCCTCCTGTATACAGAAGACAAATGAGCTCAGAAAGAAATTAGGGAAACAAAACCCCTTTACAGAAGCCAGAGATAATATAAAGTACATTGGTGTGACTCTAATCAAGCCAGTGAACGACTTGTATGAAAAAAAAGAACTTCAAGGAAGATATCAGAAAATCTCCCATACTCCAGAATTGGTAGGATTAACATAGTAAAAATGGCCACTCTACCAAAAGAAATCTAAAGACTCAATGCAATTCCAATCAAAACACCAGCACAACTCATTACAGACCTCCAAAGAACAATTCTCAGTTTCATATGGAAAAACAAAAAACCCAGAATTGATTTAAAAAAAAATGCCTGCACAATAAATATTTTCTGGAGGTATCTTCATCCACAATCTCAAGTAGTACTATAGGGCAACAGTAATAAAAAATGGCATGGTACTGGCACCTGTACTTTAAATCTTAAAGGGGTGTGCATCTACTCATTAATCATTTTTATTAAATCATATCAAGAAGCTGAGGGGAAAAACAAATATAAGGGAATCAACTGCTGTCTCAGGTTTAGACCTAGTTTGCGGGTGCCCAGACGGCCAATGCTACCTTGGGCTATTGTTTCAGCTCATCAACCTTAAAATATCCCTGGATTTACTATTAATAGTGTACTTTTCTTAACTTTAAATTGTTCTCTAAGATTTTTTACATCAGAGCCAAACATCTTCCCTGACCTTGTGAAACAATCTATTTTTCCAAATTGTTTCTAAGTATAATGGTCATTGCTAACAATCTATATCTATGGCTCATTTCAAGGACAGTGGTTAATTCATTAATCTGCTCCAGTTAACATGTGAAAAGAGATCAAGCATTGTTAATTTTAAATGTCAGTGATATTTCCCAGTGAAGAGCTAGAAGCCTTCTTAAAGTTTTCATACAACTCATGTTATAAGGATTATGGACATCATAAGGGCAACAAGCAGAGATATGCTACATAAGAACACAAATTCATCTGGAAAATCAGTTTTTGGGATTATGCTTCTCCAAGACAAACTCATCATGATTATGCTAACAGGGGAGCCACATTCCATGAGTTCTACAGCTGTTCTGCTGTTGCTCCTGCATGGCGCTTGACAGAACCAGGTAGCCAAAATAGTTTGCCTATATGTGTGTGTGGGGGGGTAAGGTTATCTCAGGACCTGGGAAGGAGAATTCAGGGTAATGCATGGGCTGTACTAGCCTGGATGGCCAGATAACATGGAAGGACTGAAGGATTTCTGAGAGAAAATGGCAGGTGGGTTTGATTTGATATGTTAACTAGGAAACTCTGCCATTAGTTTCAGGTTTGAATCCTACTTCTATGGTAACATAAACTTCAGAGAGAGAATCATGGTCTCCATTGCATAATGATCTTCAACTGAGCTCATAGGGAAGAAAGGTGACAAAGACAAAGATTCTGTTTTTCTTTTCTTTCTATATATCTTCTTTCTTTTCTTTGAGGGAGGGCAGTTACCCAAACTAGACTCAAATTTTTGCTGTTTTGCTTTGTTTTCTTTACTATATTTTATTTTATCAATTGTTTTTATTTTTCACAATTTATTCACAATTTATTCATTATATATGCTGATTGAAGGTCACTCCCTCAACTCCTACTGGTCCCTCCCTCCACCTTCCCCCATCCCCTTCCCATAGACTACTCAAAAGGAGAGTTCCTCTCGCCTGCCATTCACCCTTACATTATCAGAACAATACTCAGCTATTAAAAACAGAAAAATAAAATTTCTGCTTGTATTTATTTTCCATGGGCCACTGTACTCACCTTAGAAGATTTCATATCATGAAGCTTGCCTGCAACCTTACCTTGAACTAAACAATAAGTATAACTCATTTTAATGAGTCCCATCCCAAGATACTGTTTGATTGACCATCTCAAATCCAGAAACATGTGAAATTTGAAATGCTATGCAGTCTGAAATATTTTATCACAGGCATTTCAGAGAATGTGATTCTCTTGCTACCTGGATGGCTGTTTCCCACCAGCCCAGGAAGGCATGAGGGGCAGAAGATGAGTAGTATAAAGCTTGGAAAGCTCACAAGCATAACATTGGTTAGCCACTCTGGGAACCACTTCAGAAAGTAAGTTCAACTTTAATTCCAGAAAACAGAACACAGTGGCTTGTATCCCTTGGGGAGTACCAGGGATGTTCCAAGCATAAGTGTAGATAATTGTTTAATACTAGGAAATTCAAGAATGCTAGATTTGCATTAAACAGCACATTCCTATTATATGAATAAGAAGAACAAGAACACAGAACCAAATTATCCTATATTTGAAGGGAGGGGAGAGTTATCAGGGATCTGTGTCAAAGGCCATCTATCAAATTTGATTGGTGGTTTCCATGTCTAAAGATACTCTCCAGATGAAGTCAGGCAGAGAAAACACACTCTTGACATGGTTACCCATCTAGGCCAGAAGCAGTCATACATAGAAAAAAAAGTTATTTTTTTCAATAGTACCCCTGGAACAATAGGTAGATGTACACAAAGAAACTTCTACAGGCTACCAATCTTGTGATACTCTCAGAGAACTTCCTGGCTGGTGAAAGTTCATTTCCTACATATTCATCCACTGAACTAACAGTTTCTTGTGTAAAGTGCAGCAATTAAGTTTGATTTTTGTTCCTTGTAATGTATTTTTGTTCCCTAAGATATGCTATAGTATGATAAGTTCTGTGTCCTGTCCTTTGTGATTGCACAATGGCAGAAGAAGGCATGCAATACCTTTCTCAGGGGAACACCATGAGTTTCACAGCTTGCCCCAGGGGTGCTGAAAAAGAGGAAAGGGTAGGGAGTCGAGCAACCCCTTCACATCTGTGTAGGGAGGTAATGGCCCTCAACCTTGAAACTATCTAAATGTACTCCATCCTTCAAGAGGTGATGATTAAAACACTCTCTGCTCCCCACTTTATCATGCTCTCGATGCTTTGTTCTTACATATTATGGAAAAATAAATGATGGAGTAGGAAAAAAAAGAAAACACTAAATGTTGAGAATCAGGATTATCAATAAGTCTTCCATAAACACCTTATCATATAATACTGTTGCGTGTAATTCATATTCACTATCCATTGTATTCTTTTAAAAAATGAGTTTATTTACTTTACATTCCAATTTAACTCTCCCCCCTTTCACTCCCCCATTACTACCCTCCATTCTTATTGCCTCTATTCCCTTTCCCCTTCAGAAAAGTGAGGTCATTTCCAATGAGCTAGTTTTACACTTCTGTTGCATCTCAGTGGACCAAAGTACACAAAGGGCTTTCCACCTTGCTTATAGTCACAGAATTCCTCTCCAGTAAGGATAATTTTATGATGATGATGACGACTCTAGATTTGTGCAAGGCCTCACTATTTTAACATATTCATAAGTTCTCTCAAGTATGAATCCTTTCATGATGATGAAGATTGTACAAATATAGAATGGTTTCACCATGTTAAAAGGACTCATAGGCTTTCTGTCCATTAGGATATCTTTCATGAGTTTGAAGATGATTCTGAAGTGCAAAAGTTTATTCACATTGGATGCAGTGAGACAGCTTCTTTCCAGTATGTGTTCTTTTATGTATTAAGAGATGTTATATGCAAAGGCTTTGCCACATAATTATATTCATATGGTTTCCCTCCAGAATGTGTTGTTGTCTTAGGAGATGATTGTTACATGCAAAGAATTTATCACACTAATTACCCTCACCAGGCTTCTCTCCACTGTGTGTTTTTTCATGTTTTTGGAAACTACTCTGTTGTGCAAGGGCTTTATCATGTTGAGTATACGTATAAGGTTTCTTTCCAGTGTGTTTTCTTTTATGGCTTAAGAGAGTACTGGTTTGTGCAAAGGCTTTACCACACTGGTTACATTCATAAGGTTTCTCTCCAGTGTGTGTTCTTTTATGGCTTATGAGAGCACTGTTTTGTGCAAAGGCTTTACCGCACTGGTTACATTCATAAGGTTTCTCTCCACTGTGTGTTCTTTTGTGGCTTAATAGAGTACTGTTTTCTGCAAAGGCTTTACCACACTGGTTACATTCATAAGGTTTCTCTCCAGTGTGTGTTCTTTTATGCCGTATGAGATTATTCTTTTCTGCAAAGGTTTTACCACACTGGTTACATTCATAAGGTTTCTCTCCAGTGTGTGTTCTTTTATGCCGTATGAGATTATTCTTTTCTGCAAAGGTTTTACCACACTGGTTACATTCATAAGGTTTCTCTCCAGTGTGTGTTCTTTTATGGCTTAAGAGAGTACTGTTTTCTGCAAAGGTTTTACCACAATGGTTACATTCATAAGGTTTCTCTCCAGTGTGTGTTCTTTTATGTCTTATGAGATGACTGTTTCGTGTAAAGGCTTTACCACACTGGTTACATTCATAACGTTTCTCTCCAGTGTGTGTTCTTTTATGCCGTATGAGATTATTCTTTTCTGCAAAGGCTTTACCACACTGGTTACATTCGTAAGGTTTCTCTCCAGTGTGTGTTCTTTTATGCCGTATGAGAAAAGTTGTATACGGGAAGGCTTTACGACATACAGTGCATTTAAAGGGTTTCTCTCCAGTATGACTATATTCATGCCTGCAAAGAAAATTGACACATGTGAAAGATTTACCACAGTGATTTCATTACACTAATAAATATATTTATCTATATGAATTAATATCCTAATTTGGTCTAATGGTAAAGAAGCATCAAATTTTAAAGTTTTATCACTTTATTTACTTTCACGGTATTCACCTTCATTATGGGTATTTTTGAAGATCCCTGTGATGGTAAGAGCATTTGTTATGTGGATCACTTTTATAGCATCATTTTTCTATATGAGATTTTCTCCTATATATGAAGAGTATTGTAAGAATTCAGAGTTTTACCACAGCAATCCCATTCACAAATTTTTGTACTGTATGAATGACACTTCATTTACAATGTGAGCCAAAACAAGCAGAAGTTCCAAATTCCTAGTATTCATAGATATTTTCAGCAATATGTGTTTGCTAATGAATTCTCAGTGAAGTTGCAAAACCAATTAACAGTAACCATTTATCACATTCAGAAAATTTACTCACAGTGGGGACTACTACCAAATCAATTGTTCTTGGAGAAAGACAGGGACACTGCTTCTTTCAATAACCCTATGTTCCTGTGTCTTAGAATCATTTTGACATATGATATACCAGTTTAATTTACAAAAATAATAAAGATTCCCACATTGAATTAAAACATTTTGTTTTTTGTTCATCATAGACATGTCATATAGGGATTAAGATTTCTCCACAACAATATTCTTGATTCTCATAAGCTGCTCCTTTCACTAAACTTTACAATGTTACTGCACGAAAATGAGTAGCACTGGGTCTACTATGAAACTTTTGCTTATTAGAAGGTTTTGGACACATACTGATCACCAATTCAGTGTGTATACCTCTTACAATATCTGAATAGACAGAATGAGACTAAACAGATTGGCAGTTCAAGTCAGTAGCTGTAATGTCCATATGATTCAAATGTTATTTTTGTTACAACATTATTTTATTTTCTTCTATCTTAGGGGAGTGCCTTGTAAACACAAATCAGATACCTGACATTGAAGTACATGGAATTATGAGATCTTAATGATCATCAGTACACTTAAAGTAGTGCTGTTTTTACACTGTTGCTTTTCTTTAAAACTTCCAGGACACAGCCATGTGTGCTGAAACATACCTTCAATCCCAGCACTTGTGGAGGCAGAAGCAGGCATATCTCTGTGATTTTGAGGTCAGGCTGGTCTAACAAGTAAGTCTAAGAAAATCACAGATACCCAGAAAAAATTATATTTCAAAAAGAGAAAATAAAAAGCAGCCAATAAACAAACAAACAAACAAACAAACAAAAAACACCAAAATTCCAGGACACATTAAAATTTAAGATTTACATCTGTGTCAACATGCACATAAAGTTACCTTTTATTACTTGTAGAACTTTGAAAATGTTCTTCAATATCATGGTCATCCCAATTGTAGCCTAAAATATAGTATGAGAAAATATATATTATTGGAAATATCATGTTATTATTAAGGCAAAACTTAAATCACTATGATCTGTGATCCTTAGAACCATGCCTGATTTATTTACCTCATTCCTCCTCATTCTCAATTGGAATAACAGAAGAGGATCAATAACAAAGTAAGAGTTGTCTCTTTATTTTAAAAGTGAAAGAAAAATTGCAGTCTTACCTATAGCAGAGGTTTTCACAGGTCTCTAGCATCACATCTTTGTAGAGTTGCTTCTGGGAAGGTTCCAGCAAGGCCCACGCTTCTTGGCTGAATTTCACATGCACATCATTGAAGGTCACTGAATTCTAAAATATGCCATACATTTGTACAACAGAAACAGTGGCAACAATATAAATTTATACTTCATTGTCAATATAATCATATAATTCTACTGCTTCTTCAATTTATTTTCTGACACAGAAGTGTGACTGTTATATAGTTGGGTGCTGTGCGTGATGTGCAGTAGGGGAGATGAAAAAGCCTAAGGGTTAGATTGAAAAAAAGGCATGCTTCAAAAACCTGTGTTTCATCAGTTGGTAAGACATTAATATAAAGTAGCCATTAGTTGGGTTCTTGAGCAATCTATGAATCATCTTCAGTTACTTGGGTGAGTAGGTCAGGACTCTGTCATGAGACAAGTGGAAGGACAAAACACAGTCATGATATTTTATATAGCAATAAATGAGATGTATTGATCAGGGGAAACTGAACAGATGGGTAACATCAGTCAAAAGACAACATGGTACTGAATATTATGTTTTGACCAGGGCTCAGGGATGTGGCATATCAGTATGTGAAGAGGGGGGCTCATATAATTGTGGAAGGGAAAGTGGACTACAGTGAATACATGGATAAAAATAATGTGAGTGGCAAGCAACAACAATCATAGCCAATAACATCATATTTCTGAGTGACCAGACAAAAGAAAAGGAATAGAACACGTGATTATTCTTTGATCATTGTTTTGTATATCCTCCTTACTAAATAATGTAGTCTATAGATTAAAAATAAAGATTAAAACTTTTCTATTAAAAAAGAAGTGTTAATGTTATCACTAAGTCATTTTAGAAGAAAACAGAATAACAAGTTTTAACTGTATCATATCTAAACTTTTTGAAGAGGATATAGCTTTGGAATAGACATGGCAATTAATGTGGACAAAGACAAACAGAGAGAAGAGTGTGAAATAGAGAGACAGAGACATAGAGAGAGAGACACAGAGAGAGAGAAATTAACAGATGAACAATACTAAGTACAAATCAGAGAAATTTATTAACAGTTACTAACTACAAAAAATGGTGGACAAGCTGGGTGTATTCTGTCATGCCTTCAATTCCATCACTCAGGAGGCAGATGCAGGTGTATCTTATTGAACTGGATGTCAGCATTATCTATTCAAAGAGTTCTAGGACAGCCAGACCTATATATTAAGACAGAGCCTCCCCTAAAAGTCAATCAAACAAACACAAAATATTGAAAGAACTCAGAGGTCTTTACTGAAGCTTCTACAAGGAGTTATACATTCACTCCTATTGTATATTTATTTTCCAGAAATCTGTACTGCCCCAGCTTAAACTGCAACTGCAATGATATCTTACTAAAAGGGAATGCATGTTTAAACAGGTAAAAATAGAAGACAAAAATATTAGCAGTGTAAATGCTGATCATAAAAGAGCCACATAAGATAGGAGAGATGGCTCAGCAGTAAGGAGCTCTTACTGCTCTTGCAAATAATTGGGCTCAATTGTTAGTGTTTACCTGGGACCCGCTACTTTCAATTGCTATAAGTTCTTGAGTTCTGAAGACATCTTCAGACTACTGTGAGGATTAGGCACAGAAGAGATGCATATTCATGCATACAATCAAAATACTTATATTCAGTAAAAACTAAAAATAGATCCCAGATGGCTGGACTGATTTCACACTGTTCTGATAAGATGGGTAGCAGAGACTGCACAGTGACCAATAGTTGGATCTGTGGGCCCCCAAACACCACTGACTGTGTTTCCTAGGTAAGAAGAAAACCAATGATGAGGGAAACAATTGGGTCCAACCTCAGAGAACCCCACTAATCTCTGGGAAAATTTCTTGGATGTTGCAGCAGGAATAAGGTTTTCAAGCAAATGGACCCATGAAGCAAGCAGGAGTAGCTATTCTAATATCTAATAAAACAGACTTTCAACCAAAATTAATTGAAAGGGATGAGAAAGAGGGAATCCAAGATGGCATTGCCAGGAGGAACAGGACAGGAACAGAACAGGAACAGGACAGGAACAGGACAGCAATATTGGTACAGCAACTAAAAGACTGAATTCTGGGCCCTAAAACAACAGCAATCGTGTTTCCCAGGTGAGAGGAAACTCCATGGTGTGGGGATCACTCAGTTCCACTCTCAGGTCACTCAGTGAGAACCCGGAAAATATTCCAGGCTCAGGATACACTTGTGTGTCCTGATCACCTTCCCAGGCCAAACTGTGTGCTCCAGGGCACCAGAGACTGGGAGCCAAGTGTCAAAAAAAAAAAAAAAAAAACAGGGAAGAAGAAAGTGGGACTGACCTCAGGTCACCCAGTCTATCCCTGGAAAAGATCCTGCAGACTGGTGGGTGCACAGCTGCCAGCCTTGAGTGGGCCTCCAGTCACTAGACCGGCATGCCCTATTCTCCATCACAGACAGAACTGTGTGCCCCAGGACACTAGAGGATAGGTTTCCCTGTCTGGAGAAAAACCCACAGACAGGGAAAAAGCAGGTCCCAGCTTAGAGCACTCAGCCAACTCCCCCCACACACACACTACCACCACCACAAATGGGAACATTCTTGGAAATGTTCGCAGGTTCTTTCCCAGTCACCAGCTTGGTAGCCATCTGGCAAGTGCCTACCCTTTCTACACACCATGTCAAAAACCACAGATTAGGTCTTCATGTTGGGAGAAAACCCAAAGGTGGGGAAAACATCTGGCCCTACCTCAGGACACCTAGCTCTGGAAAAGTTTCTGGTTATTCACAGGCTCCAGACTCTAGCCTCCTGCTGCACATGGGAGAGCAGTGCCAAGCTGCCATGGATTACTGCTTGGGTACTGGGGCACAGAGCTCTAACCTCAGACATACAGAAGCCTGGGATCCCCAAGATCAACCCCAGATACTGCTCCAAGGGACGACCAGTTATCCCTAACTAAGCAGACCAAACCATGGGGTGCCCAGGTTGCAGCTGCAGCTTACTAACTTTACAGCAAGAAAGCCAGAAGCAGGACAGCTGTCTCCAGGACTTCTCTGGGTGAGAGGAGAGCCCCCTTGACTAACAAAGACCACAATTACCGCTCAGGTCTCTATGCCTGTGGTGAGTTTTGGCAATTCCTGAAAAATACCTGCTATTCAGTGACTGTATCCCAAAAGCTGAGGAGGCCTCCTTCAGGAAAAATCATCTTCCTGCCAAGGGGATTATCCCCACCACAGGATTCCAGGAAGCACCAGAAACTAACACCCAACACCTAAGATAGCCAAAAGGGTAGAGGCAAGTGTAAAAGCTCAAAAAGACAAAGCAATATGGCATCTCCAGAACCCAGTTATTCGGGGCAAGCAGCTCTGGACACACCAGGGTAAATGAAATTCAAGAAGATGACCTTACATCTGTGCTTATGAACAGGATAATAGAGGAAAAAAAAATAAACTGCGTAAAGACCTAGATGAAGATAAAGTCAAACAGATTATTGCCATTTGCAAAGAAATGGAGGAAGATAAAGTCAAACAGATTATGGCCATCCTTAAAGAAATACAGGAAGTTGCAGCCAAACAATTTGTGGCCTTTAGAGAGGAAATACTTAAATCACGAAAAGATATTAATGAAACAGAGGATTGTTCGAACAAACAGCTGACAGAATTGAAGGAAAATACAGTCAGAGAAGTGAAGGAAATCAATAAAATGGCTCAAGATCTGATAAGAGAATTGGAAAAAAATTAAAGAAAACACAAGTGGAGGAAACTGTGGAGAGAAAGAACTTAGAGAGGAAAAGAGGAACTACAGAGGTAAGCATAAGAAATAGACTACGAGAGATGGAAGAAAGAATCTTAGGTGTGGAAGACACAATGGAAGAAATAGATGTAGCTATCAAAGAAAATGTTAAATCTAAAAAATTCCTGACACAGACCATCCAAGAAATCCAAGACAACATGAAAAGCAAAACCTAAAAATAATAGGAATAGAGGAAAAAGAAGATTCCCTCCTCCAAGGCCCACAAAATATTTTCAACAAAATCATAGAAGAAAATTTCCCCAACTTAAAAGAGAGGTCTATAAGAATACAAGAGGTCTACAGAACACCCAATAAATTAGACCAGAATAGAAAATCCTCCCACCACATAATAAACAGTAAGTATACAGAACAAAGAAAAAATACTAAAAGCTGCAAAGGAAAAAGGCCAACTTAACATATAATGGCAAACCCATAAGAATCACACCTGACTTTTCATCAGAGACTATGAAAGCCAGAAGGGCCTGAACAGATATCATGAAGACCCTAAGAGAACAAAGATGACCACCCAGGCTACTATACCCAGCAAAATCTCAGTCATCATAGATGGAGCAAACAAGATATTTAATGACAAAAACAAATTTAAACAACACCTACCCACAAATCCAGGGGTACAGAAGCTCCTAGAAGGAAAACTACAACCCAGGAAAGCTAACTACATTCAGGAAAACACAGGAAAGAAATAATGTCACTAGAGCAAAACTAAAAGTAACCAAGCACACAAACACACTACCACAAGCAACATCAAAATAAAAGGAACTAACAGCCACTGGTCATTAATTTCCCTCAACATCAATGGACTTAACACTCCAATAAAGACACAGACTTACAGAATGGATATGTAAACAAGACCCAACAATCTGTTGCATACAAGAAACACATCTAAGTCACAAAATAGAAAGGTGGAAGGTTCCAAGCAAATGGAGCCAAGAAACATGCAGGAGTAGCCATTTTAATATCTAATAAAGTAGATTTTCAACCAAAATTAATCAAAAGACATGAGGAAGGTCATTTCATACTCATCAAAGGAAAATTCCGCCAAGAAGAAATCATAATTCTGAACATCTATGCTCCAAATACAAAGATACCCACGTTTGTAAAAGAAAGATCAATAAAACCTAAACCGCACACAAATCCCCATACATTACTACTGGGAAACTTCAACACCCCACTCTCAACAAAGGACAAGTAAACAACAGAAATTAAACAAAGAAACAATATCTCTAATAGAGGTCATGTATCAAATGGACCTAACAGATATCTACAGAATCTTACACTCAAAGACAAAAGAATTTACCTTCTTCTCAGCACCTCATGGAACCTTCTCCAAAATAGACCATGTCGTTGGTCACAAAGTGAATCTCAACAGATATAAGAAGATTGAAATAATGCCTTGTATCCTATCTAATTACCATGGACTAAAGCTGGACCTCAACAACAACAGAAATAGCAAAAAGCCTACACTCACATGGAAACTAAACAACTCACTACTAAATGACAGCTGGGTCAGGGAAGAAATAAAGAAAGAACTTAAAGTCTTCCTAGAATTCGAAGACACAACACAACCAAACTTATGGGAGACAATGAAAGCAGTGCTAAGAGGAAAGTTCATAGCACTAAGTGCCTTCAAGAAGAAATTTGTAACATCTCACACAATCAACCTAATAGCCCATCTAATGGCCCTAGAAAAAAAGAAGCAGACACACCGAAAAAGAAGAGACACCTGGAAATAATCAAACTCAGGACTGAAATCAATAAATTAGAAATAAATAAAACATTTCAAAGAATCAATGAAACCAAGACCTGGTTCTTTGAGAAAATTAACAAGATAGACAAACCCTTAGCTAAACTAACTAAAAGGCAGAGAGAGATTGTCCAAATTAACAAAATCAGAAATGAAAATGGGACAAAACAAAAGACACTAAGGAAATCCAAACAATCGTTAGGACTTACTTCAAAAGTCTATATGCCATAAAATTTGAAAATCTAAATGAAATAGACAATTTTCTTAATCAATTACACTTACCAAAGCTGAATCAATAAAATAGTCCTTTATCCACTAAGGAAATAGCATTCCTCAAAAGACTCCAATCCACAAAAAGCTCAGGACCAGATGGTTTCAGTGCAGAATTCTACCACACCTTCAAAGAAGAGGTAACTCCAGCTATCTTCAATTTATTCCACAAAATAGGAACAGAAGGAACACTACGAAACTCATTCATTGAAGCCACAGTCACTTTGTAACCTAAACCTCACAAAGACCCAACAAAGAAAGAGAATTTCAGGCCAATCTCCCTTATGAACATTGATGCAAAAATACACAACAAAATACTTTGAAAACCCAATACAAGAACACATCAAATATATCATCCACTATGACGATGTAGGCTTCATGCCAGGTATGCAGGGGTGGTTCAACAAACGGAAATCCATTAATGTGATCCACAATATTAAAAAATTGAAAGAAAAAAACATGATAATCTCCTTAGATGCTGAAAAAGCATTTGAAAAAATCCAGCATCCATTCATGTTTAAACTATTGGAGAGATCAGGGATACAAGGCACATACCTAAACATAGTAAAAGCAATATACAGCAAGCCTGTAGCCAACATCAAGTAAACAGAGAGAAACTTAAAGCAATCCCACTGAATTCAGGGACAAGGCAAGGCTGCCCACTCTCTCCATATCTCTTCAACATAGTTCTTGAAGTCCTTGCTAGAACAAGAAGAAAATTAAAGGAGACCAAAAGGATACAAATTGGTAAGGAAGAAGTCAAAGTATCACTATTTGCAGATTATATGATAGTATACTTGAATAACTCCAAAACTTCTACCAGGGAACTCCTACAGATGATAAACACCATCAGCAAAGTGGCTGGATACAAAATTATCTCAAAAAAAAAAAATCAGTAGCCCTCCTGTATACAAAAGATAAAAGGGCTGAGAAAGAAATTTGTGAAACAACACCGTTCACAATAGCCACAAAGGACATAAAGTACCTTGGTGTGACCATATCCAAGCAAGTCAAAGACTTGTATAAAAAAAACTTCAAGTCTCTGAAGAAAGAATTAGAAGAAGATATCAGAATATGGAACTATCTCCGATACTCATGGCTTGGCAGGGTTAACATAGTAAAAATGGACATCTTACCAAAAGTAATGTACAGATTCAATGAAATTTCCATCAAAATACCAACAGAATATTTTACAAACCTTGATAGAAGATTTCTCAACTTCATATGGGATGCAATGAAAGCAGTCCGAAGAGGAGTTTGAATACCAACAAAGGCCATCATAAGCTAATGGAGGCATCCCATACAAGCAACTTAATGGCATACCTGAAAGACCTAAGAAAAAAGAAGCAGACACACCCAGCAAGAGTAGACCACTAGGAAAAAACAAACTCAGGCCTGATATCAATAAATTAGAAACAAAGATAATAATTCAAAGAATCAACGAAACCAAGAGCTAGTTCTTTGAGAAAATAAAAAACACAGACAAATTCTTAGCCAAACTAAGTAAATGGCGGAAAGACACTATCCAAATCAACAAAGTCTGAAAGAAAAAGATATAATATACACTGAGAAAATCCAAAGAACCATTACCTTTTATGTCAAAAGCCTATATGCTCCAAAATTTGAAAATCTAAATGAAATATACAATTCTCTTTAAAATCCACTTAGCAAAGTTGAATCAACATCAGGTAAAGATATTAAATAGCCTTATAGTGAATAAGGCAATAGAGGCAGCCATCAAAATACTCCCAACCAAAAAAAATCCAAGGGTCAGATGATTTCAGAGCAGAATTCTACAAGACCTTCAAAGAAGAGCGAATACTGATATTCTCCAAATTATTTCACAAAATAGAAATAGATGCAACATGACCAAATTCCTTTGGTGAGACCACAGTCACCTTGATAAATCCTCAAAGATCCCCAAAAAGAAAGAGAATTTCAGACCAATCTCTTTTATGAACAATGATGTAAAAATACTCTATAAAATACTTGCAAACCAAATCCAAGAACATATCAAAGATGTCATCCACCATGACCAAGTAGGCTTCATCCCAGGCATGCAAGGGTGGTTAAGTATATGGAATCCATCAATGTAATCCACTGTATAAACAAATTGAAAAAAAAGACCATTTTCTTAGATGCTGAAAAAGCATTTGACAATATCCAACAGTTATTCTTGTTTAAAGTCTTAGAGAGACCAGGGACAAAGGCACATATCTAAAAATAGTAAAGATAGTATACAGAATATATACAGAATATACAGAATATATACAGAATAGTATATAGCTAACATCAAACTAAATGAAAAAAATGTTAAGTCAATTCCACTGGACTTGGGGACAAGACAAGGCTACACACTCTCTCCAAATCTCTTCAATACAGTACTCGAAGTCCTATCTAGGGCAATAAGACAACTAAAGGAGATTAAGGGGATACAAATTGATAAGGAAGAAGTCAAAGTATCTTGATTCACAGATGATATGACAGTAAACAAAAATGACCCCCAATATTCTACTGTAGGGAACTCCTACAGTTGAAAAACACTTAAGCAAAGTGGCTGGATATAAAGTTAACTAAAAACGAAAAAGAAAACTCAAAAAAATACACTCCTGTATGCAAAGGACAAATGGACTGAAAAAAATTAGGAAAATAACACACTTCACAATAGCCAGTAAAAAAAAAAAAAAAAAAAAAAAAAAAACATAATGTATTTTGGTGTTATTTTCAACAAGCCAGTAAAAAACCTATATGAACAACAGCAACAAAAAAAAACCCAAAAAAGAAATTGAAAAAGATACCAGAAGATAGAAATATCTCTCATGCTTATGGAACAGTAGGATCAACATAGTAAAAATTGTCATCGTAACAAAAACAATCTACAGATTCAATGATATTCCCATCAAAATATCAATATAATTCTTAAGGAATTTGAAAAAATTATTCCCAGCTTCATATGGAAAAATAAAAAGCCAGAATAGCTAAAACAATCATGTTCAAAGACAGATCTTCATTAGGTATCACCTTCCCTGATCTCAAGCTCTACTATAAAACAATAGTAATAAAAACTGCACAGTACTGTGATAAAAACAGAATGGTGGATGAATGGAATTGAAGTGAAGACCCATAAGTGAACCCACACACCTATGGCCACTTGATTTTTGACAAAGAAGCCAAAAGCATGCAATGGAAAAATGACAGCATCTTCAACAAATGGTGCTGGTCTAACTGGATGTCTACATGTAGAAAAATGAAAATAGATCCATATTTATCACCCTGCATCAAACTACAGTCCAAGTTGTTCTAAAGACCTCAACATAAAACCAGATACACTAAATCTGTTAGAAGAAAAATTGGGAAAGAGCTTGATCTCATTGGCATAGAAGGTAACTTCCTTAACAGAACACCAAGAACACTGGCTCGAAGATGAAGAATTAACAAATAGGATCTCATGAAAGAAAAAAGCTTTTATGAAGCAAAGAACTCTGTCAGTAGAACAAGATGACTGCCTACAGCCTGACAAAAGATCTCCACCAACCCTACATACAACAGGAAGAGCTAATAAACAATATTTATAAAGAGCTCAAGAAATTAAACTCCAACAATCCAAATAATCCAATTTAAAACTGGGGTACAGAACTATACAGAGATTTCTCCACAGAGGAATATCAAATGGTGGACATTAAATGCTCAATATCTGTAGTCATCATGGAAATGCAAATGACATTCCATCTTAAACCCATCATGGCTAAGGTCAAAACGTGAAGTGACAGCAAGCTAATGAGAATGTGGAGAAAGAAGAATACTCCTCCATTGCTGGTGGGAGTGCAAACTTATACAACCACTTTAGAAATCAATCTGATGCTTTCTCAGACATTGAAAATAGTGTTACTTCAAGACCCAGCTCTACCATTCCTGGGAATATATCAAAAAGATGCTCCACCATTCAACAAAAATATTTGCTCAACTGTGTTCATAGCATCTATATTCATAATGGCAATAACAGAGAAACAAACTACACATCTCTCAACCAAACCATTGTTTTACAGAAATTGTGGTACATTCACACAATGGAATGCACCTCGGGTATTTTAAAAAAACAAGGAAATTATAAAATTTTCAGGCAAGTAGATGGAACTAAAAATGATCATCCTAAGTGAGTTATTCCAAAACCAGAAAGACATGCATGGTATATACTCACTTGTAAATGGTAATGGCCATAATATAGGATAAACATACTACAATCTACAGACCTAAAGGAGCTAAATAAAAAGGAGTACCCTATGGAAGATGGTCAAGTCTTATTCAAAAGGGCAAATAGAATCGACACCAGAAGTGACTGAGGAGAGGGAAGAGAATGAGAGCCTAACAAACATATCCTCCGAAAGACTCTGCCCAGGAGGGGATCGAAGCAGATGCTAAGATTCACAGCCAAACTTTGGGTAGAGCACAGGGAATTATAGGAAAGAGTGGGAGGATAGAATATAGAAAGACCCAGAGCTGGCAGGACCTCCATAAGAAGACCAACAAGGACAACAAATCTGGGCCCATGGGGACTTGGAGAGATTGATGCACCCACCAAAGACCATTCATGAAGAGGACCTAGACCGCTGCTCAGATGTAGCTGATAGGAAGCTCAGTCTCCATGTTCTATCCGTAGTAAGGGGAGAAGGTGCCTGCTCTGACATGGACTCTGTTGTCTGCTATTTGATCACTTCCCCTTGGTGGAGGGGGCATTGCTATGCCACAGAGGATGAGGATGCAGGCAATCCTAGTGAGACTTGATAGGCTAGGTTCAGATGGTAGGAGAGGAAGGTTCCTTGTATCTGAGATATAGGAAGTGGGATAAGGAGGAAAGAAGAATGGAGGGTGAGAAAAGGAAGAGTCAAGGGAGAAGATTACAATTGGGATGTTTAGTGGATAAATTATTTTTTAATTTAATTAATTTATTTATTGCAATGTGTTCACTTTGTATCCTTGCCATAGCCCCCTCCCTCATCTCCTCCCAGGCCCACCGACCCTCCTTCTTCTGCCCCTATGCCCTTTCTCTAGTCTCCTAATTGGGGAGGAATTCCTTCCCTTCTAGCTTATCAGGTCTCATCAAGGATGGCTGCATCATCTTCCTCTGTGGCATTGCAAGACTGCAACACTCAGGAGGAGGTAATCAAAGACTCGAGTTCATGTCAGAGAATAAATAAAAAAAAAACAAATTTAAATTAAAAATGAATTAAATGGGAATAAAACAAACAAATAAAATTTTAAAAAACCCAAATACAACAGGTAAGGATAGTGTCACAAACACACAATTCAATGACTCAGAAAGCTCAGATAGTGTTAGTGTCATCATTAAATGCCATCCTAAGAAATTAAATATACTCCCTGCCAAATTTCAAATGCATGATGTTGATGAAAATCAACACAATAGCCTATGCTTACATATACAAAACAAAACAAAATAAATACCTAAAACCATATATTCCATGCTCAGCAGCCAATGATGGTGATGTTGATGCCAGGCATGTTGGCCTACATTTAAGCCCAACACTCGACTGGAGTTAGAGCTAGAAGTTCAAAACCAGCCTGTCTACATACAAACTTTCAGGAAACATCCAGGAACTCTGGGACATTATGACAACACACAACATGCTGATAATCAGATTAGAAGAAGAAGGATGAGATCAAAGGTCCAGAAGACATTTTCAACAAAATCATACAAGAAAAATTTCTTAACCTAAAGAAGAAGATGTCTATCAAAGCACAAGAAGCATACAAAATACCAAAGATACTGGATCAGAAAAGAAAGTCCTCTTACCAGAGAATAATCAAAACTCTAAATATACAGAACGAAGAAAGAATATGAAAAGCTGCAACTGAAAACAAACAAACAAACCAAACTAACCAACCAATCCGACAAACCAAAACAAACAAAAACCAACCAAAAAACAAAAAAGGCAGATCTCTTGGAATTAATCCTGTATTCTCAGTAAAAATGCTAGAAGATGAAGGGCTTAGACAGAGTGCTTCTGACTCTAAAAAACTGCAGAAGCCAATACAATACAATACAAATTACTAACCATGCCCAGAAAGTTTCAATCACCAAATGGGGAAAATAAGATGTTCCATAAAAAGGTCAATTTTAAATAATATGTATCTATAAATACAGCCCCACTCAAGGTGCTAAAACCACCACCACCACAAAAATAACAATCACTGTTCAATGATATTTCTTAATAACATCAACCCAAATTCACCAATAAAAAGACACAGACTCACAAAATTGATGATAAAATAGAATCCACCCTTCTTCTAAGTACAACAAACAAAGCTTCACATCAAGACAGACATTATCTCAAGGTAAAGGGTTGGAAAAAGATATTCTAAATAAATGGACTAGAGTATCAAGCTTGTATAGAAATTTTAATATGTAACGAAACAGTTTCCAAAAAAAACTAATCAAAAGATGGCAAATGACATGACATATTAAAATAAAACATCCAGCAATATAACATTTCAACACTTAACATCTATGCCCCCAACCTAAGAGCACCCAAGTTATAAAAGAAACACTTCTGCAGCTTGCATCACATCCTGGCCCTCATAAACCAATAGAGGAAGACTTCAATATATCACTCTCACCAATGGACACTCCTGACCAAACTAAACAGAGAAATGCTCCAGCTAACTAACATCAAAAACTAAATATACCCAAATGATGTTTACAGAACATCCACCCAAGCACAAAAGATTGTTCCATCTTCTCAGCAACTCATACATTGTTCTCCAAAACTGATGATATACTTGAACAGTGGAAGCATCAAAAGATATAAGAAACTTGCAATAATTCCATGAAATGAATATATAACATATCAAAACTCATAGTACACAATAGAAATGTTGACCAGAAGACAGTTCATAGCACTAAGTACATTTAGAAAAAAAAATCTGCAAGATCTCTTACTAGCAACTTAACAGCACACCTAAATACTGTACAACAAAAAGAAGTAAACAAAACTAAAAGGAGTAGACAATGAGAAACTGTTGAACTGTGTCTTCACAGGTAAAACTAAATGTCTCCACAGGAAAGGAATGGTGGATCCAATCAAAATTGATAATGATTAGATTTGAATAGTGGAGATCCCCTGAATAAGCAGAGGTAACTGTTCATCAGACAGCTTGGTCATTGAGTCCACACAAACTTATAAAGACTAGTTTTTTCTTCTTAAATAAAAAGGATACTTTTGTTGTTTCATATGAAAAACAGTTAAGAGGTTTAAATGTTTTAAGTTAATTCAAAGTTATAAACTTGTTTGAGATGGAATAATTTGGAGTGAATATAAAATTTTTGAGCAGTGTAGTGACAGACAGTGCCTTTAATCCCAGCAGAGACAAGCAGTTTACTATTAATTAGTTGTTTTCTGAATTCAGGAGTTACAATGACAGGGTGTTGGTGGTTCACAGCCTTAATCCCAGCATTTGGGAGGCACATGCCTTTTACATACCACCTGGGAAGCAGAGGCAGGCACATATGATTTACATTGATTTCATTTAAAAGCTACATGTAAAAGACAGGCTGAAAATCAAAGTGAATGCACTTTATTATCTAGAAATAAATACACTTTAAGGTATATTTATAAACTTTCAAAGATCTTTTAACTTTAATTGAGATATTATACTTTTTCTATTTCCAAAAAACCAATTTGCCCTATAAAAGATATAACATGCCTAAAAAGGTAGGACCCTCTCCCCTGAATTAGGGATGGGGCAGGGTTTTGATTTAATCTTTTCAGGAGAATAAAATCTTCCAACTAATGAATATGGAGACAACTGGACACATGAAACTTCTGAAGAAAATGACAGATCACCAAAAGAAATTGTCAAAAGGAAAGAAAAAACTGTCCAACTGGTATCACTCACCTTCATGTTGTCTCTTCTGCCTTCTAAAGACATAGTGCAAATTGTCTTTATGTGATTGCTAAGGAACAATCCAAAATCTCTATCTCATATCAGAAAAGTCACCTGGTAAGAAACAGAGGAAAACAGAAAAATGAGGGATGATTCTATTGTCATGAATCTCATAATCTTCTGGCATTATGTGACTTCTGTACTTACCACAAACTTCAATAATTAAGAACGTGTACAGTGTTTGTGAAAGAATGAAGGGGTGAGAGAAAAAGCCAAAAACATAAGCCTAAAATATAGCAAAGTTTACATGAAAAGACCTAAGGAAACTCTAACATGAAAAATGTGCACTGGACCAGAGATAACTTTGATTGTTTTTTAATAAAAATAAAATAAACACAGATTTCACAAATCACACAAGACAAACTCAAAGTGACACCTAAACTGTTATATTTCTAACCCTCCATCTACTACTAACCTCCTTTCCAGAGAGCCCTTTTGCTCTGGAAGTGGAAAATGGAGTTGATCATAAAGATAAGCTATAGCTTGCAGTCCCTCATGTTCCCTGGTGGGTTCAGGCACATCCCAGCCCTTGCCAAAAGTCACACACAAAGCAATGTTGGAGAATAATTTAATATGTTTTCTGATGCATGGATTATGTCACAAGATGTCGAATCTGACCTATCCACTTACCTAAAACCAGGCACACCTGACAAAATTCTGCATCTCAGAAATTCATTTTGTACCCTGGAATTGAATTTCTCTAAAGCATGCCATTGTGACTGGTGGTAGTTGAAAGTTAAAAAAAAAAACATAATCAAGTATTCCTGAAAGATGAGCACCACCACCTATTTTCTTCCACTTTCAAAACGATTTGTAAAATTTGTTACTCAAAGCTGTATGGGGAATACAACATTCATCATTTCTAGAAATGAGACCTTCAGTTTTCCAATCTGTCCACTGCAAAACCAATGCATGTGTGTGCACACTAGAAAGTGATATTATAAGCACCACAACTTTCTACTGCCCAGGCCACAAAGTCCTCACTTCTCTGGACACTCAAGAAGGGTTGGAGGCCAAGGGTCTCTGCCGAGATCACCACATGGAGACCAACAGAACCACAGCCTGAACCACAGTCTGAACCACAGTCCATCTCTTTCAAAGCAGAACAGGCTGTGATAGCTCAGCAGCCTGCTCTTCCTGGCCTGGGGACAATGGCCCCACACTCAGCATGACATGGTCTGGTCTCACTCACAGCTCTTTAGAGCTACCTCAGAGGAAAATCCCAGAACAAACCCATAAACTACCTCCCACTGTTGCTCCTGATTGTTAGGCCTGCCCAGAGTACATCATTATCTTGAACAATAGAGCTGAGTCTCAGGACAGTAGTAGCTCCTCTACCAGTGGATCAAAGATCAAATGATGCAGATAGCAGAGGCATTCTAGCTTTGTCCTAAACCCTATGGGCACACAGAAAACTAGTGTTGTTATAAAAGAATGAAAATCCCAATTATTCGATTTTAAAACCTGCTAGTGCAGAGAGGCAAAGAAAGCATCCATCTGACCCTGCTATTCACCTCACCTCTAAGAGGAAAAAGCCCCAAAAGCTCACCAGTTCAGATGACAGCTCAGGGAGGATAGGCTAAAGGAACCCAAGGCCAAAGGCTTCTAGCTCAAAGTTCAAAAAGCCCAAAATCTACAAAGCTAAAACTCCTTCCACTTTTACCCTGTCTTAAATATATTTCAGCTGAAAGTTCCACTTACTCTTTAATATCTGTCAGCTGGTTTCTTGCTTTGCCTCTTGACCTAGAATTAACACTATTAAATCCTGTGCACAGAGAGCTTTTGAATTAAAGGCATGTTCTAGGGCTGACGGAACCATACCGTAATCACCTGTTTACAATAAATTGTAAATTCTTGGAATTAAGATTTGTGTTAGGGCTCACCCACACCAAACAAAGCACGGGTTTTTACAGTTCACAATCTCAGGGATTACCCTGGGATCAAATATCCTCCAACACCCTCATCTTGGAAATGATTTAAAATTCAATCTTCCACTCTCCCAGGGCACCTGTTCATTTTCCAAGATACAGGTAATTTATGTTACACACTCAGTGTCCAGTGAATTCATCTCTACCTCATAGTTGGGAAGTCCATCAGCCAAACTTCAGTCAAAGCCAAAGAGTAACAACCAATAAAGAAACAAATGGCCATGAATTTGAAAGAAAGGAGTAGTTAATGGGAGCTCAATGAAAATGAGATATAAAACAAAAAGGATGTGGCTGTTCCTACGTATGTTGGAGTAGAAAGTTTATTATAGATAGATGAGAGAACATAGTCAGACACAGGGAAATCTGGGACAGTCTAGAGTTGACATGACCCTGAGCTATGTGAGAAGAGAGGAGAAAGAGAAGTGGAGAGCCTGAACAAAGGGCCAGGAGGATAAACGACAAATGAAAAAGACCAAGTAACCAAAACATTTAGAATACATAGTAAGGACAGCTGGGAGGAGGGCAACTCAACTCCTGGGCTAGAGATCTGTGTATGACACCCATACCTTATAACAGGTGAGGACTGAGGGATGCTGGGAGAACCTGACAGCCACGTCTGCTTTGATTGTTAAGTAGCCTCCTTAACGATTCATCCCAGCATTTGAGATGTAAGAGTAGAGAGAAGAGAGAAGGATGAAATAATTTCATTATAATCTCAAAAATTATTTTTAAAAGTTGAAAATGGCCTTATGGTCCAATATTCTTCAGGTACTTCAGGTATGTATTAGGGCACATCAATTATTACTCAAACCCTTTTTTTCCTCTCAGGTTGTGCATTTTCAAACAGGGACAGAGAGGACATTCCTGTTAGGAATTACCACATGAGTTTCTCCAGATCTATAGTTCAACTATAGAAATTTGCTTTCCAGAAACAAGCTCAGCTCCTAATCCATATTCTTGATTTCACTGTATATGAATCCCTCCAAATGTACAGTTTTCACTTTTACTGTCTAAAGTTGATTACCTGACTCATTGCCATCTTCCCTCCTCCCCCTCCCTTCTTGTGTTGTAACTAAAGCTTCAAAGTAGCTCAGTGAACTCAGTTCTTACACAGGTCCCTCTTTAGTTGTAATTACCCACCTCCAAAAACAAACAAACAAACAAACCAGGAAAGTCAATGGACACTCATTCACTGGTATTCTTTACTTCACACTGACCAGTCAGGGTACACCTGAAAAGAGTTGCAGAACTATGTTCTAAGCACTGGACATTAGAGGTAGCATTCAGTGTTCAAATAAAATGTAAACTACAAAACATGTGAAAGGCTTATCTACAGGAGTCATTGCTTTAAACAAAAACAAATGTCAAAGACTAGAGAAAAGAAATGAAATTCTTAATGACTAGGGATTATCAGATAATATTAACTAATAAGAGACTAGAGCAATGATGCATCAACAAAACAAAATGTAACAATACCAACAACTGACTATTTTAAATATTCATTTATTACGTGTACAGTGTACTGCATGCATGTATACTTGCATGCCAGAAAAGAACACCAGATCTCATTATAGATGTTGTGAGTCACCACCATGTGGTTTATCAGTGGTTTATTGAACTTTTGACTTCTGGAAGAGCAGCCAGTGCTGTTAACCTCTTAGTTGAAAAAAAAAAAAACAAAAAACAAAAACAAAAACAAAACACATAGGTATACTGACTTTGAAAAACACAGGTCATTCTCTTATAGAGGGAAAGCAATTAATAAGATACTATTTGACCTTGCCCCTGTGTACAATATTAGCTGCTAAGACCTGTAACCTGACAGAACCAGCTTTAGCCAATAGCCTGTGTCTCAAATTTGAATTGACATTACTGTGTCAATCAGGATTCGACATATGGGCATAGGACAGTCCCTTAATTTGAAATTCAATATTCACTGGATCAAGCAACCTGACCCAAATTGAACACCCACCAATCTGGTCTGTTTTCATTCGCATTCACGAATTAATAAATACACGTTGGAAAATTACAAATTAAAAAACCTCACCCTGCCACATTTCTACATAATCCAGGATCCTAATCTCTAACAGGCCTGGTTAGCATACTACTTATCTGTGAAGTATTTTACAGGCAGCTTTCCTTCAGCTAAATTCTAACGGGACCACTAGTTTCTCAGCAATAGTAAATCCTTTACATCATCAGTTCTACTCTTCTATATCACAGCTTGATATTGGAGTGCTCTCTGACACAGGACATATCATTTACAACCCCCACGAAATTCAAATGGATCTTTTAGAACTGAGAGAACCTATCTGACACCTCCCAAAGGACACCAAGAACTAGGCCTTAAAAGGTCACTTAAAGGTCACCAGACTAGTGACTCTACCATAAGGTCACCAGGAATTGGGGCATGTTGTAAGATTCTTTACCCAAGGAACAGTCTGACGATAACCACAAGGATGGAAAAGTATCTTAACGTGGGACATATGTGCTGAGCACCCTACCAACCTTGTAGTAGAACATTCAATGACACAGAAAATACCTAACATTCCTGAGGCCTAGAGATAGCTTGCTCAATGTTAGTTATGTTAGCTAGCCAATCACTTTATAAAAAGCTTGCCATTGCTGAATGTCACCCAATCCTGTAACTGTTAAACTGGAACTTCCTGGTCCTTCCTAAAACCCCAGTCAAAACCCTGCCATGCAGCTGCTCAGGGTTCTGCTCTCTGATCCACTCTGTTGGTGATGTTGGAGAGACCAAGCTTAAGCCCAAATAAAATTCTTTGCTCTTACATATGTGTTCCAGCTCCTGATGATCTTTGGGGACCCTAAGATCTGCGCATAACATGTGGGGTCTCATATTGGATCCTCAAGACTCCCAAGCACCCCGGGCACAAGGAACTGAACAACAGCCAGTAAGTGAGCACTCTGTCTGTATCTGTCTGTGTCTGTCTCTGTGTTTCTCTAGTTTCTTTTTTCAGGCCATGGGGCAAAATGCATCTATGTGGTCAGAAAGGTTAGAGCTGATGCTCTGGACAACTGTGGGCCACAGGGAGCCTGGAAGACATTCCAGACCCCCCCCTTGAAGGGCCACATCTGTAAAGGGAGTTGAGCATCCACTTTTCTGTGTTCTCTGGACCTCAGAGAGGAGGAATGTGCCCCTATCTGTAAAGGGTGGTAGAGTACCCAGTTTTCTGTGATCTCTGGATCTTTGGACAAGGACAATGCAGGTAGCTCCTGCAGCAGAGATTCACTGATATCCTACTTTCCTTTTTCCACTGCAGGAGTGGTGGGATCTGCTGTCTGGCTCTGTGTATTTTTCTGCTGCACAAGCAATGGGATCTAGTCTGTGTCTTGTTTAACTGTTTTGACTCTCGCTGTCATTTTTTGTCTCTGGGACTGACTGAGGACATGGGACAAAATCCTTCTATCCCCCTAGACTTGATTTTTTTCCCATTTCAGGAGGCTTGAGCCATGCTTCACAGGCTCCAGTGAGAGTGGCAAGAATGTGGCAATGGATTGATACAGTATGTGGAGCCCCAGGATTGGCACCTCTGCCAATGTTCTCTGGTCTCTGTTCTGGCAGATCTTATCCACTACTCTGGCCTCAGGTCTGGCAAAGTGTGTCCCCTGCTCTGGCCTCTGATCTGGCAGAAATTTGCTGCTGCTGTGGTCTCTGGTCTGGCAGAGTTTAGCTGGTGCTTTGGGCTCTGGTCTGGTAGACAGAGATCAACAAATATGTTGCTGCTCCGTTCTCTGGTCTGGCTGAATGCAGGTCATCATTCCAAACTCGGGTGTAGTTGGATGGAGCCTGATTTGGGGGTGGGTCACCACTAATGGAATAGGATAGAGGGCCCATAGAGAGACAGGCCACTGTTCTGAGTTTTGGTATTTTTTCTTCCATTCTCTTTGAGCGCATTATACCCAGTACATTTTTTTCCTTTGTTGTACTTTTATGATTTTGTTTGCTTGTGATGGTCTCAGTGGGCTGGTGATCAAACAGCTGTGCTCCATTGTGACTTTGCCTTCCCCATGCTCCCAACACTACAAGCTGGGGCACCTCTGGTCATCAGTGGGAACACATATTTCCACATATTTGGCGAGGAAGGCTCTGTTGGAGAGGGGTCTGTGTGCAGATAATCTTTCTGGGCTTGACCTTGTTGCCTCCTTGCTATCTCTATGAGGAAGGTCAGTGACCTGAGGTTAGCTCTAGCTTGGAACAATGACCACCAAATAATGCTCTTAATTGAAAGGTATTGTAGTTATTACTATTATTATTATTTGGTTAGGGTCCCTGTAGCCCAGCCCGGCCTTAAACTAAACAGCTATCAGATGACCTTGAATTTCTGATCCTTCTGCTCCACCTCGTATCAAGTGAGCTACACTCCCAATCCCACAAACTTCTTTTTTTTTTAGCCATAGGTGGCTTCAACAAGGAAGTGAACCAAACTCAAATAGGGAAGGCTTGGCTCCACTGAGTTCCTGGGTCTGAGCCTGTGTACTGGCACTGTACACAGAATACCCACCTAAGCATCTTGATATGTCACTTATTATCATGGCTGTACTTATGAGATTGTCACCTGAGAATGAAAACAATTCTTTTTTAGTTAAGGTCTCATACTGGCAACTAAAAGAATTTTATTAGAAAATCTTAGAAAGCACATGTATGATTGTGGTTTGAATGGGTGGGGAACCTCTGTCAATGTGCTCCCCAAAGTGCTGAAGGTCATAAGCATGGGGAATGGGGAGGAGTAGATGAGGAATTCACCATGTCTGGTATCTACCCCTACCCCCCAGAAAATGAGTTGCTTTACTTAATCACCAATGCAAGAAAAAAATAGCTAGAATGCATTTGAGGTTCAAGGTTTAGAAGTGAGGTTGCAGGGGTCCTTTTGGCAATGCTTTTGAAGAACTGCATCCATTCAAGTGCAATGTTTGTAAATTCACACTGAGCAAGGAAGGCAGGGAAGGGAAGGAGAGGGAGGAGAATAAAAAGGAGGACAGGGGAGAAACAGGTTCAAACTTTTCCTGTCAAGAAAACAAAAAGGAAAAAAATCTTAATGAAGTCCCACTTTTTGTATGTGTGCCCAAGAATTTTTTATCATTATTTATTTAATTTTTTGTGTTAAATATTTTTTTTAATTTTTTAAACTTTTATTAATTACACTTTATTCACTTTGTATCCCCCCATAAACCCCTCCTTCCTCCCCTCCTAATCCCACCTACTTTTCCCTTTCTTCATGAATGATCCTCCCCAAGTCCACTGATAGGGGAGGTCTCCCTTTCCTTCCTTCTGATCTTAGTCTGTTAGGTCTCATAAGGAGTGGCTGCATTGTCTTCCTCTGTGGCCTGAGATCAAAGAGCAGGCCAATCAGTTTATGTTACAGGCAGTCCCTCTTCCCATTACTATGTAACCCACTTGGACACTAACTGTCATGGGCTACATCTGTGCAGGGGTTCTAGGTTATCTCCATGCATGGTACTTGGTTGGAGTATGAGTATCTGGAAAGACCCTGGTGTTCAAATTTTCTCATTCTGTTGCTCTCCTTGTGGAGTTTCTGTCCTCTCCAGATCTTACTATTTCCCACTTCTTTCATAAGATTCCATGTACTCTGCCCAACACTTGGCCATAAGTCTCAGCATCTGCTTTGATAGTCTGCAGGGCAGAGCCTTTTAGAGGGCCTCTGTGGCAGGTTCCGAACTTGTTTCCTGTTTTCTTCTTCTTCTGATGTCCATCCTCTTTGCCTTCCAGGATAGGGATTGAGCGTTTTAGTCAGGATCCTCCCTCTTGATTAGTTTCTTTGGATGTACAGATTTTAGTAGGTTTATCCTATATTATATGTCTATATGAGTGAGTATATACTGTGTGCCAAGAATTTTTAAGTTGTGTTTATGTGTACATTCCTTTCATCATATTTACATATATACTCTAAACGTTTGCTGAATAATGGTGTTTCAATGTCGTTCCCACATTTCAACTGAATTATTTTTGGGCACTAAATCTAAACCTAATTCTTATCAATATTTGGAGGTTTTACTTGTTTTGAATGTGTGGTTTTATTTTCTTAGTTAACAGTGTGTACACAGTCCCTTACACCAGGGTCATCATATTTGTGTCTCTAACAAAGTAATGAAAAACATTAAATAGTACTAATAATGTTAATGACTAAAATGAAAATAACTGAGTGCATTGTACAATGATCTCAGATGCTCTTTTCAGACAGGACATTTTATGATGAAATTTTTTTCATGAGGCACAAAATGCCTGCTAAGCTTAAGGCTTGTTTACAACATTCTCTTGAAAACAAGGTTCAAGATGAATCCTGAAGTCATAACATCAAAAGATATACAGAGAGGACATAATCACCTTTGCAGATATGGGCTCCTAGGGATAAGTATGGTAGGATTCAAAGCTCAGGACACTTTCTGAGAATATGACTTCTCATAAAACCTAATGAAAAAATTGATTCATCCCAGAAAATGAACATATACATAAAACCAAATACATATAAAGCAGGTAAATGTCAGGAGAAGGACCAGGTTAAAAACTAACACCAAATAAGTATCACTGTTGCTGTATCTGGAATTTCTACCTTATTTGGAATGCATAGACAAGAAGACTGTTAACTCCTGTATTGAAGGAAGTGCATCTGCATAAAGAAAAGCAATGTTTCAATTCTCCTGTTCTTTTTTTCTTCTCCCCTTCCTCCTCCTTCCTTACCTCCTATATATGAAGCAAATGTTCTACCTCTTAGTTGTATTCCTGCCTTCTGTACAAAACAGGCAGAAACAGATAATCTTTGGATATAATGAAGCCAGATGCTAAATCTCACTAAAGCTTAAAGGAAGTAACTTGTTATGGGATAAATTAAAGAGAACACAGAGAAGGCAACAGGCATAGAGTAGGGTGTCCTAGTAACAGCAGTAACAGAACAAGATAAAAAGACTCCAGGAAAAATTTTTTACAGATGGCACAATGGCTGGCATTAACAAATAAAATGCTACATGCTCCCATCCTTTAGGTGAGAATTCTGTTTTACTATCAGATTATGAAGATTTTGTTAAAGGAATTTACTTTTTAAAAGGTTATTTGTCCTTTCACAGAGAGTTATTGTGAATTAGGTACCCAATACTCTGCTAAGTCCTGAACACACAAAAATGATTGATGTAAACACCACTTTCTCTATAAGCTTACAGTCTTGTGGGGTAATCCACCATAAACAAACCCATAGACCATGCATAGAAATGTATACATCACTATAAATTCCACTATGAAACCTAAAGGAAAGCAAGAGGTACCTAACACCCCAGAAAAGATAAAGAACATACATATTCAAAGGCTGAGAGATGAGAACATTTTAGTTCAGTAGGTGAAATGAAAGAAGGTGAATTTGTTTTCAGTATACTAGGGAAGAAGAATGGAATGATGATGATGATGATGATGATGATGATGATGATGATGATGATAATAATAATAATAATAAGATTAAAGAAGGATGGTAGCCATCCCTCTCTGCTGCTCCTGTTTTTTTCATCCTTGCAACCCTCTCATGTGACTCTATGCCCTCTAGTGGTGACGGGAGGCAACTTCTCCATCATTTCTCCCTGGAACTGTTGATGGTTTGTTTAATCAGCAGAGCCTGCAGGGCTGGTGGCCTCCAGGGAGAACCCATGAACTGGAGGCTCTGGCAGGGTGACTCCAGGAAGTGACCATGCTTCCTCAGCCCGGTTCTGGATGGAACTCGGAACCCTGGTTGCCAGGTAACGGGAGGCCAGCAGCAGCAACAGCAGCCTGGACAGACCAGCCGGTCCAGAGGAGCTGGAGAGATGAGTCTCTTCTGCTTCCAGACCTCCACGGGCTCAGGTCTCAGAGAAGACAGCGGTGGTCGCCTGTGCCGCTGCTGGAGACATGTGGTGCGCTCCTTGACACATTTCTGGCCTGTTCCCCACTGGGAGACCAAGGTAACCAGGGCCGTCCTGCAGCAGGGAAGCTTTCTGGTCCACCCCACCCCCCATCCACCGCGATCGCAGCCTGGAAGAGTGTTCCTGTTGGGACACTGAGGAACGCTTTTCATGCCTGCTTCCCGCTTAGGTGTAGGGAAATTGGTCATTGGTGCCCCTCGGGGTTTGCACACTTAAAGCCTCCCTCCTGCCCTGGTCCTTCCTCATAGCGAAAGGTAGTGAGCCTTCCTTCATGGCATCCTCATGCTCAGCAATGATGACATGGACTATGTGAAGCAGATGATTCCCTATTTGCCCACCTTCTGGCCCTTTATCCAAAGATTGCCACCATCTGGTTGGTTCTGGACCTGATGCTGAAAAGGCAGGAGAGTGGTTCCACCAGGGATCTAGCCAGCTCTCAGATCTTCTCCTGCTGTTTCCCAGGGCCAGTGCCCTGTGCCCTCACAGAACCGGACGTGTGAATCCCAGCAGCCTGAGTCCCAGGCCAGACCCCTTAAAGTGACATGGCCAAACATGGGTGATTGTGGCAGGGTGGGGCTCTCACAGGTGCCATTCACCTTCCCCAGGGAATCTCACACACCACCATTTCTCATGCCCTTAGCGACCTTTCCCAGTTTGTGTAAAGGATTCTGGACCCCATTTGCACTGTTTGTTATGGATGGAGCCCCTAGCACCCCCACACCCATCCCTGGGAAGATTCTAATAGTTCCTTCTAGATGTCTGGGTGGCTTGGGGACATGGGGCAGTAGGGGTATCACCCCCATGAACTGTCACAGGTATAGATCCTTCAGGCGGAAAAGCAGACAAAGACATGAGTAGGCTTGGGGTGGAGGGGGAGGTGAGCAGGAAGGGGCGTTTAAGGCCAGGGTGGAGGGCCAATTTTGGCCAGGAGCCTCACCTTTGGGGTTCTCTACCTAGGGACTGTCCTCACGACCTAACCTGCTGGTAGAGGATAGAGGTTTCCCACTGGGCTCCTAGGTTTTGAGCAGCAGAGGGAGAGACAAAAAAGGAAAGGCCCTGGGGGATACCAATGCCCCCCCGCAGTTCCAAAGAGAGGCCAGACTCCCGACACAGTGTCCCTTTGCCCTGCTCTCACCCACAGTGCCATCTTCTCGTTCTTGTCCCAGTGGCTGCAGAAATTCCCCCAGGATTTCTCTGGGCCCCCGGACCTGGCCATCGTGAGACGGCTGCTGGACTATGCAAGGATCCATGTGCCCACTGCAGAGTCGGACTGCCAATCTGGGGAGATCCTCCGGGCAATGGATAAGCCCTAGATAAGCTTAAGCCTGAGAAGGAGGAGGAGAATTAGGAGGAGGATGAGGACCCGAGGGAGGCGCCTAGTGAGGTAGCAGCTGATTCCAACCCCATGTCCCACAGGGGAAGTGTCCTGAAGCTCTGGCCAAGGAAGCAGAGGAGGAAGACTGTCAAATCGACTGTCCTGCGGGTAGGAGAGGGGACTGTGCCTTCCCTGGCATGGAGAGGCCATCTTGGGTTAGCTCACCCCATTCTGCGTGCCTTCAGGCTGCTCCCTTATCCCAGATGACGGCTCACCCCTTTCTTTGCCCAGATCCGGGGCTACTTGGGGCCTCAACTGCAGAGCTGTCCATGCAAGACACCTTGGTGGTACAGGAGAAACGGAGCCTGGTTTTGGAGGCAGATGCTAAGCCCAAAGACGATGCTGAGATCCTGGATCCCATGGCTGCAGGATCCCCAGTCTTGCCAGAAGCTGGACCAGTGCAACCTCTGGCTTTAGCATCAGAGGACACACAGGCCCTTGTGGACTTGGCGGATGAGCTACTGTTTCTCTCCACTGTAGTGCACTTGGGGGCACCCATTCCCCTGTCCCCGCTGCCCGAGGTAGACATATAGTTCGTACAATTGCCGGCTGAGCTGCATCCAGCGCCTTCTCCCCTTAGAGAAAAGATTCCCTTAATTTTGTATATTTTTAAATTGCTGTTTTTCACTCTTGTGTTATTGTTGTTGGTTTCATAGTATTATTATTTAAAACGTGTTGCTTACTCAACTTAAGTGATGTATTCAGAGATGGGGCCTCCCCATCGGCCCACAGTGGGTGGCTTAGCCAAGGGGTATGGAGCCTGTTTTTGTTGAGAGTTTCCTGCGAGTTGGGCATGTGCATCCATCTATAGAAGATGCTGCCAGGTGTGTAGTTGGTGCGCAGGGGGTCTACTGGGATAGATTGAGCCCCAGAAAAAAAAGCCCAACAGGGCCAGTGCTTGACAGCAGAATTTTGGGGCCACAGCTGGGCCAAGAGCTAGGCTCTGAGGACCAGGACCAGGACCAGGACCAGGAACAGTACCAGGACCCAGCTCTGTGGACACTATCCCTGAGGGGAAAAAAAACCCTATAATTTGAGATACAGAGTACATTTTGGGGGATCATTTAAATACATGATATTTCTACATAGCCATGCCTGTTTTAGAACTCAGTTTTGGAGCTGGGCATGGTGGCACACACCTGTAATCCCAGCACTCAGGGAAGAAGAGACTTGAATTTGAGGCCAGCCAGGTCTACAAAGTAGATCTAGGACAGCCAAGACTACACAAGGAAATTTTGTCTAAAAAACAAACAAATAAATGAACGAACAAACACAAAAGAGAGCTAATTGTGTGGACCAAGCTGACCATAATCTCAGAAAGATTAGGTTTCCATGGACTCCCAGGTCTACGATGACAGGGATGCATCTCTGAGCAAAGCTAAGATATTTTTAATGACTTATTCTTGAATCAAGGAATGAATGGATAAAATAAGATGTACACAGGTAACATTTTTTTTCTTTTAATGAACAGTAATAAGTCTTCAAATTCTACATTTATTTACAATTGCAAAATCATTTCTGATGTTGTCAGTAAGTGGGTTTTCTCCTTTGCTTTAATTTCATCCATTGAAAAATGTTTGAGTATGTATGTGCCATGAGAGGACAACTTATTGCTGTTTACTATCTGTTTACATCCCATATATGAGTTTTCAACATGAAACCCAAAGAGTCTTTTGACCAGTGAAAGAACTGGCCCTTATTTAGGTTTAAAAATGATTTATGTATGTGCTGGTGTGTGAATTTGTACATACAAAGGCCCAAGTATAGAAATATTAGAAAAATTCTATAGGAGTAATATTGGCTACCCAGAAATTGAGCTCAAATCATCAGGCTTAGAAACAACCAACTATTCCCACTGAGACAACTCTCTGACATTCACTTGTAGATCTGAGACAGTTTTATGAATAAGTCTTTACTCCTAAGAATGAACTAACACATTCCAAAAAAAATGACAGCATTATATCATTTTAATTTGTACATAGCATTTATTATTATTATTATTATTATTATTATTATTATTATTATTATTATTATTATTTCATGTTCTTCCATCCTTATAGGACAATAGGTTTATAATCTGGATAGAAGACAATGTTTTACTGATGTAATATTTCAATTAAGTTTATTTGAGTATCAATGAACTCAGTGGGGAATGTCTGTGGTAAGCAAAACTGGCAACATGACTTTGAACATATAACAATGACTAAAATAAACCCCACAAAGCTGTCACCAAGTCTTCATACATTTGTCATGGCCTAAGAACCCATAGTCAGATTACACATACACACACAACATGCTGTTTTGAAATAAATATCATTGCTGTTACATTATTCAGCACCTCTAGATAATTCTCTCAGAAGGCAGTACTTCAACATTATGTGTCATGTAGTAACTAATGGGAACATAAGAAGAATGGAACTTCAAATAACATATATATGTGTGTATATATATATTCATATATATTTATGCATATATACATACATACATATACACTATTAAGCATTTTAACATTAATGTTGGTAAAAATAGAACACATTGGGGGAACATCTTCCACCCTTGGACGTGTACTCAGAAAGCTGACATGAGAATCAAGACTTCAAATGCAGCTTTGCCTAATTACTGACATCCAAATCAGGTTTGAAAACAAACATCTTAAAGGAATTTGTGAAAATGAAAAACAAAAGCACCATGCTTTCTCAGAGGCCCTTCATTGAAAAGCATGATCACATACCACATGGTATAAATAAGCAATGGATCACATAGATGATGGGAATCCCATTCTATACTTTTCAGCAGAAAAATACCTATCAGCAAGTGGAAATGCATTAGATCAACAGCAGCCACAGAAAGAATAACAGATTTACCTAATAAACTTCTGTGATTGGATTTGATACACATACATCAAACTTCAATACCTACTCCAATGTTTCAAAATATAGAACACAACCACAATTGGTGACTTCCTCCATTACGTTATAAGTGAACATGGTAAATAATTTACTTCCTCCAAGGCTATGATGAAAAACAGATTAAAAAAAAATTTTTTAGTAGATTCTTAGGGAGTACAGATTTTAGTATGTTTATCCTGTATTATATGTCTAATACCCACTTATGAGTGAGTATATACCCTGTGTGTCTTTCTGCTTTTGGGATACCTCACTCAGGATGATCTTTTCTAGATCCCACCATTTGCCTGCCAGTTTCATGATTTCCTTATTTTTAAATGCTTAGTAGTATTCCCATGTGTAAAAGTACCACAATTCCTATATCCATTCCTCAATGGAGTGGGACCTGGGTTGTTTCCAGCTTCTGGCTATTACAAATAAAGCAGCTACAAACATGGTCCAGCAAATGTCCTTGTTGTACACTTGATCAAATTTTGGATATATACCTAGGAGTGGTATAGCTGGATCTGGAGGTAGCACTATTCCTAATTTTCTGAGAAATTACCACATTGATTTCCAAAGTGGTTGTACAAGTTTACATCACGACCAGACATGGAGGAGTGTTCCCCTTTTCACACATCCTCTCCAGAATGTGTTGTCACTTGAGTTTTCGATCTTTTCTGTTCTGATAGGTGTAATGTGATATCCTGGGTTCATTTTGATTTGTATTTCCCTGATGACTAAGGAAGACTTTTGAGGGGGCAGGAGTTCCACAAGGAGGGCATTGGGACTGATACTCCAACCAAAGACCATGCATGGAGATAACCTTGAACCTCTTCAACTCCTGCCCAGATATATTCCATGGCAGCTCAGTCTCCAAGTGAGTTTCCTAGTAATGGGAACAGGAACTGTCTTTGATATGAACTCAGTGTCTGGCTCTTTGGTCACCTCTCCTTGATGGGGGAGCAGGCCACAGTAGAGGACAATGCAGCCAGTTCTGATGAGATCTCATAGGCTAGGGTCAGATGAAATTGGAGGAGGACCTCCCATATCAGTGGACTTTAGGACAGAAATAGGAGGAAGTTAGGAGGTTGAATAAAGGAGGGGATGAAGGATGGAGCCACAGCATGGATACAATGTGAATAAACTGTAATTTACAAAAACATAAATTTTTTAAAAGTTAAAAAAAAGAAACAACCTTCAGATACTAGAAGGTTTTTTTGTTTACATCCCAGGATATTGTTTTTTAAGAAAGAGATTTTCTGTATAGCCTTGACTGACCTGTCATACTTTCTAGACCAGGCAGGCCTTAAACTAACACAGATCCATTTCCTTCTGCCAGTCATAGTGCTAGTATTAGAGGCATTTGCCAACAATCCAGGCTTTGATTTTTTTAATTTAATTTAATGTTTTATTTTTGCGACATGGTATCTCAGTGCATCATTGCCAATCCAGGATTCTCTTTGTAAACCAGGCTGACCTTGAACTCACAGAGACCTACCTTCATCTGCCTCTCAAGTGCTGGGACTATGGATGTGTGTCACCATGCCTTGTAAGACTTTCTTATAGCCTTGTCACACTATGTGATTTCAGATATATCTAGCCACACATCTAGCCTGTTTTTTTAGACAATGTTTCTCTCTAGCCGTGCATGTCCTGGACTTGCTTTGTAGACCAGGGTGACACTGAACTTACACAGCAGCATGCTTGTGTCTCCTAGAGAGACAGGATTAGAGATATGTGCCACAAAGCCTGGCTCAGATTTTTTATTTCAATAATATATCTATATGATTAAAACATAAATTGAAACATATACATATGATTAAAACAAAATGTATATATTAATATATAACATATTTATTAAATATATTGGTTTATATTACTATATTTAGTGAGAATATATTAATTATACATATGAATATTTTGGTATTTTGAGAGAGGGTTTCTCCTTTTAGCCTTGGCTATCTTGGACTAGATCTGTAGACCAGCCTGACCTTGAACTCACAGAGACTGGCCTGCTTCTGCCTGGCAGAGTACTGGGATTAAAGGCCTCTGCCAACTCTTAGTATTTAGGCACCTGTTTCTGGCTTTCCTAGCAACCTGTGATGACATTACGTGTTGACTGCCAGGGAGGGCAGGTGTGGTTACTTTGCTCCTTAAAAGGATCTGCCTGCCCACTTTGTCTCTCTCTTGGCCTCTCGCCCTCTTGCTATTGCCTTCTTGCGCTCTCCCCCTTCTCTGTTGGGGTGCCCCCTTCTCTCTCTTCTGCTATCATGTCCTGCTGTCTCCTTCTCTCTCTCTCTTCATCTCCATCCGAGAGACCACCTGAGTATGCAAACAACTGTAAAATAAAAAACAGCTGTGACTATTCCCATCTTTGAATTAAAGCCAGAGCCACGTAGCTCTCAAAAGGCAGGATAAACTGCTCCGAGATAGGTTTTAAAAAATAACGGCAGGGTGAATTGTTTTGAGAAAACTCACAAATGGCCAAAAACTGCAAACAACTAGCTGTAAACTATCTTCATGCTATTCTTGCTGACCAATCAATGTATAGAGCAAAAGTGGCCAGATTTTTAAGTATAAAAATCCTGTGCTTTGCATGCTTGGGGTCGTCTCCTGTCTTTGGAGGGGTGACCGTATCACGATTGGAAAAACAAAAAACAAACAAACAAACAAACAAACAAAAAACTCTTGCTTTTGCATGGAGTCGTGGTCTGTGGGGATTTCTGGGAAGGGCGCAATCTTGAACTCCTGAGCTGTGAGACCCCAGGCCTTACATTTTTGGTGCGTTTGACCGGGAAAGGGCGTGCCCCTTCCCCAACCCTCATCAGACTGAGTTCGGAGGTTGAGCTCAAAACAGGTTAGTCTAATTTCTGTTTTGCTTTGCTTGTTTCTGTCTTACCAATCTGTTTCTGTTTAGGCGCCTATCTAGACCTTTTTTTAGTCATCTGATCATTCATTGTGATAGACAGACGTATCAGACTATCACTTGACTGGGAACTGGAGGACGCTCCGGTTTGGGAGGCTAGGATTGGGACGCTCCTCCTCCCATCTATTTCCTGTTAGAGATGGCTGCCGCCAGGCAGCCTTTCAATCAGAGTTCTGTGGTACCACCCTCAAGGGCGTCCTTGTCTAATTGTCTGTCTCGTTCTCTTTGTCTCTATCTGTGTTTCCTCTTTGACTTTCTTGACAGATGACTTTATTATGGGACAAACTGTGACTACACCCTTATCCCTCACCCTTGATCATTTCTCAGAGGTGAGATATAGGGCACATAACATTTCAGTTGAAGTTAAAAAGGGAAAATGGCAAACTTTCTGTTCCTCAGAGTGGCCTACTTTTCAGGTTGAATGGCCACACGAGGGCACCCTTTACCTTGACAAGATCCTTGCTGTCAAGATTAAGACCCTCCAGACTCCAGGAGGCCCTCTGTCTAAGGATCAGTGTGCATATTGCAAGGAGAAAGGACATTGGATCAAGGATTGTCCTAAAAGGACGAAAAAGCCAGAAAAACCGAATGCCCAAGCCCTGGAGACCCAGGTCCTAACCCTGGATGATGACAATGATTAGGGGGGGACAGAGTTTGAGCCCTCACCCAGAGCCCAGGGTAACCCTTAAGATGGACGGGAAGCCAGTCGACTTCTTGGTGGACACTGGCTTCCAGCATTCTGTTCTGTTACAAGATTTTGAAGCTAAAAAAGAAGAAATCATCGGTCCAAGGAGCCACTGGATGTAAACAATACTCATGGACTACCCGAAGAATGGTGGTCCTTGGAGTGGACCGGGTATACCACTCATTCTTAGTTCTCCCTGAATGCCCATACCCGCTGTTAGGGTGAGATATTCTAACTAAGATAGGAGCCCATATCCATTTTAGACCAGATGGCCCACATTTGACAGACAATAAAGGAGATCCCATTCATGTACTGAAAATTCAACTGGAAGATGAATGCCGCCTTTCTGAAAAGGTGGTAAGTCCAGAAAAAGACATTGACTGGTGGCTACAGAGATTCCCCGGGCATGGGCTGAAACAGATGGCCTAGGAAAAGCAGAGAAACAGCTCCAGTTCTGATAGAGCTGAAGCCTCAGGCTACCCCAATTACGGTGTAACAATATCCAATGTCTAAGATAACCCGTGAGGATCCACCCTCACAAACAGAGGTTCCTTGATCTAGGGGTTCTCAGAAGGTGCTATTCTGCCTGGAATACTCTATTGCTGCCAATTCAGAAGCCTGGATGCAATGACTATTGACCCCTACAGGACATGAGGGAAGTTAACAAACAGGTCATGGACTTACACCCTACTGCACCCAACACATATAACCTGTTGAGTTCCCCTCCCCCTGACAGGGTTTGGTATATGGTCCTGGACCTTAAGGACACATTTTATTTTTTTGTCTCCAACTCAGCCCTACCAGGCAAGACATTTTTGCTTTTGAATGGAAAGACCCTGACTCAGGGGACTCAGGTGAGCTTACATGGACTCAACTTCCTCAAGGTTTAAAAATTCTTCTACTATATTTGATGAAGCCCTACACTGGGACCTGGCACACTTCCGGGCCACCAATCCCCAGGTAACTTTTCCCCAATATGTGGATGACATTCTATTAGCTGCAAATTGTAAAGAAACCTGCCTTAAAGCCACCAACTAGCTGTTACAAGAGCTGGGTGACCTTGGATATAGAGCATCAGCAATAAAGGCCCAGCTCTGCAGGAAACAGGTCAGTTATCAGGGATATATATTAAGAGAGGAAAAGAAATGGCTATCAGAGGCTAGAAAAGAGACTGTATTTCATATTCCCCCTCCATGGACTACTAAACAACTGAGGGAAATTTTAGGTACAGCAGGGTTTTGCCAGCTGTGGATTGCAGGATTTGCCAAGATGGCAGCCCATCTGTATGCCCTTACAAAGGGCAAAGACTTTCATCTGGGGAAAGGATGAACAAGCCACATTCGATAATATCAAACAAGCCTTAATGTCGGCCCTAGCATTGGGACTCCCTGATGTAACCAAACCCTTCCATCTTTATGTGGCTGAGAAACAGGGAATGGCCAAGGAGTTGCTAACACAGAAAATTGGACCCTGGAAGAGACCAGTAGCCTATCTATCCAAAACGCTTGATTCAGTAGTGGCAAGATGGCCAACCTGCCTTCGAATAATAGCAGTAGTAGTGGCACTATTAAAAGATGCAGACAAACTGACTCTATGACAGGACCTCACCATCTATGCTCCTCATGCCCCTGAGAGTGTCATAAGGCAGCCACCTGATTGCTGGCTCACGAACACTTGCATGACACCTTACCAGGCTTTGCACTTGAATAATGATAGAGTCACCTTTGAACTGGCTATGGAGCTAAACCCTGCCACCTTATTTACGGATCTAGAAATCCAGCCCCTGGAGCATGATTGTTTGCACGTTCTAGCAAAGGAACAGGGATGGTGCAAGGACTTGAGAGATCACCCTCTTCATAAAGCTGAGGTGACATACTATATGGATAGGAGCAGTTTTTTTGAGAATGGAAGAGAAAGGCAGAGGCAGTGGTGGTAGATGGACATAAGGTAATATGGGCCCAGGCATTGCCAGAGGGCACTTCTGTTCAGCAGGCTGAATTGATTGCTTTAACCCAGGATTTAACTCTGGAAAAGGGTAAAAAGATAAATATCTACACTGATAGTCAGTACGCCTCATAAAAAGCCCATGTGCATGGGGCCATCTATCATCAGAGAGGCCTGCTAACATCAGCTGGTAAAGAGATAAAAAATAAAAAGAGATAAAAAATAAAAACAAGATTCTGACTTTGCTCAATGCACTGTTGCTGCCCAACAAGGTAAGCATTATTCAATTCCTAGGACAGCAGAAGGTTGAGACTTCCAGGGCACCAAAGGGGAATAACATGGCCGATCAGGAGGCTAAAGTAGCTGCTAGAGGAAACTCTGCCCCAGTGGTATTAACAGCTGAACTGCCCAGAGAAGAATGACTAAACTGCTCAGAAACTGACTTAAAGTTAATATGGCAAAAATGGGATATTTAACACCAATGTGGGGGCATAGATTGACTCTAAAGGTAAGATAATTCTACCCCAGGAAGATGCTGAGAGATTGATAACTCAGATGCATAAGTGGACTTACTTGGGGGCAAAGAAATTGGCTGAAGTTGCCCTCCAATACCCGTACCGAATACTAAACCTCACCATCCTAACTGAGAGAGTGACTAGGACATGTGAACCTTGCCAGAGAGTAAACATAGGTAAGAATTTCCAGAGCCCAGGAAAGCGGCTAAGAGGAAGTAGACCCAGAATGCATTGGGAGGTGGATTTCACTGAAATTAAACCAGACAGGTATGACAATAAATATCTCCTGGTTTTTGTGGACACTTTTTCAGGATGGGTGGAAGATTTTCCCACAAAGAAAGAAACCACAATGGTCATGACCAAAAGATTCTGGAAGACATTTTCCCTCAGTAAGGTATTCCAAAGCTAATTGGGTCAGACAATGGGCCAGCCTTCCTTGCTCAGGTAAACCAGGAGGTGGCCAGATTTCTGGGACTTGATTGGAAGTTACATCATGCTTATAGACCCCAAATCTCAGGACAAGTAGAGAGAATAAATAGAACTCTAAAAGAGACTCTCACAAAATTGACAATGGAGACTGGGGGTGACTGGGTGGTGCTTCTTCCCTTGGCCCTCTTTAGAGTCAGAAATACTCACTCCCTACTAGGCTTAACTCCCTTTGAATTACTATATGGGGTTCCTGCTCTCCTACCTTGACTCTTCTTGGGGACCCTCTTGACATAACTAGTGATAACTCTGACTTGTCCAGGCTAAAGGGACTGCAGCTTATGCAGAAAGAAATATGGAGCAAGGTTGACAGTGCTTATGCGCCCAGGTCCTTGGAGGTGCCCCATCAGTTCCAGGTGGGAGATCTGGTATATGTGCAGTGACATGGCAGCCAGAATCTGGAACCTCAGTTGAAGGGTCCTTATTACATCCTGCTCACCACCCCAACTGCCAAAGTAGAGAGCATCACAGCTTGGGTCCATGTGTCACACGTTAAGCCTGCTCTTCATCAACCTGCAACACCTGGAAAGTCCAAGCCTACAGCAACCCACTAAAACTGAAACTCATCAGGGACAATAAACTCTCAGACCAGAACTCCCCTTTGTCAGGGAAAGTATAAGTGAAGTTCAGGTCCTGATGCTCCAGAAAGAGTATCAACCTCTCCATGAGGTTGATCTACAGTTTTAGGGTTAAAATTGAGGCAAAAAGGGGGGGTGTGAGAGACCACCTGGGAATGAGAAAAACAACAGTGATTATTTGAATTGAAGTCAGGTGTAGATAACTCTTGAAGGAAAGGGTCAACTGTTCTGAGAACAACTATCTACAACCACCTGTAAACTATCTACAACCACCTGTAAACTATCTACAACCAGCTGTATACTACCTAAAACCAGGTGTAAACTATCTTCATGCTATTCTTGCTGAACAATCAATGTATAGAGCAAAAGTGGTTTCAACTTCAGGTATAAAACCCTGTCCTTTGCATATTTAGGGCTGTCTCCTGTCTTTGGAGGGGGGACCCTATAGAAATTGAAATAAAACTCTTGCTTTTGCCTCAAGTTGTGGTCTATGAGTGTTCCTGGGAAGGGCACAATCCTGAGCTCTTGAGCAGTGAGACTCCAGGTCTTACAACATGAAACTAAAATGCTTTTGCAATCCATTCTTTAGGTGGTGGAGCAGCTTATAAAATGGGAAACCTCTTTACAAGCTATACAACAGACAGGTTCAATTCTAGACCATTCAAAGAAGTCATAAAATGTAAACATGAACAAAAAAAAAAAAACACAATCCAGAAAGATAATCCTCAGTGAGGTGTCCCAGAAGCAGAAAGACATACACGGTATACACTCACTTTCAAGTGGATGCTAGACCTATAAGATAGGATAAACAAACTAAAATCTGTACACCTAAAGAAGATAAATGAGAAAGAGGACCTAGGTTAAGATGATCAATCCTCACTTAGAAAGACCAATGGGATGGATATAGGCAAAAACAAGAAACAGGACAGAAGCCTGCTCCAGAGGACCAATGAAAGACTCTACCTAGCAGTGTATCAAAGCAGATGCTGAGACTCATATCCAAACCTTGGGCAGAGCACAGGGAATCATATGAAAGAAGGGAGAGTTAGTGTGACCAGGAGAGGACAGGAACTATATTCTTAGGTGCAAGTCTGAGCATCTGTCCAAGCTTATTTCTGGCTGGAGTCTCTGAGACAATGGTCAGGTTAGGGTCCAGGCAACCGGGTTTTACAGTCCCAATTCTGGGCGTTCTCAATGTGGTCAAATATCGTCCAACAGAGCCTGATATTCTTCTTCTGTGAGAGGAGCCTCGAGTGTTGGTTCGATCTGCTCCCATGGTACATCTGGGTCCAGAGCGGCTGGTCCCTGTTCCTCTTCCACTGTTCTCGCCAGTTGCTCCAGGAAGAGCTGGACAGGGCAAGAGTTGCTGGATTCTGGGTAGGCCTCTGTGAAGAAGGTGAGTTCGGGTCTTGACATCAACGCTTCTGCACACTGGCCTCCTGCAGAACCCGATGTCAACAAGCTGTCGCGGGAAGCCTCCTGCTCAATGCAACACGATGCTCCAGGAGCCCTTTCCGGGCCAGGAGAGGCAGGCAGGTCCTCACCTTTAGCTGTGCTCCCTCCAGCGCGGCCTTTCTGCCTGGCCTTTCTGTTCTGGAACCATATGTGGACGGTGTCCTCAGGCAAACCTGTGCTCAGGGCCAGTTGCACCCTCGTGGCATAGTCTGGGGATGGAGAGATCTCAAAAGCTTGCACTAGCATGCTGATCTGCGCTGGACTAAGCCGCGTTCGAGGCCTTCTCCGTTCTGAGGGCGGGCCTCTTGCTTGTTGTACCCTGGCGACAAGCTTTTCAGGAGGCTGTTGGGAGGCTTCATGGCTGGAGCCTGCGGTGGTCTGCTTTGAGGTCTTCCTCGACATGCCAGTTCTGTTTCTGCGGTTTTGAAACCACACGCGGATGGAGGACTCTGGAACTCCGAATTCCCTGGCCAGTTCCTGCCTGGTCCTGAAGCTCGGGTAAGGTGTCTTGGCGAAAACTGAGAGCAAGACCTCCTTCTGCTTGGCCTGCCAAACAGTCTTTTGACGCCGGGATGTCTTTGCCGTGCTGCAGCCACCCACATCTGCCTGATCTTCCATCCTGCTGAAGACACTTTGACAGGAGTTCTTCCTCTCCAGTGTGTACTCAGAACAACACCCAGGAAAGTGCAGACTATGGCAAATGCGTAAATTAGTCCGCTGCTCACCCTTAAATACCGACCTGAAGCCCCACCCACTCCCTCGAGGCCTCCAATTACAGGCCAAACCGTGGAACGCTCTTCTGCTTCCAAACTGTGAAACCCTTCCTTCCTCTTGCGAATTTTCCCATATCCCACCCTAAAGCAGCCTTTCCAGAAACAGTTGGCCTTGTGTTCTACCCAAATTCCACTGCTTAGCTCACAGTACGCACCTGTGTTGGCCCACAAGGAGTTTGAGGGGAGAGTCTAAGGCACGGCTTCTGATGATCAGGCAAGGAGAAGAGGCATAAGCCAGGAGCAGTCTTTGCCTACTTTAACAAGGTCATTCATTCAGCTCTGGCTGATGCTCAAGGAGGAACGTGGCTAGAACAGATCTTGCACTCTGCGTGTGCCGTCTGCCTTAAGTTCCTTTGAGCTCCAGTCACCCGGTGTATGATTTCAACAATCTAAATATGGTTAGGACCCTGCAAGTCTAAGCATTTGGGCAAAGAGTAGACTTATCCTGCAGAAAGACTCCTGGAATTATTTCTGAATTTCTCCTTCAGTGGCAGACTACAGAAGGTGTCAACTTCACTCTTGGACCCTCTGGTTCCACCTATTTAATCCACCATACACTTTGTGCGTGTAGAAGGCAATCTCCCACAGCCTTTCTTGAATGTCTGATGGAGGCATACAGCTGGTTTACAACCTATGACCCTACCTCAGATGAGTGTAAGCCAATGGTGACTATAATCTTTATAGACCAGTCAGCCAGAGATATTTGTAGAAAGCTCCAGAAAATAAAGGGTTTACAGGACAAGTCGTTGAAGGATTTAGTGCAGGTGGCAGAAAAGGTTTTAGACAGCTGGGATATGGAAGAAGAGAAAGAGGAAAGAAAGCAGAAAGAGCAGGAAGTGAGAGAAAGAGAAAGGAAAAGAGGCAAGACAGAAAGTTGACTAAGATCCTGGCCACTGTAGTGCAGTCATAATGATAGGGAGAGAGTTCCTGGAAATCAGAGGGGCCCTCTGTCTAAGGAATAGTATGCCTATTGCAAGGAGAAAGGACACTGGATCAAGAATTGTCCCAAAAGAAAATTGAAGCCCTACACCGGGACCTGGCACACTTCTGGGCCACCAATCCCCAGGTAACTCTTTTCTGATATGTGGATCATATACTATTAGCTGCAGATTATAAAGAAACCTTACTTGAAGCCACAGATCAGCTGTTGCAAGAGCTGGGTGACCTTGGCTATAGACTGTCGGCGAAAAATGCTCATCTCTGCAGGAAACAGGTCAGTTAAGAGGTGGCTATCGGAGGCTAGAAAAGAGACTGTATTTTATATTCCCCCTTCATGGACTACTGAACAACTGAGGGAAATTTTAAGTAAAGAAGTATTTGCCAAGATGGCAGCCCCTCTGTATCCCCTTACAAAGGGCATTGATTCTTGCATCTGGGGAAAGGATGAACAAGCTGCATTTGATAATATCAAACAAGCCTAATGTCTGCCCCAGTTTTGGTACTCAGATTGTGACCAAAACCTTCCATCTCTATGTGGCCGAGAATCAGGGAATGGCCAACAGATGCTAACACAGTAAATTGGACCCTGGAAGAGACTAGTAGCCTATCTATCCAAAAAGCTTGATTCAGCAGCGGCAGGATGGCCAACCTGCCTGTGAGTAATAGCAGCAGTGGCGGCACTAGTAAACGATGCAGACAAACTGACTCTGGGACAGGACCTCACCATCTATGCTCGTCTTGCTCCTGAGAGTGTCATAAGGCAGCCAACTGATCGCTGGCTCAAGAACACCTGTATGACATAATACCAGGCTTTGCTATTGAATAAAGGTAGAGTCACCCTTGCCCTGGCTATGGAGCTAAACCCTGCCACCTTATTGTAGGATCCAGAAATCCAGACCATGGAGCATGATTTGCAGGTTCTAGCAAAGGAACAGGGATGGCGAAAGGACTTGAAAGAGCAACCAATTCCTGATGCGGAGGTGACATACTATATGGATGGGAGCAGTTTTTTGTAGAACGGAAAGAGAAAGGCAGAGGCAGTGGTGGTAAATGGACATAAGGTATTCTGGGCCCAGGCGTTGCCGGAGGGCACATCTGTTCAGGGAGCTGAATTGATTGTTTTAATCCAAGCATTAACTCTGGAAAAGGGTAAAAAGACAAACATCTACACTGATAGTTGGTTCACCTTACCAACAGCCCATGTACATGGGGCCATCTATCAGCAGAGAGGCCTGCTAACATCAGCCGGTAAAGAGATAAAAAAAAAAAATGAGATTCTGGCTTTGGTCAATGCCCTGTTGCTGCCCGACAAGGTAAGCATTATTCATTTCCCGGGACAGCAGAAGGGGACTTCCAGGGCAGCAAAGGGGGATAACATGGCCAATCGGGAGGCTAAAGCAGCTGCTAGAGGAAACTCTGTCCTGGTGGTACTAACTGCTGAACTGCCCAGAGAAGAATGACTAAACTACTCAGAAAGTGACTTAAAGTTAATATGGCAAAAAAAAAAAAACAAAAAAAAAAACAAAAGGGGATATTTGACACCGACGTGGGGGCATGGATTAACTCCAAAGGTAAGATCATTCTACCCCAGGAAGATGCTGAGAGATTAATAACTCAGATGTATAAATGGATTCACTTGAAGGCAAAGAAATTGGCTGAAGTTGTCCGCCAATCCCAGTCCCTAATACTAAACCTCACCCCCTTGAGTGAGTGAGTGACTAGGGCGTGTGAACCTTGCCAGAGTGTAAACATAGGTAAGAATTTCCAGAGCCCAGGGAAGTGGCTGAGAGGAACTGTGGCAGCCTTTTTGGAGTATATGGCAAATTTTGAGTTAATGGCCTCTGAGCAGTGGAACGCTGCCTATTGGCTTTGGCTATTTTCCAAAGTCCAGTTTCTTATAAACTGACCTTGGTGGTCCTACAGCAGACTGCTCTGACCCTGAGAAACTGTGTGCAACCATAGTAACCAGACAGCAGGCTCTGTGTAACCTTGAGTGAGCTCTCCTATGTTCTGACCAAGTAAAGCTCCTACATGAGAAACTGCTTGTACTTTTCTGCCTACTTAAGTGTTAACCTGACGTCCATTAAATCTACACCTGGATAAGCATGTAGATTTGGTGTCCTTCTCTGTGTCACCCTGTCTCTCTCTTTCTCCCAGCCCTCTCTCAGGTGGTATTCAGCTGTCACTGCTGGCCAGTGACAAGGAACTAGACCTGGAATGCATTGGGAAGTGGATTTCACTGAAAGTAAACCATCCAGGTACAGCAATAAATATCTCCTGGTTTTTGTAGACACTTTCTCAGGATGGGTGGAAGCTTTTCCCACAAAGAAAGAAACCTCCCTGGTCATGGCCAAAAAGATTCTGGAAGACATTTTTCCTCGGTTTGGTATTCCAAAGGTAATTGGTCAGACAATGGGTCAACCTTCATTGCTCAGTTAAGCCAGGAGGTGGCCAGGTTTCTGGGGCTTGACAGTAAGTTACATTGTGCTTATAGACCCCAAAGTTCAGGACATTTAGAGAGAATGAATAGAACTCTCAAAGAGATTCTCACCAAATTGAACATGGAGACTGGCGGTGACAAGGCGGTGCTCCTTCCCTTGGCCCTCTTTAGGGTCAGAAATACTCTCTCCATATAGGTTTAACACCCTTCGAACTACTATATGGGTTTCTGTTCCCTGACTCTTCTTGGGTACCCCCTTGATAAAACTAGTGGTAAATCTGACTTGTACAGGCTGAAAGAATTGCAGCTTATTCAGAAAGAAATTTGGAGCAAGGTTGGCAGTGCATATGTTCCTGGGTCCTTTTAGGTGCCCCATCAGTTCCACGTTGAAGATCTGGTATATGTGCAGTGACATGGCAGTCAGAATCTGGAACCTCCGTTGAAGGGTCCTTCTTACATCTTCCTCACCACGCCAACTGCCGTCAAAATAGAGGGCATCATAGCTTGAATCCACGTGTCACATGTTAAGCCGGCTTTTCATCAACCTGCAACACCTGGAAACTCCAAGCCTCCAGCTACCGGCTGAAACTGAAACTCATCAGGGACAATAAACCCTCAGACAAGAACTCCCCTTTTTCTGGGAAAGTATAAGTGCAGTTCAGGTACTGATGCTCCAGAAAGAGTATCAACCTCTCCATGAGGTTGATCCACAATTTTAGGGTTAAAATTGAGGCAAAAAAGGGGGGGGGTGAGAGACCACCTGGGAATGAGAAAAACAACAGTGATTATTTGAATTGAAGTCAGGTGTAGATAACTCTTGAAGGAAAGGGTCAACTGTTCTGAGAACAACTATCTACAACCACCTGTAAACTATCTACAACCAGCTGTATACTACCTAAAACCAGGTGTAAACTATCTTCATGCTATTCTTGCTGAACAATCAATGTATAGAGCAAAAGTGGCTTCAATTTCAGGTATAAAACCCTGTCCTTTGCATATTTAGGGCTGTCTCCTGTCTTTGTAGGGGGACCCTATAGAAATTGGAATAAAACTCTTGCTTTTGCCTCAAGTTGTGGTCTATGAGTGTTCCTGGGAAGTGCACAATCCTGAGCTCCTGAGCAGTGACACTCCAGGTCTAACAACATGAAACTAAAACGCTTTTGCCATCCATTCTTTAGGTGGTGAAGCAGCTTATAAAATGGGAAACCACTGTTCCAGCTATGCAACAGACAGGTTTATATCTAGACCATTCAAAGAAGTCATAAAATGTAAACATGAAGAAACAAACAAACAAACAATCTAGAAAAGATCATCCTGAGAGAGGTATCACAGAAGCAGAAAGACATACACGGTATATACTCGATTTTAAGTGGAGGCTAGACCTATAATATAGGATAAACATACTAATATCTATAAGAAGATAAACAAGAAAGAGGACCTGGGTTAAGATGATCAATCCTCACCTAGAAAGACAAATGGGATGGACATAGGAGAAAACAAGAAACAGGACCCTAGCCTACCACAGAGGACCTGGGAAAGACTCTACCTAGTAGTATATCAAAGCAGGTGCTGAGACTCATAACCAAACCTTGGGCAGAGCACAGGGAATCATATAAAAAAAGGGGGAGTTAGTGTGACCTGGAGAGGGCAGGAACTCCACAAGGACCAAATATATCAGGGCACAGGGGTCTTTTATGAGACTGTATCTCCAACCAAGGACAATGTACGCATAGAACCTAGCACCCCTGCTCAAATATAGTCCATGTTAGCTCTGTCTCCAAGTGGGTACCATACTAAGTGGAACAGGGACTATTACAGACATGAACTCAATGGCTGGCTCTTTGACTTCCCCCCTCACAAGGCAGGATCAGATTTCCTAGGTCACAGAGGAGGACATTGCAGCAAACCTGATGATGCCTGATAATCTAGGATCAGTTGGAACAGGCAGAAGCCCTCGCCTATCAGTAGACTTGGAAAGGTGTAGGTAGTAGATGAGGGAAGGAGGGTAGGAAAGGGAGGGAAGGAGGGGACTGGTCTACAGCTTGGATACCAAGTTAATAAACTGTATCTAATATTAAAAAAATAAAAAGTAAAAAAGTGGAACATAAAACAAAGTTCCTAAAGATGAAACACAAAATGCTGACAGTTTTTTTTTTCATTGAAAACAGAATTTTTTTCTGAACAATTTTCCTGTCCCAGGCTCTCTTTATAGAACAACCTGTGCTTGAACGCACAGATATCCACCTACCTTTAACTTCCTGAGTGCTAGGAATGCAGGCGCTCACCAACAGCCCTAGCTGCTGACAGTTTATTTAGTTTTAGCATTTTATTTTTGTTGTTGTTTCATGCACTACATCTGAACTGCAGTTTCCTCTTCCTCCACTCCTCCCAGACACAATCTATCCACCACTACTCTGCCCAACTCTGCCCAGCTCACCTCTCCTTCATCCACTGCTTTTTTTCCATTTATTTTATTTTCAATGAAAAAAAAATGTGATGGCATAGCAAGTTATAATAAAACTAGGAACAATCCCTCACATCAGAGTTGGTCAAAGCAATACATGAGGAGAGAAAGTGTAGCTAAAGCAGGAAAAAGAGTCAGAGACACACCCATTCTCACTGTTGGAAGTCCCTCAGCGAAATCAGGATAATAATCATAAGGTGTATGCCAACAACCTAGCTCACAAGACTCATAGAATGTTTATGTTTTTGTCCTTCAGTCTCTGATCCCCTATGAACTCAGTTGACTCAGTGGGCCATGTGCTTGTTGTGTCCTTAATATCTCTGGTTCCTACAATACATATTCCCTCATTTGTGGGGTTCCCCTGGATACATCATTGTGTTTGGATAAGGGTCTCTGCATCTGTTCCCATGAGATGCCTCGTGATGTCTCTCTGATGACAACTGGGCTAGGCACTCATCAATGATTATAGCATAGTATCTTTCATTTTCATTTTTTGTCTGTCATGTTTACATATATCGTGTGTCTCTAGGTTATCTTGACTCTGGTTCATGGTCATCCAGGCAGTGTCAGGCATGGACTTCCCCTCATGGTGTGGGCCTCAATGTGTTTTCTGGAGTGTATTTCACATTATTGGGTTGGGGTTTTCCTTCTAGTATCTTCTGTAGGGCTGGATGGCTGCATATATACTGGGTATAGTAGTCTGGGTTGGCATCGGTGGTCTCTTCGTGTCTGCATGATATCCATCCAAGCCCTTCTGGCTTTCATAGTCTCTGCTGAGAATTCTAGTGTGATTCGGATAGGTCTACTCATTATTTGAATGCTATTTTGGTATTAGCAGTGTCATGCATAGAACAGTTAATTTTCATGGTGTCATCCCCATATAAAATAGAATCTCTGTAACCTGAGAAAATAAAAAATGAACACACTATAATGTGTGTTGAGTGAATTAAGACGAAGAAGGGACTAATTTGAGGTAAAAATAAACTATATATAAATGCTGCAAAAAATTAAAATACTTGTAATTCAATTATGATATTTTAGAATATAACTGCATCAAAAAATTTAATTCCTATGCCATCAATATACCCAAAAATGTAGGTAGCATTTTGCCTTTGCATGATGATGAATATTTTTCTATAACTCCTCATATGAAAAGTACTGTTGTTTAAGTGATTTCTGAATGAATTACATAACATTATTAAAAGCAGAAAATTTGGTAGTTCTATGTGAAAGATAATTATATGCATAGTTTATGTTTCCCTCTAACTCTCTCTTTATAGGAAAGGATTTATGAAAATGATTTACAATCTGTGAGTCAATTAATTCAACAGTGGATGCCTAAAAATGGAAAATCGAGGAATCTATCAGTGGCTTAGTCCATGAGGCTGGTTGGCTCAACTCACCTTCATATACACAGAACTCCTCAAGAAGAAGGTTCTATAGTCAATGAAGAAATAGACTTGCTCCCAAAGCGAAAAAGAACAGGCAAAGAGTAAAACATTCCTTCTTCCATGTCCTTGTATAGGTTTCCAGTAGAAGATGAGGCAAAGATGAGTGGTTGGTTTTGCAGTATGAAGATATGGATTAAAGTTATATTTTTCAGCTTTATAGATCCAGAGGAGAAGTAGAGAAGACTATTTCAAACAAGCAAGAGTACTTTACAATTGTGTCCTTAATTTGGGTGTTTTGCTTAATTCCATATGCAGTCAAGTTAAAAACCAAGAGTCATGATCACACCTCTTTTCAGCTTGAAAGATAATCATATCTCCTCTTTACATTAACTTCCAAATGAAAAGAATAACAGGTCATAGTAATGCCTAAAAATAATTTAATGACGCAGAGGACAACAGCAGACAAATTACATATTTATCTTGATAATAACTGAAGCTAACATTATATTACTGTCCTTCAAAACCGTCCAGGTTAGAAACAACAAAGTCCAGGTTAGAAACAACTCTCCACCGCCGCTGGGCCACTCCACAACACCTCCCTCATAGGGCAACCCACATTAAGCACAAGGATTCACCTCCCACCTGCTAGGTGTATGTAGGGTCCCTAGGTCCAGACCAAGCATGCTCCTTATTTGATGGCTCAGTCTCTGCAAGCCCCCTGGGGGCTGGGGCAGCTGTTTCTGTTGGTCTTCTTGTGAGGTTCCTCGCACCTCCAGGACCTTCCATCTTTTCCCCAACACTTACTCAGGATCGCTAGAGCTCTGCACCTTTCTTAGGTGCAAGTCTGAGCATCTGTCCAAGCTTATTTCTGGCTGGAGTCTCTGAGACAATGGTCAGGTTAGGGTCCAGGCAACCGGGTTTTACAGTCCCAATTCTGGGCGTTCTCAATGTGGTCAAATATCGTCCAACAGAGCCTGATATTCTTCTTCTGTGAGAGGAGCCTCGAGTGTTGGTTCGATCTGCTCCCATGGTACATCTGGGTCCAGAGCGGCTGGTCCCTGTTCCTCTTCCACTGTTCTCGCCAGTTGCTCCAGGAAGAGCTGGACAGGGCAGGAGTTGCTGGATTCTGGGTAGGCCTCTGTGAAGAAGGTGAGTTCGGGTCTTGACATCAACGCTTCTGCACACTGGCCTCCTGCAGAACCCGATGTCAACAAGCTGTCGCGGGAAGCCTCCTGCTCAATGCAACACGATGCTCCAGGAGCCCTTTCCGGGCCAGGAGAGGCAGGCAGGTCCTCACCTTTAGCTGTGCTGCCTCCAGCGCGGCCTTTCTGCCTGGCCTTTCTGTTCTGGAACCATATGTGGACGGTGTCCTCAGGCAAACCTGTGCTCAGGGCCAGTTGCACCCTCGTGGCATAGTCTGGGGATGGAGAGATCTCAAAAGCTTGCACTAGCATGCTGATCTGCGCTGGACTAAGCCGCGTTCGAGGCCTTCTCCGTTCTGAGGGCGGGCCTCTTGCTTGTTGTACCCTGGCGACAAGCTTTTCAGGAGGCTGTTGGGAGGCTTCATGGCTGGAGCCTGCGGTGGTCTGCTTTGAGGTCTTCCTCGACATGCCAGTTCTGTTTCTGCGGTTTTGAAACCACACGCGGATGGAGGACTCTGGAACTCCGAATTCCCTGGCCAGTTCCTGCCTGGTCCTGAAGCTCGGGTAAGGTGTCTTGGCGAAAACTGAGAGCAAGATCTCCTTCTGCTTGGCCTGCCAAACAGTCTTTTGACGCCGGGATGTCTTTGCCGTGCTGCAGCCACCCACATCTGCCTGATCTTCCATCCTGCTGAAGACACTTTGACAGGAGTTCTTCCTCTCCAGTGTGTACTCAGAACAACACCCAGGAAAGTGCAGACTATGGCAAATGCGTAAATTGTCCGCTGCTCACCCTTAAATACCGACCTGAAGCCCCACCCACTCCCTCGAGGCCTCCAATTACAGGCCAAACCGTGGAACGCTCTTCTGCTTCCAAACTGTGAAACCCTTCCTTCCTCTTGTGAATTTTCCCATATCCCACCCTAAAGCAGCCTTTCCAGAAACAATTGGCCTTGTGTTCTACCCAAATTCCACTGCTTAGCTCACAGTACGCACCTGTGTTGGCCCACAAGGAGTTTGAGGGGAGAGTCTAAGGCACGGCTTCTGATGATCAGGCAAGGAGAAGAGGCATAAGCCAGGAGCAGTCTTTGCCTACTTTAACAAGGTCATTCATTCAGCTCTGGCTGATGCTCAAGGAGGAACGTGGCTAGAACAGATCTTGCACTCTGCGTGTGCCGTCTGCCTTAAGTTCCTTTGAGCTCCAGTCACCCGGTGTATGATTTCAACAATCTAAATATGGTTAGGACCCTGCAAGTCTAAGCATTTGGGCAAAGAGTAGACTTATCCTGCAGAAAGACTCCTGGAATTATTTCTGAATTTCTCCTTCAGTGGCAGACTACAGAAGGTGTCAACTTCACTCTTGGACCCTCTGGTTCCACCTATTTAATCCACCATACACTTTGTGCGTGTAGAAGGCAATCTCCCACAGCCTTTCTTGAATGTCTGATGGAGGCATACAGCTGGTTTACAACCTATGACCCTACCTCAGATGAGTGTAAGCCAATGGTGACTATAATCTTTATAGACCAGTCAGCCAGAGATATTTGTAGAAAGCTCCAGAAAATAAAGGGTTTACAGGACAAGTCGTTGAAGGATTTAGTGCAGGTGGCAGAAAAGGTTTTAGACAGCTGGGATATGGAAGAAGAGAAAGAGGAAAGAAAGCAGAAAGAGCAGGAAGTGAGAGAAAGAGAAAGGAAAAGAGGCAAGACAGAAAGTTGACTAAGATCCTGGCCACTGTAGTGCAGTCATAATGATAGGGAGAGAGTTCCTGGAAATCAGAGGGGCCCTCTGTCTAAGGAATAGTATGCCTATTGCAAGGAGAAAGGACACTGGATCAAGAATTGTCCCAAAAGAAAATTGAAGCCCTACACCGGGACCTGGCACACTTCTGGGCCACCAATCCCCAGGTAACTCTTTTCTGATATGTGGATCATATACTATTAGCTGCAGATTATAAAGAAACCTTACTTGAAGCCACAGATCAGCTGTTGCAAGAGCTGGGTGACCTTGGCTATAGACTGTCGGCGAAAAATGCTCATCTCTGCAGGAAACAGGTCAGTTAAGAGGTGGCTATCGGAGGCTAGAAAAGAGACTGTATTTTATATTCCCCCTTCATGGACTACTGAACAACTGAGGGAAATTTTAAGTAAAGAAGTATTTGCCAAGATGGCAGCCCCTCTGTATCCCCTTACAAAGGGCATTGATTCTTGCATCTGGGGAAAGGATGAACAAGCTGCATTTGATAATATCAAACAAGCCTTAATGTCTGCCCCAGCTTTGGTACTCAGATTGTGACCAAAACCTTCCATCTCTATGTGGCCGAGAATCAGGGAATGGCCAACAGATGCTAACACAGTAAATTGGACCCTGGAAGAGACTAGTAGCCTATCTATCCAAAAACCTTGATTCAGCAGCGGCAGGATGGCCAACCTGCCTGTGAATAATAGCAGCAGTGGCGGCACTCGTAAACGATGCAGACAAACTGACTGTGGGACAGGACCTCAACATCTATGCTCGTCTTGCCCCTGAGAGTGTCATAAGGTAGCCAACTGATCGCTGGCTCACGAACACCTGTATGACATAATACCAGGCTTTGCTATTGAATAAAGGTAGAGTCACCCTTGCCCTGGCTATGGAGCTAAAACCTGCCACCTTATTGTAGGATCCAGAAATCCAGACCATGGAGCATGATTTGCAGGTTCTAGCAAAGGAACAGGGATGGCGAAAGGACTTGAAAGAGCAACCAATTCCTGATGCGGAGGTGACATACTATATGGATGGGAGCAGTTTTTTGTAGAACGGAAAGAGAAAGGCAGAGGCAGTGGTGGTAAATGGACATAAGGTATTCTGGGCCCAGGCGTTGCCGGAGGGCACATCTGTTCAGGGAGCTGAATTGATTGTTTTAATCCAAGCATTAACTCTGGAAAAGGGTAAAAAGACAAACATCTACACTGATAGTTGGTTCACCTTACCAACAGCCCATGTACATGGGGCCATCTATCAGCAGAGAGTCCTGCTAACATCAGCCGGTAAAGAGATAAAAAATAAAAAATGAGATTCTGGCTTTGGTCAATGCCCTGTTGCTGCCCGACAAGGTAAGCATTATTCATTTCCCGGGACAGCAGAAGGGGACTTCCAGGGCAGCAAAGGGGGATAACATGGCCAATCGGGAGGCTAAAGCAGCTGCTAGAGGAAACTCTGTCCTGGTGGTACTAACTGCTGAACTGCCCAGAGAAGAATGACTAAACTCCTCAGAAAGTGACTTAAAGTTAATATGGCAAAAAAAAAAGGGGGGATATTTGACACCGACGTGGGGGCATGGATTAACTCCAAAGGTAAGATCATTCTACCCCAGGAAGATGCTGAGAGATTAATAACTCAGATGTATAAATGGATTCACTTGAAGGCAAAGAAATTGGCTGAAGTTGTCCGCCAATCCCAGTCCCTAATACTAAACCTCACCCCCTTGAGTGAGTGAGTGACTAGGGCGTGTGAACCTTGCCAGAGTGTAAACATAGGTAAGAATTTCTAGAGCCCAGGGAGGTGGCTGAGAGGAACTGTGGCAGCCTTTTTGGAGTATATGGCAAATTTTGAGTTAATGGCCTCTGAGCAGTGGAACGCTGCCTATTGGCTTTGGCTATTTTCCAAAGTCCAGTTTCTTATAAACTGACCTTGGTGGTCCTACAGCAGACTGCTCTGACCCTGAGAAACTGTGTGCAACCATAGTAACCAGACAGCAGGCTCTGTGTAACCTTGAGTGAGCTCTCCTATGTTCTGACCAAGTAAAGCTCCTACATGAGAAACTGCTTGTACTTTTCTGCCTACTTAAGTGTTAACCTGACGTCCATTAAATCAACACCTAGATAAGCATGTAGACTTGGTGTCCTTCTCTGTGTCACCCTGTCTCTCTCTTTCTCCCAGCCCTCTCTCAGGTGGTATTCAGCTGTCACTGCTGGCCAGTGACAAGGAACTAGACCTGGAATGCATTGGGAAGTGGATTTCACTGAAAGTAAACCATCCAGGTACAGCAATAAATATCTCCTGGTTTTTGTAGACACTTTCTCAGGATGGGTGGAAGCTTTTCCCACAAAGAAAGAAACCTCCCTGGTCATGGCCAAAAAGATTCTGGAAGACATTTTTCCTCGGTTTGGTATTCCAAAGGTAATTGGGTCAGACAATGGGTCAACCTTCATTGCTCAGTTAAGCCAGGAGGTGGCCAGGTTTCTGGGGCTTGACTGTAAATTACATTGTACTTATAGACCCCAAAGTTCAGGACATTTAGAGAGAATGAATAGAACTCTCAAAGAGATTCTCACCAAATTGAACATGGAGATTGGCGGTGACAAGGCGGTGCTCCTTCCCTTGGCCCTCTTTAGGGTCAGAAATACTCTCTCCATATAGGTTTAACACCCTTCGAACTACTATATGGGTTTCTGTTCCCTGACTCTTCTTGGGTACCCCCTTGATAAAACTAGTGGTAAATCTGACTTGTACAGGCTGAAAGAATTGCAGCTTATTCAGAAAGAAATTTGGAGCAAGGTTGGCAGTGCATATGTGCCTGGGTCCTTTTAGGTGCCCCATCAGTTCCACGTTGAAGATCTGGTATATGTGCAGTGACATGGCAGCCAGAATCTGGAACCTCAGTTGAAGGGTCCTTATTACATCTTCCTCACCACGCCAACTGCTGTCAAAATAGAGGGCATCATAGCTTGAAACCACGTGTCACATGTTAAGCCGGCTTTTCATCAACCTGCAACACCTGGAAACTCCAAGCCTCCAGCTACCGGCTGAAACTGAAACTCATCAGGGACAATAAACTCTCAGACAAGAACTCCCCTTTTTCTGGGAAAGTATAAGTGCAGTTCAGGTCCTGATGCTCCAGAAAGAGTATCAACCTCTCCATGAGGTTGATCCACAATTTTAGGGTTAAAATTGAGGCAAAAAAGGGGTGGAGGGTGAGAGACCACATGGGAATGAGAAAAACAACAGTGATTATTTGAATTGAAGTCAGGTGTAGATAACTCTTGAAGGAAAGGGTCAACTGTTCTGAGAACAACTATCTACAACCACCTGTAAACTATCTACAACCAGCTGTATACAACCTAAAACCAGGTGTATACTATCTTCATGTTATTCTTGCTGAACAATCAATGTATAGAGCAAAAGTGGTTTCAATTTCAGGTATAAAACCCTGTCCTTTGCATATTTAGGGCTGTCTCCTGTCTTTGTAGGGGGACCCTATAGAAATTGGAATAAAACTCTTGCTTTTGCCTCAAGTTGTGGTCTATGAGTGTTCCTGGGAAGTGCACAATCCTGAGCTCCTGAGCAGTGAGACTCCAGGTCTAACAACATGAAACTAAAACGCTTTTGCCATCCATTCTTTAGGTGGTGAAGCAGCTTATAAAATGGGAAACCACTGTTCCAGCTATGCAATAGACAGGTTTATATCTAGACCATTCAAAGAAGTCATAAAATGTAAACATGAAGAAACAAACAAACAAACAATCTAGAAAAGATCATCCTGAGTGAGGTATCTCAGAAGCAGAAAGACATACACGGTATATACTCGATTTTAAGTGGAGGCTAGACCTATAATATAGGATAAACATACTAAAATCTATAAGAAGATAAACAAAAAGATAAACAAGAAAGAGGACCTGGGTTAAGATGATCAATCCTCACCTAGAAAGACAAATGGGATGGACATAGGAGAAAACAAGAAACAGGACCCTAGCCTACCACAGAGGACCTGGGAAAGACTCTACCTAGTAGTATATCAAAGCAGGTGCTGAGACTCATAACCAAACCTTGGGCAGAGCACAGGGAATCATATAAAAAAAGGGGGAGTTAGTGTGACCTGGAGAGGGCAGGAACTCCACAAGGACCAAATATATCAGGGCACAGGGGTCTTTTATGAGACTGTATCTCCAACCAAGGACAATGTACGCATAGAACCTAGCACCCCTGCTCAAATATAGTCCATGTTAGCTCTGTCTCCAAGTGGGTACCATACTAAGTGGAACAGGGACTATTACAGACATGAACTCAATGGCTGGCTCTTTGACTTCCCCCCTCACAAGGCAGGATCAGATTTGCTAGGCCACAGAGGAGGACATTGCAGCAAACCTGATGATGCCTGATAATCTAGGGTCAGTTGGAACAGGCAGAAGCCCTCGCCTATCAGTAGACTTGGAAATGTGTAGGTAGTAGATGAGGGAAGGAGGGTAGGAAAGGGAGGGAATGAGGGGACTGGTCTACAGCTTGGATACAAAGTTAATAAACTGTATCTAATATTAAAAATATAAAAAGTAAAAAAGTGGAACATAAAACAAAGTTCCTAAAGATGAAACACAAAATGCTGACAGTTTTTTGTTTCTTTGAAAACAGAATTTTTTTTCTGAACAATTTTCCTGTCCCAGGCTCTCTTTATAGAACAACCTGTGCTTGAACGCACAGAGATCCACCTACCTTTAACTTCCTGAGTGCTAGGAATGCAGGCGCTCACCAACAGCCCTAGGTGCTGACAGTTTATTTAGTTTTAGCATTTTATTTTTGTTGTTGTTTCATGCACTACATCTGAACTGCAGTTTCCTCTTCCTCCACTCCTCCCAGACACAATCTATCCACCACTACTCTGCCCAACTCTGCCCAGCTCACCTCTCCTTCATCCACTGCTTTTTTTCCATTTATTTTATTTTCAATGAAAAAAAAATGTGATGGCATAGCAAGTTATAATAAAACTAGGAACAATCCCTCACATCAGAGTTGGTCAAAGCAATACATGAGGAGAGAAAGTGTAGCTAAAGCAGGAAAAAGAGTCAGAGACACCCCCATTCTCACTGTTGGAAGTCCCTCAGCGAAATCAGGATAATAATCATAAGGTGTATGCCAACAACGTAGCTCACAAGACTCATAGAATGTTTATGTTTTTGTCCTTCAGTCTCTGATCCCCTATGAACTCAGTTGACTCAGTGGGCCATGTGCTTGTTGTGTCCTTAATATCTCTGGTTCCTACAATACATTTTCCCTCATTTGTGGGGTTCCCCTGGATACATCATTGTGTTTGGATAAGGGTCTCTGCATCTGTTCCCATGAGATGCCTCGTGATGTCTCTCTGATGACAACTGGGCTAGGCACTCATCAATGATTATAGCATAGTATCTTTCATTGTCACTTTTTGTCTGTCATGTTTACAGATATCGTGTGTCTCTAGGTTATCTTGACTCTGGTTCATGGTCATCCAGGCAGTGTCAGGCATGGACTTCCCCTCATGGTGTGGGCCTCAATGTGTTTTCTGGAGTGTATTTCACCTTATTGGGTTGGGGTTTTCCTTCTAGTATCTTCTGTAGGGCTGGATGGCTGCATATATACTGGGTATAGTAGTCTGGGTTGGCATCGGTGGTCTCTTCGTGTCTGCATGATATCTATCCAAGCCCTTCTGGCTTTCATAGTCTCTGCTGAGAATTCTAGTGTGATTCGGATAGGTCTACTCATTATTTGAATGCTATTTTGGTATTAGCAGTGTCATGCATAGAACAGTTAATTTTCATGGTGTCATCCCCATATAAAATAGAATCTCTGTAACCTGAGAAAATAAAAAATGAACACACTATAATGTGTGTTGAGTGAATTAAGACGAAGAAGGGACTAATTTGAGGTAAAAATAAACTATATATAAATGCTGCAAAAAATTAAAATACGTGTAATTCAATTATGATATTTTAGAATATAACTGCATCAAAAAATTTAATTCCTATGCCATCAATATACCCAAAAATGTAGGTAGCATTTTGCCTTTGCATGATGATGAATATTTTTCTATAACTCCTCATATGAAAAGTACTGTTGTTTAAGTGATTTCTGAATGAATTACATAACATTATTAAAAGCAGAAAATTTGGTAGTTCTATGTGAAAGATAATTATATGCATAGTTTATGTTTCCCTCTAACTCTCTCTTTATAGGAAAGGATTTATGAAAATGATTTACAATCTGTGAGTCAATTAATTCAACAGTGGATGCCTAAAAATGGAAAATCGAGGAATCTATCAGTGGCTTAGTCCATGAGGCTGGTTGGCTCAACTCACCTTCATATACACAGAACTCCTCAAGAAGAAGGTTCTATAGTCAATGAAGAAATAGACTTGCTACCAAAGCAAAAAAGAACAGGCAAAGAGTAAAACATTCCTTCTTCCATGTCCTTGTATAGGTTTCCAGTAGAAGATGAGGCAAAGATGAGTGGTTGGTTTTGCAGTATGAAGATATGGATTAAAGTTATATTTTTCAGCTTTATAGATCCAGAAGAGAAGTAGAGAAGACTATTTCAAACAAGCAAGAGTACTTTACAATTGTGTCCTTAATTTGGGTGTTTTGCTTAATTCCATATGCAGTCAAGTTAAAAACCAAGAGTCATGATCACACCTCTTTTCAGCTTGAAAGATAATCATATCTCCTCTTTACATTAACTTCCAAATGAAAAGAATAACAGGTCATAGTAATGCCTAAAAATAATTTAATGACGCAGAGTACAACAGCAGACAAATTACATATTTATCTTGATAATAACTGAAGCTAACATTATATAACTGTCCTTCAAAACCGTCCAGGTTAGAAACAACAAAGTCCAGGTTAGAAACAACTCTCCACCGCCGCTGGGCCACTCCACAACACCTCCCTCATAGGGCAACCCACATTAAGCACAAGGATTCACCTCCCACCTGCTATGTGTATGTAGGGTCCCTAGGTCCAGACCAAGCATGCTCCTTATTTGATGGCTCAGTCTCTGCAAGCCCCCTGGGGGGTGGGGCAGCTGTTTCTGTTGGTCTTCTTGTGAGGTTCCTCGCACCTCCAGGGCCTTCCATCTTTTCCCCAACACTTACTCAGGATCGCTAGAGCTCTGCACCTTTCTTAGGTGCAAGTCTGAGCATCTGTCCAAGCTTATTTCTGGCTGAAGTCTCTGAAACAATGGTCAGGTTAGGGTCCAGGCAACCGGGTTTTACAGTCCCAATTCTGGGCGTTCTCAATGTGGTCAAATATCGTCCAACAGAGCCTGATATTCTTCTTCTGTGAGAGGAGCCTCGAGTGTTGGTTCGATCTGCTCCCATGGTACATCTGGGTCCAGAGCGGCTGGTCCCTGTTCCTCTTCCACTGTTCTCGCCAGTTGCTCCAGGAAGAGCTGGACAGGGCAGGAGTTGCTGGATTCTGGGTAGGCCTCTGTGAAGAAGGTGAGTTCGGGTCTTGACATCAACGCTTCTGCACACTGGCCTCCTGCAGAACCCGATGTCAACAAGCTGTCGCGGGAAGCCTCCTGCTCAATGCAACATGATGCTCCAGGAGCCCTTTCCGGGCCAGGAGAGGCAGGCAGGTCCTCACCTTTAGCTGTGCTGCCTCCAGCGCGGCCTTTCTGCCTGGCCTTTCTGTTCTGGAACCATATGTGGACGGTGTCCTCAGGCAAACCTGTGCTCAGGGCCAGTTGCACCCTCGTGGCATAGTCTGGGGATGGAGAGATCTCAAAAGCTTGCACTAGCATGCTGATCTGCGCTGGACTAAGCCGCGTTCGAGGCCTTCTCCGTTCTGAGGGCGGGCCTCTTGCTTGTTGTACCCTGGCGACAAGCTTTTCAGGAGGCTGTTGGGAGGCTTCATGGCTAGAGCCTGCGGTGGTCTGCTTTGAGGTCTTCCTCGACATGCCAGTTCTATTTCTGCGGTTTTGAAACCACACGCGGATGGAGGACTCTGGAACTCCGAATTCCCTGGCCAGTTCCTGCCTGGTCCTGAAGCTCGGGTAAGGTGTCTTGGCGAAAACTGAGAGCAAGACCTCCTTCTGCTTGGCCTGCCAAACAGTCTTTTGACGCCGGGATGTCTTTGCCGTGCTGCAGCCACCCACATCTGCCTGATCTTCCATCCTGCTGAAGACACTTTGACAGGAGTTCTTCCTCTCCAGTGTGTACTCAGAACAACACCCAGGAAAGTGCAGACTATGGCAAATGCGTAAATTAGTCCGCTGCTCACCCTTAAATACCGACCTGAAGCCCCACCCACTCCCTCGAAGCCTCCAATTACAGGCCAAACCGTGGAACGCTCTTCTGCTTCCAAACTGTGAAACCTTTCCTTCCTCTTGCGAATTTTCCCATATCCCACCCTAAAGCAGCCTTTCCAGAAACAGTTGGCCTTGTGTTCTACCCAAATTCCACTGCTTAGCTCACAGTACGCACCTGTGTTGGCCCACAAGGAGTTTGAGGGGAGAGTCTAAGGCACAGCTTCTGATGATCAGGCAAGGAGAAGAGGCATAAGCCAGGAGCAGTCTTTGCCTACTTTAACAAGGTCATTCATTCAGCTCTGGCTGATGCTCAAGGAGGAACGTGGCTAGAACAGATCTTGCACTCTGCGTGTGCCGTCTGCCTTAAGTTCCTTTGAGCTCCAGTCACCCGGTGTATGATTTCAACAATCTAAATATGGTTAGGACCCTGCAAGTCTAAGCATTTGGGCAAAGAGTAGACTTATCCTGCAGAAAGACTCCTGGAATTATTTCTGAATTTCTCTTTCAGTGGCAGGCCACAGAAGGTGTCAAGTTCCCTCTTGGTTCCCTGCCACGGACCGGCCCAGTCGGGCTCCTGTCTTACGCGGGAGAACAAGGCTTTAGACAGGAAGACACGGTTTCGGCAAAGAATTGACAGAGACACCTTGATGGTTTTGACTCTGCTGCAACTTTACTGAAATCAAGCTAGTATTTTTATAATGATTTCACAAAAGGCACCTTAAAATTGGCATATTTTCCAGAACATTCAGACTTTCACCAAGAATACAAAGTTTACATTTTAACTCAAAATGCAATTAAACATAAAGCAGTACCCACAAATAATCTTGGCCTAGAAACTTTTTGATCAGAGCAAACAAAGGAAAAGAAACCTCAAATATAGTTTTATTATTGCTAACCAATGAAGAGGAAAGTCAGGAGCTAAATCAGATGCCTGCCAAAGTTCCTTCTCTATATCAAAATCTAACTACATCTTTGTTAACCCTCCTCCCATATGTCCTGCCCAAGATTTATGATCTTCTCTAGGAACAAGGCACTGAAGGGAGGGGGAAACTCCCGCCAGCTGCACCTCTCATGCTACTATTTCTTAAGAAGGAGCCTATTATTATTTTACTATCCTTAATGCCTATTAATACTAAATTTAATTCATTACTTTTCTTAAACTTATTTTTATTAAAGCCTTTAACAATCTACTAATAATAAATTTCTTTATCAAGTTAATTGTGCTGTTTCAGGTATCACAGGGAAAGATCAAAGAATTTATTATTTTAGCCCCAGAGCCACAACTGAAGAAGCGTAGAAATCTCAGAACACGTCTCTTTTCCAAGTGGGATGAGTTTGCCAGGGACCTTGCAGGGGGCATTATTTCCGAGGAAATCATATCCCCCGCCCTGTAGCTTATGCTACTATGGCGACACTGGCGTGGGTGTGGCAGTTCCTCTGGTTCCACCTATTTAATCCACCATACACTTTGTCCTGCTGGAGAAATTTTACAGATTCCTAGAAACTGTATGAACCTTCAGAAGCACACATTGTGGATCCCAAGACTTTTGGGAGAGGATACTGAAGTCATTTCCTTCATTTCAAGGAACAACATTTGTTGCTGCCATTAATTTGGATCTCTGATCATTAGGCACTGTTTTCCAGAACACACAATTTCCGGTACTGCCAAATCTGCCTGTCCTTCCTAAGGGTGCGGCTTTGCCCTAGATGGAGGAGAACAGTAACAGCTGAGAAATTCTAACCCTGCCTTATTTTTGCATCTCATGTTTTACATGTGCCATAATTTTAACTTTTTCCTTGCAGTCCCCATCAACAGTACCTGGGTGTACAATAGATACTGTAGAAGTTATTCTGCTTCTTCCAGAGATCCGCTTTACCATCCCTGAATACACAGGTCCATAAACAGCTGTATTTCCTTTGTAACATAGAAGGCTTGTGGATAGGGTTAGAGGTTTATCTGCAACCAGATGCAAAGCTGTGATGCTGCATGCAGTGGTGTGTATCAAGTCTAAAATCCTCAGTTGATATTTTCCTACCTGCCTAGTACCTCATGGCTGCGTGATGGGAGACAGCTCGTATTGTTGCATGAGGGGCCTAAGCCTGACAGGCCCCTCTGTTGGTTTCCTGATGGCAAGAGGTTAGCCTGTATGTCCCTCTTGGGCAGTGATCCCTAGTACAGTGCTTTCCTTTGCCACAGCTGCCATGAAACCCCGGGAACCTTTGCATTCCCTTGGAGCCAGAATCTGCTTGTTCCCTTCTGTGAGTAAAGGGACCACTTGCCTCTGTGTTAACACACCTCCTATTTTGGGTTCTAGAGATTTTAACCTCACAGTTTTTTTTTTTTTTTTTTTTTTGGTAAATGCCTGGATTCACCCAAAATAGCACACCAGGTGTTTTGAGAACTGGGAACTCTAGCTGTAGCTTGTCCTGTGAGGTCGGCATGATGCTCCTGAGAGCCAATAGCAGTTGTCTCTCTTAATCATTCATCTCTTGGGGCCGCTCCTCCTTTTCATGCTCTAAATGCTCTCCTACATGTGGTATTTGCAATATCATGTGCCAATAATTGCATCAGTGTTTATCTGGTGTCAGTCTGTTACTGCCTTCTTTAGAGCTGAACCCAATCTCTGTATGAAGTTGGTGAACAGGCTTCTCCAGGGCCTTGAATTACCTTACTGAATGAGGCAGTTGTTTTGCACAGGCTCCTAAACAGATCCCTGCACCCTTAACACTGCAACATGACATTATTCAGTGACTTCATCATCAGAACAAATGAGGGACCACCTGGGAATGAAAAAAAAAACAACTGTGATAATTTGAATTGAAACCAGGTGCTGATAGCTCTTGAAGGGCAGGGTGAACTGTTCTGAGAAACAACCAGCTGTAAAGTATAGAGCAAAAGTGATCTGATTTTCAGGCATAAAAACCCTGTGCTTTGCATGTTCAGGGTCATGTCCTGTGTTTGGAGGTGCGACCTATCTCGACAGCAATAAAACCTTTTGCTATTGCATTGAGATGTGGTCTGTGATTGTTCCTGTGAAGGGCGCAATCCTGAGCTCCTGAGCAGTGAGACTCCAGGTCTTACATTTTGGTGCGTTGCCCAGAAAACAGCGTGCCCTTCCTTAACCCTCAACAGACTGGGCTCAGAGGTCGAGCTCGGAACAGGTTAGTCTGATTTCTGGTATACCACTGTTTCTCTTTAGTCACCTAACTGGACCTTTTTGGTCGTCTGCTCAGTCACTGCGATAGACATATTTGTCAGAATATCGATTGACTGGGAACTGGAGGACATTCCGGATTCCATTTGGGGAGGCTAGGTCCTGCATGGTCTTCCTCCCATCTGTTTCTCTTCAGAGACAGCTGCCGTGAGGCAGCCTCTCAATCAGAATTCTGTGGTACCACCCAAAAGGGTGTCCTTGTCAAATTGCCCATCTTGTTCTTTTTGTCTCTATCATTGTTGCTTCTTTGACTTTCTTGATGGATGACTTTATTATAGGACAGGCTGTGACTATCATGTCTTGGAGGTGAGATACAAGGCACATATTTCTTTGAATATGTCCTATTCTCACACCAGCCCACTTGGGATGATTGCCAGCTACTCTTGCAGGCCCTTTTGACTAGTGAGGAAGGAGACGGGTCCTCCTTTAGACAAGAAAGACTGTGCCAGGAATGGACAGGAGGCCTTCCATCCTCCCTAATGAGATTGATGATGGCTTTCCCCTCACCCACCCCAACTGGGATTACAACGTATCCAGATGTAGGGAATGCCTGCAGGTCTACCGCCAGACTCTACTATCATGTGTCCATGGGGCCGCTCAAAAGCCCACCATTTTGATGAAGGTAAGAGAGATGGTTCAGGAGCCAGATGAATCTCCCACAGCCTTTCTTCAATGGCTGATGGAGGCATATAGCTGGTATACACCTTATGACCCTACCTCAGATGAGTATAAGGCAATGGTGACTATAATCTTTATAGACCAGTCAGCCAGAGATATTTGTAGAAAACTCCAGAAAATAGAGGGTTTACAGGAAAAGTCATTAAAGGATTTAGTGCAGGTAGCAGAAAAGGTTTTTTACAGCCGGGAGATGAAAGAAGAGAAAGAGGAAAGAAAGCAAAATGAGCAGGAAGTGAGAGAAAGAGAAAGGATAAGAGGCAAGACAGAAAGTTGACTAAGATCCTGGCCACCACAGTGCAGTCATAATGATAGGGAGAGAGTTCCTGGAAATTGGAGGGGCCCTCTGTCTAAGGATCAGTGTGCCTATTGCAAGGAGAAAGGACATTGGATCCAGGATTGTCCCAAATGGAAGATGAAGCCCTACACTTAAACCTGGCGCACCTCCAGGCTACCAATCCCCAGGTAACTCATCTCCAATATGTGGATGATATACTATTAGCAGCAGATTGTAAAGAAAGTTGTTTTGACGCCACCGACCAGCTGTTGCAAGAGATGGGTGAGCTCAGCTACAGCGAAAAACTCCCATCCTGCAGGTCAGTTACCTGGGATATATATTAAAAGCGGGAAAGAGATGGCCTTCGGAGGCTAGAAAAGAGACTGTATTTCACATTCCCCCTCCAGGGACTACTGAACAACTGAGGGAAATTTTCGGTACAGCAGGGTTTTGCTGGCTGTGGATTCCGGGATTTGCCAAGATGGTAGCCCTTCTGCATGCCCTTACAAAGGGCAATGACTCTTTCATCTGGGGAAAGGATGAACAAGCTGCATTTGATAATATCAAACAAGCCTTAATATTGGCTCCTGCATTGGGACTCCCTGATGTAACCAAACCCTTCCATCTCTATGTGGCTGAGAATCAGGGAATGGTCAATGGGGTGCTAATACAGAAAATTGGACCCTGGAAGAGACCGGTAGCCTATCTATCCAAAACACTTGATTCACTAGTGGCAAGATGGCCAACCTGCCTGGAAATAATAGAAGCAGTGGCGGCACTAGTATAACATGCAGACAAACTGACTCTGGGACAGGACCTCACCATCTGTGCTCCTCATGCCCTTGAGAGTGTCATAAGGCAGCCACCTGATTGCTGGCTCATGAATGCCCGCATGACACATTACCAAGCCTTGCTTTTGAATGATGATAGAGTCACCTTTGCCCCGGCTACAGGGCTAAACCCTGCCACCTTATTGCCAGATCCACAAATCCAGGTTCTAGCAGAGGAACAGGGATGGCGAAAGGACATGAAAGATCAGCCTCTGCCCTACTGTGAGATGACATACTATATGGATGGGAGCAGTTTTGGGAGAATGGGAAAAGAAAGGCAATGGCAGCAGTAATAGATGGACATAAGTTAATATGGGTCCAGGCGTTACTGAAGGGCACTTCTGCTCAGCGAGCTGAATTGGTTGCTTTAACACAGGCATTAACTCTGGGAAAGGGTAAAAAGAAACATCTACTCTGATAGTCAGTACACCTTCGCAACAGCCCATGTGCAAGGGACCATCTATCATCAGAGAGGCCTGCTAACATCAGCTGGTAAAGAGATAAAAAATAAAAACGAGATTCTGGCTTTGCTCAATGCCTTGTTGCTGCCTGCCAAGCGAAGCTTTATTCATTTCCCTGGACATCAGAAGGGAACTTCCAGGGCAGCAAAGGGGAATAACATGGCTGATCAAGAGGCTAAAACAGCTGCTAGAGGAAACTCTGTCCTGGTGGTACTAACTGCTGAACTGCCCAGAGAAGAATGACTAAACTACTCAGAAAGTGACTTAAAGTTAATATGGCAACAACAGGAGATATTTGACACTGACTTGGGGGCATGGATTAACTCCAAAGGTAAGATTATTCTACCCCAGGAAGACACTGAGAGATTAATAACTCAGATGTATAAATGGACTCACTTGAGGGCAAAGAAATTGGCTGAAGTTGCCCACAAATCCCAGTACCAAATACTAAAACTCACCATCCTGAATGAGAGAGTGACTAGGGCATGTGAACCTTGCCAGAGGGTAAACATAGGTAAGAATTTCCAGAGCCCAGGGAAGCAGCTGAGAGGAACTAGACCCAAAATGCATTGGGAAGTGGATTTCAGTGAAATTAAACCAGCCAGGTACGACAATAAATATCTCCTGGTTTTTGTGGACACTTTCTCAAGATGGGAAGAAGCTTTTTCCACAAAGAAAGAAACAACCCTGGTCATGGCCAAAAAGATTCTGGAAGACATTTTTTCCACAGTAAGGTATTGCAAAAGTAATTGTGTCAGACAATGGGCCAGCCTTCGTTGCTCAGGTAAGCCAGGAGGTGGCCAGGTTTCTGGGGCTTGACTCTAAGTTACATTGTGCTTATAGACCCCAAAGTTCAGGACAGGTAGAGAGAATGAATAGACTGTTAAAAGAGAATCTCACCAAATTGACAGTGATGACTGGCAGTGACTGGGTGGTGCTCCTTCCCTTTGCCCTCTTTAGAGTCAGAAATACTCCCTCTGTACAAGGCCTGACTCCATTCAAACTATGATATGGGGTTCCTGCTCCCCTGACTCTTCTTGGGGACCCCCTTGACATCAGTAGTGGTTACTCTGACTTATTGTCCATGCTAAAAGGACTGCAAATTATTCAGAAAGAGATTTGAAGCAAGGATGGCAGTGCATATGCACCTGAGTCCTTGGAGGTGCCCCATCAATCCCAGGTTGGAGATCTGGTATATGTGTCATGACACTGCAGCCAAAATCTGGAACCTGGGTGGAAGGGTCCTTATTACCTCCTGCTCAACACCCCAACTGATGTCAAAGTAGAGGGCATCACAGCTCAGGTCCACCTGTGACATGTAAAGCCTGCCCTTCATCAGCCTGCAACACCTGGAAAGTCCAAGCCTCCAACAACCTGCTAAAACTGAAACTCATCAAGGACAATAAACTCTCCGACCAGAACTCGCCTTTGTCAGGGAACTTATAAGTGCAGTTCAGTTCCTGATGCTCCAGAGACAGTATCAACCTCTCCCTGACGTTGATCCACAATTTTAGGGTTACAATTGAGGAAAAAAGGGGGGGTGAGGGACAACCTCAGCATGAGAAAAACAACTGTGATTATTTGAATTGAAAAGTCATGTGTAGATAACTCTTGAAGGGAAGGGTCAACTGTTCTGAGAAAAACTATCTACAACCAGCTGTACACGATCTACAACCAGCTGTACACTATCTACAATCAGCTGTACACTATCATACTATTCTTGCTGACCAATCAATGGATACAGCAAAAGTGGTTTGAATTTCAGGTATAAAAACCCTGTGCTTTGCATGTTCAGGGTCATCTCCTGTCTTTGGAGGGGCGACCCTATCACAATTGGAATAAAACTCTTGATTTTGCATTGAGTTGTGGTCTCTGAGTGTTCCTGGGAAGTGCACAATCCTGAGCTCCTGAGCAGTGAGACTCCAGGTCTAACAACAGGAGACTAAAATGCTTTTGCTATCCATTCTTTAGGTGGTGAAGCAGCTTATAAAATGGGAAACCTATTTACCAGCTGTGCAACAGACAGGTTTTTATCTAGTCCATTCAAAGAAATCATGAGATATAAACATAAAGAAACAAAAAAAAATCTAGAAAAGATCATCCTGAGTAAGGTATCCCAGAAGCAGAAAGACATACATGGTATACACTCACTTTTAAGTGGATGCTAGACCTATAACATAGGAAAAAACATACTAAAATCTGTACACCTAAAGATGACAAACAAGAAAGAGGACCTGGGTTAAGATGATCAATCCTCACTTAAAAAAACAAATGGGATGGACATAGGAGAAAACAAGAAACAGGACAGAAGCCTACCACAGAGGCCCTGTGAAAGACTCTACCTAGCAGTGTATCAAAGCAGATGCTTTGGGCAGAGCACAGAGAATCATATGAAAGAAGGGGTTGTTTGTGTGACCTGGAAAGGAAAGGAACTCCACAAGAACCAAATATATCAGGGCACAGGGGTCTTCTATGAGACTGTATCTCTACCCAAGGACCATGTATGCATGTAACCTAGCACTCCTGCTCAAATATATCCATGTCAGCTCTGTATCTAAGTGGGTACCATACTAAGTGCAACAGGGACTATTTTGGACATGAACTCAATGGCTGGCTCTTTGACCTCCCCCCTCCCAAGGGAGGATGAGACTTGCTAGGCCACAGAGGAGGACATTACAGCCAGTCCTGATGATACCTGATAAGCTATGGTCAGTTGGAACAGGAGGAGGCCCTTCCCTATCAGTGGACTTGGAAAGGAGTAGGGAGGAGATGAGAGGGTGGGTGGGAAAGGGACGAAATGAGGGACTGGGCTACAGCTAGGATACAAAGTTAAGAAACTGTATCTCATATTAAAAAATAAAAAATTAAAAAAAGTAGGACATAAAACAAAGTTCCTAAAGATGAAACACAAAATGCTGACAGTTTTTTGTTTGTTTGAAGACAGGATTTTTCTGAATAATTTTGGCTGTCCTGGACTCTGTTTGTAGAACAGCCTGTGCTCTCTGTGCTCACAGAGACCCACCTACCTTTAACTTCCTGAGTGCTAGCACTGCAGGTACTCACCAACAGCCCTAGCTGCTGATAGTTTATTTTGTTTTAGCATTTTATTTTTTGTTCTTGCTTCATGCACTACATCCCAACTGCAGTTTCCTGTTCCTCCATTCCTCCTACCCACAATCTATCCACCTCTACTCTGCCCAACTCACCTCTCCTTCAGATCCACTGCTTCTTTATTTTCAATGAAAAAAATTCTGATGGCATAACAAGTTACAATAAGACTAGGAACAATCCCTCACATCAGAGTTGGTCAAAGCAATACATGAGGAAAGTGTAGCTAGAGCAGGAAAAAGAGTCAGAGTCACCCACGGACACACACACACACTCACTGTTGGAAGTCCCTCAGCAACATCTAAGATGTATGCAGACAACCTAGCTCACAAGACTCATAGAATGTTTGCCTTTTTCTTTCAGTCTCTGTGATCCCCTATGAGCCCAGTTGACTTAGTGAGCCATGTTCTTGTTCTGTTCTTGATATCTCTGATTCCTACAATACATATTCCATCATTTGTGGCGTTCCCCTAGATACATAATTGTGTTTGGCTGTGGTTCTCTGCATCTGCTCCCATCAGATGCCGGGTGATGTCTCTCTGATGACAACTGGGCTAGGCACTCATATATGATTATAGCGGAGTATCTTGCATTGACATTTTTTTGCCTGTCATGTTTAAAGATATCGTGTGTCTCTAGGTTATCTTGACTCTGGTTCATGGTCATCCAGGCAGTGTCAGGCATGGACTTCCCCTCATGGTGTGGGCCACAATGTGTTTTCTGGAGTGTATTTAATATTAATGGGTTGGGGTTTTCCTTCTAGTATCTTCTGTAGGGCTGGATGGCTGCATATATACTGGGTATAGTAGTCTGGGTTGGCATCAGTGGTCTCTTCGTGTCTGCATGATATCCATCCAAGCCCTTCTGGCTTTCATAATCTCTGCTGAGAATTCTAGTGTGATTCTGATAGGTCTACTTATTATTTGAATGATGTTTTGGTATTAGCAGTGTCATGCATAGAACAGTTAATTTTCATGATGTCATCCCCATATAAAATAGAATCTCTGTAACCTATGAAAATGAAAAATGAACACACTTTAATGTGTGTTGAGGGAATTAAGACAAAGAAGGGATTAATTTGAGGTAAAAATAAACTATATATAAATGCTGCAAAAAATTAAAATACTTGTAATTCAATTACGATATTTTAGAATATAACTGCATCAAAAAAATTAATTCCTAGTCCATCAATATACCCAAAAAGTTATGTAGCATTTTGATTTTGCATGGTGATGAATATTTTTTCTATAACTCCTCATATGAAAATTACTGTTGTTTAAGTGATTCCTGAATGAATTACATAACATTATTAAAAGCAGAAAATTTGGTAGTTCTATGTGAAAGATAATTATATGCATAGTTTATTTTCCCTCTAACTCTCTCTTTATAGGAAAGGATTTATGAGAATGATTTACAATCTGTGAGTCAATTAATTCAACAGTGGATGGCTAAAAATGGAAAATCAAGGAATCTATCAGTGGCTTGGTCCATGAGGCTGGTTGGTGCAACTCACCTTCAAATACACTGAAATCCTCAAGAAGAAGGTTCTATAGTCAATGAAGAAATAGACTTGCTACCAAAGCAAAAAGGAACAGGAAAAGAGTAAAATATTCCTTCTTCCATGTCCTTGTATAGGTTTCCAGTAGAAGATGAGGCAAAGGTGAGTGGTTGGTTTTGCAGTATGAAGATATGGATTAAAGGTGTGTTTTTCAGCCTTATAGATCCAGAAGAGAAGTAGAGAAGACTACTTCAAATAAGGAAGAGTACTTCACAATTGTGTCCTTAATTTAGGTGTTTTGCTTAATTCCACATGCAGTCAAGTTAAAAACCAAGACTCATGATCACACCTCTTTTCAGCTTGAAAGATAATCATATCTCCTCTTTACATTAACTTCCAAATGAAAACAATAACCAGGTCATAGTAATGCCTAAAAGTAATTTAATGATGCAGAGTACAATAACAGACAAATTACATATTTATACTCATAATACATCATAATTGAAGCTAACATGATATAACTGTCCTTCAAAAACCGTCCAGGTTAGAAACAACAAAGTCCAGGCTAGAAACAACTTTCCACCGCCGCTGTGCCACTCCACAACACCTCCCTCATAGGGCAACCCACATTAAGCCCAAGGATTCACCTCCCACCTGCTACGTGTGTGCAGGGTCCTTAGGTCCAGACCAAGCATGCTCCTTATTTGATGGCTCAGTTTCTGCAAGCCCCCTGGGGTCTGGGTCACCTGTTTCTGTTGGTCTTCTTGTGAGGTTCCTCGCACCTCCAGGGCCTTCCATCTTTTTCCCAACACTTACTCAGGATCGCTAGAGCTCTGCACCTTTCATAGGTGCAAGCCTGAGCATCTGTCCAAGCTCATTTCTGGCTGGAGTCTCTGAGACAATGGTCAGGTGAGGGTCCAAGCAACAGAGTTTTACAGTCCCAATTCTAGGGGTTACCAATGGGGTCAAATATCATACAACAGAGACTGATATTCTTCTTCCGTGAGAGGAGCCTCAAGTGTTGGTTCGATCTGCTCTCATGGGTCATCTGGGTCCAGAGCAGCTGGTACCTGTTCCTTGACTTCCGCTGTACTCAGCAGTTGATCCAGGAAAAGCTGTGCAGGGCAGGAGTTGCTGGGTTCTGGGTAGGCCTCTGTGGAGAAGGTGAGCTCGGATGTTGGCATCAACGTTTCTCCATACTCGCCTCCTGCAGAACCCGGTGTCAACAAGCTGTCGCGGGAAGCCTCCTGCTCAATGCAATACGATGCTCCAGGAGCCCTTTCTGGGTCAGGAGAGGCAGGCAGGTCCTCACCTTTAGCTGTGCTGCCTCCAGCGCGGCCTTTCTGCCTGGCCTTTCTGTTCTGGAACCATATGTGGTCGGTGTCCTCAGGCAAACCTGTGCTCAGTGCCAGGTGCACTCTCGTGGCATAGTCTGGGGATGGAGAGATCTCAAAAGATTAGCATGCTGATCTGCGCTGGACTAAGCCGCGTTCGAGGCCTTCTCCGTTCTGAGGGCGGGCCTCTTGCTTGTTGTACCCTGGCGACAAGCTTTTCAGGAGGCTGTTGGGAGGCTTCAAGGCTGGAGCCTGCGGTGGTCTGTTTTGAGGTCTTCCTCGACACGCCAGTCTTATTTCTGCAGTTTTGAAACCACATGCAGATGCAGGACTCTGGAACCCCAAATTCCCTGGCCAGTTCCTGCCTGGTCCTGAAGCTCGGTTAAGGTGTCTTGGCGAAAACTGAGAGCAAGACCTCCTTCTGCTTAGCCTGCCAAACAGTTTTTAGACGCAAGGATGTCTTTGTCTTACTGCAGCCACTCACATCTGCCTGATCTTCCATCCTGCCGAGGACACTTTGACAGGGGTTCTTCCTCTCCAGTGTGTACTCAGAACAACACCCAGGACAGTGCAGGCTATGGCAAATGCGTAAAGGGGTCCGCTGCTCACCCTTAAATACCGACCTAGGCACCACCCACTCCCTCGAGGCTTCCAATTACAGGCTAAACCGTGGAACGCCCTTCAGCTTCCAAACTGTGAAACCCTTCCTTCCTCCTGCGAATTTTCCCATATCCCACCCTAAAACACCCTTTCCAGATACAGGTGGTCTTGTGTTCTACCCAAATTCCACTGCTTAGCTCACAGTACGCACCTGTGTTGGCCCACAAGGAGTTTGAGGGGAGAGTCTAAGGCACGGCTTCTGATGATCAGGCAAGGAGAAGGGGCAGAAGCCAGGAGCAGTCTTTGCCTACTTTAACGAAGTCATTCATTCAGCTCTGGCTGATGCTCAAGGAGGAACGTGGCTAGAACAGATCTTGCATTCTGCGTGTGCTTCTGCCTTAAGTTCCTTTCAGCTTCAGTCTCCCAGTGTATGATTTCAACAATCTAAATATGGTTAGGAAACTGCAAGTATAAGCATTTGGGCAGAGAGGAGACTTATCCTGCAGAAAGACTCCTGGAATTATTTCTGAATTTCTCCTTCAGTGGCAGGCTACAGAAGGTGTCAACTTCCCTCTTGGACCCTCTGGTTCCACCTATTTAATCCCCCATACACTTTATCCTACTGGAGAAATTTTACAGATTCCTAGAAACTGTATATGAACCTTCAGAAGCACACATTGTGGATCCCAAGACTTTTGGGAGAGGATACTGAAGTCATCTCCTGCATTTCAATGAACACCACTTGTTGCTGCCATTAATTTGGATCTCTGATCATTAGACACTGCTTTCCAGAACACACAATTTCCCGTATTGCCAAATGTGCCTGTCCTTCCTAAGGGTTCGGCTTTGCCCTAGATGGAGGAGAACAGTAACAGCTGAGCAATTCTACCCCTGCATTATTTTTGCATCTCGTGTTTTACATGCACCATGATTTTAACTTCTTCCTTGCAGTCCCCATCTACAGTATCTGGGTGTACAATAGATCCTGTAGAAGTTATTCTGCTTCTTCCAGAGATCCTCTTTAGCATCCCTGAATACACAGGTCCATAAACAGCTGTATTTCCTTTGTGACATAGAACCCTTGTGCTTAGGGTCAGAGGTTTATATGCAGCCAGATGCAAAGCTGCGCTCAGTTGAGATTTTCCTACCTGCCTAGTACCTCATGGCTGCGTGATGGGAGACAGCTCGTATTGTTGCATGAGGGGCCTAAGCCTGACAGGCCCCTCTGTTGGTTTCCTGATGGCAAGAGGTTAGCCTGTTTGTCCCTCTCAGAGCAGTAATCCCTAGACCTGTGCTTTCCCTTGCCACAGCTGCCATGAAACCCCGGGAACCTTTGAATTCCCTTGGAGCCAAAATCTGCTTGTTCCCTTCTGTGAGTAAAGGCACAACTTGCCTCTGTGTTAACACACCTCCTATTTTGCATTCTAGAGATTTTAACCTCACAGTTCTTTTGGTAAATTCCTGGATTCACCCAAAATAGCACACCAGGTGTTTTGAGAACTGGGAACTCTAGCTGTAGCTTGTCCTGTGAGGTCGGCATGATGTTCCTGAGAGTCAATAGCAGTTGTCTCTCTTAATCAATCTTCTCTTGGGGCTGCTCCTCCTTTTCATGCTCTAAATGCTCTCCTACATGTGGTATTTGCAGTATCATGCGCCAAGAATGACATCAGTGCTTATCTGGTGTCAGTCCGGTACTACCCTCTTTAGAGCTGAATCCAATCTCTGTATGAAGTTGGTGAACAGTCTTCTCCAGGGCCTTGAATTACCTTAGTGAATGAGGCTGTTGTTTTGCACAGGCTCCTAAACAGATCCCTGCACCCTTAACACTGCAACATGACATTATTCAGTGATTTCATCATCAGAACAAATGAGGGACCACCTGGGAATGAGAAAAACAACTGTTATTATTTGAATTGAAGCCAGGTGCAGATAGCTCTTGAAGGGCGGGGTGAACTGTTCTGAGGAACAACCAGCTGTAAAGTGTAGAGCAAAAGTGATCTGATTTTCATGCATAAAAATCCTGTTTTGTATGTTCAGGGTCATGTCCTGTCTTTGTAGGTGCGACCCTATCTCAACAGCAATAAAACCTTTTGCTATTGCATTGAATTGTGGTCTGTGAGTTTTCCTGTGAAGGGCGAGATCCTGAGCTCCTGAGAAGTGAGACTCTAGGTCTTCCATTTTGGTGCGTTGCCCGGAAAACAGTGTGCCCTTCCTTAACACTCAGCTGGCTGGGCTCAGAAGTGAGCTCAGAACAGGTTAGTCTGATTTTTGGTATACCACTGTTTCTCTTTAGTCACCTATCTAGACATTTTTGGTCATCTGCTCATTCCCTGCGATAGACAAACTTGTCAGAATATCGGTTGCCTGGGAACTGGAGGACCTTCCAGATTCCATTTGGGAGGCTAGTTCCGGGATGGTTTTCCTCCCATCTGTTTCTCTTCAGAGACAGCCGCCATGAGGCAGCCTCTCAATCAGAATTCTGTAGTACCACCCGTAAGGGTGTCCTTGTGTAACTGCCTTTCTTGTTTTCTTTGTCTCTATCATTGTTGCTTCTTTGACTTTCTTGATGGACGACTTTATTATGGGACAGGCGGTGACTATCATTTCTTGGAGGTGAGATAAAAGGCACATATTTGTTTGAATCTGTCCTATTCACCAGCCCACTTGGGATGATTGCCAGAAACGCTTGCAGGCCCTCTTAACTACTGAGGAACGAGACGGGTCCTCCTTGGGAAGAGAAAGACTGTGCCTGGAATGGACAGGAGGCCTTCTATCCTCCCTAATGAGATTGATGATGGCTTTCCCCTCACCCACTGAACGGGAATTACAACACATCTGGAGGTAGGGAATGACTGGAGGTCTACCGTCAGACTCTAATTGCGGGTTTCCATGGGGCTGCTTGAAATCCCACTGATTTGATGAAGGTAAGAGAGATGGTTCAGGGGCTGCATGAATCTCCTGCAGCCTTTCTGGAATGGCTGATAGAGGCATACTGTCAGTTTACGCCCTATGACCCTATCATAGATGAGCATAAACCAATGGTGACTATTACCTTTATAGACCAGTCAGCCAGAGATATTTGTAGAAAACTCCAGAAAATAGAGGGTTTACAGGACAAGTTCTTTAAGGATTTAGTGCAGGTAGCAGAAAAGGTTTTCTACAGCTGGGAGATGGAAGAAGAGAAAGAGGAAAGAAAGCAGAAAGAGCAGGAAGCAAGAGAAAGAGAAAGGATAAGAGGCAAGACAGAAAGTTGACTAAGATCCTGGCCACCGCAGTGCAGTCATAATGATAGGGAGAGAGATCCTGGAAATCAGAGGGCCCTCTGTCTAAGGATCAGTGTGCCTATTGCAAGGAGAAAGGACACTGGATCAAGAATTGTCCCAAAAGGAAGATGAAACCCTTCTTTGGGACCTGGCACACCTCCGGGCCACCAATCCACAGGTAACTCTTCTCCAATATGTGGATGACATTCTATTAGCTGCAAATTGTAAAGAAACCTGTTTTGAGGCCACCGACCAGCTGTTGCAAGAGATGGGTAAGCTCAGCTACAGAGAAAAAGACCCATCTCTGCAGGAAACAGGTCAGTTATCTGGGATATATATTAAAAGAGGGAAAGAGATGGCCGTCGGAGGCTAGAAAAAAGACTGTATTTCATATTCCCCCTCTACAGACTACTGAACAACTGAGGGAAATTTTAGGTACAGCGGGGTTTTGCCGGCTGTGTATCCCGGGATTTGCCAACATGGCAGCCCTTCTGCATGCCCTTACAAAGGGCAGTGACTCTTTCATCTGGGGAAAGGATGAACAAGCTGCATTTGGTAATAACAAACAAGCCTTAATATTGGCCCCAGCATTGGGACTCCCTGATGTAACCAAACCCTTCCATCTCTATGTGTGTGAGAATCAGGGAATGGCCAATGGGGTGCTAACACAGAAAATTGGACCCTGGAAGAGACCAGTAGCCTATCTATCCAAAACACTTGATTGAGTAGTGGCAAGATGGCCAACCTGCCTGTAAATAATAGCAGCAGTGGCGGCACTAGTAAAACATGCAGACAAACTGACTCTGGGACAGGACCTCATCATCTGTGCTCCTCATGCCCTTGAGAGTGTCTTAAGGCAGCCACCTGATTTCTGGCTCATGAATGCCAGCAAGACACATTACCAGGCCTTGCTCTTGAATAATGATAGAGTCACCTTTGCCCCGGCTACAGGGCTAAACCCTGCCACCTGATTGCCAGATCCAGAAATCCAGCCCCTGGAGCATGATTGCTTACAGGTTCTAGCAGAGGAACAGGGATGGCTAAAGGCCTTGAAAGATCAACCTCTTCCTGATGCTGAGGTGACACACTATAAGGATGGGAGCAGTTTTTTGTAGAACGGGAAGAGAAAGGCAGAGGCAGTGGTGGTAGATGGACATCAGGTAATATGGGCCCAGGCATTGCCGGAGGGCACATCTGTTCAGCGAGCTGAATTGATTGCTTTAATCCAGGCATTAACACTGGAAAAGGGTAAAAAGATAAACATCTACACTGATAGTTGGTTCGCCTTACCAACAGCCCATGTACATGGGGCCATCTATCAGCAGAGATTTCTGCTAACATCAGCTGATAGAGATGAAAAATAAAAATGAGATTCTGACTTTGCTCAATGCCTTGTGCTGCTGGAAAAGGTAAGCATTATTCATTGTCTGGGACATCAGAAGGGGATTTCTGAGGCAGGAAAGGGGAATAACATGGCCGATCAGGAGGGTAAAGCAGCTGCTAGAGGAAACTGTCCTAGTGGTACTAACTGCTGAACTGCCCAGAGAAGAATGACTAAACTACTCAGAAAGTGACTTAAAGTTAATATGGTAAAACACAGGGGATATTTGACACCTATGTGGGGGCATGGATTGACTCTAAAGGTAAGATCATTCTACCACAGGAAGACACTGAGAGATTAATTACTCAGATGCATAAGTGGACTCACTTGCGGGCAAAGAATTTAGCTGAAATTGCCTACCCATCCCAGTACTGAATACTAAACCTCACCACCCTGATTGAGACAGTGACTAGGGCATGTGAACCTTGCCAGTAGGTAAACATAGGAAAGAGTTTCCAGAGCTGCTTCCAGGGAAGCAGCTGAGAGGAACTGTGGCAGCCTTTTTGGAGTATATGGCAAATTTGGAGTTAATGGCATCTGAACAGTGGAATCTGGCCTCTTGGCTTTGGCTATTTTCCAAAGTCCAGTTTCTTATAAACTGACCTTGGTGGTCCTACAGCAAACAGCTCTGACCCTGCGAAACTGTGTGCAACCATAGTAACCAGACAGCAGGCACTGTGTAACCTTGAGTGAGCTCTCCTATGTTTTGACCATGTAAAGCTCCTACAGGAGAAACTGCTTGTACTTTTTGGCCTACTTAAGTGTTAACCTGACGTCCATTAAACTGACACTTGGATCAGCATGTAGACTCAGTGTCCTTCTCTGTGTCACCCTGTCTCTCTCTCTCTTTCCCAGCCCTCTCTCAGGTGGTATTCAGGTGTCACTGCTGGCCAGTGACAAGGAACTAGACCTGGAATGCATTGGGAAGTGGATTTCACTGAAAGTAGACCATCTAGAGATGGCAATAAATATCTCCTGGTTTTTGTGTACACTTTCTCAGGATGGGTGGATGCTTTTCCCACAAAGAAAGAAACCTCCCTGGTCATGGCCAAAAAGATTCTGGAAGACATTTTTCCTCGGTTTGGTATTCCAAAGGTAATTGGGTCAAACAATGGGCCAACCTTTGTTGTTCAGGTAAACCAGGAGGTGGTCAGGTTTCTGGGACTTGATTAGAAGTTACATTGTGCTTATAGACTTCAAAGTTCAGGACAGGTAGAGAGAATGAATAGAACTCTCAAAGAGACTCTCACTAAATTGACCATGAAGACTGATGGTGACTGGGCAGTGATCCTTCCCTTGGCCCTCTTTAGAGTCAGAAGTACTCCCTCCATACTAGGTTTAACTCCCTTTGAACTACTATATGGGGTTCCTGCTACCCTGACTCTTCTTGGGGACCCCATTAACATAATTAGTGGTAACTCTGACTTGTTGTCCAGGTGAAAAGGACTGCAACTTATTCAGAAAGAGATTTGGAGCAAGGTTGGTAGTGCATATGCGCCCAGGTCCTTGGAGGTCCCCCATTAGTTCTAGGTTGGAGAGATGGTGTACTTGTTATGACACCGCAGCCAGAATTTGGAACCTCGTTGGAAGGTTCCTTATTGTGTCCTGCTCAACACCCCAACAGCCGTCAAAGTAGAGAGCATTGCAGCTTGGATCCATGGGTCATATGTCAAGCCTGCTCTTCATAAACCTTCTGACACCTGGAAAGTCCAAGCCTCCAGCAACCTGTTAAAACTGAAACTCATCAGGGACAATGAACTCTTTGACCAGTAAAGTGGACAGACAATGGTACCTCTGGGTGGTGCTGTTTTTACTCAATTGGAGTTTTGGTGATCCTCACCAGGCTCACAAGGCCCTGGAAGCAATGTATGGTAAACCCTGTGATTGCAAGGGTGGTGTGATGAATGGCAGAGCCTTACTTATTGGTAAGATTTGGAGCCCCAACAAGGCCTATGCTCAAGTTGAGTTTGGCGATACATGGGCATATAGAGCCCTACAACCTTCAGGGAGTACCCCAAGTTTAGAATGGCATTGTGTAACTAAGCCTAAGATGATTCCTTATGTAAATGGGTGCCCCCTGCCTTGCCCTTGTGATACCTATCAACAGGTTGTGCATAGCAGTTGCTATAGGGTTGTGCAACAATGTACTGGAAAAGATAACATCACCTATTTCACTGCCATATTGAACCAAGTCAGGGAGGAGATGAGGATAGACGATTGTTTCCACAGTATGCCAACAGGAGTCCATGGATCTTAATTACTCCAAGCCCCTTGTTCTGGGATGGTAGGAAAGCCTGTACGCTGAAGAAAGGTACCTCCCATTCACCTCTCAGATGGAGGAGGGGTGCAGGATCAGGCCAGACAAGAACAGGTTAAACAATGCATTGAAGGGTTAATAGAAAAAAGAATACTCGTCCCTCAATTACCACCCTCTGGTTCTTCCTGATAGTAGAGGAAACTTTATTTTAGACCCCCAGACTGTAGATGTTATTACTGCCACTCATAGCCTCCTAAATGACACCAACCCTTCGCTTGCAAGTGACTTCTGGCTCCGCCTCTGACAAGGGCAGCCTGTTCCTCTGGAGCTCCCCCCCAACGCCACTTATTCCACTGCTGAGGGGTCCTGACACTCAGCACCCTCTCTGAGAGTGCAGCCTCTCTTCAAGCAAAATGTTACTTGTTTGACAAAACCCTACAAAAATGATAGCTCAGATCTACCTGTAGGGGATGCTACCTTTGCCATTTGTGATTCAGCAATTGACATCTCCACAGCTCTCTGCCCTGACAATAACACTGTTTTCTTATGCAGGAATAATAAAGCCTATACATTCTTGCCCACAGATTGGACTGGGACCTGTGTACAGGCAACTCCCTGATCTTAGCATCATTCCAGGGGATGAGCCAGTCCTAGTCACCACCTTTGACCTAATGGCTGGAAGAATGAAGAGAGCCATTCAGTTCATTCCTCTGTTAGTGGGAACTGGGCTGAGTGCTTCCATAGGCGCTGGGTCAGCTGGCTTGGGTGTTTTATTATATAAATACAACAAACTGTCCCAACAGTTAATTAATGATGTACAATTGCTTTCGAGCACCAGCACCATCAATGACCTCCAAGACCAGCTCAATTCCTTAGCAGAAGTAGTTCTCCAGACCCAGAGGGGATTAGACCTCCTTACGGTTGAAAAAGGAGGAATCTGCTTAGCCCCACAGGAGAAATGCCGTTTTTTACACTAATAAATCAGGCATTGTTAAAGGAAAGATTAAAAAAAAGATCTTGAAAACAGAAGATGAGAATTAATAGAATATCCTTTTTGGAATGGGTTTAATGGTATGCTCCCCTATGTGCTTCTCTTACTGGGACCTTTTGCTACCCTTTTGCTCCTTGTCACAATATTACCCTGTATTGTTAACCAATTACTGGCCTTTGTCAGGGAATGTGTAAGTGTGGTTCAGGTCCTGATGCTCCAGAGGCAGTATCGATCTCTCTCTGAGATTGATCCACAATTTTAGGGTTAAAATTGGAGCACAAAGAAAAGGGGGATGAGAGCTCACCCGAGAATGAAAACAGCTGTAAAAGAAAAACAGCTGTGACCATTCCCATTCTTGAATTAAAGCCAGAGGCACATAGGTCTCAAATGGCAGGATGAACTGCTCTGAGATAGCCTTGAATTGAAGCCAAAGGCAGGTAGCTCTTGAAGGGCAGGGTGAGTTGTTTTGAGAAAACTCACAAATGGCCAAAAACTGCAAACAACTAGGCGTAAACTATCTTCATGCTATTCTTGCTGACCAATCAATGTATAGAGCAAAAGTGGCCAGATTTTTAAGTATAAAAACCCTGTGCTTTGCATGCTTGGGGCCATCTCCTGCCTTTTGAGGGGTGACCCTATCGCGATTGAAATAAAAAAAATGCTCTTGCTTTTGCATTGAGTTGTGGTCTGTGGGAATTCCTGAGAAGAGTGCGATCTTGAACTCCTGAGCTGTAAGACCCCAGGTCTTTTACAGGATAAATATAAAAGAAGGAACTAGGTAAAATAACAGTAAATTTTTTAAAGAGTTTTAAGCAATCATACTGTGAATTATCTACATAAATCCCTATAATACATGTAAGTACATGCATGAATATAAACATGTAGCAACCTAAATGCTTTTAATAATGCACATAGATAAGTATAGTTCACCACTGACCAAGGAAGCTTTTCCTTGAACCACAATCATGACTGAAAACCACAACCAATCACAAGGCAGAATTCTGGAGAACAGTCACATCTGATACATCTACAAAACAATTCCCAGATCTAAGACTCAGTGATCATGCATAACAGGAGGTAAATATATATATATATATATATATATATATATATATATATATGGCAGAGGATCAGAGTATGGTCTGGTAATGTGTCTCCTAATAATACCAGAAGCTACACCCATAAGATGGACCAATATAAAAAAAAATAAAGAAAAAAAGGCTTACCAATATACCTGTATAAAAACGAACTAAAAATTGAAAATGCTAATAGACATGCAAAAGTGGTCTAGGAAGAAACCATTGTCCTTAATCCTACACAAAAATCTGCAGGGAACTAATAAATGCTGAGAGTATGAGAAAAAAAATCTTTCCAGGAAAGAGCATAAAATCATTTAGTTATCCAATACCAAGCAATCAACCCTGAAAACATGCATGGAAGTAACATTATTAAACTGAGCAACTTATATTAAGAGCATAATACAAATTTGAAAAAAGAAGATGAATTTGAAAGAGAAATAGGAGAGGTCTGTGGGAAGGTTTGGAGGGAAGAAAAGAGAAGGCACAAAATGATGTAATTATTAAATAACCTTAAAATGAATTAAATATAAGCTCTTTAGGTCATGATTTTAAAATGTATCACTATTGAGTAGTATGCAAACATAAAACTTGCAGGTAGATAGATGGAACTAGAAAAAAAAAAAATCATGTTATATGAGGTAATCCAAACACAGAAAGACAAATTCCACATATTCTCTCTTCTAAGTTTCCCAGCTTTAAACGGAATATGTGTGTACTCATATGTGAGTCTATATCCGGCAGTAATTAAAAAACCAAGAATGAAATAGTGACCATTTCCAAGGTGAGAATGGAAGTGTGTGGGGGCAGAAGGAAGTAGAAAGGTATAGAGATTTGAAAGAGGAAATGGGAAAAACTTGAAGGGGGTATAATAATTTCGGAGGTAAGACAGAAAGAAATACAAAAGGGAAGATGGTAAGGTAAGGATGTCTGAAAAAGTAATATGGAATAATATTAGTAACTATCTAAGATATGTATAATCCATGTAAGCTATTGTATAAAACTAAAATTTAGTTTAAATGAAATTTTGCCATCTGTGATGACAATTGTCCCTCCATCTAACAAAAACTCCAACACCAGGCATGAGAAGTCAACTTTTGAGTTACTGGGAAGGGTTTTCTAAGAGAATCCTCAAGAATCATATGCTACTACCTATCTGAACTGAAAACTACAGTCCATTTTCAGCCTGAAAAGATGCTGTTTGTTCGGTCTGAAATACCTGAAAATAACAGGATGCAGAATGAGGAACTAGGAAAATGAAGAGGTGCTGTGCTAACTCTTGAACTTTGAATTTACGCCAACTGCCAGCTTCTTGGAATATAAACTTATAGTTGTCCTCAAGCGCCTGCTTTTTCAACAGTACATAACACATTGAAGACATGGCATGTATGCTTGTGGGTGCTTGCGTTCCACTTAACATCCAGCACAGTCCTGTCCAAAAGCTCCAATACCCCATCCACCCTCTTAGGAGCTGTCCAGGCTTTAAATCAATCTTAAATCTATCTACCGCATTTCAGCTGCACTTCCAGCCACTCATTGTATTATAAGTGTCTCATAGACAAAAAAAAAAAAAAAAATTATCTGTTTTATCTTGTACGATTGTGAACATCCTTACTGAATTCATGATGAAATGTCCCAGACACGGAAATTAATTCTTAAAGCCAAGCACTCCATAGCCAGGGAACTACAAATAATCCCAGAGTGCATTGTGCCTGCTGGGAGCCTCAGTGAGAACTGTCTCAGAGCAAGGACTTCTGGGATTGTTTGTAGTAACATAGCCAGGTCTCACTATATCGTCGCTTTGCCGAGTTGCAGACGCAAAAATACAATTCCCAGAATGCTGTATTTATCGCATTACACCCTCACAAGCTATCCTCCTCCTCCCTACTTAGCCTAGAGCTCTGTCAGGACCCAGAAGTATCCCCCGGAAGCGCTTTCCCCGTCGTCACAAAGCGCACAGTGTTTTCCCTGGTCCCTGGTGTTCTGTCAATGTCCCTGCCCTGTGCCCCTCGCAGTCTTCAGGTTCAGGAGCCTTTCGAAGCCAATTTGTGATGCCATCGCCCCGCCCCCTGGTACCGGAAGTAAACACACAGGGCTGCTGCACTTGTGTGCAGGAAAAATGAGCGCTTTGAATTCTCCTGATCAGAGGAAGTCCAGCTGGTCCCTGGTCCCTGGAGAAGGGATCCTGAGGTCCCTCCCCCTTTTGAAAATTAATTTTGAGTCGCCAAGTCAAAGGAGGACTAGTCTTGGGAAGGCAGAAACGCGCTCACAGGGAAAATAAATGTCTTTTAAATATTAAAAAATAACTGGAGGCAGGAGAGATGGCTCAGAGGTTAACAACGCTGGCTGCTCTTCTAGAGTTCCTGAGTTCAATTCCCAGCAACCACATGGTGGCTCACAGCCAGCTGTAATGGGATCTGGTGCCCTCTTCTGGTGCACAAGCAGAATGAATGAATGGATGAATGAATACATGGATGGATGAATCTTAAAAAAACAAGCCGACCTTTGTCATCGCAACAGCCATCAGACACAGAAAATCCCTCTCTTATCAAGGTGCCAGGTTCCATCCCAGGGACCACACGGTGGCGCTCCAACCATCTGTCAAGGAATCTGGTGCCCTCTGGTGGAGCACACGTGTCACTTAATAACTAGCTTTATCTATATGATGTTTTCATTTAATACTATGTATTTATTTCAATTTAATAAGAACAGACAAGGGCGTGTCTTGAGAGCAGGCTTCCCAGAGTCCTGTGGAGTCGGTACGCAGGAGGTCTCTGTGCTAGATCAAAGCAGGGCCTGGGGCCCCCCACCTGTGTCCATCCTCCAGTGCTCTCCCCAACCTGATGGTAAGATTCTGTTGCTGAGGACAACACCTTCACAAGTCATTGGACACAGCGAATCCCAGCTGGCCCCTACCGAGAACCTTCACCCTTATAGACTGCTGTTTGCGATACAGGAACATACGCTGCATGCCACCAGAAGAGAAAAGTACACACCAACCCAGCCATACACCCTTCACTCTCCAACAGTGACCTGCCTACAAGATTTTCTGGTGCACTTGTGGTATAAAGGTCACAGAAGAGACCAACTAATATCTAGTTGGGTTTCAGGAGGCCCACTCCATGAGAAGGAACCTTGATCCAATACTGCTTGATTGGCCAGGAACCTGAGTCTACAGAGGCCAAGGACATAAGAGAAATCTAAATGCTACAGTTGTGCTAAAGGAGCACAGCCATACTCACAGATTAGTGCCTTGCTAGGCCATCATTGGAAATTTCTCCTGCAGGAGATGGGAACAAATACAGAGACCCACATCCAGTTGATATGCAAACAGTGAGAAGCCTTGGACCATTCCACCCTAAATGAGATGTCTGCAAGAAACCCTAAGCCCCTAAGGGCTCAAGAAACTCTGTGTGCAGAGTGTAAGCGCCAGAGTGGATGAAGGACACAAGGGTAACAAGGCCTTGTAAACACAGCAGGAACAACACACATATGAATGCACTCTGACCCACAAGCTATCTTTTCTTTCACTTTCCCCTGTTGGGGTTGCCTCAACAGGCAAAGAGTATGTGTTCCGTCCTGATGCCACTTGATATGCTGGGGTGGGTGGGTATGCACAGGAGAGGCAGGGTGATCCTCTTTTCTGAAGAGCCAGGTGAGGGATGATAGTGGAAAAAAAGGGAGGGTATGACTGGAAGGAGAAGGAGAAGAAGGGGAGGTCTAAGACAGGGATGTAAAATGAATAAATAAAAATTTAAAAAATAAAAATAAGAAATAAGGGGGCAGGAGAGATAGCACAGAGTTTAAGATCACAGGCTGCTCTTCCAGAGTTTCTGAGCTCAATTCCCAGCACCCACATGGTCATATCAATCTATCGTGAGACCTGGTGCCCTCCTCTGGCATACAGACAGAATAGTGTACAAATAATAAAAAAATCTTCCATAATAAAGAGAACTACACTATGAATCATAAATAAAGTGTCCATCCCTCCAAAAAGAACACTCATTCCCTATTTAATAATAATAATAACAATAATAATAACAATGATAATAAATGAAAATCTTATTTTTCTCCAAGGGACTCTCATTGAGGCAACAAACCAGACTAATGTGTAGGTCCCATGAGAAGCAATAGATGGCAAAAGAAAAACTCAAAGGTATACTTGTGGGTTGTCAATGCTGCCTCTTCAGGCACCAGGCATCCACCTGGTACACAGGCACACCTATCCATGCAGGCAAAACAGTCATACGTGTAAAAATAAACAAATAGATGGGATTTACACTTCTTAGAAGAAGGGAAAAAAGCACAAGGGTCCATTAGTAAGTAAAGCTAGTTTATTGCACACACAGCCCCAGCTTAAATTTATGTATTCCCAGTTTAAATGTGTCCAGTTTAAATTCCCTGCTCAGCCAGGGCCCAGCCAGTCCCTGCTCACTGCAGAAGGAATCCTGGGGTCCCTGCCCCCCTTTCTTTTAGTGATTGCAAACTCTCCCAGTCAAAACAGAGCTGGTCCCAGGAAGGCAGACAGAGATTATAAATCATTCTTAAAGACTATAACAAGAAGCCAGGTGTGGTGTCGCATGCCTGTGGCTGTCAGTGGGGCAAGCAGAGGCTGGTGTGAGTTCCAGGCCATCTGGGTTTGCAAAACGAGTTCAGGACATGCAAGGCCACAAGAGAAACCCTCTCTCCAAAAGGAAGGGTTTGCACCCCTGCCAGCTCTTCACACTCACATGTCCTAAGTCATAAAGTATGACTTCAACCAGGCTATAAGAAAGTCCTGCCAAGCACAGTGCACACACCTTTAATCCCAACACTCGGGAGGCAGAGGCAGGTAGATGTCTGTGAGTATGTCTGGGAGTTCGAGGCCAGCCTGGTATACAATGAGGCCTGGAAAGCCAGGGCTACACAGAGAAAACCTGTCTCAAAAACCCAAATTAATAATAATAATGATAATAATAATAAGATTGAAATAAAAAAAAATCAGAGCCAGGCCTGCTGGCACATTGTCAGAAACAGGTTCCTTTCCCAAGGAAGGCACACAGTAGAGTTTATGGGAAAAATAGCAGATGGAAGAAAGATTTGAAACTTCATTTTATTTCATTTTTAAAATCTCAATTACATTAATTCTTAGTGGATTTGAGAGAGCAAAGACTTAAAATCAGTGGGTATTGTTTTAAAGTTTAAAGCATAAGCATGAATAAAGCCTAGTTAGTTGGAAACATGTCCAGCCTCCTTTGGGGAAGAACTAGCCTTAAGGGGACAAATTAACCTTACTGCATTCTTTCCTGCCCACTAATTATACAGTTGCTAGGAAACTGGACCATAGGACCAGGCCAGAACTGTTTGTGGTCTTGATGCCCAAAGTAACCAATCATTTCAAACTGAGTTTCCATTACACAATCATGTAAAGCCAAAGCATGTAAGTCCCTGCTTGCAGTTTTGCCCCATAAAAACCTTGCTTCCCTAGATCTCAGGGCTACATTCCTGTCCTGTGTCCACAGGAAGTTTGTGTCCCATGTCTGAACACGTATACAATTTTAAAAACCTCATGTATTTACAGCAGAGTGTATCCCAGGTCTTTTGGGTTTCCCAAAATGGCATAACAGTTTCACTCTGAATAATACCATTAGTAATTTATAAACATCTCCCAATGACAATAAACACTTGTAGCCACAGAAAACAACCAAAAACCTACCCAATCCCCCTTAAGGAAAATATGACATCATTCTCATTGATTTCTTCTAGCTGACATTTTGGACATGCAGAAATCCTGTTGGGGGCCCAATGAAAATTGGAAAAATGTTTAATTAAGTAAGCAATATTTGTGGTCCAGTCTTTGAATGTTGAGAAAATAATAAAAGTCCTGTTTAGAACAGTTTAAAATGCTGGACCAATTAAGATTTGTAGCTTTCTTCAAAGCTCTCTTGGGAGCAGGCCGTGATGAGAAACAGCAATTGAAGTTGTTGAGGCAGGAACAAGCACAATTCTGGAACATGCAAGATACAAACAGATGTGTCAATATCTCAGCATGCTGGAAGAAAAATTCTGTCAGGTTTGGTCCAGCATCTCCAGTATTCACTCCTTTTGTTCTGCAAACATATAATTTCTCACAAGCATTATACAGTTCTAAAATTATAAATGTATGAGATGTTCAGAATGAAATTAAACTGTAAACCAATTTTATCAATGCCAATTAAAAGAATGACATAATAAAAATTGAGGATATTATAGCCAAGGATTTATTGGTCATGTACTGCTGAAGTTCTGGCTAGAGACATTTTTTATGTCTCAGTCAGCTTTAGAATTATGTGAAGCGATTATCAATTTATATTGCCTGTTTTGTTTGGTATTCTTAATTTCTTTCTTCTTGTGTGTGACCAAGGTTTTCGGGTGGTCTTCCTCTGTGATATCTGATTTTTATTTGTTTTGAAGGAACCCATAATTTCTCTTCTCCTGTATGAACATATGAAAAACCTCTTCCCCAGTATGTAATACATCCCCTACTGTTCATTGTGAAGTTAGGGTATCTTTGAAATATATAGGCTGAAATAATTCAGCAATTTTTTTTCTATAACCCAGTGTCTTTGTGCAGCTGTTGTTTGTTGTTCATTAACATTTAAGAAATTTAAGGTCAAAAAAGCATTATGTAATCTATCTCGTGGGGGGGGGGTTAAAACCCCTCTCTGTTTGTTAAGCATGTCCCTTAAAGTATGATTCAATTTTTCAATGACTGCTTGACTGGCAGGATTCTGCGGAATACCTGTTACATGTTTTAGCTTATAATATGTAAAAAAATCTTTCCATTTTATTAAAGACATATGCTGTAACATTATCAGACTTGATTTGTGTAGGCATAACCATAACTTCCAGAACTTCTAATAAATTTGTAATAACTAAATCAGCCTTCTTAGAACTTGTGGCTTCGCCTGAAAGATGGAGCTGGTTTCCGCCTTCCACCTTCCCGATGGTGAGTGCTCTCTGTCACAAACAACTCCGCATTTGGCTAAGGCTGAGGATCTGGCTTGCTTCCATGTATGTGGACCTATCTTCATTGCCCACGTGGCATGCTGAGGTTGGCTACCCAGAGGATATTTAACCTGTGGGCTGGCTTTTCCCAGGGTCAGATGATTGTTCAAGGTTCCTGAATAAACTGCATTGAAAAAAGAAAAAAGAACTTGTGGCTTTTGTTCATTGGAACCCTGAATATGTGTCTATAGTATGGTGCACATATTTCAGTTTACCAAACTCTATAAAATAAAACACATGATTTGCTAAATTTCATTTCTTTGTTTACCATTTGGGTTACTTCCTGCAGGTAGTGGAGTTTAATTATATAAAGAACAAGTGGGACATTTTCGCACAATTTCTTTGGCTTGTTGCCAAGTGATAGAAAACTCTCTTTTTAAACCTTTGCTGTTAACATACTGTTTTTAAAATGAAATTCTGAGGCCTCAAACAAACTTCCTGTCAATAGTTGATCAATTTCATCATTGCCTGTGCTAGAGTGCCTGGTGGATGCATATCAGATCTGATCTATGTTATATACAATGTATTATTTTTATTTCTTATTACTCGGTGTAATTGAAGAAACAGTGAAGTTAAGTCCAAATAATCCTGAATTAGATCAGAAGTTTCTATATGTAGAACAATAATTTCTGCATATTGAGAGTCAGTGACTATATTAAGAAATTCTTGAAAATTTGATGACACCAAGAGAATTGCATATAATTCTGATTTTTGAACTGAATCATAAGCACTCTCCATCACTTTACTCAGATTTTCTGACTTAGAACCTGCCATTTTTGATTTATTGGCATCCGTATAAAATATGGGAGCTCCAAAAATTGGAGTTCCTTTTATTATATGAGGAAGAATCCAATTGTTTCTTTTTATAAACTGAAGTGACTTGATTTTGGGGTATCTGTTGCTGATTTCTCCGAAAAACTCACAACAAGCTCTTTGCCAATATCCGTTCACTGCCCATAATGATACAATCTCAGCATTGGGAAAGGTCACCACAATTCCAGCTGGATCTATTCCAGCCAACTGATGAAGTCTCATTTTTCCTTTTAAGAGTAATTCAGGAACTTTTCTATATCGATTTTTAATTTTTTTTTATTTTGCTTGTGTACCAAAAATACCCCATTCTAAGACACAGTCCACCTTATGCATTAGAATTCCTGTGGGAGAATGAGTGAAAAGCAAGATAACCAAAATATAGGCCGTCTTTGGATCAATATGGTCTATATATGCATCTTGTAATTTCCTTTCTACCAGAGCCAATTCATTTTCATCTTCAGTTGATAACGTTCTTGGACATTTAAAGTCCTTATCATCATATAAGGTTTAAAATAAGTTATTTAGCTTTGAGTAGCTAAACAAAATGTAGGCTATAGCCAGTTAATATCTTACAGTAATTTTTTGAAAATCATTGAGAGTTTTTAATTGGGTTCTTCCAAGTTGTTGAGTTTTTTTGTAGACCTATTTTGTATCCTAGGTAATTAATAGAATCTCCTCTTTGTACTTTTTCGGGCGCAATCTCTAAACCCCAACAAGGCAAAGTTCTATTTATTTCATCAAATATATTTTCTAATGTTTTTCTATCTGAATCAGCCAATAAGATATCATCCATATAGTGGTAAATTATTCATTGAGGAAACTGCTTACAAATTACCTCCAACAGTTGTTGTACAAAATATTGGCACAAAGTAGGACTGTTCAACATCCCTTGTGGTAAGACCCTCGAGTGGTATCTCTTTATTGGACAGCTTCTATTCAAAGTGGGTCCTGAGAAAGCAAACCTTTCCCTATCATACTCATGTAAAGGAATTGTGAAAAAGCAATCCTTTATATCAATCACTGTAATAGGCCATTGTTTAGGTAACACGGAAGGCAATGGGATTCCGGATTGTAATGACCCCATTGCTGGAATAATTTTTTTAATGGCTCTGAGATCTGTTAACATCTTCCATTTGCCAGATTTCTTCTTGATGACAAATACCAGAGAATTCCAAGGGTTGTTGGACTCCTCTATATGCTGAGCCTCCAGTTGTTCCAGGACTAGCTGTTCTAGTGCCAGTAATTTTTCTTTACTCATAGACCATTGTTCAATACAAATAGGTTGGTTTTCCAACCACCTTAGTGGTAAGGCTGTGGGAATTTTATCAGCAGTGGCTTTCCAACAGGCAGTTGAAAAAATGGCCTCTGCTGTATTTTGTTTATGGACAGCCTGGACAGTCTGAAACTGTTTTTGATAGCATTTTAAAATAATTTTAGCTTCTTTATCAGGAGTATTACCTGTTTTTTGCCTCATAACATGGGGGGATGTTAATGTGGGTCTTCCATTATTGTAACACATCTCTTCTCCATAAGTTTATGGCTATCTCAGCCACATATGGTCTTAGTTTTCTTATTTGACCTTCTGGTTCTGTACATTTAAACCATCTAACACTTTGTTTCACTTTAGATAAAGTCCCAACTCCTTGGAATTGAATATCCACCTCCTGAAGTGGCCAATTTGGAGGCCAGGATTTACAAGTAATAATTGTGACATCAGTCCCAGTATCCACCACACATTCAATTTCAATACTATTTAAAATTATCTTTAACTTTGCCCTATGATCATTTATAGAGGTTTGCCAATATATTTGCTTTTTTGTTCCCTTCCCTTCCTTTTTTTTTATTTATTTACCTATAAAACCTACCCTGGCCTCACTGTTGAAATTTTTAATGTTTATTCCCAGAGCAGTGGTGTTTATCTTTCTTGTGGAGGAGTATCCCTGTCCTGTATTGGGGCTTGAGACAGGCCCCTTCAGGCATTTTTTGATAAAGAATTACCCCATTTATCTGTGCTCTATATTCACTTATCCGATGTCAACCCTTGCACATCTTCTGCATATTCTAGGACGTATAGGCTCCCTTTTTGAATTATTTTGTTTTTCCTGGTAACTCCATTTGCAGCAACCTTGCTCATCAAAATTAAGACATTTCCCAATGTTTTTAGGGGTAGCTTCTCCTATCAAGGTCAAATTGAGGTCTGATGTCAATCCTATTTATAACACATTCGTCTATTTGTGCACACCTTGCTTTTAATGGCCGTATTACCTCTTTACAATCAAAATCTTTGCATTTTCAAAAGCTAAAGGTTCTATTAGTGCTTTTCTAGCTAGTGGATCTGATATACTTGTATCCCCAGCTTTGCAAAACATTAGTGAATGTTTCACTTGGAGCTTGTATGACCTGAGAGAATGGCTCAAGCCTTTTTCCTGATCCCTCAACCTTGTCCCAGGTATTTAAGGCTGCTAGGTGACATAATACTAAGGTTTCTTCATTATATACAGCTTGTATCTCTGTGTGAGCCTATTGGCCATCACCAAGCAGCCATTCCTTAAAAATACCAACAGCCCTGGCTCTATTTTGTATGCTATCTCTCTAGCCTCTTCTCTTCACCATGATAGCCATTGTAAATATGGCTCAGGTTCTTTTATTGTCTTTGCCATATCCTCCCAGTCCTTTGGGATTACTATACTGATTGGCCAGGAAGTCAGCATTTGTTTAACAAATGGTGAATGCATTCCAAAATTGGTGACACTCTCTTTAAACTTTCTCAGGTCTAGCACTTCCACAGGGTGCCATTCAGCCTCATGGTAATCCTGTGGGTAATCATCTGCTGGTCTCTGTTGTACACTGACTGGATAAGCTAACATTTGTTTTCTAACCAACTTTGTTTGGCTTTCTATATTATTATCTTTTGCGTCTGCCTGAGTATTACTTAGTATTCTAAACTCTTTTTTTAAGGTCTGTACCCATATTTTACACCCATCTCTCTATTTTTTGTTTTGTTCAATAATCTCTGGAATGTCTTGTTTTATGCCTTGCTTCTAACTTTTAATTTTTTCTTTATATTGTTCTACTTGTTCTTTGTGTTTTCCAGTATATTTTCTAAAACCTCTGCCCTCTTTTCCTGTTGTTTATCATGTTCTGTAAGTTTTTGTATCTCGTTTTATGTCCTGTTTCCAACCTTCATTTTTTTCTTCATATTGTTCTACTTGTTCTTTGTGTTGTTCCAGTATCTTTTCGAAAGCCTTTGCCTTTGAGAACACATAAAAGGCTAAATCAATTTTTAAAGTTAAATTGAGGAATATGAATGTAACCATGGTCATAATTTCTAAACTTTCCTTTATTTCTGTCTTAAAACTGTAGAAGAGATTATCAGCCAAGCTCAAAGAAGTCTGTTTTATCTCTCATCCTGTTAGACTGTAGTTGCAACCAGTTTTGTTCAGTCTCAGGTCTGCCCACAGTAGGCTGTCTTTTGCTCTGAGGCATGTTTAAGAGTCTCTTTTAAAGAGCCAGTAATTTATCTGGGAGTTTTTAGGTTTAAAGTTTGGGTTGTATCACTGAGAGCTTATTCCTCTCCCCCACCAAATTAAATTAAAGTAGGATTTAAAGGGTGTGGATACTTAGATTAGTTGAGTGCCATTTGTTGTAGATTATTAATATTTACTATTGATAAATCTTTTGGTTAAGCAGTGGTTATTCCTAAACAGCTGTATAACCAAATCACCACACAGAGACTAGGATTTAATTAATTAACCTAGAGCACAATGTTGGCTAACAGTTACTCCATCCTAAACCTCCAAGCCCGCAGAGATTCCTAGGATTCAGATTCACCCATCATACTTGCTTTTTGTGATATTTTAGTTCCAGTTAATTTCTGCATGTGGTGCCAAGCCCTCTCCTGCAGATTCTCCTCCTCTCCTCTCCTGTCTCCTTTCTCTTCCTCCCACTCTGGACCAGGATGTCTCACCTTATCCTCTCCATTATTCAGTATTGGGGCTGGTTGTTTTAATTGACAATATAGAGAACAAATGGTGGCATGTTTATGCAAACTTGAGACAGGCGATGCTTAGAAAAAGCATCACAATGCAATATTTGCATTGAAACCAGGCAGTGGAATAGAGAAATCAGCATTTGAATGAACAAGGGTAAATTGTATACATCCAAAAAAAAAACATTATACCAATATAATCCCTTGTATCATATTAGAAAAACATGGTCTAAAGATAGACCTTAATAGTAACAAAAATAGTAAACAGCCTGCATATGCATGGAAAGTGAACTCTACTCAATGACAGCTGGATTATGGAAAAAATAAACTAATTAGACTTTCTAGAATTTAACAAAAATGAAGGCACAACTCACCCAAACTAATGAGACATAATGAAAGTAATTCTAAGAGGAAAGTTCATAGAACTAAGTGACTTCATAAAGAAATCTGAAGCATCTCAAATCAACATAACAGCACACTTGAAAGACCTAGTCAAAAGGAAGCAGACATACACAAGAGGAGTATATGGCTAGAAATAATCAAACTTAGGGCAGAAATCAATAAATTAGAAACAAAGAAAGCAATTCAAAAAATAAACAAAAGCAAGAGCTTGTTCTTGGAGAAAATGACAAAGATAGAGAAACCTTTAGCATAACTAACTAAAACACAGGGGGACACTATACAAATCAGCAAAATCAGAAAAAAGGAGGTATAATTACAGACACTGAGGAAATTAAAAAATCATTAGGTTTTACCTTAAAAGTCTATATGCCACAAAATTTGAAAATCTAAATGAAATGGAATATTTTCTTGCTAGATTCCACTTATCAAAGTTGAATCTGGATCAGGTAACTAAATTAATAGACCTATATGCCCTAATGAAATAGAAGCAATCATCAAATTCTCCCTGCCAAACAAAGCCCAGAGCCTGATGGTTTCAGCGCAGAATTTTACTAGACCTTCAAAGAAGAGGTAACACCAATACTCTTCAAACTATTTCACAAAACAGAAAAATAAGGAACATTACCAAACTCATTCTATGAGGCCACATTCACCTTGATACCTAAACCTCACAAAGGCTAACTAAAAGGCAGGGATACACTAAAAAAGATAATTTCAAACCAATCTCTCTTATGAATATTGAAACAAAAATACTCAATAAAATACTCGCAAAATGAATCCAAGAAAACATCAAATATCTCACCTATCCTGACCAAGTAGGCTTCATTCTAGGCATGCAGGGGAGGTACAATCTACAGAAATCCATCAGTGTAATCCACGACTTAAACAAACTGAGAAACAAAAACCACAAAATCATCTCAATAGATGCTGAAAGGCATTTAATAAAATCCAAGTTCCATTAATATTTAAAGTTTTGGAGATATCAGAGATAAAAGGCACATGCCTAAACACAGCAAAGATAATATACAACAAGCCTATAGCAAACTAAATGGAAAGCAATTTAAATCAATCCCACTGAAATCAGAGACAAGCCAACTTTGCTCACTCTCTCCTTTCTCTTCAACATAGTACTGGAAGTTCTAGCTAGAGCAGTAAAACAACTAAAGGAAATCAAGGGGATACAAAGCAGAAGGGAAAAAGTCAAAGTATCACTATTCACAAATGATATGACAGTATACATGAGTGACCCTAAAAATTCTACCAGAGAAGTACTACAGCTGATAAACACCTTCAGCAAAGTGGCTGTATACAAAGATGCTAAAAAATATCTGAAGCCCTCTTGTATAGAAAAGACAAGAGGGCTGAGAAAGAAATTAGGGAGAAAAAACAACCTTGCAATAGCTACAAATAGCATAAAGTGCACTGGTGTGACTAACCAAGCAAGTGCAAAATCTGTATAAAAAACTTCAAGTCTTTGAAGAAAGAAATTGAAGAAGATATCATAAGATGGAATGATCTCCCATACTCATTGACCAGTAAGAAAAAACAGCAAAATGGCCATTCTACCAAAAGAAATGTAGAGATTCAATGCAATTCCCATCAAAATACCAACACAATTCTTTACAGACCTTGAAATAACAATTCTCAACATTACATAAAAAACACAAAAAATCCAGAATAGTTAAAAGAATTCAGTACAATAAAAAACTTCTGGAGGTATCTCCATCCTGGATCTCAAGCTGTACTACAGAAAAACAGTAAAAACGGTGTGGTACTGGCATAGAAACATACTGGTGGATCTGTGGAATTGAATCAAAGACCCAGAAATAAACCCACACACCTACAATGCCTGATTTTTGACAAAGAAGCCAAAACCATTCAATGGAAAAAAGAACATCTTCAACCAATGGTGCTTGTCTAACTGGATGTCCACACATACAAATAGATCCATACTTATCACCCTGCACAAAAGTAAATTCCTTGTGGATCAGATACCTCAACATAAAACTAACATTCTTAATCTGTTATTAAAAAAATTGAGGAAGAGGCTTGAACATATTTGCACAGGAGACAACTTCTTGAACAGAACACCAGCAGCACAGGCTCAAAGATCAACAATCAATAAATGGGATCTCATGAAACTGAAAATCTTCCCTAAAGCAAAGGACACTGTCAGCAGAACAAAAGGATGGCTTACAGACTGGGAAAGGATCTTCACCAACTCTACATCTGACAGAAGGCTAATATCCAGAATATATAAATAACCCAACAAATCAAATAATCCAATTTAAAATATGATTCAAGGCTAAACAGAAATTCTCAACAGAGAAATATTGAATGGTGTAGAAACACTTAAAATGCTCAACATCCTTAAAAATCTGAGAAATGAAAATCAAAACGACTCTGAGACTCCACCTCTCACCCAACAGAATGACTAAGAGAAAAAACTCAAGGGACAACTCATGCTGGAGAAGATGTGCAGAAAGGAGAACCCTCCTCCATTGCTGGTGAAAATCTCAACTTGTACAGCTGCTTCGGAAATCAGTCTGGTGCTTTTTCAGAAAACTGGGAATACTGCTACCCCAAGACTCAGCTAAAAAACTCCTAGGCATATATCAGAAAGATGCTCAACCATACAACAAGGACATTTGCTCAACTATGACAATAACAGCTTTATTCATAATAGCCAGAATCTGGAATCAAACTAGATGTCCCTCAATGGGGGAATGGATACAGAAATTGTGGTACATTTACACAAGGAAATACTACTCAGATATTAAAAACAAGAAAATCATGAAATTTGCAGGCAAATGGATGGAACTAAAAAAAATCACCCTGAGTGATATATCTCAGAAGCAGAAATACATGTATGGTATATATTCATTTACAAGTGATTATTACCCATACAATATAGATTGGACATACTAAAATCTACAGACCTTAAAAACCTAAAGTACAAGGAGAAACAGAGAAACATAGGGAAGATGCTTAATTCTCATTCAGAAAAGAAAACAGGATAGACGCCAGAACGCATAGAAGAGAGAGAACAGGATAGGAGCCTTTCACAGATGAACACTAAGTGACTCCACTCAAGAGGTGATTGAAGCAGATACAGAGACCCACAGCAAAATTTTGTATAGAGCACAAAATGTCTTATTGAAGAAGTGGGAGATAGAAGGACCTAAAGGGGACAGGAGTCACACAAGGAGACCGACAAAAAAAAATCTGGGTCCTGGGGCCCTGCATAGACTCATGCATCAACCAAAGAGCATGAGAGGAATTAGACCCCCTGCTCAGATGTAGCACATAGACAGCTCAGTGTCCCTATGGGATCCCTAGTAAGGGGAGAAGAGACAGTCTCTGAACTTGGCTGCCTGCTTCTTGATCACTTCTCCCTGGTGGGACCACCTAGTCAACCTACAGATGAATAGGATACAGGGAGTCTTAAAGGAACCTGATAGGACAGGGTCTGATAGGACCTTCCCTATCAGAGGACTACAGGAGAAGGATAGGAGAGAAGTAGGGAGGGATGCTGGGACCTAGAGGAGAAGAGAGAGGGGGCTACAATTGGGATACAAAGTGAATAAATTGTAAAAATTAATGATAAACAAGGGTGACAGAATAAAGCATAAATAACACAATTGACTGAGAAAAACACAAAAAATACTCACATCTTTAATCATAGATCTAGCTAGAAAAAAAACCTTAGGCAACCATTACCTCAAATGACAAATAATGTATGTTTAGTGTCCTTCTTGGTACTATAGTAAAAGAGAATGTGATAGGATGCACACAGTATCATTGGAAATCTTTCTTCATGCACTGAACATGGAGTGACTTGTAGGAGTTGAGATGTTGATTTACTTTCTCCCCACAGATCAGCAGGAGTGTATCCCTTGCTGAATTCAAGAGTACCCAAACCTTGAGAGAAACAAGTGCCTGCCCATGGCAGTGACCTTCCTGTCATTTGAGGATCCTCTGGGTTTGGTCCTGGCCTGCATGGCTTTGTGTTTATCTGTCAGCACAGCTATAGTTTTGGGGATCTTTCTCAAGCACCATGACCTACCCATCATTAAGTCCAATAACTGGACTATAATAAAATACCTTAGTGTCTTCAAATGAAATTATTTACCCTTAATTTTAGTAAGTTTATATAAAATGTATATCTAACCATAACTAAAAGAGCCCTTCATTTAAGCAATGTTATATAGATACACTCTATTTCAGAATATAAACTACTTCTGAAAACACATTTTAGTAAGTTATACATGTTACTTTTTAATTTGTGGACAATATAAGTATTCAAATTTTAATTACATAATAGTAATTGTGATAAATAACACAGGTACTATATATTTTTCCTTAGTATTTTTTTTTTCTGGAGAAAACAGGAATTAGGTTGACAGTTAACATCTTCTGTTGGACAGACAAAAACCTGGACCTATGGCAAAGGGAGCTTGCAAAATTGTACATCCATAGCAGAAATCAGTGTTCAGAATTCTCAAAATGATGAAAATAAATCTACCATATGAACCACTTATGACTTTCATTGACTTATGCACAATGGACTCAATATACTCCTTCAAAAATATTTTCTCAACCATACTCATTGCTATTCTGTTCACAATAGGTACAAAATGAGAACACTTAAATATCCTTCAACTGATATAGATAAGTGAAATGGTATGCACATTAGTAGATAGAAATATAAATGACGATATTGATTTAGGTAACTCAAATCCAGAAAACAGATATCACATGTCCTATCTACTCTGAAGAATATAGTTCTAGATCTTCAGTTGTGATTATTCACCCTACTGTGAAAGAATAGAAAGAGTGTGGCAAAAGACTGGGGATCAGCCCCAGCAGTTGAGGGAGAGAAGAATAAGTTGGTGCAGAAACGAGTCAGACATGGTTGTCCAAAGAAACTTAAAGTCTTGATGGACTGGCAGTCAGAGTACTTCTTTATTTAGACAGATTTCAATAATAAAAGATAGATTCACATTCTTCTAAAACATAGATTATATCCTTTTTGTCTCCAGACAGGTGTTTTATCTGTCATAAATTTAGTCATCATTGATAAACCTTATCTTTTTACTATCATTTTTCTTCATCAATGCCATAATCTGACATTTTTGAGAATATGGAGGCATATTTGCCACAGCCTGAAACCCCATTCTCAGGTTGGACGCATTCTCAGATTCAATGGCAATAGGTAGAAAATCTTCAAGCCAGCCTGGGCATATTGCTTTGTCCCAATTAGTATATTATCATATTTTAATGGACAGCCTCAAGAAAAACAATTTAAGCCAAAGCAGCAACAGTTGTTATTAAATTCCTGGCATAATGCATTGTCTATATCTCATATCTTTGTAGAATTTACTTAGGTGCTAAATCTAAGTATTCTTTCATTATTTTGGTCATACAACATCACAGTGATAATGTGAAAGCTGATATTTCTAGGAAAAGGAGGTCCTAATACCTCACTTTAAAAATCATTTTTATAAAACATTCTTTGTCCATCATTACAGACCCTAGTGTAAGGTGAAGATGTCTCCAGTCATTCATTTACATCTTTATCTAATCATTGAGGGCATACCATATGTAACTCCTAATCTTATATGCCAAGTATTCATCTGAGGATACAGCAGTACAAGGTATTTAATCTCAAATACTATCAACTCTCCTGGCTCTAGAAACTTTGTTTGCCTTTTTAAGAGTATGTTCTGATTATTTTCTTCTTGAGGAAACACAGGGGTAGATTTTGCAAGACTATCTTGAAGCTAAAGTCTCATAAGGAGTTTTCTGACATTTTTATGAGAAAGACATTTATGTAGGGCCAGATAATTGATATTTCCCCTAAATATGAGAGGAGCAGTATGCTCAGGGTTTTTCTGGAGAAGCTAAGAAGCAGTACTCCAGGGTGAAGGCATAAATGATTCATGAAAAAAATTCCCATTGCTCCAATGGCCCCAGGTTGTACATGTATTGAAAGCCCTCTAAGCATGTAGCAAGTGGAGATCAAGACCAAGGCTGAAAGATAGTATGAAGGCTATTGTAACATGCAACTCAGATATGCTTGATCTTTGTCAAATATCTGTGCTGACTTCAAGACTTTAAGTGTATATAAACTTTTGTGAGGTTTTAATCCACTTGGAGGTGACTTTTGAGTGAAAATAAGCATCAATTTCCATGTTTCTACATATAGACATCTAGTTTGGTCAGCATCATTTGTGAAGATTTTAACTGTTTTTCTGTCATAGTACTATTTTTGTTATAGTACTAGTGCATTTACATAATAAAACATTACTCAGACATTTAAAAAATCAAATCATGAAACATGAAGGTAAATGCACCTTTGCAGGTAACTGAGAGTGAGAGAACCTAGACCCCCAAAGACAAATAGGGTATGTATTTGCTTTTACATATATATTAGTTGCAAGATGTATGATATGCAAGCAACTGGACATAATACCACAGGGGATACATACAAATTAAAAACTGGAGGTTAGGGGAGGCAGAGATTTCTCCATAGGAAAGGGAAATAAAATACTTGGAACAAATGGAAGGTGGGCTAAAAAGATAGAATTGAAGGATATTGGGAAAGGAAGAGGGCAATGAAAAGGTAACATGAGGAAAGACAGGTAAAATTAAGGGTCATTTGTTTGGTACAGTGGAAACCTAATGCAATAGAAACATTTTAAATCATGTTCATATTAAGAGCCAATATAAATGAAATCACCAGAGAAGAAAGTCCCAACTGGAAATCTCTTGTCACTAAGTAAAGCATCCAGTACTGGTAATAGTCTATATTTAACTGAGGTATTGGCCAAAGTAGTGTGATTGTAATGCCAAAACAATATAGGCTTTTGCCAAGACTATAGGCTGCTCTCCACAAATTGACTGCAGTGCCCTTTTGCTGGAGATAACACTTACACTTACATGGAACATAGATAAATAGAGCTTGTGCTTACATAGAACCTTCACACTTACATTCTAGCAACTTTGATATGAGAAGTACACTGCAACTACAAGAGGAGAAATACAAACACTAAGCCAGCTACCAAACTTTTGAACTATGACAGTTTCCTACCTGTAAGACATATTAGTGCAAGAGTTGTAGGAGTAAATAACCAATCTATAGTTTGACTTAAGGCCCACTTCACATGATGGAATCCATACCTGACACTGGTTTATTGATCAAGAAAAAGAAATTACACAGACCATGGTTCTGGGGGAAAAGCAAATACTGCATTCTACTAAAAGTAATAAAATGACCATTGACACCATTCTGCTATACTCATAGACCAGTATCTTGTTCAGCCATCATAAAAAAAAAGTCATCCTGCATCTGATGGAGACAAATTCAGAGACCCATAGAGAAAATAGACAGTCAGTGAGAGACCTCAGAATATGCCCTTCAGACTCTTCAGTAATTCAGCCAGAAGAGTATAAGAGCCAGAAAGGATAGAGGATATCAAAGAAGAAAGCATTATAAATTAAGAGGACTGAAGAATATATAAGCTGTGAGAGACTGAGGCAGCATGCAAAAGGAATTTAATGTTATCCCTAGCCCTATCTCTAATTGATAAGTGCTTGCAAATGAAAATGTAGTTTTCTCCAAGGTGCACTCATTTTATCCAATGAACTACACTTAATTGTACTTTTAAGCATACATTCCAAAAGGTAGATGGCCAAAAATTTCACTCACTGGCACGTTTGGATTTCCATGTCCTGTAATTCTGGTATGCATTTTAAAAATTTTATCACATTTCTCATTTTAATTTGCTGAAGAGTTTTTTCCTAGTTTTAAAGCTACATGGACCCTCTGTGTGTACTACTGTTTCATGTTTAATATTTTATGAAATTTCTGCATGTGTGAACAAGTCTACATATTTTCCCCCCTTGAGCTCTTTTTCTTTTGTTGGTCTTTTATAATAAGATGTGATTGTTTTTGTATTTTCTCTATTTTACTTTCTTATTATACATTATAGCCCTTCTTGTTTTATATGAGGGTAAATTTAAACAGGATAGAAGGGGAGATGGGAAAGAATTGCCAGGATTAGAGGAAGGGAAAACTTTAATCAGGGTGAATATATGAGTAAAGTGACTATTTTGAAAAGAAAAAAAGGAGGAGGAGGAGCAAGAAGAAAAGCAGGAGGAGGACGAAGAGATGAAGTTGAAGATGATTATGAACAACAAGAATAAAGAAACAACAACAACTGGATAATTGCATCAAAAGAAATGTTAAATAGCCATGCACAAAAGATCCAGAATATCTAAAAAGTGCAAAAAAATAATTTATGAATAATAGAAATAGAGGAAGAAGACAAAACTCACATCAAAATCCCTGAAATATTTTCAGCAAAATAATAGAATATATCCTTAACCTAATGAAGACGGGGTAGCCTATAAAAGTACAAAAAGTATAGAAAACAACAAAGCATACCAGAAAAGAAATTGTGCTCAGCATATAAAATCAAAACCCTAAATGTAAAGAAAATTATATTAAACAAAGAAGGTATATTAAAAGTTGCAAGTTGAAAAGACTAAGTTGCATATAAATTCAGGCTCATTAGAGTAACTCCTGATCTCTCAAGAAAAATTCTAAACCTAGAATGGCTGAGACAAATTGTATATAATCTTTAAGGGATCCTTATTACTATATCCAGTATACTTTCAATAATAAATGGTGAATAAAAATATATTGCACAATTAAACCAAATATGAGCAATATCTCTGTAAAACTCCTTCACTACAGAAGCCAATCAAAGCAAAACTCCTATCTAAAAATGTTAACCACACCCAATAACAGACAAAAAGTGAATAATCCCAAGCATCAAATATAAAGAAGTAAACTCCCCACACCATAACTACAAAATAAAGGGAAATAATAAACATTGTTCATTGAAAACTCTCAACTTGAATGTTCAATTCTCCAATAGAAAGACAGGAACTAACAGAATGGACTAGACAAAAAATGTCCATTCTTCTGCTGCATCTACGGAACACTCTGTACCATCCACATTAGATAGCATTTTTGTGTAAAAGGATGGAAGGAGACAGTAGAAGAAAGTGGACCAAGAAAGAAGTTTAGGGGCGCTTTATTTTATACAGTTCACACACACAAAATACCTAAAATTCTTGAGTCAATTTAAAAGAGAATATATACTGTACACACTGAATGAGGAGTTCTACCATTATCCACATAAAAACAACAGATGACTTGGGCAGGTCCAGCACACATATATACTCATGTTTACTGAAACACAGCTGACTGTGTGCTAAGATAGAATACACCTGATTGTCCTGAATCACATCAGTGCAAAATATTATATTATTCAATTTTTTTATTCATAGAAAACATGTACATTTGTTTTTCTAGATTTTAATATAATCACATTTTTTTTTCTCATTTCTCTGTTCCCCACATACAAAATCTCCCATACAGCCCTCTTTTGGTTCTTTCAATTTCAAGTCTTGTGTTTCCAATAACTACTATTACATGTATCATGCATTATGTGTGTGTGTGTGCATGTGTGTGAGAGAGAACATTTAACATTTTAAGAAAGGCAATCATTTTACTTTGAAATTGTGGATGAACTAAAAATGTATCATCAAAAATTGTGACCTTAGCTAGACGCAGAAATCAAACATTGTATGACTTCAGTCCTAATTGGGCTAAAAGAAGTCAGTACACTGAAATAAGAACTGAAAAGTCAGTATTAGAGCCTGAACATCAGGGTGTAGTGGCATGACTTGTCAAAGAACACATTTAAGTGACAAGAGGAATAATTTAAAGAAATATCTCAGGGTACATGCATAAGAGCTATTACTAATACCTTACATTGTTTACTTGAGAAATATTCTGTATATATTTTTTTAAATCTCAATAATCAAAATGTTATAATTACTGTGTAAGAAATATTTATTTATATATTATTTATTCTTCCATCAATTTTCCTTCCATTTTCACCCTCCTGAGTTTTGAGTAAACATTCTTTGCTCTTTTGAAAATTCAAGCCACTTTTTCATAAACTATTTTTACACACTTAATATATCAAAATTTGATTTGTAAAATATTTTATAATATTATAATACTAGGAATATATAACAAACCACTGAATTTTATCAAGGGTATTTATTATATACAGGAAAAAGGAAAATGTGAAGAGGTGAAATACTATTCTTTCTAGTTGTTTTTAAGAGACAGTTGCCTGAGTGCAGCCATTTCAGGAAAAAAAAACTTATTTTTTTCTTTTTTATTGATTATTACAATTTATTCACTTTGTTTTCTGGCTGTAAGACCTTCCCTCATCTTCCATCAATTACAACCTACCTCCCTCTTCTACCCCTATGCCCCTCTCCTAGTCCAATGATAGGGGAAGTCCTACTTCCCTACTGTCTTATCCTAGCCTATCTTATCAAGTCTTACCAAGAATGGCTGCATCTTCCTCTGTGGCCTGGCAAGGCTGCACCTTCCAGGAGTAGGTTATCAAGGAGCCTGCCACTGAGTTCATGTCAGAGACAGCTGCTGTTACCCTTAATAGGGAACTCACATGGAAACCGAGATACTTATGAGCTACATCTGAGCAGGGGTTCTAGGTGTTCTTCATGCATGGTCCTTGGTTGGAAAAGGACCCCCTGGGCCCATATTTTTTGGCTCAATTGGCCTCCTTGTGGAGGGCCTCTCTCATCCAGGTCTTTCTATCTCCTGAATCTTCCATATTATTCCATGCTCTCTGCCCAAAGTTTGGCTTTGTGGCTAACCATCTGCTTCAGTACCCTGCTAGGTAGATTCTTTCAGAGGCCCTCTGTGGTTGGTTCGTGCCCTGTTCCCTGTCTTCTCCCATTACTGATGTCTATCCCATTTGCCTTTCTAAACGAGGATTAAGCATCTTCCCTAGGGTTCTTCCTGTTGCTTTAGGACTATAAATTTTAGTATTTTAATCCTACATTATTTGACTAATTCCCACATATAAGTGAGGATATACCATGAGTGTCTTTCTGCTTCTGGATACCTCACTCAGAGTGATCTTTTCTAGTTCAATCCATTTGCCTGCTGATTTCCTTGTTTTTAATTGCTAAATAGTATTGCATTGTATAAATGTGCCACAATTTCTATGTCTATTCCTCGGTTTGGGGACATCTAAGTTGTTTCCAGATTCTGGCTATTATCAGTAAAGCTGTTATGAGTACAGTTGAACAAATGTCCCTGTTGTTTGTTTGATAATCTTCTGAATATATGCCCAGAGTTGGTATAACTGAATATTCTAGTAGTACTATTCATAGTTTTCTGAGAAAGCACCAGATTGATTTCCAAAGTGGTTGTACAAGTTTACATTCCCACCAGCAATGGAGAAGGGTTCCCTTTTCTCCATATCCAGTCCAGCTTGTGTTGCAGATAATGTGATAGTATACATGAATAACCCTAAAAATTCAACCAGGGAACTCCTACAGCTGATAAACAACTTTAGCAAAATGACTGGATACAAAATTAAATTTAAAAAAATCTGAAGCCCTCCTGTATACAGAAGACAAATGAGCTCAGAAAGAAATTAGGGAAACAAAACCCCTTTACAGAAGCCAGAGATAATATAAAGTACATTGGTGTGACTCTAATCAAGCCAGTGAACGACTTGTATGAAAAAAAAGAACTTCAAGGAAGATATCAGAAAATCTCCCATACTCCAGAATTGGTAGGATTAACATAGTAAAAATGGCCACTCTACCAAAAGAAATCTAAAGACTCAATGCAATTCCAATCAAAACACCAGCACAACTCATTACAGACCTCCAAAGAACAATTCTCAGTTTCATATGGAAAAACAAAAAACCCAGAATTGATTTAAAAAAAAATGCCTGCACAATAAATATTTTCTGGAGGTATCTTCATCCACAATCTCAAGTAGTACTATAGGGCAACAGTAATAAAAAATGGCATGGTACTGGCACCTGTACTTTAAATCTTAAAGGGGTGTGCATCTACTCATTAATCATTTTTATTAAATCATATCAAGAAGCTGAGGGGAAAAACAAATATAAGGGAATCAACTGCTGTCTCAGGTTTAGACCTAGTTTGCGGGTGCCCAGACGGCCAATGCTACCTTGGGCTATTGTTTCAGCTCATCAACCTTAAAATATCCCTGGATTTACTATTAATAGTGTACTTTTCTTAACTTTAAATTGTTCTCTAAGATTTTTTACATCAGAGCCAAACATCTTCCCTGACCTTGTGAAACAATCTATTTTTCCAAATTGTTTCTAAGTATAATGGTCATTGCTAACAATCTATATCTATGGCTCATTTCAAGGACAGTGGTTAATTCATTAATCTGCTCCAGTTAACATGTGAAAAGAGATCAAGCATTGTTAATTTTAAATGTCAGTGATATTTCCCAGTGAAGAGCTAGAAGCCTTCTTAAAGTTTTCATACAACTCATGTTATAAGGATTATGGACATCATAAGGGCAACAAGCAGAGATATGCTACATAAGAACACAAATTCATCTGGAAAATCAGTTTTTGGGATTATGCTTCTCCAAGACAAACTCATCATGATTATGCTAACAGGGGAGCCACATTCCATGAGTTCTACAGCTGTTCTGCTGTTGCTCCTGCATGGCGCTTGACAGAACCAGGTAGCCAAAATAGTTTGCCTATATGTGTGTGTGGGGGGGTAAGGTTATCTCAGGACCTGGGAAGGAGAATTCAGGGTAATGCATGGGCTGTACTAGCCTGGATGGCCAGATAACATGGAAGGACTGAAGGATTTCTGAGAGAAAATGGCAGGTGGGTTTGATTTGATATGTTAACTAGGAAACTCTGCCATTAGTTTCAGGTTTGAATCCTACTTCTATGGTAACATAAACTTCAGAGAGAGAATCATGGTCTCCATTGCATAATGATCTTCAACTGAGCTCATAGGGAAGAAAGGTGACAAAGACAAAGATTCTGTTTTTCTTTTCTTTCTATATATCTTCTTTCTTTTCTTTGAGGGAGGGCAGTTACCCAAACTAGACTCAAATTTTTGCTGTTTTGCTTTGTTTTCTTTACTATATTTTATTTTATCAATTGTTTTTATTTTTCACAATTTATTCACAATTTATTCATTATATATGCTGATTGAAGGTCACTCCCTCAACTCCTACTGGTCCCTCCCTCCACCTTCCCCCATCCCCTTCCCATAGACTACTCAAAAGGAGAGTTCCTCTCGCCTGCCATTCACCCTTACATTATCAGAACAATACTCAGCTATTAAAAACAGAAAAATAAAATTTCTGCTTGTATTTATTTTCCATGGGCCACTGTACTCACCTTAGAAGATTTCATATCATGAAGCTTGCCTGCAACCTTACCTTGAACTAAACAATAAGTATAACTCATTTTAATGAGTCCCATCCCAAGATACTGTTTGATTGACCATCTCAAATCCAGAAACATGTGAAATTTGAAATGCTATGCAGTCTGAAATATTTTATCACAGGCATTTCAGAGAATGTGATTCTCTTGCTACCTGGATGGCTGTTTCCCACCAGCCCAGGAAGGCATGAGGGGCAGAAGATGAGTAGTATAAAGCTTGGAAAGCTCACAAGCATAACATTGGTTAGCCACTCTGGGAACCACTTCAGAAAGTAAGTTCAACTTTAATTCCAGAAAACAGAACACAGTGGCTTGTATCCCTTGGGGAGTACCAGGGATGTTCCAAGCATAAGTGTAGATAATTGTTTAATACTAGGAAATTCAAGAATGCTAGATTTGCATTAAACAGCACATTCCTATTATATGAATAAGAAGAACAAGAACACAGAACCAAATTATCCTATATTTGAAGGGAGGGGAGAGTTATCAGGGATCTGTGTCAAAGGCCATCTATCAAATTTGATTGGTGGTTTCCATGTCTAAAGATACTCTCCAGATGAAGTCAGGCAGAGAAAACACACTCTTGACATGGTTACCCATCTAGGCCAGAAGCAGTCATACATAGAAAAAAAAGTTATTTTTTTCAATAGTACCCCTGGAACAATAGGTAGATGTACACAAAGAAACTTCTACAGGCTACCAATCTTGTGATACTCTCAGAGAACTTCCTGGCTGGTGAAAGTTCATTTCCTACATATTCATCCACTGAACTAACAGTTTCTTGTGTAAAGTGCAGCAATTAAGTTTGATTTTTGTTCCTTGTAATGTATTTTTGTTCCCTAAGATATGCTATAGTATGATAAGTTCTGTGTCCTGTCCTTTGTGATTGCACAATGGCAGAAGAAGGCATGCAATACCTTTCTCAGGGGAACACCATGAGTTTCACAGCTTGCCCCAGGGGTGCTGAAAAAGAGGAAAGGGTAGGGAGTCGAGCAACCCCTTCACATCTGTGTAGGGAGGTAATGGCCCTCAACCTTGAAACTATCTAAATGTACTCCATCCTTCAAGAGGTGATGATTAAAACACTCTCTGCTCCCCACTTTATCATGCTCTCGATGCTTTGTTCTTACATATTATGGAAAAATAAATGATGGAGTAGGAAAAAAAAGAAAACACTAAATGTTGAGAATCAGGATTATCAATAAGTCTTCCATAAACACCTTATCATATAATACTGTTGCGTGTAATTCATATTCACTATCCATTGTATTCTTTTAAAAAATGAGTTTATTTACTTTACATTCCAATTTAACTCTCCCCCCTTTCACTCCCCCATTACTACCCTCCATTCTTATTGCCTCTATTCCCTTTCCCCTTCAGAAAAGTGAGGTCATTTCCAATGAGCTAGTTTTACACTTCTGTTGCATCTCAGTGGACCAAAGTACACAAAGGGCTTTCCACCTTGCTTATAGTCACAGAATTCCTCTCCAGTAAGGATAATTTTATGATGATGATGACGACTCTAGATTTGTGCAAGGCCTCACTATTTTAACATATTCATAAGTTCTCTCAAGTATGAATCCTTTCATGATGATGAAGATTGTACAAATATAGAATGGTTTCACCATGTTAAAAGGACTCATAGGCTTTCTGTCCATTAGGATATCTTTCATGAGTTTGAAGATGATTCTGAAGTGCAAAAGTTTATTCACATTGGATGCAGTGAGACAGCTTCTTTCCAGTATGTGTTCTTTTATGTATTAAGAGATGTTATATGCAAAGGCTTTGCCACATAATTATATTCATATGGTTTCCCTCCAGAATGTGTTGTTGTCTTAGGAGATGATTGTTACATGCAAAGAATTTATCACACTAATTACCCTCACCAGGCTTCTCTCCACTGTGTGTTTTTTCATGTTTTTGGAAACTACTCTGTTGTGCAAGGGCTTTATCATGTTGAGTATACGTATAAGGTTTCTTTCCAGTGTGTTTTCTTTTATGGCTTAAGAGAGTACTGGTTTGTGCAAAGGCTTTACCACACTGGTTACATTCATAAGGTTTCTCTCCAGTGTGTGTTCTTTTATGGCTTATGAGAGCACTGTTTTGTGCAAAGGCTTTACCGCACTGGTTACATTCATAAGGTTTCTCTCCACTGTGTGTTCTTTTGTGGCTTAATAGAGTACTGTTTTCTGCAAAGGCTTTACCACACTGGTTACATTCATAAGGTTTCTCTCCAGTGTGTGTTCTTTTATGCCGTATGAGATTATTCTTTTCTGCAAAGGTTTTACCACACTGGTTACATTCATAAGGTTTCTCTCCAGTGTGTGTTCTTTTATGCCGTATGAGATTATTCTTTTCTGCAAAGGTTTTACCACACTGGTTACATTCATAAGGTTTCTCTCCAGTGTGTGTTCTTTTATGGCTTAAGAGAGTACTGTTTTCTGCAAAGGTTTTACCACAATGGTTACATTCATAAGGTTTCTCTCCAGTGTGTGTTCTTTTATGTCTTATGAGATGACTGTTTCGTGTAAAGGCTTTACCACACTGGTTACATTCATAACGTTTCTCTCCAGTGTGTGTTCTTTTATGCCGTATGAGATTATTCTTTTCTGCAAAGGCTTTACCACACTGGTTACATTCGTAAGGTTTCTCTCCAGTGTGTGTTCTTTTATGCCGTATGAGAAAAGTTGTATACGGGAAGGCTTTACGACATACAGTGCATTTAAAGGGTTTCTCTCCAGTATGACTATATTCATGCCTGCAAAGAAAATTGACACATGTGAAAGATTTACCACAGTGATTTCATTACACTAATAAATATATTTATCTATATGAATTAATATCCTAATTTGGTCTAATGGTAAAGAAGCATCAAATTTTAAAGTTTTATCACTTTATTTACTTTCACGGTATTCACCTTCATTATGGGTATTTTTGAAGATCCCTGTGATGGTAAGAGCATTTGTTATGTGGATCACTTTTATAGCATCATTTTTCTATATGAGATTTTCTCCTATATATGAAGAGTATTGTAAGAATTCAGAGTTTTACCACAGCAATCCCATTCACAAATTTTTGTACTGTATGAATGACACTTCATTTACAATGTGAGCCAAAACAAGCAGAAGTTCCAAATTCCTAGTATTCATAGATATTTTCAGCAATATGTGTTTGCTAATGAATTCTCAGTGAAGTTGCAAAACCAATTAACAGTAACCATTTATCACATTCAGAAAATTTACTCACAGTGGGGACTACTACCAAATCAATTGTTCTTGGAGAAAGACAGGGACACTGCTTCTTTCAATAACCCTATGTTCCTGTGTCTTAGAATCATTTTGACATATGATATACCAGTTTAATTTACAAAAATAATAAAGATTCCCACATTGAATTAAAACATTTTGTTTTTTGTTCATCATAGACATGTCATATAGGGATTAAGATTTCTCCACAACAATATTCTTGATTCTCATAAGCTGCTCCTTTCACTAAACTTTACAATGTTACTGCACGAAAATGAGTAGCACTGGGTCTACTATGAAACTTTTGCTTATTAGAAGGTTTTGGACACATACTGATCACCAATTCAGTGTGTATACCTCTTACAATATCTGAATAGACAGAATGAGACTAAACAGATTGGCAGTTCAAGTCAGTAGCTGTAATGTCCATATGATTCAAATGTTATTTTTGTTACAACATTATTTTATTTTCTTCTATCTTAGGGGAGTGCCTTGTAAACACAAATCAGATACCTGACATTGAAGTACATGGAATTATGAGATCTTAATGATCATCAGTACACTTAAAGTAGTGCTGTTTTTACACTGTTGCTTTTCTTTAAAACTTCCAGGACACAGCCATGTGTGCTGAAACATACCTTCAATCCCAGCACTTGTGGAGGCAGAAGCAGGCATATCTCTGTGATTTTGAGGTCAGGCTGGTCTAACAAGTAAGTCTAAGAAAATCACAGATACCCAGAAAAAATTATATTTCAAAAAGAGAAAATAAAAAGCAGCCAATAAACAAACAAACAAACAAACAAACAAAAAACACCAAAATTCCAGGACACATTAAAATTTAAGATTTACATCTGTGTCAACATGCACATAAAGTTACCTTTTATTACTTGTAGAACTTTGAAAATGTTCTTCAATATCATGGTCATCCCAATTGTAGCCTAAAATATAGTATGAGAAAATATATATTATTGGAAATATCATGTTATTATTAAGGCAAAACTTAAATCACTATGATCTGTGATCCTTAGAACCATGCCTGATTTATTTACCTCATTCCTCCTCATTCTCAATTGGAATAACAGAAGAGGATCAATAACAAAGTAAGAGTTGTCTCTTTATTTTAAAAGTGAAAGAAAAATTGCAGTCTTACCTATAGCAGAGGTTTTCACAGGTCTCTAGCATCACATCTTTGTAGAGTTGCTTCTGGGAAGGTTCCAGCAAGGCCCACGCTTCTTGGCTGAATTTCACATGCACATCATTGAAGGTCACTGAATTCTAAAATATGCCATACATTTGTACAACAGAAACAGTGGCAACAATATAAATTTATACTTCATTGTCAATATAATCATATAATTCTACTGCTTCTTCAATTTATTTTCTGACACAGAAGTGTGACTGTTATATAGTTGGGTGCTGTGCGTGATGTGCAGTAGGGGAGATGAAAAAGCCTAAGGGTTAGATTGAAAAAAAGGCATGCTTCAAAAACCTGTGTTTCATCAGTTGGTAAGACATTAATATAAAGTAGCCATTAGTTGGGTTCTTGAGCAATCTATGAATCATCTTCAGTTACTTGGGTGAGTAGGTCAGGACTCTGTCATGAGACAAGTGGAAGGACAAAACACAGTCATGATATTTTATATAGCAATAAATGAGATGTATTGATCAGGGGAAACTGAACAGATGGGTAACATCAGTCAAAAGACAACATGGTACTGAATATTATGTTTTGACCAGGGCTCAGGGATGTGGCATATCAGTATGTGAAGAGGGGGGCTCATATAATTGTGGAAGGGAAAGTGGACTACAGTGAATACATGGATAAAAATAATGTGAGTGGCAAGCAACAACAATCATAGCCAATAACATCATATTTCTGAGTGACCAGACAAAAGAAAAGGAATAGAACACGTGATTATTCTTTGATCATTGTTTTGTATATCCTCCTTACTAAATAATGTAGTCTATAGATTAAAAATAAAGATTAAAACTTTTCTATTAAAAAAGAAGTGTTAATGTTATCACTAAGTCATTTTAGAAGAAAACAGAATAACAAGTTTTAACTGTATCATATCTAAACTTTTTGAAGAGGATATAGCTTTGGAATAGACATGGCAATTAATGTGGACAAAGACAAACAGAGAGAAGAGTGTGAAATAGAGAGACAGAGACATAGAGAGAGAGACACAGAGAGAGAGAAATTAACAGATGAACAATACTAAGTACAAATCAGAGAAATTTATTAACAGTTACTAACTACAAAAAATGGTGGACAAGCTGGGTGTATTCTGTCATGCCTTCAATTCCATCACTCAGGAGGCAGATGCAGGTGTATCTTATTGAACTGGATGTCAGCATTATCTATTCAAAGAGTTCTAGGACAGCCAGACCTATATATTAAGACAGAGCCTCCCCTAAAAGTCAATCAAACAAACACAAAATATTGAAAGAACTCAGAGGTCTTTACTGAAGCTTCTACAAGGAGTTATACATTCACTCCTATTGTATATTTATTTTCCAGAAATCTGTACTGCCCCAGCTTAAACTGCAACTGCAATGATATCTTACTAAAAGGGAATGCATGTTTAAACAGGTAAAAATAGAAGACAAAAATATTAGCAGTGTAAATGCTGATCATAAAAGAGCCACATAAGATAGGAGAGATGGCTCAGCAGTAAGGAGCTCTTACTGCTCTTGCAAATAATTGGGCTCAATTGTTAGTGTTTACCTGGGACCCGCTACTTTCAATTGCTATAAGTTCATGAGTTCTGAAGACATCTTCAGACTACTGTGAGGATTAGGCACAGAAGAGATGCATATTCATGCATACAATCAAAATACTTATATTCAGTAAAAACTAAAAATAGATCCCAGATGGCTGGACTGATTTCACACTGTTCTGATAAGATGGGTAGCAGAGACTGCACAGTGACCAATAGTTGGATCTGTGGGCCCCCAAACACCACTGACTGTGTTTCCTAGGTAAGAAGAAAACCAATGATGAGGGAAACAATTGGGTCCAACCTCAGAGAACCCCACTAATCTCTGGGAAAATTTCTTGGATGTTGTAGCAGGAATAAGGTTTTCAAGCAAATGGACCCATGAAGCAAGCAGGAGTAGCTATTCTAATATCTAATAAAACAGACTTTCAACCAAAATTAATTGAAAGGGATGATAAAGAGGGAATCCAAGATGGCATTGCCAGGAGGAACAGGACAGGAACAGAACAGGAACAGGACAGGAACAGGACAGCAATATTGGTACAGCAACTAAAAGACTGAATTCTGGGCCCTAAAACAACAGCAATCGTGTTTCCCAGGTGAGAGGAAACTCCATGGTGTGGGGATCACTCAGTTCCACTCTCAGGTCACTCAGTGAGAACCCGGAAAATATTCCAGGCTCAGGATACACTTGTGTGTCCTGATCACCTTCCCAGGCCAAACTGTGTGCTCCAGGGCACCAGAGACTGGGAGCCAAGTGTCAAAAAAAAAAAAAAAAAAAAACAGGGAAGAAGAAAGTGGGACTGACCTCAGGTCACCCAGTCTATCCCTGGAAAAGATCCTGCAGACTGGTGGGTGCACAGCTGCCAGCCTTGAGTGGGCCTCCAGTCACTAGACCGGCATGCCCTATTCTCCATCACAGACAGAACTGTGTGCCCCAGGACACTAGAGGATAGGTTTCCCTGTCTGGAGAAAAACCCACAGACAGGGAAAAAGCAGGTCCCAGCTTAGAGCACTCAGCCAACTCCCCCCACACACACACTACCACCACCACAAATGGGAACATTCTTGGAAATGTTCGCAGGTTCTTTCCCAGTCACCAGCTTGGTAGCCATCTGGCAAGTGCCTACCCTTTCTACACACCATGTCAAAAACCACAGATTAGGTCTTCATGTTGGGAGAAAACCCAAAGGTGGGGAAAACATCTGGCCCTACCTCAGGACACCTAGCTCTGGAAAAGTTTCTGGTTATTCACAGGCTCCAGACTCTAGCCTCCTGCTGCACATGGGAGAGCAGTGCCAAGCTGCCATGGATTACTGCTTGGGTACTGGGGCACAGAGCTCTAACCTCAGACATACAGAAGCCTGGGATCCCCAAGATCAACCCCAGATACTGCTCCAAGGGACGACCAGTTATCCCTAACTAAGCAGACCAAACCATGGGGTGCCCAGGTTGCAGCTGCAGCTTACTAACTTTACAGCAAGAAAGCCAGAAGCAGGACAGCTGTCTCCAGGACTTCTCTGGGTGAGAGGAGAGCCCCCTTGACTAACAAAGACCACAATTACCGCTCAGGTCTCTATGCCTGTGGTGAGTTTTGGCAATTCCTGAAAAATACCTGCTATTCAGTGACTGTATCCCAAAAGCTGAGGAGGCCTCCTTCAGGAAAAATCATCTTCCTGCCAAGGGGATTATCCCCACCACAGGATTCCAGGAAGCACCAGAAACTAACACCCAACACCTAAGATAGCCAAAAGGGTAGAGGCAAGTGTAAAAGCTCAAAAAGACAAAGCAATATGGCATCTCCAGAACCCAGTTATTCGGGGCAAGCAGCCCTGGACACACCAGGGTAAATGAAATTCAAGAAGATGACCTTACATCTGTGCTTATGAACAGGATAATAGAGGAAAAAAAAATAAACTGCGTAAAGACCTAGATGAAGATAAAGTCAAACAGATTATTGCCATTTGCAAAGAAATGGAGGAAGATAAAGTCAAACAGATTATGGCCATCCTTAAAGAAATACAGGAAGTTGCAGCCAAACAATTTGTGGCCTTTAGAGAGGAAATACTTAAATCACGAAAAGATATTAATGAAACAGAGGATTGTTCGAACAAACAGCTGACAGAATTGAAGGAAAATACAGTCAGAGAAGTGAAGGAAATCAATAAAATGGCTCAAGATCTGATAAGAGAATTGGAAAAAAATTAAAGAAAACACAAGTGGAGGAAACTGTGGAGAGAAAGAACTTAGAGAGGAAAAGAGGAACTACAGAGGTAAGCATAAGAAATAGACTACGAGAGATGGAAGAAAGAATCTTAGGTGTGGAAGACACAATGGAAGAAATAGATGTAGCTATCAAAGAAAATGTTAAATCTAAAAAATTCCTGACACAGACCATCCAAGAAATCCAAGACAACATGAAAAGCAAAACCTAAAAATAATAGGAATAGAGGAAAAAGAAGATTCCCTCCTCCAAGGCCCACAAAATATTTTCAACAAAATCATAGAAGAAAATTTCCCCAACTTAAAAGAGAGGTCTATAAGAATACAAGAGGTCTACAGAACACCCAATAAATTAGACCAGAATAGAAAATCCTCCCACCACATAATAAACAGTAAGTATACAGAACAAAGAAAAAATACTAAAAGCTGCAAAGGAAAAAGGCCAACTTAACATATAATGGCAAACCCATAAGAATCACACCTGACTTTTCATCAGAGACTATGAAAGCCAGAAGGGCCTGAACAGATATCATGAAGACCCTAAGAGAACACAGATGACCACCCAGGCTACTATACCCAGCAAAATCTCAGTCATCATAGATGGAGCAAACAAGATATTTAATGACAAAAACAAATTTAAACAACACCTACCCACAAATCCAGGGGTACAGAAGCTCCTAGAAGGAAAACTACAACCCAGGAAAGCTAACTACATTCAGGAAAACACAGGAAAGAAATAATGTCACTAGAGCAAAACTAAAAGTAACCAAGCACACAAACACACTACCACAAGCAACATCAAAATAAAAGGAACTAACAGCCACTGGTCATTAATTTCCCTCAACATCAATGGACTTAACACTCCAATAAAGACACAGACTTACAGAATGGATATGTAAACAAGACCCAACAATCTGTTGCATACAAGAAACACATCTAAGTCACAAAATAGAAAGGTGGAAGGTTCCAAGCAAATGGAGCCAAGAAACATGCAGGAGTAGCCATTTTAATATCTAATAAAGTAGATTTTCAACCAAAATTAATCAAAAGACATGAGGAAGGTCATTTCATACTCATCAAAGGAAAATTCCGCCAAGAAGAAATCATAATTCTGAACATCTATGCTCCAAATACAAAGATACCCACGTTTGTAAAAGAAAGATCAATAAAACCTAAACCGCACACAAATCCCCATACATTACTACTGGGAAACTTCAACACCCCACTCTCAACAAAGGACAAGTAAACAACAGAAATTAAACAAAGAAACAATATCTCTAATAGAGGTCATGTATCAAATGGACCTAACAGATATCTACAGAATCTTACACTCAAAGACAAAAGAATTTACCTTCTTCTCAGCACCTCATGGAACCTTCTCCAAAATAGACCATGTCGTTGGTCACAAAGTGAATCTCAACAGATATAAGAAGATTGAAATAATGCCTTGTATCCTATCTAATTACCATGGACTAAAGCTGGACCTCAACAACAACAGAAATAGCAAAAAGCCTACACTCACATGGAAACTAAACAACTCACTACTAAATGACAGCTGGGTCAGGGAAGAAATAAAGAAAGAACTTAAAGTCTTCCTAGAATTCGAAGACACAACACAACCAAACTTATGGGAGACAATGAAAGCAGTGCTAAGAGGAAAGTTCATAGCACTAAGTGCCTTCAAGAAGAAATTTGTAACATCTCACACAATCAACCTAATAGCCCATCTAATGGCCCTAGAAAAAAAGAAGCAGACACACCGAAAAAGAAGAGACACCTGGAAATAATCAAACTCAGGACTGAAATCAATAAATTAGAAATAAATAAAACATTTCAAAGAATCAATGAAACCAAGACCTGGTTCTTTGAGAAAATTAACAAGATAGACAAACCCTTAGCTAAACTAACTAAAAGGCAGAGAGAGATTGTCCAAATTAACAAAATCAGAAATGAAAATGGGACAAAACAAAAGACACTAAGGAAATCCAAACAATCGTTAGGACTTACTTCAAAAGTCTATATGCCATAAAATTTGAAAATCTAAATGAAATAGACAATTTTCTTAATCAATTACACTTACCAAAGCTGAATCAATAAAATAGTCCTTTATCCACTAAGGAAATAGCATTCCTCAAAAGACTCCAATCCACAAAAAGCTCAGGACCAGATGGTTTCAGTGCAGAATTCTACCACACCTTCAAAGAAGAGGTAACTCCAGCTATCTTCAATTTATTCCACAAAATAGGAACAGAAGGAACACTACGAAACTCATTCATTGAAGCCACAGTCACTTTGTAACCTAAACCTCACAAAGACCCAACAAAGAAAGAGAATTTCAGGCCAATCTCCCTTATGAACATTGATGCAAAAATACACAACAAAATACTTTGCAAACCCAATACAAGAACACATCAAATATATCATCCACTATGACGATGTAGGCTTCATGCCAGGTATGCAGGGGTGGTTCAACAAACGGAAATCCATTAATGTGATCCACAATATTAAAAAATTGAAAGAAAAAAACATGATAATCTCCTTAGATGCTGAAAAAGCATTTGAAAAAATCCAGCATCCATTCATGTTTAAACTATTGGAGAGATCAGGGATACAAGGCACATACCTAAACATAGTAAAAGCAATATACAGCAAGCCTGTAGCCAACATCAAGTAAACAGAGAGAAACTTAAAGCAATCCCACTGAATTCAGGGACAAGGCAAGGCTGCCCACTCTCTCCATATCTCTTCAACATAGTTCTTGAAGTCCTTGCTAGAACAAGAAGAAAATTAAAGGAGACCAAAAGGATACAAATTGGTAAGGAAGAAGTCAAAGTATCACTATTTGCAGATTATATGATAGTATACTTGAATAACTCCAAAACTTCTACCAGGGAACTCCTACAGATGATAAACACCATCAGCAAAGTGGCTGGATACAAAATTATCTCAAAAAAAAAAAATCAGTAGCCCTCCTGTATACAAAAGATAAAAGGGCTGAGAAAGAAATTTGTGAAACAACACCGTTCACAATAGCCACAAAGGACATAAAGTACCTTGGTGTGACCATATCCAAGCAAGTCAAAGACTTGTATAAAAAAAACTTCAAGTCTCTGAAGAAAGAATTAGAAGAAGATATCAGAATATGGAACTATCTCCGATACTCATGGCTTGGCAGGGTTAACATAGTAAAAATGGACATCTTACCAAAAGTAATGTACAGATTCAATGAAATTTCCATCAAAATACCAACAGAATATTTTACAAACCTTGATAGAAGATTTCTCAACTTCATATGGGATGCAATGAAAGCAGTCCGAAGAGGAGTTTGAATACCAACAAAGGCCATCATAAGCTAATGGAGGCATCCCATACAAGCAACTTAATGGCATACCTGAAAGACCTAAGAAAAAAGAAGCAGACACACCCAGCAAGAGTAGACCACTAGGAAAAAACAAACTCAGGCCTGATATCAATAAATTAGAAACAAAGATAATAATTCAAAGAATCAACGAAACCAAGAGCTAGTTCTTTGAGAAAATAAAAAACACAGACAAATTCTTAGCCAAACTAAGTAAATGGCGGAAAGACACTATCCAAATCAACAAAGTCTGAAAGAAAAAGATATAATATACACTGAGAAAATCCAAAGAACCATTACCTTTTATGTCAAAAGCCTATATGCTCCAAAATTTGAAAATCTAAATGAAATATACAATTCTCTTTAAAATCCACTTAGCAAAGTTGAATCAACATCAGGTAAAGATATTAAATAGCCTTATAGTGAATAAGGCAATAGAGGCAGCCATCAAAATACTCCCAACCAAAAAAAATCCAAGGGTCAGATGATTTCAGAGCAGAATTCTACAAGACCTTCAAAGAAGAGCGAATACTGATATTCTCCAAATTATTTCACAAAATAGAAATAGATGCAACATGACCAAATTCCTTTGGTGAGACCACAGTCACCTTGATAAATCCTCAAAGATCCCCAAAAAGAAAGAGAACTTCAGACCAATCTCTTTTATGAACAATGATGTAAAAATACTCTATAAAATACTTGCAAACCAAATCCAAGAACATATCAAAGATGTCATCCACCATGACCAAGTAGGCTTCATCCCAGGCATGCAAGGGTGGTTAAGTATATGGAATCCATCAATGTAATCCACTGTATAAACAAATTGAAAAAAAAGACCATTTTCTTAGATGCTGAAAAAGCATTTGACAATATCCAACAGTTATTCTTGTTTAAAGTCTTAGAGAGACCAGGGACAAAGGCACATATCTAAAAATAGTAAAGATAGTATACAGAATATATACAGAATATACAGAATATATACAGAATAGTATATAGCTAACATCAAACTAAATGAAAAAAATGTTAAGTCAATTCCACTGGACTTGGGGACAAGACAAGGCTACACACTCTCTCCAAATCTCTTCAATACAGTACTCGAAGTCCTATCTAGGGCAATAAGACAACTAAAGGAGATTAAGGGGATACAAATTGATAAGGAAGAAGTCAAAGTATCTTGATTCACAGATGATATGACAGTAAACAAAAATGACCCCCAATATTCTACTGTAGGGAACTCCTACAGTTGAAAAACACTTCAGCAAAGTGGCTGGATATAAAGTTAACTAAAAACGAAAAAGAAAACTCAAAAAAATACACTCCTGTATGCAAAGGACAAATGGACTGAAAAAAATTAGGAAAATAACACACTTCACAATAGCCAGTAAAAAAAAAAAAAAAAAAAAAAAAAAAAAAAAACATAATGTATTTTGGTGTTATCTTCAACAAGCCAGTAAAAAACCTATATGAACAACAACAACAACAACAAAAAACCCAAAAAAGAAATTGAAAAAGACACCAGAAGATAGAAATATCTCTCATGCTTATGGATCAGTAGGATCAACATAGTAAAAATTGTCATCGTAACAAAAACAATCTACAGATTCAATGATATTCCCATCAAAATATCAATATAATTCTTAAGGAATTTGAAAAAATTATTCCCAGCTTCATATGGAAAAATAAAAAGCCAGAATAGCTAAAACAATCATGTTCAAAGACAGATCTTCATTAGGTATCACCTTCCCTGATCTCAAGCTCTACTATAAAACAATAGTAATAAAAACTGCACAGTACTGTGATAAAAACAGAATGGTGGATGAATGGAATTGAAGTGAAGACCCATAAGTGAACCCACACACCTATGGCCACTTGATTTTTGACAAAGAAGCCAAAAGCATGCAATGGAAAAATGACAGCATCTTCAACAAATGGTGCTGGTCTAACTGGATGTCTACATGTAGAAAAATGAAAATAGATCCATATTTATCACCCTGCATCAAACTACAGTCCAAGTTGTTCTAAAGACCTCAACATAAAACCAGATACACTAAATCTGTTAGAAGAAAAATTGGGAAAGAGCTTGATCTCATTGGCATAGAAGGTAACTTCCTTAACAGAACACCAAGAACACTGGCTCGAAGATGAAGAATTAACAAATAGGATCTCATGAAAGAAAAAAGCTTTTATGAAGCAAAGAACTCTGTCAGTAGAACAAGATGACTGCCTACAGCCTGACAAAAGATCTCCACCAACCCTACATACAACAGGAAGAGCTAATAAACAATATTTATAAAGAGCTCAAGAAATTAAACTCCAACAATCCAAATAATCCAATTTAAAACTGGGGTACAGAACTATACAGAGATTTCTCCACAGAGGAATATCAAATGGTGGACATTAAATGCTCAATATCTGTAGTCATCATGGAAATGCAAATGACATTCCATCTTAAACCCATCATGGCTAAGGTCAAAACGTGAAGTGACAGCAAGCTAATGAGAATGTGGAGAAAGAAGAATACTCCTCCATTGCTGGTGGGAGTGCAAACTTATACAACCACTTTAGAAATCAATCTGATGCTTTCTCAGACATTGAAAATAGTGTTACTTCAAGACCCAGCTCTACCATTCCTGGGAATATATCAAAAAGATGCTCCACCATTCAACAAAAATATTTGCTCAACTGTGTTCATAGCATCTATATTCATAATGGCAATAACAGAGAAACAAACTACACATCTCTCAACCAAACCATTGTTTTACAGAAATTGTGGTACATTCACACAATGGAATGCACCTCGGGTATTTTAAAAAAACAAGGAAATTATAAAATTTTCAGGCAAGTAGATAGAACTAAAAATGATCATCCTAAGTGAGTTATTCCAAAACCAGAAAGACATGCATGGTATATACTCACTTGTAAATGGTAATGGCCATAATATAGGATAAACATACTACAATCTACAGACCTAAAGGAGCTAAATAAAAAGGAGTACCCTATGGAAGATGGTCAAGTCTTATTCAAAAGGGCAAATAGAATCGACACCAGAAGTGACTGAGGAGAGGGAAGAGAATGAGAGCCTAACAAACATATCCTCCGAAAGACTCTGCCTAGGAGGGGATCGAAGCAGATGCTAAGATTCACAGCCAAACTTTGGGTAGAGCACAGGGAATCATAGGAAAGAGTGGGAGGATAGAATATAGAAAGACCCAGAGCTGGCAGGACCTCCATAAGAAGACCAACAAGGACAACAAATCTGGGCCCATGGGGACTTGGAGAGATTGATGCACCCACCAAAGACCATTCATGAAGAGGACCTAGACCGCTGCTCAGATGTAGCTGATAGGAAGCTCAGTCTCCATGTTCTATCCGTAGTAAGGGGAGAAGGTGCCTGCTCTGACATGGACTCTGTTGTCTGCTATTTGATCACTTCCCCTTGGTGGAGGGGGCATTGCTATGCCACAGAGGATGAGGATGCAGGCAATCCTAGTGAGACTTGATAGGCTGGGTTCAGATGGTAGGAGAGGAGGGCTCCCTGTATCTGAGATATTGGAAATGGCATAAAGGAGAAAGAAGAATGGAGGGTGAGACTAGGAAGAGACGAGAGAGAGGATTACAATTGGGATGTTAAGTGAATAAATTATTTTTAATTTAATTTATTTATTTATTACAATGTGTTCACTTTGTATCCTTGCTGTAGCCCCTCCCTCATATCCTCTCAGTCCCACCCACCCTCCTTCTTCTGCCCCTATTCCCTTTCTCTAGTCTTCTAATTGAGGAGGAACTCCTTCCCTTTTAGCTTATCAGGTCTCATCAAGGATAGCTGCATCATCTTCCTCTGTGGCATTGCAAGGCTGCAACACTTAGGAGGAGGTAATCAAAGGCTCAAGTTCATGTCAGAGAATAAATTAAAAAAAACAAATTTAAATTAAAAATAAATTAAATGTGAATAAAACAAACGAATAAAATAAAAAAATACAACAGGTAAGAAGAGCGTCACAAACCCACAATTCAATGTCTCAGAAAGCTCAGATAGTGTTAGTGTCAATGAATAAATGCCATCCTAAGAAATTAAATATACTCCCTGCCAATATTTCAAATGCAAGATGTTGATGAAGATCAACACAATAACCTATGCTTACATATACAAAACAAAACAAAATAAATACCTAAATCCGTATATTCCATGCTCAGCAGCCAATGATGGTGATGTTGATGCCAGGCATGTTGGCCTACATTTAAGCCCAACACTTGAGTGGAGTTAGAGCTGTAAGTTCAAAACTATCCTGTCTACATACAAACTTTCAGGGAACATTCAGGATTTACGGGACAGTATGACAACACACAACATGCTGATAATCAGATTAGAAGAAGAAGGATGAGATCAAAGGTCCAGAAGACATTTTCAACAAAATCATACAAGAAAAATTTCTTAACCTAAAGAAGAAGATGTCTATCAAGGCACACGAAGCATACAAAATATCAAAGACACTGGACCAGAAAAGAAAGTCCTCTTACCAGAGAATAATCAAAACTCTAAATATACAGAATGAAGAAAGAATATGAAAAGCTGCAACTAAAAACAAACAAAGAAACCAAACTAACCAACCAATCAGACAAACCAAAACAAACAAAAACCAACCAAAAAAAAGGCAGATCTATTGGAATTAATCCTGTATTCTCAGTAAAAATGCTAGAAGTTGAAGGGCTTAGACACAGTGCTTCTGATTCTAAAAAACTACAGAAGCCAACACAAATTACTAACTATGCCCAGAAACTTTCAATCACCAAATTGGGAAAATAAGATGTTCCATAAAAAGGTCAATTTTAAATAATATGTATCTATAAATACAGCCCCACTCAAGGTGCTAAAACCACCACCACCACCAAAATAACAATCACTGTTCAATGATATCTCTTAATAACATTAACCCAAATTCACCAATAAAAAAACACAGACTCACAAAATGGATGATAAAATAGAATCCACCCTTTTTCTAAATACAAAAAAATACAGCTTCACATCAAGATAGACATTATCTCAAGGTAAAGGTTTGGAAAAAGATATTCTAAATAAGTGGACTGGAGTATCAAGCTTGTATATCAATTTTAATATCCAATGAAACAGCTTTCAAAAACCTAATCAAAAGATGGCAAAGGACATGATGTATTCAAAAAATCCAGCAATATAACATTTCAATACTTAACATCTATGCTCCCAACCTAAGAGCACCTAAGTTATAAAAGAAACACTTCTGCAGTGCTTGCATCACATCCTGGCCCTCATAAACTGATAGGGAAAGACTTCAATATATCACTCTCACCAATGGACAGTTCCTCCTGACCAAACTGAACAGAGAAATGCTCCAGCTAACATCAAAAATCTAAATATACCCAAATAATATTTACAGAACATCTACCCAAGCATAAAAGATTGTTCCTTCTTCTCAGCAAATCATATATTGCTCTCCAAAATTGATGATATACTTGAACAGTGGAAGTCTCAAAAGATATAAGAAATTTGCAATAACCTCCTGCATCCTATCAGACCACTAAGGTTTAAAGCAGCACATCACCAATAACAAAAACAATAGAAAGCTTACGAACTCATAGAAATTCAACAACTCTCTACTGAATAAAAAATGGATCAAAACTGAAATAAAGAAATTAAAGACTTTCTAGAAGTAAATGAAATGAATACACAGCATATCAAAACTTATAGTACACAATGTAAATGTTGAACAGAAGACAGTTCATAGCATTAAGTACATTCAGAAAAAAATAATCAGAAAGATCTCTTAGTAGCAACTTAACAGCACACCTAAATACTCTAGAAAAAAAGAAGTAAACATAACTAAAAGGAGTAGACAGTGAGAAACTACTGAACTGTGTCTTCACTGATAAAACCGAAAGTTTTAACAGGAAAAGAAAGGTGGATCCTATCAAAATTGATAATGATAAGATTTGAATAGTAGAGATCTTCTGAATAAGCAGAGGTAACTCTTCATCAGAGACCTTGGTCATTGAGTCCAAACAAACTTATAAAGACTAGTGATTTCTTCTTAAATAAAAAATGGGTATGGGGCAGGGTTTTGATGTAATCTTTTCAGGAGAATAAAAACATCCAACTAAATAATATGGATACCACTGGACCACCACATGAAACTTCTGAAGAAAAAGGACAGAATATGTCACCAAAAGAATATGCCCAAAGAAAAGGAGTAAATGGTCAAGTGGTATCACTCACCTTAATGTTGTCTCTTCGGCCTTTTACAGACATAAGTGCAAATTGTCTTTATGTGCTTGCTAAAGGACAATCCAAAATCTCTAACTCTAATATCAGAAAAGCCACCTGGTAAGAAATAGAGGAAAACAGAAAAATAAATGAAGACTCTATTGCCACTAATCTCATAAATCTTCTGGCATGATGTGACTTCTGTACTCTCCACAAACTTCAACAATCAAGAATATGTTCAGTATTTGTGGGAGAAAAAAGCCAAAAACATAAGCCTAAAATATAGCCAATTTTACATGAAAAAACCTAAAGAAACTCTAACATGAAAAATGTACACTGGATCAGAGATACCTTTGATTTTTTTAAATTTAATACAAATTAAATAAACACAGATTTCACAACTCCTACAAGACAAACTCAAAGTACACCAAAACTGTTATATTTTTGACTTTGCAGCTACTCCTAATGTCCTTTCCAGAGAGTCCTTTTGTTCTGGATGTCTCTTAGAAAGTGGAGGTGATCAAAAAGATGAGCTATGGCTTTCAGTCCCTCATGTCGCCTTGTGGGTTCAGACACATCTCTGCCCTTGCCAACACTCACACCCAAAACAAAGTTGGAGAATAATTTAATGTTTCCTGCTGTGTGGATTATGTCACAAGATGTGGAATCTGCCCTATTCACTTATCTAAAACCAGGCACACCTGACACGGACAAAATTTTGCACCTCAGAAAATCCTTTTGAACCCAAGAATTCAATTTTCCTGAATTACACCAGTGTGTTCATTGATAGTTGAAAGGTAAAAAATAAATTTAAAAAAAAATAAGCAAGTATTGCTTAAGATGACCACCACTACTTTTTTTTTTACCACTTTCAAAACTATTTATAAAATTTGTTACACAAAACCATGTGTGGAATATAACATGAGGCATTTCTAGAAATGAGACTTTCAGTTTTCCAATCTATCTATCTAATGCACAGCAAAAGCAATGCCTGGGTGTGCACACTAGATAGTGATACTATAAGCACCACAACTTTCTACTGCCCAAGCCACAGGGTCCCCTCCTCCTTGAACAGTCAACACTCAAGAAGGGTAAGAGGACAAGGATCTCTGCTGAAGTCACCACATGGAAAACAACAGAATCAGAGTCTGAAACACAGCCCATCTCGGTCAAAGCAGAATAGGCCGTGATAGCTTAGCAGACCTGCTCTGCCTGGCCTGGAAACAATGGCCCCTCACTCACCATGGCATGGGCTCTGGTCTCATTCACAGCTCCCTACAGCTACATCAGAGTACAATCCCAGAACAAACCCATAAGCTACCTCCCACTGTTGGTCCTTATTGCTAGTCCCATGCAGACTCTCTCATTAGCTTGGACAATACAGCTGAGTCTCAGGACAGTAGTTGCTCTTCTACCAGTGTATAAAAGATCAACTGATGCAGATAGCAGAGGTATTCTAGCTTTGCCCCAACCCCTAGGGGCTCACAGAACCCTAGTGTTGTTATAAAAAAATGAAAATCCCAATTGTTTGAGTTTACCAATACAGACCCAGGAGCTAGGTACTGGGGAGAAAACCTGGTAGTTCAGAAAGTCAGATAAAGCATCCATCTGACCCTGCTACTCACCTCACATCTAAGAGGAAAAAGCTCCAAAAGCTCACCAGTTCAGATGACAGCTCAGGGGGGATAGGCCAAACTAATCCAACACCAAAGGTGTTCTAGCTCAAAGCTCAAAAAGCCCCATAGCTACCAAGCTAAAACTCCTTCCACTTTTACACTCTGTCTTAAATACATTTCAGCTGAAATTTCCACTTACTCTTTAATCCCTGTCAGCTGGCTTCTTGCTTTGCCTCTTGACCTAGGGTTAACATTATTTAATCCTATGCACAGGGAGCTTTTGAATTAAAGGTATGTTCCAGGGCTGACGGATTCATACCATAATCACCTGTTTAGAATAAATGGAAAGTTCTTGGAATTAAGATTTGTGTTAGGGCTCAACCATACCAAACAAAGCCCAGGTTTTTACAGTTCACAATCTAAGGAATCACACTGGGATCAAATCCTGCAACACCCTCATTTTGGAAATAATTTAAAATACAGTCTTCTACTCTCCCAGGGCACCTGTTCATTTTCCATGATACAGGTAATTTATGTTACACACTCAGTGTCCAGTGCATTCATCTCTACCTCATAGTTGGGAAGTCCTTCATCGAAACTTCAGTCAAAGACAAACAGTAACAACCATTAAAGAAACAAACGGCCATGAATTCGAATCAAAGAGTAGTTAAGCTCATCGAAAATGAGATATAAAACAAAAAGGATGTGGCTGTTCCTAGGTATGTTGGAGTAGAAAGTTTATTATAGATAGACACATGGAAATGTGGGACAGTCTAGAGTTGACATGACCCTGAGCTATGTGAGAAGAGAGGACAGAGGGAAGTAGAGAGCCAGAACAAAGGGCCAGGAGGATAAATGATAAATGAAAAAGACCAGGTAACCAAAACGGTTAGAATACATAAGGGAGGACAGCTGGGAGGAGGGCAGCTTAACTCCTGGGCTAGAGAACTCTGTTTGACACCCATACCTTGTAACAGGTAAGGACTGAGGGATGCTGGGAGAACCTGACAGCCAAATCTGCTTTGATTGTTAAGTAGCCACCTTAAGGATTTATCCCATCTTTTGAGATGTAAGAGTAGAGAGGAATGAGAAAGTTGAAACGATTTCATTATAATCTTAAAAATTATTTTTAAAAGTTGAAAATGGCTTTATGGTCCAATATTCTTCAGGGAATTCAAGTATGTATTAGAGCACACAAAATATTACTCACACCTTTTCTCTCTCAGGTTGTGCATTTTCAAATGGGGGGAGGGGAAAGCATTCCTGCTAGGCACTACCACCCCACTTTGTCCAGATCTTCTGTGTGTTTGAACTAGTGTAACTGTAAAAATTTGCTTTCCAGAAACAAGTTCAGCAACTAATCCATATTCTTGATTCTCTTTGTGTATAACTCCCAGCCCTAAGTATACACTTTTCACATTTACTGACCATCTAAAATTGATTACCATTATCATTGCCATCTTCCCTCTTCCCCTCCCTTTCTGTGTTGTGACAACACCAGCTTCAAAGTAGCTCAGTGAGCTCAATTCTTACACAGGTCTCGCTTTATTTGTAATCACCCAGCTCCAAACAAACAAACAAACAAAACCCAGGGAAGTCAGTGGACACTCATTCACTGATCTCTTTTACTTCACACTAACCAGTCAGGGCCCACCTGAAAAGAGTTGGAGGATTATATTCTAGGCACTGGGCTGTAGAGGTAGCATTCAGTGTTCAAATAAAGTGTAAACTACATAACATGTGAAAGGCTGATCTACAGGAGACATTGCTTTAAACAAAAACAAAAATCAAAGCACTAAAGAAAAAGGAATGAAATTCTTAATGACTGGGGATTATCAGAGAATATTAACTAATAGACTAGAGCAGTGATTCATCAACAAAATAAAATTTAGTAATACCAACAACTGACTTATTTATTTATTTATTTATTTATTTATTTATTTATTATGTATACAGTGTTCTGCATGCATGTACACTTGCACGCCAGAAGAGAGCACCAGATTTCATATAGATGTTGTGAGCCACCATGTGGTTGTTGGGAATTAAACTTGTGATCTCTGAAAGAGCAGCCAGTGATCTTAACCTCTTAGTTGAAAAATACACATAGCATACTGACTTTGAAAAACACAGGTCAATCTCTTGTAGAGTGAAAGCCATTAATAAGATACTGTTTAATGTTGTCCCTGTGTACAATATTAGCTGCTGAGACCTGTAACCTGACAGACACAGCTTTATCCACTAGCCTGTGGCTCAAATTTGAACTGACAGAACTATTTCAATGAGGATTGTACATATGGGCATAGGAAAGTCCATTAATTTGAAATTCAATATTCACTGGATCAAGCTACCTGACCCAAATTGTACACCCACCAATCTGGTCTGTTTTCATTCACATTCATGAATTAATAAATACACGTTGGAAAATTACAAATTAAAAGAACTCATCCTGCCACATTTCTAGATAATCCTGGTCAGCAAACATGTGCATCCTCCGATCCTAATCTCTAACAGGCCTGGTTATCATACTACTTATTTGTGTAGTGTTTTACAGGCAGTTTTCCCTCGGCTAAATTCTAGTTTCTCAGCAATAGTAAATCCTTTACATCATCAGTTCTACTCTTCTATATCATAGCTTGATATTGGAGTGCTTTCTGACACAGGACATATCATTTACAACCCCCACAAAATCCAAATGGATCTTTTAGAACTTAGAGAACCTACCTGACACCCCCAAAGATCACCAGGAATTAGGACTAAAAAAGGTCACCTAAAGGTCACCAGACTAGTGACTCTACCCCAAGATCACCAGGAATTGGGCCATGTCATAAGATTCCCTACCCAAGGAACAGTCTGAGGATAACCACAAGGATGGAAAAGTATCTTAAAGTGGGACAATTGTGCTGAGCACCCTACCAACCTTGTAGAAGATTCAATGACACAGAAAATACCTAACATTCCTGAGGCCTAGAGTTATGTTAGCTAGCCAATCACTTGATAAAAAGCTTGCCCTTGCTGAATGTCACCCAATCCTTTAACTGTTAAACTACAACTTCTGGTCCTTCCTCAGACCCCAATCAAAACCCTGCCATGCAGCTGCTCAGGGCTCTCCTCTCTGATCCATTGTGTTGGTAATGATGGAGAGACCCAGCTTAAGCCCAAATAAAACTCTTTGCTCTTGCATATATGGTCCAGCTCCTGATGATCTTTGGTGACCCTAAGTGCTGGCCATAACATATGGGTTCTCATATTGGATTCCCAAGTCTCCCAAGCACCCCCAGCACATGGAGCTGAACAACAGCCAGTAAGTGAGCACTCTGTCAGTATCTCTCTGTGTCTGGCTCTGTGTTTCTGTAGTTTCTTTTTTCAAGACTCGAGGCAAAATGTGTAATCTGTGTGGTCAGAAAGGTTAGAGCTGATGCTTTGGACAGCTGTGGGGCAGAGGGGGCCTGGAAGACTTTCCAGACCCCCCTCAAAGAGGCAAATTTGTAAAGGTAATTGAGTACTGAGTTTTCTGTGATCTCTGGACCTCAGAGAGGATGAATGTGCCCCTATCTGTAAAGGGTGGTAGAGTACCCAGTTTTCTGTGATCTCTGGATCGTTGGACAAGGACAATGCAGGTATCTCCTGTAGCAGAGATTCTCTGATATCCTACTTTCATTTTTTTCCACTGCAGGAATGGTGGAATCTGCTGTCTAGCTCTGTGTATTTTTCTGCTGCACAAGCAATGGGATCTAGCTGTTTGTGTCTTGTTTAGCTGTTTTGTCCCTTGTTGCCATTTTTTTGTCTCTGAGACTGACTGAGGACATGGGACAGAATCCTTCTATCCCTCTAGACTTGATTCTTTCCCATTTCAGGGAAGCTTGAGCTATGCTCCACAGGCTCCCATGAGAGTGGCAAGGAGGTGCCAAAGGATGGATACAGTATGTGGAGCCCCAGGCTTGGCACCTCTGCCAATGTTCTCTGGTCTCTGGTCTGGCAGAGCTTAGCCACTACTCTGGCCTCAGGTCTGGCAGAGTTTGGATGCTGCTCTGGACTGTGATCTGGCCGAGATTTGCTGCTGCTGTGGTCTCTGGTCTGGCAGAGTTTGGCTGGTGTTTGGACTCTGGTCTGGTAGAGATCAACAGATATTTTACTGCGTCATTCTCTGGTCTGGCTGAATGCAGGACACCATTCCAAACTCTGGTGTAGTTGGTTGGATCCTGATTTCGGTGTAGGTCACCACTTATGGAACAGGATAGAGGGCCCATAGAGAGACAGGTCACTGTTTTGAGTTTTGGTATTTTCTTCTTCCATTTTCTTTGCACGCATTGTACCCAGTGCATTTTTTCTTGTGTTGTTCTTTTGCGGTTTTGTTTGCTTGTGATGGTCTCAGTGGGCTGGTGACAAAACAGTTGTGATCCATTGTGACTTTGCCTGCCCCATACTGCCAGCGCTACAAGCTGGGGCACCTCTGGTCTCCTGTGGGAGCACACATTTCCACATGGTTGGCGGGGAAATCTCGGTTGGAGAGGGATCAGTATGCAGAAAATCCTGTTGGGATGGACCATGTTGCCTCCTTGCTTTTTCTCTGAGGAAAGTTGGTGACATGAGGTTAGCTCTGGCTTGGAACAATGATCGCCAAATAATGCTTTTACCTGAAGCGTATTATAGTTATTACTATTATTATTACTTGGTTAGGGTCCTCTGTACCCCAGCCTGGCCTTATACTAAACAGCTTAAATTTCTGATCCGTCTGATCCACCTCTTATCAACTGAGCTACACTCCCACCATGTGCTTCTCAAAAAGAAATAACAAAGATTAAAGAGGAAGCCAGAGGGGCTGAAGAGATGGCTTAGTGATGAAAAATACTTTCTGTATTTTTCTGTATTTTTTGTGGGGCTGGAGGGATGCCTCATTCCTTAAGAGGACTGGCTGCTTTTTGTCATGAGTTCAATTCCCAACAACCACATGGTGGCTCACAATGAAATCTGTTGCCCTCTTCTGGCATGCAGGTGTATATGAAAACACAACATTGTATACATAATAAATCTTAGAACAAAGCAAAACATTCTCTACTTTTTTTTTTGCAGAGTTCCTAGCATGTCCATGGTGGTTCACAATCTTCTGTAACTCCTGTTACAGAAAATTTGATGCCATATGGCCTCCTGGGATATAAGGCACACATGTGGTACACTTATATACATACAAGTAAAATAATCTTATCACTCATCTAAAGAAAAGATAAAAATACCTCCTCAAAAAAAAGAGGTCAGCAGGCATGGTGGCACACACTGGATCTCAGTGATTTTGAGGCCATCCTGGTCAACAGAGCTAGTCCAGTCCAGGCAAAGCTACACAGGGAGATTCTGTCTTGAAAAGCAAAGCAAAACAACCAACCAACCAAAACAAACAAACAAATAAACAAAACAAAACAAAAACTATCATAAAGCAAGTGTGGTGACACATGCCTGTAAATGGAGCAACAGGGAGGTCAGGAATGAAGGTCAACCTGGACTATATGAAACTCGGTCTCAAAAACAAAACAGCAGCAGCAACAACAAAACAGCACAAGAATCTGAGTGCCTGAGATGCTTTGGGACATTCAAATTTTTATCTTAATTCCTGGCTACATAGGAAGCTATTGAGGAGTGTAGTTCTTTGAATGAAAATGACCCCTACTATCTCATATGTTTGAAAATCTGGTCTCCCATTGGTGGAACAATTTTGGAAAAATAAGTGTAATCTTGTTGAAGAGGTGTGTCACTGTGGGTCAGCTCTGAGGTTTTAAAATCCCACACATTCTCAGTTAGCTCTTTGCCTCATACTTATAGATCAGGATGTAAGCTCTGAACCACTGTTCTCTCTGGTGCTCTGTCTGCCATTACTGTCTGCCACCATGGTCCCTGCCATGATATTCATGGACTTATCATCTGAAACTCTAAGTACCCAAACAACTGTTTCTTCTATAAGCTGCTTTGGTCATGATATCTTAGCATAGTGATAGAAAAGTAACTAAGACAAGTGGTTTGAAAATAGGATAGAAATGATTTAGTGTACACTTATCTCAAAGATCTTTTTGTCCTATAAACTTAATAGTAAGATTACAAAAATTTAAACATACACACACTTTTATGCACTGCCTGTGGATGGGTCCATATGGTCTTGTTCTTGATTCCCAGCATAATTTAAAGGGGAAACTTACACAATGTTCTGAGCCCTTGATGTCCTGCAGATGAAGTAGGAGGATGTCCTCAAGTGCCTTGCCACAGGAACCCAGTTAGGTGGCAGGAACCTTGACTTTCAGATGGAACAATGCATCTACAAAAGGAAAGTGATGGTATCTACATCATAAATCTGAAAAGGACCTGTTGCTTGCAGCTCAGGCTATTGTTGCCATTGAGAACCTTGCTGATGGCAGTGTCATCGCCTCCAGGAACACTGGTGAGCAAGCTGTGCTGAAGTTTGCCGCTACCACTGTAGCCACTCCAATTGCTGCCCCCTTCACACCTGGGATCTTCACTAACCAGATGCAAGCAGCTTCAGGGAGCCATGGCTTCTAGTGGTAACTGATCTCAGGGCTGAAACCAGCCCTTCCCAGAGGCTGCTTAGGTCAACCTGCCTACCATTGCTCAGTGCAAGACAGATTCTCTGCACTATGTGAACATTGCCATCCACGTAACAAGGGAGTTCACTCAGTGGTGGATGCTGGCCGAGGAAGTACACCTCATGCATGGCACTATCTCCTGTGAGCAGTCATGGGAGGTTATGCTTGATCTTTACTTCTACATATACCCAGAGGAGACTGAGAAAGAATAGCAGGCTGCTGCTGAGAAGGCCATGACCGAGGAGGAATTCCAGGGTGAATGGACTGTGCCAGCTCCTGAGTTCACTGTCGCTCATCCCGAGGTGGCAGACCAGTCTGAGGGTATGCAGGTGCCCTCTGTACCCATCCAGAAGTTCCCTACTGAAGACTGGAGTGTCCAGCCAGACACTGAGGACTGGTGAACAGCTCCCACAGCATAGGCCATTGATTGGGTTGGAGCCACCCCTGAGGGGTCCTGAGCTCCTCTGCAGAAACCTGTGCAAACAGAAAAGGTGGAATGAAAATAAAGTTCCTAAAAGCTGAAAATATGCACACACACACACACACACACACACACACACACACACTTTAGAAACAATAGTTTTGAGTGTTGGGTGTAATGGTACACTTCTGTAATCCTGGCTCTTAGGAGGTTGGGGCAGAAGGATGGTGAACTTGGGCTATGTAGTGAGATCATCTCAACAATAATGACAAGACTAGAACAACTAGAGATTGTTTTGAGGCTGGGGTATGTAGCTCAGTGGTAAATCATGTGCTAAGAATGCACAAGGTGGTTCTAGGTTTTGTTGTTATCTCCAAAATACCAAACAACCAAAGCAGAATATTGGGGCTGGAGAGATGACTTGGAGGCTAATAGAACTGGCTGTCCTTCCAGAGGACCTGAGTTCAATTCCTGGCAACCACATTGTGGTTCACAACCAACTATACAGGGATCTGATGCCCTCTTCTGGCATGCAGGTGTATATGCATGTAGAGAACTCATAGACATAAAAATCAAAATCAAAAAAAGAAAAAAAAATGGGCTGAAGAGATGGCTCAGAGGTTAAAAACACTAGCTACTTTTCTAAAGGTCCTGAGCTCAATTCCCAGCAACCACCCCCCCTCTCTACTCCAGCATGCACACAGACTGCACCAACAGAGTCAGCTTTGTGGAAACATACCCTGTTCAGGTACTAGGGATCTGCACTCAGAGGAGCCCACCTTTGTTCTAATGCTCTGCTAAAGCTTTTGAAATCTTTACTTTTGAACAAGGGATCCTTCACTTTTGTTTTGCACTGGACTCTGCAAATTATGTAACCAAGGCCTGTGTACCAAATATTCAGTCTATATAAGAACAGCCTGCAAAGCCTCTCAGTACCACTGTGACCACTGCAGTCCCAGATATTTCGAAAAAAAAATGTCAAGACACAATGGCCTAAGATACAGTCTGTCAGCCATCTCTGGATTTCTCTTTCCTGCACTCCAAACATAGTTCAAACTGAAAATGTGTGCTTGGTACACTAACTTTTTTTTCTCAAAATAGGGCTTTTCTGTGTAGACCAGGCTGGCCCTGAACTCAGTGCGACCCACCTGCCTCTGCTTCTCTGAGTGCGGGCTCACAGGTGTGTGCCACTGCTCCAGGCTTACAGACTTAATTTTAAGACTGGGTCAATATCTTGCTTTTTGTCTTTAGGTTTTCTATATAAGGACTTGGAACATAGCTCAGTTGGTAAAGTGCTTGCCTTGCATCCATCAAACCTCGTGTTTTGTACACACCTGTAATCCCAATAAGGAGGTGCAGTCAGGGGCATCAGAAGTTCAACATCATCTTAATGTGCTTGGAATTTTTGAGGCTAGCCTGAGATAAGTAAAACCTGATTTTAAAAAATAAGTTTTACATATAAAAAGCCATTTTTTTACACACATGGAACCAATGAAGAGGGAAAAGGGTAAGGAAGGTATTATAAACTATCAAGATGGGAAATGACAATGATGTGAGTGTGAAATGGACATGTGGGAAGTAGGAGCAACAGGACTGAAAGACGAATGTGGGCCTGAGTGAAAGGCCAGTATCGAGGGTAGCAGTCATTGAGATTTTTGCTTAGGCAACTGTGTGTTTTGAGATATGGCAGTCATCAGGGAAATTTCCACATCTCTCAGTCTCCTAAGTTATGGATTGGGAGAAGAAATCTGAAGGAGCCCTGGTTGTGGCTGCAGGAAATGTGATCAAATCCAACTCTCAGACTGCCTGCCTAAACTGTAGTGGCTAACCACAGCAAGCATTGGCAATGACTGTACAGTGAAACCACTTACCCCACCACAGTCCACATGGGGAGTATCAGGCTGAGAAATCCCCCCCACACTAGGAATCAGCTTCATCTTGTCTTGTAAGGCAAGAAAGGCTGTCTTCTCTCTTGCATAGCTTTATCACTTGAGGCTCCCAGCCCTCAGCAAAACAAATCTGGACTTGGATTTTTCTCTCCCTTGTTAGTGAAAGATGATGGTAGTTATCTTAGGGGGTGGAATGGCCTTTAGCCAGCCTCATCAATCAGGCTGTCCTGTCCAGGCTTATTAGTTTCAGCAGCCTGGCAGTTGTTAGGTGAGAAACCAAAGTATATCTTCAGTGGATGTTAATGTGTTCATGCATAGATAGAAACACACAGTACTTTTAGGCCTTTACCTTATGTCATGGGAAAACTTCATTTACAAAACAGCCATTTAAATGTCCACTAGTCTATCTAAGACATTAATAGAATAAACATAGTCAAGAAGGTAGTTCTCAATTCTAGATTTGGAAAACAACTTCGATAAAGAAAAAGAAAGAAATTAAAATAAACTTGCAGGTTGGGAATGTAGTTTAGTATTAGTAGAACAATGATTAGATGAACAATGATTACCTCAGGTTAATGTCAATATTTTCAAAGAGAATTTAAACAATATGCATTTAAAGAGTAAATGGGGGCTGGGGAGATAGCTTAGTGGTTAAGAGAACTTGATTCTCATCCAAAGAACTAAGTTCAGTTCCTAGCATCCATGCTGGATGCTCACAGTTGTCTCTCCCTCTAGATCTGGGGTCTCTGACACTCTCTTTTGGTCATCACATGCACACACATACATACGTACACACAAAGAGTTATACACACACAAAATAAACATAGATCTTTTAAAAAAGATAAAATGAGAACCCTATCATTACAAAGTCAACCCAAAATGGATCAAAGGCCAAAATATAAGAGCTATAAGTGTGTAAAGGTTACATAGAAGTGAACTTTCATGATGTTAAATTCAATAATTAATTTTTAAATATGACACAAAAATCATAGAAAACCAATAAAACTTTGGACTTCATCAAAGTAAAATACTTTTTTGAACCAAAGTGTAATATCAAGAAGATAACATGACAGTCTACAGAAAGAAAGTCTGCAGAGTTTTTATTTGACAGAAGTCTAGTTTTTAGAATAACAAACACAACAAAAACAAACAGGGCTGGGCTAGGGATATGGCTCAGTACAACAGAGCTTGCCTAGCATGGGGGAAGCCAAGGGTTAGACACCTCAGCAGGGTGTGGTAAAGGTGTAGTTAGGCAGAGGACTAGAATAGATATTTCTCCAAGGAAGATTTAGAAATGGCAGACATACAGAGGAAAATATGCTGAACACCATGAGTCATTAAAGAAATATAAATCAGGAGGACAGTAAGACATCTACTCAGCTAGGCCTGGTGGTTAATTCAATGCTGTTAACCTCAGTATTGGGGGTGAAAATTAGGCTGGAGGATCCAGAGTACAAGAGTATACTAGGTTACAGGTTAGTTGGGTCTCTAGTGAGACCCTGTCTTAAGAGCAACAGCATAAATTAATAATTCACACTTATTGGGCCAGGCAGTGGTGGCACACTCTTAATCCCAGCACTCAGTCAGGAGTACAAGGCAGAGAGATCTCTGAGTATGAGGCCAGCCTGGTCTACAGAGTGAGTTTTAGGACAGCCAGGGCTACACAGAGAAACCCCCCCCTTTTTTTTAAACAAGCTAAAAAAGTAAAGCAAAACAACAAAATCCCAAACAAACAAACAAACAGTAATCTATACCTCTTAAGATATCTATAATATTTAAAAAAGAAACAACCAAGGAAATAACTGCTGACAAAGATATAAAGATAGAAATAAAGTTAGAATTCTTGTTCAGTGTTGGTAGGTAAAATCATTACCATATGTAATTTACTACTGTCCATTAGTGCTACTCTTAAGGATATACCAAGAGAATTGCAAACTGGTACTCAGGCACTTTTTTTTTCTTTTAAGATTTATTCATTTTATGTATGTGAGTGCTCTATCTGTATGTACACTTGCATGGCAGAAGAGGGCATCAGATCTCAGTACAGATGGTTATGAGCTACCATGTGGGTGCTGGGAATTGAACTCAGGACCTCTGAAAGAGCAACCAGTACTCTTAACCACTGAGATATCTCTTTAGCCCCACTCACATATTTTCTATACATGGTCATGGCGCTAGACAGAAACAATGCTCTAAATCACCAGTGGATAAGCAAGGCCTGATTTGTACATAGAGAAGAGGGTTATTCAACAGTAAAGGAGAATGCAGTACTGATGCTCTGATATAGTACAAGGCAGCACTAATGATAGAGCATGGATAAAACTAGGAAAAAAGCCAGGTGGTGGTGTGATGGCTCACACATTTAATCCCAGCACTCAGGGGGCTGAGGTAGGCAGATCTCTGTGAGTTCAAGGTCAGCCTTGTCTACAAAGAGAGTTCCAGGACATCCAAGGTTACACAGAGAGACCCTCACTCAAAATATCAACCAACCAACCAACCCAAAAGCAAAACCCCAAAACCTAGGAAACAATATTCCAGACAAGATTAATTCAAGTTATAAGAAACAGGCAAACCCATAGAATCAGAAAGTGAGTGGTTATTGCCAGGGCCTAGAGAGAGAAATGGTAGTGTATATTTAATGGATTTTGGGTGGGTGATGAAAATGGTTTGAAACAAGACAGCTGTATTCATTGTCCAATGGTGAGATATATTAAATGCCAATGGAGTGTATATCTACTTTTATGATATATAAATTTATTCCAAGTATAAAAAGATTGTTTATTTTATGTGTATGGATTTTGCATGTCTCTGACATGAACTGACTGGCCTGTTCTTTGTTCACCTCCCCTTTAGGGAGCAGCCTTACCAGGCCACAGAGGAAGACAGTGCAGCCAGTCCTTATGAGACCTGATAGACTAGGATCAGAATGAAGGGGAGGAAAACCACCCCTAATCAGTGGACTGGCAGAGGGGCATGGGTGGAGAAGGGAGAGGGTGAGTGGGATTGGGAGAGGAGGAGGAAGGGAGCTACAGGGGGGATACAAAGTGAATAAATTGTAACTAATGAAAATTAAAAAAAATAAAAAAGAAATAAAAAATAAACTCAATCGACTAGGATAATCTCTAGACTGGACAAAGAGCCCCATGAATTTATCTGATTGCACTTTTGCAATAGAGCAACTTGGAAGTTAATACCTGTTTCAGCTACCAGAGCTTTGAAACAAAAAAGCAGTGAAATTCAGGTGGGCAGGGCTCCCTGGGGAGCGACAGGACCATTTCAGGAGGATCCCTGGGATGCCCTGTTCTTAGGTGGAACCCAACTCTCTTGGGCACTCAGAGGAAAGCCCAAGGTGAACGCTCCCAGCCCAGGAATCCCAGAAACCATAGGTGTCTCTGAAGATTGCGCAAGTCTTTTTCCCCCCCGGCCAGCTCGGTGGCATGTTTCTAAAATCCCAATCTGCACAACATAAACAGAAAACGTGCAGCCAGAAAGCCTCGGTGGTGCAAATTACAAGCTTCCAGCAGAGGGCGGGAGAATCTTTGCTGCGCGGCCAGTGGCAAGCAGGCAGCAAAGAGCAAGCTTTCCAGTGACCTCACGATCCTCCAAGCCCTTCTCCTCCCACTGCAAAAGGGAGAGAGAAGGCGGAAGGAAAGACCCCTGATAGAGGAAAATAAAGAATAGGGGAGGGGGGCGTTGAGGCAGAGAGCGGACTCTAAGAGCTCCCCCTCGGAGCAGCCGCCCACTTCCTGAGCCCAGGGTCCAAGCGGCCTCGGGGAAACCCGAAGGCCGAGCCCTCTCAGATGGGGCGGGGGAGGGGCTTGCGCGAGGCGCAGCGCAGGCGCAGTGCGCGCCTCCATTGTCAAGCTTGGCGTAAACGCCGTTGCTATGGCTACAGACGCTAAAGGGAAAACGCTGGGCTCTCCTGGGCCTGGTGGGCGGTGGCGGCGAGGGCTGGTGGACCGGAACCCGCTTCCCTGGCACGATGGCGGCGGTCATGGCTCAGCTAGTGGACTACTTCATCATGGTAGGCTGAGACCAGGAGAAGCCAGGTAAGGGTGTGGAGCGGGTGCCTCCTAGGCTCCGCCTCCGCCCCGGGCTCCGCGTCCCTCCTCCCCCGGGCTCCGCCTTCACCTCCCAGGGCTCCGCCTTTCTCCGCTTCCAGGCCCCTCCCCGTCTCCGCTCCGAGCTCCGCCTCCGCCTCCACTAGGCTCCGCCTCTGCTACTGCGGGCTCCGCCTCCCTCATCTTCCGGGCTCCTCCCCCTTCTCCGCCCCGGGCTCCGCCTCCGCCCCCTCGGGCTCTGTCCCTGCCCTGGGCTCCTCCCCCTCCTCCGCCTCTGGGCTCAGCCTCAGCCCCTAGCAGCCATCCATTGGGCTAGATGGTGCTGGGCCTGGCGTCCTGGCTGGGAGGCGAGGAGGAGAGACGGTTGTGTCCCGCGGTGGAGGAGCGGCGGGTCCACGGGTGTCGGCCATCTCGGAGCGGTTGAGTCTGGCTGGCTGTCGGCATATGTGAGGGACCCGCAGGACGGCGGTTGTGGAGGAGGCCAGGGTTGTGCAGTTGGAGGCTGGTGGGCTGACCGGGTCGGGAGAGCCTGCCCGAGTTCCTCCATGAGCTTCTGTGGAGGCTGTTGCTACCCGGAGCCACGCCCTCGGGCCGCCTGAGTTGGGAGGGCAGGACCACACTGTGTGGAGTTCCTAGGGATACACTTGTGCCCTGCATCCTGAGGAAGAGTGATGCTGGGACCAGTCCTCCTGGAAAGTAAGAGCAGAGAGTCCGGTGCTGCCTCCCCCCTGCTCTGGAGCTCGTGGGGTGGGGAGCTTACACATCTGGGCTGAAAGAAATCAGCGTACTTGGAAAGGCTAAAGGATCCATGCACATTTCTAGGAACATTATTTTTTTCAGGATGTATATGCCAGCATTCCAGAATGAAATGATTCTTCTTAAGTAGACAGCCAGACTCTTGGGTAAAGAGAGCCAGTGCTCTCTCTCACTGGGCTTTCATGAGTTTTGATTGTTCCGTTTATTTGTCCGAGAATTCTTCATAAGGAACAGTTTGGCAGATACACTGCTGTTTATACTTTAATGGACTTGCACAACCAGGAGTATACACGGTTCACGCAGGCTTATTTTCTTATTTTTATCTCTTTGTGTTGTTATGTATAGATAACCAGGACATAATAACAAGGTTACTATAGACTTGGGAAAGCTCTTTTATTTCAGGGTAATTCCAGTTTTACACTTGCAAGGAATTTTAGCTACCAGCCCTGCATCCCCTTGTCTCTGGAGGTGCTTAGGTTGTGTTTGCCGATTGTTAGTCGTTGGTAGCACTAGAGTACCAATGTTTATTATTTATTCATTCCTAAGAATTTGTTTCAGAGAAGGGATTCTTCCCAGTTTTTTCTCACTACTGCCTAATTGAGGTCACTTAAAAAACCGCTTGCAGGTCGATGAGATGGCTCAGCAGATAAAAGCTCTTGTTGGGCAAGCCTGGAGACCTGAGTTCAATCCCTGAATTTATGAAAAGGTGGAAGGCAAGAAGTGATTGCACAGAGTTGTCTTCTAACCTTCCTATGTGTTCCCTAGTATGCATGCTTCACCAGCATCATGAACACACACACACAAAGACGACATTGGGCTTTATTTAGAGAATATTCTTGCTGCTCCAAAATGTCATGTCATTTCACTTGTCAGTTTCTTACAGACATAATCTTACCCAGACTGCTAGCGTGGAGATTCAGTTTTGTTTTTAATCTTGTTCAGTTTTCAGTTACATTGTTCTTCCCCCTAAAATAATTTTATTTAGGGTTTTTTTGAGAATTCTCTCTACAGAACCCTGGCTGGCTGTTCTGGGATTCCCTATGTAGTAGAGGCTGGTCTTGAACCTACAGAGATCCGCCTTCCTCTTCCTTCCAATTGCTGGGGTTAAAGACCATGCCCAGCTTCCTCCACAACAATTTTAAAACAATAACAAACTTGAAAAAAGTTCCAAGTATGGTACACAGTTAAGTGCTGTTTTGGACATTTTGAGAGGAAGCTGTTGACCTTATGCCCTGTCACTCTGAATGGTTTAGTGTCAATTTTATGCAAACAAGAATGTTGTCCTACATAATGGCAATGCAGTTATCAAAATAGGAAATTCACGTTGACATAATATTCCATTTAATGTGGGTTTTATTGACTATGTTATTACTCACAAAAATGTCAAAAGAAGCTGGTATATTTAAGTGTTTCATTTTTTTTTATCTCTTTAGTCTCTTTCAGTATGGAACAGTTCCCTCAACTTTTTCATGATCTTGTCACTTTGATGACTATAGGTCAGTAACATTTTTTCTTCATTAATTTATTTATTTGTTCATTTTACAGTCCACTCACAACCCTACTCCCTCATCTTTTGCCAGTCCCAAACTCCCAAACACTTTCCCTGTACTTCCCCCAACCAACCCACCCAGGCACATCAAGTTATATCAGGATTAAGTACCTTCTCTTTCACTGCAGCAAGACAAGGCAGCCCTGGATAAGAATATGGGATCCAAAGGGAGGCAACAGAGTCCAAGTCAGAGACAGCTCCTGCTCTAGTTGCTAGGGGACTGACTTGAGGACAAGAAACCCATCAGTTTCATATGTGTAAGAGGCCCAGGGCTAGGCCAGGCATGTTCATTTGTTGGTGGTTCAGTTTGTATGAGGCCCCATAGTCCCAGGTGAGCTGACTATGTAGGTTTTCTTATGGTCTCCTACCTCTCCAATCCTTCCTGTAACTCTTCCACAAGATTCCCAGAGTTCTGCCTAATGTTTGTTTGACTGTGGGTCTGTGCAACTGTTTCCATTATTTCCTGGATGAAGCCTCTCAGATGACAGTTATGCTGGTCTCCTGTCTACAAGCATAGCAAAGATATGATTAAATGACGAAGGCCCAGGCTTTGGGGTACACCATTGCTTAGGGGTGAAAGAAGAGGAGCAGCAAATGCATTTTGTGAACTTGGAAGAGATATTCAGCTCTCCCTAATAGATATTATATTTCTTGTAGGTGATATGAGCCATAATTTTTGTCTAGTTACATGGCTGTATAGAAGAGATTGTTTTCAAATTAAAACGAATTTTTTACATTTCTTTTTTTCTACTTTTTTGTGGGGGAGAGAAGGAGTCATCAAGACATGGACTCTGGGTGTGTAGTCCAGGCTGTTCTAGAACTCGTCCTCAGACTCACAGAGATCCACCTGCATTTGCCTCAAAAGCACTTGGATTAAAGGCTTGCACCACTTGATAAGCAGTCAGTACTCTTAATCACTGAGTCAACTCCAGTGCTTTTAAAATTTTTAACAGATATAATCATGTGACTATGTCTACATTAGTTGAATATAAATAGAATGATGAATATAATGTTTCAAAAGTTTTCTAAGGGGATAATGGTGTGTATTCCCTCCTAGCCTTTCTTTAGCTGAGACTGGAGATTGGCTGGGAGGTGGTGGCTCATCTTTAATCCCAGAATTTGGGAGGCAAGGCAGAAGCATTTGGATCTCTGCATTAACAGCCATCCTGGTCTATAGATCTAGTTCCAGGACAGCAGGGAAACCTACACAGAGAAACCCAATCCAAGCAAGCAAGCAAGAAATGGACTGGAGATGTAGCAGCCATCTTGGGTAGGATAACTAATGACAGACAGTAGGGTTGCCATAGCAAGTCTAGATAGCTGCTTTGTGGTTTGTTTTTCTTTGTTCTTAACACGATAAATAACAACATTATATGTTTAAAGCAATATAAATCTGAGTTTTCAGTTACATGCTGGCAAAACAGGTACAAGGTGACAGGATGGGTTATCAGGATCCAGGGACATAGATAGTGAAGGAATGTTTTTCAGTGTTATGTGTAACCAATTGAGGGCACCATTGAGAGAAGCAGTTATTGAAAAACTTTGTGATTGAATGTACAGATGATCTACTTATATGCATTGTACAGATAAGGAGAAGACTGTAAAGTCTCCCTCCTTCCTGTGGCCTCCCATTTTTTCTTGTGAGTATTTAACTCCATCATTGAATAGCAAATCATGAACTGCAAGTTTACTCTAATGAATGATGTACTCTTTTGAGAATTTATACATTTTTTTTTCAGGTTTTGGTTGTTGTTGTTTGTTTGTTTGTTTTCCCAAGATAGTGTTTCTCCATGTAGCCCTGACTGTCCTGGAACTTCCTCTGTAAATCAAGAATGTTCTCAAACTCAGAGATCTGCCTGTCTCTGCCTCCTGAACACTGCTGGGATTAAAGGTGTGTGCCATCACTGCTTGGCATAAAGAATCATTTTTAACTCTAACTTTCCTTATTTGATTGTTGTTTTTACTAACCAAATTGCAGAATATTGGTAGAAGTAATGATAAGAATTGAGGTTAGCTGATTAAACACTCCCCCCCATGTGAGAAATCTCATTGTGATAGGTATGAACATATGTTTGGAAAACTTTGAATGCGTTTTATTAAAACTTAAAAAGACCAGCTCCATGTACTAGTGTGGTCTGACTTTTTACTTTCCTTTCTTCCTTCCCTTCCTTCCTTCTTCCTTCTTTGATCTTTATAGCTTGGCTATCCTGGACTCATTTTGTAGACCAGGCTGGCCTGGAAATCAAAAAGATCCACCTGCCTCTGCCTCCCTGAGATGCTGGAATTGTAGGCTTGCACCAAGATGCCCAACTTCAAATCTTTATTTTTTAAAGGACTCAAAGACATTGTATGAGTAGTTAATAATGCTTGATAGTAGTTAATAATAAGCCTCACCTGGGGCCTTTCTGTCCTTCTAAGCAGTCAAGATTACACACTCTGGTTTTTCTAGAATTCTTGCCTTATTGTTCTTTTATTTTCACTATGGACCTTTAACAGTTTAAAAGAATTAGGTATTCATAATCTTTGGAGATGAATATAAATTTCAAGGTGATTTTTTTACATTACTGTTTATTATTATCATTTATTACAATTTATTCAAATTGTACTGTGGCTGTGCCTCCTCCCTCATCTCCATCTGCTCACATCCTCCTTCCCTCTTCTGTGCCTAAGCCCCTCCCCTAGCCCACTGATAGGCAAGATCCTACTCCCCTTCTATTTGACCCTAGCCTATCATGATGTTTTATACAAGTCTCCCTCCTATTGTTGCACACATATTATTACAGTTATATAACCATCTATCTCACATCTATTATCTGTCTATCTATCATCTTTGTCATATATCTATTACACACACATATTGTTGTGAAAATCTGTTATTTCTTCCAAAGAAACATGGTTCAAAAATTGTTCAAAAACTATGTTTTAAATCAAAAGTAATCCAATCAAAAATGGGGACAGAGCTACACATAGAATTTTCGGTAGAGGAATATCTCAGAGAAACACTTAAAAATGCTCAATGCCCTTAGTTATCAGAGAGATGCAAATCAAAATGACCCTGAGATTTCACCTTACACCCATCAGAATGGCAAAAGCTCAAAAGACTATTCAGGCTTGTGGTCCCCCTCAGCTACAGACCAGGATTATGGGCAGCCAGGGTATATGAGATCCCATCTCAAGAAAAAAAAAAAAAAAAAAAAACAGTGAACTACTGTGCAGTGATGAACAGAGAAAGTGGCAGAAGATTTGATGGACTTGGCAGTAGGGTTAGCAGGAACTGCAGCAGGTCGATGGGCACAGCAGCTTGGCAGGCACAGTGAGGGTTCTTAGGCACAGTAGTAGTCTCCAGTGCAGGGCAAGCTCATGCTGTGTCCACCTGTCCATCTCTCTGTCTGTCATTCTCAGTTTTTAAGTAGCTTTATTTTATTTATCTGTGTGCATGTGGGTATACATGCCTGGCAAGGGCCAGAAGAGGGTAGGAGATGCTCAAGAGCTAGACATCATTGTGATCCACCTGATACAGATTCTGGGAGCCTAATGCAGTCCTCTGCAAGAGCAGCATGTGTCTTAACTACTGATCTATATCTTCAGTCCAGTTCTCTGGGTTTTGATGGGACAAGCAGTTGGAAACATGAAGCTCAGGTTGGTCTGGAACTCATCATCCTCCCTCAGCTTCTTGTCCTCCAATTACAAGCCTGCACCTTCATGCCTGCCAGTCTTTTTCTTGAATGGTTTCAGGTCCACATTTTGTGTTCCAGGCCACAGACTGCAGATAACAGTGAAACTGACTTTAGCTCTGTGTCCCTGAGGGTGTACAGACAGAGTGTTTCCTCTGTTGTTAGGGCGAGGCTAGGGTAGAACTGCCACCCTGCTAGAAATTTAAGAATCATGCTGGGACTGTTTTGTCTAGTGTTCATCTGTGGATCCCAGGTTTCTGTAGATCTGAGGTTGGAGCTCTGTGCCTCAGTACCCAAGCGGTAATCAGCAGCAGGTAAGTGCAGCAGTCATGCATACAGCAGGATGATAGATCCTGGAGCCAGTGGGAACCCAGAAACTTTTCCTGAACTGCTGTCCTGAGTTTGGAACTGATGTTTCCCCCACCCTATGGTTACCTCCCAACAGGGTGACCCAGTCTGTCCTGTTTTCGGGTCCACAGTTCAGTCTAGGATGTTGAGTAGAACAAACAGGAGCAGGTAAGTGGCTCTATGCTGCTGACTGGGCATCTGAAGGAACCCAAAAACTTTTCATTAGAAGTTGTTGGGGGAGTGTGGTGGAATTCCACTGGATGCCCTGAGGTTGGACTTGATGTTTCTTTCACCATGGGGTTTCCTCCCAACAGGAAACCTGGTCCCTGGTGCTTTGGTACCCAAAGTTCTGTGTGGGACAGTGATTTGGGCATACAAGCAGCTCTCTGGCCTGAGCACCTTCTAGAGCCCAGACCTTTTTCAGGGATTTTCTGGGGGACCTGAGGTCAGTCCTGATTGCTTCCTACTCCATGGGGTTTTCTATAGCCTGGAAATCCCAATCTCTGGTGTTGTGGGGCCCACAGTACAGTCTGGGATGGTGACCAGAGCCAGAGCACAGTCATGTGGCTCTGGGCTGGTGACCTATTGCCTGCAGGGACCCAGGAAATCTTCCATGGTTTATCTGGGTAGCCTGAGAAAAGAAGCGATTACTTCCCACTCCATGGGGTTTGTTCTTAACTTGGAAACACAATTGCTGTTGTTTTAGGGCTCAGAGTTTGGTCTGTTGCTTGCTGTGTAGTCACTGCTCTACTGCTCTGCAGAAACTGTCCTCTTGGTACCACCATCTTTGATTCTCCTTTCTTTTATTAAACATTTTTTTTAATTTTTCCATCAATGTAATCCACTGTATAAACAAATTGAAAAAAGCCATTTTGTTAGATGCTGAAAAAGCATTTGACAATATCCAACAGTTATTCTTGTTTAAAGTCTTGGAGAGACCAGGGACAAAGGCACATATCTAAAAAGAGTAAAGATAGTATACAGAAAATATACAGAATATATACAGAATAGTATATAGCTAACATCAAACTAAATGAAAAGATTGTTAAGTCAATTCCACTGGACTTGGGGAAAAGACAAGGCTACACACTCTCTCCAAATCTCTTCAATACAGTACTCAAAGTCCTATCTAGGGCAATAAGACAACTAAAGGAGATTAAGGGGATACAAAGTGATAAGGAAGAAGTCAAAGTATCTCTATTCACAGATGATATGACAGTATACAAAAATGACCCCCAAAATTCTACTGTAGGGAACCTCAAAAAAATACACTCCTGGATGCCAAAGACAAATGGACTGAAAAAAAATAGGAAAATAACACCCTTCACAATAGGCAGTAAAAAAAAAATGTATTTTGGTGTTATCCTCAACAAGCCAGTAAAAAGCCTATATGAACAACAACAACAACAAAACCAAAAACTTCAAGCCTCTGAAGAAAGAAATTGAAAAAGAAACCAGAAGATAGAAATATCTCTCGTGCTCATGGATCAGTAGGACCAACATAGTAAAAATTGCCATCGTAACAAAACAATCTACAGATTCAATGATATTCCCATCAAAATATCAACACAATTCATTAAAGAACTTGAAAGAACAATTCTCAGCTTCATATGGAAAAATAAAAAAGCCAGAATAGCTAAAACAATCCTGTACAATAGGAGATCTTCAGGAGGTATCACCATTCTTCATCTCAAGCTCTATTATAAATCAATAGTAATAAAAACTGCATGGTACTATAATAAAAACAATTAGTGGATCAATGGAATTGAAGTGAAGACACATAAATAAACCCACACACCTATGGCCACTTGATTTTTGACAAAGAAGCCAAAACCATGCAATGGAAAAAGGACAGCATCTTCAACAAACAGTGCTGGTCTAACCTGAAGTTTACATGTTGAAAAATGAAAATAGATCCATATTTATCACCCTGCACTAAACTGCAGTCCAAGTTGTTCAAAGACCTCAACATAAAACCAGATACACTAAATCTGTTAGAAAAAAAAGTGGGAAAGATCCTCGATCTCATTGGCATAGAAGGTAACTTCCTCAACAGAACACCAAGAACACTGGCTCTAAGATCAAGAATTAATGAATAGGATCTCATGAAACAAAAAGCTTCTATGAAGCAAAGAACTCTGTCAATAGAACAAAATGATCGCCTACCGACTGACAAAAGATCTTCACCAACCCTTCATACAACTGAAAGAGCTAATAAACAATATATATAAAGAGCTGAAGAAATTAAACTCCAATAATCCAAATAATCCAATTTAAAACTGGGGTACAGAACTATACAAAGATTTCTCCACAGAGGAATATCAAATGGTGGACATTAAATGCTCAATATCTGTAGTCATCATGGAAATGCAAATGGCATTCCATCTTAAACCCATCATGGCTAAGGTCAAAACCTGAAGTGACAGCAAGTTAGTGAGAATGTGAAGAAAGGAACACTCCTCCATTGCTGTGGGAGTGAAAACTTATACAACCGCTTTAGAAATCAATCTGATACTTTCTCAGACAATTAGAAATAGTGTTACTTCAAGACCCAGCTATACCATTTCTGGGCATATATCAAAAAGATGCTCCACCATTCAACAAAGATATTTGCTCAACTGTGTTCATAACATCTATATTCATAATAGCCATAATAGGGAAACAAACTATATGTCTCTCAACCAAACCATTGTTTTACAGAAATTGTGGTACATTTACACAATGGAATGCACCTCGGGTATTAAAAAAAAAAGGAAACTATAAAATATTCAGGCAAGTAGATGGAACTAGAAATGATCATCCTAAGTGAGTTATTCCAAAACCAGAAAGACATGCATGGTATATACTCATTTGTAAATGGATAATGGTCATAATATAGGATAAACATACTACAATTTATAGACCTAAAGGAGCTAAATAAAAAGGAGGACCCTATGGAGGATGCTTAATTCTTATGCAAAAGTGCATATAAAATCGACACCAGAAGTGACTGAGGAGAGGGAAGAGGATGAGAGCCTAACATACATATCCTCCAAAAGACGCCCAGCAGGGGTTCGAAACAGATGCTAAGATTCACAGCCAAACTTTGGGTAGAGCACAGGGAATCATAGGAAAGAGTGAGAGGATAGAATGTAGAAAGACCCAGAGCTGGCAGGACCTCCATAAGAAGACCAACAAGGACAACAAATCTGGGCCCATGGGGACTTGCAGAGATTGATGGACCCACCAAAGACCATTCATGAAGAGGAAACAGACCCCTGCTCAGATGTAGCTGATAGGCAGCTCAGTCTCCATGTTTGATCCATAGTAAGGGGAGAAGGTGCTGGCTTTGACATGGACTCTGTTGTGTGCTATTTGATCATTTCCCCGTGGTGGAGGGGCATTGCTATGCCACAGAGGAAGAGGATGCAGGAAGTCCTAGTGAGACTTGATAGGCTGGTTTCAGATGGTAGGAGAGGAGGGTTCCCTGTATCTGAGATATAGGAAATGGGATAAGGAGGAAAAAAATGGAGGGTGAGACAAGGAAGAGTCAAGGGAGAAGATTACAATTGGGATGTTAAGTGGATAAATTATTTTTTTAATTTAATTAAGTTATTTATTACAATGTGTTCACTTTGTATCCTTGCCATAGCCCCCTCCCTCATCTCCTGCCAGTCCCACCCACCCTCCTTCTTCTGCTCCTATGCCCTTTCTCTAGTCTCCTAATTGGAGAGGGATTCCTCCCCTTCTAGATTATCAGGTCTCATCAGACCTCATCAAGGTCATCCTCTGTGGCCTTGCAAGGTTGCACCACCCAGGAGGAGGTGATCAAAGACTCAAGTTCATGTCAGAGAATAAATAAAAAAAAACAATTTAAATTAAAAATAAATTAAATGTGAATAAAACAAACAAAATTAAAATAAAACAAATACAACTGGTAAGAAGAGCGTCACACACCTACAATTCAATGACTTGGAAAGCTCAGATAGTGTTAGTGTCATAAATAAAGGGCATCCTAAGAAATTAAATATACTCCCTGCCAAATTTCAAATGCAAGATGTTGATGAAGATCAACACAATAACCTATGCTTACATATACAAAACAAAAGAAAATAAATACCTAAAACTCTATATTCCATGCTCAGCAGCCTATGATGGTGATGTTGATGCCAGGCATGTTGGCCTAGATTTAAGCCCAACACTTGACTTGAGTTAGAGCTGTTAAGTTCAAAACCAGCCTGGTCTACATACAAACTTTCAGGAAACATCCAGGAACTCTGGGACATTATGATAACACAAAACATACTAATAATCAGATTAGAAGAAGAAGGATGAGATCAAAGTTCCAGAAGATATTTTCAACAAAATCATACAAGAAAAATTTCTTAACCTAAAGAAGATGTCTATGAAGGCACAAGAAGCATAAAAACACCAAAGAGACTGGACCAGAAAAGAAAGTCCTCTTAGCACAGAATAATCAAAATCCAAAACATGCAGAACAAAGAAAGAATATAAAAAGCTGCAACTGAAAACAAAAACAAAAACAAACCAAACTAACCAACCAGACAAACCAAACCAAACCAAACAAAACCAAAAATAACCCACAAAAACCAACCAAAAAAAAAGAGGCAGATCTATTGGAATTAATCCTGTATTCTCAGTAAAAATGCTAGAAGTTGAACAGCTTAGACAGAGTGCTTCTGACTCTAAAAAACTACAGAAGCCAAGACAAATTACTAACCATGCCCAGAAAGTTTCAATCAGCAAATGAAGAAAAATAAGATGTTTCATGATAAGGTCAAATTTAAACAATATGTATCTATAAATATAGCCCAACACAGGGTGCTAAAACCACCACCACCACCACCACCAAAATACCAGGATTTACAATCACTGTTTGTTGATATCTCTTAATACCATTGACCCAAATTCACCAATAAAAAGACACAGGCTCACAAAAATGGATGATAAAACAAAATCCACCCTTCTTCTAAATACATCAAACACAGCTTCACATCAAGATAGACATTATCTCAAGGTAAAGGGTTGGAAAAGATATTCCAAATAAATGAATTAGAATATCAAGCTTGTAAAGCAATTTTAATATCTAACAAAACAGACTTCAAAATCAACTAATCAAAAGATGGCAAAAGACATGACATATTAAAAAAACATCCAGCAATATAACATTTCAATACTTAACATCAATGCCCCTAACCTAAGAGCACCCAAGTTATAAAAGAAACACTTCTGCAGCTGGCATCACATCCTGGCCCTCATCAACCGATAGGAGAAGACTTCAATATATCACTCTCACCAATGGACAGGTCCTCCTGACCAAACTGAACAGAGAAATGGTCCAGATAACTGACATCAAAACACTACCCAAATGATGTTTACAGAACATCCACCCAAACAAAAAGATTGTTCTCTCTTCTCAGCAACACATATATTGTTCTCCATAATTGATGATATACTTGAACTGTGGAAGTCTCAAAAGATATAAGAAACTTTCAATAACCTCCTGCATCCTATCAGACCACTAAGGTTTAAAGCAGCACATCACCAATAACAAAAACAATAGAAAGCTTACAAACTCATAAAAATTGAACAACACTCTATTAAATAAAAATTGGATCAAAACTGAAATAAAGAAATTAAAGACTTTCTAAAAGTCGATGAAATGAATACATAAGATATCAAAAGTCATAGTACACAACGGAATTGTTGACCAGAAGACAGTTCATACCACTAAGTACATTCAGAAAAAATAATCAGAAAGATCTCTTAGTAGCAACTTAACAGCACACCTAAATACTCTAGAAAAAAAATGAAGTAAACAAAACTAAAAGGAGTAGACAGTGAGAAATTACTGAACTATGTCTTCACTGGTAAAACCAAATGTTACCACAGGAAAAGAAAGGAGGATCCTAACAAAATTGATAATGATTAGATTTTAATAGTGGAGATCTCCTGAATAAGCAGAGGTAACTTTTCATCAGACAGTGTGGTCATTCACTCCAAACTAACTTAATAAAGACTGAAGTTTTTTTTCTTAAATAAAAAAGATACTTTTGTTGTTTCATATTAAAAACAGTTAAGAGCTTTAAAAAGTTTTAAGTAAATTCTAAGGTATAAATTTTTTGAGTTGGAATAATTTGGAGTGACTATAACATATCTGAGCAGCATGGTGATAGACCATGCATTTAATCCCAGAAGAGACAAGCAGTTCTATATTAATTAGTTGTTTTCTAAATTCAGGAGTTACAATGACAGGGTGTTGGTGGTTCGTAGCCTTAATCCCAGCATTTGGGAGGCACGTGCCTTTTCATACCACCTGGGAGGCAGAGGCAGGCACACAGGATTTACACTGATTTTATTTAAAAGCTGCTTGTAAAAGGCAGGCTGAAAATCAAAGTGAATATCCTTTATTATCTAGAAATAAATACACTTTAAGGTATATTTGGAAACTTTCAAAGATTTTTTTAACTTTAATTGAGATATTATACTTTTTCTATTTCGAAAAAAACATTTTGCTCTATAAAAGATATAACATGCCTAAAAAGCTACAACCCTCACCCCAGAATTAGGGATGGGGCAGGGTTTTGATTTAATCTTTTCAGGAGAATAAAATCATCCAACTAAAGAATATGGAGACCACTGGACACATGAAACTTCTGAAGAAAATGACAGATCACCAAAAAAAATGTGAAAAGAGAAGGAGTAAACTGGCCAACTGGTATCACTCACCTTCATGTTATCTCTTCTGTCTTCTACAGATATAAGTGCAAATTGTCTTTATGTGATTGCTAAAGAACAATCCAAAATCTCTATCTCATATCAGAAAAGCCACCTGGTAAGAAACAGAGGAAAACAGAAAAATAAGGGATGATTCCATTGCCATGAATCTCATAATCTTCTGGCATGATGTGACTTTTGTACTTACTACAAACTTCAATAATCAAGAATGTGTACAGTGTTTGTGAAAGAATAAGGGGGTGAGAAAAAAAAAGCCCAAAAAATAAGCCTAAAATATAGCCAAGCTAACATGAAAAGACATAAGTAACTCCTAGCATGAAAAATTGGCATGGAACCAGAGATACCTTTGATTTTCTAATTAATACAAATTAAATAAACACAGATTTCACAACTGCTACAAAACAAACTCAAAGTGACACCTAAACAGTTATATTTTCCTGACCCTCCAGCTACTACTAACCTCCTTTACAGAGAGTCCTTTTGCTTTAGAAGTCTCTTAAAAAATCATAAGCTGGGCTATGGCTTGCAGTCCCTCATGTCCCCTTGTGGGTTCAGGCACAGCCCAGCCCTTGCAGACACTCACACACAAAAAATGATGGAGAATAATTTAGTTTCTGTTTCCTTCTGCATGATTTATGTCACAATATGTGGAATCTTTCCTATCCTCTTATTTAAAACCAGGCACACCTGACAAAATTCTGCATCTCAGAAATTCCTTTTGTACCCTGGAATTGAATTTCCCTAAATCATGCCATTGTGACTGGTGGTAGTTGAAAGGTTAAAAAAATGTAATCAAGTATTGCTGAAAGATGACCACCACCCCTCTTTTCTTCCAGGTTCAAAACGAGTTGTAAAATTTGTTATGCAAATCTCTATGTGGAATACAACATTAATCATTTCTAGAAATGAGACCTTCAGTTTTCCAATCTGTCCACTGCAAAACTTATGCTTGCGTGTGTACACTAGATAGTGATATTATAAGCACCACAATTTTCTACTGCCCAGGCGGCAAAGTCCTCACTTCTCTGGACAATCAACACTCAGGAAGGGTCAGAGGCCAAGGGTCTCTGTCAAGATCACCACATGGAGACCAACAGAACCACAGCCTGAACCACAGTCCATCTCATTCAAAGCAGATCAGGCTGTGATAGCTCAGGAGCCTGCTATTCCTGGCCTGGGGACAATGGCCCCACACTCAGCATGACATGGCCTCTGGTCTCACTCACAGCTCTTTAGAGCTATATCAGAGGAAAATCCCAAAACAAACCCATAAATTACCTCTCACTATTGCTCCTCACTGCTAGGCCTACCCAGAATCCCTCATTAGCTTGAACAATACAGCTGAGTCTTAGGACAGTAGTAGCTCCTCTACCAGTGGATCAAAGATCAAATGATGCTGATAGCAGAGGCATTCTAGCTTTGCCCTAACCCCTATGGGCACACAGAATGCTAATGTTGTTATAAAAGAATGAAAATTCCAATTATTCTATTTTAAAATCTTCCAGTGAAGAGAGGCAGAGAAAGCACCCATCTGGCCATCCTACTCACCTCAACTCCAAGAGTAAAAAGCCCCAAAAGCTCACCAGTTCAGATGACAGATCAGGGGAGATAGGCCAAAGGAACCCAAGGCCAAAGGCTTTCTAGCTCAAAGCTCAAAAAGCCCAAAATCTACTATGTTAAAACTCCTTCCACTTTTACACTCTTTCTTAAATACATTTCAGCTGAAAGTTCCACTTACTCTTTAATCCCTGTCAGCTGGCTTCTTGCTTTGCCTCTTGATCTAGGGTTAACATTATTAAATCCTGTGCACAGAGAGCTTTTGAATTAAAGGTATGTTCCAGGGCTGACGGAACCATACCATAATCACCTCTTTAGAATAAACAGAAAGTTGTTGGAATTAAGGTTTGTGTTAGGGCTCAACCATACCAAACAAAGCACAGGTTTTTACTGTTCACAATCTATGGGATCACACTGGGATCAAATATCCTGCAACATCCTCATCTTGGAAATGTTTTAAAATACAATCTTCTACTTTCCCAGGGCACCTGCTCATCTTCCAAGATACAGGTCATTTATGTTGCACATTCCATTACATGATCAGTGTCCAACGCAGTCATCTCTACCTCATATTTGGGAAGTCCTTCAGCCAAACTTTAGTCAAAGCCAAATAGTAACAACCATTAAAGAAACAAATGGCCATGAATTTGAAAGAAAGGAGTAGGTAATGAGAGCTCAATGAAAATGAGAAATAAAACAAAAAGGATATGGCTGTACCTAGGAATGTTGGAATAGAAAGTTTATTATAGATATATGAGAGAACATAGTCAGACACAGGAACATCTGGGACAGTCTAGGATTGACATGAACTTGAGCCATGTGAGAGGAGAAGAGAGCCAGATGAAAAGGGTGGGAAGGTAAATGATAAATGAAAAAGACCAGGTAACCAAAATGGTTGGAATACATAAGGAATGAGAGCTGGGAGGAGGGCAGCTCAACTTCTGAGGTAGAGATCTGTGTATGACACCCATACCTTGTAACAGGAAAAGATTGAGGGATGCTGGGAGAACCTGACAGCCAGGTCTGCTTTGATTGTTAAGTAGCCTCCTTAAAGATTCATCCCAGCATTTGAGACGTAAGAGCAGAGAGGAATGAAAAGGTTGAAATGATTTCATTATAACCTTAAAATTATTTTTAAAAGTTGAAAATGGCCTTATGGTCCAATATTCTTCAGAGACTTTGAATATGTATTAGAGAACACCAAGTATTACTCACAACTTCTTTTCTCAGGTTGTGCATTTTCAAATGTGGGGAGGGGAAACATCCCTGTTAGTCACTACCACAGCAGTTTATCCAGAACTTCTGTTTTGTTTGAACTCATGCAACTATAGAAATTTGCTTCCCAGAAACAAGCTCAGCAACTAATCCATATTCTTGATTCCCTTTGTGTATGACTCCCCCCAAATGTACAGTTTTCACTTTTATTGACCATCTAAAATTGATTACATGACTCATTACCATCTTCCCTTCTCCCCCTCCCTTTCTGTGTTGTGACTACACCAGCTTCAAAGTAGGTTAGTGAACTCAATTCTTACACAGGTCCCTCTTTATTTGTAATTGCCCACCTCTAAAAATTTAGGGTCTTCAGGGGACATTAATTCACTGTTCTATTTTACTTCACACTCACTAGTCAGGGCCCACCTAAAAAGAGCTGCAGGACTATGTTCTAGGCACTAGGCAGTAGGGGCAGCATTCAGTGTTCCAATAAAGTGTAAACTACATAGCATGTGAAAGGCTGATCTACAGGAGACATTGCTTTAACAAAAACAAATATCAAAGCACTAGGGGAAAAGGAATGAAATTCTTAATGACTGGATTATCAAAGAATATTATCTAATAAGAGACTAGAGCAGTAATGCATCAACAAAATAAAATTTAATAATACCAACAACTGACTTATTTATTTATTTATTTATTCATATATTTATTTATTGTGGATACAGTGTTCTGCATGCATCTACACTTGCATGCCAGAAAAGAGCACCATATCTCATTATAGATGTTGTAAGCCACCATGTGGTTGGTGGGAATTGAACTCCTGACCTCTGGAAGAGCAGCCAGTGCTCTTAAACTCAGAGTTGAAAAAAAAAAAAACACATAGCATACTGACTTTGAAAAACACAGGCCATTCTCTTGTAGAGGGAAAGCCATTAATAAGATACTGTTTGATGTTATCCCTGTGTACAATATTAGCTGCTGAGACCTGTAACCTGACAGACACAGCTTAAGCCCATAGCCTGTGTCTCAAATTTGAACTGACAGAACTGTGTCAATGAGGATTGTACATATGGGCATAGGACAGTCCCTTAATTTGAAATTCAATATTTACTGGAGCAAGATACCTGACCCAAATTGTACACCCACCAATCTTGTCTGCTTTCATTTGCATTCATGAATTAATAAATACACATTGGGAATTTACAAATTAAAAAGACATAACCCTGACACATTTCTACACAATCCTGGTGAGCAAACATGTGTATCCCGGGATCCTAATCTCTAACAGGTCTGGTTAGCATACTGCGTATCTGTGGAGTGTTTTACAGGCAGTCTTCCCTCAGCTAAATTCTAACTGGTACCACTAGTTTCTCAGCGATAGTAAATCCTTTACATCATCAGTTCTACTCTTCTATATCACAGCTTAATATTTGAGTGCTCTCTGACACAGGACATATAATTTATAACCCCCACAAAATCCAAATGGATCTTTTAGAATGGAGAGACATCTTCAAAGGTCACCAGGAACTAGGCCTAAAAAAGGGCACTTAAATTTCACCAGAATTGTGACTCTATTATAAAGCCACCAGGAATTGGACCATGGGTCACCAATTCCAAATACAAGGTTGTAAGATTCCTTACCCAAGGAACAGCCTGAGGATAACAAGAATGGGAAGGTATCTTATCTCAAAGTGGGGCATTTGTGCTGAGAAGTCTACCAACTTTGTAGTAGAACCTTCAGTGACAAAGAAAATACCCAACATTCCTGAGGCCTAGAGATAGCTCCCTCAATGTTAGTTATGTTAGCTAGCCAATCACTTTGTAAAAAGCTTGCCCTTGCTGAATGTCAACCAATCCTGTAACTATTAAACCAGAACTTCCTGGTCCTTCCTAAAACCCCAATCAAAACCCTGCCATGCACCTGCTCAGGGCTCTCTCTGATCCACTGTGTTTGTAAAAATGGAGAGACCCAGCATAAGCCCAAATAAAACTCTTTGCTCTTGCATATGTGGTCTGGCTCCTGATGATCTTTGGTCACCCTAAGATCTGGCCATAACATATGGGTTCTTATATTGGATCCCCAAGTCTCCCAAGCACCCCAGGCAAATGGAGCTGAACAACAGCCAGTAAATGAGCACTCTGTCTGTATCTGTCTGTGTCTTTCTCGGTGTTTCTCTAGTTTGTTTTTTTGGGACTCAAGGCAAAATGTGTAATATGTGTCGTCAGAAAGGTTAGAGCTGATGCTCTGGACAGCTGTGGGCCACAGGGGGTCTGGAAGACTTTCCAGATCCCCCCCAAAAGGGCACATCTGTAAAGGGAGTTGAGCACCGAGTTTTCTTTGATCTCTGGATCTTTGGACAAGGACAATGCAGGTAGCTCCTGCAGCAGAGATTCACTGATATCCTACTTTCCTTTTCCACTGCAGGAGTGGTGGGATCTGCTGTCTGGCTCTGTGTATTTTTCTGCTGCACAAGCAATGGGATCTAGTCTGTGTCTTGTTTAACTGTTTTGACTCTCGCTGTCATTTTTTGTCTCTGGGACTGACTGAGGACATGGGACAAAATCCTTCTATCCCCCTAGACCTGATTTTTTTCCCATTTCAGGAGGCTTGAGCCATGCTTCATAGTCTCCAGTGAGAGTGGCAAGAATGTGGCAAGGGATTGATACAGTATGTGGAGCCCCAGGATTGGCACCTCTGCCAATGTTCTCTGGTCTCTGGTCTGGCAGATCTTATCCACTACTCTGGCCTCGGGTCTGGCAGAGTGTGTCCCCTGCTCTGGCCTCTGATCTGGCAGAAATTTGCTGCTGCTGTGGTCTCTGGTCTGGCAGAGTTTGGCTGGTGCTTTGGGCTCTGGTCTGGTAGACAGAGATCAACAAATATGTTGCTGCTCCATTCTCTGGTCTGGCTGAATGCAGGTCATCATTCCAAACTCGGGTGTAGTTGGATGGAGCCTGATTTGGGGGTAGGTCACCACTAATGGAACAGGATAGAGGGCCCATAGAGAGACAGGCAACTGTTTTGAGTTTTGGTATTTTCTTCTTCCATACTCTTTGAGCACATTATACCCAGTACATTTTTTTCCTTTGTTGTACTTTTGTGATTTTGTTTGCTTGTGATGGTCTCAGTGGGCTGGTGATCAAACAGCTGTGCTCCATTGTGACTTTGCCTTCCCCATGCTCCCAACACTACAAGCTGGGGCACCTCTGGTCATCAGTGGAAACACATATTTCCACATATTTGGCGAGGAAGGCTCGGTTGGAGAGGGGTCTGTGTGCAGATAGTCTTTCTGGGCTTGACCTTGTTGCCTCCTTGCTATCTCTATGAGGAAGTTCGGTGACCTGAGGTTAGCTCTAGCTTGGAACAATGACCACCAAATAATGCTCTTGGTTGAAAGGTATTGTAGTTATTACTATTATTATTATTTGGTTAGGGTCCCCTGTAGCCCAGCCCGGCCTTAAACTAAACAGCTATAAGATGACCTTGAATTTCTGATCCTTCTGCTCCACCTCGTATCAAGTGAGGTACACTCCCAATCCCACAAACTTCTTTTTTTTAGCCATAGGTGGCTTCAACAAGGAAGTGAACCAAACTCAAATAGGGAAGGCTTGACTCCACTGAGTTCCTGGGTCTGAGCCTGTGTACTGGCACTGTACACAGAATACCCACCTGAGCATCTTGATATGTCACTTATTATCATGGCTGTACTTATGAGATTGTCACCTGAGAATGAAAACAATTCTTTTTTAGTTAAGGTCTCATACTGGCAACTAAAAGAATTTTATTAGAAAATCTTAGAAAGCACATGTATGATTGTGGTTTGAATGGGTGGGGAACCTCTGTCAATGTGCTCCCCAAAGTGCTGAAGGTCATAAGCATGGGGAATGGGGAGGAGTAGATGAGGAATTCACCATGTCTGAGTATCTACCCCTACCCCCCAGAAAATGAGTTGCTTTAATTAATCACCAATGCAAGAAAAGAAATAGCTAGAATGCATTTGAGGTTCAAGGTTTAGAAGTGAGGCTGCAGGGGTCCTTTTGGCAATGCTTTTGAAGAACTGCATCCATTCAAGTGCAATGTTTGTAAATTCACACTGAGCAAGGAAGGCAGGGAAGGGAAGGGGAGGGAGGAGAATAAAAAGGAGGACAGGGGAGAAACATGTTCAAACTTTTCCTGTCAAGAAAACGAAAAGAAAAAAAAATCTTAATGAAGTCCCACTTTTTGTATGTGTGCCCAAGAATTTTTTTATCATTATTTATTTAATTATTTGTGTCAAATATTTTTTTAATTTTTTAAACTTTTATTAATTACACTTTATTCACTTTGTATCCCCCCATAAGCCCCTCCTTCCTCCCCTCCTAACCCCACCTACTTTTCCCTTTCTTCATGAATGATCCTCCCCAAGTCCACTGATAGGGGAGGTCTCCCTTTCCTTCCTTCTGATCTTAGTCTGTTAGGTCTCATGAGGAGTGGCTGCATTGTCTTCCTCTGTGGCCTGAGATCAAAGAGCAGGCCAATCAGTTTATGTTACAGGCAGTCCCTCTTCCCATTACTATGTAACCCACTTGGACACTAACTGTCATGGGCTACATCTATGCAGGGGTTCTAGGTTATCTCCATGCATGGTACTTGGTTGGAGTATGAGTCTCTGGAAAGACCTTGGTGTTCAAATTTTCTCATTCTGTTGCTCTCCTTGTGGAGTTTCTGTCCTCTCCAGATCTTACTATTTCCCACTTCTTTCATAAGATTCCATGTACTCTGCCCAACACTTGGCCATAAGTCTCAGCATCTGCTTTGATAGTCTGCAGGGCAGAGCCTTTTAGAGGGCCTCTGTGGCAGGTTCCGAACTTGTTTCCTGTTTTCTTCTTCTTCTGATGTCCATCCTCTTTGCCTTACAGGATAGGGATTGAGCGTTTTAGTCAGCATCCTCCCTCTTGATTAGTTTCTTTGGATGTACAGATTTTAGTAGGTTTATCCTATATTATATGTCTATATGAGTGAGTATATACCGTGTGCCAAGAATTTTTAAGTTGTGTTTATGTGTACATTCCTTTCATCATATTTACATATATACTCTAAACGTTTGCTGAATAATGGTGTTTCAATGTCGTTCCCACATTTCAACTGAATTATTTTTGGGCACTAAATCTAAACCTAATTCTTATCCATATTTGGAGGTTTTACTTGTTTTGAATGTGTGGTTTTATTTTCTTAGTTAACAGTGTGTACACAGTCCCTTACACCAGGTTCATCATATTTGTGTCTCTAACAAAGTAATGAAAAACATTAAATAGTACTAATAATGTTAATGACTAAAATGAAAATAACTGAGTGCATTGTACAATGATCTCAGATGCTCTTTTCAGACAGGACATTTTATGATGAAATTTTTTTCATGAGGCACAAAATGCCTGCTAAGCTTAAGGCTTGTTTACAACATTCTCTTGAAAACAAGGTTCAAGATGAATCCTGAAGTCATAACATCAAATGATGTACAGAGAGGACATAATCACCTTTGCAGATATGGGCTCCTAGGGATAAGTATGGTAGGATTCAAAGCTCAGGACACTTTCTGAGAATATGACTTCTCATAAAACCTAATGAAAAAATTGATTCATCCCAGAAAATGAACATATACATAAAACCAAATATATATAAAGCAGGTAAATGTCAGGAGAAGGACCAGGTTAAAAACTAACACCAAATAAGTATCACTGTTGCTGTATCTGGAATTTCTACCTTATTTGGAATGCAGAGACAAGAAGACTGTTAACTCCTGTATTGAAGGAAGTGCATCTGCATAAAGAAAAGCAATGTTTCAATTCTCCTGTTCTTTTTTTCTTCTCCCCTTCCTCCTCCTTCCTTACCTCCTATATATGAAGCAAATGTTCTACCTCTTAGTTGTATCCCTGCCTTCTGTACAAAACAGGCAGAAACAGATAATCTTTGGATATAATGAAGCCAGATGCTAAATCTCACTAAAGCTTAAAGGAAGTAACTTGTTATGGGATAAATTAAAGAGAACACAGAGAAGGCAACAGGCATAGAGTAGGGTGTCCTAGTAACAGCAGTAACAGAACAAGATAAAAAGACTCCAGGAAAAATTTTTTACAGATGGCACAATGGCTGGCATTAACAAATAAAATGCTACATGCTCCCATCCTTTAGGTGAGAATTCTGTTTTACTATCAGATTATGAAGACTTTGTTAAAGGAATTTACTTTTTAAAAGGTTATTTGTCCTTTCACAGAGAGTTATTGTGAATTAGGTACCCAATACTCTGCTAAGTCCTGAACACACAAAAATGATTGATGTAAACACCACTTTCTCTATAAGCTTACAGTCTTGTGGGGTAATCCACCATAAACAAACCCATAGACCATGCATAGAAATGTATACATCACTATGAATTCCACTATGAAACCTAAAGGAAAGCAAGAGGTACCTAACACCCCAGAAAAGATAAAGAACATACATATTCAAAGGCTGAGAGATGAGAACATTTTAGTTCAGTAGGTGAAATGAAAGAAGGTGAATTTGTTTTCAGTATACTAGGGAAGAAGAATGGAATGATGATGATGATGATGATGATGATGATGATGATGATGATGATGATGATAATAATAATAAAAAGATTAAAGAAGGATGGTAGCCATCCCTCTCTGCTGCTGCTGTTTTTTTCATCCTTGCACCCTCTCATGTGACTCTATGCCCTCTAGTGGTGACGGGAGGCAACTTCTCCATCATTTCTCTCTGGAACTGTTGATGGTTTGTTTAATCAGCAGAGCCTGCAGGGCTGGTGGCCTCCAGGGAGAACCCATGAACTGGAGGCTCTGGCAGGGTGACTCCAGGAAGTGACCATGCTTCCTCAGCCCGGTTCTGGATGGAACTCGGAACCCTGGTTGCCAGGTAACGGGAGGCCAGCAGCAGCAACAGCAGCCTGGACAGACCAGCCGGTCCAGAGGAGCTGGAGAGATGAGTCTCTTCTGCTTCCAGACCTCCACGGGCTCAGGTCTCAGAGAAGACAGCGGTGGTCGCCTGTGCCGCTGCTGGAGACATGTGGTGCGCTCCCTGACACATTTCTGGCCTGTTCCCCACTGGGAGACCAAGGTAACCAGGGCCGTCCTGCAGCAGGGAAGCTTTCTGGTCCACCCCACCCCCCATCCACCGCGATCGCAGCCTGGAAGAGTGTTCCTGTTGGGACACTGAGGAACGCTTTTCATGCCTGCTTCCCGCTTAGGTGTAGGGAAATTGGTCATTGGTGCCCCTCGGGGTTTGCACACGTAAAGCCTCCCTCCTGCCCTGGTCCTTCCTCATAGCGAAAGGTAGTGAGCCTTCCTTCATGGCATCCTCATGCTCAGCAATGATCACATGGACTATGTGAAGCAGATGATTCCCTATTTGCCCACCTTCTGGCCCTTTATCCAAAGATTGCCACCATCTGGTTGGTTCTGGACCTGATGCTGAAAAGGCAGGAGAGTGGTTCCACCAGGGATCTAGCCAGCTCTCAGATCTTCTCCTGCTGTTTCCCAGGGCCAGTGCCCTGTGCCCTCACAGAACCGGACGTGTGAGTCCCAGCAGCCTGAGTCCCAGGCCAGACCACTTAAAGTGACATGGCCAAACATGGGTGATTGTGGCAGGGTGGGGCTCTCACAGGTGCCATTCACCTTCCCCAGGGAATCTCACACACCACCATTTCTCATGCCCTGAGCGACCTTTCCCCGTTTGTGTAAAGGATTCTGGACCCCATTTGCACTGTTTGTTATGGATGGAGCCCCTAGCACCCCCACACCCATCCCTGGGAAGATTCTAATAGTTCCTTCTAGATGTCTGGGTGGCTTGGGGACATGGGGCAGTAGGGGTATCACCCCCATGAACTGTCACAGGTATAGATCCTTCAGGCGGAAAAGCAGACAAAGACATGAGTAGGCTTGGGGTGGAGGGGGAGGTGAGCAGGAAGGGGCGTTTAAGGCCAGGGTGGAGGGCCAATTTTGGCCAGGAGACTCACCTTTGGGGTTCTCTACCTAGGGACTGTCCTCACGACCTAACCTGCTGGTAGAGGATAGAGGTTTCCCACTGGGCTCCTAGGTTTTGAGCAGCAGAGGGAGAGACAAAAAAGGAAAGGCCCTGGGGGATACCAATGCCCCCCCCCCGCAGTTCCAAAGAGAGGCCAGACTCCCGACACAGTGTCCCTTTGCCCTGCTCTCACCCACAGTGCCATCTTCTCGTTCTTGTCCCAGTGGCTGCAGAAATTCCCCCAGGATTTCTCTGGGCCCCCGGACCTGGCCATCGTGAGACGGCTGCTGGACTATGCAAGGATCCATGTGCCCACTGCAGAGTCGGACTGCCAATCTGGGGAGATCCTCCGGGCAATGGATAAGCCCTAGATAAGCTTAAGCCTGAGAAGGAGGAGGAGAATTAGGAGGAGGATGAGGACCCGAGGGAGGCGCCTAGTGAGGTAGCAGCTGATTCCAACCCCGTGTCCCACAGGGGAAGTGTCCTGAAGCTCTGGCCAAGGAAGCAGAGGAGGAAGACTGTCAAATCGACTGTCCTGCGGGTAGGAGAGGGGACTGTGCCTTCCCTGGCATGGAGAGGCCATCTTGGGTTAGCTCACCCCATTCTGCGTGCCTTCAGGCTGCTCCCTTATCCCAGATGACGGCTCACCCCTTTCTTTGCCCAGATCCGGGGCTACTTGGGGCCTCAACTGCAGAGCTGTCCATGCAAGACACCTTGGTGGTACAGGAGAAACGGAGCCTGGTTTTGGAGGCAGATGCTAAGCCCAAAGAGGATGCTGAGATCCTGGATCCCATGGCTGCAGGATCCCCAGTCTTGCCAGAAGCTGGACCAGTGCAACCTCTGGCTTTAGCATCAGAGGACACACAGGCCCTTGTGGACTTGGCGGATGAGCTACTGTTTCTCTCCACTGTAGTGCACTTGGGGGCACCCATTCCCCTGTCCCCGCTGCCCGAGGTAGACATATAGTTCGTACAATTGCCGGCTGAGCTGCATCCAGCGCCTTCTCCCCTTAGAGAAAAGATTCCCTTAATTTTGTATATTTTTAAATTGCTGTTTTTCACTCTTGTGTTATTGTTGTTGGTTTCATATTATTATTATTTAAAACGTGTTGCTTACTCAACTTAAGTGATGTATTCAGAGATGGGGCCTCCCCATCGGCCCACAGTGGGTGGCTTAGCCAAGGGGTATGGAGCCTGTTTTTGTTGAGAGTTTCCTGCGAGTTGGGCATGTGCATCCATCTATAGAAGATGCTGCCAGGTGTGTAGTTGGTGCGCAGGGGGTCTACTGGGATAGATTGAGCCCCAGAAAAAAAAGCCCAACAGGGCCAGTGCTTGACAGCAGAATTTTGGGGCCACAGCTGGGCCAAGAGCTAGGCTCTGAGGACCAGGACCAGGAACAGGACCAGGAACAGGACCAGGACCCAGCTCTGTGGACACTATCCCTGAGGGGAAAAAAAACCCTATAATTTGAGATACAGAGTACATTTTGGGGGATCATTTAAATACATGATATTTCTACATAGCCATGCCTGTTTTAGAACTCAGTTTTGGAGCTGGGCATGGTGGCACACACCTGTAATCCCAGCACTCAGGGAAGAAGAGACTTGAATTTGAGGCCAGCCAGGTCTACAAAGTAGATCTAGGACAGCCAAGACTACACAAGGAAATTTTGTCTAAAAAACAAACAAATAAATGAACGAACAAACACAAAAGAGAGCTAATTGTGTGGACCAAGCTGACCATAATCTCAGAAAGATTAGGTTTCCATGGACTCCCAGGTCTACGATGACAGGGATGCATCTCTGAGCAAAGCTAAGATATTTTTAATGACTTATTCTTGAATCAAGGAATGAATGGATAAAATAAGATGTACACAGGTAACATTTTTTTTCTTTTAATGAACAGTAATAAGTCTTCAAATTCTACATTTATTTACAATTGCAAAATCATTTCTGATGTTGTCAGTAAGTGGGTTTTCTCCTTTGCTTTAATTTCATCCATTGAAAAATGTTTGAGTATGTATGTGCCATGAGAGGACAACTTATTGCTGTTTACTATCTGTTTACATCCCATATATGAGTTTTCAACATGAAACCCAAAGAGTCTTTTGACCAGTGAAAGAACTGGCCCTTATTTAGGTTTAAAAATGATTTATGTATGTGCTGGTGTGTGAATTTGTACATACAAAGGCCCAAGTATAGAAATATTAGAAAAATTCTATAGGAGTAATATTGGCTACCCAGAAATTGAGCTCAAATCATCAGGCTTAGAAACAACCAAGTATTCCCACTGAGACAACTCTCTGACATTCACTTGTAGATCTGAGACAGTTTTATGAATAAGTCTTTACTCCTAAGAATGAACTAACACATTCCAAAAAAAAAAAATGACAGCATTATATCATTTTAATTTGTACATAGCATTTATTATTATTATTATTATTATTATTATTATTATTATTATTATTATTTCATGTTCTTCCATCCTTATAGGACAATAGGTTTATAATCTGGATAGAAGACAATGTTTTACTGATGTAATATTTCAATTAAGTTTATTTGAGTATCAATGAACTCAGTGGGGAATGTCTGTGGTAAGCAAAACTGGCAACATGACTTTGAACATATAACAATGACTAAAATAAACCCCACAAAGCTGTCACCAAGTCTTCATACATTTGTCATGGCCTAAGAACCCATAGTCAGATTACACATACACACACAACATGCTGTTTTGAAATAAATATCATTGCTGTTACATTATTCAGCACCTCTAGATAATTCTCTCAGAAGGCAGTACTTCAACATTATGTGTCATGTAGTAACTAATGGGAACATAAGAAGAATGGAACTTCAAATAACATATATATGTGTGTATATATATATTCATATATATTTATGCATATATACATACATACATATACACTATTAAGCATTTTAACATTAATGTTGGTAAAAATAGAACACATTGGGGGAACATCTTCCACCCTTGGACGTGTACTCAGAAAGCTGACATGAGAATCAAGACTTCAAATGCAGCTTTGCCTAATTACTGACATCCAAATCAGGCTTGAAAACAAACATCTTAAAGGAATTTGTGAAAATGAAAAACAAAAGCACCATGCTTTCTCAGAGGCCCTTCATTGAAAAGCATGATCACATACCACATGGTATAAATAAGCAATGGATCACATAGATGATGGGAATCCCATTCTATACTTTTCAGCAGAAAAATACCTATCAGCAAGTGGAAATGCATTAGATCAACAGCAGCCACAGAAAGAATAACAGATTTACCTAATAAACTTCTGTGATTGGATTTGATACACATACATCAAACTTCAATACCTACTCCAATGTTTCAAAATATAGAACACAACCACAATTGGTGACTTCCTCCTTTACGTTATAAGTGAACATGGTAAGTAATTTACTTCCTCCAAGGCTATGATGAAAAACAGATTAAAAAAAATTTTTTAGTAGATTCTTAGGGAGTACAGATTTTAGTATGTTTATCCTGTATTATATGTCTAATACCCACTTATGAGTGAGTAAATACCCTGTGTGTCTTTCTGCTTTTGGGATACCTCACTCAGGATGATCTTTTCTAGATCCCACCATTTGCCTGCCAGTTTCATGATTTCCTTATTTTTAAATGCTTAGTAGTATTCCCATGTGTAAAAGTACCACAATTCCTATATCCATTCCTCAATGGAGTGGGACCTGGGTTGTTTCCAGCTTCTGGCTATTACAAATAAAGCAGCTACAAACATGGTCCAGCAAATGTCCTTGTTGTACACTTGATCAAATTTTGGATATATACCTAGGAGTGGTATAGCTGGATCTGGAGGTAGCACTATTCCTAATTTTCTGAGAAATTACCACATTGATTTCCAAAGTGGTTGTACAAGTTTACATCACGACCAGACATGGAGGAGTGTTCCCCTTTTCACACATCCTCTCCAGCATGTGTTGTCACTTGAGTTTTCGATCTTTTCTGTTCGGATAGGTGTAATGTGATATCCTGGGTTCATTTTGATTTGTATTTCCCTGATGACTAAGGAAGACTTTTGAGGGGGCAGGAGTTCCACAAGGAGAGCATTGGGACTGATACTCCAACCAAAGACCATGCATGGAGATAACCTTGAACCTCTTCAACTCCTGCCCAGATATATTCCATGGCAGCTCAGTCTCCAAGTGAGTTTCCTAGTAATGGGAACAGGAACTGTCTTTGATATGAACTCAGTGTCTGGCTCTTTGGTCACCTCCCCTTGATGGGGGAGCAGGCCACAGTAGAGGACAATGCAGCCAGTTCTGATGAGATCTCATAGGCTAGGGTCAGATGAAAGTGGAGGAGGACCTCCCATATCAGTGGACTTTAGGACAGAAATAGGAGGAAGTTAGGAGGTTGAATAAAGGAGGGGATGAAGGATGGAGCCACAGCATGGATACAATGTGAATAAACTGTAATTTACAAAAACATAAATTTTTTAAAAGTTAAAAAAAAGAAACAACCTTCAGATACTAGAAGGTTTTTTTGTTTACATCCCAGGATATTGTTTTTTGAGAAAGAGATTTTCTGTATAGCCTTGACTGACCTGTCATACTTTCTAGACCAGGCAGGCCTTAAACTAACACAGATCCATTTCCTTCTGCCAGTCATAGTGCTAGTATTAGAGGCATTTGCCAACAATCCAGGCTTTGATTTTTTTAATTTAATTTAATGTTTTATTTTTGCGACATGGTATCTCAGTGCATCATTGCCAATCCAGGACTCTCTTTGTAAACCAGGCTGACCTTGAACTCACAGAGACCTACCTTCATCTGCCTCTCAAGTGCTGGGACTATGGATGTGTGTCACCATGCCTCGTAAGACTTTCTTATAGCCTTGTCACACTATGTGATTTCAGATATATCTAGCCACACATCTAGCCTGTTTTTTTAGACAATGTTTCTCTCTAGCCATGCATGTCCTGGACTTGCTTTGTAGACCAGGGTGACACTGAACTTACACAGCAGCATGCTTGTGTCTCCTAGAGAGACAGGATTAGAGATATGTGCCACAAAGCCTGGCTCAGATTTTTTATTTCAATAATATATCTATATGATTAAAACATAAATTGAAACATATACATATGATTAAAACAAAATGTATATATTAATATATAACATATTTATTAAATATATTGGTTTATATTACTATATTTAGTGAGAATATATTAATTATACATATGAATATTTTGGTATTTTGAGAGAGGGTTTCTCCTTTTAGCCTTGGCTATCTTGGACTAGATCTGTAGACCAGCCTGACCTTGAACTCACAGAGACTGGCCTGCTTCTGCCTGGCAGAGTACTGGGATTAAAGGCCTATGCCAACTCTTAGTATTTAGGCACCTGTTTCTGGCTTTCCTAGCAACCTGTGATGTCATTACGTGTTGACTGCCAGGGAGGGCAGGTGTGGTTACTTTGCTCCTTAAAAGGATCTGCCTGCCCACTTTGTCTCTCTCTTGGCCTCTCGCCCTCTTGCTATTGCCTTCTTGCGCTCTCCCCCTTCTCTGTTGGGGTGCCCCCTTCTCTCTCTTCTGCTATCATGTCCTGCTGTCTCCTTCTCTCTCTCTCTTCATCTCCATCTGAGAGACCACCTGAGAATGCAAACAACTGTAAAATAAAAAACAGCTGTGACTATTCCCATCTTTGAATTAAAGCCAGAGCCACGTAGCTCTCAAAAGGCAGGATGAACTGCTCTGAGATAGGTTTTAAAAAATAACGGCAGGGTGAATTGTTTTGAGAAAACTCACAAATGGCCAAAAACTGCAAACAACTAGCTGTAAACTATCTTCATGCTATTCTTGCTGACCAATCAATGTATAGAGCAAAAGTGGCCAGATTTTTAAGTATAAAAATCCTGTGCTTTGCATGCTTGGGGTCGTCTCCTGTCTTTGGAGGGGTGACCGTATCACGATTGGAAAAACAAAAAACAAACAAACAAACAAACAAAAAACTCTTGCTTTTGCATGGAGTCGTGGTCTGTGGGGATTTCTGGGAAGGGCGCAATCTTGAACTCCTGAGCTGTGAGACCCCAGGCCTTACATTTTTGGTGCGTTTGACCAGGAAAGGGCGTGCCCCTTCCCCAACCCTCATCAGACTGAGTTCGGAGGTTGAGCTCAAAACAGGTTAGTCTAATTTCTGTTTTGCTTTGCTTGTTTCTGTCTTACCAATCTGTTTCTGTTTAGGCGCCTATCTAGACCTTTTTTTAGTCATCTGATCATTCATTGTGATAGACAGACGTATCAGACTATCACTTGACTGGGAACTGGAGGACGCTCCGGTTTGGGAGGCTAGGATTGGGACGCTCCTCCTCCCATCTATTTCCTGTTAGAGATGGCTGCCGCCAGGCAGCCTTTCAATCAGAGTTCTGTGGTACCACCCTCAAGGGCGTCCTTGTCTAATTGTCTGTCTCGTTCTCTTTGTCTCTATCTGTGTTTCCTCTTTGACTTTCTTGACAGACGACTTTATTATGGGACAAACTGTGACTACACCCTTATCCCTCACCCTTGATCATTTCTCAGAGGTGAGATATAGGGCACATAACATTTCAGTTGAAGTTAAAAAGGGAAAATGGCAAACTTTCTGTTCCTCAGAGTGGCCTACTTTTCAGGTTGAATGGCCACACGAGGGCACCCTTCACCTTGACAAAATCCTTGCTGTCAAGATTAAGACCCTCCAGACTCCAGGAGGCCCTCTGTCTAAGGATCAGTGTGCATATTGCAAGGAGAAAGGACATTGGATCAAGGATTGTCCTAAAAGGACGAAAAAGCCAGAAAAACCGAATGCCCAAGCCCTGGAGACCCAGGTCCTAACCCTGGATGATGACAGTAATTAGGGGGGTAAAGAGTTTGACCCCTTACCCAGAGCCCAGGGTAACCCTTAAGATGGACGGGAAGCCAGTCGACTTCTTGGTGGACACTGGCTTCCAGCATTCTGTTCTGTTACAAGATTTTGAAGCTAAAAAAGAAGAAATCATCGGTCCAAGGAGCCACTGGATGTAAACAATACTCATGGATTACCCGAAGAATGGTGGACGTTGGAGTGGACCGGGTATACCACTCATTCTTAGTTCTCCCTGAATGCCCATACCCGCTGTTAGGGCGAGATATTCTAACTAAGATAGGAGCCCATATCCATTTTAGACCAGATGGCCCACATTTGACAGACAATAAAGGAGATCCCATTCATGTACTGACAATTCAACTGGAAGATGAATGCCGCCTTTCTGAAAAGGTGGTAAGTCCAGAAAAAGACATTGACTGGTGGCTACAGAGATTCCCCAGGCATGGGCTGAAACAGATGGCCTAGGAAAAGCAGAGAAACAGCTCCAGTTCTGATAGAGCTGAAGCCTCAGGCTACCCCAATCACGGTGTAACAATATCCAATGTCTAAGATAACCCGTGAGGATCCACCCTCACAAACAGAGGTTCCTTGATCTAGGGGTTCTCAGAAGGGGCTATTCTGCCTGGAATACTCTATTGCTGCCAATTCAGAAGCCTGGATGCAATGACTATTGACCCCTACAGGACTTGAGGGAAGTTAACAAACAGGTCATGGACTTACACCCTACCGCACCCAACACATATAACCTGTTGAGTTCCCCTCCCCCTGACAGGGTTTGGTATATGGTCCTGGACCTTAAGGACACATTTTATTTTTTTTGTCTCCAACTCAGCCCTACCAGGCAAGACATTTTTGCTTTTGAATGGAAAGACCCAGACTCAGGGGACTCAGGTGAGCTTACATGGACTCAACTTCCTCAAGGTTTAAAAATTCTTCTACTATATTTGATGAAGCCCTACACTTGGACCTGGCACACTTCCGGGCCACCAATCCCCAGGTAACTTTTCCCCAATATGTGGATGACATTCTATTAGCTGCAAATTGTAAAGAAACCTGCCTTAAAGCCACCAACTAGCTGTTACAAGAGCTGGGTGACCTTGGATATAGAGCATCAGCAATAAAGGCCCAGCTCTGCAGGAAACAGGTCAGTTATCAGGGATATATATTAAGAGAGGAAAAGAAATGGCTATAAGAGGCTAGAAAAGAGACTGTATTTCATATTCCCCCTCCACGGACTACTAAACAACTGAGGGAAATTTTAGGTACAGCAGGGTTTTGCCAGCTGTGGATTGCAGGATTTGCCAAGATGGCAGCCCATCTGTATGCCCTTACAAAGGGCAAAGACTTTCATCTGGGGAAAGGATGAACAAGCCACATTCGATAATATCAAACAAGCCTTAATGTCGGCCCTAGCATTGGGACTCCCTGATGTAACCAAACCTTTCCATCTTTATGTGGCTGAGAAACAGGGAATGGCCAAGGAGTTGCTAACACAGATAATTGGACCCTGGAAGAGACCAGTAGCCTATCTATCCAAAACGCTTGATTCAGTAGTGGCAAGATGGCCAACCTGCTTTCGAATAATAGCAGTAATAGTGGCACTAGTAAAAGATGCAGACAAACTGACTCTATGACAGGACCTCACCATCTATTCTCCTCATGCCCCTGAGAGTGTCATAAGGCAGCCACCTGATTGCTGGCTCACGAACACTTGCATGACACCTTACCAGGCTTTGCACTTGAATAATGATAGAGTCACCTTTGAACTGGCTATGGAGCTAAACCCTGCAACCTTATTTATGGATCTAGAAATCCAGCCCCTGGAGCATGATTGCTTGCACGTTCTAGCAAAGGAACAGGGATGGTGCAAGGACTTGAAAGATCACCCTCTTCATAAAGCTGAGGTGACATACTATATGGATAGGAGCAGTTTTTTTTGAGAATGGAAGAGAAAGGCAGAGGCAGTGGTGGTAGATGGACATAAGGTAATATGGGCCCAGGCATTGCCAGAGGGCACTTCTGTTCAGCAGGCTGAATTGATTGCTTTAACCCAGGATTTAACTCTGGAAAAGGGTAAAAAGATAAACATCTACACTGATAGTCAGTACGCCTCATAAACAGCCCATGTGCACGGGGCCATCTATCATCATGGCCTGCAAACATCAGCTGGTAAAGAGATAAAAAATAAAAAGAGATAAAAAATAAAAACAAGATTCTGACTTTGCTCAATGCACTGTTGCTGCCCAACAAGGTAAGCATTATTCAATTCCTAGGACAGCAGAAGGTCGAGACTTCCAGGGCACCAAAGGGGAATAACATGGCCGATCAGGAGGCTAAAGTAGCTGCTAGAGGAAACTCTGCCCCAGTGGTATTAACAGCCGAATTGCCCAGAGAAGAATGACTAAACTGCTCAGAAACTGACTTAAAGTTAATATGGCAAAAATGGGATATTTAACACCAATGTGGGGGCATGGATTGACTTTAAAGGTAAGATCATTCTACCCCAGGAAGATGCTGAGAGATTGATAACTCAGATGCATAAGTGGACTTACTTGGGGGCAAAGAAATTGGCTGAAGTTGCCCTCCAATACCCGTACCGAATACTAAACCTCACCATCCTAACTGAGAGAGTGACTACGACATGTGAACCTTGCCAGAGAGTAAACATAGGTAAGAATTTCCAGAGCCCAGGAAAGCGGCTAAGAGGAAGTAGACCCAGAATGCATTGGGAGGTGGATTTCACTGAAATTAAACCAGACAGGTATGACAATAAATATCTCCTGGTTTTTGTGGACACTTTTTCAGGATGGGTGGAAGATTTTCCCACAAAGAAAGAAACCACAATGGTCGTGACCAAAAGATTCTGGAAGACATTTTTCCTCAGTAAGGTATTCCAAAGCTAATTGGGTCAGACAATGGGCCAGCCTTCCTTGCTCAGGTAAACCAGGAGGTGGCCAGATTTCTGGGACTTGATTGGAAGTTACATCATGCTTATAGACCCCAAATCTCAGGACAAGTAGAGAGAATAAATAGAACTCTAAAAGAGACTCTCACAAAATTGACAATGGAGACTGGGGGTGACTGGGTGGTGCTTCTTCCCTTGGCCCTCTTTAGAGTCAGAAATACTCACTCCCTAGTAGGCTTAACTCCCTTTGAATTACTATATGGGGTTCCTGCTCTCCTACCTTGACTCTTCTTGGGGACCCTCTTGACGTAACTAGTGGTAACTCTGACTTGTCCAGGCTAAAAGGACTGCAGCTTATGCAGAAAGAAATATGGAGCAAGGTTGACAGTGCATATGCGCCCAGGTCCTTGGAGGTGCCCCATCAGTTCCAGGTGGGAGATCTGGTATATGTGCAGTGACATGGCAGCCAGAATCTGGAACCTCAGTTGAAGGGTCCTTATTACATCCTGCTCACCACCCCAACTGCCAAAGTAGAGAGCATCACAGCTTGGGTCCATGTGTCACACGTTAAGCCTGCTCTTCATCAACCTGCAACACCTGGAAAGTCCAAGCCTACAGCAACCCACTAAAACTGAAACTCATCAGGGACAATAAACTCTCAGACCAGAACACCCCTTTGTCAGGGAAAGTATAAGTGAAGTTCAGGTCCTGATGCTCCAGAAAGAGTATCAACCTCTCCATGAGGTTGATCTACAATTTTAGGGTTAAAATTGAGGCAAAAAGGGGGGTGTGAGAGACCACCTGGGAATGAGAAAAACAACAGTGATTATTTGAATTGAAGTCAGGTGTAGATAACTCTTGAAGGAAAGGGTCAACTGTTCTGAGAACAACTATCTACAACCACCTGTAAACTATCTACAACCACCTGTAAACTATGTACAACCAGCTGTATACTACCTAAAACCAGGTGTAAACTATCTTCATGCTATTCTTGCTGAACAATCAATGTATAGAGCAAAAGTGGTTTCAATTTCAGGTATAAAACCCTGTCCTTTGCATATTTAGGGCTGTCTCCTGTCTTTGGAGGGGGGACCCTATAGAAATTGAAATAAAATGCTTGCTTTTGCCTCAAGTTGTGGTCTATGAGTGTTCCTGGGAAGGGCACAATCCTGAGCTCTTGAGCAGTGAGACTCCAGGTCTTACAACATGAAACTAAAATGATTTTGCAATCCATTCTTTAGGTGGTGGAGCAGCTTATAAAATGGGAAACCTCTTTACAAGCTATACAACAGACAGGTTCAATTCTAGACCATTCAAAGAAGTCATAAAATGTAAACATGAACAAAAAAAGAACAATCCAGAAAGATAATCCTCAGTGAGGTGTCCCAGAAGCAGAAAGATATACACGGTATACACTCACTTTCAAGTGGATGCTAGACCTATAAGATAGGATAAACAAACTAAAATCTGTACACCTAAAGAAGATAAATGAGAAAGAGGACCTAGGTAAGATGATCAATCCTCACTTAGAAAGACCAATGGGATGGATATAGGCAAAAACAAGAAACAGGACAGAAGCCTGCTCCAGAGGACCAATGAAAGACTCTACCTAGCAGTGTATCAAAGCAGATGCTGAGACTCATATCCAAACCTTGGGCAGAGCACAGGGAATCATATGAAAGAAGGGAGAGTTAGTGTGACCTGGAGAGGACAGGAACTATACAAGGACCAAATATATCAGCACAGGGGTCTTTTATGAGACTGTTTCTCCAACCAAGGACCTTGTATGCATATAACCTACCACCCCTGCTCAAATGTAGTCCATGTGAGCTCTGTATCCAAGTGGGTACCATACTAAGTGGAACAGGGACTATTTTAGACATGAATTCACTGGCTCACTCTTTGACCTCCCCCCTCCCAAGAGAGACTCAGACTGCTAGGCCACAGAGGAGGATATTTCAGCTAGTCCTGATGATACCTGATAAGCTAGGGTCAGTTGGAATAGGAGGAGGCCCTCCCCTATCAGTGGACTTAGAAAGGGGTAGGAAAGAGATGAGGGAAGGAGGGTAGGATAGGGAGGGAATGAGGGACTGGGATACAGCTGGGATACAAAGTTAATAAACTGTATCTAATATTAAAAAATAAAAATAAAAAAGTGGGACATATAACAAATTTCCTAAAGATGAAACACAAAATGCTGACAGTTTTTTGTTTCTTTGAAAACAGAATTTTTTTCTGAACAATTTTCCTGTCCCAGGCTCTCTTTATAGAACAACCTGTGCTTGAACGCACAGAGATCCACCTACCTCTAACTTCCTGAGTGCTAGGAATGCAGGCGCTCACCAACAGCCCTAGCTGCTGACAGTTTATTTAGTTTTAGCATTTTATTTTTGTTGTTGTTTCATGCACTACATCTGAACTGCAGATTCCTCTTCCTCCACTCCTCCCAGACACAATCTATCCACCACTACTCTGCCCAACTCTGCCCAGCTCACCTCTCCTTCATCCACTGCTTTTTTTCCATTTATTTTATTTTCAATGAAAACAAAATGTGATGACATAGCAAGTTATAATAAAACTAGGAACAATCCCTCACATCAGAGTTGGTCAAAGCAATACATGAGGAGAGAAAGTGTAGCTAAAGCAGGAAAGAGTCAGAGACACCCCCATTCTCACTGTTGGAAGTCCCTCAGCGAAATCAGGATAATAATCATAAGGTGTATGCCAACAACCTAGCTCACAAGACTCATAGAATGTTTATGTTTTTGTCCTTCAGTCTCTGATCCCCTATGAAATCAGTTGACTCAGTGGGCCATGTGCTTGTTGTGTCCTTAATATCTCTGGTTCCTACAATATATATTCCCTCATTTGTGGGGTTCCCCTGGATACATCATTGTGTTTGGATAAGGGTCTCTGCATCTGTTCCCATGAGATGCCTCGTGATGTCTCTCTGATGACAACTGGGCTAGGCACTCATCAATGATTATAGCATAGTATCTTTCATTGTCACTTTTTGTCTGTCATGTTTACAGATATCGTGTGTCTCTAGGTTATCTTGACTCTGGTTCATGGTCATCCAGGCAGTGTCAGGCATGGACTTCCCCTCATGGTGTGGGCCTCAATGTGTTTTCTGGAGTGTATTTCACATTATTGGGTTGGGGTTTTCCTTCTAGTATCTTCTGTAGGGCTGGATGGCTGCATATATACTGGGTATAGTAGTCTGGGTTGGCATCGGTGGTCTCTTCGTGTCTGCATGATATCCATCCAAGCCCTTCTGGCTTTCATAGTCTCTGCTGAGAATTCTAATGTGATTCGGATAGGTCTACTCATTATTTGAATGCTATTTTGGTATTAGCAGTGTCATGCATAGAACAGTTAATTTTCATGGTGTCATCCCCATATAAAATAGAATCTCTGTAACCTAAGAAAATAAAAAAAGAACACACTATAATGTGTGTTGAGTGAATTAAGACGAAGAAGGGACTAATTTGAGGTAAAAATAAACTATATATAAATGCTGCAAAAAATTAAAATACTTGTAATTCAATTATGATATATTAGAATATAACTGCATCAAAAAATTTAATTCCTATGCCATCAATATACCCAAAAATGTATGTAGCATTTTGCCTTTGCATGATGATGAATATTTTTCTATAACTCCTCATATGAAAAGTACTGTTGTTTAAGTGATTTCTGAATGAATTACATAACATTATTAAAAGCAGAAAATTTGGTAGTTCTATGTGAAAGATAATTATATGCATAGTTTATGTTCCCTCTAACTCTCTCTTTATAGGAAAGGATTTATGAAAATGATTTACAATCTGTGAGTCAATTAATTCAACAGTGGATGCCTAAAAATGGAAAATCGAGGAATCTATCAGTGGCTTAGTCCATGAGGCCGGTTGGCTCAACTCACCTTCATATACACAGAACTCCTCAAGAAGAAGGTTCTATAGTCAATGAAGAAATAGACTTGCTACCAAAGCGAAAAAGAACAGGCAAAGAGTAAAACATTCCTTCTTCCATGTCCTTGTATAGGTTTCCAGTAGAAGATGAGGCAAAGATGAGTGGTTGGTTTTGCAGTATGAAGATATGGATTAAAGTTATATTTTTCAGCTTTATAGATCCAGAAGAGAAGTAGAGAAGACTATTTCAAACAAGCAAGAGTACTTTACAATTGTGTCCTTAATTTGGGTGTTTTGCTTAATTCCATATGCAGTCAAGTTAAAAACCAAGAGTCATGATCACACCTCTTTTCAGCTTGAAAGATAATCATATCTCCTCTTTACATTAACTTCCAAATGAAAAGAATAACAGGTCATAGTAATGCCTAAAAATAATTTAATGACGCAGAGTACAACAGCAGACAAATTACATATTTATCTTGATAATAACTGAAGCTAACATTATATTACTGTCCTTCAAAACCGTCCAGGTTAGAAACAACAAAGTCCAGGTTAGAAACAACTCTCCACCGCCGCTGGGCCACTCCACAACACCTCCCTCATAGGGCAACCCACATTAAGCACAAGGATTCACCTCCCACCTGCTAGGTGTATGTAGGGTCCCTAGGTCCAGACCGAGCATGCTCCTTATTTGATGGCTCAGTCTCTGCAAGCCCCCTGGGGGCTGGGGCAGCTGTTTCTGTTGGTCTTCTTGTGAGGTTCCTCGCACCTCCAGGACCTTCCATCTTTTCCCCAACACTTACTCAGGATCGCTAGAGCTCTGCACCTTTCTTAGGTGCAAGTCTGAGCATCTGTCCAAGCTTATTTCTGGCTGGAGTCTCTGAGACAATGGTCAGGATAGGGTCCAGGCAACCGGGTTTTACAGTCCCAATTCTGGGCGTTCTCAATGTGGTCAAATTTCGTCCACAGAGCCTGATATTCTTCTTCTGTGAGAGGAGCCTCGAGTGTTGGTTCGATCTGCTCCCATGGTACATCTGGGTCCAGAGCGGCTGGTCCCTGTTCCTCTTCCACTGTTCTCGCCAGTTGCTCCAGGAAGAGCTGGACAGGGCAGGAGTTGCTGGATTCTGGGTAGGCCTCTGTGAAGAAGGTGAGTTCGGGTCTTGACATCAACGCTTCTGCACACTGGCCTCCTGCAGAACCCGATGTCAACAAGCTGTCGCGGGAAGCCTCCTGCTCAATGCAACACGATGCTCCAGGAGCCCTTTCCGGGCCAGGAGAGGCAGGCAGGTCCTCACCTTCAGCTGTGCTGCCTCCAGCGCGGCCTTTCTGCCTGGCCTTTCTGTTCTGGAACCATATGTGGACGGTGTCCTCAGGCAAACCTGTGCTCAGGGCCAGTTGCACCCTCGTGGCATAGTCTGGGGATGGAGAGATCTCAAAAGCTTGCACTAGCATGCTGATCTGCGCTGGACTAAGCCGCGTTCGAGGCCTTCTCCGTTCTGAGGGCGGGCCTCTTGCTTGTTGTACCCTGGCGACAAGCTTTTCAGGAGGCTGTTGGGAGGCTTCATGGCTGGAGCCTGCGGTGGTCTGCTTTGAGGTCTTCCTCGACATGCCAGTTCTGTTTCTGCGGTTTTGAAACCACACGCGGATGGAGGACTCTGGAACTCCGAATTCCCTGGCCAGTTCCTGCCTGGTCCTGAAGCTCGGGTAAGGTGTCTTGGCGAAAACTGAGAGCAAGACCTCCTTCTGCTTGGCCTGCCAAACAGTCTTTTGACGCCGGGATGTCTTTGCCGTGCTGCAGCCACCCACATCTGCCTGATCTTCCATCCTGCTGAAGACACTTTGACAGGAGTTCTTCAACTCCAGTGTGTACTCAGAACAACACCCAGGAAAGTGCAGACTATGGCAAATGCGTAAAGTGTCCGCTGCTCACCCTTAAATACCGACCTGAAGCCCCACCCACTCCCTCGAGGCCTCCAATTACAGGCCAAACCGTGGAACGCTCTTCTGCTTCCAAACTGTGAAACCCTTCCTTCCTCTTGCGAATTTTCCCATATCCCACCCTAAAGCAGCCTTTCCAGAAACAGTTGGCCTTGTGTTCTACCCAAATTCCACTGCTTAGCTCACAGTACGCACCTGTGTTGGCCCACAAGGAGTTTGAGGGGAGAGTCTAAGGCACGGCTTCTGATGATCAGGCAAGGAGAAGAGGCATAAGCCAGGAGCAGTCTTTGCCTACTTTAACAAGGTCATTCATTCAGCTCTGGCTGATGCTCAAGGAGGATCGTGGCTAGAACAGATCTTGCACTCTGCGTGTGCCGTCTGCCTTAAGTTCCTTTGAGCTCCAGTCACCCGGTGTATGATTTCAACAATCTAAATATGGTTAGGACCCTGCAAGTCTAAGCATTTGGGCAAAGAGTAGACTTATCCTGCAGAAAGACTCCTGGAATTATTTCTGAATTTCTCCTTCAGTGGCAGACTACAGAAGGTGTCAACTTCACTCTTGGACCCTCTGGTTCCACCTATTTAATCCACCATACACTTTGTGCGTGTAGAAGGAAATCTCCCACAGCCTTTCTTGAATGTCTGATGGAGGCATACAGCTGGTTTACAACCTATGACCCTACCTCAGATGAGTGTAAGCCAATGGTGACTATAATCTTTATAGACCAGTCAGCCAGAGATATTTGTAGAAAGCTCCAGAAAATAAAGGGTTTACAGGACAAGTCGTTGAAGGATTTAGTGCAGGTGGTAGAAAAGGTTTTAGACAGCTGGGATATGGAAGAAGAGAAAGAGGAAAGAAAGCAGAAAGAGCAGGAAGTGAGAGAAAGAGAAAGGAAAAGAGGCAAGACAGAAAGTTGACTAAGATCCTGGCCACTGTAGTGCAGTCATAATGATAGGGAGAGAGTTCCTGGAAATCAGAGGGGCCCTCTGTCTAAGGAATAGTATGCCTATTGCAAGGAGAAAGGACACTGGATCAAGAATTGTCCCAAAAGAAATTTGAAGCCCTACACCGGGACCTGGCACACTTCTGGGCCACCAATCCCCAGGTAACTCTTTTCTGATATGTGGATCATATACTATTAGCTGCAGATTATAAAGAAACCTTACTTGAAGCCACAGATCAGCTGTTGCAAGAGCTGGGTGACCTTGGCTATAGACTGTCGGCGAAAAATGCTCATCTCTGCAGGAAACAGGTCAGTTAAGAGGTGGCTATCGGAGGCTAGAAAAGAGACTGTATTTTATATTCCCCCTTCATGGACTACTGAACAACTGAGGGAAATTTTAAGTAAAGAAGTATTTGCCAAGATGGCAGCCCCTCTGTATCCCCTTACAAAGGGCATTGATTCTTGCATCTGGGGAAAGGATGAACAAGCTGCATTTGATAATATCAAACAAGCCTTAATGTCTGCCCCAGCTTTGGTACTCAGATTGTGACCAAAACCTTCCATCTCTATGTGGCCGAGAATCAGGGAATGGCCAACAGATGCTAACACAGTAAATTGGACCCTGGAAGAGACTAGTAGCCTATCTATCCAAAAAGCTTGATTCAGCAGCGGCAGGATGGCCAACCTGCCTGTGAATAATAGCAGCAGTGGCGGCACTAGTAAACGATGCAGACAAACTGACTGTGGGACAGGACCTCACCATCTATGCTCGTCTTGCCCCTGAGAGTGTCATAAGGCAGCCAACTGATCGCTGGCTCACGAACACCTGTATGACATAATACCAGGCTTTGCTATTGAATAAAGGTAGAGTCACCCTTGCCCTGGCTATGGAGCTAAACCCTGCCACCTTATTGTAGGATCCAGAAATCCAGACCATGGAGCATGATTTGCAGGTTCTAGCAAAGGAACAGGGATGGCGAAAGGACTTGAAAGAGCAACCAATTCCTGATGCGGAGGTGACATACTATATGGATGGGAGCAGTTTTTTGTAGAACGGAAAGAGAAAGGCAGAGGCAGTGGTGGTAAATGGACATAAGGTATTCTGGGCCCAGGCGTTGCCGGAGGGCACATCTGTTCAGGGAGCTGAATTGATTGTTTAATCCAAGCATTAACTCTGGAAAAGGGTAAAAAGACAAACATCTACACTGATAGTTGGTTCACCTTACCAACAGCCCATGTACATGGGGCCATCTATCAGCAGAGAGGCCTGCTAACATCAGCCGGTAAAGAGATAAAAAATAAAAAATGAGATTCTGGCTTTGGTCAATGCCCTGTTGCTGCCCGACAAGGTAAGCATTATTCATTTCCCGGGACAGCAGAAGGGGACTTCCAGGGCAGCAAAGGGGGATAACATGGCCAATCGGGAGGCTAAAGCAGCTGCTAGAGGAAACTCTGTCCTGGTGGTACTAACTGCTGAACTGCCCAGAGAAGAATGACTAAACTACTCAGAAAGTGACTTAAAGTTAATATGGCAAAAAAAAAAAAAAACAAAAAAAAAAAAAGGGGATATTTGACACCGATGTGGGGGCATGGATTAACTCCAAAGGTAAGATCATTCTACCCCAGGAAGATGCTGAGAGATTAATAACTCAGATGTATAAATGGATTCACTTGAAGGCAAAGAAATTGGCTGAAGTTGTCCGCCAATCCCAGTCCCTAATACTAAACCTCACCCCCTTGAGTGAGTGAGTGACTAGGGCGTGTGAACCTTGCCAGAGTGTAAACATAGGTAAGAATTTCCAGAGCCCAGGGAAGTGGCTGAGAGGAACTGTGGCAGCCTTTTTGGAGTATATGGCAAATTTTGAGTTAATGGCCTCTGAGCAGTGGAACGCTGCCTATTGGCTTTGGCTATTTTCCAAAGTCCAGTTTCTTATAAACTGACCTTGGTGGTCCTACAGCAGACTGCTCTGACCCTGAGAAACTGTGTGCAACCATAGTAACCAGACAGCAGGCTCTGTGTAACCTTGAGTGAGCTCTCCTATGTTCTGACCAAGTAAAGCTCCTACATGAGAAACTGCTTGTACTTTTCTGCCTACTTAAGTGTTAACCTGACGTCCATTAAATCAACACCTGGATAAGCATGTAGACTTGGTGTCCTTCTCTGTGTCACCCTGTCTCTCTCTTTCTCCCAGCCCTCTCTCAGGTGGTATTCAGCTGTCACTGCTGGCCAGTGAAAAGGAACTAGACCTGGAATGCATTGGGAAGTGGATTTCACTGAAAGTAAACCATCCAGGTACAGCAATAAATATCTCCTGGTTTTTGTAGACACTTTCTCAGGATGGGTGGAAGCTTTTCCCACAAAGAAAGAAACCTCCCTGGTCATGGCCAAAAAGATTCTGGAAGACATTTTTCCTCGGTTTGGTATTCCAAAGGTAATTGGGTCAGACAATGGGTCAACCTTCATTGCTCAGTTAAGCCAGGAGGTGGCCAGGTTTCTGGGGCTTGACTGTAAGTTACATTGTGCTTATAGACCCCAAAGTTCAGGACATTTAGAGAGAATGAATAGAACTCTCAAAGAGATTCTCACCAAATTGAACATGGAGACTGGCGGTGACAAGGCGGTGCTCCTTCCCTTGGCCCTCTTTAGGGTCAGAAATACTCTCTCCATATAGGTTTAACACCCTTCGAACTACTATATGGGTTTCTGTTCCCTGACTCTTCTTGGGTACCCCCTTGATAAAACTAGTGGTAAATCTGCTTGTACAGGCTGAAAGAATTGCAGCTTATTCAGAAAGAAATTTGGAGCAAGGTTGGCAGTGCATATGTGCCTGGGTCCTTTTAGGTGCCCCATCAGTTCCACGTTGAAGATCTGGTATATGTGCAGTGACATGGCAGCCAGAATCTGGAACCTCAGTTGAAGGGTCCTTATTACATCTTCCTCACCACGCCAACTGCCGTCAAAATAGAGGGCATCATAGCTTGAATCCACGTGTCACATGTTAAACCGGCTTTTCATCAACCTGCAACACCTGGAAACTCCAAGCCTCCAGCTACCGGCTGAAACTGAAACTCATCAGGGACAATAAACTCTCAGACAAGAACTCCCCTTTTTCTGGGAAAGTATAAGTGCAGTTCAGGTCCTGATGCTCCAGAAAGAGTATCAACCTCTCCATGAGGTTGATCCACAATTTTAGGGTTAAAATTGAGGCAAAATAGGGGGGGGGGGGTGAGAGACCACCTGGGAATGAGAAAAACAACAGTGATTATTTGAATTGAAGTCAGGTGTAGATAACTCTTGAAGGAAAGGGTCAACTGTTCTGAGAACAACTATCTACAACCACCTGTAAACTATCTACAACCAGCTGTATACTACCTAAAACCAGGTGTAAACTATCTTCATGCTATTCTTGCTGAACAATCAATGTATAGAGCAAAAGTGGCTTCAATTTCAGGTATAAAACCCTGTCCTTTGCATATTTAGGGCTGTCTCCTGTCTTTGGAGAGGGACCCTATAGAAATTGGAATAAAACTCTTGCTTTTGCCTCAAGTTGTGGTCTATGAGTGTTCCTGGGAAGTGCACAATCCTGAGCTCCTGAGCAGTGAGACTCCAGGGCTAACAACATGAAACTAAAACGCTTTTGCCATCCATTCTTTAGGTGGTGAAGCAGCTTATAAAATTGAAACCACTGTTTCAGCTATGCAACAGACAGGTTTATATCTAGACCATTCAAAGAAGTCATAAAATGTAAACATGAAGAAACAAACAAACAAACAATCTAGAAAAGATCATCCTGAGTGAGGTATCTCAGAAGCAGAAAGACATACACGGTATATACTCGATTTTAAGTGGAGGCTAGACCTATAATAAAGGATAAACATACTAAAATCTATAAGAAGATAAACAAAAATATAAACAAGAAAGAGGACCTGGGTTAAGATGATCAATCCTCACGTAGAAAGACAAATGGGATGGACATAGGAGAAAACAAGAAACAGGACCCTAGCCTACCACAGAGGACCTGGGAAAGACTCTACCTAGTAGTATATCAAAGCAGGTGCTGAGACTCATAACCAAACCTTGGGCAGAGCACAGGGAATCATATAAAAAAAGGGGGAGTTAGTGTGACCTGGAGAGGGCAGGAACTCCACAAGGACCAAATATATCAGGGCACAGGGGTCTTTTATGAGACTGTATCTACAACCAAGGACAATGTACGCATAGAACCTAGCACCCCTGCTCAAATATAGTCCATGTTAGCTCTGTCTCCAAGTGGGTACCATACTAAGTGGAACAGGGACTATTACAGACATGAACTCAATGGCTGGCTCTTTGACTTCCCCCCTCACAAGGCAGGATCAGATTTGCTAGGCCACAGAGGAGGACATTGCAGCAAACCTGATGATGCCTGATAATCTAGGGTCAGTTGGAACAGGCAGAAGCCCTCGCCTATCAGTAGACTTGGAAAGGTGTAGGTAGTAGATGAGGGAAGGAGGGTAGGAAAGGGAGGGAATGAGGGGACTGGTCTACAGCTTGGATACAAAGTTAATAAACTGTATCTAATATTAAAAAAATAAAAAGTAAAAAAGTGGAACATAAAACAAATTTCCTAAAGATGAAACACAAAATGCTGACAGTTTTTTGTTTCTTTGATAACAGAATTTTTTTTCTGAACAATTTTCCTGTCCCAGGCTCTCTTTATAGAACAACCTGTGCTTGAACGCACAGAGATCCACCTACATCTAACTTCCTGAGTGCTAGGAATGCAGGCGCTCACCAACAGCCCTAGGTGCTGACAGTTTATTTAGTTTTAGCATTTTATTTTTGTTGTTGTTTCATGCACTACATCTGAACTGCAGTTTCCTCTTCCTCCACTCCTCCCAGACACAATCTATCCACCACTACTCTGCCCAACTCTGCCCAGCTCACCTCTCCTTCATCCACTGCTTTTTTTCCATTTATTTTATTTTCAATGAAAAAAAAATGTGATGACATAGCAAGTTATAATAAAACTAGGAACAATCCCTCACATCAGAGTTGGTCAAAGCAATACATGAGGAGAGAAAGTGTAGCTAAAGCAGGAAAGAGTCAGAGACACCCCCATTCTCACTGTTGGAAGTCCCTCAGCGAAATCAGGATAATAATCATAAGGTGTATGCCAACAACCTAGGTCACAAGACTCATAGAATGTTTATGTTTTTGTCCTTCAGTCTCTGATCCCCTATGAACTCAGTTGACTCAGTGGGCCATGTGCTTGTTGTGTCCTTAATATCTCTGGTTCCTACAATACATATTCCCTCATTTGTGGGGTTCCCCTGGATACATCATTGTGTTTGGATAAGGGTCTCTGCATCTGTTCCCATGAGATGCCTCGTGATGTCTCTCTGATGACAACTGGGCTAGGCACTCATCAATGATTATAGCATAGTATCTTTCATTGTCACTTTTTGTCTGTCATGTTTACAGATATCGTGTGTCTCTAGGTTATCTTGACTCTGGTTCATGGTCATCCAGACAGTGTCAGGCATGGACTTCCCCTCATGGTGTGGGCCTCAATGTGTTTTCTGGAGTGTATTTCACATTATTGGGTTGGGGTTTTCCTTCTAGTATCTTCTGTAGGGCTGGATGGCTGCATATATACTGGGTATAGTAGTCTGGGTTGGCATCGGTGGTCTCTTCGTGTCTGCATGTTATCCATCCAAGCCCTTCTGGCTTTCATAGTCTCTGCTGAGAATTCTAGTGTGATTCGGATAGGTCTACTCTTTATTTGAATGCTATTTTGGTATTAGCAGTGTCATGCATAGAACAGTTAATTTTCATGGTGTCATCCCCATATAAAATAGAATCTCTGTAACCTGAGAAAATAAAAAATGAACACACTATAATGTGTGTTGAGTGAATTAAGACGAAGAGGGGACTAATTTGAGGTAAAAATAAACTATATATAAATGCTGCAAAAAATTAAAATACTTGTAATTCAATTATGATATTTTAGAATATAACTGCATCAAAAAATTTAATTCCTATGCCATCAATATACCCAAAAATGTAGGTAGCATTTTGCTTTTGCATGATGATGAATATTTTTCTATAACTCCTCATATGAAAAGTACTGTTGTTTAAGTGATTTCTGAATGAATTACATAACATTATTAAAAGCAGAAAATTTGGTATTTCTATGTGAAAGATAATTATATGCATAGTTTATGTTTCCCTCTAACTCTCTCTTTATAGGAAAGGATTTATGAAAATGATTTACAATCTGTGAGTCAATTAATTCAACAGTGGATGCCTAAAAATGGAAAATCGAGGAATCTATCAGTGGCTTAGTCCATGAGGCTGGTTGGCTCAACTCACCTTCATATACACAGAACTCCTCAAGAAGAAGGTTCTATAGTCAATGAAGAAATAGACTTGCTCCCAAAGCGAAAAAGAACAGGCAAAGAGTAAAACATTCCTTCTTCCATGTCCTTGTATAGGTTTCCAGTAGAAGATGAGGCAAAGATGAGTGGTTGGTTTTGCAGTATGAAGATATGGATTAAAGTTATATTTTTCAGCTTTATAGATCCAGAAGAGAAGTAGAGAAGACTATTTCAAACAAGCAAGAGTACTTTACAATTGTGTCCTTAATTTGGGTGTTTTGCTTAATTCCATATGCAGTCAAGTTAAAAACCAAGAGTCATGATCACACCTCTTTTCAGCTTGAAAGATAATCATATCTCCTCTTTACATTAACTTCCAAATGAAAAGAATAACAGGTCATAGTAATGCCTAAAAATAATTTAATGACGCAGAGTACAACAGCAGACAAATTACATATTTATCTTGATAATAACTGAAGCTAACATTATATAACTGTCCTTCAAAACTGTCCAGGTTAGAAACAACAAAGTCCAGGTTAGAAACAACTCTCCACCGCCGCTGGGCCACTCCACAACACCTCCCTCATAGGGCAACCCACATTAAGCACAAGGATTCACCTCCCACCTGCTAGGTGTATGTAGGGTCCCTAGGTCCAGACCAAGCATGCTCCTTATTTGATGGCTCAGTCTCTGCAAGCCCCCTGGGGGCTGGGGCAGCTGTTTCTGTTGGTCTTCTTGTGAGGTTCCTCGCACCTCCAGGGCCTTCCATCTTTTCCCCAACACTTACTCAGGATCGCTAGAGCTCTGCACCTTTCTTAGGTGCAAGTCTGAGCATCTGTCCAAGCTTATTTCTGGCTGGAGTCTCTGAGACAATGGTCAGGTTAGGGTCCAGGCAACCGGGTTTTACAGTCCCAATTCTGGGCGTTCTCAATGTGGTCAAATATCGTCCAACAGAGCCTGATATTCTTCTTCTGTGAGAGGAGCCTCGAGTGTTGGTTCAATCTGCTCCCATGGTACATCTGGGTCCAGAGCGGCTGGTCCCTGTTCCTCTTCCACTGTTCTCGCCAGTTGCTCCAGGAAGAGCTGGACAGGGCAGGAGTTGCTGGATTCTGGGTAGGCCTCTGTGAAGAAGGTGAGTTCGGGTCTTGACATCAACGCTTCTGCACACTGGCCTCCTGCAGAACCCGATGTCAACAAGCTGTCGCGGGAAGCCTCCTGCTCAATGCAACACGATGCTCCAGGAGCCCTTTCCGGGCCAGGAGAGGCAGGCAGGTCCTCACCTTTAGCTGTGCTGCCTCCAGCGCGGCCTTTCTGCCTGGCCTTTCTGTTCTGGAACCATATGTGGACGGTGTCCTCAGGCAAACCTGTGCTCAGGGCCAGTTGCACCCTCGTGGCATAGTCTGGGGATGGAGAGATCTCAAAAGCTTGCACTAGCATGCTGATCTGCGCTGGACTAAGCCGCGTTCGAGGCCTTCTCCGTTCTGAGGGCGGGCCTCTTGCTTGTTGTACCCTGGCGACAAGCTTTTCAGGAGGCTTGTTGGGAGGCTTCATGGCTGGAGCCTGCGGTGGTCTGCTTTGAGGTCTTCCTCGACATGCCAGTTCTATTTCTGCGGTTTTGAAACCACACGCGGATGGAGGACTCTGGAATCCGAATTCCCTGGCCAGTTCCTGCCTGGTCCTGAAGCTCGGGTAAGGTGTCTTGGCGAAAACTGAGAGCAAGACCTCCTTCTGCTTGGCCTGCCAAACAGTCTTTTGACGCCGGGATGTCTTTGCCGTGCTGCAGCCACCCACATCTGCCTGATCTTCCATCCTGCTGAAGACACTTTGACAGGAGTTCTTCAACTCCAGTGTGTACTCAGAACAACACCCAGGAAAGTGCAGACTATGGCAAATGCGTAAAGTGTCCGCTGCTCACCCTTAAATACCGACCTGAAGCCCCACCCACTCCCTCGAGGCCTCCAATTACAGGCCAAACCGTGGAACGCTCTTCTGCTTCCAAACTGTGAAACCCTTCCTTCCTCTTGCGAATTTTCCCATATCCCACCCTAAAGCAGCCTTTCCAGAAACAGTTGGCCTTGTGTTCTACCCAAATTCCACTGCTTAGCTCACAGTACGCACCTGTGTTGGCCCACAAGGAGTTTGAGGGGAGAGTCTAAGGCACAGCTTCTGATGATCAGGCAAGGAGAAGAGGCATAAGCCAGGAGCAGTCTTTGCCTACTTTAACAAGGTCATTCATTCAGCTCTGGCTGATGCTCAAGGAGGATCGTGGCTAGAACAGATCTTGCACTCTTTGTGTGCTGTATGCCTTAAGTTCCTTTGAGCTCCAGTCACCTGGTGTATGATTTCAACAATCTAAATATGGTTAGGACCCTGCAAGTCTAAGCATTTGGGCAAAGAGTAGACTTATCCTGCAGAAAGACTCCTGGAATTATTTCTGAATTTCTCTTTCAGTGGCAGGCCACAGAAGGTGTCAAGTTCCCTCTTGGTTCCCTGCCACGGACCGGCCCAGTCGGGCTCCTGTCTTCCGCGGGAGAACAAGGCTTTAGATAGGAAGACACGGTTTCAGCAAAGAATTGACAGAGACACCTTGATGGTTTTGACTCTGCTGCAACTTTACTGAAATCAAGCTAGTATTTTTATAATGATTTCACAAAAGGCACCTTAAAATTGGCATATTTTCCAGAACATTCAGACTTTCACCAAGAATACAAAGTTTACATTTTAACTCAAAATGCAATTAAACATAAAGCAGTACCCACAAATAATCTTGGCCTAGAAACTTTTTGATCAGAGCAAACAAAGGAAAAGAAACCTCAAATATAGTTTTATTATTGCTAACCAATGAAGAGGAAAGTCAGGAGCTAAATCAGATGCCTGCCAAAGTCCTTCTCTATATCAAAATCTAACTACATCTTTGTTAACCCTCCTCCCATATGTCCTGCCCAAGATTTATGATCTTCTCTAGGAACAAGGCACTGAAGGGAGGGGGAAACTCCCGCCAGCTGCACCTCTCATGCTACTATTTCTTAAGAAGGAGCCTATTATTATTTTACTATCCTTAATGCCTATTAATACTAAATTTAATTCATTACTTTTCTTAAACTTATTTTTATTAAAGCCTTTAACAATCTACTAATAATAAATTTCTTTATAAAGTTAATTGTGCTGTTTCAGGTATCACAGGGAAAGATTAAAGATTTTATTATTTTAGCCCCAGAGCCACAACTGAAGAAGCGTAGAAATCTCAGAACACGTCTCTTTTCCAAGTGGGATGAGTTTGCCAGGGACCTTCCAGGGGGCATTATTTCCGAGGAAATCATATCCCCCGCCCTGTAGCTTATGCTACTATGGCGACACTGGCGTGGGTGTGGCAGTTCCTCTGGTTCCACCTATTTAATCCACCATACACTTTGTCCTACTGGAGAAATTTTACAGATTCCTAGAAACTGTATGAACCTTCAGAAGCACACATTGTGGATCCCAAGACTTTTGGGAGAGGATACTGAAGTCATTTCCTTCATTTCAAGGAACAACATTTGTTGCTGCCATTAATTTGGATCTCTGATCATTAGGCACTGTTTTCCAGAACACACAATTTCCGGTACTGCCAAATGTGCCTGTCCTTCCTAAGGGTGCGGCTTTGCCCTAGATGGAGGAGAACAGTAACAGTTGAGAAATTCTAACCCTGCCTTATTTTTGCATCTCATGTTTTACATGTGCCATAATTTTAACTTTTTCCTTGCAGTCCCCATCAACAGTACCTGGGTGTACAATAGATACTGTAGAAGTTATTCTGCTTCTTCCAGAGATCCGCTTTACCATCCCTGAATACACAGGTCCATAAACAGCTGTATTTCCTTTGTAACATAGAAGCCTTGTGGATAGGGTTAGAGGTTTATCTGCAGCCAGATGCAAAGCTGTGCTGCTGCATGCAGTGGTGTGTATCAAGTCTAAAATCCTCAGTTGATATTTTCCTACCTTCCTAGTACCTCATGGCTGCGTGATGGGAGACAGCTCGTATTGTTGCATGAGGGGCCTAAGCCTGACAGGCCCCTCTGTTGGTTTCCTGATGGCAAGAGGTTAGCCTGTATGTCCCTCTTGGGCAGTGATCCCTAGTACAGTGCTTTCCTTTGCCACAGCTGCCATGAAACCCCGGGAACCTTTGCATTCCCTTGGAGCCAGAATCTGCTTGTTCCCTTCTGTGAGTAAAGGGACCACTTGCCTCTGTGTTAACACACCTCCTATTTTGGGTTCTAGAGATTTTAACCTCACAGTTTTTTTTTTTGGTAAATGCCTGGATTCACCCAAAATAGCACACCAGGTGTTTTGAGAACTGGGAACTCTAGCTGTAGCTTGTCCTGTGAGGTCGGCATGATGTTCCTGAGAGTCAATAGCAGTTGTCTCTCTTAATCAATCTTCTCTTGGGGCTGCTCCTCCTTTTCATGCTCTAAATGCTCTCCTACATGTGGTATTTGCAGTATCATGCGCCAAGAATGACATCAGTGCTTATCTGGTGTCAGTCCGGTACTACCCTCTTTAGAGCTGAATCCAATCTCTGTATGAAGTTGGTGAACAGTCTTCTCCAGGGCCCTGAATTACCTTAGTGAATGAGGCTGTTGTTTTGCACAGGCTCCTAAACAGATCCCTGCACCCTTAACACTGCAACATGACATTATTCAGTGATTTCATCATCAGAACAAATGAGGGACCACCTGGGAATGAGAAAAACAACTGTTATTATTTGAATTGAAGCCAGGTGCAGATAGCTCTTGAAGGGCGGGGTGAACTGTTCTGAGGAACAACCAGCTGTAAAGTGTAGAGCAAAAGTGATCTGATTTTCATGCATAAAAATCCTGTTTTGTATGTTCAGGGTCATGTCCTGTCTTTGTAGGTGCGACCCTATCTCAACAGCAATAAAACCTTTTGCTATTGCATTGAATTGTGGTCTGTGAGTTTTCCTGGGAAGGTCGAGATCCTGAGCTCCTGAGAAGTGAGACTCTAGGTCTTCCATTTTGGTGCGTTGCCCGGAAAACAGTGTGCCCTTCCTTAACACTCAGCTGGCTGGGCTCAGAAGTGAGCTCAGAACAGGTTAGTCTGATTTTTGGTATACCACTGTTTCTCTTTAGTCACCTATCTGGACATTTTTGGTCATCTGCTCATTCCCTGCGATAGACAAACTTGTCAGAATATCGGTTGCCTGGGAACTGGAGGACCTTCCAGATTCCATTTGGGAGGCTAGTTCCAGGATGGTTTTCCTCCCATCTGTTTCTCTTCAGAGACAGCCGCCATGAGGCAGCCTCTCAATCAGAATTCTGTAGTACCACCCGTAAGGGTGTCCTTGTGTAACTGCCTTTCTTGTTTTCTTTGTCTCTATCATTGTTGCTTCTTTGACTTTCTTGATGGACGACTTTATTATGGGACAGGCGGTGACTATCATTTCTTGGAGGTGAGATAAAAGGCACATATTTGTTTGAATCTGTCCTATTCACCAGCCCACTTGGGATGATTGCCAGAAACGCTTGCAGGCCCTCTTAACTACTGAGGAACGAGACGGGTCCTCCTTGGGAAGAGAAAGACTGTGCCTGGAATGGACAGGAGGCCTTCTATCCTCCCTAATGAGATTGATGATGGCTTTCCCCTCACCCACTGAACGGGAATTACAACACATCTGGAGGTAGGGAATGACTGGAGGTCTACCGTCAGCCTCTAATTGCGGGTTTCCATGGGGCTGCTTGAAATCCCACTGATTTGATGAAGGTAAGAGAGATGGTTCAGGGGCTGCATGAATCTCCTGCAGCCTTTCTGGAATGGCTGATAGAGGCATACTGTCAGTTTACGCCCTATGACCGTATCATAGATGAGCATAAACCAATGGTGACTATTACCTTTATAGACCAGTCAGCCAGAGATATTTGTAGAAAACTCCAGAAAATAGAGGGTTTACAGGACAAGTTCTTTAAGGATTTAGTGCAGGTAGCAGAAAAGGTTTTCTACAGCTGGGAGATGGAAGAAGAGAAAGAGGAAAGAAAGCAGAAAGAGCAGGAAGCAAGAGAAAGAGAAAGGATAAGAGGCAAGACAGAAAGTTGACTAAGATCCTGGCCACCGCAGTGCAGTCATAATGATAGGGAGAGAGATCCTGGAAATCAGAGGGCCCTCTGTCTAAGGATCAGTGTGCCTATTGCAAGGAGAAAGGACACTGGATCAAGAATTGTCCCAAAAGGAAGATGAAACCCTTCTTTGGGACCTGGCACACCTCCGGGCCACCAATCCACAGGTAACTCTTCTCCAATATGTGGATGACATTCTATTAGCTGCAAATTGTAAAGAAACCTGTTTTGAGGCCATCGACCAGCTGTTGCAAGAGATGGGTAAGCTCAGCTACAGAGAAAAAGACCCATCTCTGCAGGAAACAGGTCAGTTATCTGGGATATATATTAAAAGAGGGAAAGAGATGGCCGTCGGAGGCTAGAAAAAAGACTGTATTTCATATTCTCCCTCTACAGACTACTGAACAACTGAGGGAAATTTTAGGTACAGCGGGGTTTTGCCGGCTGTGGATCCCGGGATTTGCCAACATGGCAGCCCTTCTGCATGCCCTTACAAAGGGCAGTGACTCTTTCATCTGGGGAAAGGATGAACAAGCTGCATTTGGTAATAACAAACAAGCCTTAATATTGGCCCCAGCATTGGGACTCCCTGATGTAACCAAACCCTTCCATCTCTATGTGTATGAGAATCAGGGAATGGCCAATGGGGTGCTAACACAGAAAATTGGACCCTGGAAGAGACCAGTAGCCTATCTATCCAAAACACTTGATTGAGTAGTGGCAAGATGGCCAACCTGCCTGTAAATAATAGCAGCAGTGGCGGCACTAGTAAAACATGCAGACAAACTGACTCTGGGACAGGACCTCATCATCTGTGCTCCTCATGCCCTTGAGAGTGTCTTAAGGCAGCCACCTGATTTCTGGCTCATGAATGCCAGCAAGACACATTACCAGGCCTTGCTCTTGAATAATGATAGAGTCACCTTTGCCCTGGCTACAGGGCTAAACCCTGCCACCTTATTGCCAGATCCAGAAAACCAGCCCCTGGAGCATGATTGCTTACAGGTTCTAGCAGAGGAACAGGGATGGCTAAAGGCCTTGAAAGATCAACCTCTTCCTGATGCTGAGGTGACACACTATAAGGATGGGAGCAGTTTTTTGTAGAACGGGAAGAGAAAGGCAGAGGCAGTGGTGGTAGATGGACATCAGGTAATATGGGCCCAGGCGTTGCCGGAGGGCACATCTGTTCAGCGAGCTGAATTGATTGCTTTAATCCAGGCATTAACACTGGAAAAGGGTAAAAAGATAAACATCTACACTGATAGTTGGTTCGCCTTACCAACAGCCCATGTACATGGGGCCATCTATCAGCAGAGATTTCTGCTAACATCAGCTGGTAGAGATAAAAAATAAAAATGAGATTCTGACTTTGCTCAATGCCTTGTTGCTGCTGGAAAAGGTAAGCATTATTCATTGTCTGGGACATCAGAAGGGGATTTCTGAGGCAGGAAAGGGGAATAACATGGCCGATCAGGAGGCTAAAGCAGCTGCTAGAGGAAACTGTCCTAGTGGTACTAACTGCTGAACTGCCCAGAGAAGAATGACTAAACTACTCAGAAAGTGACTTAAAGTTAATATGGTAAAACACAGGGGATATTTGACACCTATGTGGGGGCATGGATTGACTCTAAAGGTAAGATCATTCTACCACAGGAAGACGCTGAGAGATTAATTACTCAGATGCATAAGTGGACTCACTTGCGGGCAAAGAATTTAGCTGAAATTGCCTACCCATCCCAGTACTGAATACTAAACCTCACCACCCTGACTGAGACAGTGACTAGGGCATGTGAACCTTGCCGGTAGGTAAACATAGGTAAGAGTTTCCAGAGCTGCTTCCAGGGAAGCAGCTGAGAGGAACTGTGGCAGCCTTTTTGGAGTATATGGCAAATTTGGAGTTAATGGCATCTGAACAGTGGAATCTGGCCTCTTGGCTTTGGCTATTTTCCAAAGTCCAGTTTCTTATAAACTGACCTTGGTGGTCCTACAGCAAACAGCTCTGACCCTGCGAAACTGTGTGCAACCATAGTAACCAGACAGCAGGCGCTGTGTAACCTTGAGTGAGCTCTCCTATGTTTTGACCATGTAAAGCTCCTACAGGAGAAACTGCTTGTACTTTTTGGCCTACTTAAGTGTTAACCTGACGTCCATTAAACTGACACTTGGATCAGCATGTAGACTCAGTGTCCTTCTCTGTGTCACCCTGTCTCTCTCTCTCTTTCCCAGCCCTCTCTCAGGTGGTATTCAGGTGTCACTGCTGGCCAGTGACAAGGAACTAGACCTGGAATGCATTGGGAAGTGGATTTCACTGAAAGTAGACCATCTAGAGATGGCAATAAATATCTCCTGGTTTTTGTGTACACTTTCTCAGGATGGGTGGAAGCTTTTCCCACAAAGAAAGAAACCTCCCTGGTCATGGCCAAAAAGATTCTGGAAGACATTTTTCCTCGGTTTGGTATTCCAAAGGTAATTGGGTCAAACAATGGGCCAACCTTTGTTGTTCAGGTAAACCAGGAGGTGGTCAGGTTTCTGGGACTTGATTAGAAGTTACATTGTGCTTATAGACTTCAAAGTTCAGGACAGGTAGAGAGAATGAATAGAACTCTCAAAGAGACTCTCACTAAATTGACCATGAAGACTGATGGTGACTGGGCAGTGATCCTTCCCTTGGCCCTCTTTAGAGTCAGAAGTACTCCCTCCATACTAGGTTTAACTCCCTTTGAACTACTATATGGGGTTCCTGCTACCCTGACTCTTCTTGGGGACCCCATTGACATAATTAGTGGTAACTCTGACTTGTTGTCCAGGTGAAAAGGACTGCAACTTATTCAGAAAGAGATTTGGAGCAAGGTTGGTAGTGCATATGCGCCCAGGTCCTTGGAGGTCCCCCATTAGTTCTAGGTTGGAGAGATGGTGTACTTGTTATGACACCGCAGCCAGAATTTGGAACCTCGTTGGAAGGTTCCTTATTGTGTCCTGCTCAACACCCCAACAGCCGTCAAAGTAGAGAGCATTGCAGCTTGGATCCATGGGTCATATGTCAAGCCTGCTCTTCATAAACCTTCTGACACCTGGAAAGTCCAAGCCTCCAGCAACCTGTTAAAACTGAAACTCATCAGGGACAATGAACTCTTTGACCAGTAAAGTGGACAGACAATGGTACCTCTGGGTGGTGCTGTTTTTACTCAATTGGAGTTTTGGTGATCCTCACCAGGCTCACAAGGCCCTGGAAGCAATGTATGGTAAACCCTGTGATTGCAAGGGTGGTGTGATGAATGGCAGAGCCTTACTTATTGGTAAGATTTGGAGCCCCAACAAGGCCTATGCTCAAGTTGAGTTTGGCGATACATGGGCATATAGAGCCCTACAACCTTCAGGGAGTACCCCAAGTTTAGAATGGCATTGTGTAACTAAGCCTAAGATGATTCCTTATGTAAATGGGTGCCCCGTGCCTTGCCCTTGTGATACCTATCAACAGGTTGTGCATAGCAGTTGCTATAGGGTTGTGCAACAATGTACTGGAAAAGATAACATCACCTATTTCACTGCCATATTGAACCAAGTCAGGGAGGAGATGAGGATAGACGATTGTTTCCACAGTATGCCAACAGGAGTCCATGGATCTTAATTACTCCAAGCCCCTTGTTCTGGGATGGTAGGAAAGCCTGTACGCTGAAGAAAGGTACCTCCCATTCACCTCTCAGATGGAGGAGGGGTGCAGGATCAGGCCAGACAAGAACAGGTTAAACAATGCATTGAAGGGTTAATAGAAAAAAGAATACTCGTCCCTCAATTACCACCCTCTGGTTCTTCCTGATAGTAGAGGAAACTTTATTTTAGACCCCCAGACTGTAGATGTTATTACTGCCACTCATAGCCTCCTAAATGACACCAACCCTTCGCTTGCAAGTGACTTCTGGCTCCGCCTCTGACAAGGGCAGCCTGTTCCTCTGGAGCTCCCCCCCCAACGCCACTTATTCCACTGCTGAGGGGTCCTGACACTCAGCACCCTCTCTGAGAGTGCAGCCTCTCTTCAAGCAAAATGTTACTTGTTTGACAAAACCCTACAAAAATGATAGCTCAGATCTACCTGTAGGGGATGCTACCTTTGCCATTTGTGATTCAGCAATTGACATCTCCACAGCTCTCTGCCCTGACAATAACACTGTTTTCTTATGCAGGAATAATAAAGCCTATACATTCTTGCCCACAGATTGGACTGGGACCTGTGTACAGGCAACTCCCTGATCTTAGCATCATTCCAGGGGATGAGCCAGTCCTAGTCACCACCTTTGACTTAATGGCTGGAAGAATGAAGAGAGCCATTCAGTTCATTCCTCTGTTAGTGGGAACTGGGCTGAGTGCTTCCATAGGCGCTGGGTCAGCTGGCTTGGGTGTTTTATTATATAAATACAACAAACTGTCCCAACAGTTAATTAATGATGTACAATTGCTTTCGAGCACCATCAATGACCTCCAAGACCAGCTCAATTCCTTAGCAGAAGTAGTTCTCCAGACCCAGAGGGGATTAGACCTCCTTACGGTTGAAAAAGGAGGAATCTGCTTAGCCCCACAGGAGAAATGCCGTTTTTTACACTAATAAATCAGGCATTGTTAAAGGAAAGATTAAAAAAAGATCTTGAAAACAGAAGATGAGAATTAATAGAATATCCTTTTTGGAATGGGTTTAATGGTATGCTCCCCTATGTGCTTCTCTTACTGGGACCTTTTGCTACCCTTTTGCTCCTTGTCACAATATTACCCTGTATTGTTAACCAATTACTGGCCTTTGTCAGGGAATGTGTAAGTGTGGTTCAGGTCCTGATGCTCCAGAGGCAGTATCGATCTCTCTCTGAGATTGATCCACAATTTTAGGGTTAAAATTGGAGCACAAAGAAAAGGGGGATGAGAGCTCACCCGAGAATGAAAACAACTGTAAAAGAAAAACAGCTGTAACCATTCCCATTCTTGAATTAAAGCCAGAGGCACATAGGTCTCAAATGGCAGGATGAACTGCTCTGAGATAGCCTTGAATTGAAGCCAAAGGCAGGTAGCTCTTGAAGGGCAGGGTGAGTTGTTTTGAGAAAACTCACAAATGGCCAAAAACTGCAAACAACTAGGCGTAAACTATCTTCATGCTATTCTTGCTGACCAATCAATGTATAGAGCAAAAGTGGCCAGATTTTTAAGTATAAAAACCCTGTGCTTTGCATGCTTGGGGCCATCTCCTGCCTTTTGAGGGGTGACCCTATCGCGATTGAAATAAAAAAAATGCTCTTGCTTTTGCATTGAGTTGTGGTCTGTGGGAATTCCTGAGAAGAGTGCGATCTTGAACTCCTGAGCTGTAAGACCCCAGGTCTTTTACAGGATAAATATAAAAGAAGGAACTAGGTAAAATAACAGTAAATTTTTTAAAGAGTTTTAAGCAATCATACTGTGAATTATCTACATAAATCCCTATAATACATGTAAGTACATGCATGAATATAAACATGTAGCAACCTAAATGCTTTTAATAATGCACATAGATAAGTATAGTTCACCACTGACCAAGGAAGCTTTTCCTTGAACCACAATCATGACTGAAAACCACAACCAATCACAAGGCAGAATTCTGGAGAACAGTCACATCTGATACATCTACAAAACAATTCCCAGATCTAAGACTCAGTGATCATGCATAACAGGAGGTAAATATATATATATATATATATATATATATATATATATATATATGGCAGAGGATCAGAGTATGGTCTGGTAATGTGTCTCCTAATAATACCAGAAGCTACACCCATAAGATGGACCAATATAAAAAAAATAAAGAAAAAAAGGCTTACCAATATACCTGTATAAAAACGAACTAAAAATTGAAAATGCTAATAGACATGCAAAAGTGGTCTAGGAAGAAACCATTGTCCTTAATCCTACACAAAAATCTGCAGGGAACTAATAAATGCTGAGAGTATGAGAAAAAAAATCTTTCCAGGAAAGAGCATAAAATCATTTAGTTATCCAATACCAAGCAATCAACCCTGAAAACATGCATGGAAGTAACATTATTAAACTGAGCAACTTATATTAAGAGCATAATACAAATTTGAAAAAAGAAGATGAATTTGAAAGAGAAATAGGAGAGGTCTGTGGGAAGGTTTGGAGGGAAGAAAAGAGAAGGCACAAAATGATGTAATTATTAAATAACCTTAAAAATGAATTAAATATAAGCTCTTTAGGTCATGATTTTAAAATGTATCACTATTGAGTAGTATGCAAACATAAAACTTGCAGGTAGATAGATGGAACTAGAAAAAAAAAATCATGTTATATGAGGTAATCCAAACACAGAAAGACAAATTCCACATATTCTTTCTTCTAAGTTTCCCAGCTTTAAACGGAATATGTGTGTACTCATATGTGAGTCTATATCCGGCAGTAATTAAAAAACCAAGAATGAAATAGTGACCATTTCCAAGGTGAGAATGGAAGTGTGTGGGGGCAGAAGGAAGTAGAAAGGTATAGAGATTTGAAAGAGGAAATGGGAAAAACTTGAAGGGGGTATAATAATTTCGGAGGTAAGACAGAAAGAAATACAAAAGGGAAGATGGTAAGGTAAGGATGTCTGAAAAAGTAATATGGAATAATATTAGTAACTATCTAAAATATGTATAATCCATGTAAGCTATAAAACTAAACTAATTTTAGTTTTAATTTATAAAACTAAAATTTAGTTTAAATGAAATTTTGCCATCTGTGATGACAATTGTCCCTCCATCTAACAAAAACTCCAACACCAGGCATGAGAAGTCAACTTTTGAGTTACTGGGAAGGGTTTTCTAAGAGAATCCTCAAGAATCATATGCTACTACCTATCTGAACTGAAAACTACAGTCCATTTTCAGCCTGAAAAGATGCTGTTTGTTCGGTCTGAAATACCTGAAAATAACAGGATGCAGAATGAGGAACTAGGAAAATGAAGAGGTGCTGTGCTAACTCTTGAACTTTGAATTTACGCCAACTGCCAGCTTCTTGGAATATAAACTTATAGTTGTCCTCAAGCGCCTGCTTTTTCAACAGTACATAACACATTGAAGACATGGCATGTATGCTTGTGGGTGCTCGCGTTCCACTTAACATCCAGCACAGTCCTGTCCAAAAGCTCCAATACCCCATCCACCCTCTTAGGAGCTGTCCAGGCTTTAAATCAATCTTAAATCTATCTACCGCATTTCAGCTCCACTTCCAGCCACTCACATTGTATTATAGGTGTCTCATAGACAAAAAAAAAAAAAAAAAAAAAAAAAAAATTATCTGTTTTATCTTGTACGATTGTGAACATCCTTACTGAATTCATGATGAAATGTCCCAGACACGGAAATTCTTAAAGCCAAGCACTCCATAGCCAGGGAACTACAAATAATCCCAGAGTGCATTGTGCCTGCTGGGAGCCTCAGTGAGAACTGTCTCAGAGCAAGGACTTCTGGGATTGTTTGTAGTAACATAGCCAGGTCTCACTATATCGTCGCTTTGCCGAGTTGCAGACGCAAAAATACAATTCCCAGAATGCTGTATTTATCGCATTACACCCTCACAAGCTATCCTCCTCCTCCCTACTTAGCCTAGAGCTCTGTCAGGACCCAGAAGTATCCCCCGGAAGCGCTTCCCAGAGTCCTGTGGAGTCGGTACGCAGGAGGTCTCTGTGCTAGATCAAAGCAGGGCCTGGGGCCCCCCACCTGTGTCCATCCTCCAGTGCTCTCCCCAACCTGATGGTAAGATTCTGTTGCTGAGGACAACACCTTCACAAGTCATTGGACACAGCGAATCCCAGCTGGCCCCTACCGAGAACCTTCACCCTTATAGACTGCTGTTTGCGATACAGGAACATACGCTGCATGCCACCAGAAGAGAAAAGTACACAACAACCCAGCCATACACCCTTCACTCTCCAACAGTGACCTGCCTACAAGATTTTCTGGTGCACTTGTGGTATAAAGGTCACAGAAGAGACCAACTAATATCTAGTTGGGTTTCAGGAGGCCCACTCCATGAGAAGAAACCTTGATCCAATACTGCTTGATTGGCCAGGAACCTGAGTCTACAGAGGCCAAGGACATAAGAGAAATCTAAATGCTACAGTTGTGCTAAAGGAGCACAGCCATACTCACAGATTAGTGCCTTGCTAGGCCATCATTGGAAATTTCTCCTGCAGGAGATGGGAATAAATACAGAGACCCACATCCAGTTGATATGCAAACAGTGAGAAGCCTTGGACCATTCCACCCTAAATGAGATGTCTGCAAGAAACCCTAAGCCCCTAAGGGCTCAAGAAACTCTGTGTGCAGAGTGTAAGCGCCAGAGTGGATGAAGGACACAAGGGTAACAAGGCCTTGTAAACACAGCAGGACCAACACACATATGAATGCACCCTGACCCACAAGCTATCTTTTCTTTCACTTTCCCCTGTTGGGGTTGCCTCAACAGGCAAAGAGTATGTGTTCCGTCCTGATGCCACTTGATATGCTGGGGTGGGTGGGTATGCACAGGAGAGGCAGGGTGATCCTCTTTTCTGAAGAGCCAGGTGAGGGATGATAGTGGAAAAAAGGGAGGGTATGACTGGAAGGAGAAGGAGAAGAAGGGGAGGTCTAAGACAGGGATGTAAAATGAATAAATAAAAATTTAAAAAATAAAAATAAGAAATAAGGGGGCAGGAGAGATAGCACAGAGTTTAAGATCACAGGCTGCTCTTCCAGAGTTTCTGAGCTCAATTCCCAGCACCCACATGGTCATATCAATCTATCGTGAGACCTGGTGCCCTCCTCTGGCATACAGACAGAATAGTGTACAAATAATAAAAAAATCTTCCATAATAAAGAGAACTACACTATGAATCATAAATAAAGTGTCCATCCCTCCAAAAAGAACACTCATTCCCTATTTAATAATAATAATAACAATAATAATAACAATGATAATAAATGAAAATCTTATTTTTCTCCAAGGGACTCTCATTGAGGCAACAAACCAGACTAATGTGTAGGTCCCATGAGAAGCAATAGATGGCAAAAGAAAAACTCAGAGGTATACTTGTGGGTTGTCAATGCTGCCTCTTCAGGCACCAGGCATCCACCTGGTACACAGGCACACCTATCCATGCAGGCAAAACAGTCATACGTGTAAAAATAAACAAATAGATGGGATTTACACTTCTTAGAAGAAGGGAAAAAAGCACAAAGGTCCATTAGTAAGTAAAGCTAGTTTATTGCACACACAGCCCCAGCTTAAATTTATGTATTCCCAGTTTAAATGTGTCCAGTTTAAATTCCCTGCCAGCCAGGGCCCAGCCAGTCCCTGCTCACTGCAGAAGGAATCCTGGGGTTCCTGCCCCCCTTTCTTTTAGTGATTGCAAACTCTCCCAGTCAAAACAGAGCTGGTCCCAGGAAGACAGACAGAGATTATAAATTATTCTTAAAGACTATAACAAGAAGCCAGGTGTGGTGTCGCATGCCTGTGGCTGTCAGTGGGGCAAGCAGAGGCTGGTGTGAGTTCCAAGCCATCTGGGTTTGCAAATCGAGTTCAGGACATGCAAGGCCACAAGAGAAACCCTCTCTCCAAAAGGAAGGGTTTGCACCCCTGCCAGCTCTTCACACTCACATGTCCTAAGTCATAAAGTATGACTTCAAGCAGGCTATAAGAAAGTCCTGCCAAGCACAGTGCACACACCTTTAATCCCAACACTCGGGAGGCAGAGGCAGGTAGATGTCTGTGAGTATGTCTGGGAGTTCGAGGCCAGCCTGGTATACAATGAGGCCTGGAAAGCCAGGGCTACACAGAGAAAACCTGTCTCAAAAACCCAAATTAATAATAATAATGATAATAATAATAAGATTGAAATAAAAAAAATCAGAGCCAGGCCTGCTGGCACATTGTCAGAAACAGGTTCCTTTCCCAAGGAAGGCACACAGTAGAGTTTATGGGAAAAATAGCAGATGGAAGAAAGATTTGAAACTTCATTTTATTTCATTTTTAAAATCTCAATTACATTAATTCTTAGTGGATTTGAGAGAGCAAAGACTTAAAATCAGTGGGTATTGTTTTAAAGTTTAAAGCATAAGCATGAATAAAGCCTAGTTAGTTGGAAACATGTCCAGCCTCCTTTGGGGAAGAACTAGCCTTAAGGGGACAAATTAACCTTACTGCATTCTTTCCTGCCCACTAATTATACAGTTGCTAGGAAACTGGCCCATAGGACCAGGCCAGAACTGTTTGTGGTCTTGATGCCCAAAGTAACCAATCATTTCAAACTGAGTTTCCACTACACAATCATGTAAAGCCAAAGCATGTAAGTCCCTGCTTGCAGTTTTGCCCCATAAAAACCTTGCTTCCCTAGATCTCAGGGCTACATTCCTGTCCTGTGTCCACAGGAAGTTTGTGTCCCATGTCTGAACACGTATACAATTTTAAAAACCTCATGTATTTACAGCAGAGTGTATCCCAGGTCTTTTGGGTTTCCTAAAATGGCATAACAGTTTCACTCTGAATAATACCATTAGTAATTTATAAACATCTCCCAATGACAATAAACACTTGTAGCCACAGAAAACAACCAAAAACCTACCCAATCCCCCTTAAGGAAAATATGACATCATTCTCATTGATTTCTTCTAGCTGACATTTTGGACATGCAGAAATCCTGTTGGGGGCCCAAAGAAAATTGGAAAAATGTTTAATTAAGTAAGCAATATTTGTGGTCCAGTCTTTGAATGTTGAGAAAATAATAAAAGTCCTGTTTAGAACAGTTTAAAATGCTGGACCAATTAAGATTTGTAGCTTTCTTCAAAGCTCTCTTGGGAGCAGGCCGTGATGAGAAACAGCAATTGAAGTTGTTGAGGCAGGAACAAGCACAATTCTGGAACATGCAAGATACAAACAGATGTGTCAATATCTCAGCATGCTGGAAGAAAAATTCTGTCAGGTTTGGTCCAGCATCTCCAGTATTCACTCCTTTTGTTCTGCAAACATATAATTTCTCACAAGCATTATACAGTTCTAAAATTATAAATGTATGAGATGTTCAGAATGAAATTAAACTGTAAACCAATTTTATCAATGCCAATTAAAAGAATGACATAATAAAAATTGAGGATATTATAGCCAAGGATTTATTGGTCATGTACTGCTGAAGTTCTGGCTAGAGACATTTTTTATGTCTCAGTCAGCTTTAGAATTATGTGAAGCGATTATCAATTTATATTGCCTGTTTTGTTTGGTATTCTTAATTTCTTTCTTCTTGTGTGTGACCAAGGTTTTCGGGTGGTCTTCCTCTGTGATATCTGATTTTTATTTGTTTTGAAGGAACCCATAATTTCTCTTCTCCTGTATGAACATATGAAAAACCTCTTCCCCAGTATGTAATACATCCCCTACTGTTCATTGTGAAGTTAGGGTATCTTTGAAATATATAGGCTGAAATAATTCAGCAATTTTTTTTCTATAACCCAGTGTCTTTGTGCAGCTGTTGTTTGTTGTTCATTAACATTTAAGAAATTTAAGGTCAAAAAAGCATTATGTAATCTATCTCGTGGGGGGCGGTTAAAACCCCTCTCTGTTTGTTAAGCATGTCCCTTAAAGTATGATTCAATTTTTCAATGACTGCTTGACTGGCAGGATTCTGCGGAATACCTGTTACATGTTTTAGCTTATAATATGTAAAAAAATCTTTCCATTTTATTAAAGACATATGCTGTAACATTATCAGACTTGATTTGTGTAGGCATAACCATAACTTCCAGAACTTCTAATAAATTTGTAATAACTAAATCAGCCTTCTTAGAACTTGTGGCTTCGCCTGAAAGATTGATCTGGTTTCCGCCTTCCACCTTCCCGATGGTGAGTGCTCTCTGTCACAAACAACTCCGCATTTGGCTAAGGCTGAGGATCTGGCTTGCTTCCATGTATGTGGACCTATCTTCATTGCCCACGTGGCATGCTGAGGTTGGCTACCCAGAGGATATTTAACCTGTGGGCTGGCTTTTCCCAGGGTCAGATGATTGTTCAAGGTTCCTGAATAAACTGCATTGAAAAAAGAAAAAAGAACTTGTGGCTTTTGTTCATTGGAACCCTGAATATGTGTCTATAGTATGGTGCACATATTTCAGTTTACCAAACTCTATAAAATAAAACACATGATTTGCTAAATTTCATTTCTTTGTTTACCATTTGGGTTACTTCCTGCAGGTAGTGGAGTTTAATTATATAAAGAACAAGTGGGACATTTTCGCACAATTTCTTTGGCTTGTTGCCAAGTGATAGAAAACTCTCTTTTTAAACCTTTGCTGTTAACATACTGTTTTTAAAATGAAATTCTGAGGCCTCAAACAAACTTCCTGTCAATAGTTGATCAATTTCATCATTGCCTGTGCTAGAGTGCCTGGTGGATGCATATCAGATCTGATCTATGTTATATACAATGTATTATTTTTATTTCTTATTACTCGGTGTAATTGAAGAAACAGTGAAGTTAAGTCCAAATAATCCTGAATTAGATCAGAAGTTTCTATATGTAGAACAATAATTTCTGCATATTGAGAGTCAGTGACTATATTAAGAAATTCTTGAAAATTTGATGACACCAAGAGAATTGCATATAATTCTGATTTTTGAACTGAATCATAAGCACTCTCCATCACTTTACTCAGATTTTCTGACTTAGAACCTGCCATTTTTGATTTATTGGCATCCGTATAAAATATGGGAGCTCCAAAAATTGGAGTTCCTTTTATTATATGAGGAAGAATCCAATTGTTTCTTTTTATAAACTGAAGTGACTTGATTTTGGGGTATCTGTTGCTGATTTCTCCGAAAAACTCACAACAAGCTCTTTGCCAATATCCGTTCACTGCCCATAATGATACAATCTCAGCATTGGGAAAGGTCACCACAATTCCAGCTGGATCTATTCCAGCCAACTGATGAAGTCTCATTTTTCCTTTTAAGAGTAATTCAGGAACTTTTCTATATCGATTTTTATTTTTTTTTATTTTGCTTGTGTACCAAAAATACCCCATTCTAAGACACAGTCCACCTTATGCATTAGAATTCCTGTGGGAGAATGAGTGAAAAGCAAGATAACCAAAATATAGGCCGTCTTTGGATCAATATGGTCTATATATGCATCTTGTAATTTCCTTTCTACCAGAGCCAATTCATTTTCATCTTCAGTTGATAACGTTCTTGGACATTTAAAGTCCTTATCATCATATAAGGTTTAAAATAAGTTATTTAGCTTTGAGTAGCTAAACAAAATGTAGGCTATAGCCAGTTAATATCTTACAGTAATTTTTTGAAAATCATTGAGAGTTTTTAATTGGGTTCTTCCAAGTTGTTGAGTTTTTTTGTAGACCTATTTTGTATCCTAGGTAATTAATAGAATCTCCTCTTTGTACTTTTTCGGGCGCAATCTCTAAACCCCAACAAGGCAAAGTTCTATTTATTTCATCAAATATATTTTCTAATGTTTTTCTATCTGAATCAGCCAATAAGATATCATCCATATAGTGGTAAATTATTCATTGAGGAAACTGCTTACAAATTACCTCCAACAGTTGTTGTACAAAATATTGGCACAAAGTAGGACTGTTCAACATCCCTTGTGGTAAGACCCTCGAGTGGTATCTCTTTATTGGACAGCTTCTATTCAAAGTGGGTCCTGAGAAAGCAAACCTTTCCCTATCATACTCATGTAAAGGAATTGTGAAAAAGCAATCCTTTATATCAATCACTGTAATAGGCCATTGTTTAGGTAACACGGAAGGCAATGGGATTCCAGATTGTAATGACCCCATTGCTGGAATAATTTTGTTAATGGCTCTGAGATCTGTTAACATCTTCCATTTGCCAGATTTCTTCTTGATGACAAATACCAGAGAATTCCAAGGGTTGTTGGACTCCTCTATATGCTGAGCCTCCAGTTGTTCCAGGACTAGCTGTTCTAGTGCCAGTAATTTTTCTTTACTCATAGACCATTGTTCAATACAAATAGGTTGGTTTTCCAACCACCTTAGTGGTAAGGCTGTGGGAATTTTATCAGCAGTGGCTTTCCAACAGGCAGTTGAAAAAATGGCCTCTGCTGTATTTTGTTTATGGACAGCCTGGACAGTCTGAAACTGTTTTTGATGGCATTTTAAAATAATTTTAGCTTCTTTATCAGGAGTATTACCTGTTTTTTGCCTCATAACATGGGGGGATGTTAATGTGGGTCTTCCATTATTGTAACACATCTCTTCTCCATAAGTTTATGGCTATCTCAGCCACATATGGTCTTAGTTTTCTTATTTGACCTTCTGGTTCTGTACATTTAAACCATCTAACACTTTGTTTCACTTTAGATAAAGTCCCAACTCCTTGGAATTGAATATCCACCTCCTGAAGTGGCCAATTTGGAGGCCAGGATTTACAAGTAATAATTGTGACATCAGTCCCAGTATCCACCACACATTCAATTTCAATACTATTTAAAATTATCTTTAACTTTGCCCTATGATCATTTATAGAGGTTTGCCAATATATTTGCTTTTTTGTTCCCTTCCCTTCCTTTTTTTTTTTATTTATTTACCTATAAAACCTACCCTGGCCTCACTGTTGAAATTTTTAATGTTTATTCCCAGAGCAGTGGTGTTTATCTTTCTTGTGGAGGAGTATCCCTGTCCTGTATTGGGGCTTGAGACAGGCCCCTTCAGGCATTTTTTGATAAAGAATTACCCCATTTATCTGTGCTCTATATTCACTTATCCGATGTCAACCCTTGCACATCTTCTGCATATTCTAGGACGTATAGGCTCCCTTTTTGAATTATTTTGTTTTTCCTGGTAACTCCATTTGCAGCAACCTTGCTCATCAAAATTAAGACATTTCCCAATGTTTTTAGGGGTAGCTTCTCCTATCAAGGTCAAATTGAGGTCTGATGTCAATCCTATTTATAACACATTCGTCTATTTGTGCACACCTTGCTTTTAATGGCCGTATTACCTCTTTACAATCAAAATCTTTGCATTTTCAAAAGCTAAAGGTTCTATTAGTGCTTTTCTAGCTAGTGGATCTGATATGCTTGTATCCCCAGCTTTGCAAAACATTAGTGAATGTTTCACTTGGAGCTTGTATGACCTGAGAGAATGGCTCAAGCCTTTTTCCTGATCCCTCAACCTTGTCCCAGGTATTTAAGGCTGCTAGGTGACATAATACTAAGGTTTCTTCATTATATACAGCTTGTATCTCTGTGTGAGCCTATTGGCCATCACCAAGCAGCCATTCCTTAAAAATACCAACAGCCCTGGCTCTATTTTGTATGCTATCTCTCTAGCCTCTTCTCTTCACCATGATAGCCATTGTAAATATGGCTCAGGTTCTTTTATTGTCTTTGCCATATCCTCCCAGTCCTTTGGGATTACTATACTGATTGGCCAGGAAGTCAGCATTTGTTTAACAAATGGTGAATGCATTCCAAAATTGGTGACACTCTCTTTAAACTTTTTCAGGTCTAGCACTTCCACAGGGTGCCATTCAGCCTCATGGTAATCCTGTGGGTAATCATCTGCTGGTCTCTGTTGTACACTGACTGGATAAGCTAACATTTGTTTTCTAACCAACTTTGTTTGGCTTTCTATATTATTATCTTTTGCATCTGCCTGAGTATTACTTAGTATTCTAAACTCTTTTTTAAGGTCTGTACCCATATTTTACACCCATCTCTCTATTTTTTGTTTTGTTCAATAATCTCTGGAATGTCTTGTTTTATGCCTTGCTTCTAACTTTTAATTTTTTTCTTTATATTGTTCTACTTGTTCTTTGTGTTTTCCAGTATATTTTCTAAAACCTCTGCCCTCTTTTCCTGTTGTTTATCATGTTCTGTAAGTTTTTGTATCTCGTTTTATGTCCTGTTTCCAACCTTCATTTTTTTCTTCATATTGTTCTACTTGTTCTTTGTGTTGTTCCAGTATCTTTTCGAAAGCCTTTGCCTTTGAGAACACATAAAAGGCTAAATCAATTTTTAAAGTTAAATTGAGGAATATGAATGTAACCATGGTCATAATTTCTAAACTTTCCTTTATTTCTGTCTTAAAACTGTAGAAGAGATTATCAGCCAAGCTCAAAGAAGTCTGTTTTATCTCTCATCCTGTTAGACTGTAGTTGCAACCAGTTTTGTTCAGTCTCAGGTCTGCCCACAGTAGGCTGTCTTTTGCTCTGAGGCATGTTTAAGAGTCTCTTTTAAAGAGCCAGTAATTTATCTGGGAGTTTTTAGGTTTAAAGTTTGGGTTGTATCACTGAGAGCTTATTCCTCTCCCCCACCAAATTAAATTAAAGTAGGATTTAAAGGGTGTGGATACTTAGATTAGTTGAGTGCCATTTGTTGTAGATTATTAATATTTACTATTGATAAATCTTTTGGTTAAGCAGTGGTTATTCCTAAACAGCTGTATAACCAAATCACCACACAGAGACTAGGATTTAATTAATTAACCTAGAGCACAATGTTGGCTAACAGTTACTCCATCCTAAACCTCCAAGCCCGCAGAGATTCCTAGGATTCAGATTCACCCATCATACTTGCTTTTTGTGATATTTTAGTTCCAGTTAATTTCTGCATGTGGTGCCAAGCCCTCTCCTGCAGATTCTCCTCCTCTCCTCTCCTGTCTCCTTTCTCTTCCTCCCACTCTGGACCAGGATGTCTCACCTTATCCTCTCCATTATTCAGTATTGGGGCTGGTTGTTTTAATTGACAATATAGAGAACAAATGGTGGCATGTTTATGCAAACTTGAGACAGGCGATGCTTAGAAAAAGCATCACAATGCAATATTTGCATTGAAACCAGGCAGTGGAATAGAGAAATCAGCATTTGAATGAACAAGGGTAAATTGTATACATCCAAAAAAAACATTATACCAATATAATCCCTTGTATCATATTAGAAAAACATGGTCTAAAGATAGACCTTAATAGTAACAAAAATAGTAAACAGCCTGCATATGCATGGAAAGTGAACTCTACTCAATGACAGCTGGATTATGGAAAAAATAAACTAATTAGACTTTCTAGAATTTAACAAAAATGAAGGCACAACTCACCCAAACTAATGAGACATAATGAAAGTAATTCTAAGAGGAAAGTTCATAGAACTAAGTGACTTCATAAAGAAATCTGAAGCATCTCAAATCAACATAACAGCACACTTGAAAGACCTAGTCAAAAGGAAGCAGACATACACAAGAGGAGTATATGGCTAGAAATAATCAAACTTAGGGCAGAAATCAATAAATTAGAAACAAAGAAAGCAATTCAAAAAATAAACAAAAGCAAGAGCTTGTTCTTGGAGAAAATGACAAAGATAGAGAAACCTTTAGCATAACTAACTAAAACACAGGGGGACACTATACAAATCAGCAAAATCAGAAAATAAAAGGAGGTATAATTACAGACACTGAGGAAATTAAAAAATCATTAGGTTTTACCTTAAAAGTCTATATGCCACAAAATTTGAAAATCTAAATGAAATGGAATATTTTCTTGCTAGATTCCACTTATCAAAGTTGAATCTGGATCAGGTAACTAAATTAATAGACCTATATGCCCTAATGAAATAGAAGCAATCATCAAATTCTCCCTGCCAAACAAAGCCCAGAGCCTGATGGTTTCAGCGCAGAATTTTACTAGACCTTCAAAGAAGAGGTAACACCAATACTCTTCAAACTATTTCACAAAACAGAAAAATAAGGAACATTACCAAACACATTCTATGAGGCCACATTCACCTTGATACCTAAACCTCACAAAGGCTAACTAAAAGGCAGGGATACACTAAAAAAGATAATTTCAAACAAATATCTCTTATGAATATTGAAACAAAAATACTCAATAAAATACTCGCAAAATGAATCCAAGAAAACATCAAATATCTCACCTATCCTGACCAAGTAGGCTTCATTCTAGGCATGCAGGGGAGGTACAATCTACAGAAATCCATCAGTGTAATCCACGACTTAAATAAACTGAGAAACAAAAACCACAAAATCATCTCAATAGATGCTGAAAGGCATTTAATAAAATCCAAGTTCCATTAATATTTAAAGTTTTGGAGATATCAGAGATAAAAGGCACATGCCTAAACACAGCAAAGATAATATACAACAAGCCTATAGCAAACTAAATGGAAAGCAATTTAAATCAATCCCACTGAAATCAGAGACAAGCCAACTTTGCTCACTCTCTCCTTTCTCTTCAACATAGTACTGGAAGTTCTAGCTAGAGCAGTAAAACAACTAAAGGAAATCAAGGGGATACAAAGCAGAAGGGAAAAAGTCAAAGTATCACTATTCACAAATGATATGACAGTATACATGAGTGACCCTAAAAATTCTACCAGAGAAGTACTACAGCTGATAAACACCTTCAGCAAAGTGGCTGTATACAAAGATGCTAAAAAATATCTGAAGCCCTCTTGTATAGAAAAGACAAGAGGGCTGAGAAAGAAATTAGGGAGAAAAAACAACCTTGCAATAGCTACAAATAGCATAAAGTGCACTGGTGTGACTAACCAAGCAAGTGCAAAATCTGTATAAAAAACTTCAAGTCTTTGAAGAAAGAAATTGAAGAAGATATCATAAGATGGAATGATCTCCCATACTCATTGACCAGTAAGAAAAAACAGCAAAATGGCCATTCTACCAAAAGAAATGTAGAGATTCAATGCAATTCCCATCAAAATACCAACACAATTCTTTACAGACCTTGAAATAACAATTCTCAACATTACATAAAAAACACAAAAAATCCAGAATAGTTAAAAGAATTCAGTACAATAAAAAACTTCTGGAGGTATCTCCATCCTGGATCTCAAGCTGTACTACAGAAAAACAGTAAAAACGGTGTGGTACTGGCATAGAAACATACTGGTGGATCTGTGGAATTGAATCAAAGACCCAGAAATAAACCCACACACCTACAATGCCTGATTTTTGACAAAGAAGCCAAAACCATTCAATGGAAAAAAGAACATCTTCAACCAATGGTGCTTGTCTAACTGGATGTCCACACATACAAATAGATCCATACTTATCACCCTGCACAAAAGTAAATTCCTTGTGGATCAGATACCTCAACATAAAACTAACATTCTTAATCTGTTATTAAAAAAATTGAGGAAGAGGCTTGAACATATTTGCACAGGAGACAACTTCTTGAACAGAACACCAGCAGCACAGGCTCAAAGATCAACAATCAATAAATGGGATCTCATGAAACTGAAAATCTTCCCTAAAGCAAAGGACACTGTCAGCAGAACAAAAGGATGGCTTACAGACTGGGAAAGGATCTTCACCAACTCTACATCTGACAGAAGGCTAATATCCAGAATATATAAATAACCCAACAAATCAAATAATCCAATTTAAAATATGATTCAAGGCTAAACAGAAATTCTCAACAGAGAAATATTGAATGGTGTAGAAACACTTAAAATGCTCAACATCCTTAAAAATCTGAGAAATGAAAATCAAAACGACTCTGAGACTCCACCTCTCACCCAACAGAATGACTAAGAGAAAAAACTCAAGGGACAACTCATGCTGGAGAAGATGTGCAGAAAGGAGAACCCTCCTCCATTGCTGGTGAAAATCTCAACTTGTACAGCTGCTTCGGAAATCAGTCTGGTGCTTTTTCAGAAAACTGGGAATACTGCTACCCCAAGACTCAGCTAAAAAACTCCTAGGCATATATCAGAAAGATGCTCAACCATACAACAAGGACATTTGCTCAACTATGACAATAACAGCTTTATTCATAATAGCCAGAATCTGGAATCAAACTAGATGTCCCTCAATGGGGGAATGGATACAGAAATTGTGGTACATTTACACAAGGAAATACTACTCAGATATTAAAAACAAGAAAATCATGAAATTTGCAGGCAAATGGATGGAACTAAAAAAAATCACCCTGAGTGATGTATCTCAGAAGCAGAAATACATGTATGGTATATATTCATTTACAAGTGATTATTACCCATACAATATAGATTGGACATACTAAATTCTACAGACCTTAAAAACCTAAAGTACAAGGAGAAACAGAGAAACATAGGGAAGATGCTTAATTCTCATTCAGAAAAGAAAACAGGATAGACGCCAGAACGCATAGAAGAGAGAGAACAAGATAGGAGCCTTTCACAGATGAACACTAAGTGACTCCACTCAAGAGGTGATTGAAGCAGATACAGAGACCCACAGCAAAATTTTGTATAGAGCACAAAATGTCTTATTGAAGAAGTGGGAGATAGAAGGACCTAAAGGGGACAGGAGTCACACAAGGAGACCGACAAAAAAAAATCTGGGTCCTGGGGCCCTGCATAGACTCATGCATCAACCAAAGAGCATGAGAGGAATTAGACCCCCTGCTCAGATGTAGCACATAGACAGCTCAGTGTCCCTATGGGATCCCTAGTAAGGGGAGAAGAGACAGTCTCTGAACTTGGCTGCCTGCTTCTTGATCACTTCTCCCTGGTGGGACCACCTAGTCAACCTACAGATGAATAGGATACAGGGAGTCTTAAAGGAACCTGATAGGACAGGGTCTGATAGGACCTTCCCTATCAGAGGACTACAGGAGAAGGATAGGAGAGAAGTAGGGAGGGATGCTGGGACCTAGAGGAGAAGAAAGAGGGGGCTACAATTGGGATACAAAGTGAATAAATTGTAAAAATTAATGATAAACAAGGGTGACAGAATAAAGCATAAATAACACAATTGACTGAGAAAAACACAAAAAATACTCACATCTTTAATCATAGATCTAGCTAGAAAAAAAACCTTAGGCAACCATTACCTCAAATGACAAATAATGTATGTTTAGTGTCCTTCTTGGTACTATAGTAAAAGAGAATGTGATAGGATGCACACAGTATCATTGGAAATCTTTCTTCATGCACTGAACATGGAGTGTCTTGTAGGAGTTGAGATGTTGATTTACTTTCTCCCCACAGATCAGCAGGAGTGTATCCCTTGCTGAATTCAAGAGTACCCAAACCTTGAGAGAAACAAGTGCCTGCCCATGGCAGTGACCTTCCTGTCATTTGAGGATCCTCTGGGTTTGGTCCTGGCCTGCATGGCTTTGTGTTTATCTGTCAGCACAGCTATAGTTTTGGGGATCTTTCTCAAGCACCATGACCTACCCATCATTAAGTCCAATAACTGGACTATAATAAAATACCTTAGTGTCTTCAAATGAAATTATTTACCCTTAATTTTAGTAAGTTTATATAAAATGTATATCTAACCATAACTAAAAGAGCCCTTCATTTAAGCAATGTTATATAGATACACTCTATTTCAGAATATAAACTACTTCTGAAAACACATTTTAGTAAGTTATACATGTTACTTTTTAATTTGTGGACAATATAAGTATTCAAATTTTAATTACATAATAGTAATTGTGATAAATAACACAGGTACTATATATTTTTCCTTAGTATTTTTTTTTTCTGGAGAAAACAGGAATTAGGTTGACAGTTAACATCTTCTGTTGGACAGACAAAAACCTGGACCTATGGCAAAGGGAGCTTGCAAAATTGTACATCCATAGCAGAAATCAGTGTTCAGAATTCTCAAAATGATGAAAATAAATCTACCATATGAACCACTTATGACTTTCATTGACTTATGCACAATGGACTCAATATACTCCTTCAAAAATATTTTCTCAACCATACTCATTGCTATTCTGTTCACAATAGGTACAAAATGAGAACACTTAAATATCCTTCAACTGATATAGATAAGTGAAATGGTATGCACATTAGTAGATAGAAATATAAATGACGATATTGATTTAGGTAACTCAAATCCAGAAAACAGATATCACATGTCCTATCTACTCTGAAGAATATAGTTCTAGATCTTCAGTTGTGATTATTCACCCTACTGTGAAAGAATAGAAAGAGTGTGGCAAAAGACTGGGGATCAGCCCCAGCAGTTGAGGGAGAGAAGAATAAGTTGGTGCAGAAACGAGTCAGACATGGTTGTCCAAAGAAACTTAAAGTCTTGATGGACTGGCAGTCAGAGTACTTCTTTATTTAGACAGATTTCAATAATAAAAGATAGATTCACATTCTTCTAAAACATAGATTATATCCTTTTTGTCTCCAGACAGGTGTTTTATCTGTCATAAATTTAGTCATCATTGATAAACCTTATCTTTTTACTATCATTTTTCTTCATCAATGCCATAACCTGACATTTTTGAGAATATGGAGGCATATTTGCCACAGCCTGAAACCCCATTCTCAGGTTGGACGCATTCTCAGATTCAATGGCAATAGGTAGAAAATCTTCAAGCCAGCCTGGGCATATTGCTTTGTCCCAATTAGTATATTATCATATTTTAATGGACAGCCTCAAGAAAAACAATTTAAGCCAAAGCAGCAACAGTTGTTATTAAATTCCTGGCATAATGCATTGTCTATATCTCATATCTTTGTAGAATTTACTTATGTGCTAAATCTAAGTATTCTTTCATTATTTTGGTCATACAACATCACAGTGATAATGTGAAAGCTGATATTTCTAGGAAAAGGAGGTCCTAATACCTCACTTTAAAAATCATTTTTATAAAACATTCTTTGTCCATCATTACAGACCCTAGTGTAAGGTGAAGATGTCTCCAGTCATTCATTTACATCTTTATCTAATCATTGAGGGCATACCATATGTAACTCCTAATCTTATATGCCAAGTATTCATCTGAGGATACAGCAGTACAAGGTATTTAATCTCAAATACTATCAACTCTCCTGGCTCTAGAAACTTTGTTTGCCTTTTTAAGAGTATGTTCTGATTATTTTCTTCTTGAGGAAACACAGGGGTAGATTTTGCAAGACTATCTTGAAGCTAAAGTCTCATAGGAGTTTTCTGACATTTTTATGAGAAAGACATTTATGTAGGGCCAGATAATTGATATTTCCCCTAAATATGAGAGGAGCAGTATGCTCAGGATTTTTCTGGAGAAGCTAAGAAGCAGTACTCCAGGGTGAAGGCATAAATGATTCATGAAAAAAATTCCCATTGCTCCAATGGCCCCAGGTTGTACATGTATTGAAAGCCCTCTAAGCATGTAGCAAGTGGAGATCAAGACCAAGGCTGAAAGATAGTATGAAGGCTATTGTAACATGCAACTCAGATATGCTTGATCTTTGTCAAATATCTGTGCTGACTTCAAGACTTTAAGTGTATATAAACTTTTGTGAGGTTTTAATCCACTTGGAGGTGACTTTTGAGTGAAAATAAGCATCAATTTCCATGTTTCTACATATAGACATCTAGTTTGGTCAGCATCATTTGTGAAGATTTTAACTGTTTTTCTGTCATATACTATTTTTGTTATAGTACTAGTGCATTTACATAATAAAACATTACTCAGACATTTAAAAAATCAAATCATGAAACATGAAGGTAAATGCACCTTTGCAGGTAACTGAGAGTGAGAGAACCTAGACCCCCAAAGACAAATAGGGTATGTATTTGCTTTTACATATATATTAGTTGCAAGATGTATGATATGCAAGCAACTGGACATAATACCACAGGGGATACATACAAATTAAAAACTGGAGGTTAGGGGAGGCAGAGATTTCTCCATAGGAAAGGGAAATAAAATACTTGGAACAAATGGAAGGTGGGCTAAAAAGATAGAATTGAAGGATATTGGGAAAGGAAGAGGGCAATGAAAAGGTAACATGAGGAAAGACAGGTAAAATTAAGGGTCATTTGTTTGGTACAGTGGAAACCTAATGCAATAGAAACATTTTAAATCATGTTCATATTAAGAGCCAATATAAATGAAATCACCAGAGAAGAAAGTCCCAACTGGAAATCTCTTGTCACTAAGTAAAGCATCCAGTACTGGTAATAGTCTATATTTAACTGAGGTATTGGCCAAAGTAGTGTGATTGTAATGCCAAAACAATATAGGCTTTTGCCAAGACTATAGGCTGCTCTCCACAAATTGACTGCAGTGCCCTTTTGCTGGAGATAACACTTACACTTACATGGAACATAGATAAATAGAGCTTGTGCTTACATAGAACCTTCACACTTACATTCTAGCAACTTTGATATGAGAAGTACACTGCAACTACAAGAGGAGAAATACAAACACTAAGCCAGCTACCAAACTTTTGAACTATGACAGTTTCCTACCTGTAAGACATATTAGTGCAAGAGTTGTAGGAGTAAATAACCAATCTATAGTTTGACTTAAGGCCCACTTCACATGATGGAATCCATACCTGACACTGGTTTATTGATCAAGAAAAAGAAATTACACAGACCATGGTTCTGGGGGAAAAGCAAATACTGCATTCTACTAAAAGTAATAAAATGACCATTGACACCATTCTGCTATACTCATAGACCAGTATCTTGTTCAGCCATCATAAAAAAAAAGTCATCCTGCATCTGATGGAGACAAATTCAGAGACCCATAGAGAAAATAGACAGTCAGTGAGAGACCTCAGAATATGCCCTTCAGACTCTTCAGTAATTCAGCCAGAAGAGTATAAGAGCCAGAAAGGATAGAGGATATCAAAGAAGAAAGCATTATAAATTAAGAGGACTGAAGAATATATAAGCTGTGAGAGACTGAGGCAGCATGCAAAAGGAATTTAATGTTATCCCTAGCCCTATCTCTAATTGATAAGTGCTTGCAAATGAAAATGTAGTTTTCTCCAAGGTGCACTCATTTTATCCAATGAACTACACTTAATTGTACTTTTAAGCATACATTCCAAAAGGTAGATGGCCAAAAATTTCACTCACTGGCACGTTTGGATTTCCATGTCCTGTAATTCTGGTATGCATTTTAAAAATTTTATCACATTTCTCATTTTAATTTGCTGAAGAGTTTTTTCCTAGTTTTAAAGCTACATGGACCCTCTGTGTGTACTACTGTTTCATGTTTAATATTTTATGAAATTTCTGCATGTGTGAACAAGTCTACATATTTTCCCCCCTTGAGCTCTTTTTCTTTTGTTGGTCTTTTATAATAAGATGTGATTGTTTTTGTATTTTCTCTATTTTACTTTCTTATTATACATTATAGCCCTTCTTGTTTTATATGAGGGTAAATTTAAACAGGATAGAAGGGGAGATGGGAAAGAATTGCCAGGATTAGAGGAAGGGAAAACTTTAATCAGGGTGAATATATGAGTAAAGTGACTATTTTGAAAAGAAAAAAAGGAGGAGGAGGAGCAAGAAGAAAAGCAGGAGGAGGACGAAGAGATGAAGTTGAAGATGATTATGAACAACAAGAATAAAGAAACAACAACAACTGGATAATTGCATCAAAAGAAATGTTAAATAGCCATGCACAAAAGATCCAGAATATCTAAAAAGTGCAAAAAAATAATTTATGAATAATAGAAATAGAGGAAGAAGACAAAACTCACATCAAAATCCCTGAAATATTTTCAGCAAAATAATAGAATATATCCTTAACCTAATGAAGACGGGGTAGCCTATAAAAGTACAAAAAGTATAGAAAACAACAAAGCATACCAGAAAAGAAATTGTGCTCAGCATATAAAATCAAAACCCTAAATGTAAAGAAAATTATATTAAACAAAGAAGGTATATTAAAAGTTGCAAGTTGAAAAGACTAAGTTGCATATAAATTCAGGCTCATTAGAGTAACTCCTGATCTCTCAAGAAAAATTCTAAACCTAGAATGGCTGAGACAAATTGTATATAATCTTTAAGGGATCCTTATTACTATATCCAGTATACTTTCAATAATAAATGGTGAATAAAAATATATTGCACAATTAAACCAAATATGAGCAATATCTCTGTAAAACTCCTTCACTACAGAAGCCAATCAAAGCAAAACTCCTATCTAAAAATGTTAACCACACCCAATAACAGACAAAAAGTGAATAATCCCAAGCATCAAATATAAAGAAGTAAACTCCCCACACCATAACTACAAAATAAAGGGAAATAATAAACATTGTTCATTGAAAACTCTCAACTTGAATGTTCAATTCTCCAATAGAAAGACAGGAACTAACAGAATGGACTAGACAAAAAATGTCCATTCTTCTGCTGCATCTACGGAACACTCTGTACCATCCACATTAGATAGCATTTTTGTGTAAAAGGATGGAAGGAGACAGTAGAAGAAAGTGGACCAAGAAAGAAGTTTAGGGGCGCTTTATTTTATACAGTTCACACACACAAAATACCTAAAATTCTTGAGTCAATTTAAAAGAGAATATATACTGTACACACTGAATGAGGAGTTCTACCATTATCCACATAAAAACAACAGATGACTTGGGCAGGTCCAGCACACATATATACTCATGTTTACTGAAACACAGCTGACTGTGTGCTAAGATAGAATACACCTGATTGTCCTGAATCACATCAGTGCAAAATATTATATTATTCAATTTTTTTATTCATAGAAAACATGTACATTTGTTTTTCGAGATTTTAATATAATCACATTTTTTTTTCTCATTTCTCTGTTCCCCACATACAAAATCTCCCATACAGCCCTCTTTTGGTTCTTTCAATTTCAAGTCTTGTGTTTCCAATAACTACTATTACATGTATCATGCATTATGTGTGTGTGTGTGCATGTGTGTGAGAGAGAACATTTAACATTTTAAGAAAGGCAATCATTTTACTTTGAAATTGTGGATGAACTAAAAATGTATCATCAAAAATTGTGACCTTAGCTAGACGCAGAAATCAAACATTGTATGACTTCAGTCCTAATTGGGCTAAAAGAAGTCAGTACACTGAAATAAGAACTGAAAAGTCAGTATTAGAGCCTGAACATCAGGGTGTAGTGGCATGACTTGTCAAAGAACACATTTAAGTGACAAGAGGAATAATTTAAAGAAATATCTCAGGGTACATGCATAAGAGCTATTACTAATACCTTACATTGTTTACTTGAGAAATATTCTGTATATATTTTTTTAAATCTCAATAATCAAAATGTTATAATTACTGTGTAAGAGATATTTATTTATATATTATTTATTCTTCCATCAATTTTCCTTCCATTTTCACCCTCCTGAGTTTTGAGTAAACATTCTTTGCTCTTTTGAAAATTCAAGCCACTTTTTCATAAACTATTTTTACACACTTAATATATCAAAATTTGATTTGTAAAATATTTTATAATATTATAATACTAGGAATATATAACAAACCACTGAATTTTATCAAGGGTATTTATTATATACAGGAAAAAGGAAAATGTGAAGAGGTGAAATACTATTCTTTCTAGTTGTTTTTAAGAGACAGTTGCCTGAGTGCAGCCATTTCAGGAAAAAAAACTTATTTTTTTCTTTTTTATTGATTATTACAATTTATTCACTTTGTTTTCTGGCTGTAAGACCTTCCCTCATCTTCCATCAATTACAACCTACCTCCCTCTTCTACCCCTATGCCCCTCTCCTAGTCCACTGATAGGGGAAGTCCTACTTCCCTACTGTCTTATCCTAGCCTATCTTATCAAGTCTTTCCAAGAATGGCTGCATCTTCCTCTGTGGCCTGGCAAGGCTGCACCTTCCAGGAGTAGGTTATCAAGGAGCCTGCCACTGAGTTCATGTCAGAGACAGCTGCTGTTACCCTTAATAGGGAACTCACATGGAAACCGAGATACTTATGAGCTACATCTGAGCAGGGGTTCTAGGTGTTCTTCATGCATGGTCCTTGGTTGGAAAAGGACCCCCTGGGCCCATATTTTTTGGCTCAATTGGCCTCCTTGTGGAGGGCCTCTCTCATCCAGGTCTTTCTATCTCCTGAATCTTCCATATTATTCCATGCTCTCTGCCCAAAGTTTGGCTTTGTGGCTAACCATCTGCTTCAGTACCCTGCTAGGTAGATTCTTTCAGAGGCCCTCTGTGGTTGGTTCGTGCCCTGTTCCCTGTCTTCTCCCATTACTGATGTCTATCCCATTTGCCTTTCTAAACGAGGATTAAGCATCTTCCCTAGGGTTCTTCCTGTTGCTTTAGGACTATAAATTTTAGTATTTTAATCCTACATTATTTGACTAATTCCCACATATAAGTGAGGATATACCATGAGTGTCTTTCTGCTTCTGGATACCTCACTCAGAGTGATCTTTTCTAGTTCAATCCATTTGCCTGCTGATTTCCTTGTTTTTAATTGCTAAATAGTATTGCATTGTATAAATGTGCCACAATTTCTATGTCTATTCCTCGGTTTGGGGACATCTAAGTTGTTTCCAGATTCTGGCTATTATCAGTAAAGCTGTTATGAGTACAGTTGAACAAATGTCCCTGTTGTTTGTTTGATAATCTTCTGAATATATGCCCAGAGTTGGTATAACTGAATATTCTAGTAGTACTATTCATAGTTTTCTGAGAAAGCACCAGATTGATTTCCAAAGTGGTTGTACAAGTTTACATTCCCACCAGCAATGGAGAAGGGTTCCCTTTTCTCCATATCCAGTCCAGCTTGTGTTGCAGATAATGTGATAGTATACATGAATAACCCTAAAAATTCAACCAGGGAACTCCTACAGCTGATAAACAACTTTAGCAAAATGACTGGATACAAAATTAAATTTAAAAAAATCTGAAGCCCTCCTGTATACAGAAGACAAATGAGCTCAGAAAGAAATTAGGGAAACAAAACCCCTTTACAGAAGCCAGAGATAATATAAAGTACATTGGTGTGACTCTAATCAAGCCAGTGAACGACTTGTATGAAAAAAAAGAACTTCAAGGAAGATATCAGAAAATCTCCCATACTCCAGAATTGGTAGGATTAACATAGTAAAAATGGCCACTCTACCAAAAGAAATCTAAAGACTCAATGCAATTCCAATCAAAACACCAGCACAACTCATTAAAGACCTCCAAAGAACAATTCTCAGTTTCATATGGAAAAACAAGAAACCCAGAATTGATTTTAAAAAAAATGCCTGCACAATAAATATTTTCTGGAGGTATCTTCATCCACAATCTCAAGTAGTACTATAGGGCAACAGTAATAAAAAATGGCATGGTACTGGCACCTGTACTTTAAATCTTAAAGGGGTGTGCATCTACTCATTAATCATTTTTATTAAATCATATCAAGAAGCTGAGGGGAAAAACAAATATAAGGGAATCAACTGCTGTCTCAGGTTTAGACCTAGTTTGCGGGTGCCCAGACGGCCAATGCTACCTTGGGCTATTGTTTCAGCTCATCAACCTTAAAATATCCCTGGATTTACTATTAATAGTGTACTTTTCTTAACTTTAAATTGTTCTCTAAGATTTTTTACATCAGAGCCAAACATCTTCCCTGACCTTGTGAAACAATCTATTTTTCCAAATTGTTTCTAAGTATAATGGTCATTGCTAACAATCTATATCTATGGCTCATTTCAAGGACAGTGGTTAATTCATTAATCTGCTCCAGTTAACATGTGAAAAGAGATCAAGCATTGTTAATTTTAAATGTCAGTGATATTTCCCAGTGAAGAGCTAGAAGCCTTCTTAAAGTTTTCATACAACTCATGTTATAAGGATTATGGACATCATAAGGGCAACAAGCAGAGATATGCTACATAAGAACACAAATTCATCTGGAAAATCAGTTTTTGGGATTATGCTTCTCCAAGACAAACTCATCATGATTATGCTAACAGGGGAGCCACATTCCATGAGTTCTACAGCTGTTCTGCTGTTGCTCCTGCATGGCGCTTGACAGAACCAGGTAGCCAAAATAGTTTGCCTATATGTGTGTGTGGGGGGTAAGGTTATCTCAGGACCTGGGAAGGAGAATTCAGGGTAATGCATGGGCTGTACTAGCCTGGATGGCCAGATAACATGGAAGGACTGAAGGATTTCTGAGAGAAAATGGCAGGTGGGTTTGATTTGATATGTTAACTAGGAAACTCTGCCATTAGTTTCAGGTTTGAATCCTACTTCTATGGTAACATAAACTTCAGAGAGAGAATCATGGTCTCCATTGCATAATGATCTTCAACTGAGCTCATAGGGAAGAAAGGTGACAAAGACAAAGATTCTGTTTTTCTTTTCTTTCTATATATCTTCTTTCTTTTCTTTGAGGGAGGGCAGTTACCCAAACTAGACTCAAATTTTTGCTGTTTTGCTTTGTTTTCTTTACTATATATTATTTTATCAATTGTTTTTATTTTTCACAATTTATTCACAATTTATTCATTATATATGCTGATTGAAGGTCACTCCCTCAACTCCTACTGGTCCCTCCCTCCACCTTCCCCCATCCCCTTCCCATAGACTACTCAAAAGGAGAGTTCCTCTCGCCTGCCATTCACCCTTACATTATCAGAACAATACTCAGCTATTAAAAACAGAAAAATAAAATTTCTGCTTGTATTTATTTTCCATGGGCCACTGTACTCACCTTAGAAGATTTCATACCATGAAGCTTGCCTGCAACCTTACCTTGAACTAAACAATAAGTATAACTCATTTTAATGAGTCCCATCCCAAGATACTGTTTGATTGACCATCTCAAATCCAGAAACATGTGAAATTTGAAATGCTATGCAGTCTGAAATATTTTATCACAGGCATTTCAGAGAATGTGACTCTCTTGCTACCTGGATGGCTGTTTCCCACCAGCCCAGGAAGGCATGAGGGGCAGAAGATGAGTAGTATAAAGCTTGGAAAGCTCACAAGCATAACATTGGTTAGCCACTCTGGGAACCACTTCAGAAAGTAAGTTCAACTTTAATTCCAGAAAACAGAACACAGTGGCTTGTATCCCTTGGGGAGTACCAGGGATGTTCCAAGCATAGGTCTAGATAATTGTTTAATACTAGGAAATTCAAGAATGCTAGATTTGCATTAAACAGCACATTCCTATTATATGAATAAGAAGAACAAGAACACAGAACCAAATTATCCTATATTTGAAGGGAGGGGAGAGTTATCAGGGATCTGTGTCAAAGGCCATCTATCAAATTTGATTGGTGGTTTCCATGTCTAAAGATACTCTCCAGATGAAGTCAGGCAGAGAAAACACACCCTTGACATGGTTACCCATCTAGGCCAGAAGCAGTCATACATAGAAAAAAAAGTGATTTTTTTCAATAGTACCCCTGGAACAATAGGTAGATGTACACAAAGAAACTTCTACAGGCTACCAATCTTGTGATACTCTCAGAGAACTTCCTGGCTGGTGAAAGTTCATTTCCTACATATTCATCCACTGAACTAACAGTTTCTTGTGTAAAGTGCGGCAATTAAGTTTGATTTTTGTTCCTTGTAATGTATTTTTGTTGCCTAAGATATGCTATAGTATGATAAGTTCTGTGTCCTGTCCTTTGTGATTGCACAATGGCAGAAGAAGGCATGCAATACCTTTCTCAGGGGAACACCATGAGTTCCACAGCTTGCCCCAGGGGTGCTGAAAAAGAGGGAAGGGTAGGGAGTCGAGCAACCCCTTCACATCTGTGTAGGGAGGTAATGGCCCTCAACCTTGAAACTATCTAAATGTACTCCATCCTTCAAGAGGTGATGATTAAAACACTCTCTGCTCCCCACTTTATCATGCTCTCGATGCTTTGTTCTTACATATTATGGAAAAATAAATGATGGAGTAGGAAAAAAAAAGAAAACACTAAATGTTGAGAATCAGGATTATCAATAAGTCTTCCATAAACACCTTATCATATAATACTGTTGCGTGTAATTCATATTCACTATCCATTGTATTCTTTTAAAAAATGAGTTTATTTACTTTACATTCCAATTTAAGTCTCCCCCCTTTCACTACCCCATTACTACCCTCCATTCTTATTGCCTCTATTCCCTTTCCCCTTCAGAAAAGTGAGGTCATTTCCAATGAGCTAGTTTTACACTTCTGTTGCATCTCAGTGGACCAAAGTACACAAAGGGCTTTCCACCTTGCTTATAGTCACAGAATTCCTCTCCAGTAAGGATAATTTTATGATGATGATGACGACTCTAGATTTGTGCAAGGCCTCACTATTTTAACATATTCATAAGTTCTCTCAAGTATGAATCCTTTCATGATGATGAAGATTGTACAAATATAGAATGGTTTCACCATGTTAAAAGGACTCATAGGCTTTCTGTCCATTAGGATATCTTTCATGAGTTTGAAGATGATTCTGAAGTGCAAAAGTTTATTCACATTGGATGCAGTGAGACAGCTTCTTTCCAGTATGTGTTCTTTTATGTATTAAGAGATGTTATATGCACATAATTACATTCATATGGTTTCCCTCCAGAATGTGTTGTTGTCTTAGGAGATGATTGTTACATGCAAAGAATTTATCACACTAATTACCCTCACCAGGCTTCTCTCCACTGTGTGTTTTTTCATGTTTTTGGAGACTACTCTGTTGTGCAAGGGCTTTATCATGTTGAGTATACGTATAAGGTTTCTTTCCAGTGTGTTTTCTTTTATGGCTTAAGAGAGTACTGTTTTGTGCAAAGGCTTTACCACACTGGTTACATTCATAAGGTTTCTCTCCAGTGTGTGTTCTTTTATGGCTTATGAGAGCACTGTTTTGTGCAAAGGCTTTACCGCACTGGTTACATTCATAAGGTTTCTCTCCACTGTGTGTTCTTTTGTGGCTTAATAGAGTACTGTTTTCTGCAAAGGCTTTACCACACTGGTTACATTCATAAGGTTTCTCTCCAGTGTGTGTTCTTTTATGCCGTATGAGATTATTCTTTTCTGCAAAGGTTTTACCACACTGGTTACATTCATAAGGTTTCTCTCCAGTGTGTGTTCTTTTATGCCGTATGAGATTATTCTTTTCTGCAAAGGTTTTACCACACTGGTTACATTCATAAGGTTTCTCTCCAGTGTGTGTTCTTTTATGGCTTAAGAGAGTACTGTTTTCTGCAAAGGTTTTACCACAATGGTTACATTCATAAGGTTTCTCTCCAGTGTGTGTTCTTTTATGTCTTATGAGATGACTGTTTTGTGTAAAGGCTTTACCACACTGGTTACATTCATAACGTTTCTCTCCAGTGTGTGTTCTTTTATGCCGTATGAGATTATTCTTTTCTGCAAAGGCTTTACCACACTGGTTACATTCGTAAGGTTTCTCTCCAGTGTGTGTTCTTTTATGCCGTATGAGAAAAGTTGTATACGGGAAGGCTTTACGACATACAGTGCATTTAAAGGGTTTCTCTCCAGTATGACTATATTCATGCCTGCAAAGAAAATTGACACATGTGAAAGATTTACCACAGTGATTTCATTACACTAATAAATATATTTATCTATATGAATTAATATCCTAATTTGGTCTAATGGTAAAGAAGAATCAAATTTTAAAGTTTTATCACTTTATTTACTTTCACGGTATTCACCTTCATTATGGGTATTTTTGAAGATCCCTGTGATGGTAAGAGCATTTGTTATGTGGATCACTTTTATAGCATCATTTTTCTATATGAGGTTTTCTCCTATATATGAAGAGTATTGTAAGAATTCAGAGTTTTACCACAGCAATCCCATTCACAAATTTTTGTACTGTATGAATGATACTTCATTTACAATGTGAGCCAAGACAAGCAGAAGTTCCAAATTCCTAGTATTCATAGATATTTTCAGCAATATGTGTTTGCTAATGAATTCTCAGTGAAGTTGCAAAACCAATTAACAGTAACCATTTATCACATTCAGAAAATTTACTCACAGTGGGGACTACTACCAAATCAATTGTTCTTGGAGAAAGACAGGGACACTGCTTCTTTCAATAACCCTATGTTCCTGTGTCTTAGAATCATTTTGACATATGATATACCAGTTTAATTTACAAAAATAATAAAGATTCCCACATTGAATTAAAACATTTTGTTTTTTGTTCATCATAGACATGTCATATAGGGATTAAGATTTCTCCACAACAATATTCTTGATTCTCATAAGCTGCTCCTTTCACTAAACTTTACAATGTTACTGCACGAAAATGAGTAGCACTGGGTCTACTATGAAACTTTTGCTTATTAGAAGGTTTTGGACACATACTGATCACCAATTCAGTGTGTATACCTCTTACAATATCTGAATAGACAAAATGAGACTAAACAGATTGGCAGTTCAAGTCAGTAGCTGTAATGTCCATATGATTCAAATGTTATTTTTGTTACAACATTATTTTATTTTCTTCTATCTTAGGGAAGTGCCTTGTAAACACAAATCAGATACCTGACATTGAAGTACATGGAATTATGAGATTTTAATGATCATCAGTACACTTAAAGTAGTGCTGTTTTTACACTGTTGCTTTTCTTTAAAACTTCCAGGACACAGCCATGTGTGCTGGAACATGCCTTCAATCCCAGCACTTGTGGAGGCAGAAGCAGGCATATCTCTGTGATTTTGAGGTCAGGCTGGTCTAACAAGTAAGTCTAAGAAAATCACAGATACCCAGAAAAAAATATATTTCAAAAACAGAAAATAAAAAGCAGCCAATAAACAAACAAACAAACAAACAGAAAACACCAAACTTCCAGGACACATTAAAATTTAAGATTTACATCTGTGTCAACATGCACATAAAGTTACCTTTTATTACTTGTAGAACTTTGAAAATGTTCTTCAATATCATGGTCATCCCAATTGTAGCCTAAAATATAGTATGAGAAAATATATATTATTGGAAATATCATGTTATTATTAAGGCAAAACTTAAATCACTATGATCTGTGATCCTTAGAACCATGCCTGATTTATTTACTCATTCCTCCTCATTCTCAATTGGAATAACAGAAGAGGATCAATAACAAAGTAAGAGTTGTCTCTTTATTTTAAAAGTGAAAGAAAAATTGCAGTCTTACCTATAGCAGTGAGGTTTTCACAGGTCTCTAGCATCACATCTTTGTAGAGTTGCTTCTGGGAAGGTTCCAGCAAGGCCCACTCTTCTTGGCTGAATTTCACATGCACATCATTGAAGGTCACTGAATTCTAAAATATGCCATACATTTGTACAACAGAAACAGTGGCAACAATATAAATTTATACTTCATCGTCAATATAATCATATAATTCTACTGCTTCTTCAATTTATTTTCTGACACAGAAGTGTGACTGTTATATAGTTGGGTGCTGTGCGTGATGTGCAGTAGGGGAGATGAAAAAGCCTAAGGGTTAGATTGAAAAAAAAGGCATGCTTCAAAAACCTGTGTTTCATCAGTTGGTAAGACATTAATATAAAGTAGCCATTAGTTGGGTTCTTGAGCAATCTATGAATCATCTTCAGTTACTTGGGTGAGTAGGTCAGGACTCTGTCATGAGACAAGTGGAAGGACAAAACACAGTCATGATATTTTATATAGCAATAAATGAGATGTATTGATCAGGGGAAACTGAACAGATGGGTAACATCAGTCAAAAGACAACATGGTACTGAATATTATGTTTTGACCAGGGCTCAGGGATGTGGCATATCAGTATGTGAAGAGGGGGGCTCATATAATTGTGGAAGGGAAAGTGGACTACAGTCAATACATGGATAAAAATAATGTGAGTGGCAAGCAACAACAATCATAGCCAATAACATCATATTTCTGAGTGACCAGACAAAAGAAAAGGAATAGAACACGTGATTATTCTTTGATCATTGTTTTGTATATCCTCCTTACTAAATAATGTAGTCTATAGATTAAAAATAAAGATTAAAACTTTTCTATTTTAAAAAGAAGTGTTAATGTTATCACTAAGTCATTTTAGAAGAAAACGGAATAACAAGTTTTAACTGTATCATATCTAAACTTTTTGAAGAGGATATAGCTTTGGAATAGACATGGCAATTAATGTGGACAAAGACAAACAGAGAGAAGAGTGTGAAATAGAGAGACAGAGACATAGAGAGAGAGACACAGAGAGAGAGAAATTAACAGATGAACAATACTAAGTACAAATCAGAGAAATTTATTAACAGTTACTAACTACAAAAAATGGTGGACAAGCTGGGTGTATTCTGTCATGCCTTCAATTCCATCACTCAGGAGGCAGATGCAGGTGTATCTTATTGAACTGGATGTCAGCATTATCTATTCAAAGAGTTCTAGGACAGCCAGACCTATATATTAAGACAGAGCCTCCCCTAAAAGTCAATCAAACAAACACAAAATATTGAAAGAACTCAGAGGTCTTTACTGAAGCTTCTACAAGGAGTTATACATTCACTCCTATTGTATATTTATTTTCCAGAAATCTGTACTGCCCCAGCTTAAACTGCAACTGCAATGATATCTTACTAAAAGGGAATGCATGTTTAAACAGGTAAAAATAGAAGACAAAAATATTAGCAGTGTAAATGCTGATCATAAAAGAGCCACATAAGATAGGAGAGATGGCTCAGCAGTAAGGAGCTCTTACTGCTCTTGTAAATAATTGGGCTCAATTGTTAGTGTTTACCTGGGACCCGCTACTTTCAATTGCTATAAGTTCATGAGTTCTGAAGACATCTTCAGACTACTGTGAGGATTAGGCACAAAAGAGATGCATATTCATGCATACAATCAAAATACTTATATTCAGTAAAAACTAAAAATAGATCCCAGATGGCTGGACTGATTTCACACTGTTCTGATAAGATGGGTAGCAGAGACTGCACAGTGACCAATAGTTGGATCTGTGGGCCCCCAAACACCACTGACTGTGTTTCCTAGGTAAGAAGAAAACCAATGATGAGGGAAACAATTGGGTCCAACCTCAGAGAACCCCACTAATTTCTGGGAAAATTTCTTGGATGTTGCAGCAGGAATAAGGTTTTCAAGCAAATGGACCCATGAAGCAAGCAGGAGTAGCTATTCTAATATCTAATAAAACAGACTTTCAACCAAAATTAATTGAAAGGGATGATAAAGAGGGAATCCAAGATGGCATTGCCAGGAGGAACAGGACAGGAACAGAACAGGAACAGGACAGGAACAGGACAGCAATATTGGTACAGCAACTAAAAGACTGAATTCTGGGCCCTAAAACAACAGCAATCGTGTTTCCCAGGTGAGAGGAAACTCCATGGTGTGGGGATCACTCAGTTCCACTCTCAGGTCACTCAGTGAGAACCCGGAAAATATTCCAGGCTCAGGATACACTTGTGTGTCCTGATCACCTTCCCAGGCCAAACTGTGTGCTCCAGGGCACCAGAGACTGGGAGCCAAGTGTCAAAAAAAAAAAAAAAACAGGGAAGAAGAAAGTGGGACTGACCTCAGGTCACCCAGTCTATCCCTGGAAAAGATCCTGCAGACTGGTGGGTGCACAGCTGCCAGCCTTGAGTGGGCCTCCAGTCACTAGACCGGCATGCCCTATTCTCCATCACAGACAGAACTGTGTGCCCCAGGACACTAGAGGATAGGTTTCCCTGTCTGGAGAAAAACCCACAGACAGGGAAAAAGCAGGTCCCAGCTTAGAGCACTCAGCCAACTCCCCCCCCCACACACACTACCACCACCACAAATGGGAACATTCTTGGAAATGTTCGCAGGTTCTTTCCCAGTCACCAGCTTGGTAGCCATCTGGCAAGTGCCTACCCATTCTACACACCATGTCAAAAACCACAGATTAGGTCTTCATGTTGGGAGAAAACCCAAAGGTGGGGAAAACATCTGGCCCTACCTCAGGACACCTAGCTCTGGAAAAGTTTCTGGTTATTCACAGGCTCCAGACTCTAGCCTCCTGCTGTACATGGGAGAGCAGTGCCAAGCTGCCATGGATTACTGCTTGGGTACTGGGGCACAGAGCTCTAACCTCAGACATACAGAAGCCTGGGATCCCCAAGATCAACCCCAGATACTGCTCCAAGGGACGACCAGTTATCCCTAACTAAGCAGACCAAACCATGGGGTGCCCAGGTTGCAGCTGCAGCTTACTAACTTTACAGCAAGAAAGCCAGAAGCAGGACAGCTGTCTCCAGGACTTCTCTGGGTGAGAGGAGAGCCCCCTTGACTAACAAAGACCACAATTACCGCTCAGGTCTCTATGCCTGTGGTGAGTTTTGGCAATTCCTGAAAAATACCTGCTATTCAGTGACTGTATCCCAAAAGCTGAGGAGGCCTCCTTCAGGAAAAATCATCTTCCTGCCAAGGGGATTATCCCCACCACAGGATTCCAGGAAGCACCAGAAACTAACACCCAACACCTAAGATAGCCAAAAGGGTAGAGGCAAGTGTAAAAGCTCAAAAAGACAAAGCAATATGGCATCTCCAGAACCCAGTTATTCGGGGCAAGCAGCCCTGGACACACCAGGGTAAATGAAATTCAAGAAGATGACCTTACATCTGTGCTTATGAACAGGATAATAGAGGGAAAAAAATAAACTGCATAAAGACCTAGATGAAGATAAAGTCAAACAGATTATTGCCATTTGCAAAGAAATGGAGGAAGATAAAGTCAAACAGATTATGGCCATCCTTAAAGAAATACAGGAAGTTGCAGCCAAACAATTTGTGGCCTTTAGAGAGGAAATACTTAAATCACGAAAAGATATTAATGAAACAGAGGATTGTTCGAACAAACAGCTGACAGAATTGAAGGAAAATACAGTCAGAGAAGTGAAGGAAATCAATAAAATGGCTCAAGATCTGATAAGAGAATTGGAAAAAAATTAAAGAAAACACAAGTGGAGGAAACTGTGGAGAGAAAGAACTTAGAGAGGAAAAGAGGAACTACAGAGGTAAGCATAAGAAATAGACTACGAGAGATGGAAGAAAGAATCTTAGGTGTGGAAGACACAATGGAAGAAATAGATGTAGCTATCAAAGAAAATGTTAAATCTAAAAAATTCCTGACACAGACCATCCAAGAAATCCAAGACAACATGAAAAGCAAAACCTAAAAATAATAGGAATAGAGGAAAAAGAAGATTCCCTCCTCCAAGGCCCACAAAATATTTTCAACAAAATCATAGAAGAAAATTTCCCCAACTTAAAAGAGAGGTCTATAAGAATACAAGAGGTCTACAGAACACCCAATAAATTAGACCAGAATAGAAAATCCTCCCACCACATAATAAACAGTAAGTATACAGAACAAAGAAAAAATACTAAAAGCTGCAAAGGAAAAAGGCCAACTTAACATATAATGGCAAACCCATAAGAATCACATCTGACTTTTCATCAGAGACTATGAAAGCCAGAAGGGCCTGAACAGATATCATGAAGACCCTAAGAGAACACAGATGACCACCCAGGCTACTATACCCAGCAAAATCTCAGTCATCATAGATGGAGCAAACAAGATATTTAATGACAAAAACAAATTTAAACAACACCTACCCACAAATCCAGGGGTACAGAAGCTCCTAGAAGGAAAACTACAACCCAGGAAAGCTAACTACATTCAGGAAAACACAGGAAAGAAATAATGTCACTAGAGCAAAACTAAAAGTAACCAAGCACACAAACACACTACCACAAGCAACATCAAAATAAAAGGAACTAACAGCCACTGGTCATTAATTTCCCTCAACATCAATGGACTTAACACTCCAATAAAGACACAGACTTACAGAATGGATATGTAAACAAGACCCAACAATCTGTTGCATACAAGAAACACATCTAAGTCACAAAATAGAAAGGTGGAAGGTTCCAAGCAAATGGAGCCAAGAAACATGCAGGAGTAGCCATTTTAATATCTAATAAAGTAGATTTTCAACCAAAATTAATCAAAAGACATGAGGAAGGTCATTTCATACTCATCAAAGGAAAATTCCCCCAAGAAGAAATCATAATTCTGAACATCTATGCTCCAAATACAAAGATACCCACGTTTGTAAAAGAAAGATCAATAAAACCTAAACCGCACACAAATCCCCATACATTACTACTGGGAAACTTCAACACCCCACTCTCAACAAAGGACAAGTAAACAACAGAAATTAAACAAAGAAACAATATCTCTAATAGAGGTCATGTATCAAATGGACCTAACAGATATCTACAGAATCTTACACTCAAAGACAAAAGAATTTACCTTCTTCTCAGCACCTCATGGAACCTTCTCCAAAATAGACCATGTAGTTGGTCACAAAGTGAATCTCAACAGATATAAGAAGATTGAAATAATGCCTTGTATCCTATCTAATTACCATGGACTAAAGCTGGACCTCAACAACAACAGAAATAGCAAAAAGCCTACACTCACATGGAAACTAAACAACTCACTACTAAATGACAGCTGGGTCAGGGAAGAAATAAAGAAAGAACTTAAAGTCTTCCTAGAATTCGAAGACACAACACAACCAAACTTATGGGAGACAATGAAAGCAGTGCTAAGAGGAAAGTTCATAGCACTAAGTGCCTTCAAGAAGAAATTTGTAACATCTCACACAATCAACTTAATAGCCCATCTAATGGCTCTAGAAAAAAAGAAGCAGACACACTGAAAAAGAAGAGACACCTGGAAATAATCAAACTCAGGACTGAAATCAATAAATTAGAAATAAATAAAACATTTCAAAGAATCAATGAAACCAAGACCTGGTTCTTTGAGAAAATTAACAAGATAGACAAACCCTTAGCTAAACTAACTAAAAGGCAGAGAGAGATTGTCCAAATTAACAAAATCAGAAATGAAAATGGGACAAAACAAAAGACACTAAGGAAATCCAAACAATCGTTAGGACTTACTTCAAAAGTCTATATGCCATAAAATTTGAAAATCTAAATGAAATAGACAATTTTCTTAATCAATTACACTTACCAAAGCTGAATCAATAAAATAGTCCTTTATCCACTAAGGAAATAGCATTCCTCAAAAGACTCCAATCCACAAAAAGCTCAGGACCAGAAGGTTTCAGTGCAGAATTCTACCACACCTTCAAAGAAGAGGTAACTCCAGCTATCTTCAATTTATTCCACAAAATAGGAACAGAAGGAACACTACGAAACTCATTCATTGAAGCCACAGTCACTTTGTAACCTAAACCTCACAAAGACCCAACAAAGAAAGAGAATTTCAGGCCAATCTCCCTTATGAACATTGATGCAAAAATACACAACAAAATACTTTGAAAACCCAATACAAGAACACATCAAATATATCATCCACTATGACGATGTAGGCTTCATGCCAGGTATGCAGGGGTGGTTCAACAAACGGAAATCCATTAATGTGATCCACAATATTAAAAAATTGAAAGAAAAAAACATGATAATCTCCTTAGATGCTGAAAAAGCATTTGAAAAAATCCAGCATCCATTCATGTTTAAACTATTGGAGAGCTCAGGGATACAAGGCACATACCTAAACATAGTAAAAGCAATATACAGCAAGCCTGTAGCCAACATCAAGTAAACAGAGAGAAACTTAAAGCAATCCCACTGAATTCAGGGACAAGGCAAGGCTGCCCACTCTCTCCATATCTCTTCAACATAGTTCTTGAAGTCCTTGCTAGAACAAGAAGAAAATTAAAGGAGACCAAAAGGATACAAATTGGTAAGGAAGAAGTCAAAGTATCACTATTTGCAGATTATATGATAGTATACTTGAGTAACTCCAAAACTTCTACCAGGGAACTCCTACAGATGATAAACACCATCAGCAAAGTGGCTGGATACAAAATTATCTCAAAAAAAAAAAAAATCAGTAGCCCTCCTGTATACAAAAGATAAAAGGGCTGAGAAAGAAATTTGTGAAACAACACCGTTCACAATAGCCACAAAGGACATAAAGTACCTTGGTGTGACCATATCCAAGCAAGTCAAAGACTTGTATAAAAAAAACTTCAAGTCTCTGAAGAAAGAATTAGAAGAAGATATCAGAATATGGAACTATCTCCGATACTCATGGCTTGGCAGGGTTAACATAGTAAAAATGGACATCTTACCAAAAGTAATGTACAGATTCAATGAAATTTCCATCAAAATACCAACAGAATATTTTACAAACCTTGATAGAAGATTTCTCAACTTCATATGGGATGCAATGAAAGCAGTCCGAAGAGGAGTTTGAATACCAACAAAGGCCATCATAAGCTAATGGAGGCATCCCATACAAGCAACTTAATGGCATACCGGAAAGACCTAAGAAAAAAGAAGCAGACACACCCAGCAAGAGTAGACCACTAGGATAAAACAAACTCAGGCCTGATATCAATAAATTAGAAACAAAGATAATAATTCAAAGAATCAACGAAACCAAGAGCTAGTTCTTTGAGAAAATAAAACACACAGACAAATTCTTAGCCAAACTAAGTAAATGGCGGAAAGACACTATCCAAATCAACAAAGTCTGAAAGAAAAAGATATAATATACACTGAGAAAATCCAAAGAACCATTACCTTTTATGTCAAAAGCCTATATGCTCCAAAATTTGAAAATCTAAATGAAATATACAATTCTCTTTAAAATCCACTTAGCAAAGTTGAATCAACATCAGGGAAAGATATTAAATAGCCTTATAGTGAATAAGGCAATAGAGGCAGCCATCAAAATACTCCCAACCAAAAAAAATCCAAGGGTCAGATGATTTCAGAGCAGAATTCTACAAGACCTTCAAAGAAGAGCGAATACTGATATTCTCCAAATTATTTCACAAAATAGAAATAGATGCAAAATGACCAAATTCCTTTGGTGAGACCACAGTCACCTTGATAAATCCTCAAAGATCCCCAAAAAGAAAGAGAACTTCAGACCAATCTCTTTTATGAACAATGATGTAAAAATACTCTATAAAATACTTGCAAACCAAATCCAAGAACATATCAAAGATGTCATCCACCATGACCAAGTAGGCTTCATCCCAGGCATGCAAGGGTGGTTAAGTATATGGAATCCATCAATGTAATCCACTGTATAAACAAATTGAAAAAAAAGACCATTTTCTTAGATGCTGAAAAAGCATTTGACAATATCCAACAGTTATTCTTGTTTAAAGTCTTAGAGAGACCAGGGACAAAGGCACATATCTAAAAATAGTAAAGATAGTATACAGAATATATACAGAATATACAGAATATATACAGAATAGTATATAGCTAACATCAAACTAAATGAAAAAAATGTTAAGTCAATTCCACTGGACTTGGGGACAAGACAAGGCTACACACTCTCTCCAAATCTCTTCAATACAGTACTCGAAGTCCTATCTAGGGCAATAAGACAACTAAAGGAGATTAAGGGGATACAAATTGATAAGGAAGAAGTCAAAGTATCTTGATTCACAGATGATATGACAGTAAACAAAAATGACCCCCAATATTCTACTGTAGGGAACTCCTACAGTTGAAAAACACTACAGCAAAGTGGCTGGATATAAAGTTAACTAAAAACGAAAAAGAAAACTCAAAAAAATACACTCCTGTATGCAAAGGACAAATGGACTGAAAAAAATTAGGAAAATAACACACTTCAAAATAGCCAGTAAAAAAAAAAAAAAAAACATAATGTATTTTGGTGTTATCTTCAACAAGCCAGTAAAAAACCTATATGAACAACAACAACAAAAAAAAAAAAACCCAAAAAAGAAATTGAAAAAGATACCAGAAGATAGAAATATCTCTCATGCTTATGGATCAGTAGGATCAACATAGTAAAAATTGTCATCGTAACAAAAACAATCTACAGATTCAATGATATTCCCATCAAAATATCAATATAATTCTTAAGGAATTTGAAAAAATTATTCCCAGCTTCATATGGAAAAATAAAAAGCCAGAATAGCTAAAACAATCATGTTCAAAGACAGATCTTCATTAGGTATCACCTTCCCTGATCTCAAGCTCTACTATAAAACAATAGTAATAAAAACTGCACAGTACTGTGATAAAAACAGAATGGTGGATGAATGGAATTGAAGTGAAGACCCATAAGTGAACCCACACACCTATGGCCACTTGATTTTTGACAAAGAAGCCAAAAGCATGCAATGGAAAAATGACAGCATCTTCAACAAATGGTGCTGGTCTAACTGGATGTCTACATGTAGAAAAATGAAAATAGATCCATATTTATCACCCTGCATCAAACTACAGTCCAAGTTGTTCTAAAGACCTCAACATAAAACCAGATACACTAAATCTGTTAGAAGAAAAATTGGGAAAGAGCTTGATCTCATTGGCATAGAAGGTAACTTCCTTAACAGAACACCAAGAACACTGGCTCGAAGATGAAGAATTAACAAATAGGATCTCATGAAAGAAAAAATCTTTTATGAAGCAAAGAACTCTGTCAGTAGAACAAGATGACTGCCTACAGCCTGACAAAAGATCTCCACCAACCCTACATACAACAGGAAGAGCTAATAAACAATATTTATAAAGAGCTCAAGAAATTAAACTCCAACAATCCAAATAATCCAATTTAAAACTGGGGTACAGAACTATACAGAGATTTCTCCACAGAGGAATATCAAATGGTGGACATTAAATGCTCAATATCTGTAGTCATCATGGAAATGCAAATGACATTCCATCTTAAACCCATCATGGCTAAGGTCAAAACGTGAAGTGACAGCAAGCTAATGAGAATGTGGAGAAAGAAGAATACTCCTCCATTGCTGGTGGGAGTGCAAACTTATACAACCACTTTAGAAATCAATCTGATGCTTTCCCAGACATTGAAAATAGTGTTACTTCAAGACCCAGCTCTACCATTCCTGGGAATATATCAAAAAGATGCTCCACCATTCAACAAAAATATTTGCTCAACTGTGTTCATAGCATCTATATTCATAATGGCAATAACAGAGAAACAAACTACACATCTCTCAACCTAACCATTGTTTTACAGAAATTGTGGTACATTCACACAATGGAATGCACCTCGGGTATTTTAAAAAAACAAGGAAATTATAAAATTTTCAGGCAAGTAGATGGAACTAAAAATGATCATCCTAAGTGAGTTATTCCAAAACCAGAAAGACATGCATGGTATATACTCACTTGTAAATGGTAATGGCCATAATATAGGATAAACATACTACAATCTACAGACCTAAAGGAGCTAAATAAAAAGGAGTACCCTATGGAAGATGGTCAAGTCTTATTCAAAAGGGCAAATAGAATCGACACCAGAAGTGACTGAAGAGAGGGAAGAGAATGAGAGCCTAACAAACATATCCTCCGAAAGACTCTGCCCAGGAGGGGATCGAAGCAGATGCTAAGATTCACAGCCAAACTTTGGGTAGAGCACAGGGAATCATAGGAAAGAGTGGGAGGATAGAATATAGAAAGACCCAGAGCTGGCAGGACCTCCATAAGAAGACCAACAAGGACAACAAATCTGGGCCCATGGGGACTTGGAGAGATTGATGCACCCACCAAAGACCATTCATGAAGAGGACCTAGACCGCTGCTCAGATGTAGCTGATAGGAAGCTCAGTCTCCATGTTCTATCCGTAGTAAGGGGAGAAGGTGCCTGCTCTGACATGGACTCTGTTGTCTGCTATTTGATCACTTCCCCTTGGTGGAGGGGGCATTGCTATGCCACAGAGGATGAGGATGCAGGCAATCCTAGTGAGACTTGATAGGCTGGGTTCAGATGGTAGGAGAGGAGGGCTCCCTGTATCTGAGATATTGGAAATGGCATAAAGGAGAAAGAAGAATGGAGGGTGAGACTAGGAAGAGACGAGAGAGAGGATTACAATTGGGATGTTAAGTGAATAAATTATTTTTAATTTAATTTATTTATTTATTACAATGTGTTCACTTTGTATCCTTGCTGTAGCCCCTCCCTCATATCCTCTCAGTCCCACCCACCCTCCTTCTTCTGCCCCTATTCCCTTTCTCTAGTCTTCTAATTGAGGAGGAACTCCTTCCCTTTTAGCTTATCAGGTCTCATCAAGGATAGCTGCATCATCTTCCTCTGTGGCATTGCAAGGCTGCAACACTTAGGAGGAGGTAATCAAAGGCTCAAGTTCATGTCAGAGAATAAATTAAAAAAAAACAAATTTAAATTAAAAATAAATTAAATGTGAATAAAACAAACGAATAAAATAAAAAAATACAACAGGTAAGAAGAGCGTCACAAACCCACAATTCAATGTCTCAGAAAGCTCAGATAGTGTTAGTGTCAATGAATAAATGCCATCCTAAGAAATTAAATATACTCCCTGCCAATATTTCAAATGCAAGATGTTGATGAAGATCAACACAATAACCTATGCTTACATATACAAAACAAAACAAAATAAATACCTAAATCCGTATATTCCATGATCAGCAGCCAATGATGGTGATGTTGATGCCAGGCATGTTGGCCTACATTTAAGCCCAACACTTGAGTGGAGTTAGAGCTGTAAGTTCAAAACCAGCCTGTCTACATACAAACTTTCAGGGAACATTCAGGATTTACGGGACAGTATGACAACACACAACATGCTGATAATCAGATTAGAAGAAGAAGGATGAGATCAAAGGTCCAGAAGACATTTTCAACAAAATCATACAAGAAAAATTTCTTAACCTAAAGAAGAAGATGTCTATCAAGGCACACGAAGCATACAAAATATCAAAGACACTGGACCAGAAAAGAAAGTCCTCTTACCAGAGAATAATCAAAACTCTAAATATACAGAATGAAGAAAGAATATGAAAAGCTGCAACTAAAAACAAACAAAGAAACCAAACTAACCAACCAATCAGACAAACCAAAACAAACAAAAACCAACCAAAAAAAAGGCAGATCTATTGGAATTAATCCTGTATTCTCAGTAAAAATGCTAGAAGTTGAAGGGCTTAGACACAGTGCTTCTGATTCTAAAAAACTACAGAAGCCAACACAAATTACTAACTATGCCCAGAAACTTTCAATCACCAAATGGGGAAAATAAGATGTTCCATAAAAAGGCCAATTTTAAATAATATGTATCTATAAATACAGCCCCACTCAAGGTGCTAAAACCACCACCACCACCAAAATAACAATCACTGTTCAATGATATCTCTTAATAACATTAACCCAAATTCACCAATAAAAAAACACAGACTCACAAAATGGATGATAAAATAGAATCCACCCTTTTTCTAAATACAAAAAAACACAGCTTCACATCAAGATAGACATTATCTCAAGGTAAAGGTTTGGAAAAAGATATTCTAAATAAGTGGACTGGAGTATCAAGCTTGTATATCAATTTTAATATCCAATGAAACAGCTTTCAAAAACCTAATCAAAAGATGGCAAAGGACATGATGTATTCAAAAAATCCAGCAATATAACATTTCAATACTTAACATGTATGCTCCCAACCTAAGAGCACCTAAGTTATAAAAGAAACACTTCTGCAGTGCTTGCATCACATCCTGGCCCTCATAAACTGATAGGGAAAGACTTCAATATATCACTCTCACCAATGGACAGTTCCTCCTGACCAAACTGAACAGAGAAATGCTCCAGCTAACATCAAAAATCTAAATATACCCAAATAATATTTACAGAACATCTACCCAAGCACAAAAGATTGTTCCTTCTTCTCAGCAAATCATATATTGCTCTCCAAAATTGATGATATACTTGAACAGTGGAAGTCTCAAAAGATATAAGAAATTTGCAATAACCTCCTGCATCCTATCAGACCACTAAGGTTTAAAGCAGCACATCACCAATAACAAAAACAATAGAAAGCTTACGAACTCATAGAAATTCAACAACTCTCTACTGAATAAAAAATGGATCAAAACTGAAATAAAGAAATTAAAGACTTTCTAGAAGTAAATGAAATGAATACACAGCATATCAAAACTTATAGTACACAATGTAAATGTTGAACAGAAGACAGTTCATAGCACTAAGTACATTCAGAAAAAAATAATCAGAAAGATCTCTTAGTAGCAACTTAACAGCACACCTAAATACTCTAGAAAAAAAAGAAGTAAACATAACTAAAAGGAGTAGACAGTGAGAAACTACTGAACTGTGTCTTCACTGGTAAAACCGAATGTTTTAACAGGAAAAGAAAGGTGGATCCTATCAAAATTGATAATGATAAGATTTGAATAGTAGAGATCTTCTGAATAAGCAGAGGTAACTCTTCATCAGAGACCTTGGTCATTGAGTCCAAACAAACTTATAAAGACTAGTGATTTCTTCTTAAATAAAAAATGGGTATGGGGCAGGGTTTTGATGTAATCTTTTCAGGAGAATAAAAACATCCAACTAAATAATATGGATACCACTGGACCACCACATGAAACTTCTGAAGAAAAAGGACAGAATATGTCACCAAAAGAATATGCCCAAAGAAAAGGAGTAACTGGTCAAGTGGTATCACTCACCTTAATGTTGTCTCTTCGGCCTTTTACAGACATAAGTGCAAATTGTCTTTATGTGCTTGCTAAAGGACAATCCAAAATCTCTAACTCTAATATCAGAAAAGCCACCTGGTAAGAAATAGAGGAAAACAGAAAAATAAATGAAGACTCTATTGCCACTAATCTCATAAATCTTCTGGCATGATGTGACTTCTGTACTCCCCACAAACTTCAACAATCAAGAATATGTTCAGTATTTGTGGGAGAAAAAAGTCAAAAACATAAGCCTAAAATATAGCCAATTTTACATGAAAAAACCTAAAGAAACTCTAACATGAAAAATGTACACTGGATCAGAGATACCTTTGATTTTTTTTAAATTTAATACAAATTAAATAAACACAGATTTCACAACTCCTACAAGACAAACTCAAAGTACACCAAAACTGTTATATTTTTGACTTTGCAGCTACTCCTAATGTCCTTTCCAGAGAGTCCTTTTGTTCTGGATGTCTCTTAGAAAGTGGAGGTGATCAAAAAGATGAGCTATGGCTTTCAGTCCCTCATGTCGCCTTGTGGGTTCAGGCACATCTCTGCCCTTGCCAACACTCACACCCAAAACAAAGTTGGAGAATAATTTAATGTTTCCTGCTGTGTGGATTATGTCACAAGATGTGGAATCTGCCCTATTCACTTATCTAAAACCAGGCACACCTGACACGGACAAAATTTTGCACCTCAGAAAATCCTTTTGAACCCAAGAATTCAATTTTCCTGAATTACACCAGTGTGTTCATTGATAGTTGAAAGGTAAAAAATAAATTAAAAAAAAAATAAGCAAGTATTGCTTAAGATGACCACCACCACTTTTTTTTTACCACTTTCAAAACTATTTATAAAATTTGTTACACAAAACCATGTGTGGAATATAACATGAGGCATTTCTAGAAATGAGACTTTCAGTTTTCCAATCTATCTATCTAATGCACAGCAAAAGCAATGCCTGGGTGTGCACACTAGATAGTGATACTATAAGCACCACAACTTTCTACTGCCCAAGCCACAGGGTCCCCTCCTCCTTGAACAGTCAACACTCAAGAAGGGTAAGAGGACAAGGATCTCTGCTGAAGTCACCACATGGAAAACAACAGAATCAGAGTCTGAAACACAGCCCATCTCGGTCAAAGCAGAATAGGCCGTGATAGCTTAGCAGACCTGCTCTGCCTGGCCTGGGAACAATGGCCCCTCACTCACCATGGCATGGGCTCTGGTCTCATTCACAGCTCCCTACAGCTACATCAGAGTACAATCCCAGAACAAACCCATAAGCTACCTCCCACTGTTGGTCCTTACTGCTAGTCCCATGCAGACTCTCTCATTAGCTTGGACAATACAGCTGAGTCTCAGGACAGTAGTAGCTCTTCTACCAGTGTATAAAAGATCAACTGATGCAGATAGCAGAGGTATTCTAGCTTTGCCCCAACCCCTAGGGGCTCACAGAACCCTAGTGTTGTTATAAAAAATGAAAATCCCAATTGTTTGAGTTTACCAATACAGACCCAGGAGCTAGGTACTGGGGAGAAAACCTGGTAGTTCAGAAAGTCAGATAAAGCATCCATCTGACCCTGCTACTCACCTCACATCTAAGAGGAAAAAGCTCCAAAAGCTCACCAGTTCAGATGACAGCTCAGGGGGGATAGGCCAAACTAATCCAACACCAAAGGCGTTCTAGCTCAAAGCTCAAAAAGCCCCATAGCTACCAAGCTAAAACTCCTTCCACTTTTACACTCTGTCTTAAATACATTTCAGCTGAAATTTCCACTTACTCTTTAATCCCTGTCAGCTGGCTTCTTGCTTTGCCTCTTGACCTAGGGTTAACATTATTTAATCCTATGCACAGGGAGCTTTTGAATTAAAGGTATGTTCCAGGGCTGACGGATTCATACCATAATCACCTGTTTAGAATAAATGGAAAGTTCTTGGAATTAAGATTTGTGTTAGGGCTCAACCATACCAAACAAAGCCCAGGTTTTTACAGTTCACAATCTAAGGAATCACACTGGGATCAAATCCTGCAACACCCTCATTTTGGAAATAATTTAAAATACAGTCTTCTACTCTCCCAGGGCACCTGTTCATTTTCCATGATACAGGTAATTTATGTTACACACTCAGTGTCCAGTGCATTCATCTCTACCTCATAGTTGGGAAGTCCTTCATCGAAACTTCAGTCAAAGACAAACAGTAACAACCATTAAAGAAACAAACGGCCATGAATTCGAATCAAGGAGTAGTTAAGCTCATCGAAAATGAGATATAAAACAAAAAGGATGTGGCTGTTCCTAGGTATGTTGGAGTAGAAAGTTTATTATAGATAGACACAGGGAAATGTGGGACAGTCTAGAGTTGACATGACCCTGAGCTATGTGAGAAGAGAGGACAGAGGGAAGTAGAGAGCCAGAACAAAGGGCCAGGAGGATAAATGATAAATGAAAAAGACCAGGTAACCAAAACGGTTAGAATACATAAGGGAGGACAGCTGGGAGGAGGGCAGCTTAACTCCTGGGCTAGAGAACTCTGTTTGACACCCATACCTTGTAACAGGTAAGGACTGAGGGATGCTGGGAGAACCTGACAGCCAAATCTGCTTTGATTGTTAAGTAGCCACCTTAAGGATTTATCCCATCTTTTGAGATGTAAGAGTAGAGAGGAATGAGAAAGTTGAAACGATTTCATTATAATCTTAAAAATTATTTTTAAAAGTTGAAAATGGCTTTATGGTCCAATATTCTTCAGGGAATTCAAGTATGTATTAGAGCACACAAAATATTACTCACACCTTTTCTCTCTCAGGTTGTGCATTTTCAAATGGGGGGAGGGGAAAGCATTCCTGCTAGGCACTACCACCCCACTTTGTCCAGATCTTCTGTGTGTTTGAACTAGTGTAACTGTAAAAATTTGCTTTCCAGAAACAAGTTCAGCAACTATTCCATATTCTTGATTCTCTTTGTGTATAACTCCCAGCCCTAAGTATACACTTTTCACATTTACTGACCATCTAAAATTGATTACCATTATCATTGCCATCTTCCCTCTTCCCCTCCCTTTCTGTGTTGTGACAACACCAGCTTCAAAGTAGCTCAGTGAGCTCAATTCTTACACAGGTCTCGCTTTATTTGTAATCACCCAGCTCCAAACAAACAAACAAACAAAACCCAGGGAAGTCAGTGGACACTCATTCACTGATCTCTTTTACTTCACACTAACCAGTCAGGGCCCACCTGAAAAGAGTTGGAGGATTATATTCTAGGCACTGGGCTGTAGAGGTAGCATTCAGTGTTCAAATAAAGTGTAAACTACATAACATGTGAAAGGCTGATCTACAGGAGACATTGCTTTAAACAAAAACAAAAATCAAAGCACTAAAGAAAAAGGAATGAAATTCTTAATGACTGGGGATTATCAGAGAATATTAACTAATAGACTAGAGCAGTGATTCATCAACAAAATAAAATTTAGTAATACCAACAACTGACTTATTTATTTATTTATTTATTTATTTATTTATTTATTATGTATACAGTGTTCTGCATGCATGTACACTTGCACGCCAGAAGAGAGCACCAGATTTCATATAGATGTTGTGAGCCACCATGTGGTTGTTGGGAATTAAACTTGTGATCTCTGAAAGAGCAGCCAGTGATCTTAACCTCTTAGTTGAAAAATACACATAGCATACTGACTTTGAAAAACACAGGTCAATCTCTTGTAGAGTGAAAGCCATTAATAAGATACTGTTTAATGTTGTCCCTGTGTACAATATTAGCTGCTGAGACCTGTAACCTGACAGACACAGCTTTATCCACTAGCCTGTGGCTCAAATTTGAACTGACAGAACTATTTCAATGAGGATTGTACATATGGGCATAGGAAAGTCCATTAATTTGAAATTCAATATTCACTGGATCAAGCTACCTGACCCAAATTGTACACCCACCAATCTGGTCTGTTTTCATTCACATTCATGAATTAATAAATACACGTTGGAAAATTACAAATTAAAAGAACTCATCCTGCCACATTTCTAGATAATCCTGGTCAGCAAACATGTGCATCCTCCGATCCTAATCTCTAACAGGCCTGGTTATCATACTACTTATTTGTGTAGTGTTTTACAGGCAGTTTTCCCTCGGCTAAATTCTAGTTTCTCAGCAATAGTAAATCCTTTACATCATCAGTTCTACTCTTCTATATCATAGCTTGATATTGGAGTGCTTTCTGACACAGGACATATCATTTACAACCCCCACAAAATCCAAATGGATCTTTTAGAACTTAGAGAACCTACCTGACACCCCCAAAGATCACCAGGAACTAGGACTAAAAAAGGTCACCTAAAGGTCACCAGACTAGTGACTCTACCCCAAGATCACCAGGAATTGGGCCATGTCATAAGATTCCCTACCCAAGGAACAGTCTGAGGATAACCACAAGGATGGAAAAGTATCTTAAAGTGGGACAATTGTGCTGAGCACCCTACCAACCTTGTAGAAGATTCAATGACACAGAAAATACCTAACATTCCTGAGGCCTAGAGTTATGTTAGCTAGCCAATCACTTGATAAAAAGCTTGCCCTTGCTGAATGTCACCCAATCCTTTAACTGTTAAACTACAACTTCCTGGTCCTTCCTCAGACCCCAATCAAAACCCTGCCATGCAGCTGCTCAGGGCTCTCCTCTCTGATCCATTGTGTTGGTAATGATGGAGAGACCCAGCTTAAGCCCAAATAAAACTCTTTGCTCTTGCATATATGGTCCAGCTCCTGATGATCTTTGGTGACCCTAAGTGCTGGCCATAACATATGGGTTCTCATATTGGATTCCCAAGTCTCCCAAGCACCCCCAGCACATGGAGCTGAACAACAGCCAGTAAGTGAGCACTCTGTCAGTATCTCTCTGTGTCTGGCTCTGTGTTTCTGTAGTTTCTTTTTTCAAGACTCGAGGCAAAATGTGTAATCTGTGTGGTCAGAAAGGTTAGAGCTGATGCTTTGGACAGCTGTGGGGCAGAGGGGGCCTGGAAGACTTTCCAGACCCCCCTCAAAGAGGCAAATTTGTAAAGGTAATTGAGTACTGAGTTTTCTGTGATCTCTGGACCTCAGAGAGGATGAATGTGCCCCTATCTGTAAAGGGTGGTAGAGTACCCAGTTTTCTGTGATCTCTGGATCGTTGGACAAGGACAATGCAGGTATCTCCTGTAGCAGAGATTCTCTGATATCCTACTTTCATTTTTTTCCACTGCAGGAATGGTGGAATCTGCTGTCTAGCTCTGTGTATTTTTCTGCTGCACAAGCAATGGGATCTAGCTGTTTGTGTCTTGTTTAACTGTTTTGTCCCTTGTTGCCATTTTTTTGTCTCTGAGACTGACTGAGGACATGGGACAGAATCCTTCTATCCCTCTAGACTTGATTCTTTCCCATTTCAGGGAAGCTTGAGCTATGCTCCACAGGCTCCCATGAGAGTGGCAAGGAGGTGCCAAAGGATGGATACAGTATGTGGAGCCCCAGGCTTGGCACCTCTGCCAATGTTCTCTGGTCTCTGGTCTGGCAGAGCTTAGCCACTACTCTGGCCTCAGGTCTGGCAGAGTTTGGATGCTGCTCTGGACTGTGATCTGGCCGAGATTTGCTGCTGCTGTGGTCTCTGGTCTGGCAGAGTTTGGCTGGTGTTTGGACTCTGGTCTGGTAGAGATCAACAGATATTTTACTGCGTCATTCTCTGGTCTGGCTGAATGCAGGACACCATTCCAAACTCTGGTGTAGTTGGTTGGATCCTGATTTCGGTGTAGGTCACCACTTATGGAACAGGATAGAGGGCCCATAGAGAGACAGGTCACTGTTTTGAGTTTTGGTATTTTCTTCTTCCATTTTCTTTGCACGCATTGTACCCAGTGCATTTTTTCTTGTGTTGTTCTTTTGCGGTTTTGTTTGCTTGTGATGGTCTCAGTGGGCTGGTGACAAAACAGTTGTGATCCATTGTGACTTTGCCTGCCCCATACTGCCAGCGCTACAAGCTGGGGCACCTCTGGTCTCCTGTGGGAGCACACATTTCCACATGGTTGGCTGGGAAATCTCGGTTGGAGAGGGATCGGTATGCAGAAAATCCTGTTGGGCTGGACCATGTTGCCTCCTTGCTTTTTCTCTGAGGAAAGTTGGTGACATGAGGTTAGCTCTGGCTTGGAACAATGATCGCCAAATAATTCTTTTACCTGAAGCGTATTATAGTTATTACTATTATTATTACTTGGTTAGGGTCCCCTGTACCCCAGCCTGGCCTTATACTAAACAGCTTAAATTTCTGATCCGTCTGATCCACCTCTTATCAACTGAGCTACACTCCCACCATGTGCTTCTCAAAAAGAAATAACAAAGATTAAAGAGGAAGCCAGAGGGGCTGAAGAGATGGCTTAGTGATGAAAAATACTTTCTGTATTTTTCTGTATTTTTTGTGGGGCTGGAGGGATGCCTCATTCCTTAAGAGGACTGGCTGCTTTTTGTCATGAGTTCAATTCCCAACAACCACATGGTGGCTCACAATGAAATCTGTTGCCCTCTTCTGGCATGCAGGTGTATATGAAAACACAACATTGTATACATAATAAATCTTAGAACAAAGCAAAACATTCTCTACTTTTTTTTTGCAGAGTTCCTAGCATGTCCATGGTGGTTCACAATCTTCTGTAACTCCTGTTACAGAAAATTTGATGCCATATGGCCTCCTGGGATATAAGGCACACATGTGGTACACTTATATACATACAAGTAAAATAATCTTATCACTCATCTAAAGAAAAGATAAAAATACCCCCTCAAAAAAAAGAGGTCAGCAGGCATGGTGGCACACACTGGATCTCAGTGATTTTGAGGCCATCCTGGTCAACAGAGCTAGTCCAGTCCAGGCAAAGCTACACAGGGAGATTCTGTCTTGAAAAGCAAAGCAAAACAACCAACCAACCAAAACAAACAAACAAATAAACAAAACAAAACAAAAACTATCATAAAGCAAGTGTGGTGACACATGCCTGTAAATGGAGCAACAGGGAGGTCAGGAATGAAGGTCAACCTGGACTATATGAAACTCGGTCTCAAAAACAAAACAGCAGCAGCAACAACAAAACAGCACAAGAATCTGAGTGCCTGAGATGCTTTGGGACATTCAAATTTTTATCTTAATTCCTGGCTACATAGGAAGCTATTGAGGAGTGTAGTTCTTTGAATGAAAATGACCCCTACTATCTCATATGTTTGAAAATCTGATCTCCCATTGGTGGAACAATTTTGGAAAAATAAGTGTGATCTTGTTGAAGAGGTGTGTCACTGTGGGTCAGCTCTGAGGTTTTAAAATCCCACACATTCTCAGTTAGCTCTTTGCCTCATACTTATAGATCAGGATGTAAGCTCTGAACCACTGTTCTCTCTGGTGCTCTGTCTGCCATTACTGTCTGCCACCATGGTCCCTGCCATGATATTCATGGACTTATCATCTGAAACTCTAAGTACCCAAACAACTGTTTCTTCTATAAGCTGCTTTGGTCATGATATCTTAGCATAGTGATAGAAAAGTAACTAAGACAAGTGGTTTGAAAATAGGATAGAAATGATTTAGTGTACACTTATCTCAAAGATCTTTTTGTCCTATAAACTTAATAGTAAGATTACAAAAATTTAAACATACACACACTTTTATGCACTGCCTGTGGATGGGTCCATATGGTCTTGTTCTTGATTCCCAGCATAATTTAAAGGGGAAACTTACACAATGTTCTGAGCCCTTGATGTCCTGCAGATGAAGTAGGAGGATGTCCTCAAGTGCCTTGCCACAGGAACCCAGTTAGGTGGCAGGAACCTTGACTTTCAGATGGAGCAATGCATCTACAAAAAGGAAAGTGATGGTATCTACATCATAAATCTGAAAAGGACCTGTTGCTTGCAGCTCAGGCTATTGTTGCCATTGAGAACCTTGCTGATGGCAGTGTCATCGCCTCCAGGAACACTGGTGAGCAAGCTGTGCTGAAGTTTGCCGCTACCACTGTAGCCACTCCAATTGCTGCCCCCTTCACACCTGGGATCTTCACTAACCAGATGCAAGCAGCTTCAGGGAGCCATGGCTTCTAGTGGTAACTGATCTCAGGGCTGAAACCAGCCCTTCCCAGAGGCTGCTTAGGTCAACCTGCCTACCATTGCTCAGTGCAAGACAGATTCTCTGCACTATGTGAACATTGCCATCCACGTAACAAGGGAGTTCACTCAGTGGTGGATGCTGGCCGAGGAAGTACACCTCATGCATGGCACTATCTCCTGTGAGCAGTCATGGGAGGTTATGCTTGATCTTTACTTCTACATATACCCAGAGGAGACTGAGAAAGAATAGCAGGCTGCTGCTGAGAAGGCCATGACCGAGGAGGAATTCCAGGGTGAATGGACTGTGCCAGCTCCTGAGTTCACTGTCGCTCATCCCGAGGTGGCAGACCGGTCTGAGGGTATGCAGGTGCCCTCTGTACCCATCCAGAAGTTCCCTACTGAAGACTGGAGTGTCCAGCCAGACACTGAGGACTGGTGAACAGCTCCCACAGCATAGGCCATTGATTGGGTTGGAGCCACCCCTGAGGGGTCCTGAGCTCCTCTGCAGAAACCTGTGCAAACAGAAAAGGTGGAATGAAAATAAAGTTTCTAAAAGCTGAAAATATGCACACACACACACACACACACACACACACACACTTTAGAAACAATAGTTTTGAGTGTTGGGTGTAATGGTACACTTCTGTAATCCTGGCTCTTAGGAGGTTGGGGCAGAAGGATGGTGAACTTGGGCTATGTAGTGAGATCATCTCAACAATAATGACAAGACTAGAACAACTAGAGATTGTTTTGAGGCTGGGGTATGTAGCTCAGTGGTAAATCATGTGCTAAGAATGCACAAGGTGGTTCTAGGTTTTGTTGTTATCTCCAAAATACCAAACAACCAAAGCAGAATATTGGGGCTGGAGAGATGACTTGGAGGCTAATAGAACTGGCTGTCCTTCCAGAGGACCTGAGTTCAATTCCTGGCAACCACATTGTGGTTCACAACCAACTATACAGGGATCTGATGCCCTCTTCTGGCATGCAGGTGTATATGCATGTAGAGAACTCATAGACATAAAAATCAAAATCAAAAAAAGAAAAAAAAATGGGCTGAAGAGATGGCTCAGAGGTTAAAAACACTAGCTACTTTTCTAAAGGTCCTGAGCTCAATTCCCAGCAACCACCCCCCCTCTCTACTCCAGCATGCACACAGACTGCACCAACAGAGTCAGCTTTGTGGAAACATACCCTGTTCAGGTACTAGGGATCTGCACTCAGAGGAGCCCACCTTTGTTCTAATGCTCTGCTAAAGCTTTTGAAATCTTTAACTTTTGAACAAGGGATCCTTCACTTTTGTTTTGCACTGGACTCTGCAAATTATGTAACCAAGGCCTGTGTACCAAATATTCAGTCTATATAAGAACAGCCTGCAAAGCCTCTCAGTACCACTGTGACCACTGCAGTCCCAGATATTTCGAAAAAAAAAAATGTCAAGACACAATGGCCTAAGATACAGTCTGTCAGCCATCTCTGGATTTCTCTTTCCTGCACTCCAAACATAGTTCAAACTGAAAATGTGTGCTTGGTACACTAACTTTTTTTTCTCAAAATAGGGCTTTTCTGTGTAGACCAGGCTGGCCCTGAACTCAGTGCGACCCACCTGCCTCTGCTTCTCTGAGTGCGGGCTCACAGGTGTGTGCCACTGCTCCAGGCTTACAGACTTAATTTTAAGACTGGGTCAATATCTTGCTTTTTGTCTTTAGGTTTTCTATATAAGGACTTGGAACATAGCTCAGTTGGTAAAGTGCTTGCCTTGCATCCATCAAACCTCGTGTTTTGTACACACCTGTAATCCCAATAAGGAGGTGCAGTCAGGGGCATCAGAAGTTCAACATCATCTTAATGTGCTTGGAATTTTTGAGGCTAGCCTGAGATAAGTAAAACCTGATTTTAAAAAATAAGTTTTACATATAAAAAGCCATTTTTTTACACACATGGAACCAATGAAGAGGGAAAAGGGTAAGGAAGGTATTATAAACTATCAAGATGGGAAATGACAATGATGTGAGTGTGAAATGGACATGTGGGAAGTAGGAGCAACAGGACTGAAAGACGAATGTGGGCCTGAGTGAAAGGCCAGTATCGAGGGTAGCAGTCATTGAGATTTTTGCTTAGGCAACTGTGTGTTTTGAGATATGGCAGTCATCAGGGAAATTTCCACATCTCTCAGTCTCCTAAGTTATGGATTGGGAGAAGAAATCTGAAGGAGCCCTGGTTGTGGCTGCAGGAAATGTGATCAAATCCAACTCTCAGACTGCCTGCCTAAACTGTAGTGGCTAACCACAGCAAGCATTGGCAATGACTGTACAGTGAAACCACTTACCCCACCACAGTCCACATGGGGAGTATCAGGCTGAGAAATCCCCCCCACACTAGGAATCAGCTTCATCTTGTCTTGTAAGGCAAGAAAGGCTGTCTTCTCTCTTGCATAGCTTTATCACTTGAGGCTCCCAGCCCTCAGCAAAACAAATCTGGACTTGGATTTTTCTCTCCCTTGTTAGTGAAAGATGATGGTAGTTATCTTAGGGGGTGGAATGGCCTTTAGCCAGCCTCATCAATCAGGCTGTCCTGTCCAGGCTTATTAGTTTCAGCAGCCTGGCAGTTGTTAGGTGAGAAACCAAAGTATATCTTCAGTGGATGTTAATGTGTTCATGCATAGATAGAAACACACAGTACTTTTAGGCCTTTACCTTATGTCATGGGAAAACTTCATTTACAAAACAGCCATTTAAATGTCCACTAGTCTATCTAAGACATTAATAGAATAAACATAGTCAAGAAGGTAGTTCTCAATTCTAGATTTGGAAAACAACTTCGATAAAGAAAAAGAAAGAAATTAAAATAAACTTGCAGGTTGGGAATGTAGTTTAGTATTAGTAGAACAATGATTAGATGAACAATGATTACCTCAGGTTAATGTCAATATTTTCAAAGAGAATTTAAACAATATGCATTTAAAGAGTAAATGGGGGCTGGGGAGATAGCTTAGTGGTTAAGAGAACTTGATTCTCATCCAAAGAACTAAGTTCAGTTCCTAGCATCCATGCTGGATGCTCACAGTTGTCTCTCCCTCTAGATCTGGGGTCTCTGACACTCTCTTTTGGTCATCACATGCACACACATACATACGTACACACAAAGAGTTATACACACACAAAATAAACATAGATCTTTTAAAAAAGATAAAATGAGAACCCTATCATTACAAAGTCAACCCAAAATGGATCAAAGGCCAAAATATAAGAGCTATAAGTGTGTAAAGGTTACATAGAAGTGAACTTTCATGATGTTAAATTCAATAATTAATTTTTAAATATGACACAAAAATCATAGAAAACCAATAAAACTTTGGACTTCATCAAAGTAAAATACTTTTTTGAACCAAAGTGTAATATCAAGAAGATAACATGACAGTCTACAGAAAGAAAGTCTGCAGAGTTTTTATTTGACAGAAGTCTAGTTTTTAGAATAACAAACACAACAAAAACAAACAGGGCTGGGCTAGGGATATGGCTCAGTACAACAGAGCTTGCCTAGCATGGGGGAAGCCAAGGGTTAGACACCTCAGCAGGGTGTGGTAAAGGTGTAGTTAGGCAGAGGACTAGAATAGATATTTCTCCAAGGAAGATTTAGAAATGGCAGACATACAGAGGAAAATATGCTGAACACCATGAGTCATTAAAGAAATATAAATCAGGAGGACAGTAAGACATCTACTCAGCTAGGCCTGGTGGTTAATTCAATGCTGTTAACCTCAGTATTGGGGGTGAAAATTAGGCTGGAGGATCCAGAGTACAAGAGTAAACTAGGTTACAGGTTAGTTGGGTCTCTAGTGAGACCCTGTCTTAAGAGCAACAGCATAAATTAATAATTCACACTTATTGGGCCAGGCAGTGGTGGCACACTCTTAATCCCAGCACTCAGTCAGGAGTACAAGGCAGAGAGATCTCTGAGTATGAGGCCAGCCTGGTCTACAGAGTGAGTTTTAGGACAGCCAGGGCTACACAGAGAAACCCCCCCCTTTTTTTTAAACAAGCTAAAAAAGTAAAGCAAAACAACAAAATCCCAAACAAACAAACAAACAGTAATCTATACCTCTTAAGATATCTATAATATTTAAAAAAGAAACAACCAAGGAAACAACTGCTGACAAAGATATAAAGATAGAAATAAAGTTAGAATTCTTGTTCAGTGTTGGTAGGTAAAATCATTACCATATGTAATTTACTACTGTCCATTAGTGCTACTCTTAAGGATATACCAAGAGAATTGCAAACTGGTACTCAGGCACTTTTTTTTTCTTTTAAGATTTATTCATTTTATGTATGTGAGTGCTCTATCTGTATGTACACTTGCATGGCAGAAGAGGGCATCAGATCTCAGTACAGATGGTTATGAGCTACCATGTGGGTGCTGGGAATTGAACTCAGGACCTCTGAAAGAGCAACCAGTACTCTTAACCACTGAGATATCTCTTTAGCCCCACTCACATATTTTCTATACATGGTCATGGCGCTAGACAGAAACAATGCTCTAAATCACCAGTGGATAAGCAAGGCCTGATTTGTACATAGAGAAGAGGGTTATTCAACAGTAAAGGAGAATGCAGTACTGATGCTCTGATATAGTACAAGGCAGCACTAATGATAGAGCATGGATAAAACTAGGAAAAAAGCCAGGTGGTGGTGTGATGGCTCACACATTTAATCCCAGCACTCAGGGGGCTGAGGTAGGCAGATCTCTGTGAGTTCAAGGTCAGCCTTGTCTACAAAGAGAGTTCCAGGACATCCAAGGTTACACAGAGAGACCCTCACTCAAAATATCAACCAACCAACCAACCCAAAAGCAAAACCCCAAAACCTAGGAAACAATATTCCAGACAAGATTAATTCAAGTTATAAGAAACAGGCAAACCCATAGAATCAGAAAGTGAGTGGTTATTGCCAGGGCCTAGAGAGAGAAATGGTAGTGTATATTTAATGGATTTTGGGTGGGTGATGAAAATGGTTTGAAACAAGACAGCTGTATTCATTGTCCAATGGTGAGATATATTAAATGCCAATGGAGTGTATATCTACTTTTATGATATATAAATTTATTCCAAGTATAAAAAGATTGTTTATTTTATGTGTATGGATTTTGCATGTCTCTGACATGAACTGACTGGCCTGTTCTTTGTTCACCTCCCCTTTAGGGAGCAGCCTTACCAGGCCACAGAGGAAGACAGTGCAGCCAGTCCTTATGAGACCTGATAGACTAGGATCAGAATGAAGGGGAGGAAAACCACCCCTAATCAGTGGACTGGCAGAGGGGCATGGGTGGAGAAGGGAGAGGGTGAGTGGGATTGGGAGAGGAGGAGGAAGGGAGCTACAGGGGGGATACAAAGTGAATAAATTGTAACTAATGAAAATTAAAAAAAATAAAAAAGAAATAAAAAATAAACTCAATCGACTAGGATAATCTCTAGACTGGACAAAGAGCCCCATGAATTTATCTGATTGCACTTTTGCAATAGAGCAACTTGGAAGTTAATACCTGTTTCAGCTACCAGAGCTTTGAAACAAAAAAGCAGTGAAATTCAGGTGGGCAGGGCTCCCTGGGGAGCGACAGGACCATTTCAGGAGGATCCCTGGGATGCCCTGTTCTTAGGTGGAACCCAACTCTCTTGGGCACTCAGAGGAAAGCCCAAGGTGAACGCTCCCAGCCCAGGAATCCCAGAAACCATAGGTGTCTCTGAAGATTGCGCAAGTCTTTTTCCCCCCCCGGCCAGCTCGGTGGCATGTTTCTAAAATCCCAATCTGCACAACATAAACAGAAAACGTGCAGCCAGAAAGCCTCGGTGGTGCAAATTACAAGCTTCCAGCAGAGGGCGGGAGAATCTTTGCTGCGCGGCCAGTGGCAAGCAGGCAGCAAAGAGCAAGCTTTCCAGTGACCTCACGATCCTCCAAGCCCTTCTCCTCCCACTGCAAAAGGGAGAGAGAAGGCGGAAGGAAAGACCCCTGATAGAGGAAAATAAAGAATAGGGGAGGGGGGCGTTGAGGCAGAGAGCGGACTCTAAGAGCTCCCCCTCGGAGCAGCCGCCCACTTCCTGAGCCCAGGGTCCAAGCGGCCTCGGGGAAACCCGAAGGCCGAGCCCTCTCAGATGGGGCGGGGGAGGGGCTTGCGCGAGGCGCAGCGCAGGCGCAGTGCGCGCCTCCATTGTCAAGCTTGGCGTAAACCGTTGCTATGGCTACAGACGCTAAAGGGAAAACGCTGGGCTCTCCTGGGCCTGGTGGGCGGTGGCGGCGAGGGCTGGTGGACCGGAACCCGCTTCCCTGGCACGATGGCGGCGGTCATGGCTCAGCTAGTGGACTACTTCATCATGGTAGGCTGAGACCAGGAGAAGCCAGGTAAGGGTGTGGAGCGGGTGCCTCCTAGGCTCCGCCTCCGCCCCGGGCTCCGCGTCCCTCCTCCCCCGGGCTCCGCCTTCACCTCCCAGGGCTCCGCCTTTCTCCGCTTCCAGGCCCCTCCCCGTCTCCGCTCCGAGCTCCGCCTCCGCCTCCACTAGGCTCCGCCTCTGCTACTGCGGGCTCCGCCTCCCTCATCTTCCGGGCTCCTCCCCCTTCTCCGCCCCGGGCTCCGCCTCCGCCCCCTCGGGCTCTGTCCCTGCCCTGGGCTCCTCCCCCTCCTCCGCCTCTGGGCTCAGCCTCCGCCCCTAGCAGCCATCCATTGGGCTAGATGGTGCTGGGCCTGGCGTCCTGGCTGGGAGGCGAGGAGGAGAGATGGTTGTGTCCCGCGGTGGAGGAGCGGCGGGTCCACGGGTGTCGGCCATCTCGGAGCGGTTGAGTCTGGCTGGCTGTCGGCATATGTGAGGGACCCGCAGGACGGCGGTTGTGGAGGAGGCCAGGGTTGTGCAGTTGGAGGCTGGTGGGCTGGCCGGGTCGGGAGAGCCTGCCCGAGTTCCTCCATGAGCTTCTGTGGAGGCTGTTGCTACCCGGAGCCACGCCCTCGGGCCGCCTGAGTTGGGAGGGCAGGACCACACTGTGTGGAGTTCCTAGGGATACACTTGTGCCCTGCATCCTGAGGAAGAGTGATGCTGGGACCAGTCCTCCTGGAAAGTAAGAGCAGAGAGTCCGGTGCTGCCTCCCCCCTGCTCTGGAGCTCGTGGGGTGGGGAGCTTACACATCTGGGCTGAAAGAAATCAGCGTACTTGGAAAGGCTAAAGGATCCATGCACATTTCTAGGAACATTATTTTTTTCAGGATGTATATGCCAGCATTCCAGAATGAAATGATTCTTCTTAAGTAGACAGCCAGACTCTTGGGTAAAGAGAGCCAGTGCTCTCTCTCACTGGGCTTTCATGAGTTTTGATTGTTCCGTTTATTTGTCCGAGAATTCTTCATAAGGAACAGTTTGGCAGATACACTGCTGTTTATACTTTAATGGACTTGCACAACCAGGAGTATACACGGTTCACGCAGGCTTATTTTCTTATTTTTATCTCTTTGTGTTGTTATGTATAGATAACCAGGACATAATAACAAGGTTACTATAGACTTGGGAAAGCTCTTTTATTTCAGGGTAATTCCAGTTTTACACTTGCAAGGAATTTTAGCTACCAGCCCTGCATCCCCTTGTCTCTGGAGGTGCTTAGGTTGTGTTTGCCGATTGTTAGTCGTTGGTAGCACTAGAGTACCAATGTTTATTATTTATTCATTCCTAAGAATTTGTTTCAGAGAAGGGATTCTTCCCAGTTTTTTCTCACTACTGCCTAATTGAGGTCACTTAAAAAACCACTTGCAGGTCGATGAGATGGCTCAGCAGATAAAAGCTCTTGTTGGGCAAGCCTGGAGACCTGAGTTCAATCCCTGAATTTATGAAAAGGTGGAAGGCAAGAAGTGATTGCACAGAGTTGTCTTCTAACCTTCCTATGTGTTCCCTAGTATGCATGCTTCACCAGCATCATGAACACACACACACAAAGACGACATTGGGCTTTATTTAGAGAATATTCTTGCTGCTCCAAAATGTCATGTCATTTCACTTGTCAGTTTCTTACAGACATAATCTTACCCAGACTGCTAGCGTGGAGATTCAGTTTTGTTTTTAATCTTGTTCAGTTTTCAGTTACATTGTTCTTCCCCCTAAAATAATTTTATTTAGGGTTTTTTTGAGAATTCTATCTACAGAACCCTGGCTGGCTGTTCTGGGATTCCCTATGTAGTAGAGGCTGGTCTTGAACCTACAGAGATCCGCCTTCCTCTTCCTTCCAATTGCTGGGGTTAAAGACCATGCCCAGCTTCCTCCACAACAATTTTAAAACAATAACAAACTTGAAAAAAGTTCCAAGTATGGTACACAGTTAAGTGCTGTTTTGGACATTTTGAGAGGAAGCTGTTGACCTTATGCCCTGTCACTCTGAATGGTTTAGTGTCAATTTTATGCAAACAAGAATGTTGTCCTACATAATGGCAATGCAGTTATCAAAATAGGAAATTCACGTTGACATAATATTCCATTTAATGTGGGTTTTATTGACTATGTTATTACTCACAAAAATGTCAAAAGAAGCTGGTATATTTAAGTGTTTCATTTTTTTTTATCTCTTTAGTCTCTTTCAGTATGGAACAGTTCCCTCAACTTTTTCATGATCTTGTCACTTTGATGACTATAGGTCAGTAACATTTTTTCTTCATTAATTTATTTATTTGTTCATTTTACAGTCCACTCACAACCCTACTCCCTCATCTTTTGCCAGTCCCAAACTCCCAAACACTTTCCCTGTACTTCCCCCAACCAACCCACCCAGGCACATCAAGTTATATCAGGATTAAGTACCTTCTCTTTCACTGCAGCAAGACAAGGCAGCCCTGGATAAGAATATGGGATCCAAAGGGAGGCAACAGAGTCCAAGTCAGAGACAGCTCCTGCTCTAGTTGCTAGGGGACTGACTTGAGGACAAGAAACCCATCAGTTTCATATGTGTAAGAGGCCCAGGGCTAGGCCAGGCATGTTCATTTGTTGGTGGTTCAGTTTGTATGAGGCCCCATAGTCCCAGGTGAGCTGACTATGTAGGTTTTCTTATGGTCTCCTACCTCTCCAATCCTTCCTGTAACTCTTCCACAAGATTCCCAGAGTTCTGCCTAATGTTTGTTTGACTGTGGGTCTGTGCAACTGTTTCCATTATTTCCTGGATGAAGCCTCTCAGATGACAGTTATGCTGGTCTCCTGTCTACAAGCATAGCAAAGATATGATTAAATGACGAAGGCCCAGGCTTTGGGGTACACCATTGCTTAGGGGTGAAAGAAGAGGAGCAGCAAATGCATTTTGTGAACTTGGAAGAGATATTCAGCTCTCCCTAATAGATATTATATTTCTTGTAGGTGATATGAGCCATAATTTTTGTCTAGTTACATGGCTGTATAGAAGAGATTGTTTTCAAATTAAAACGAATTTTTTACATTTCTTTTTTTCTACTTTTTTGTGGGGGAGAGAAGGAGTCATCAAGACATGGACTCTGGGTGTGTAGTCCAGGCTGTTCTAGAACTCGTCCTCAGACTCACAGAGATCCACCTGCATTTGCCTCAAAAGCACTTGGATTAAAGGCTTGCACCACTTGATAAGCAGTCAGTACTCTTAATCACTGAGTCAACTCCAGTGCTTTTAAAATTTTTAACAGATATAATCATGTGACTATGTCTACATTAGTTGAATATAAATAGAATGATGAATATAATGTTTCAAAAGTGTTCTAAGGGGATAATGGTGTGTATTCCCTCCTAGCCTTTCTTTAGCTGAGACTGGAGATTGGCTGGGAGGTGGTGGCTCATCTTTAATCCCAGAATTTGGGAGGCAAGGCAGAAGCATTTGGATCTCTGCATTAACAGCCATCCTGGTCTATAGATCTAGTTCCAGGACAGCAGGGAAACCTACACAGAGAAACCCAGTCCAAGCAAGCAAGCAAGAAATGGACTGGAGATGTAGCAGCCATCTTGGGTAGGATAACTAATGACAGACAGTAGGGTTGCCATAGCAAGTCTAGATAGCTGCTTTGTGGTTTGTTTTTCTTTGTTCTTAACACGATAAATAACAACATTATATGTTTAAAGCAATATAAATCTGAGTTTTCAGTTACATGCTGTCAAAACAGGTACAAGGTGACAGGATGGGTTATCAGGATCCAGGGACATAGATAGTGAAGGAATGTTTTTCAGTGTTATGTGTAACCAATTGAGGGCACCATTGAGAGAAGCAGTTATTGAAAAACTTTGTGATTGAATGTACAGATGATCTACTTATATGCATTGTACAGATAAGGAGAAGACTGTAAAGTCTCCCTCCTTCCTGTGGCCTCCCATTTTTTCTTGTGAGTATTTAACTCCATCATTGAATAGCAAATCATGAACTGCAAGTATACTCTAATGAATGATGTACTCTTTTGAGAATTTATACATTTTTTTTTCAGGTTTTGGTTGTTGTTGTTTGTTTGTTTGTTTTCCCAAGATAGGGTTTCTCCATGTAGCCCTGACTGTCCTGGAACTTCCTCTGTAAATCAAGAATGTTCTCAAACTCAGAGATCTGCCTGTCTCTGCCTCCTGAACACTGCTGGGATTAAAGGTGTGTGCCATCACTGCTTGGCATAAAGAATCATTTTTAACTCTAACTTTCCTTATTTGATTGTTGTTTTTACTAACCAAATTGCAGAATATTGGTAGAAGTAATTATAAGAATTGAGGTTAGCTGATTAAACACTCCCCCCCATGTGAGAAATCTCATTGTGATAGGTATGAACATATGTTTGGAAAACTTTGAATGCGTTTTATTAAAACTTAAAAAGACCAGCTCCATGTACTAGTGTGGTCTGACTTTTTACTTTCCTTTCTTCCTTCCCTTCCTTCCTTCTTCCTTCTTTGATCTTTATAGCTTGGCTATCCTGGACTCATTTTGTAGACCAGGCTGGCCTGGAAATCAAAAAGATCCACCTGCCTCTGCCTCCCTGAGATGCTGGAATTGTAGGCTTGCACCAAGATGCCCAACTTCAAATCTTTATTTTTTAAAGGACTCAAAGACATTGTATGAGTAGTTAATAATGCTTGATAGTAGTTAATAATAAGCCTCACCTGGGGCCTTTCTGTCCTTCTAAGCAGTCAAGATTACACACTCTGGTTTTTCTAGAATTCTTGCCTTATTGTTCTTTTATTTTCACTATGGACCTTTAACAGTTTAAAAGAATTAGGTATTCATAATCTTTAGAGATGAATATAAATTTCAAGGTGATTTTTTTACATTACTGTTTATTATTATCATTTATTACAATTTATTCAAATTGTACTGTGGCTGTGCCTCCTCCCTCATCTCCATCTGCTCACATCCTCCTTCCCTCTTCTGTGCCTAAGCCCCTCCCCTAGCCCACTGATAGGCAAGATCCTACTCCCCTTCTATTTGACCCTAGCCTATCATGATGTTTTATACAAGTCTCCCTCCTATTGTTGCACACATATTATTACAGTTATATAACCATCTATCTCACATCTATTATCTGTCTATCTATCATCTTTGTCATATATCTATTACACACACATATTGTTGTAAAAATCTGTTATTTCTTCCAAAGAAACATGGTTCAAAAATTGTTCAAAAACTATGTTTTAAATCAAAAGTAATCCAATCAAAAATGGGGACAGAGCTACACATAGAATTTTCAGTAGAGGAATATCTCAGAGAAACACTTAAAAATGCTCAATGCCCTTAGTTATCAGAGAGATGCAAATCAAAATGACCCTGAGATTTCACCTTACACCCATCAGAATGGCAAAAGCTCAAAAGACTATTCAGGTTTGTGGTCCCCCTCAGCTACAGACCAGGATTATGGGCAGCCAGGGTATATGAGATCCCATCTCAAGAAAGAAAAAAAAAACAGTGAACTACTGTGCAGTGATGAACAGAGAAAGTGGCAGAAGATTTGATGGACTTGGCAGTAGGGTTAGCAGGAACTGCAGCAGGTCGATGGGCACAGCAGCTTGGCAGGCACAGTGAGGGTTCTTAGGCACAGTAGTAGTCTCCAGTGCAGGGCAAGCTCATGCTGTGTCCACCTGTCCATCTCTCTGTCTGTCATTCTCAGTTTTTAAGTAGCTTTATTTTATTTATCTGTGTGCATGTGGGTATACATGCCTGGCAAGGGCCAGAAGAGGGTAGGAGATGCTCAAGAGCTAGACATCATTGTGATCCACCTGATACAGATTCTGGGAGCCTAATGCAGTCCTCTGCAAGAGCAGCATGTGTCTTAACTACTGATCTATATCTTCAGTCCAGTTCTCTGGGTTTTGATGGGACAAGCAGTTGGAAACATGAAGCCCAGGTTGGTCTGGAACTCATCATCCTCCCTCAGCTTCTTGTCCTCCAATTACAAGCCTGCACCTTCATGCCTGCCAGTCTTTTTCTTGAATGGTTTCAGGTCCACATTTTGTGTTCCAGGCCACAGACTGCAGATAACAGTGAAACTGACTTTAGCTCTGTGTCCCTGAGGGTGTACAGACAGAGTGTTTCCTCTGTTGTTAGGGCGAGGCTAGGGTAGAACTGCCACCCTGCTAGAAATTTAAGAATCATGCTGGGACTGTTTTGTCTAGTGTTGATCTGTGGATCCCAGGTTTTTGTAGATCTGAGGTTGGAGCTCTGTGCCTCAGTACCCAAGCGGTAATCAGCAGCAGGTAAGTGCAGCAGTCATGCATACAGCAGGATGCTAGATCCTGGAGCCAGTGGGAACCCAGAAACTTTTCCTGAACTGCTGTCCTGAGTTTGGAACTGATGTTTCCCCCACCCTATGGTTACCTCCCAACAGGGTGACCCAGTCTGTCCTGTTTTCGGGTCCACAGTTCAGTCTAGGATGTTGAGTAGAACAAACAGGAGCAGGTAAGTGGCTCTATGCTGCTGACTGGGCATCTGAAGGAACCCAAAAACTTTTCATTAGAAGTTGTTGGGGGAGTGTGGTGGAATTCCACTGGATGCCCTGAGGTTGGACTTGATGTTTCTTTCACCATGGGGTTTCCTCCCAACAGGAAACCTGGTCCCTGGTGCTTTGGTACCCACAGTTCTGTGTGGGACAGTGATTTGGGCATACAAGCAGCTCTCTGGCCTGAGCACCTTCTAGAGCCCAGACCTTTTTCAGGGATTTTCTGGGTGACCTGAGGTCAGTCCTGATTGCTTCCTACTCCATGGGGTTTTCTATAGCCTGGAAATCCCAATCTCTGGTGTTGTGGGGCCCACAGTACAGTCTGGGATGGTGACCAGAGCCAGAGCACAGTCATGTGGCTCTGGGCTGGTGACCTATTGCCTGCAGGGACCCAGGAAATCTTCCATGGTTTATCTGGGTGGCCTGAGAAAAGAAGCGATTACTTCCCACTCCATGGGGTTTGTTCTTAACTTGGAAACACAATTGCTGTTGTTTTAGGGCTCAGAGTTTGGTCTGTTGCTTGCTGTGTAGTCACTGCTCTACTGCTCTGCAGAAACTGTCCTCTTGGTACCACCATCTTTGATTCTCCTTTCTTTTATTAAACATTTTTTTAATTTTTCTTTTCTTTTTTATTTTAATAATTACAGTTTATTCACTCTGTATCCCAGCTGTAGCCCCTCCACCACCCCCTTTCAATCTCACCCTCCCTCCCTCTTCTTCTCCTATGTCTCTCCCCCAGTCCAGTAATAGGGGAGGACTTCCTCCCCTTCCATCTGACTATAGTCAATCAGGTCTCATCAGGACTGGCTTCTTTGTCTTTCTCTGTGGATTGGAAGGATAGTTCCCCACTCAGGTGGAGCTGATCCAAGAACTAGCCCATGAGTTCATGTCAGAGATGGTCCCTAGTACTATTATTGGGAACCCTCTTGGATACAGAGACGCATTGGACTATTTCTGTGTAAGGGTTCTAATTTATCTCCATGCATGGTCCTTGTTTAGCATATCAGTCTCAAAAAGACTCCTGTGCCCAGACCTTTTGATTCTGTTGTTCTCCTTGTGGAGCTTCTGTTCCATCCAGATATTTCTATCTTCCCCTTCTATCATAACATTCCCTGCACTCTGCAAAATGTTTAGCTCTGAATCTCAGCATATGTTTTGATACCCTGCTGGGTAGAGTCTTTCAGAGGATCTCTGTGATAGGCTCCTGTTATTTCTCAGACAATTAGGAATAGTGATACCTCAAGATCCAGCTATACCACGCCTAGGCATATATCCAAAAAATGCTCAAGTATACAACTAGGATATTTGCTCAACCATGTTCACAGCAGCTTTACTTGTAATAGCCAGAAGCTGGAAACAAGCCAGATATCCCTCAGTTGAGGAATGGATAAAGAAATTGTGGTACATTTACACAATGGAATACTACTCAGCAATTAAAAACAAAGAAATCATGAAATTTGCTGGCAAATGGTGAGATCTAGAAATTATCATCCTGAGTAAGGTATCTCAGAAGCAAAAAGACACACATGGTACATACTCACATATAAGTGGATATTAGACATATAATATAGGATGCTCATATTAAAATCTGTAGACCTAGGGAAGGTAATCAAGAAGGAAGACCATGGTAAGATGCTTAATCTTTTCTTTCTTTATATCTTTTTTTTTTTTTTTTGAGCAAGGGCAGTTACCCAGACTGAACTCAAATTTTTGCTCTCTGGTTTTGTTTTTCTAATTCGTTTTTCTTTTATTAATTATTTTTAATTTTTCACAGTTTATTCATTATATATCCTGACTGAAGGCCCCTCCCTCAACTCCTACTGGTCACATCCTTTCTCTTCCCTCTATCCCACTCAAAAGGTGAGTTTCCCTCCTCTGCCATCCACCCATGTCTTATCACAATACTACTCAGCTATTAAAACAAGGAAATAATATTTGTGCTCTTATTACTTCTCCATAGGCCACTCTGCTCACGTCAGAAGACTCCATACCCTGAAGCTTGCCTGCAACCTTACTGTGAAATTAACACTAAGTATAACTCATTTTACAGAGTCCCACACACAAGACAATGTTTAATTGACCATCTCACATCCAGAAACATGTGAAATATGAAATGCTATGAAGTCTGAAACATTTGATCACACGCATTTCAAAGAATTTGGTTCTCCTTCTGTCTAGAGGAACCACCTCAGGAAATAAGTTCAAATTGAATTCCAGAAAACAGAGGCTATATACCCCTTGGGAAATGATTGGGATGCTCCATGGATAGGTGTATATAATCGTTCAAAACTAGGTACTTCAATAATGCTTGATTTGCATTAGATAGCACATTCCTATCATATGAACAAGAGCATAGATCCTAATCATCCTATATTTAAAAGGAGGAGAGAGTTAGCAGGGATCAGTGTCAAAAGCCATCTATCAAATTTGGCTAGTAGCATCTATGTCTAAAGACACTCCCCAGTTGAAGTCAGGCACAGAAAACTCACCCTTACATTGTTACACAACTAGGCCAGCACCAGGGTCATACATGGAAGAGAAAGCCTCCTCCTTCACATCTCAAAATTCAGTCTGGGTTGTGATGGTTTTCAATAGAACCCCTGGAACAATATATATGTATACACAAAGAAACTTCTACAGGTTACCACTATTATATTACTCTCAGAGAACTTCCTGGCTGGTGTTAGTTCACCATTCCCTACATATTCATCCACTGGACTGAACTTTTCTTGTCTAAAGTGAGGCAATGGAAAACAGTAAATATTGAGAATCAGATTTATCAATAAGTCTTCCCTAAACACATTTTATAATACTTTTGCATGTAATTGATATTCACCATTCATTGTATTCTTTTTAAAAATAATTTTATTTGCTTTAAATTCCAATTGTAGTCCCACTCCCTTCTCTCCCCCATTACTACCCTCCATTCCTATTGCCCCTATTCCCTTTCCCCTTCCCCTTCACAAAAGGGAAGTCATTTCCATTGAGCTAGTTTTTCAGTTCTGTTGGATCTCAGTAGACCAAAGAACACAAAGGCCTTTCCATATTGGTTATAGTCAAAGAATTCCTCTCCAGTAAGGATACTTTTATGATGATGATGACTCTAGATTTGTGCAAGGCTTCACCATTTTAACACATTCAAAAGCTCTCTCCAGTATGAATCCTTTCATGATGATGAAGATTATACAAATATGGAATGGTTTCACCATGTTAAAACCACTGTCCATTAGGATTTCTTTCATGATTGTGAGGATGATTCTGAAGTGCAAAAGTTTTTTCACATTGGTTAAAGTCAGATAGCTTCTTTCCAGTATGTTTTCTTGTATGTATTAGGAGATGTTATGTGCAAAGGCTTTGCCACACAGTTAATTCATATGGTTTCCCTCCAAAATGTGTTGTTGTCTTAGGAGATGACTGTAATATGCAAAGGTTTTATCACACTAATTATCCTCACCAGGCTTCTCTCCACTGTGCGTTTTTCATGTTTCCGGAGACAGCTGTGCAAAGGCTTTATCATATTGGGTATATTCATAAGGTTGCTTTCCAGTATGTGTTCTTTTATGGCTTATGAGATTATTGTGGCGTGCAAAGGCTTTACCACACTCATTACATTCATAAGGTTTCTCTACATTGTGTGTTCTTTTATGGCTTATGAGATGACTGTTTTGTGCAAAGGCTTTACAACACTGGTTACATTTATAAGATTTCTCTCCAGTGTGTGTTCTTTTATGGCTTAAGAGAGTACTGTTTTCTGCAAAGGCTTTGCCACACTGGTTACATTTGTAAGGCTTCTCTCCAGTGTGTGTTCTTTCATGGCTTATGAGATGACTGTTTTTTGCAAAAGCTTTACCACACTGGTTACACTCATAAGGTTTCTCTCCAGTATGTGTTCTTTTATGCCTTATGAGCTGACTGTTTTTTGTAAAGGCTTTACCCCATTGATTACATTTGTAAGGCTTCTCTCCAGTGTGTGTTCTTTCATGGCTTATGAGAACAGTGGTATGGTGGAAGGATTTACCACATAGAGTGCGTTTAAAAGGTTTCTCTCCAGTACAATTGCTTTCATGCCTGCAAAGATAATTGGCACATGTGAAATATTGACCACAGTCATTTGATTACACTAATAAATATATTTATCTATGTGAATCAATTTTATAATTTGGTCTAATGATAAAAAGAATAATCAAATCTTAAACTTTTATCATTTTATTTACATTCATGGCATTCCCCTTCATTATGGGTATTTTTGAAGATCTCTGTGATGGTAAGAGCATTTATTATGTGGTTCACTTTAATAGCATCATTTTTCTATAAGAGGTTTTCTCGTGTATATGAAGAGTATTGTAAGAATTCAGAGTTTTACCAAAGCAATCCCATTCACAAATTTTTGTACGGTATGAATGACACTTCATTTACAAAGTGAGCCAGGACAAGCAGAAGAAGTTCCAAATTTCTAGCATTCATAGGTATTTTCAGCAGTATGATTTTGCTAATGAATTCTCAGTGAAGTTGCAAAACCAATTAACTGTTACCTTTTATCACATTCAGAAAATCTACTCAAAGTGGGGACTTTTACAAAATTAATTATTCTTGGAGAAACATAGTTACACTGCTTCTTTCAATATCTCTATGCTCATGTGTCTTATAAACATTGTGACATATGATATACCAATTTAAATTACAAGAATAATAAAAGATTTCCACATTGAATTAACACGTTTTTTTTTTTTTTTTGTTCATCATAGACATGTCATATAGGGATTAAGATTTCTCCACAATTTTATTATTGACTCTCAGAAGCTGCTCCTTTCACTAAACTTTACAGTGTTACTACATGAATATGTGTAACACTGGTTGTACTATGAAATATCTGCTCATTAGAAGGTTTTGAAACATACTGATCACCTATTCAATGTGTATACCTCTTACAATATCTGAGTAGATAGAATGAGACTAAACAGATTGGCAGTTTAACTCAGTAGCTGTAATGTCTATATGATTTCAATGGTATTTTCTGTTACAACATTATTTTATTTTCTTCTATCTTAGGGGAGTACCTTGCAAACACAAATCAGATACCTGACATTGAGGTACGTGGAATTATGAGATTTTAATGATCATCAGTACACTTAAAGCAGTGCTCTTTTTACACTGTTGCTTTTCTTTAAAACCTCCTGGACACAGCCAGGTGTACTGGTACATTCCTTTAATCCCAGCATTTGTGGAGGCAGAAGCAGGCAGATCTGTGTGATTTTGAGATCACATTGTTCTAACAAGCAAGTCTAAGTCAAGCCACAGCTACACAGAATAAAAAAAAACTATTTCAAAAACAGAAAATAAAAAGCAGCCAACAAACAAACAAACAAAAAAAAAACCAAACTTCCAGGACACATTAAAATTTCTTAAGATTCATATCTATATCAGTGTGCACATAAAGTTACCTTTTATTACTTGTAGAACTTTGAAAATGTTCTTCAATGGTATGGTCTTCCAAATTGTATCCTAAAATAGAGTACCAGAAAATATATATGACTGGAAATATCATATTATTATTAAAGCAAAACTTAAATCACTATCTTCTATGACCCTTAGAACCATGCCTGATTTAGTCACCTCATTCCTCCTCATTCTCAATTGGAATCATAGAAAAGGATAAATAACAAAGTAAGACTTGTCTCCTTATTTTAAAAGTGAAAGAAAATTTGCTGTCTTACCTATAGCAGTGAGGTTTTTACAGGTCTCTAGCATCACATCATTGTAGAGTTGTTTCTGTGATGGTTCCAGCAAAGCCCACTCTTCTTGGCTGAATTTCACATGCACATCATTGAAGGTCACTGAATCCTAAAATATGCCATGCATTTGTACAACAGAAAGAGTAGCAACAATATTAATTTATACTTCATTGGCAATAGAATCATATAATTCTAGTGCTGCTTCCATTTATTTTCTGACACAGAAGTGCTAGTGTTAGATAGTTGGGTGTTGTGCATGAGGTGAACAAGAGGAGAAGAAAAAGCTTAAAGGTTAGATTGTAAGGAAAACCAAAGGCATGCTTTGGAAACCTTTGTTAAAGGCGTTTCATTAGTTTGTAAGGCATGAATATGAATTAGACATTAGTTGGGTTCTTGAGTAATGTATGAATCATCTTTAGTTACTTGGGCAAGTAGGTCAGGACCCTGTCATGAGACAGGTAGAAGGAAAAAACACAGTCATCATATTTTATCTAGCAACAAATGAGATGTGGCTATCAGGTGACAGTGAACAGATGGGTGGTGTCAGTCAAAAGACAACATGGCACTGGATATCATGTTTTGACCAGGGATCAGAGATGTGGCATACCAGTATATGAAAATGGGGGCTCATATATTTGTGGAGGGGAAATTGTACTACAGTGAATAGATGGATAAAAATAATGTGAGTGGCAAGCAACAATAATCATAGCTGATAACATCATATTTCTGAGTTCCCAGACAAAAGAAAAGGCATAGAACACATGATTATTCTTTGATCATTGTTTTGTATATTTTCCTTTTTAAATCATGTATAGGCTATAGTTTAAAATAAAGATTAAAACTTTTCTATTAAAAAATAAGTGTGAATGTTATCACTAAGTCATTTTAGAATAAAACGGAATAAAAAAGTTTAACTGTGCCATATCTGAATAGGATAGAGGTTTGGAATACTCATGGCAATTAATGTGGACAAAGACAAACAGAGAGAAGAGAGCAAAATAGAAAGAGAGAGACAGAGACACACAGAGAGAAATTAACAGATGAACAGTACTAAGTACACATCAGAGAAATATGAACAGTTACTAACTACAAAAAAAAATGATGGACAAGCTGGGTATATTCTGTCATGCCTTTAATTCCATCACTCAGGAGGCAAACACAGGTATATATTATTTAATTGGATGCCAGCATGATCTATACAAAGAGTTCTAGGACAGCCAGACCTATATAGTAAGACAGAGTCACCCCTTTAAATCAATAAAACAAACATAAAACATGGAAAAAACTGAGAGGTGTTTACTGAAGCTTCTACAAGGAATTATACATTCACTCCAGTTGTGTATTCAATTTTCAGAAATCTACAATGCCCTAGCTTAAACTGTAACTTTAATAAGATCTTACTAAAAGGAATGCATGTTTAAATAGCTAAAAATAGAAAGATGAAAATATTAGCAATGTAAATGATGATATATGTAAGCAACATAAGGCAGGAGAGATGGCTCAGCAGTGAGGAGCTCTTGCTGCTCTTGCAAATAATTGGTCTGAAATGTCAGTGTTTAACTGGGACCCACTATTATCAATTGCTATAAGTTCATAAGTTCTGAACACATCTTTGGACTACTGTGACGATCAGGCACACAAGAGGTTCATATTCATGACTTCAATCAAAATACTCATATTCAGTAAAAATTAAAAACAGATTCCAGATGGTAGGGCTGATTGCATACTGATAAGTGGGGTAACAGAGACTGCACAGTGACAAATAGTTGGAACAGTTGGTCCCTAAACAACATTGACTGTGTTTACCAGGTGATAAGAAACCCAATGATGAGAAAAACAATTGGGTTCAACCTCAGAGCACCCAGCTAATCCCTGGAAAATTTCCTGGGCTGTTTTGGCAGGAATAAAGTTTTCAAGAAAATAGACCCAAGAAGTGTGTCCTGATCACCTTCCCAGGCTGAACTGTGTGCCCCAGAGCACAAGAGACTGGGAGTCCCACTCTCAAGAAAAACCCACAGGGAAGGAAGCAAGTGGGACTGACTGAATGTCATCCAGTCTATCCATGGAAAAGGTCCTGTAGACTTGCAGGTGCACAGCAGCCAGCCCTGAGTGGGACTTCAGCCGCCAGACCCACGTAACCAACTCTCCATCACAGACAGAACTGTGTGCCCCAGGGAACTAAAGGATGGGTTTCCCTGTAGAAAGAAAACCCCACAGGGAGGGAAACAGCAGGTCCCAGCTTAGAGCACTCAGCTGACCCTCCCACCACCACTACCACCACCACTACCACGACCACATATGGGAATAATATCGGAAAAATATTCCAGGTTCCTGTCCAGTCACCAGCTTGGAGCCACCATTCGCAAGCAAGTGCCTATGCACTCTACACCCCCCAACAGTACAGACTGGATCTTTCTGTTGGGAGAAAACGCAAAGGTGGGGGAAATATCTGGCCCTACTTTAGGACACCTAGCTCCAGAAAAGTTTCTGGTTATCTACAGGCTCCAGACTCTAGCCTCCTGCTGTACACATGAGAGTGGTGCTCACCTGCCACTGATTACCACCTGGGTACTGGGGCACAGAGCTCCAAAATCAGACCTACAGAAGCCTGGGTTCCCTGAGAACAACCCCCAGATACTGCTCCAAGGGACAACCAGTTATCCCTAACTAAACTGACCAAACCATGGGGTACCCAGATTACAGCTTCAGCTCACTAAATTTACAGCAAGAACCCCAACATCAGGGCAGCTGTCTCCAGGATTTCTCTGGGTGAGAAGAGAGCCCCCTTGACTAACATGGAAAATTTCTACTAACGTCTGTATGCCTAAGGTGAGCTGTGACAATTCCTGAAAAACACCTGTCATTCAGTGACCGTACCCCAAAAGCTAAGGAAGCCTCCTTTGAAAAAATTTTCTTCCTGCCAAAGGGATTCTCCTTCTCCCCAGCACAGGATTCTAGGAACCACCAGAAACTAACACCCAACACCTAAGATAGCCAAATGGATAGAGGCCAGCATAAAAGCTCAACCAACAAAAGACAGAGCAAAATGGCATCTCCAGAACCCAGTTATCCAGGAGCAAGCAGCCATGGATACCGCAGCATAAAAAACAATTTCAGGCCAATTTCCCTTATGAACATTGATGCAAAAATACTCAACAAAATACTTTGCAAACCCAATAAAAGAACACATCAAATATATCATCCACTACAACCAAACAGGCTTCATGGCAGGTATGCAGGGGTGGTTCAATATACAAAAATCCATTGATATGATCCACCATATTAACAAATTGAAAGAAAAATAAACACATGATAATCTCCTTAGTTGCTGAAAAAGCATTTGAAAAAATCCAGCATCCATTCATGTTTAAAGTATTGGAGAGATCAGGGATAAAGGGCACATACCTAAACATAGTAAAGGCAATATACAACAAGCCTATAGCCAACATCAAGCTAAATGGAGAGAAAATTAAAGCAGTCCCACTGAACTCAGGGACAAGGCAAGGCTGTCCACTCTCTCCATATCTCTTCAACATAGTTCTTGAAGTCCTTACTAGAGCAATAAGACAATTAAAGGAGATCAAAAGAATACAAATTGGAAAGGGAGAAGTCAAAGTATCACTATTTGCAGATGATATGATAGTATACCTGAATAACTCCAAAACTTCTACTAGGGAACTTCTACAGATGATAAACAGCATCAGTAAAGTGGCTGGATACAAAATTAATTCATAAAAAATTTAGCCCTCCTGTATACAAAAGATAAAAGGGCTGAGAAAGAAATTAGGGAAACAACACCCTTCGCAATAGCCTCAAAGGACATAAAGTACTTTGGTGTGACCATAATCAATTAAGTCAAAGACTTGTATGAAAAAACTTCAAGTCTCTGAAGAAAGATTAGAAGAAGATATCAGAATATGGAACTATCTGATACTCATGGCTTGGCAGAGTTAACATAGTAAAAATGGACACCTTACCAAAAACAATCTACAGATTCAATGCAATTTCCATCAAAATACCAACAGAATACTTTACAGACCTTGATAGAAGAGTTCTCAACTTCATATGCGATGCAATGAAAGCAGTCCTAAGAGGAGTTTGAATAGCAACAAAGGCCATCATAAGCTATTGGAGACATCTCATACAAGCAACTTAATGGTATACCTGAAAGACCTAGGAAAAAAGAAGCAGACACACCCAGCAAGAGTAGACCACTAGGAAAAACCAAACTCAGGGCTGATATCAATAAATTAGAAACAAAGATAATAATTCAAAGAATCAACGAAACCAAGAGCTAGTTCTTTGAGAAAATAAAAAACACAGACAAATTCTTAGCCAAACTAAGTAAATGGTAGAAAGATACTATCCAAACCAACAAAGTCTGAAAGAAAAAGATATAATAGACACTGAGAAAATCCAAAGAACCATTACCTTTTATGTCAAAAGCCTATATGCCCCAAAATTTGAAAATCTAAATGAAATATACAATTCTATTTAAAATCCACTTAGCAAAGTTGAATCAACATCAGGTAAAGATATTAAATAGTCTTATAGTAAATAAGGCAATAGAGGCATCCATCAAAATACTCCCAACCAAAAAAAAAGCCAAGGGCCAGATGATTTCAGAGCAGAATTCTACAAGACCTTCAAAGAAGAGTGAATACTGATATTCTCCAAATTATTTCATAAAATAGAAATGGATGCAACATGACCAAATTCCTTTGGTGAGACCACAGTCAACTTGATAAATCCTCAAAGATCCCCAAAAAGAAAGAGAACTTCAGACCAATCTCTTTTATGAACAATGATGTAAAGATACTCAATAAAATACTTGCAAACCAAATCCAAGAACATATCAAAGGTATCATCCACCATGACCAAGTAGGCTTCATCCCAGGCATGCGAGGGTGGTTAAGTATATGGAATCCATCAATGTAATCCACTGTATAAACAAATTGAAAAAAGCCATTTTGTTAGATGCTGAAAAAGCATTTGACAATATCCAACAGTTATTCTTGTTTAAAGTCTTGGAGAGACCAGGGACAAAGGCACATATCTAAAAAGAGTAAAGATAGTATACAGAAAATATACAGAATATATACAGAATAGTATATAGCTAACATCAAACTAAATGAAAAGATTGTTAAGTCAATTCCACTGGACTTGGGGAAAAGACAAGGCTACACACTCTCTCCAAATCTCTTCAATACAGTACTCAAAGTCCTATCTAGGGCAATAAGACAACTAAAGGAGATTAAGGGGATACAAAGTGATAAGGAAGAAGTCAAAGTATCTCTATTCACAGATGATATGACAGTATACAAAAATGACCCCCAAAATTCTACTGTAGGGAACCTCAAAAAAATACACTCCTGGATGCCAAAGACAAATGGACTGAAAAAAAATAGGAAAATAACACCCTTCACAATAGGCAGTAAAAAAAATGTATTTTGGTGTTATCCTCAACAAGCCAGTAAAAAGCCTATATGAACAACAACAACAACAAAACCAAAAACTTCAAGCCTCTGAAGAAAGAAATTGAAAAAGAAACCAGAAGATAGAAATATCTCTCGTGCTCATGGATCAGTAGGACCAACATAGTAAAAATTGCCATCGTAACAAAACAATCTACAGATTCAATGATATTCCCATCAAAATATCAACACAATTCATTAAAGAACTTGAAAGAACAATTCTCAGCTTCATATGGAAAAATAAAAAAGCCAGAATAGCTAAAACAATCCTGTACAATAGGAGATCTTCAGGAGGTATCACCATTCTTCATCTCAAGCTCTATTATAAATCAATAGTAATAAAAACTGCATGGTACTATAATAAAAACAATTAGTGGATCAATGGAATTGAAGTGAAGACACATAAATAAACCCACACACCTATGGCCACTTGATTTTTGACAAAGAAGCCAAAACCATGCAATGGAAAAAGGACAGCATCTTCAACAAACAGTGCTGGTCTAACCTGAAGTTTACATGTTGAAAAATGAAAATAGATCCATATTTATCACCCTGCACTAAACTGCAGTCCAAGTTGTTCAAAGACCTCAACATAAAACCAGATACACTAAATCTGTTAGAAAAAAAATTGGGAAAGATCCTGGATCTCATTCGCATAGAAGGTAACTTCCTCAACAGAACACCAAGAACACTGGCTCTAAGATCAAGAATTAATGAATAGGATCTCATGAAACAAAAAGCTTCTATGAAGCAAAGAACTCTGTCAATAGAACAAAATGACCGCCTACCGACTGACAAAAGATCTTCACCAACCCTTCATACAACTGAAAGAGCTAAAAAACAATATATATAAAGAGCTGAAGAAATTAAACTCCAATAATCCAAATAATCCAATTTAAAACTGGGGTACAGAACTATACAAAGATTTCTCCACAGAGGAATATCAAATGGTGGACATTAAATGCTCAATATCTGTAGTCATCATGGAAATGCAAATGACATTCCATCTTAAACCCATCATGGCTAAGGTCAAAACCTGAAGTGACAGCAAGTTAGTGAGAATGTGAAGAAAGGAACACTCCTCCATTGCTGTGGGAGTGAAAACTTATACAACCGCTTTAGAAATCAATCTGATACTTTCTCAGACAATTAGAAATAATGTTACTTCAAGACCCAGCTATACCATTTCTGGGCATATATCAAAAAGATGCTCCACCATTCAACAAAGATATTTGCTCAACTGTGTTCATAACATCTATATTCATAATAGCCATAATAAGGAAACAAACTATATGTCTCTCAACCAAACCATTGTTTTACAGAAATTGTGGTACATTTACACAATGGAATGCACCTCGGGTATTAAAAAAAAAAGGAAACTATAAAATTTTCAGGCAAGTAGATGGAACTAGAAATGATCATCCTAAGTGAGTTATTCCAAAACCAGAAAGACATGCATGGTATATACTCATTTGTAAATGGATAATGGTCATAATATAGGATAAACATACTACAATTTATAGACCTAAAGGAGCTAAATAAAAAGGAGGACCCTATGGAGGATGCTTAATTCTTATGCAAAAGTGCATATAAAATCGACACCAGAAGTGACTGAGGAGAGGGAAGAGGATGAGAGCCTAACATACATATCCTCCAAAAGACGCCCAGCAGGGGTTCGAAACAGATGCTAAGATTCACAGCCAAACTTTGGGTAGAGCACAGGGAATCATAGGAAAGAGTGAGAGGATAGAATGTAGAAAGACCCAGACCTGGCAGGACCTCCATAAGAAGACCAACAAGGACAACAAATCTGGGCCCATGGGGACTTGCAGAGATTGATGGACCCACCAAAGACCATTCATGAAGAGGAAACAGACCCCTGCTCAGATGTAGCTGATAGGCAGCTCAGTCTCCATGTTTGATCCATAGTAAGGGGAGAAGGTGCTGGCTTTGACATGGACTCTGTTGTGTGCTATTTGATCATTTCCCCGTGGTGGAGGGGCATTGCTATGCCACAGAGGAAGAGGATGCAGGAAGTCCTAGTGAGACTTGATAGGCTGGTTTCAGATGGTAGGAGAGGAGGGTTCCCTGTATCTGAGATATAGGAAATGGGATAAGGAGGAAAAAAATGGAGGGTGAGACAAGGAAGAGTCAAGGGAGAAGATTACAATTGGGATGTTAAGTGGATAAATTATTTTTTAATTTAATTAAGTTATTTATTACAATGTGTTCACTTTGTATCCTTGCCATAGCCCCCTCCCTCATCTCCTGCCAGTCCCAGCCACCCTCCTTCTTCTGCTCCTATGCCCTTTCTCTAGTCTCCTAATTGGGGAGGGATTCCTTCCCTTCTAGATTATCAGGTCTCATCAGACCTCATCAAGGTCATCCTCTGTGGCCTTGCAAGGTTGCACCACCCAGGAGGAGGTGATCAAGACTCAAGTTCATGTCAGAGAATAAATAAAAACAAAAAAAAAACAATTTAAATTAAAAATAAATTAAATGTGAATAAAACAAACAAAATTAAAATAAAACAAATACAACTGGTAAGAAGAGCGTCACACACCTACAATTCAATGACTTGGAAAGCTCAGATAGTGTTAGTGTCATAAATAAAGGGCATCCTAAGAAATTAAATATACTCCCTGCCAAATTTCAAATGCAAGATGTTGATGAAGATCAACACAATAACCTATGCTTACATATACAAAACAAAAGAAAATAAATACCTAAAACTCTATATTCCATGCTCAGCAGCCAATGATGGTGATGTTGATGCCAGGCATGTTGGCCTAGATTTAAGCCCAACACTTGACTTGAGTTAGAGCTGTTAAGTTCAAAACCAGCCTGGTCTACATACAAACTTTCAGGAAACATCCAGGAACTCTGGGACATTATGATAACACAAAACATACTAATAATCAGATTAGAAGAAGAAGGATGAGATCAAAGTTCCAGAAGATATTTTCAACAAAATCATACAAGAAAAATTTCTTAACCTAAAGAAGATGTCTATGAAGGCACAAGAAGCATAAAAACACCAAAGAGACTGGACCAGAAAAGAAAGTCCTCTTAGCACAGAATAATCAAAATACAGAACATGCAGAACAAAGAAAGAATATAAAAAGCTGCAACTGAAAACAAAAACAAAAACAAACCAAACTAACCAACCAGACAAACCAAACCAAACCAAACAAAACAAAAAATAACCCACAAAAACCAACCAAAAAAAAAAAAAAAAGAGGCAGATCTATTGGAATTAATCCTGTATTCTCAGTAAAAATGCTAGAAGTTGAACAGCTTAGACAGAGTGCTTCTGACTCTAAAAAACTACAGAAGCCAAGACAAATTACTAACCATGCCCAGAAAGTTTCAATCAGCAAATGAAGAAAAATAAGATGTTTCATGATAAGGTCAAATTTAAACAATATGTATCTATAAATATAGCCCAACACAGGGTGCTAAAACCACCACCACCACCACCACCAAAATACCAGGATTTACAATCACTGTTTGTTGATATCTCTTAATACCATTGACGCAAATTCACCAATAAAAAGACACAGGCTCACAAAAATGGATGATAAAACAAAATCCACCCTTCTTCTAAATACATCAAACACAGCTTCACATCAAGATAGACATTATCTCAAGGTAAAGGGTTGGAAAAGATATTCCAAATAAATGAATTAGAATATCAAGCTTGTAAAGCAATTTTAATATCTAACAAAACAGACTTCAAAATCAACTAATCAAAAGATGGCAAAAGACATGACATATTAAAAAAACATCCAGCAATATAACATTTCAATACTTAACATCAATGCCCCTAACCTAAGAGCACCCAAGTTATAAAAGAAACACTTCTGCAGCTGGCATCACATCCTGGCCCTCATAAACCGATAGGAGAAGACTTCAATATATCACTCTCACCAATGGACAGGTCCTCCTGACCAAACTGAACAGAGAAATGGTCCAGATAACTGACATCAAAACACTACCCAAATGATGTTTACAGAACATCCACCCAAACAAAAAGATTGTTCTCTCTTCTCAGCAACACATATATTGTTCTCCATAATTGATGATATACTTGAACTGTGGAAGTCTCAAAAGATATAAGAAACTTTCAATAACCTCCTGCATCCTATCAGACCACTAAGGTTTAAAGCAGCACATCACCAATAACAAAAACAATAGAAAGCTTACAAACTCATAAAAATTGAACAACACTCTATTAAATAAAAATTGGATCAAAACTGAAATAAAGAAATTAAAGACTTTCTAAAAGTCGATGAAATGAATACATAAGATATCAAAAGTCATAGTACACAACGGAATTGTTGACCAGAAGACAGTTCATACCACTAAGTACATTCAGAAAAAATAATCAGAAAGATCTCTTAGTAGCAACTTAACAGCACACCTGAATACTCTAGAAAAAAAATGAAGTAAACAAAACTAAAAGGAGTAGACAGTGAGAAATTACTGAACTATGTCTTCACTGGTAAAACCAAATGTTACCACAGGAAAAGAAAGGAGGATCCTAACAAAATTGATAATGATTAGATTTTAATAGTGGAGATCTCCTGAATAAGCAGAGGTAACTTTTCATCAGACAGTGTGGTCATTCACTCCAAACTAACTTAATAAAGACTGAAGTTTTTTTTTCTTAAATAAAAAAGATACTTTTGTTGTTTCATATTAAAAACAGTTAAGAGCTTTAAAAAGTTTTAAGTAAATTCTAAGGTATAAATTTTTTGAGTTGGAATAATTTGGAGTGACTATAACATATCTGAGCAGCATGGTGATAGACCATGCATTTAATCCCAGAAGAGACAAGCAGTTCTATATTAATTAGTTGTTTTCTAAATTCAGGAGTTACAATGACAGGGTGTTGGTGGTTCATAGCCTTAATCCCAGCATTTGGGAGGCACGTGCCTTTTCATACCACCTGGGAGGCAGAGGCAGGCACACAGGATTTACACTGATTTTATTTAAAAGCTGCTTATAAAAGGCAGGCTGAAAATCAAAGTGAATATCCTTTATTATCTAGAAATAAATACACTTTAAGGTATATTTGGAAACTTTCAAAGATTTTTTTTAACTTTAATTGAGATATTATACTTTTTCTATTTCGAAAAAAACATTTTGCTCTATAAAAGATATAACATGCCTAAAAAGCTACAACCCTCACCCCAGAATTAGGGATGGGGCAGGGTTTTGATTTAATCTTTTCAGGAGAATAAAATCATCCAACTAAAGAATATGGAGACCACTGGACACATGAAACTTCTGAAGAAAATGACAGATCACCAAAAAAAATGTGAAAAGAGAAGGAGTAAACTGGCCAACTGGTATCACTCACCTTCATGTTATCTCTTCTGTCTTCTACAGATATAAGTGCAAATTGTCTTTATGTGATTGCTAAAGAACAATCCAAAATCTCTATCTCGTATCAGAAAAGCCACCTGGTAAGAAACAGAGGAAAACAGAAAAATAAGGGATGATTCCATTGCCATGAATCTCATAATCTTCTGGCATGATGTGACTTTTGTACTTACTACAAACTTCAATAATCAAGAATGTGTACAGTGTTTGTGAAAGAATAAGGGGGTGAGAAAAAAAGCCAAAAAAATAAGCCTAAAATATAGCCAAGCTAACATGAAAAGACATAAGTAACTCCTATCATGAAAAATTGGCATGGAACCAGAGATACCTTTGATTTTCTAATTAATACAAATTAAATAAACACAGATTTCACAACTGCTACAAGACAAACTCAAAGTGACACCTAAACAGTTATATTTTCCTGACCCTCCAGCTACTACTAACCTCCTTTACAGAGAGTCCTTTTGCTTTAGAAGTCTCTTAAAAAATGGAGGTGATCATAAGCTGGGCTATGGCTTGCAGTCCCTCATGTCCCCTTGTGGGTTCAGGCACAGCCCAGCCCTTGCAGACACTCACACACAAAAAATGATGGAGAATAATTTAGTTTCTGTTTCCTTCTGCATGATTTATGTCACAATATGTGGAATCTTTCCTATCCTCTTATTTAAAACCAGGCACACCTGACAAAATTCTGCATCTCAGAAATTCCTTTTGTACCCTGGAATTGAATTTCCCTAAATCATGCCATTGTGACTGGTGGTAGTTGAAAGGTTAAAAAAAATGTAATCAAGTATTGCTGAAAGATGACCACCACCCCTCTTTTCTTCCAGGTTCAAAACGAGTTGTAAAATTTGTTATGCAAATCTCTATGTGGAATACAACATTAATCATTTCTAGAAATGAGACCTTCAGTTTTCCAATCTGTCCACTGCAAAACCAATGCTTGCGTGTGTACACTAGATAGTGATATTATAAGCACCACAATTTTCTACTGCCCAGGTGGCAAAGTCCTTACTTCTCTGGACAATCAACACTCAGGAAGGGTCAGAGGCCAAGGGTCTCTGTCAAGATCACCACATGGAGACCAACAGAACCACAGCCTGAACCACAGTCCATCTCATTCAAAGCAGATCAGGCTGTGATAGCTCAGGAGCCTGCTATTCCTGGCCTGGGGACAATGGCCCCACACTCAGCATGACATGGCCTCTGGTCTCACTCACAGCTCTTTAGAGCTATATCAGAGGAAAATCCCAAAACAAACCCATAAATTATCTCCCACTATTGCTCCTGACTGCTAGGCCTACCCAGAATCCCTCATTAGCTTGAACAATACAGCTGAGTCTTAGGACAGTAGTAGCTCCTCTACCAGTGGATCAAAGATCAAATGATGCTGATAGCAGAGGCATTCTAGCTTTGCCCTAACCCCTATGGGCACACAGAATGCTAATGTTGTTATAAAAGAATGAAAATTTCAATTATTCTATTTTAAAACCTTCCAGTGAAGAGAGGCAGAGAAAGCACCCATCTGACCATCCTACTCACCTCAACTCCAAGAGTAAAAAGCCCCAAAAGCTCACCAGTTCAGATGACAGATCAGGGGAGATAGGCCAAAGGAACCCAAGGCCAAAGGCTTTCTAGCTCAAAGCTCAAAAAGCCCAAAATCTACTATGTTAAAACTCCTTCCACTTTTACACTCTTTCTTAAATACATTTCAGCTGAAAGTTCCACTTACTCTTTAATCCCTGTCAGCTGGCTTCTTGCTTTGCCTCTTGATCTAGGGTTAACATTATTAAATCCTGTGCACAGAGAGCTTTTGAATTAAAGGTATGTTCCAGGGCTGACGGAACCATACCATAATCACCTCTTTAGAATAAACAGAAAGTTGTTGGAATTAAGGTTTGTGTTAGGGCTCAACCATACCAAACAAAGCACAGGTTTTTACTGTTCACAATCTATGGGATCACACTGGGATCAAATATCCTGCAACATCCTCATCTTGGAAATGTTTTAAAATACAATCTTCTACTTTCCCAGGGCACCTGCTCATCTTCCAAGATACAGGTCATTTATGTTGCACATTCCATTACATGATCAGTGTCCAACGCAGTCATCTCTACCTCATATTTGGGAAGTCCTTCAGCCAAACTTTAGTCAAAGCCAAATAGTAACAACCATTAAAGAAACAAATGGCCATGAATTTGAAAGAAAGGAGTAGGTAATGAGAGCTCAATGAAAATGAGAAATAAAACAAAAAGGATATGGCTGTACCTAGGAATGTTGGAATAGAAAGTTTATTATAGATATATGAGAGAACATAGTCAGACACAGGAACATCTGGGACAGTCTAGGATTGACATGAACTTGAGCCATGTGAGAGGAGAAGAGAGCCAGATGAAAAGGGTGGGAAGGTAAATGATAAATGAAAAAGACCAGGTAACCAAAATGGTTGGAATACATAAGGAATGAGAGCTGGGAGGAGGGCAGCTCAACTTCTGAGGTAGAGATCTGTGTATGACACCCATACCTTGTAACAGGAAAAGATTGAGGGATGCTGGGAGAACCTGACAGCCAGGTCTGCTTTGATTGTTAAGTAGCCTCCTTAAAGATTCATCCCAGCATTTGAGACGTAAGAGCAGAGAGGAATGAAAAGGTTGAAATGATTTCATTATAACCTTAAAATTATTTTTAAAAGTTGAAAATGGCCTTATGGTCCAATATTCTTCAGAGACTTTGAATATGTATTAGAGAACACCAAGTATTACTCACAACTTCTTTTCTCAGGTTGTGCATTTTCAAATGTGGGGAGGGGAAACATCCCTGTTAGTCACTACCACAGCAGTTTATCCAGAACTTCTGTTTTGTTTGAACTCATGCAACTATAGAAATTTGCTTCCCAGAAACAAGCTCAGCAACTAATCCATATTCTTGATTCCCTTTGTGTATGACTCCCCCCAAATGTACAGTTTTCACTTTTATTGACCATCTAAAATTGATTACATGACTCATTACCATCTTCCCTTCTCCCCCTCCCTTTCTGTGTTGTAACTACACCAGCTTCAAAGTAGGTTAGTGAACTCAATTCTTACACAGGTCCCTCTTTATTTGTAATTGCCCACCTCTAAAACTTTAGGGTCTTCAGGGGACATTAATTCACTGTTCTATTTTACTTCACACTCACTAGTCAGGGCCCACCTAAAAAGAGCTGCAGGACTATGTTCTAGGCACTAGGCAGTAGGGGCAGCATTCAGTGTTCCAATAAAGTGTAAACCACATAGCATGTGAAAGGCTGATCTACAGGAGACATTGCTTTAACAAAAACAAATATCAAAGCACTAGGGGAAAAGGAATGAAATTCTTAATGACTGGATTATCAAAGAATATTATTTAATATGAGACTAGAGCAGTAATGCATCAACAAAATAAAATTTAATAATACCAACAACTGACTTATTTATTTATTTATTTATTCATATATTTATTTATTGTGGATACAGTGTTCTGCATGCATCTACACTTGCATGCCAGAAAAGAGCACCATATCTCATTATAGATGTTGTAAGCCACCATGTGGTTGGTGGGAATTGAACTCCTGACCTCTGGAAGAGCAGCCAGTGCTCTTAAACTCAGAGTTGAAAAAAAAAACACATAGCATACTGACTTTGAAAAACACAGGCCATTCTCTTGTAGAGGGAAAGCCATTAATAAGATACTGTTTGATGTTATCCCTGTGTACAATATTAGCTGCTGAGACCTGTAACCTGACAGACACAGCTTAAGCCCATAGCCTGTGTCTCAAATTTGAACTGACAGAACTGTGTCAATGAGGATTGTACATATGGGCATAGGACAGTCCCTTAATTTGAAATTCAATATTTACTGGAGCAAGATACCTGACCCAAATTGTACACCCACCAATCTTGTCTGCTTTCATTTGCATTCATGAATTAATAAATACACATTGGGAATTTACAAATTAAAAAGACATAACCCTGACACATTTCTACACAATCCTGGTGAGCAAACATGTGTATCCCGGGATCCTAATCTCTAACAGGTCTGGTTAGCATACTGCGTATCTGTGGAGTGTTTTACAGGCAGTCTTCCCTCAGCTAAATTCTAACTGGTACCACTAGTTTCTCAGCGATAGGAAATCCTTTACATCATCAGTTCTACTCTTCTATATCACAGCTTAATATTTGAGTGCTCTCTGACACAGGACATATAATTTATAACCCCCACAAAATCCAAATGGATCTTTTAGAATGGAGAGACATCTTCAAAGGTCACCAGGAACTAGGCCTAAAAAAGGGCACTTAAATTTCACCAGAATTGTGACTCTATTATAAAGCCACCAGGAATTGGACCATGGGTCACCAATTCTAAATACAAGGTCGTAAGATTCCTTACCCAAGGAACAGCCTGAGGATAACAAGAATGGGAAGGTATCTTATCTCAAAGTGGGGCATTTGTGCTGAGCAGTCTACCAACTTTGTAGTAGAACCTTCAGTGATAAAGAAAATACCCAACATTCCTGAGGCCTAGAGATAGCTCCCTCAATGTTAGTTATGTTAGCTAGCCAATCACTTTGTAAAAAGCTTGCCCTTGCTGAATGTCAACCAATCCTGTAACTATTAAACCAGAACTTCCTGGTCCTTCCTAAAACCCCAATCAAAACCCTGCCATGCACCTGCTCAGGGCTCTCTCTGATCCACTGTGTTTGTAAAAATGGAGAGACCCAGCATAAGCCCAAATAAAACTCTTTGCTCTTGCATATGTGGTCTGGCTCCTGATGATCTTTGGTCACCCTAAGATCTGGCCATAACATATGGGTTCTTATATTGGATCCCCAAGTCTCCCAAGCACCCCAGGCAAATGGAGCTGAACAACAGCCAGTAAATGAGCACTCTGTCTGTATCTGTCTGTGTCTTTCTCGGTGTTTCTCTAGTTTGTTTTTTTGGGACTCAAGGCAAAATGTGTAATATGTGTCGTCAGAAAGGTTAGAGCTGATGCTCTGGACAGCTGTGGGCCACAGGGGGTCTGGAAGACTTTCCAGATCCCCCCAAAAGGGTACATCTGTAAAGGGAGTTGAGCACCGAGTTTTCTTTGATCTCTGGATCTTTGGACAAGGATAATGCAGATAGCTCCTGCAGCAGAGATTCACTGATATCCTACTTTCCTTTTCCACTGCAGGAGTGGTGGGATCTGCTGTCTGGCTCTGTGTATTTTTCTGCTGCACAAGCAATGGGATCTAGTCTGTGTCTTGTTTAACTGTTTTGACTCTCGCTGTCATTTTTTGTCTCTGGGACTGACTGAGGACATGGGACAAAATCCTTCTATCCCCCTAGACCTGATTTTTTTCCCATTTCAGGAGGCTTGAGCCATGCTTCACAGTCTCCAGTGAGAGTGGCAAGAATGTGGCAAGGGATTGATACAGTATGTGGAGCTCAGGATTGGCACCTCTGCCAATGTTCTCTGGTCTCTGGTCTGGCAGATCTTATCCACTACTCTGGCCTCGGGTCTGGCAGAGTGTGTCCCCTGCTCTGGCCTCTGATCTGGCAGAAATTTGCTGCTGCTGTGGTCTCTGGTCTGGCAGAGTTTGGCTGGTGCTTTGGGCTCTGGTCTGGTAGACAGAGATCAACAAATATGTTGCTGCTCCATTCTCTGGTCTGGCTGAATGCAGGTCATCATTCCAAACTCGGGTGTAGTTGGATGGAGCCTGATTTGTGGGTAGGTCACCACTAATGGAATAGGATAGAGGGCCCATAGAGAGACAGGCCACTGTTCTGAGTTTTTGGTATTTTTTCTTCCATTCTCTTCGAGCGCATTATACCCAGTACATTTTTTTTTTCCTTTGTTGTACTTTTGTGATTTTGTTTGCTTGTGATGGTCTCAGTGGGCTGGTGATCAAACAGCTGTGCTCCATTGTGACTTTGCCTTCCCCATGCTCCCAACACTACAAGCTGGGGCACCTCTGGTCATCAGTGGAAACACATATTTCCACATATTTGGCGAGGAAGGCTCGGTTGGAGAGGGGTCTGTGTGCAGATAGTCTTTCTGGGCTTGATCTTGTTGCCTCCTTGCTATCTCTATGAGGAAGTTCGGTGACCTGAGGTTAGCTCTAGCTTGGAACAATGACCACCAAATAATGCTCTTAGTTGAAAGGTATTGTAGTTATTACTATTATTATTATTTGGTTAGGGTCCCCTGTAGCCCAGCCCAGCCTTAAACTAAACAGCTATAAGATGACCTTGAATTTCTGATCCTTCTGCTCCACCTCGTATCAAGTGAGGTACACTCCCAATCCCACAAACTTCTTTTTTTTAGCCATAGGTGGCTTCAACAAGGAAGTGAACCAAACTCAAATAGGGAAGGCTTGGCTCCACTGAGTTCCTGGGTCTGAGCCTGTGTACTGGCACTGTACACAGAATACCCACCTGAGCATCTTGATATGTCACTTATTATCATGGCTGTACTTATGAGATTGTCACCTGAGAATGAAAACAATTCTTTTTTAGTTAAGGTCTCATACTGGCAACTAAAAGAATTTTATTAGAAAATCTTAGAAAGCACATGTATGATTGTGGTTTGAATGGGTGGGGAACCTCTGTCAATGTGCTCCCCAAAGTGCTAAAGGTCGTAAGCATGGGGAATGGGGAGGAGTAGATGAGGAATTCACCATGTCTGAGTATCTACCCCTACCCCCCAGAAAATGAGTTGCTTTAATTAATCACCAATGCAAGAAAAAAAATAGCTAGAATGCATTTGAGGTTCAAGGTTTAGAAGTGAGGCTGCAGGGGTCCTTTTGGCAATGCTTTGAAGAACTGCATCCATTCAAGTGCAATGTTTGTAAATTCACACTGAGCAAGGAAGGCAGGGAAGGGAAGGAGAGGGAGGAGAATAAAAAGGAGGACAGGGGAGAAACATGTTCAAACTTTTCCTGTCAAGAAAACGAAAAGAAAAAAAAATCTTAATGAAGTCCCACTTTTTGTATGTGTGCCCAAGAATTTTTTTATCATTATTTATTTAATTATTTGTGTCAAATATTTTTTTAATTTTTTAAACTTTTATTAATTACACTTTATTCACTTTGTATCCCCCCCCATAAGCCCCTCCTTCCTCCCCTCCTAACCCCACCTACTTTTCCCTTTCTTCATGAATGATCCTCCCCAAGTCCACTGATAGGGGAGGTCTCCCTTTCCTTCCTTCTGATCTTAGTCTGTTAGGTCTCATGAGGAGTGGCTGCATTGTCTTCCTCTGTGGCCTGAGATCAAAGAGCAGGCCAATCAGTTTATGTTACAGGCAGTCCCTCTTCCCATTACTATGTAACCCACTTGGACACTAACTGTCATGGGCTACATCTATGCAGGGGTTCTAGGTTATCTCCATGCATAGTACTTGGTTGGAGTATGAGTCTCTGGAAAGACCTTGGTGTTCAAATTTTCTCATTCTGTTGCTCTCCTTGTGGAGTTTCTGTCCTCTCCAGATCTTACTATTTCCCACTTCTTTCATAAGATTCCATGTACTCTGCCCAACACTTGGCCATAAGTCTCAGCATCTGCTTTGATAGTCTGCAGGGCAGAGCCTTTTAGAGGGCCTCTGTGGCAGGTTCCGAACTTGTTTCCTGTTTTCTTCTTCTTCTGATGTCCATCCTCTTTGCCTTACAGGACAGGGATTGAGCGTTTTAGTCAGGATCCTCCCTCTTGATTAGTTTCATTGGATGTACAGATTTTAGTAGGTTTATCCTATATTATATGTCTATATGAGTGAGTATATACCGTGTGCCAAGAATTTTTAAGTTGTGTTTATGTGTACATTCCTTTCATCATATTTACATATATACTCTAAACGTTTGCTGAATAATGGTGTTTCAATGTCGTTCCCACATTTCAACTGAATTATTTTTGGGCACTAAATCTAAACCTAATTCTTATCAATATTTGGAGGTTTTACTTGTTTTCAATGTGTGGTTTTATTTTCTTAGTTAACAGTGTGTACACAGTCCCTTACACCAGGGTCATCATATTTGTGTCTCTAACAAAGTAATGAAAAACATTAAATAGTACTAATAATGTTAATGACTAAAATGAAAATAACTGAGTGCATTGTACAATGATCTCAGATGCTCTTTTCAGACAGGACATTTTATGATGAAATTTTTTTCATGAGGCACAAAATGCCTGCTAAGCTTAAGGCTTGTTTACAACATTCTCTTGAAAACAAGGTTCAAGATGAATCCTGAAGTCATAACATCAAATGATGTACAGAGAGGACATAATCACCTTTGCAGATATGGGCTCCTAGGGATAAGTATGGTAGGATTCAAAGCTCAGGACACTTTCTGAGAATATGACTTCTCATAAAACCTAATGAAAAAATTGATTCATCCCAGAAAATGAACATATACATAAAACCAAATACATATAAAGCAGGTAAATGTCAGGAGAAGGACCAGGTTAAAAACTAACACCAAATAAGTATCACTGTTGCTGTATCTGGAATTTCTACCTTATTTGGAATGCAGAGACAAGAAGACTGTTAACTCCTGTATTGAAGGAAGTGCATCTGCATAAAGAAAAGCAATGTTTCAATTCTCCTGTTCTTTTTTTCTTCTCCCCTTCCTCCTCCTTCCTTACCTCCTATATATGAAGCAAATGTTCTACCTCTTAGTTGTATTCCTGCCTTCTGTATAAAACAGGCAGAAACAGATAATCTTTGGATATAATGAAGCCAGATGCTAAATCTCACTAAAGCTTAAAGGAAGTAACTTGTTATGGGATAAATTAAAGAGAACACAGAGAAGGCAACAGGCATAGAGTAGGGTGTCCTAGTAACAGCAGTAACAGAACAAGATAAAAAGACTCCAGGAAAAATTTTTTACAGATGGCACAATGGCTGGCATTAACAAATAAAATGCTACATGCTCCCATCCTTTAGGTGAGAATTCTGTTTTACTATCAGATTATGAAGACTTTGTTAAAGGAATTTACTTTTTAAAAGGTTATTTGTCCTTTCACAGAGAGTTATTGTGAATTAGGTACCCAATACTCTGCTAAGTCCTGAACACACAAAAATGATTGATGTAAACACCACTTTCTCTATAAGCTTACAGTCTTGTGGGGTAATCCACCATAAACAAACCCATAGACCATGCATAGAAATGTATACATCACTATAAATTCCACTATGAAACCTAAAGGAAAGCAAGAGGTACCTAACACCCCAGAAAAGATAAAGAACATACATATTCAAAGGCTGAGAGATGAGAACATTTTAGTTCAGTAGGTGAAATGAAAGAAGGTGAATTTGTTTTCAGTATACTAGGGAAGAAGAATGGAATGATGATGATGATGATGATGATGATGATGATGATGATAATAATAATAATAAAAAGATTAAAGAAGGATGGTAGCCATCCCTCTCTGCTGCTGCTGTTTTTTTCATCCTTGCACCCTCTCATGTGACTCTATGCCCTCTAGTGGTGACGGGAGGCAACTTCTCCATCATTTCTCTCTGGAACTGTTGATGGTTTGTTTAATCAGCAGAGCCTGCAGGGCTGGTGGCCTCCAGGGAGAACCCATGAACTGGAGGCTCTGGCAGGGTGACTCCAGGAAGTGACCATGCTTCCTCAGCCCGGTTCTGGATGGAACTCGGAACCCTGGTTGCCAGGTAACGGGAGGCCAGCAGCAGCAACAGCAGCCTGGACAGACCAGCCGGTCCAGAGGAGCTGGAGAGATGAGTCTCTTCTGCTTCCAGACCTCCACGGGCTCAGGTCTCAGAGAAGACAGCGGTGGTCGCCTGTGCCGCTGCTGGAGACATGTGGTGCGCTCCCTGACACATTTCTGGCCTGTTCCCCACTGGGAGACCAAGGTAACCAGGGCCGTCCTGCAGCAGGGAAGCTTTCTGGTCCACCCCACCCCCCATCCACCGCGATCGCAGCCTGGAAGAGTGTTCCTGTTGGGACACTGAGGAACGCTTTTCATGCCTGCTTCCCGCTTAGGTGTAGGGAAATTGGTCATTGGTGCCCCTCGGGGTTTGCACACTTAAAGCCTCCCTCCTGCCCTGGTCCTTCCTCATAGCGAAAGGTAGTGAGCCTTCCTTCATGGCATCCTTATGCTCAGCAATGATCACATGGACTATGTGAAGCAGATGATTCCCTATTTGCCCACCTTCTGGCCCTTTATCCAAAGATTGCCACCATCTGGTTGGTTCTGGACCTGATGCTGAAAAGGCAGGAGAGTGGTTCCACCAGGGATCTAGCCAGCTCTCAGATCTTCTCCTGCTGTTTCCCAGGGCCAGTGCCCTGTGCCCTCACAGAACCGGACGTGTGAGTCCCAGCAGCCTGAGTCCCAGGCCAGACCCCTTAAAGTGACATGGCCAAACATGGGTGATTGTGGCAGGGTGGGGCTCTCACAGGTGCCATTCACCTTCCCCAGGGAATCTCACACACCACCATTTCTCATGCCCTGAGCGACCTTTCCCCGTTTGTGTAAAGGATTCTGGACCCCATTTGCACTGTTTGTTATGGATGGAGCCCCTAGCACCCCCACACCCATCCCTGGGAAGATTCTAATAGTTCCTTCTAGATGTCTGGGTGGCTTGGGGACATGGGGCAGTAGGGGTATCACCCCCATGAACTGTCACAGGTATAGATCCTTCAGGCGGAAAAGCAGACAAAGACATGAGTAGGCTTGGGGTGGAGGGGGAGGTGAGCAGGAAGGGGTGTTTAAGGCCAGGGTGGAGGGCCAATTTTGGCCAGGAGCCTCACCTTTGGGGTTCTCTACCTAGGGACTGTCCTCACGACCTAACCTGCTGGTAGAGGATAGAGGTTTCCCACTGGGCTCCTAGGTTTTGAGCAGCAGAGGGAGAGACAAAAAAGGAAAGGCCCTGGGGGATACCAATGCCCCCCCGCAGTTCCAAAGAGAGGCCAGACTCCCGACACAGTGTCCCTTTGCCCTGCTCTCACCCACAGTGCCATCTTCTCGTTCTTGTCCCAGTGGCTGCAGAAATTCCCCCAGGATTTCTCTGGGCCCCCGGACCTGGCCATCGTGAGACGGCTGCTGGACTATGCAAGGATCCATGTGCCCACTGCAGAGTCGGACTGCCAATCTGGGGAGATCCTCCGGGCAATGGATAAGCCCTAGATAAGCTTAAGCCTGAGAAGGAGGAGGAGAATTAGGAGGAGGATGAGGACCCGAGGGAGGCGCCTAGTGAGGTAGCAGCTGATTCCAACCCCGTGTCCCACAGGGGAAGTGTCCTGAAGCTCTGGCCAAGGAAGCAGAGGAGGAAGACTGTCAAATCGACTGTCCTGCGGGTAGGAGAGGGGACTGTGCCTTCCCTGGCATGGAGAGGCCATCTTGGGTTAGCTCACCCCATTCTGCGTGCCTTCAGGCTGCTCCCTTATCCCAGATGACGGCTCACCCCTTTCTTTGCCCAGATCCGGGGCTACTTGGGGCCTCAACTGCAGAGCTGTCCATGCAAGACACCTTGGTGGTACAGGAGAAACGGAGCCTGGTTTTGGAGGCAGATGCTAAGCCCAAAGAGGATGCTGAGATCCTGGATCCCATGGCTGCAGGATCCCCAGTCTTGCCAGAAGCTGGACCAGTGCAACCTCTGGCTTTAGCATCAGAGGACACACAGGCCCTTGTGGACTTGGCGGATGAGCTACTGTTTCTCTCCACTGTAGTGCACTTGGGGGCACCCATTCCCCTGTCCCCGCTGCCCGAGGTAGACATATAGTTCGTACAATTGCCGGCTGAGCTGCATCCAGCGCCTTCTCCCCTTAGAGAAAAGATTCCCTTAATTTTGTATATTTTTAAATTGCTGTTTTTCACTCTTGTGTTATTGTTGTTGGTTTCATATTATTATTATTTAAAACGTGTTGCTTACTCAACTTAAGTGATGTATTCAGAGATGGGGCCTCCCCATCGGCCCACAGTGGGTGGCTTAGCCAAGGGGTATGGAGCCTGTTTTTGTTGAGAGTTTCCTGCGAGTTGGGCATGTGCATCCATCTATAGAAGATGCTGCCAGGTGTGTAGTTGGTGCGCAGGGGGTCTACTGGGATAGATTGAGCCCCAGAAAAAAAAGCCCAACAGGGCCAGTGCTTGACAGCAGAATTTTGGGGCCACAGCTGGGCCAAGAGCTAGGCTCTGAGGACCAGGACCAGGACCAGGACCAGGAACAGTACCAGGACCCAGCTCTGTGGACACTATCCCTGAGGGGAAAAAAACCCTATAATTTGAGATACAGAGTACATTTTGGGGGATCATTTAAATACATGATATTTCTACATAGCCATGCCTGTTTTAGAACTCAGTTTTGGAGCTGGGCATGGTGGCACACACCTGTAATCCCAGCACTCAGGGAAGAAGAGACTTGAATTTGAGGCCAGCCAGGTCTACAAAGTAGATCTAGGACAGCCAAGACTACACAAGGAAATTTTGTCTAAAAAACAAACAAATAAATGAACGAACAAACACAAAAGAGAGCTAATTGTGTGGACCAAGCTGACCATAATCTCAGAAAGATTAGGTTTCCATGGACTCCCAGGTCTACGATGACAGGGATGCATCTCTGAGCAAAGCTAAGATATTTTTAATGACTTATTCTTGAATCAAGGAATGAATGGATAAAATAAGATGTACACAGGTAACATTTTTTTTCTTTTAATGAACAGTAATAAGTCTTCAAATTCTACATTTATTTACAATTGCAAAATCATTTCTGATGTTGTCAGTAAGTGGGTTTTCTCCTTTGCTTTAATTTCATCCATTGAAAAATGTTTGAGTATGTATGTGCCATGAGAGGACAACTTATTGCTGTTTACTATCTGTTTACATCCCATATATGAGTTTTCAACATGAAACCCAAAGAGTCTTTTGACCAGTGAAAGAACTGGCCCTTATTTAGGTTTAAAAATGATTTATGTATGTGCTGGTGTGTGAATTTGTACATACAAAGGCCCAAGTATAGAAATATTAGAAAAATTCTATAGGAGTAATATTGGCTACCCAGAAATTGAGCTCAAATCATCAGGCTTAGAAACAACCAAGTATTCCCACTGAGACAACTCTCTGACATTCACTTGTAGATCTGAGACAGTTTTATGAATAAGTCTTTACTCCTAAGAATGAACTAACACATTCCAAAAAAAAAAATGACAGCATTATATCATTTTAATTTGTACATAGCATTTATTATTATTATTATTATTATTATTATTATTATTATTATTATTATTTCATGTTCTTCCATCCTTATAGGACAATAGGTTTATAATCTGGATAGAAGACAATGTTTTACTGATGTAATATTTCAATTAAGTTTATTTGAGTATCAATGAACTCAGTGGGGAATGTCTGTGGTAAGCAAAACTGGCAACATGACTTTGAACATATAACAATGACTAAAATAAACCCCACAAAGCTGTCACCAAGTCTTCATACATTTGTCATGGCCTAAGAACCCATAGTCAGATTACACATACACACACAACATGCTGTTTTGAAATAAATATCATTGCTGTTACATTATTCAGCACCTCTAGATAATTCTTTCAGAAGGCAGTACTTCAACATTATGTGTCATGTAGTAACTAATGGGAACATAAGAAGAATGGAACTTCAAATAACATATATATGTGTGTATATATATATTCATATATATTTATGCATATATACATACATACATATACACTATTAAGCATTTTAACATTAATGTTGGTAAAAATAGAACACATTGGGGGAACATCTTCCACCCTTGGACGTGTACTCAGAAAGCTGACATGAGAATCAAGACTTCAAATGCAGCTTTGCCTAATTACTGACATCCAAATCAGGTTTGAAAACAAACATCTTAAAGGAATTTGTGAAAATGAAAAACAAAAGCACCATGCTTTCTCAGAGGCCCTTCATTGAAAAGCATGATCACATACCACATGGTATAAATAAGCAATGGATCACATAGATGATGGGAATCCCATTCTATACTTTTCAGCAGAAAAATACCTATCAGCAAGTGGAAATGCATTAGATCAACAGCAGCCACAGAAAGAATAACAGATTTACCTAATAAACTTCTGTGATTGGATTTGATACACATACATCAAACTTCAATACCTACTCCAATGTTTCAAAATATAGAACACAACCACAATTGGTGACTTCCTCCATTACGTTATAAGTGAACATGGTAAATAATTTACTTCCTCCAAGGCTATGATGAAAAACAGAATAAAAATTTTTTTTTTAGTAGATTCTTAGGGAGTACAGATTTTAGTATGTTTATCCTGTATTATATGTCTAATACCCACTTATGAGTGAGTATATACCCTGTGTGTCTTTCTGCTTTTGGGATACCTCACTCAGGATGATCTTTTCTAGATCCCACCATTTGCCTGCCAGTTTCATGATTTCCTTATTTTTAAATGCTTAGTAGTATTCCCATGTGTAAAAGTACCACAATTCCTATATCCATTCCTCAATGGAGTGGGACCTGGGTTGTTTCCAGCTTCTGGCTATTACAAATAAAGCAGCTACAAACATGGTCCAGCAAATGTCCTTGTTGTACACTTGATCAAATTTTGGATATATACCTAGGAGTGGTATAGCTGGATCTGGAGGTAGCACTATTCCTAATTTTCTGAGAAATTACCACATTGATTTCCAAAGTGGTTGTACAAGTTTACATCACGACCAGACATGGAGGAGTGTTCCCCTTTTCACACATCCTCTCCAGAATGTGTTGTCACTTGAGTTTTCGATCTTTTCTGTTCTGATAGGTGTAATGTGATATCCTGGGTTCATTTTGATTTGTATTTCCCTGATGACTAAGGAAGACTTTTGAGGGGGCAGGAGTTCCACAAGGAGGGCATTGGGACTGATACTCCAACCAAAGACCATGCATGGAGATAACCTTGAACCTCTTCAACTCCTGCCCAGATATATTCCATGGCAGCTCAGTCTCCAAGTGAGTTTCCTAGTAATGGGAACAGGAACTGTCTTTGATATGAACTCAGTGTCTGGCTCTTTGGTCACCTCTCCTTGATGGGGGAGCAGGCCACAGTAGAGGACAATGCAGCCAGTTCTGATGAGATCTCATAGGCTAGGGTCAGAGGAAATTGGAGGAGGACCTCCCATATCAGTGGACTTTAGGACAGAAATAGGAGGAAGTTAGGAGGTTGAATAAAGGAGGGGATGAAGGATGGAGCCACAGCATGGATACAATGTGAATAAACTGTAATTTACAAAAACATAAATTTTTTAAAAGTTAAAAAAAAGAAACAACCTTCAGATACTAGAAGGTTTTTTTGTTTACATCCCAGGATATTGTTTTTTAAGAAAGAGATTTTCTGTATAGCCTTGACTGACCTGTCATACTTTCTAGACCAGGCAGGCCTTAAACTAACACAGATCCATTTCCTTCTGCCAGTCATAGTGCTAGTATTAGAGGCATTTGCCAACAAGCCAGGCTTTGATTTTTTAAATTTAATTTAATGTTTTATTTTTGCGACATGGTATCTCAGTGCATCATTGCCAATCCAGGATTCTCTTTGTAAACCAGGCTGACCTTGAACTCACAGAGACCTACCTTCATCTGCCTCTCAAGTGCTGGGACTATGGATGTGTGTCACCATGCCTTGTAAGACTTTCTTATAGCCTTGTCACACTATGTGATTTCAGATATATCTAGCCACACATCTAGCCTGTTTTTTTAGACAATGTTTCTCTCTAGCCGTGCATGTCCTGGACTTGCTTTGTAGACCAGGGTGACACTGAACTTAAACAGCAGCATGCTTGTGTCTCCTAGAGAGACAGGATTAGAGATATGTGCCACAAAGCCTGGCTCAGATTTTTTATTTCAATAATATATCTATATGATTAAAACATAAATTGAAACATATACATATGATTAAAACAAAATGTATATATTAATATATAACATATTTATTAAATATATTGGTTTATATTACTATATTTAGTGAGAATATATTAATTATACATATGAATATTTTGGTATTTTGAGAGAGGGTTTCTCCTTTTAGCCTTGGCTATCTTGGACTAGATCTGTAGACCAGCCTGACCTTGAACTCACAGAGACTGGCCTGCTTCTGCCTGGCAGAGTACTGGGATTAAAGGCCTATGCCAACTCTTAGTATTTAGGCACCTGTTTCTGGCTTTCCTAGCAACCTGTGATGACATTACGTGTTGACTGCCAGGGAGGGCAGGTGTGGTTACTTTGCTCCTTAAAAGGATCTGCCTGCCCACTTTGTCTCTCTCTTGGCCTCTCGCCCTCTTGCTATTGCCTTCTTGCGCTCTCCCCCTTCTCTGTTGGGGTGCCCCCTTCTCTCTCTTCTGCTATCATGTCCTGCTGTCTCCTTCTCTCTCTCTCTTCATCTCCATCCGAGAGACCACCTGAGTATGCAAACAACTGTAAAATAAAAAACAGCTGTGACTATTCCCATCTTTGAATTAAAGCCAGAGCCACGTAGCTCTCAAAAGGCAGGATAAACTGCTCTGAGATAGGTTTTAAAAAATAACGGCAGGGTGAATTGTTTTGAGAAAACTCACAAATGGCCAAAAACTGCAAACAACTAGCTGTAAACTATCTTCATGCTATTCTTGCTGACCAATCAATGTATAGAGCAAAAGTGGCCAGATTTTTAAGTATAAAAATCCTGTGCTTTGCATGCTTGGGGTCGTCTCCTGTCTTTGGAGGGGTGACCGTATCACGATTGGAAAAACAAAAAACAAACAAACAAACAAACAAACAAAAAACTCTTGCTTTTGCATGGAGTCGTGGTCTGTGGGGATTTCTGGGAAGGGCGCAATCTTGAACTCCTGAGCTGTGAGACCCCAGGCCTTACATTTTTGGTGCGTTTGACCGGGAAAGGGCGTGCCCCTTCCCCAACCCTCATCAGACTGAGTTCGGGGGTTGAGCTCAAAACAGGTTAGTCTAATTTCTGTTTTGCTTTGCTTGTTTCTGTCTTACCAATCTGTTTCTGTTTAGGCGCCTATCTAGACCTTTTTTTAGTCATCTGATCATTCATTGTGATAGACAGACGTATCAGACTATCACTTGACTGGGAACTGGAGGACGCTCCGATTTGGGAGGCTAGGATTGGGACGCTCCTCCTCCCATCTATTTCCTGTTAGAGATGGCTGCCGCCAGGCAGCCTTTCAATCAGAGTTCTGTGGTACCACCCGCAAGGGCGTCCTTGTCTAATTGTCTGTCTTGTTCTCTTTGTCTCTATCTGTGTTTCCTCTTTGACTTTCTTGACAGATGACTTTATTATGGGACAAACTGTGACTACACCCTTATCCCTCACCCTTGATCATTTCTCAGAGGTGAGATATAGGGCACATAACATTTCAGTTGAAGTTAAAAAGGGAAAATGGCAAACTTTCTGTTCCTCAGAGTGGCCTACTTTTCAGGTTGAATGGCCACACGAGGGCACCCTTCACCTTGACAAGATCCTTGCTGTCAAGATTAAGACCCTCCAGACTCCAGGAGGCCCTCTGTCTAAGGATCAGTGTGCATATTGCAAGGAGAAAGGACATTGGATCAAGGATTGTCCTAAAAGGACGAAAAAGCCAGAAAAACCGAATGCCCAAGCCCTGGAGACCCAGGTCCTAACCCTGGATGATGACAATGATTAGGGGGGGACAGAGTTTGAGCCCTCACCCAGAGCCCAGGGTAACCCTTAAGATGGACGGGAAGCCAGTCGACTTCTTGGTGGACACTGGCTTCCAGCATTCTGTTCTGTTACAAGATTTTGAAGCTAAAAAAGAAGAAATCATCGGTCCAAGGAGCCACTGGATGTAAACAATACTCATGGACTACCCGAAGAATGGTGGACCTTGGAGTGGACCGGGTATACCACTCATTCTTAGTTCTCCCTGAATGCCCATACCCGCTGTTAGGGTGAGATATTCTAACTAAGATAGGAGCCCATATCCATTTTAGACCAGATGGCCCACATTTGACAGACAATAAAGGAGATCCCATTCATGTACTGAAAATTCAACTGGAAGATGAATGCCGCCTTTCTGAAAAGGTGGTAAGTCCAGAAAAAGACATTGACTGGTGGCTACAGAGATTCCCCGGGCATGGGCTGAAACAGATGGCCTAGGAAAAGCAGAGAAACAGCTCCAGTTCTGATAGAGCTGAAGCCTCAGGCTACCCCAATTACGGTGTAACAATATCCAATGTCTAAGATAACCCGTGAGGATCCACCCTCACAAACAGAGGTTCCTTGATCTAGGGGTTCTCAGAAGGGGCTATTCTGCCTGGAATACTCTATTGCTGCCAATTCAGAAGCCTGGATGCAATGACTATTGACCCCTACAGGACTTGAGGGAAGTTAACAAACAGGTCATGGACTTACACACTACCGCACCCAACACATATAACCTGTTGAGTTCCCCTCCCCCTGACAGGGTTTGGTATATGGTCCTGGACCTTAAGGACACATTTTATTTTTTTGTCTCCAACTCAGCCCTACCAGGCAAGACATTTTTGCTTTTGAATGGAAAGACCCAGACTCAGGGGACTCAGGTGAGCTTACATGGACTCAACTTCCTCAAGGTTTAAAAATTCTTCTACTATATTTGATGAAGCCCTACACTGGGACCTGGCACACTTCCGGGCCACCAATCCCCAGGTAACTTTTCCCCAATATGTGGATGACATTCTATTAGCTGCAAATTGTAAAGAAACCTGCCTTAAAGCCACCAACTAGCTGTTACAAGAGCTGGGTGACCTTGGATATAGAGCATCAGCAATAAAGGCCCAGCTCTGCAGGAAACAGGTCAGTTATCAGGGATATATATTAAGAGAGGAAAAGAAATGGCTATCAGAGGCTAGAAAAGAGACTGTATTTCATATTCCCCCTCCATGGACTACTAAACAACTGAGGGAAATTTTAGGTACAGCAGGGTTTTGCCAGCTGTGGATTGCAGGATTTGCCAAGATGGCAGCCCATCTGTATGCCCTTACAAAGGGCAAAGACTTTCATCTGGGGAAAGGATGAACAAGCCACATTCGATAATATCAAACAAGCCTTAATGTCGGCCCTAGCATTGGGACTCCCTGATGTAACCAAACCCTTCTATCTTTATGTGGCTGAGAAACAGGGAATGGCCAAGGAGTTGCTAACACAGAAAATTGGACCCTGGAAGAGACCAGTAGCCTATCTATCCAAAACGCTTGATTCAGTAGTGGCAAGATGGCCAACCTGCCTTCGAATAATAGCAGTAGTAGTGGCACTAGTAAAAGATGCAGACAAACTGACTCTATGACAGGACCTCACCATCTATGCTCCTCATGCCCCTGAGAGTGTCATAAGGCAGCCACCTGATTGCTGGCTCACGAACACTTGCATGACACCTTACCAGGCTTTGCACTTGAATAATGATAGAGTCACCTTTGAACTGGCTATGGAGCTAAACCCTGCCACCTTATTTACGGATCTAGAAATCCAGCCCCTGGAGCATGATTGTTTGCACGTTCTAGCAAAGGAACAGGGATGGTGCAAGGACTTGAGAGATCACCCTCTTCATAAAGCTGAGGTGACATACTATATGGATAGGAGCAGTTTTTTTGAGAATGGAAGAGAAAGGCAGAGGCAGTGGTGGTAGATGGACATAAGGTAATATGGGCCCAGGCATTGCCAGAGGGCACTTCTGTTCAGCAGGCTGAATTGATTGCTTTAACCCAGGATTTAACTCTGGAAAAGGGTAAAAAGATAAACATCTACACTGATAGTCAGTACGCCTCATAAAAAGCCCATGTGCATGGGGCCATCTATCATCAGAGAGGCCTGCTAACATCAGCTGGTAAAGAGATAAAAAATAAAAAGAGATAAAAAATAAAAACAAGATTCTGACTTTGCTCAATGCACTGTTGCTGCCCAACAAGGTAAGCATTATTCAATTCCTAGGACAGCAGAAGGTTGAGACTTCCAGGGCAGCAAAGGGGAATAACATGGCCGATCAGGAGGCTAAAGTAGCTGCTAGAGGAAACTCTGCCCCAGTGGTATTAACAGCTGAACTGCCCAGAGAAGAATGACTAAACTGCTCAGAAACTGACTTAAAGTTAATATGGCAAAAATGGGATATTTAACACCAATGTGGGGGCATAGATTGACTCTAAAGGTAAGATAATTCTACCCCAGGAAGATGCTGAGAGATTGATAACTCAGATGCATAAGTGGACTTACTTGGGGGCAAAGAAATTGGCTGAAGTTGCCCTCCAATACCCGTACCGAATACTAAACCTCACCATCCTAACTGAGAGAGTGACTAGGACATGTGAACCTTGCCAGAGTGTAAACATAGGTAAGAATTTCCAGAGCCCAGGAAAGCGGCTAAGAGGAAGTAGACCCAGAATGCATTGGGAGGTGGATTTCACAGAAATTAAACCAGACAGGTATGACAATAAATATCTCCTGGTTTTTGTGGACACTTTTTCAGGATGGGTGGAAGATTTTCCCACAAAGAAAGAAACCACAATGGTCATGACCAAAAGATTCTGGAAGACATTTTCCCTCAGTAAGGTATTCCAAAGCTAATTGGGTCAGACAATGGGCCAGCCTTCCTTGCTCAGGTAAACCAGGAGGTGGCCAGATTTCTGGGACTTGATTGGAAGTTACATCATGCTTATAGACCCCAAATCTCAGGACAAGTAGAGAGAATAAATAGAACTCTAAAAGAGACTCTCACAAAATTGACAATGGAGACTGGGGGTGACTGGGTGGTGCTTCTTCCCTTGGCCCTCTTTAGAGTCAGAAATACTCACTCCCTACTAGGCTTAACTCCCTTTGAATTACTATATGGGGTTCCTGCTCTCCTACCTTGACTCTTCTTGGGGACCCTCTTGACATAACTAGTGATAACTCTGACTTGTCCAGGCTAAAGGGACTGCAGCTTATGCAGAAAGAAATATGGAGCAAGGTTGACAGTGCTTATGCGCCCAGGTCCTTGGAGGTGCCCCATCAGTACCAGGTGGGAGATCTGGTATATGTGCAGTGACATGGCAGCCAGAATCTGGAACCTCAGTTGAAGGGTCCTTATTACATCCTGCTCACCACCCCAACTGCCAAAGTAGAGAGCATCACAGCTTGGGTCCATGTGTCACACGTTAAGCCTGCTCTTCATCAACCTGCAACACCTGGAAAGTCCAAGCCTACAGCAACCCACTAAAACTGAAACTCATCAGGGACAATAAACTCTCAGACCAGAACTCCCCTTTGTCAGGGAAAGTATAAGTGAAGTTCAGGTCCTGATGCTCCAGAAAGAGTATCAACCTCTCCATGAGGTTGATCTACAGTTTTAGGGTTAAAATTGAGGCAAAAAGGGGGGGTGTGAGAGACCACCTGGGAATGAGAAAAACAACAGTGATTATTTGAATTGAAGTCAGGTGTAGATAACTCTTGAAGGAAAGGGTCAACTGTTCTGAGAACAACTATCTACAACCACCTGTAAACTATCTACAACCACCTGTAAACTATCTACAACCAGCTGTATACTACCTAAAACCAGGTGTAAACTATCTTCATGCTATTCTTGCTGAACAATCAATGTATAGAGCAAAAGTGGTTTCAACTTCAGGTATAAAACCCTGTCCTTTGCATATTTAGGGCTGTCTCCTGTCTTTGGAGGGGGGACCCTATAGAAATTGAAATAAAACTCTTGCTTTTGCCTCAAGTTGTGGTCTATGAGTGTTCCTGGGAAGGGCACAATCCTGAGCTCTTGAGCAGTGAGACTCCAGGTCTTACAACATGAAACTAAAATGCTTTTGCAATCCATTCTTTAGGTGGTGGAGCAGCTTATAAAATGGGAAACCTCTTTACAAGCTATACAACAGACAGGTTCAATTCTAGACCATTCAAAGAAGTCATAAAATGTAAACATGAACAAAAAAAAAAAAAAAAAAAAAACACAATCCAGAAAGATAATCCTCAGTGAGGTGTCCCAGAAGCAGAAAGACATACACGGTATACACTCACTTTCAAGTGGATGCTAGACCTATAAGATAGGATAAACAAACTAAAATCTGTACACCTAAAGAAGATAATTGAGAAAGAGGACCTAGGTTAAGATGATCAATCCTCACTTAGAAAGACCAATGGGATGGATATAGGCAAAAACAAGAAACAGGACAGAAGCCTGCTCCAGAGGACCAATGAAAGACTCTACCTAGCAGTGTATCAAAGCAGATGCTGAGACTCATATCCAAACCTTGGGCAGAGCACAGGGAATCATATGAAAGAAGGGAGAGTTAGTGTGACCTGGAGAGGACAGGAACTATACAAGGACCAAATATATCAGCACAGGGGTCTTTTATGAGACTGTTTCTCCAACCAAGGACCTTGTATGCATATAACCTACCACCCCTGCTCAAATGTAGTCCATGTGAGCTCTGTATCCAAGTGGGTACCATACTAAGTGGAACAGGGACTATTTTAGACATGAATTCAGTGGCTCACTCTTTGACCTCCCCCCTCCCAAGAGAGAATCAGACTGCTAGGCCACAGAGGAGGATATTTCAGCTAGTCCTGATGATACCTGATAAGCTAGGGTCAGTTGGAATAGGAGGAGGCCCTCCCCTATCAGTGGACTTAGAAAGGGGTAGGGAAGAGATGAGGGAAGGAGGGTAGGATAGGGAGAAAATGAGGGAATGGGATACAGCTGGGATACAAAGTTAATAAACTGTATCTAATATTAAAAAATAAAAATATAAAAGTGGGACATATAACAAATTTCCTAAAGATGAAACACAAAATGCTGACAGTTTTTTTGTTTCTTTGAAAACAGGATTTTTTTTCTGAACAATTTTCCTGTCCCAGGCTCTCTTTATAGAACAACCTGTGCTTGAACGCACAGAGATCCACCTACCTTTAACTTCCTGAGTGCTAGGAATGCAGGCGCTCACCAACAGCCCTAGGTGCTGACAGTTTATTTAGTTTTAGCATTTTATTTTTGTTGTTGTTTCATGCACTACATCTGAACTGCAGTTTCCTCTTCCTCCACTCCTCGCAGCCACAATCTATCCACCTCTACTCTGCCCAGCTCACCTCTCCTTCATCCGGTTGTATTTTTTTCCAGTCACCCGGTGTATGATTTCAACAATCTAAATATGGTTAGGACCCTGCAAGTCTAAGCATTTGGGCAAAGAGTAGACTTATCCTGCAGAAAGACTCCTGGAATTATTTCTGAATTTCTCCTTCAGTGGCAGACTACAGAAGGTGTCAACTTCACTCTTGGACCCTCTGGTTCCACCTATTTAGTCCACCATACACTTTGTGCGTGTAGAAGGCAATCTCCCACAGCCTTTCTTGAATGTCTGATGGAGGCATACAGCTGGTTTACAACCTATGACCCTACCTCAGATGAGTGTAAGCCAATGGTGACTATAATCTTTATAGACCAGTCAGCCAGAGATATTTGTAGAAAGCTCCAGAAAATAAAGGGTTTACAGGACAAGTCGTTGAAGGATTTAGTGCAGGTGGCAGAAAAGGTTTTAGACAGCTGGGAGATGGAAGAAGAGAAAGAGGAAAGAAAGCAGAAAGAGCAGGAAGTGAGAGAAAGAGAAAGGAAAAGAGGCAAGACAGAAAGTTGACTAAGATCCTGGCCACTGTAGTGCAGTCATAATGATAGGGAGAGAGTTCCTGGAAATCAGAGGGGCCCTCTGTCTAAGGAATAGTATGCCTATTGCAAGGAGAAAGGACACTGGATCAAGAATTGTCCCAAAAGAAAATTGAAGCCCTACACCGGGACCTGGCACACTTCTGGGCCACCAATCCCCAGGTAACTCTTTTCTGATATGTGGATCATATACTATTAGCTGCAGATTATAAAGAAACCTTACTTGAAGCCACAGATCAGCTGTTGCAAGAGCTGGGTGACCTTGGCTATAGACTGTCGGCGAAAAATGCTCATCTCTGCAGGAAACAGGTCAGTTAAGAGGTGGCTATCGGAGGCTAGAAAAGAGACTGTATTTTATATTCCCCCTTCATGGACTACTGAACAACTGAGGGAAATTTTAAGTAAAGAAGTATTTGCCAAGATGGCAGCCCCTCTGTATCCCCTTACAAAGGGCATTGATTCTTGCATCTGGGGAAAGGATGAACAAGCTGCATTTGATAATATCAAACAAGCCTTAATGTCTGCCCCAGCTTTGGTACTCAGATTGTGACCAAAACCTTCCATCTCTATGTGGCCGAGAATCAGGGAATGGCCAACAGATGCTAACACAGTAAATTGGACCCTGGAAGAGACTAGTAGCCTATCTATCCAAAAACCTTGATTCAGCAGTGGCAGGATGGCCAACCTGCCTGTGAATAATAGCAGCAGTGGCGGCACTAGTAAACGATGCAGACAAACTGACTGTGGGACAGGACCTCACCATCTATGCTCGTCTTGCCCCTGAGAGTGTCATAAGGCAGCCAACTGATCGCTGGCTCAGAACACCTGTATGACATAATACCAGGCTTTGCTATTGAATAAAGGTAGAGTCACCCTTGCCCTGGCTATGGAGCTAAACCCTGCCACCTTATTGTAGGATCCAGAAATCCAGACCATGGAGCATGATTTGCAGGTTCTAGCAAAGGAACAGGGATGGCGAAAGGACTTGAAAGAGCAACCAATTCCTGATGCGGAGGTGACATACTATATGGATGGGAGCAGTTTTTTGTAGAACGGAAAGAGAAAGGCAGAGGCAGTGGTGGTAAATGGACATAAGGTATTCTGGGCCCAGGCGTTGCCGGAGGGCACATCTGTTCAGGGAGCTGAATTGATTGTTTTAATCCAAGCATTAACTCTGGAAAAGGGTAAAAAGACAAACATCTACACTGATAGTTGGTTCACCTTACCAACAGCCCATGTACATGGGGCCATCTATCAGCAGAGAGGCCTGCGAACATCAGCCGGTAAAGAGATAAAAAATAAAAAATGAGATTCTGGCTTTGGTCAATGCCCTGTTGCTGCCCGACAAGGTAAGCATTATTCATTTCCCGGGACAGCAGAAGGGGACTTCCAGGGCAGCAAAGGGGGATAACATGGCCAATCGGGAGGCTAAAGCAGCTGCTAGAGGAAACTCTGTCCTGGTGGTACTAACTGCTGAACTGCCCAGAGAAGAATGACTAAACTACTCAGAAAGTGACTTAAAGTTAATATGGCAAAAAAAAAAAAAAAAACAAACAAACAAAAAAAAAAAAAAAACAAAAAAAAAAAACAAAAGGGGATATTTGACACCGACGTGGGGGCATGGATTTACTCCAAAGGTAAGATCATTCTACCCCAGGAAGATGCTGAGAGATTAATAACTCAGATGTATAAATGGATTCACTTGAAGGCAAAGAAATTGGCTGAAGTTGTCCGCCAATCCCAGTCCCTAATACTAAACCTCACCCCCTTGAGTGAGTGAGTGACTAGGGCGTGTGAACCTTGCCAGAGTGTAAACATAGGTAAGAATTTCCAGAGCCCAGGGAAGTGGCTGAGAGGAACTGTGGCAGCCTTTTTGGAGTATATGGCAAATTTTGAGTTAATGGCCTCTGAGCAGTGGAACGCTGCCTATTGGCTTTGGCTATTTTCCAAAGTCCAGTTTCTTATAAACTGACCTTGGTGGTCCTACAGCAGACTGCTCTGACCCTGAGAAACTGTTTGCAACCATAGTAACCAGACAGCAGGCTCTGTGTAACCTTGAGTGAGCTCTCCTATGTTCTGACCAAGTAAAGCTCCTACATGAGAAACTGCTTGTACTTTTCTGCCTACTTAAGTGTTAACCTGACGTCCATTAAATCAACACCTGGATAAGCATGTAGACTTGGTGTCCTTCTCTGTGTCACCCTGTCTCTCTCTTTCTCCCAGCCCTCTCTCAGGTGGTATTCAGCTGTCACTGCTGGCCAGTGACAAGGAACTAGACCTGGAATGCATTGGGAAGTGGATTTCACTGAAAGTAAACCACCCAGGTACAGCAATAAATATCTCCTGGTTTTTGTAGACACTTTCTCAGGATGGGTGGAAGCTTTTCCCACAAAGAAAGAAACCTCCCTGGTCATGGCCAAAAAGATTCTGGAAGACATTTTTCCTCGGTTTGGTATTCCAAAGGTAATTGGGTCAGACAATGGGTCAACCTTCATTGCTCAGTTAAGCCAGGAGGTGGCCAGGTTTCTGGGGCTTGACTGTAAGTTACATTGTGCTTATAGACCCCAAAGTTCAGGACATTTAGAGAGAACGAATAGAACTCTCAAAGAGATTCTCACCAAGTTGAACATGGAGACTGGCGGTGACAGGGCAGTGCTCCTTCCCTTGGCCCTCTTTAGGGTCAGAAATACTCTCTCCATATAGGTTTAACACCCTTCGAACTACTATATGGGTTTCTGTTCCCTGACTCTTCTTGGGTACCCCCTTGATAAAACTAGTGGTAAATCTGACTTGTACAGGCTGAAAGAATTGCAGCTTATTCAGAAAGAAATTTGGAGCAAGGTTGGCAGTGCATATGTGCCTGGGTCCTTTTAGGTGCCCCATCAGTTCCACGTTGAAGATCTGGTATATGTGCAGTGACATGGCAGCCAGAATCTGGAACCTCAGTTGAAGGGTCCTTATTACATCTTCCTCACCACGCCAACTGCCGTCAAAATAGAGGGCATCATAGCTTGAATCCACGTGTCACATGTTAAGCCGGCTTTTCATCAACCTGCAACACCTGGAAACTCCAAGCCTCCAGCTACCGGCTGAAACTGAAACTCATCAGGGACAATAAACTCTCAGACAAGAACTCCCCTTTTTCTGGGAAAGTATAAGTGCAGTTCAGGTCCTGATGCTCCAGAAAGAGTATCAACCTCTCCATGAGGTTGATCCACAATTTTAGGGTTAAAATTGAGGCAAAAAAGGGGGGGGGTGAGAGACCACCTGGGAATGAGAAAAACAACAGTGATTATTTGAATTGAAGTCAGGTGTAGATAACTCTTGAAGGAAAGGGTCAACTGTTCTGAGAACAACTATCTACAACCACCTGTAAACTATCTACAACCAGCTGTATACTACCTAAAACCAGGTGTAAACTATCTTCATGCTATTCTTGCTGAACAATCAATGTATAGAGCAAAAGTGGTTTCAATTTCAGGTATAAAACCCTGTCCTTTGCATATTTAGGGCTGTCTCCTGTCTTTGTAGGGGGACCCTATAGAAATTGGAATAAAACTCTTGCTTTTGCCTCAAGTTGTGGTCTATGAGTGTTCCTGGGAAGTGCACAATCCTGAGCTCCTGAGCAGTGAGACTCCAGGTCTAACAACATGAAACTAAAACGCTTTTGCCATCCATTCTTTAGGTGGTGAAGCAGCTTATAAAATGGGAAACCACTGTTCCAGCTATGCAACAGACAGGTTTATATCTAGACCATTCAAAGAAGTCATAAAATGTAAACATGAAGAAACAAACAAACAAACAATCTAGAAAAGATCATCCTGAGTGAGGTATCTCAGAAGCAGAAAGACATACACGGTATATACTCGATTTTAAGTGGAGGCTAGACCTATAATATAGGATAAACATACTAAAATCTATAAAAAGATAAACAAGAAAGAGGACCTGGGATAAGATGATCAATCCTCACGTAGAAAGACAAATGGGATGGACATAGGAGAAAACAAGAAACAGGACCCTAGCCTACCACAGAGGACCTGGGAAAGACTCTACCTAGTAGTATATCAAAGCAGGTGCTGAGACTCATAACCAAACCTTGGGCAGAGCACAGGGAATCATATAAAAAAAGGGGGAGTTAGTGTGACCTGGAGAGGGCAGGAACTCCACAAGGACCAAATATATCAGGGCACAGGGGTCTTTTATGAGACTGTATCTCCAACCAAGGACAATGTACGCACAGAACCTAGCACCCCTGCTCAAATATAGTCCATGTTAGCTCTGTCTCCAAGTGGGTACCATACTAAGTGGAACAGGGACTATTACAGACATGAACTCAATGGCTGGCTCTTTGACTTCCCCCCTCACAAGGCAGGATCAGATTTGCTAGGCCACAGAGGAGGACATTGCAGCAAACCTGATGATGCCTGATAATCTAGGGTCAGTTGGAACAGGCAGAAGCCCTCGCCTATCAGTAGACTTGGAAAGGTGTAGGTAGTAGATGAGGGAAGGAGGGTAGGAAAGGGAGGGAATGAGGGGACTGGTCTACAGCTTGGATACAAAGTTAATAAACTGTATCTAATATTAAAAAAATGAAAAGTAAAAAAGTGGAACATAAAACAAAGTTCCTAAAGATGAAACACAAAATGCTGACAGTTTTTTGTTTCTTTGAAAACAGAATTTTTTTTCTGAACAATTTTCCTGTCCCAGGCTCTCTTTATAGAACAACCTGTGCTTGAACGCACAGAGATCCACCTACCTTTAACTTCCTGAGTGCTAGGAATGCAGGCGCTCACCAACAGCCCTAGGTGCTGACAGTTTATTTAGTTTTAGCATTTTATTTTTGTTGTTGTTTCATGCACTACATCTGAACTGCAGTTTCCTCTTCCTCCACTCCTCCCAGACACAATCTATCCACCACTACTCTGCCCAACTCTGCCCAGCTCACCTCTCCTTCATCCACTGCTTTTTTTCCATTTATTTTATTTTCAATGAAAAAAAAAATGTGATGGCATAGCAAGTTATAATAAAACTAGGAACAATCCCTCACATCAGAGTTGGTCAAAGCAATACATGAGGAGAGAAAGTGTAGCTAAAGCAGGAAAAAGAGTCAGAGACACCCCCATTCTCACTGTTGGAAGTCCCTCAGCGAAATCAGGATAATAATCATAAGGTGTATGCCAACAACCTAGCTCACAAGACTCATAGAATGTTTATGTTTTTGTCCTTCAGTCTCTGATCCCCTATGAACTCAGTTGACTCAGTGGGCCATGTGCTTGTTGTGTCCTTAATATCTCTGGTTCCTACAATACATATTCCCTCATTTGTGGGGTTCCCCTGGATACATCATTGTGTTTGGATAAGGGTCTCTGCATCTGTTCCCATGAGATGCCTCGTGATGTCTCTCTGATGACAACTCGGCTAGGCACTCATCAATGATTATAGCATAGTATCTTTCATTGTCACTTTTTGTCTGTCATGTTTACAGATAACGTGTGTCTCTAGGTTATCTTGACTCTGGTTCATGGTCATCCAGGCAGTGTCAGGCATGGACTTCCCCTCATGGTGTGGGCCTCAATGTTTTTTCCGGAGTGTATTTCACATTATTGGGTTGGGGTTTTCCTTCTAGTATCTTCTGTAGGGCTGGATGGCTGCATATATACTGGGTATAGTAGTCTGGGTTGGCATCGGTGGTCTCTTCGTGTCTGCATGATATCCATCCAAGCCCTTCTGGCTTTCATAGTCTCTGCTGAGAATTCTAGTGTGATTCGGATAGGTCTACTCATTATTTGAATGCTATTTTGGTATTAGCAGTGTCATGCATAGAACAGTTAATTTTCATGGTGTCATCCCCATATAAAATAGAATCTCTGTAACCTGAGAAAATAAAAAATGAACACACTATAATGTGTGTTGAGTGAATTAAGACGAAGAAGGGACTAATTTGAGGTAAAAATAAACTATATATAAATGCTGCAAAAAATTAAAATACTTGTAATTCAATTATGATATTTTAGAATATAACTGCATCAAAAAATTTAATTCCTATGCCATCAATATACCCAAAAACGTAGGTAGCATTTTGCCTTTGCATGATGATGAATATTTTTCTATAACTCCTCATATGAAAAGTACTGTTGTTTAAGTGATTTCTGAATGAATTACATAACATTATTAAAAGCAGAAAATTTGGTAGTTCTATGTGAAAGATAATTATATGCATAGTTTATGTTTCCCTCTAACTCTCTCTTTATAGGAAAGGATTTATGAAAATGATTTACAATCTGTGAGTCAATTAATTCAACAGTGGATGCCTAAAAATGGAAAATCGAGGAATCTATCAGTGGCTTAGTCCATGAGGCTGGTTGGCTCAACTCACCTTCATATACACAGAACTCCTCAAGAAGAAGGTTCTATAGTCAATGAAGAAATAGACTTGCTCCCAAAGCGAAAAAGAACAGGCAAAGAGTAAAACATTCCTTCTTCCATGTCCTTGTATAGGTTTCCAGTAGAAGATGAGGCAAAGATGAGTGTTTGGTTTTGCAGTATGAAGATATGGATTAAAGTTATATTTTTCAGCTTTATAGATCCAGAAGAGAAGTAGAGAAGACTATTTCAAACAAGCAAGAGTACTTTACAATTGTGTCCTTAATTTGGGTGTTTTGCTTAATTCCATATGCAGTCAAGTTAAAAACCAAGAGTCATGATCACACCTCTTTTCAGCTTGAAAGATAATCATATCTCCTCTTTACATTAACTTCCAAATGAAAAGAATAACAGGTCATAGTAATGCCTAAAAATAATTTAATGACGCAGAGTTCAACAGCAGACAAATTACATATTTATCTTGATAATAACTGAAGCTACCATTATATAACTGTCCTTCAAAACCGTCCAGGTTAGAAACAACAAAGTCCAGGTTAGAAACAACTCTCCACCGCCGCTGGGCCACTCCACAACACCTCCCTCATAGGGCAACCCACATTAAGCACAAGGATTCACCTCCCACCTGCTATGTGTATATAGGGTCCCTAGGTCCAGACCAAGCATGCTCCTTATTTGATGGCTCAGTCTCTGCAAGCCCCCTGGGGGCTGGGGCAGCTGTTTCTGTTGGTCTTCTTGTGAGGTTCCTCGCACCTCCAGGGCCTTCCATCTTTTCCCCAACACTTACTCAGGATCGCTAGAGCTCTGCACCTTTCTTAGGTGCAAGTCTGAGCATCTGTCCAAGCTTATTTCTGGCTGGAGTCTCTGAGACAATGGTCAGGTTAGGGTCCAGGCAACCGGGTTTTACAGTCCCAATTCTGGGCGTTCTCAATGTGGTCAAATATCGTCCAACAGAGCCTGATATTCTTCTTCTGTGAGAGGAGCCTCGAGTGTTGGTTCGATCTGCTCCCATGGTACATCTGGGTCCAGAGCGGCTGGTCCCTGTTCCTCTTCCACTGTTCTCGCCAGTTGCTCCAGGAAGAGCTGGACAGGGCAGGAGTTGCTGGATTCTGGGTAGGCCTCTGTGAAGAAGGTGAGTTCGGGTCTTGACATCAACGCTTCTGCACACTGGCCTCCTGCAGAACCCGATGTCAACAAGCTGTCGCGGGAAGCCTCCTGCTCAATGCAACACGATGCTCCAGGAGCCCTTTCCGGGCCAGGAGAGGCAGGCAGGTCCTCACCTTTAGCTGTGCTGCCTCCAGCGCTGCCTTTCTGCCTGGCCTTTCTGTTCTGGAACCATATGTGGACGGTGTCCTCAGGCAAACCTGTGCTCAGGGCCAGTTGCACCCTCGTGGCATAGTCTGGGGATGGAGAGATCTCAAAAGCTTGCACTAGCATGCTGATCTGCACTGGACTAAGCCGCGTTCGAGGCCTTCTCCGTTCTGAGGGCGGGCCTCTTGCTTGTTGTACCCTGGCGACCAGCTTTTCAGGAGGCTGTTGGGAGGCTTCATGGCTGGAGCCTGCGGTGGTCTGCTTTGAGGTCTTCCTCGACATGCCAGTTCTATTTCTGCGGTTTTGAAACCACACGCGGATGGAGGACTCTGGAACTCCGAATTCCCTGGCCAGTTCCTGCCTGGTCCTGAAGCTCGGGTAAGGTGTCTTGGCGAAAACTGAGAGCAAGACCTCCTTCTGCTTGGCCTGCCAAACAGTCTTTTGACGCCGGGATGTCTTTGCCGTGCTGCAGCCACCCACATCTGCCTGATCTTCCATCCTGCTGAAGACACTTTGACAGGAGTTCTTCCTCTCCAGTGTGTACTCAGAACAACACCCAGGAAAGTGCAGACTATGGCAAATGCGTAAATTAGTCCGCTGCTCACCCTTACATACCGACCTGAAGCCCCACCCACTCCCTCGAGGCCTCCAATTACAGGCCAAACCGTGGAACGCTCTTCTGCTTCCAAACTGTGAAACCCTTCCTTCCTCTTGCGAATTTTCCCATATCCCACCCTAAAGCAGCCTTTCCAGAAACAGTTGGCCTTGTGTTCTACCCAAATTCCACTGCTTAGCTCACAGTACGCACCTGTGTTGGCCCACAAGGAGTTTGAGGGGAGAGTCTAAGGCTCGGCTTCTGATGATCAGGCAAGGAGAAGAGGCATAAGCCAGGAGCAGTCTTTGCCTACTTTAACAAGGTCATTAATTCAGCTCTGGCTGATGCTCAAGGAGGAAAGTGGCTAGAACAGATCTTGCACTCTGCGTGTGCCGTCTGCCTTAAGTTCCTTTGAGCTCCAGTCACCCGGTGTATGATTTCAACAATCTAAATATGGTTAGGACCCTGCAAGTCTAAGCATTTGGGCAAAGAGTAGACTTATCCTGCAGAAAGACTCCTGGAATTATTTCTGAATTTCTCCTTCAGTGGCAGACTACAGAAGGTGTCAACTTCACTCTTGGACCCTCTGGTTCCACCTATTTAGTCCACCATACACTTTGTGCGTGTAGAAGGCAATCTCCCACAGCCTTTCTTGAATGTCTGATGGAGGCATACAGCTGGTTTACAACCTATGACCCTACCTCAGATGAGTGTAAGCCAATGGTGACTATAATCTTTATAGACCAGTCAGCCAGAGATATTTGTAGAAAGCTCCAGAAAATAAAGGGTTTACAGGACAAGTCGTTGAAGGATTTAGTGCAGGTGGCAGAAAAGGTTTTAGACAGCTGGGAGATGGAAGAAGAGAAAGAGGAAAGAAAGCAGAAAGAGCAGGAAGTGAGAGAAAGAGAAAGGAAAAGAGGCAAGACAGAAAGTTGACTAAGATCCTGGCCACTGTAGTGCAGTCATAATGATAGGGAGAGAGTTCCTGGAAATCAGAGGGGCCCTCTGTCTAAGGAATAGTATGCCTATTGCAAGGAGAAAGGACACTGGATCAAGAATTGTCCCAAAAGAAAATTGAAGCCCTACACCGGGACCTGGCACACTTCTGGGCCACCAATCCCCAGGTAACTCTTTTCTGATATGTGGATCATATACTATTAGCTGCAGATTATAAAGAAACCTTACTTGAATCCACAGATCAGCTGTTGCAAGAGCTGGGTGACCTTGGCTATAGACTGTCGGCGAAAAATGCTCATCTCTGCAGGAAACAGGTCAGTTAAGAGGTGGCTATCGGAGGCTAGAAAAGAGACTGTATTTTATATTCCCCCTTCATGGACTACTGAACAACTGAGGGAAATTTTAAGTAAAGAAGTATTTGCCAAGATGGCAGCCCCTCTGTATCCCCTTACAAAGGGCATTGATTCTTGCATCTGGGGAAAGGATGAACAAGCTGCATTTGATAATATCAAACAAGCCTTAATGTCTGCCCCAGCTTTGGTACTCAGATTGTGACCAAAACCTTCCATCTCTATGTGGCCGAGAATCAGGGAATGGCCAACAGATGCTAACACAGTAAATTGGACCCTGGAAGAGACTAGTAGCCTATCTATCCAAAAACCTTGATTCAGCAGTGGCAGGATGGCCAACCTGCCTGTGAATAATAGCAGCAGTGGCGGCACTAGTAAACGATGCAGACAAACTGACTGTGGGACAGGACCTCACCATCTATGCTCGTCTTGCCCCTGAGAGTGTCATAAGGCAGCCAACTGATCGCTGGCTCACGAACACCTGTATGACATAATACCAGGCTTTGCTATTGAATAAAGGTAGAGTCACCCTTGCCCTGGCTATGGAGCTAAACCCTGCCACCTTATTGTAGGATCCAGAAATCCAGACCATGGAGCATGATTTGCAGGTTCTAGCAAAGGAACAGGGATGGCGAAAGGACTTGAAAGAGCAACCAATTCCTGATGCGGAGGTGACATACTATATGGATGGGAGCAGTTTTTTGTAGAACGGAAAGAGAAAGGCAGAGGCAGTGGTGGTAAATGGACATAAGGTATTCTGGGCCCAGGTGTTGCCGGAGGGCACATCTGTTCAGGGAGCTGAATCGATTGTTTTAATCCAAGCATTAACTCTGGAAAAGGGTAAAAAGACAAGCATCTACACTGATAGTTGGTTCACCTTACCAACAGCCCATGTACATGGGGCCATCTATCAGCAGAGAGGCCTGCTAACATCAGCCGGTAAAGAGATAAAAAATAAAAAATGAGATTCTGGCTTTGGTCAATGCCCTGTTGCTGCCCGACAAGGTAAGCATTATTCATTTCCCGGGACAGCAGAAGGGGACTTCCAGGGCAGCAAAGGGGGATAACATGGCCAATCGGGAGGCTAAAGCAGCTGCTAGAGGAAACTCTGTCCTGGTGGTACTAACTGCTGAACTGCCCAGAGAAGAATGACTAAACTACTCAGAAAGTGACTTAAAGTTAATATGGCAAAAAAAAAAAAAAAAAAAGGGGATATTTGACACCGACGTGGGGGCATGGATTAACTCCAAAGGTAAGATCATTCTACCCCAGGAAGATGCTGAGAGATTAATAACTCAGATGTATAAATGGATTCACTTGAAGGCAAAGAAATTGCCTAAGTTGTCCGCCAATCCCAGTCCCTAATACTAAACCTCACCCCCTTGAGTGAGTGAGTGACTAGGGCGTGTGAACCTTGCCAGAGTGTAAACATAGGTAAGAATTTCCAGAGCCCAGGGAAGTGGCTGAGAGGAACTGTGGCAGCCTTTTTGGAGTATATGGCAAATTTTGAGTTAATGGCCTCTGAGCAGTGGAACGCTGCCTATTGGCTTTGGCTATTTTCCAAAGTCCAGTTTCTTATAAACTGACCTTGGTGGTCCTACAGCAGACTGCTCTGACCCTGAGAAACTGTGTGCAACCATAGTAACCAGACAGCAGGCTCTGTGTAACCTTGAGTGAGCTCTCCTATGTTCTGACCAAGTAAAGCTCCTACATGAGAAACTGCTTGTACTTTTCTGCCTACTTAAGTGTTAACCTGACGTCCATTAAATCAACACCTGGATAAGCATGTAGACTTGGTGTCCTTCTCTGTGTCACCCGGTCTCTCTCTTTCTCCCAGCCCTCTCTCAGGTGGTATTCAGCTGTCACTGCTGGCCAGTGACAAGGAACTAGACCTGGAATGCATTGGGAAGTGGATTTCACTGAAAGTAAACCACCCAGGTACAGCAATAAATATCTCCTGGTTTTTGTAGACACTTTCTCAGGATGGGTGGAAGCTTTTCCCACAAAGAAAGAAACCTCCCTGGTCATGGCCAAAAAGATTCTGGAAGACATTTTTCCTCGGTTTGGTATTCCAAAGGTAATTGGGTCAGACAATGGGTCAACCTTCATTGCTCAGTTAAGCCAGGAGGTGGCCAGGTTTCTGGGGCTTGACTGTAAGTTACATTGTGCTTATAGACCCCAAAGTTCAGGACATTTAGAGAGAACGAATAGAACTCTCAAAGAGATTCTCACCAAGTTGAACATGGAGACTGGCGGTGACAGGGCAGTGCTCCTTCCCTTGGCCCTCTTTAGGGTCAGAAATACTCTCTCCATATAGGTTTAACACCCTTCGAACTACTATATGGGTTTCTGTTCCCTGACTCTTCTTGGGTACCCCCTTGATAAAACTAGTGGTAAATCTGACTTGTACAGGCTGAAAGAATTGCAGCTTATTCAGAAAGAAATTTGGAGCAAGGTTGGCAGTGCATATGTGCCTGGGTCCTTTTAGGTGCCCCATCAGTTCCACGTTGAAGATCTGGTATATGTGCAGTGACATGGCAGCCAGAATCTGGAACCTCAGTTGAAGGGTCCTTATTACATCTTCCTCACCACGCCAACTGCCGTCAAAATAGAGGGCATCATAGCTTGAATCCACGTGTCACATGTTAAGCCGGCTTTTCATCAACCTGCAACACCTGGAAACTCCAAGCCTCCAGCTACCGGCTGAAACTGAAACTCATCAGGGACAATAAACTCTCAGACAAGAACTCCCCTTTTTCTGGGAAAGTATAAGTGCAGTTCAGGTCCTGATGCTCCAGAAAGAGTATCAACCTCTCCATGAGGTTGATCCACAATTTTAGGGTTAAAATTGAGGCAAAAAAGGGGGGGTGAGAGACCACCTGGGAATGAGAAAAACAACAGTGATTATTTGAATTGAAGTCAGGTGTAGATAACTCTTGAAGGAAAGGGTCAACTGTTCTGAGAACAACTATCTACAACCACCTGTAAACTATCTATAACCAGCTGTATACTACCTAAAACCAGGTGTAAACTATCTTCATGCTATTCTTGCTGAACAATCAATGTATAGAGCAAAAGTGGTTTCAATTTCAGGTATAAAACCCTGTCCTTTGCATATTTAGGGCTGTCTCCTGTCTTTGTAGGGGGACCCTATAGAAATTGGAATAAAACTCTTGCTTTTGCCTCAAGTTGTGGTCTATGAGTGTTCCTGGGAAGTGCACAATCCTGAGCTCCTGAGCAGTGAGACTCCAGGTCTAACAACATGAAACTAAAACGCTTTTGCCATCCATTCTTTAGGTGGTGAAGCAGCTTATAAAATGGGAAACCACTGTTCCAGCTATGCAACAGACAGGTTTATATCTAGACCATTCAAAGAAGTCATAAAATGTAAACATGAAGAAACAAACAAACAAACAATCTAGAAAAGATCATCCTGAGTGAGGTATCTCAGAAGCAGAAAGACATACACGGTATATACTCGATTTTAAGTGGAGGCTAGACCTATAATATAGGATAAACATACTAAAATCTATAAAAAGATAAACAAGAAAGAGGACCTGGGATAAGATGATCAATCCTCACGTAGAAAGACAAATGGGATGGACATAGGAGAAAACAAGAAACAGGACCCTAGCCTACCACAGAGGACCTGGGAAAGACTCTACCTAGTAGTATATCAAAGCAGGTGCTGAGACTCATAACCAAACCTTGGGCAGAGCACAGGGAATCATATAAAAAAAGGGGGAGTTAGTGTGACCTGGAGAGGGCAGGAACTCCACAAGGACCAAATATATCAGGGCACAGGGGTCTTTTATGAGACTGTATCTCCAACCAAGGACAATGTACGCATAGAACCTAGCACCCCTGCTCAAATATAGTCCATGTTAGCTCTGTCTCCAAGTGGGTACCATACAAAGTGGAACAGGGACTATTACAGACATGAACTCAATGGCTGGCTCTTTGACTTCCCCCCTCACAAGGCAGGATCAGATTTGCTAGGCCACAGAGGAGGACATTGCAGCAAACCTGATGAAGCCTGATAATCTAGGGTCAGTTGGAACAGGCAGAAGCCCTCGCCTATCAGTAGACTTGGAAAGGTGTAGGTAGTAGATGAGGGAAGGAGGGTAGGAAAGGGAGGGAATGAGGGGACTGGTCTACAGCTTGGATACAAAGTTAATAAACTGTATCTAATATTAAAAAAAAAGTAAAAAGTAAAAAAGTGGAACATAAAACAAAGTTCCTAAAGATGAAACACAAAATGCTGACAGTTTTTTGTTTCTTTGAAAACAGAATTTTTTTTCTGAACAATTTTCCTGTCCCAGGCTCTCTTTATAGAACAACCTGTGCTTGAACGCACAGAGATCCACCTACCTTTAACTTCCTGAGTGCTAGGAATGCAGGCGCTCACCAACAGCCCTAGGTGCTGACAGTTTATTTAGTTTTAGCATTTTATTTTTGTTGTTGTTTCATGCACTACATCTGAACTGCAGTTTCCTCTTCCTCCACTCCTCCCAGACACAATCTATCCACCACTACTCTGCCCAACTCTGCCCAGCTCACCTCTCCTTCATCCACTGCTTTTTTTCCATTTATTTTATTTTCAATGAAAAAAAAAATGTGATGGCATAGCAAGTTATAATAAAACTAGGAACAATCCCTCACATCAGAGTTGGTCAAAGCAATACATGAGGAGAGAAAGTGTAGCTAAAGCAGGAAAAAGAGTCAGAGACACCCCCATTCTCACTGTTGGAAGTCCCTCAGCGAAATCAGGATAATAATCATAAGGTGTATGCCAACAACCTAGCTCACAAGACTCATAGAATGTTTATGTTTTTGTCCTTCAGTCTCTGATCCCCTATGAACTCAGTTGACTCAGTGGGCCATGTGCTTGTTGTGTCCTTAATATCTCTGGTTCCTACAATACATATTCCCTCATTTGTGGGGTTCCCCTGGATACATCATTGTGTTTGGATAAGGGTCTCTGCATCTGTTCCCATGAGATGCCTCGTGATGTCTCTCTGATGACAATTGGGCTAGGCACTCATCAATGATTATAGCATAGTATCTTTCATTGTCACTTTTTGTCTGTCATGTTTACAGATATCGTGTGTCTCTAGGTTATCTTGACTCTGGTTCATGGTCATCCAGGCAGTGTCAGGCATGGACTTCCCCTCATTGTGTGGGCCTCAATGTGTTTTCTGGAGTGTATTTCACATTATTGGGTTGGGGTTTTCCTTCTAGTATCTTCTGTAGGGCTGGATGGCTGCATATATACAGGGTATAGTAGTCTGGGTTGGCATCGGTGGTCTCTTCGTGTCTGCATATCCATCCAAGCCCTTCTGGCTTTCATAGTCTCTGCTGAGAATTCTAGTGTGATTCGGATAGGTCTACTCATTATTTGAATGCTATTTTGGTATTAGCAGTGTCATGCATAGAACAGTTAATTTTCATGGTGTCATCCCCATATAAAATAGAATCTCTGTAACCTGAGAAAATAAAAAATGAACACACTATAATGTGTGTTGAGTGAATTAAGACGAAGAAGGGACTAATTTGAGGTAAAAATAAACTATATATAAATGCTGCAAAAAATTAAAATACTTGTAATTCAATTATGATATTTTAGAATATAACTGCATCAAAAAATTTAATTCCTATGCCATCAATATACCCAAAAATGTAGGTAGCATTTTGCCTTTGCATGATGATGAATATTTTTCTATAACTCCTCATATGAAAAGTACTGTTGTTTAAGTGATTTCTGAATGAATTACATAACATTATTAAAAGCAGAAAATTTGGTAGTTCTATGTGAAAGATAATTATATGCATAGTTTATGTTTCCCTCTAACTCTCTCTTTATAGGAAAGGATTTATGAAAATGATTTACAATCTGTGAGTCAATTAATTCAACAGTGGATGCCTAAAAATGGAAAATCGAGGAATCTATCAGTGGCTTAGTCCATGAGGCTGGTTGGCTCAACTCACCTTCATATACACAGAACTCCTCAAGAAGAAGGTTCTATAGTCAATGAAGAAATAGACTTGCTCCCAAAGCGAAAAAGAACAGGCAAAGAGTAAAACATTCCTTCTTCCATGTCCTTGTATAGGTTTCCAGTAGAAGATGAGGCAAAGATCAGTGGTTGGTTTTGCAGTATGAAGATATGGATTAAAGTTATATTTTTCAGCTTTATAGATCCAGAAGAGAAGTAGAGAAGACTATTTCAAACAAGCAAGAGTACTTTACAATTGTGTCCTTAATTTGGGTGTTTTGCTTAATTCCATATGCAGTCAAGTTAAAAACCAAGAGTCATGATCACACCTCTTTTCAGCTTGAAAGATAATCATATCTCCTCTTTACATTAACTTCCAAATGAAAAGAATAACAGGTCATAGTAATGCCTAAAAATAATTTAATGACGCAGAGTACAACAGCAGACAAATTACATATTTATCTTGATAATAACTGAAGCTAACATTATATAACTGTCCTTCAAAACCGTCCAGGTTAGAAACAACAAAGTCCAGGTTAGAAACAACTCTCCACCGCCGCTGGGCCACTCCACAACACCTCCCTCATAGGGCAACCCACATTAAGCACAAGGATTCACCTCCCACCTGCTATGTGTATATAGGGTCCCTAGGTCCAGACCAAGCATGCTCCTTATTTGATGGCTCAGTCTCTGCAAGCCCCCTGGGGGCTGGGGCAGCTGTTTCTGTTGGTCTTCTTGTGAGGTTCCTCGCACCTCCAGGGCCTTCCATCTTTTTCCCAACACTTACTCAGGATCGCTAGAGCTCTGCACCTTTCTTAGGTGCAAGTCTGAGCATCTGTCCAAGCTTATTTCTGGCTGGAGTCTCTGAGACAATGGTCAGGTTAGGGTCCAGGCAACCGGGTTTTACAGTCCCAATTCTGGGCGGTCTCAATGTGGTCAAATATCGTCCAACAGAGCCTGATATTCTTCTTCTGTGAGAGGAGCCTCGAGTGTTGGTTCGATCTGCTCCCATGGTACATCTGGGTCCAGAGCGGCTGGTCCCTGTTCCTCTTCCACTGTTCTCGCCAGTTGCTCCAGGAAGAGCTGGACAGGGCAGGAGTTGCTGGATTCTGGGTAGGCCTCTGTGAAGAAGGTGAGTTCGGGTCTTGACATCAACGCTTCTGCACACTGGCCTCCTGCAGAACCCGATGTCAACAAGCTGTCGCGGGAAGCCTCCTGCTCAATGCAACACGATGCTCCAGGAGCCCTTTCCGGGCCAGGAGAGGCAGGCAGGTCCTCACCTTTAGCTGTGCTGCCTCCAGCGCGGCCTTTCTGCCTGGCCTTTCTGTTCTGGAACCATATGTGGACGGTGTCCTCAGGCAAACCTGTGCTCAGGGCCAGTTGCACCCTCGTGGCATAGTCTGGGGATGGAGAGATCTCAAAAGCTTGCACTAGCATGCTGATCTGCGCTGGACTAAGCCGCGTTCGAGGCCTTCTCCGTTCTGAGGGCGGGCCTCTTGCTTGTTGTACCCTGGCGACAAGCTTTTCAGGAGGCTGTTGGGAGGCTTCATGGCTGGAGCCTGCGGTGGTCTGCTTTGAGGTCTTCCTCGACATGCCAGTTCTATTTCTGCGGTTTTGAAACCACACGCGGATGGAGGACTCTGGAACTCCGAATTCCCTGGCCAGTTCCTGCCTGGTCCTGAAGCTCGGGTAAGGTGTCTTGGCGAAAACTGAGAGCAAGACCTCCTTCTGCTTGGCCTGCCAAACAGTCTTTTGACGCCGGGATGTCTTTGCCGTGCTGCAGCCACCCACATCTGCCTGATCTTCCATCCTGCTGAAGACACTTTGACAGGAGTTCTTCCTCTCCAGTGTGTACTCAGAACAACACCCAGGAAAGTGCAGACTATGGCAAATGCGTAAATTAGTCCGCTGCTCACCCTTACATACCGACCTGAAGCCCCACCCACTCCCTCGAGGCCCCCAATTACAGGCCAAACCGTGGAACGCTCTTCTGCTTCCAAACTGTGAAACCCTTCCTTCCTCTTGCGAATTTTCCCATATCCCACCCTAAAGCAGCCTTTCCAGAAACAGTTGGCCTTGTGTTCTACCCAAATTCCACTGCTTAGCTCACAGTACGCACCTGTGTTGGCCCACAAGGAGTTTGAGGGGAGAGTCTAAGGCTCGGCTTCTGATGATCAGGCAAGGAGAAGAGGCATAAGCCAGGAGCAGTCTTTGCCTACTTTAACAAGGTCATTCATTCAGCTCTGGCTGATGCTCAAGGAGGAAAGTGGCTAGAACAGATCTTGCACTCTGCGTGTGCCATCTGCCTTAAGTTCCTTTGAGCTCCAGTCACCCGGTGTATGATTTCAACAATCTAAATATGGTTAGGACCCTGCAAGTCTAAGCATTTGGGCAAAGAGTAGACTTATCCTGCAGAAAGACTCCTGGAATTATTTCTGAATTTCTCCTTCAGTGGCAGACTACAGAAGGTGTCAACTTCACTCTTGGACCCTCTGGTTCCACCTATTTAATCCACCATACACTTTGTGCGTGTAGAAGGCAATCTCCCACAGCCTTTCTTGAATGTCTGATGGAGGCATACAGCTGGTTTACAACCTATGACCCTACCTCAGATGAGTGTAAGCCAATGGTGACTATAATCTTTATAGACCAGTCAGCCAGAGATATTTGTAGAAAGCTCCAGAAAATAAAGGGTTTACAGGACAAGTCGTTGAAGGATTTAGTGCAGGTGGCAGAAAAGGTTTTAGACAGCTGGGAGATGGAAGAAGAGAAAGAGGAAAGAAAGCAGAAAGAGCAGGAAGTGAGAGAAAGAGAAAGGAAAAGAGGCAAGACAGAAAGTTGACTAAGATCCTGGCCACTGTAGTGCAGTCATAATGATAGGGAGAGAGTTCCTGGAAATCAGAGGGGCCCTCTGTCTAAGGAATAGTATGCCTATTGCAAGGAGAAAGGACACTGGATCAAGAATTGTCCCAAAAGAAAATTGAAGCCCTACACCGGGACCTGGCACACTTCTGGGCCACCAATCCCCAGGTAACTCTTTTCTGATATGTGGATCATATACTATTAGCTGCAGATTATAAAGAAACCTTACTTGAATCCACAGATCAGCTGTTGCAAGAGCTGGGTGACCTTGGCTATAGACTGTCGGCGAAAAATGCTCATCTCTGCAGGAAACAGGTCAGTTAAGAGGTGGCTATCGGAGGCTAGAAAAGAGACTGTATTTTATATTCCCCCTTCATGGACTACTGAACAACTGAGGGAAATTTTAAGTAAAGAAGTATTTGCCAAGATGGCAGCCCCTCTGTATCCCCTTACAAAGGGCATTGATTCTTGCATCTGGGGAAAGGATGAACAAGCTGCATTTGATAATATCAAACAAGCCTTAATGTCTGCCCCAGCTTTGGTACTCAGATTGTGACCAAAACCTTCCATCTCTATGTGGCCGAGAATCAGGGAATGGCCAACAGATGCTAACACAGTAAATTGGACCCTGGAAGAGACTAGTAGCCTATCTATCCAAAAACCTTGATTCAGCAGTGGCAGGATGGCCAACCTGCCTGTGAATAATAGCAGCAGTGGCGGCACTAGTAAACGATGCAGACAAACTGACTGTGGGACAGGACCTCACCATCTATGCTCGTCTTGCCCCTGAGAGTGTCATAAGGCAGCCAACTGATCGCTGGCTCACGAACACCTGTATGACATAATACCAGGCTTTGCTATTGAATAAAGGTAGAGTCACCCTTGCCCTGGCTATGGAGCTAAACCCTGCCACCTTATTGTAGGATCCAGAAATCCAGACCATGGAGCATGATTTGCAGGTTCTAGCAAAGGAACAGGGATGGCGAAAGGACTTGAAAGAGCAACCAATTCCTGATGCGGAGGTGACATACTATATGGATGGGAGCAGTTTTTTGTAGAACGGAAAGAGAAAGGCAGAGGCAGTGGTGGTAAATGGACATAAGGTATTCTGGGCCCAGGCGTTGCCGGAGGGCACATCTGTTCAGGGAGCTGAATCGATTGTTTTAATCCAAGCATTAACTCTGGAAAAGGGTAAAAAGACAAGCATCTACACTGATAGTTGGTTCACCTTACCAACAGCCCATGTACATGGGGCCATCTATCAGCAGAGAGGCCTGCTAACATCAGCCGGTAAAGAGATAAAAAATAAAAAATGAGATTCTGGCTTTGGTCAATGCCCTGTTGCTGCCCGACAAGGTAAGCATTATTCATTTCCCGGGACAGCAGAAGGGGACTTCCAGGGCAGCAAAGGGGGATAACATGGCCAATCGGGAGGCTAAAGCAGCTGCTAGAGGAAACTCTGTCCTGGTGGTACTAACTGCTGAACTGCCCAGAGAAGAATGACTAAACTACTCAGAAAGTGACTTAAAGTTAATATGGCAAAAAAAAAAAAAAAAAAAAAAGGGGATATTTGACACCGACGTGGGGGCATGGATTAACTCCAAAGGTAAGATCATTCTACCCCAGGAAGATGCTGAGAGATTAATAACTCAGATGTATAAATGGATTCACTTGAAGGCAAAGGAATTGCCTAAGTTGTCCGCCAATCCCAGTCCCTAATACTAAACCTCACCCCCTTGAGTGAGTGAGTGACTAGGGCGTGTGAACCTTGCCAGAGTGTAAACATAGGTAAGAATTTCCAGAGCCCAGGGAAGTGGCTGAGAGGAACTGTGGCAGCCTTTTTGGAGTATATGGCAAATTTTGAGTTAATGGCCTCTGAGCAGTGGAACGCTGCCTATTGGCTTTGGCTATTTTCCAAAGTCCAGTTTCTTATAAACTGACCTTGGTGGTCCTACAGCAGACTGCTCTGACCCTGAGAAACTGTGTGCAACCATAGTAACCAGACAGCAGGCTCTGTGTAACCTTGAGTGAGCTCTCCTATGTTCTGACCAAGTAAAGCTCCTACATGAGAAACTGCTTGTACTTTTCTGCCTACTTAAGTGTTAACCTGACGTCCATTAAATCAACACCTGGATAAGCATGTAGACTTGGTGTCCTTCTCTGTGTCACCCGGTCTCTCTCTTTCTCCCAGCCCTCTCTCAGGTGGTATTCAGCTGTCACTGCTGGCCAGTGACAAGGAACTAGACCTGGAATGCATTGGGAAGTGGATTTCACTGAAAGTAAACCACCCAGGTACAGCAATAAATATCTCCTGGTTTTTGTAGACACTTTCTCAGGATGGGTGGAAGCTTTTCCCACAAAGAAAGAAACCTCCCTGGTCATGGCCAAAAAGATTCTGGAAGACATTTTTCCTCAGTTTGGTATTCCAAAGGTAATTGGGTCAGACAATGGGTCAACCTTCATTGCTCAGTTAAGCCAGGAGGTGGCCAGGTTTCTGGGGCTTGACTGTAAGTTACATTGTGCTTATAGACCCCAAAGTTCAGGACATTTAGAGAGAACGAATAGAACTCTCAAAGAGATTCTCACCAAGTTGAACATGGAGACTGGCGGTGACAGGGCAGTGCTCCTTCCCTTGGCCCTCTTTAGGGTCAGAAATACTCTCTCCATATAGGTTTAACACCCTTCGAACTACTATATGGGTTTCTGTTCCCTGACTCTTCTTGGGTACCCCCTTGATAAAACTAGTGGTAAATCTGACTTGTACAGGCTGAAAGAATTGCAGCTTATTCAGAAAGAAATTTGGAGCAAGGTTGGCAGTGCATATGTGCCTGGGTCCTTTTAGGTGCCCCATCAGTTCCACGTTGAAGATCTGGTATATGTGCAGTGACATGGCAGCCAGAATCTGGAACCTCAGTTGAAGGGTCCTTATTACATCTTCCTCACCACGCCAACTGCCGTCAAAATAGAGGGCATCATAGCTTGAATCCACGTGTCACATGTTAAGCCGGCTTTTCATCAACCTGCAACACCTGGAAACTCCAAGCCTCCAGCTACCGGCTGAAACTGAAACTCATCAGGGACAATAAACTCTCAGACAAGAACTCCCCTTTTTCTGGGAAAGTATAAGTGCAGTTCAGGTCCTGATGCTCCAGAAAGAGTATCAACCTCTCCATGAGGTTGATCCACAATTTTAGGGTTAAAATTGAGGCAAAAAGGGGGGGGTGAGAGACCCCCTGGGAATGAGAAAAACAACAGTGATTATTTGAATTGAAGTCAGGTGTAGATAACTCTTGAAGGAAAGGGTCAACTGTTCTGAGAACAACTATCTACAACCACCTGTAAACTATCTATAACCAGCTGTATACTACCTAAAACCAGGTGTAAACTATCTTCATGCTATTCTTGCTGAACAATCAATGTATAGAGCAAAAGTGGTTTCAATTTCAGGTATAAAACCCTGTCCTTTGCATATTTAGGGCTGTCTCCTGTCTTTGTAGGCGGACCCTATAGAAATTGGAATAAAACTCTTGCTTTTGCCTCAAGTTGTGGTCTATGAGTGTTCCTGGGAAGTGCACAATCCTGAGCTCCTGAGCAGTGAGACTCCAGGTCTAACAACATGAAACTAAAATGCTTTTGCCATCCATTCTTTAGGTGGTGAAGCAGCTTATAAAATGGGAAACCACTGTTCCAGCTATGCAACAGACAGGTTTATATCTAGACCATTCAAAGAAGTCATAAAATGTAAACATGAAGAAACAAACAAACAAACAATCCAGAAAAGATCATCCTGAGTGAGGTATCTCAGAAGCAGAAAGACATACACGGTATATACTCGATTTTAAGTGGAGGCTAGACCTATAATATAGGATAAACATACTAAAATCTATAAAAAGATAAACAAGAAAGAGGACCTGGGATAAGATGATCAATCCTCACGTAGAAAGACAAATGGGATGGACATAGGAGAAAACAAGAAACAGGACCCTAGCCTACCACAGAGGACCTGGGAAAGACTCTACCTAGTAGTATATCAAAGCAGGTGCTGAGACTCATAACCAAACCTTGGGCAGAGCACAGGGAATCATATAAAAAAAGGGGGAGTTAGTGTGACCTGGAGAGGGCAGGAACTCCACAAGGACCAAATATATCAGGGCACAGGGGTCTTTTATGAGACTGTATCTCCAACCAAGGACAATGTACGCATAGAACCTAGCACCCCTGCTCAAATATAGTCCATGTTAGCTCTGTCTCCAAGTGGGTACCATACTAAGTGGAACAGGGACTATTACAGACATGAACTCAATGGCTGGCTCTTTGACTTCCCCCCTCACAAGGCAGGATCAGATTTGCTAGGCCACAGAGGAGGACATTGCAGCAAACCTGATAATGCCTGATAATCTAGGGTCAGTTGGAACAGGCAGAAGCCCTCGCCTATCAGTAGACTTGGAAAGGTGTAGGTAGTAGATGAGGGAAGGAGGGTAGGAAAGGGAGGGAATGAGGGGACTGGTCTACAGCTTGGATACAAAGTTAATAAACTGTATCTAATATTAAAAAAAATAAAAAGTAAAAAAGTGGAACATAAAACAAAGTTCCTAAAGGTGAAACACAAAATGCTGACAGTTTTTTGTTTCTTTGAAAACAGAATTTTTTTTCTGAACAATTTTCCTGTCCCAGGCTCTCTTTATAGAACAACCTGTGCTTGAACGCACAGAGATCCACCTACCTTTAACTTCCTGAGTGCTAGGAATGCAGGCGCTCACCAACAGCCCTAGGTGCTGACAGTTTATTTAGTTTTAGCATTTTATTTTTGTTGTTGTTTCATGCACTACATCTGAACTGCAGTTTCCTCTTCCTCCACTCCTCCCAGACACAATCTATCCACCACTACTCTGCCCAACTCTGCCCAGCTCACCTCTCCTTCATCCACTGCTTTTTTTCCATTTATTTTATTTTCAATGAAAAAAAAAATGTGATGGCATAGCAAGTTATAATAAAACTAGGAACAATCCCTCACATCAGAGTTGGTCAAAGCAATACATGAGGAGAGAAAGTGTAGCTAAAGCAGGAAAAAGAGTCAGAGACACCCCCATTCTCACTGTTGGAAGTCCCTCAGCGAAATCAGGATAATAATCATAAGGTGTATGCCAACAACCTAGCTCACAAGACTCATAGAATGTTTATGTTTTTGTCCTTCAGTCTCTGATCCCCTATGAACTCAGTTGACTCAGTGGGCCATGTGCTTGTTGTGTCCTTAATATCTCTGGTTCCTACAATACATATTCCCTCATTTGTGGGGTTCCCCTGGATACATCATTGTGTTTGGATAAGGGTCTCTGCATCTGTTCCCATGAGATGCCTCGTGATGTCTCTCTGATGACAACTCGGCTAGGCACTCATCAATGATTATAGCATAGTATCTTTCATTGTCACTTTTTGTCTGTCATGTTTACAGATATCGTGTGTCTCTAGGTTATCTTGACTCTGGTTCATGGTCATCCAGGCAGTGTCAGGCATGGACTTCCCCTCATGGTGTGGGCCTCAATGTGTTTTCTGGAGTGTATTTCACATTATTGGGTTGGGGTTTTCCTTCTAGTATCTTCTGTAGGGCTGGATGGCTGCATATATACTGGGTATAGTAGTCTGGGTTGGCATCGGTGGTCTCTTCGTGTCTGCATGATATCCATCCAAGCCCTTCTGGCTTTCATAGTCTCTGCTGAGAATTCTAGTGTGATTCAGATAGGTCTACTCATTATTTGAATGCTATTTTGGTATTAGCAGTGTCATGCATAGAACAGTTAATTTTCATGGTGTCATCCCCATATAAAATAGAATCTCTGTAACCTGAGAAAATAAAAAATGAACACACTATAATGTGTGTTGAGTGAATTAAGACGAAGAAGGGACTAATTTGAGGTAAAAATAAACTATATATAAATGCTGCAAAAAATTAAAATACTTGTAATTCAATTATGATATTTTAGAATATAACTGCATCAAAAAATTTAATTCCTATGCCATCAATATACCCAAAAATGTAGGTAGCATTTTGCCTTTGCATGATGATGAATATTTTTCTATAACTCCTCATATGAAAAGTACTGTTGTTTAAGTGATTTCTGAATGAATTACATAACATTATTAAAAGCAGAAAATTTGGTAGTTCTATGTGAAAGATAATTATATGCATAGTTTATGTTTCCCTCTAACTCTCTCTTTATAGGAAAGGATTTATGAAAATGATTTACAATCTGTGAGTCAATTAATTCAACAGTGGATGCCTAAAAATGGAAAATCGAGGAATCTATCAGTGGCTTAGTCCATGAGGCTGGTTGGCTCAACTCACCTTCATATACACAGAACTCCTCAAGAAGAAGGTTCTATAGTCAATGAAGAAATAGACTTGCTCCCAAAGCGAAAAAGAACAGGCAAAGAGTAAAACATTCCTTCTTCCATGTCCTTGTATAGGTTTCCAGTAGAAGATGAGGCAAAGATCAGTGGTTGGTTTTGCAGTATGAAGATATGGATTAAAGTTATATTTTTCAGCTTTATAGATCCAGAAGAGAAGTAGAGAAGACTATTTCAAACAAGCAAGAGTACTTTACAATTGTGTCCTTAATTTGGGTGTTTTGCTTAATTCCATATGCAGTCAAGTTAAAAACCAAGAGTCATGATCACACCTCTTTTCAGCTTGAAAGATAATCATATCTCCTCTTTACATTAACTTCCAAATGAAAAGAATAACAGGTCATAGTAATGCCTAAAAATAATTTAATGACGCAGAGTACAACAGCAGACAAATTACATATTTATCTTGATAATAACTGAAGCTAACATTATATAACTGTCCTTCAAAACCGTCCAGGTTAGAAACAACAAAGTCCAGGTTAGAAACAACTCTCCACCGCCGCTGGGCCACTCCACAACACCTCCCTCATAGGGCAACCCACATTAAGCACAAGGATTCACCTCCCACCTGCTATGTGTATATAGGGTCCCTAGGTCCAGACCAAGCATGCTCCTTATTTGATGGCTCAGTCTCTGCAAGCCCCCTGGGGGCTGGGGCAGCTGTTTCTGTTGGTCTTCTTGTGAGGTTCCTCGCACCTCCAGGGCCTTCCATCTTTTTCCCAACACTTACTCAGGATCGCTAGAGCTCTGCACCTTTCTTAGGTGCAAGTCTGAGCATCTGTCCAAGCTTATTTCTGGCTGGAGTCTCTGAGACAATGGTCAGGTTAGGGTCCAGGCAACCGGGTTTTACAGTCCCAATTCTGGGCGTTCTCAATGTGGTCAAATATCGTCCAACAGAGCCTGATATTCTTCTTCTGTGAGAGGAGCCTCGAGTGTTGGTTCGATCTGCTCCCATGGTACATCTGGGTCCAGAGCGGCTGGTCCCTGTTCCTCTTCCACTATTCGCACCAGTTGCTCCAGGAAGAGCTGGACAGGGCAGGAGTTGCTGGATTCTGGGTAGGCCTCTGTGAAGAAGGTGAGTTCGGGTCTTGACATCAACGCTTCTGCACACTGGCCTCCTGCAGAACCCGATGTCAACAAGCTGTCGCGGGAAGCCTCCTGCTCAATGCAACACGATGCTCCAGGAGCCCTTTCCGGGCCAGGAGAGGCAGGCAGGTCCTCACCTTTAGCTGTGCTGCCTCCAGCGCAGCCTTTCTGCCTGGCCTTTCTGTTCTGGAACCATATGTGGACGGTGTCCTCAGGCAAACCTGTGCTCAGGGCCAGTTGCACCCTCGTGGCATAGTCTGGGGATGGAGAGATTTCAAAAGCTTGCACTAGCATGCTGAACTGCGCTGGACTAAGCCGCGTTCGAGGCCTTCTCCGTTCTGAGGGCGGGCCTCTTTCTTGTTGTACCCTGGCGACAAGCTTTTCAGGAGGCTGTTGGGAGGCTTCATGGCTGGAGCCTGCGGTGGTCTGCTTTGAGGTCTTCCTCGACATGCCAGTTCTATTTCTGCGGTTTTGAAACCACACGCGGATGGAGGACTCTGGAACTCCGAATTCCCTGGCCAGTTCCTGCCTGGTCCTGAAGCTCGGGTAAGGTGTCTTGGCGAAAACTGAGAGCAAGACCTCCTTCTGCTTGGCCTGCCAAACAGTCTTTTGACGCCGGGATGTCTTTGCCGTGCTGCAGCCACCCACATCTGCCTGATCTTCCATCCTGCTGAAGACACTTTGACAGGAGTTCTTCCTCTCCAGTGTGTACTCAGAACAACACCCAGGAAAGTGCAGACTATGGCAAATGCGTAAATTAGTCCGCTGCTCACCCTTAAATACCGACCTGAAGCCCCACCCACTCCCTCGAAGCCTCCAATTACAGGCCAAACCGTGGAACGCACTTCTGCTTCCAAACTGTGAAACCTTTCCTTCCTCTTGCGAATTTTCCCATATCCCACCCTAAAGCAGCCTTTCCAGAAACAGTTGGCCTTGTGTTCTACCCAAATTCCACTGCTTAGCTCACAGTACGCACCTGTGTTGGCCCACAAGGAGTTTGAGGGGAGAGTCTAAGGCACGGCTTCTGATGATCAGGCAAGGAGAAGAGGCATAAGCCAGGAGCAGTCTTTGCCTACTTTCACAAGGTCATTCATTCAGCTCTGGCTGATGCTCAAGGAGGAACGTGGCTAGAACAAATCTTGCACTCTGCGTGTGCCGTCTGCCTTAAGTTCCTTTGAGCTCCAGTCACCCGGTGTATGATTTCAACAATCTAAATATGGTTAGGACCCTGCAAGTCTAAGCATTTGGGCAAAGAGTAGACTTATCCTGCAGAAAGACTCCTGGAATTATTTCTGAATTTCTCTTTCAGTGGCAGGCCACAGAAGGTGTCAAGTTCCCTCTTGGTTCCCTGCCACGGACCGGCCCAGTCTGGCTCCTGTCTTCCGCGGGAGAACAAGGCTTTAGACAGGGAGACACGGTTTCGGCAAAGAATTGACAGAGACACCTTGATGGTTTTGACTCTGCTGCAACTTTACTGAAATCAAGCTAGTATTTTTATAATGATTTCACAAAAGGCACCTTAAAATTGGCATATTTTCCAGAACATTCAGACTTTCGCCAAGAATACAAAGTTTACATTTTAACTCAAAATGCAATTAAACATAAAGCAGTACCCACAAATAATCTTGGCCTAGAAACTTTTTGATCAGAGCAAACAAAGGAAAAGAAACCTCAAATATAGTTTTATTATTGCTAACCAATGAAGAGGAAAGTCAGGAGCTAAATCAGATGCCTGCCAAAGTTCCTTCTCTATATCAAAATCTAACTACATCTTTGTTAACCCTCCTCCCATATGTCCTGCCCAAGATTTATGATCTTCTCTAGGAACAAGGCACTGAAGGGAGGGGGAAACTCCCGCCAGCTGCACCTCTCATGCTACTATTTCTTAAGAAGGAGCCTATTATTATTTTACTATCCTTAATGCCTATTAATACTAAATTTAATTCATTACTTTTCTTAAACTTATTTTTATTAAAGCCTTTAACAATCTACTAATAATAAATTTCTTTATAAAGTTAATTGTGCTGTTTCAGGTATCACAGGGAAAGATCAAAGAATTTATTATTTTAGCCCCAGAGCCACAACTGAAGAAGCGTAGAAATCTCAGAACACGTCTCTTTTCCAAGTGGGATGAGTTTGCCAGGGACCTTGCAGGGGGCATTATTTCCGAGGAAATCATATCCCCCGCCCTGTAGCTTATGCTACTATGGCGACACTGGCGTGGGTGTGGCAGTTCCTCTGGTTCCACCTATTTAATCCACCATACACTTTGTCCTACTGGAGAAATTTTACAGATTCCTAGAAACTGTATGAACCTTCAGAAGCACACATTGTGGATCCCAAGACTTTTGGGAGAGGATACTGAAGTCATTTCCTTCATTTCAAGGAACAACATTTGTTGCTGCCATTAATTTGGATCTCTGATCATTAGGCACTGTTTTCCAGAACACACAATTTCCGGTACTGCCAAATGTGCCTGTCCTTCCTAAGGGTGCGGCTTTGCCCTAGATGGAGGAGAACAGTAACAGCTGAGAAATTCTAACCCTGCCTTATTTTTGCATCTCATGTTTTACATGTGCCATAATTTTAACTTTTTCCTTGCAGTCGCCATCAACAGTACCTGGGTGTACAATAGATACTGTAGAAGTTATTCTGCTTCTTCCAGAGATCCGCTTTACCATCCCTGAATACACAGGTCCATAAACAGCTGTATTTCCTTTGTAACATAGAAGCCTTGTGGATAGGGTTAGAGGTTTATCTGCAGCCAGATGCAAAGCTGTGCTGCTGCATGCAGTGGTGTGTATCAAGTCTAAAATCCTCAGTTGATATTTTCCTACCTGCCTAGTACCTCATGGCTGCGTGATGGGAGACAGCTCGTATTGTTGCATGAGGGGCCTAAGCCTGACAGGCCCCTCTGTTGGTTTCCTGATGGCAAGAGGTTAGCCTGTATGTCCCTCTTGGGCAGTGATCCCTAGTACAGTGCTTTCCTTTGCCACAGCTGCCATGAAACCCCGGGAACCTTTGCATTCCCTTGGAGCCAGAATCTGCTTGTTCCCTTCTGTGAGTAAAGGGACCACTTGCCTCTGTGTTAACACACCTCCTATTTTGGGTTCTAGAGATTTTAACCTCACAGTTTTTTTTTTTTTTTTTTTTTTGGTAAATGCCTGGATTCACCCAAAATAGCACACCAGGTGTTTTGAGAACTGGGAACTCTAGCTGTAGCTTGTCCTGTGAGGTCGGCATGATGCTCCTGAGAGCCAATAGCAGTTGTCTCTCTTAATCATTCATCTCTTGGGGCCGCTCCTCCTTTTCATGCTCTAAATGCTCTCCTACATGTGGTATTTGCAATATCATGTGCCAATAATTGCATCAGTGTTTATCTGGTGTCAGTCTGTTACTGCCTTCTTTAGAGCTGAACCCAATCTCTGTATGAAGTTGGTGAACAGTCTTCTCCAGGGCCTTGAATTACCTTACTGAATGAGGCAGTTGTTTTGCACAGGCTCCTAAACAGATCCCTGCACCCTTAACACTGCAACATGACATTATTCAGTGACTTCATCATCAGAACAAATGAGGGACCACCTGGGAATGAAAAAAAAAACAACTGTGATAATTTGAATTGAAACCAGGTGCTGATAGCTCTTGAAGGGCAGGGTGAACTGTTCTGAGAAACAACCAGCTGTAAAGTATAGAGCAAAAGTGATCTGATTTTCAGGCATAAAAACCCTGTGCTTTGCATGTTCAGGGTCATGTCCTGTCTTTGGAGGTGCGACCTCTCTCGACAGCAATAAAACCTTTTGCTATTGCATTGAGATGTGGTCTGTGATTGTTCCTGTGAAGGGCGCAATCCTGAGCTCCTGAGCAGTGAGACTCCAGGTCTTACATTTTGGTGCGTTGCCCAGAAAACAGCGTGCCCTTCCTTAACCCTCAACAGACTGGGCTCAGAGGTCGAGCTCGGAACAGGTTAGTCTGATTTCTGGTATACCACTGTTTCTCTTTAGTCACATAACTGGACCTTTTTGGTCGTCTGCTCAGTCACTGCGATAGACATATTTGTCAGAATATCGATTGACTGGGAACTGGAGGACATTCCGGATTCCATTTGGGGAGGCTAGGTCCTGCATGGTCTTCCTCCCATCTGTTTCTCTTCAGAGACAGCTGCCGTGAGGCAGCCTCTCAATCAGAATTCTGTGGTACCACCCAAAAGGGTGTCCTTGTCAAATTGCCCGTCTTGTTCTTTTTGTCTCTATCATTGTTGCTTCTTTGACTTTCTTGATGGATGACTTTATTATAGGACAGGCTGTGACTATCATGTCTTGGAGGTGAGATACAAGGCACATATTTCTTTGAATATGTCCTATTCTCACACCAGCCCACTTGGGATGATTGCCAGCTACTCTTGCAGGCCCTTTTGACTAGTGAGGAAGGAGACGGGTCCTCCTTTAGACAAGAAAGACTGTGCCAGGAATGGACAGGAGGCCTTCCATCCTCCCTAATGAGATTGATGATGGCTTTCCCCTCACCCACCCCAACTGGGATTACAACGTATCCAGATGTAGGGAATACCTGCAGGTCTACCGCCAGACTCTACTATCATGTGTCCATGGGGCCGCTCAAAAGCCCACCATTTTGATGAAGGTAAGAGAGATGGTTCAGGAGCCAGATGAATCTCCCACAGCCTTTCTTCAATGGCTGATGGAGGCATATAGCTGGTATACACCTTATGACCCTACCTCAGATGAGTATAAGGCAATGGTGACTATAATCTTTATAGACCAGTCAGCCAGAGATATTTGTAGAAAACTCCAGAAAATAGAGGGTTTACAGGAAAAGTCATTAAAGGATTTAGTGCAGGTAGCAGAAAAGGTTTTTTACAGCCGGGAGATGAAAGAAGAGAAAGAGGAAAGAAAGCAAAATGAGCAGGAAGTGAGAGAAAGAGAAAGGATAAGAGGCAAGACAGAAAGTTGACTAAGATCCTGGCCACCACAGTGCAGTCATAATGATAGGGAGAGAGTTCCTGGAAATCGGAGGGGCCCTCTGTCTAAGGATCAGTGTGCCTATTGCAAGGAGAAAGGACATTGGATCCAGGATTGTCCCAAATGGAAGATGAAGCCCTACACTTAAACCTGGCGCACCTCCAGGCTACCAATCCCCAGGTAACTCATCTCCAATATGTGGATGATATACTATTAGCAGCAGATTGTAAAGAAAGTTGTTTTGACGCCACCGACCAGCTGTTGCAAGAGATGGGTGAGCTCAGCTACAGCGAAAAACTCCCATCCTGCAGGTCAGTTACCTGGGATATATATTAAAAGCGGGAAAGAGATGGCCTTCGGAGGCTAGAAAAGAGACTGTATTTCACATTCCCCCTCCAGGGACTACTGAACAACTGAGGGAAATTTTCGGTACAGCAGGGTTTTGCTGGCTGTGGATTCCGGGATTTGCCAAGATGGTAGCCCTTCTGCATGCCCTTACAAAGGGCAATGACTCTTTCATCTGGGGAAAGGATGAACAAGCTGCATTTGATAATATCAAACAAGCCTTAATATTGGCTCCTGCATTGGGACTCCCTGATGTAACCAAACCCTTCCATCTCTATGTGGCTGAGAATCAGGGAATGGTCAATGGGGTGCTAACACAGAAAATTGGACCCTGGAAGAGACCGGTAGCCTATCTATCCAAAACACTTGATTCACTAGTGGCAAGATGGCCAACCTGCCTGGAAATAATAGAAGCAGTGGCGGCACTAGTATAACATGCAGACAAACTGACTCTGGGACAGGACCTCACCATCTGTGCTCCTCATGCCCTTGAGAGTGTCATAAGGCAGCCACCTGATTGCTGGCTCATGAATGCCCGCATGACACATTACCAAGCCTTGCTTTTGAATGATGATAGAGTCACCTTTGCCCCGGCTACAGGGCTAAACCCTGCCACCTTATTGCCAGATCCACAAATCCAGGTTCTAGCAGAGGAACAGGGATGGCGAAAGGACATGAAAGATCAGCCTCTGCCCTACTGTGAGATGACATACTATATGGATGGGAGCAGTTTTGGGAGAATGGGAAAAGAAAGGCAATGGCAGCAGTAATAGATGGACATAAGTTAATATGGGTCCAGGCGTTACTGAAGGGCACTTCTGCTCAGCGAGCTGAATTGGTTGCTTTAACACAGGCATTAACTCTGGGAAAGGGTAAAAAGAAACATCTACTCTGATAGTCAGTACACCTTCGCAACAGCCCATGTGCAAGGGACCATCTATCATCAGAGAGGCCTGCTAACATCAGCTGGTAAAGAGATAAAAAATAAAAACGAGATTCTGGCTTTGCTCAATGCCTTGTTGCTGCCTGCCAAGCGAAGCTTTATTCATTTCCCTGGACATCAGAAGGGAACTTCCAGGGCAGCAAAGGGGAATAACATGGCTGATCAAGAGGCTAAAACAGCTGCTAGAGGAAACTGTCCTGGTGGTACTAACTGCTGAACTGCCCAGAGAAGAATGACTAAACTACTCAGAAAGTGACTTAAAGTTAATATGGCAACAACAGGAGATATTTGACACTGACTTGGGGGCATGGATTAACTCCAAAGGTAAGATTATTCTACCCCAGGAAGACACTGAGAGATTAATAACTCAGATGTATAAATGGACTCACTTGAGGGCAAAGAAATTGGCTGAAGTTGCCCACGAATCCCAGTACCAAATACTAAAACTCACCATCCTGAATGAGAGAGTGACTAGGGCATGTGAACCTTGCCAGAGGGTAAACATAGGTAAGAATTTCCAGAGCCCAGGGAAGCAGCTGAGAGGAACTAGACCCAGAATGCATTGGGAAGTGGATTTCAGTGAAATTAAACCAGCCAGGTACGACAATAAATATCTCCTGGTTTTTGTGGACACTTTCTCAAGATGGGAAGAAGCTTTTTCCACAAAGAAAGAAACAACCCTGGTCATGGCCAAAAAGATTCTGGAAGACATTTTTTCCACAGTAAGGTATTCCAAAAGTAATTGTGTCAGACAATGGGCCAGCCTTCGTTGCTCAGGTAAGCCAGGAGGTGGCCAGGTTTCTGGGGCTTGACTCTAAGTTACATTGTGCTTATAGACCCCAAAGTTCAGGACAGGTAGAGAGAATGAATAGACTGTTAAAAGAGAATCTCACCAAATTGACAGTGATGACTGGCAGTGACTGGGTGGTGCTCCTTCCCTTGGCCCTCTTTAGAGTCAGAAATACTCCCTCTGTACAAGGTCTGACTCCATTCAAACTATGATATGGGGTTCCTGCTCCCCTGACTCTTCTTGGGGACCCCCTTGACATCAGTAGTGGTTACTCTGACTTATTGTCCATGCTAAAAGGACTGCAAATTATTCAGAAAGAGATTTGAAGCAAGGATGGCAGTGCATATGCACCTGAGTCCTTGGAGGTGCCCCATCAATCCCAGGTTGGAGATCTGGTATATGTGTCATGACACTGCAGACAAAATCTGGAACCTGGGTGGAAGGGTCCTTATTACCTCCTGCTCAACACCCCAACTGATGTCAAAGTAGAGGGCATCACAGCTCAGGTCCACCTGTGACATGTAAAGCCTGCCCTTCATCAACCTGCAACACCTGGAAAGTCCAAGCCTCCAACAACCTGCTAAAACTGAAACTCATCAAGGACAATAAACTCTCCGACCAGAACTCGCCTTTGTCAGGGAACTTATAAGTGCAGTTCAGTTCCTGATGCTCCAGAGACAGTATCAACCTCTCCCTGACGTTGATCCACAATTTTAGGGTTACAATTGAGGAAAAAAGGGGGGGTGAGGGACAACCTCAGCATGAGAAAAACAACTGTGATTATTTGAATTGAAAAGTCATGTGTAGATAACTCTTGAAGGGAAGGGTCAACTGTTCTGAGAAAAACTATCTACAACCAGCTGTACACGATCTACAACCAGCTGTACACTATCTACAATCAGCTGTACACTATCATACTATTCTTGCTGACCAATCAATGGATACAGCAAAAGTGGTTTGAATTTCAGGTATAAAAACCCTGTGCTTTGCATGTTCAGGGTCATCTCCTGTCTTTGGAGGGGCGACCCTATCACAATTGGAATAAAACTCTTGATTTTGCATTGAGTTGTGGTCTCTGAGTGTTCCTGGGAAGTGCACAATCCTGAGCTCCTGAGCAGTGAGACTCCAGGTCTAACAACAGGAGACTAAAATGCTTTTGCTATCCATTCTTTAGGTGGTGAAGCAGCTTATAAAATGGGAAACCTATTTACCAGCTGTGCAACAGACAGGTTTTTATCTAGTCCATTCAAAGAAATCATGAGATATAAACATAAAGAAACAAAAAAAAAATCTAGAAAAGATCATCCTGAGTAAGGTATCCCAGAAGCAGAAAGACATACATGGTATACACTCACTTTTAAGTGGATGCTAGACCTATAACATAGGAAAAACATACTAAAATCTGTACACCTAAAGATGACAAACAAGAAAGAGGACCTGGGTTAAGATGATCAATCCTCACTTAAAAAAACAAATGGGATGGACATAGGAGAAAACAAGAAACAGGACAGAAGCCTACCACAGAGGCCCTGTGAAAGACTCTACCTAGCAGTGTATCAAAGCAGATGCTGAGACTCATAACCAAACCTTGGGCAGAGCACAGAGAATCATATGAAAGAAGGGGTTGTTTGTGTGACCTGGAAAGGAAAGGAACTCCACAAGAACCAAATATATCAGGGCACAGGGGTCTTCTATGAGACTGTATCTCTACCCAAGGACCATGTATGCATGTAACCTAGCACCCCTGCTCAAATATATCCATGTCAGCTCTGTATCTAAGTGGGTACCATACTAAGTGCAACAGGGACTATTTTGGACATGAACTCAATGGCTGGCTCTTTGACCTCCCCCCTCCCAAGGGAGGATGAGACTTGCTAGGCCACAGAGGAGGACATTACAGCCAGTCCTGATGATACCTGATAAGCTATGGTCAGTTGGAACAGGAGGAGGCCCTTCCCTATCAGTGGACTTGGAAAGGGGTAGGGAGGAGATGAGAGGGTGGGTGGGAAAGGGACGAAATGAGGGACTGGGCTACAGCTAGGATACAAAGTTAAGAAACTGTATCTCATATTAAAAAATAAAAAATTAAAAAAAGTAGGACATAAAACAAAGTTCCTAAAGATGAAACACAAAATGCTGACAGTTTTTTGTTTGTTTGAAGACAGGATTTTTCTGAATAATTTTGGCTGTCCTGGACTCTGTTTGTAGAACAGCCTGTGCTCTCTGTGCTCACAGAGACCCACCTACCTTTAACTTCCTGAGTGCTAGCACTGCAGGTACTCACCAACAGCCCTAGCTGCTGATAGTTTATTTTGTTTTAGCATTTTATTTTTTGTTCTTGCTTCATGCACTACATCCCAACTGCAGTTTCCTGTTCCTCCATTCCTCCTACCCACAATCTATCCACCTCTACTCTGCCCAACTCACCTCTCCTTCAGATCCACTGCTTCTTTATTTTCAATGAAAAAAATTCTGATGGCATAACAAGTTACAATAAGACTAGGAACAATCCCTCACATGAGAGTTGGTCAAAGCAATACATGAGGAAAGTGTAGCTAGAGCAGGAAAAAGAGTCAGAGTCACCCACGGACACACACACACACACTCACTGTTGGAAGTCCCTCAGCAACATCTAAGATGTATGCAGACAACCTAGCTCACAAGACTCATAGAATGTTTGCCTTTTTCTTTCAGTCTCTGTGATCCCCTATGAGCCCAGTTGACTTAGTGAGCCATGTTCTTGTTCTGTCCTTGATATCTCTGATTCCTACAATACATATTCCATCATTTGTGGCGTTCCCCTAGATACATAATTGTGTTTGGCTGTGGTTCTCTGCATCTGCTCCCATCAGATGCCGGGTGATGTCTCTCTGATGACAACTGGGCTAGGCACTCATATATGATTATAGCGGAGTATCTTTCATTGACATTTTTTTGCCTGTCATGTTTATAGATATTGTGTGTCTCTAGGTTATCTTGACTCTGGTTCATGGTCATCCAGGCAGTGTCAGGCATGGACTTCCCCTCATGGTGTGGGCCACAATGTGTTCTCTGGAGTGTATTTAATATTAATGGGTTGGGGTTTTCCTTCTAGTATCTTCTGTAGGGCTGGATGGCTGCATATATACTGGGTATAGTAGTCTGGGTTGGCATCAGTGGTCTCTTAGTGTCTGCATGATATCCATCCAAGCCCTTCTGGCTTTCATAATCTCTGCTGAGAATTCTAGTGTGATTCTGATAGGTCTACTTATTATTTGAATGATGTTTTGGTATTAGCAGTGTCATGCATAGAACAGTTAATTTTCATGATGTCATCCCCATATAAAATAGAATCTCTGTAACCTATGAAAATGAAAAATGAACACACTTTAATGTGTGTTGAGGGAATTAAGACAAAGAAGGGATTAATTTGAGGTAAAAATAAACTATATATAAATGCTGCAAAAAATTAAAATACTTTTAATTCAATTACGATATTTTAGAATATAACTGCATCAAAAAAATTAATTCCTAGTCCATCAATATACCCAAAAAGTTATGTAGCATTTTGATTTTGCATGGTGATGAATATTTTTTCTATAACTCCTCATATGAAAATTACTGTTGTTTAAGTGATTCCTGAATGAATTACATAACATTATTAAAAGCAGAAAATTTGGTAGTTCTATGTGAAAGATAATTATACGCATAGTTTATGTTTCCCTCTAACTCTCTCTTTATAGGAAAAAATTTATGAGAATGATTTACAATCTGTGAGTCAATTAATTCAACAGTGGATGGCTAAAAATGGAAAATCAAGGAATCTATCAGTGGCTTGGTCCATGAGGCTGGTTGGTGCAACTCACCTTCAAATACACTGAAATCCTCAAGAAGAAGGTTCTATAGTCAATGAAGAAATAGACTTGCTACCAAAGCGAAAAAGAACAGGCAAAGAGTAAAACATTCCTTCTTCCATGTCCTTGTATAGGTTTCCAGTAGAAGATGAGGCAAAGGTGAGTGGTTGGTTTTGCAGTATGAAGATATGGATTAAAGGTGTGTTTTTCAGCCTTATAGATCCAGAAGAGAAGTAGAGAAGACTACTTCAAATAAGGAAGAGTACTTCACAATTGTGTCCTTAATTTAGGTGTTTTGCTTAATTCCACATGCAGTCAAGTTAAAAACCAAGACTCATGATCACACCTCTTTTCAGCTTGAAAGATAATCATATCTCCTCTTTACATTAACTTCCAAATGAAAACAATAACCAGGTCATAGTAATGCCTAAAAGTAATTTAATGATGCAGAGTACAATAACAGACAAATTACATATTTATACTCATCATAATTGAAGCTAACATGATATAACTGTCCTTCAAAAACCGTCCAGGTTAGAAACAACAAAGTCCAGGCTAGAAACAACTTTCCACCGCCGCTGTGCCACTCCACAACACCTCCCTCATAGGGCAACCCACATTAAGCCCAAGGATTCACCTCCCACCTGCTACGTGTGTGCAGGGTCCTTAGGTCCAGACCAAGCATGCTCCTTATTTGATGTCTCAGTTTCTGCAAGCCCCCTGGGGTCTGGGTCACCTGTTTCTGTTGGTCTTCTTGTGAGGTTCCTCGCACCTCCAGGGCCTTCCATCTTTTTCCCAACACTTACTCAGGATCGCTAGAGCTCTGCACCTTTCATAGGTGCAAGCCTGAGCATCTGTCCAAGCTCATTTCTGGCTGGAGTCTCTGAGACAATGGTCAGGTGAGGGTCCAAGCAACAGAGTTTTACAGTCCTAATTCTAGGGGTTACCAATGGGGTCAAATATCATACAACAGAGACTGATATTCTTCTTCCGTGAGAGGAGCCTCAAGTGTTGGTTCGATCTGCTCTCATGGGTCATCTGGGTCCAGAGCAGCTGGTACCTGTTCCTTGACTTCCGCTGTACTCAGCAGTTGATCCAGGAAAAGCTGTGCAGGGCAGGAGTTGCTGGGTTCTGGGTAGGCCTCTGTGGAGAAGGCGAGCTCGGATGTTGGCATCAACGTTTCTCCATACTCGCCTCCTGCAGAACCCGGTGTCAACAAGCTGTCGCGGGAAGCCTCCTGCTCAATGCAATACGATGCTCCAGGAGCCCTTTCTGGGTCAGGAGAGGCAGGCAGGTCCTCACCTTTAGCTGTGCTGCCTCCAGCGCGGCCTTTCTGTTCTGGAACCATATGTGGTCGGTGTCCTCAGGCAAACCTGTGCTCAGTGCCAGTTGCACTCTCGTGGCATAGTCTGGGGATGGAGAGATCTCAAAAGATTAGCATGCTGATCTGCGCTGGACTAAGCCGCGTTCGAGGCCTTCTCCGTTCTGAGGGCGGGCCTCTTGCTTGTTGTACCCTGGCGACAAGCTTTTCAGGAGGCTGTTGGGAGGCTTCAAGGCTGGAGCCTGCGGTGGTCTGTTTTGAGGTCTTCCTCGACACGCCAGTCTTATTTCTGCAGTTTTGAAACCACATGCAGATGCAGGACTCTGGAACCCCAAATTCCCTGGCCAGTTCCTGCCTGGTCCTGAAGCTCGGTTAAAGTGTCTTGGCGAAAACTGAGAGCAAGACCTCCTTCTGCTTAGCCTGCCAAACAGTTTTTAGACGCAAGGATGTCTTTGTCTTACTGCAGCCACTCACATCTGCCTGATCTTCCATCCTGCCGAGGACACTTTGACAGGGGTTCTTCCTCTCCAGTGTGTACTCAGAACAACACCCAGGACAGTGCAGGCTATGGCAAATGCGTAAAGGGGTCCGCTGCTCACCCTTAAATACCGACCTAGGCACCACCCACTCCCTCGAGGCTTCCAATTACAGGCTAAACCGTGGAACGCCCTTCTGCTTCCAAACTGTGAAACCCTTCCTTCCTCCTGCTAATTTTCCCATATCCCATCCTAAAGCACCCTTTCCAGATACAGGTGGTCTTGTGTTCTACCCAAATTCGACTGCTTAGCTCACAGTACGCACCTGTGTTGGCCCACAAGGAGTTTGAGGGGAGAGTCTAAGGCACGGCTTCTGATGATCAGGCAAGGAGAAGGGGCAGAAGCCAGGAGCAGTCTTTGCCTACTTTAACGAAGTCATTCATTCAGCTCTGGCTGATGCTCAAGGAGGAACGTGGCTAGAACAGATCTTGCATTCTGCGTGTGCTTCTGCCTTAAGTTCCTTTCAGCTTCAGTCTCCCAGTGTATGATTTCAACAATCTAAATATGGTTAGGAAACTGCAAGTATAAGCATTTGGGCAGAGAGGAGACTTATCCTGCAGAAAGACTCCTGGAATTATTTCTGAATTTCTCCTTCAGTGGCAGGCTACAGAAGGTGTCAACTTCCCTCTTGGACCCTCTGGTTCCACCTATTTAATCCCCCATACACTTTGTCCTACTGGAGAAATTTTACAGATTCCTAGAAACTGTATATGAACCTTCAGAAGCACACATTGTGGATCCCAAGACTTTTGGGAGAGGATACTGAAGTCATCTCCTGCATTTCAATGAACACCACTTGTTGCTGCCATTAATTTGGATCTCTGATCATTAGACACTGCTTTCCAGAACACACAATTTCCCGTACTGCCAAATGTGCCTGTCCTTCCTAAGGGTTCGGCTTTGCCCTAGATGGAGGAGAACAGTAACAGCTGAGCAATTCTACCCCTGCCTTATTTTTGCATCTCGTGTTTTACATGCACCATGATTTTAACTTCTTCCTTGCAGTCCCCATCTACAGTAACTGGGTGTACAATAGATCCTGTAGAAGTTATTCTGCTTCTTCCAGAGATCCTCTTTAGCATCCCTGAATACACAGGTCCATAAACAGCTGTATTTCCTTTGTGACATAGAACCCTTGTGCTTAGGGTCAGAGGTTTATATGCAGCCAGATGCAAAGCTGCGCTCAGTTGAGATTTTCCTACCTGCCTAGTACCTCATGGCTGCGTGATGGGAGACAGCTCGTATTGTTGCATGAGGGGCCTAAGCCTGACAGGCCCCTCTGTTGGTTTCCTGATGGCAAGAGGTTAGCCTGTTTGTCCCTCTCAGAGCAGTAATCCCTAGACCTGTGCTTTCCCTTGCCACAGCTGCCATGAAACCCCGGGAACCTTTGAATTCCCTTGGAGCCAAAATCTGCTTGTTCCCTTCTGTGAGTAAAGGCACAACTTGCCTCTGTGTTAACACACCTCCTATTTTGCATTCTAGAGATTTTAACCTCACAGTTCTTTTGGTAAATTCCTGGATTCACCCAAAATAGCACACCAGGTGTTTTGAGAACTGGGAACTCTAGCTGTAGCTTGTCCTGTGAGGTCGGCATGATGTTCCTGAGAGTCAATAGCAGTTGTCTCTCTTAATCAATCTTCTCTTGGGGCTGCTCCTCCTTTTCATGCTCTAAATGCTCTCCTACATGTGGTATTTGCAGTATCATGCGCCAAGAATGACATCAGTGCTTATCTGGTGTCAGTCCGGTACTACCCTCTTTAGAGCTGAATCCAATCTCTGTATGAAGTTGGTGAACAGTCTTCTCCAGGGCCTTGAATTACCTTAGTGAATGAGGCTGTTGTTTTGCACAGGCTCCTAAACAGATCCCTGCACCCTTAACACTGCAACATGACATTATTCAGTGATTTCATCATCAGAACAAATGAGGGACCACCTGGGAATGAGAAAAACAACTGTTATTATTTGAATTGAAGCCAGGTGCAGATATCTCTTGAAGGGCGGGGTGAACTGTTCTGAGGAACAACCAGCTGTAAAGTGTAGAGCAAAAGTGATCTGATTTTCATGCATGAAAATCCTGTTTTGTATGTTCAGGGTCATGTCCTGTCTTTGTAGGTGCGGCCCTATCTCAACAGCAATAAAACCTTTTGCTATTGCATTGAATTGTGGTCTGTGAGTTTTCCTGTGAAGGGCGAGATCCTGAGCTCCTGAGAAGTGAGACTCTAGGTCTTCCATTTTTGTGCGTTGCCCGGAAAACAGTGTGCCCTTCCTTAACACTCAGCTGGCTGGGCTCAAAAGTGAGCTCAGAACAGGTTAGTCTGATTTTTGGTATACCACTGTTTCTCTTTAGTCACCTATCTAGACATTTTTGGTCATCTGCTCATTCCCTGCGATAGACAAACTTGTCAGAATATCGGTTGCCTGGGAACTGGAGGACCTTCCAGATTCCATTTGGGAGGCTAGTTCCGGGATGGTTTTCCTCCCATCTGTTTCTCTTCAGAGACAGCCGCCATGAGGCAGCCTCTCAATCAGAATTCTGTAGTACCACCCGTAAGGGTGTCCTTGTGTAACTGCCTTTCTTGTTTTCTTTGTCTCTATCATTGTTGCTTCTTTGACTTTCTTGATGGACGACTTTATTATGGGACAGGCGGTGACTATCATTTCTTGGAGGTGAGATAAAAGGCACATATTTGTTTGAATCTGTCCTATTCACCAGCCCACTTGGGATGATTGCCAGAAACGCTTGCAGGCCCTCTTAACTACTGAGGAACGAGACGGGTCCTCCTTGGGAAGAGAAAGACTGTGCCTGGAATGGACAGGAGGCCTTCTATCCTCCCTAATGAGATTGATGATGGCTTTCCCCTCACCCACTGAACGGGAATTACAACACATCTGGAGGTAGGGAATGACTGGAGGTCTACCGTCAGACTCTAATTGCGGGTTTCCATGGGGCTGCTTGAAATCCCACTGATTTGATGAAGGTAAGAGAGATGGTTCAGGGGCTGCATGAATCTCCTGCAGCCTTTCTGGAATGGCTGATAGAGGCATACTGTCAGTTTACGCCCTATGACCCTATCATAGATGAGCATAAACCAATGGTGACTATTACCTTTATAGACCAGTCAGCCAGAGATATTTGTAGAAAACTCCAGAAAATAGAGGGTTTACAGGACAAGTTCTTTAAGGATTTAGTGCAGGTAGCAGAAAAGGTTTTCTACAGCTGGGAGATGGAAGAAGAGAAAGAGGAAAGAAAGCAGAAAGAGCAGGAAGCAAGAGAAAGAGAAAGGATAAGAGGCAAGACAGAAAGTTGACTAAGATCCTGGCCACCGCAGTGCAGTCATAATGATAGGGAGAGAGATCCTGGAAATCAGAGGGCCCTCTGTCTAAGGATCAGTGTGCCTATTGCAAGGAGAAAGGACACTGGATCAAGAATTGTCCCAAAAGGAAGATGAAACCCTTCTTTGGGACCTGGCACACCTCCGGGCCACCAATCCACAGGTAACTCTTCTCCAATATGTGGATGACATTCTATTAGCTGCAAATTGTAAAGAAACCTGTTTTGAGGCCATCGACCAGCTGTTGCAAGAGATGGGTAAGCTCAGCTACAGAGAAAAAGACCCATCTCTGCAGGAAACAGGTCAGTTATCTGGGATATATATTAAAAGAGGGAAAGAGATGGCCGTCGGAGGCTAGAAAAAAGACTGTATTTCATATTCCCCCTCTACAGACTACTGAACAACTGAGGGAAATTTTAGGTACAGCAGGGTTTTGCCGGCTGTGGATCCCGGGATTTGCCAACATGGCAGCCCTTCTGCATGCCCTTACAAAGGGCAGTGACTCTTTCATCTGGGGAAAGGATGAACAAGCTGCATTTGGTAATAACAAACAAGCCTTAATATTGGCCCCAGCATTGGGACTCCCTGATGTAACCAAACCCTTCCATCTCTATGTGTATGAGAATCAGGGAATGGCCAATGGGGTGCTAACACAGAAAATTGGACCCTGGAAGAGACCAGTAGCCTATCTATCCAAAACACTTGATTGAGTAGTGGCAAGATGGCCAACCTGCCTGTAAATAATAGCAGCAGTGGCGGCACTAGTAAAACATGCAGACAAACTGACTCTGGGACAGTACCTCATCATCTGTGCTCCTCATGCCCTTGAGAGTGTCTTAAGGCAGCCACCTGATTTCTGGCTCATGAATGCCAGCAAGACACATTACCAGGCCTTGCTCTTGAATAATGATAGAGTCACCTTTGCCCCGGCTACAGGGCTAAACCCTGCCACCTGATTGCCAGATCCAGAAATCCAGCCCCTGGAGCATGATTGCTTACAGGTTCTAGCAGAGGAACAGGGATGGCTAAAGGCCTTGAAAGATCAACCTCTTCCTGATGCTGAGGTGACACACTATAAGGATGGGAGCAGTTTTTTGTAGAACGGGAAGAGAAAGGCAGAGGCAGTGGTGGTAGATGGACATCAGGTAATATGGGCCCAGGCGTTGCCGGAGGGCACATCTGTTCAGCGAGCTGAATTGATTGCTTTAATCCAGGCATTAACACTGGAAAAGGTTAAAAAGATAAACATCTACACTGATAGTTGGTTCGCCTTACCAACAGCCCATGTACATGGGGCCATCTATCAGCAGAGATTTCTGCTAACATCAGCTGGTAGAGATAAAAAATAAAAATGAGATTCTGACTTTGCTCAATGCCTTGTTGCTGCTGGAAAAGGTAAGCATTATTCATTGTCTGGGACATCAGAAGGGGATTTCTGAGGCAGGAAAGGGGAATAACATGGCCGATCAGGAGGCTAAAGCAGCTGCTAGAGGAACTGTCCTAGTGGTACTAACTGCTGAACTGCCCAGAGAAGAATGACTAAACTACTCAGAAAGTGACTTAAAGTTAATATGGTAAAACACAGGGGATATTTGACACCTATGTGGGGGAATGGATTGACTCTAAAGGTAAGATCATTCTACCACAGGAAGACGCTGAGAGATAAATTACTCAGATGCGTAAGTGGACTCACTTGCGGGCAAAGAATTTAGCTGAAATTGCCTACCCATCCCAGTACTGAATACTAAACCTCACCACCCTGACTGAGACAGTGACTAGGGCATGTGAACCTTGCCAGTAGGTAAACATAGGTAAGAGTTTCCAGAGCTGCTTCCAGGGAAGCAGCTGAGAGGAACTGTGGCAGCCTTTTTGGAGTATATGGCAAATTTGGAGTTAATGGCATCTGAACAGTGGAATCTGGCCTCTTGGCTTTGGCTATTTTCCAAAGTCCAATTTCTTATAAACTGACCTTGGTGGTCCTACAGCAAACAGCTCTGACCCTGCGAAACTGTGTGCAACCATAGTAACCAGACAGCAGGCACTGTGTAACCTTGAGTGAGCTCTCCTATGTTTTGACCATGTAAAGCTCCTACAGGAGAAACTGCTTGTACTTTTTGGCCTACTTAAGTGTTAACCTGACGTCCATTAAACTGACACTTGGATCAGCATGTAGACTCAGTGTCCTTCTCTGTGTCACCCTGTCTCTCTCTCTCTTTCCCAGCCCTCTCTCAGGTGGTATTCAGGTGTCACTGCTGGCCAGTGACAAGGAACTAGACCTGGAATGCATTGGGAAGTGGATTTCACTGAAAGTAGACCATCTAGAGATGGCAATAAATATCTCCTGGTTTTTGTGTACACTTTCTCAGGATGGGTGGAAGCTTTTCCCACAAAGAAAGAAACCTCCCTGGTCATGGCCAAAAAGATTCTGGAAGACATTTTTCCTCGGTTTGGTATTCCAAAGGTAATTGGGTCAAACAATGGGCCAACCTTTGTTGTTCAGGTAAACCAGGAGGTGGTCAGGTTTCTGGGACTTGATTAGAAGTTACATTGTGCTTATAGACTTCAAAGTTCAGGACAGGTAGAGAGAATGAATAGAACTCTCAAAGAGACTCTCACTAAATTGACCATGAAGACTGATGGTGACTGGGCAGTGATCCTTCCCTTGGCCCTCTTTAGAGTCAGAAGTACTCCCTCCATACTAGGTTTAACTCCCTTTGAACTACTATATGGGGTTCCTGCTACCCTGACTCTTCTTGGGGACCCCATTGACATAATTAGTGGTAACTCTGACTTGTTGTCCAGGTGAAAAGGACTGCAACTTATTCAGAAAGAGATTTGGAGCAAGGTTGGTAGTGCATATGCGCCCAGGTCCTTGGAGGTCCCCCATTAGTTCTAGGTTGGAGAGATGGTGTACTTGTTATGACACCGCAGCCAGAATTTGGAACCTCGTTGGAAGGTTCCTTATTGTGTCCTGCTCAACACCCCAACAGCCGTCAAAGTAGAGAGCATTGCAGCTTGGATCCATGGGTCATATGTCAAGCCTGCTCTTCATAAACCTTCTGACACCTGGAAAGTCCAAGCCTCCAGCAACCTGTTAAAACTGAAACTCATCAGGGACAATGAACTCTTTGACCAGTAAAGTGGACAGACAATGGTACCTCTGGGTGGTGCTGTTTTTACTCAATTGGAGTTTTGGTGATCCTCACCAGGCTCACAAGGCCCTGGAAGCAATGTATGGTAAACCCTGTGATTGCAAGGGTGGTGTGATGAATGGCAGAGCCTTACTTATTGGTAAGATTTGGAGCCCCAACAAGGCCTATGCTCAAGTTGAGTTTGGCGATACATGGGCATATAGAGCCCTACAACCTTCAGGGAGTACCCCAAGTTTAGAATGGCATTGTGTAACTAAGCCTAAGATGATTCCTTATGTAAATGGGTGCCCCGTGCCTTGCCCTTGTGATACCTATCAACAGGTTGTGCATAGCAGTTGCTATAGGGTTGTGCAACAATGTACTGGAAAAGATAACATCACCTATTTCACTGCCATATTGAACCAAGTCAGGGAGGAGATGAGGATAGACGATTGTTTCCACAGTATGCCAACAGGAGTCCATGGATCTTAATTACTCCAAGCCCCTTGTTCTGGGATGGTAGGAAAGCCTGTACGCTGAAGAAAGGTACCTCCCATTCACCTCTCAGATGGAGGAGGGGTGCAGGATCAGGCCAGACAAGAACAGGTTAAACAATGCATTGAAGGGTTAATAGAAAAAAGAATACTCGTCCCTCAATTACCACCCTCTGGTTCTTCCTGATAGTAGAGGAAACTTTATTTTAGACCCCCAGACTGTAGATGTTATTACTGCCACTCATAGCCTCCTAAATGACACCAACCCTTCGCTTGCAAGTGACTTCTGGCTCCGCCTCTGACAAGGGCAGCCTGTTCCTCTGGAGCTCCCCCCCAACGCCACTTATTCCACTGCTGAGGGGTCCTGACACTCAGCACCCTCTCTGAGAGTGCAGCCTCTCTTCAAGCAAAATGTTACTTGTTTGACAAAACCCTACAAAAATGATAGCTCAGCTCTACCTGTAGGGGATGCTACCTTTGCCATTTGTGATTCAGCAATTGACATCTCCACAGCTCTCTGCCCTGACAATAACACTGTTTTCTTATGCAGGAATAATAAAGCCTATACATTCTTGCCCACAGATTGGACTGGGACCTGTGTACAGGCAACTCCCTGATCTTAGCATCATTCCAGGGGATGAGCCAGTCCTAGTCACCACCTTTGACTTAATGGCTGGAAGAATGAAGAGAGCCATTCAGTTCATTCCTCTGTTAGTGGGAACTGGGCTGAGTGCTTCCATAGGCGCTGGGTCAGCTGGCTTGGGTGTTTTATTATATAAATACAACAAACTGTCCCAACAGTTAATTAATGATGTACAATTGCTTTCGAGCACCATCAATGACCTCCAAGACCAGCTCAATTCCTTAGCAGAAGTAGTTCTCCAGACCCAGAGGGGATTAGACCTCCTTACGGTTGAAAAAGGAGGAATCTGCTTAGCCCCACAGGAGAAATGCCGTTTTTTACACTAATAAATCAGGCATTGTTAAAGGAAAGATTAAAAAAAAGATCTTGAAAACAGAAGATGAGAATTAATAGAATATCCTTTTTGGAATGGGTTTAATGGTATGCTCCCCTATGTGCTTCTCTTACTGGGACCTTTTGCTACCCTTTTGCTCCTTGTCACAATATTACCCTGTATTGTTAACCAATTACTGGCCTTTGTCAGGGAATGTGTAAGTGTGGTTCAGGTCCTGATGCTCCAGAGGCAGTATCGATCTCTCTCTGAGATTGATCCACAATTTTAGGGTTAAAATTGGAGCACAAAGAAAAGGGGGATGAGAGCTCACCCGAGAATGAAAACAACTGTAAAAGAAAAACAGCTGTGACCATTCCCATTCTTGAATTAAAGCCAGAGGCACATCGGTCTCAAATGGCAGGATGAACTGCTCTGAGATAGCCTTGAATTGAAGCCAAAGGCAGGTAGCTCTTGAAGGGCAGGGTGAGTTGTTTTGAGAAAACTCACAAATGGCCAAAAACTGCAAACAACTAGGCGTAAACTATCTTCATGCTATTCTTGCTGACCAATCAATGTATAGAGCAAAAGTGGCCAGATTTTTAAGTATAAAAACCCTGTGCTTTGCATGCTTGGGGCCATCTCCTGCCTTTTGAGGGGTGACCCTATCGCGATTGAAATAAAAAAAAATGCTCTTGCTTTTGCATTGAGTTGTGGTCTGTGGGAATTCCTGAGAAGAGTGCGATCTTGAACTCCTGAGCTGTAAGACCCCAGGTCTTTTACAGGATAAATATAAAAGAAGGAAGTAGGTAAAATAACAGTAAATTTTTTAAAGAGTTTTAAGCAATCATACTGTGAATTATCTACATAAATCCCTATAATACATGTAAGTACATGCATGAATATAAACATGTAGCAACCTAAATGCTTTTAATAATGCACATAGATAAGTATAGTTCACCACTGACCAAGGAAGCTTTTCCTTGAACCACAATCATGACTGAAAACCACAACCAATCACAAGGCAGAATTCTGGAGAACAGTCACATCTGATACATCTACAAAACAATTCCCAGATCTAAGACTCAGTGATCATGCATAACAGGAGGTAAATATATATATATATATATATATATATATATATATATATATATATGGCAGAGGATCAGAGTATGGTCTGGTAATGTGTCTCCTAATAATACCAGAAGCTACACCCATAAGATGGACCAATATAAAAAAAAATAAAGAAAAAAAGGCTTACCAATATACCTGTATAAAAACGAACTAAAAATTGAAAATGCTAATAGACATGCAAAAGTGGTCTAGGAAGAAACCATTGTCCTTAATCCTACACAAAAATCTGCAGGGAACTAATAAATGCTGAGAGTATGAGAAAAAAAATCTTTCCAGGAAAGAGCATAAAATCATTTAGTTATCCAATACCAAGCAATCAACCCTGAAAACATGCATGGAAGTAACATTATTAAACTGAGCAACTTATATTAAGAGCATAATACAAATTTGAAAAAAGAAGATGAATTTGAAAGAGAAATAGGAGAGGTCTGTGGGAAGGTTTGGAGGGAAGAAAAGAGAAGGCACAAAATGATGTAATTATTAAATAACCTTAAAATGAATTAAATATAAGCTCTTTAGGTCATGATTTTAAAATGTATCACTATTGAGTAGTATGCAAACATAAAACTTGCAGGTAGATAGATGGAACTAGAAAAAAAAAAATCATGTTATATGAGGTAATCCAAACACAGAAAGACAAATTCCACATATTCTCTCTTCTAAGTTTCCCAGCTTTAAACGGAATATGTGTGTACTCATATGTGAGTCTATATCCGGCAGTAATTAAAAAACCAAGAATGAAATAGTGACCATTTCCAAGGTGAGAATGGAAGTGTGTGGGGGCAGAAGGAAGTAGAAAGGTATAGAGATTTGAAAGAGGAAATGGGAAAAACTTGAAGGGGGTATAATAATTTCGGAGGTAAGACAGAAAGAAATACAAAAGGGAAGATGGTAAGGTAAGGATGTCTGAAAAAGTAATATGGAATAATATTAGTAACTATCTAAGATATGTATAATCCATGTAAGCTATTGTATAAAACTAAAATTTAGTTTAAATGAAATTTTGCCATCTGTGATGACAATTGTCCCTCCATCTAACAAAAACTCCAACACCAGGCATGAGAAGTCAACTTTTGAGTTACTGGGAAGGGTTTTCTAAGAGAATCCTCAAGAATCATATGCTACTACCTATCTGAACTGAAAACTACAGTCCATTTTCAGCCTGAAAAGATGCTGTTTGTTCGGTCTGAAATACCTGAAAATAACAGGATGCAGAATGAGGAACTAGGAAAATGAAGAGGTGCTGTGCTAACTCTTGAACTTTGAATTTACGCCAACTGCCAGCTTCTTGGAATATAAACTTATAGTTGTCCTCAAGCGCCTGCTTTTTCAACAGTACATAACACATTGAAGACATGGCATGTATGCTTGTGGGTGCTTGCGTTCCACTTAACATCCAGCACAGTCCTGTCCAAAAGCTCCAATACCCCATCCACCCTCTTAGGAGCTGTCCAGGCTTTAAATCAATCTTAAATCTATCTACCGCATTTCAGCTGCACTTCCAGCCACTCATTGTATTATAAGTGTCTCATAGACAAAAAAAAAAAAAAAAAATTATCTGTTTTATCTTGTACGATTGTGAACATCCTTACTGAATTCATGATGAAATGTCCCAGACACGGAAATTCTTAAAGCCAAGCACTCCATAGCCAGGGAACTACAAATAATCCCAGAGTGCATTGTGCCTGCTGGGAGCCTCAGTGAGAACTGTCTCAGAGCAAGGACTTCTGGGATTGTTTGTAGTAACATAGCCAGGTCTCACTATATCGTCGCTTTGCCGAGTTGCAGACGCAAAAATACAATTCCCAGAATGCTGTATTTATCGCATTACACCCTCACAAGCTATCCTCCTCCTCCCTACTTAGCCTAGAGCTCTGTCAGGACCCAGAAGTATCCCCCGGAAGCGCTTTCCCCGTCGTCACAAAGCGCACAGTGTTTTCCCTGGTCCCTGGTGTTCTGTCAATGTCCCTGCCCTGTGCCCCTCGCAGTCTTCAGGTTCAGGAGCCTTTCGAAGCCAATTTGTGATGCCATCGCCCCGCCCCCTGGTACCGGAAGTAAACACACAGGGCTGCTGCACTTGTGTGCAGGAAAAATGAGCGCTTTGAATTCTCCTGATCAGAGGAAGTCCAGCTGGTCCCTGGTCCCTGGAGAAGGGATCCTGAGGTCCCTCCCCCTTTTGAAAATTAATTTTGAGTCGCCAAGTCAAAGGAGGACTAGTCTTGGGAAGGCAGAAACGCGCTCACAGGGAAAATAAATGTCTTTTAAATATTAAAAAATAACTGGAGGCAGGAGAGATGGCTCAGAGGTTAACAACGCTGGCTGCTCTTCTAGAGTTCCTGAGTTCAATTCCCAGCAACCACATGGTGGCTCACAGCCAGCTGTAATGGGATCTGGTGCCCTCTTCTGATGCACAAGCAGAATGAATGAATGGATGAATGAATACATGGATGGATGAATCTTAAAAAAACAAGCCGACCTTTGTCATCGCAACAGCCATCAGACACAGAAAATCCCTCTCTTATCAAGGTGCCAGGTTCCATCCCAGGGACCACACGGTGGCGCTCCAACCATCTGTCAAGGAATCTGGTGCCCTCTGGTGGAGCACACGTGTCACTTAATAACTAGCTTTATATATATGATGTTTTCATTTAATACTATGTATTTATTTCAATTTAATAAGAACAGACAAGGGCGTGTCTTGAGAGCAGGCTTCCCAGAGTCCTGTGGAGTCGGTACGCAGGAGGTCTCTGTGCTAGATCAAAGCAGGGCCTGGGGCCCCCCACCTGTGTCCATCCTCCAGTGCTCTCCCCAACCTGATGGTAAGATTCTGTTGCTGAGGACAACACCTTCACAAGTCATTGGACACAGCGAATCCCAGCTGGCCCCTACCGAGAACCTTCACCCTTATAGACTGCTGTTTGCGATACAGGAACATACGCTGCATGCCACCAGAAGAGAAAAGTACACACCAACCCAGCCATACACCCTTCACTCTCCAACAGTGACCTGCCTACAAGATTTTCTGGTGCACTTGTGGTATAAAGGTCACAGAAGAGACCAACTAATATCTAGTTGGGTTTCAGGAGGCCCACTCCATGAGAAGGAACCTTGATCCAATACTGCTTGATTGGCCAGGAACCTGAGTCTACAGAGGCCAAGGACATAAGAGAAATCTAAATGCTACAGTTGTGCTAAAGGAGCACAGCCATACTCACAGATTAGTGCCTTGCTAGGCCATCATTGGAAATTTCTCCTGCAGGAGATGGGAATAAATACAGAGACCCACATCCAGTTGATATGCAAACAGTGAGAAGCCTTGGACCATTCCACCCTAAATGAGATGTCTGCAAGAAACCCTAAGCCCCTAAGGGCTCAAGAAACTCTGTGTGCAGAGTGTAAGCGCCAGAGTGGATGAAGGACACAAGGGTAACAAGGCCTTGTAAACACAGCAGGACCAATACACATATGAATGCACCCTGACCCACAAGCTATCTTTTCTTTCACTTTCCCCTGTTGGGGTTGCCTCAACAGGCAAAGAGTATGTGTTCCGTCCTGATGCCACTTGATATGCTGGGGTGGGTGGGTATGCACAGGAGAGGCAGGGTGATCCTCTTTTCTGAAGAGCCAGGTGAGGGATGATAGTGGAAAAAAAGGAGGGTATGACTGGAAGGAGAATGAGAAGAAGGGGAGGTCTAAGACAGGGATGTAAAATGAATAAATAAAAATTTAAAAAATAAAAATAAGAAATAAGGGGGCAGGAGAGATAGCACAGAGTTTAAGATCACAGGCTGCTCTTCCAGAGTTTCTGAGCTCAATTCCCAGCACCCACATGGTCATATCAATCTATCGTGAGACCTGGTGCCCTCCTCTGGCATACAGACAGAATAGTGTACAAATAATAAAAAAATCTTCCATAATAAAGAGAACTACACTATGAATCATAAATAAAGTGTCCATTCCTCCAAAAAGAACACTCATTCCCTATTTAATAATAATAATAACAATAATAATAACAATGATAATAAATTAAAATCTTATTTTTCTCCAAGGGACTCTCATTGAGGCAACAAACCAGACTAATGTGTAGGTCCCATGAGAAGCAATAGATGGCAAAAGAAAAACTCAAAGGTATACTTGTGGGTTGTCAATGCTGCCTCTTCAGGCACCAGGCATCCACCTGGTACACAGGCACACCTATCCATGCAGGCAAAACAGTCATACGTGTAAAATTAAACAAATAGATGGGATTTACACTTCTTAGAAGAAGGGAAAAAAGCACAAGGGTCCATTAGTAAGTAAAGCTAGTTTATTGCACACACAGCCCCAGCTTAAATTTATGTATTCCCAGTTTAAATGTGTCCAGTTTAAATTCCCTGCTCAGCCAGGGCCCAGCCAGTCCCTGCTCACTGCAGAAGGAATCCTGGGGTCCCTGCCCCCCTTTCTTTTAGTGATTGCAAACTCTCCCAGTCAAAACAGAGCTGGTCCCAGGAAGGCAGACAGAGATTAATCATTCTTAAAGACTATAACAAGAAGCCAGGTGTGGTGTTGCATGCCTGTGGCTGTCAGTGGGGCAAGCAGAGGCTGGTGTGAGTTCCAGGCCATCTGGGTTTGCAAAACGAGTTCAGGACATGCAAGGCCACAAGAGAAACCCTCTCTCCAAAAGGAAGGGTTTGCACCCCTGCCAGCTCTTCACACTCACATGTCCTAAGTCATAAAGTATGACTTCAAGCAGGCTATAAGAAAGTCCTGCCAAGCACAGTGCACACACCTTTAATCCCAACACTCGGGAGGCAGAGGCAGGTAGATGTCTGTGAGTATGTCTGGGAGTTCGAGGCCAGCCTGGTATACAATGAGGCCTGGAAAGCCAGGGCTACACAGAGAAAACCTGTCTCAAAAACCCAAATTAATAATAATAATGATAATAATAATAAGATTGAAATAAAAAAAATCAGAGCCAGGCCTGCTGGCACATTGTCAGAAACAGGTTCCTTTCCCAAGGAAGGCACACAGTAGAGTTTATGGGAAAAATAGCAGATGGAAGAAAGATTTGAAACTTCATTTTATTTCATTTTTAAAATCTCAATTACATTAATTCTTAGTGGATTTGAGAGAGCAAAGACTTAAAATCAGTGGGTATTGTTTTAAAGTTTAAAGCATAAGCATGAATAAAGCCTAGTTAGTTGGAAACATGTCCAGCCTCCTTTGGGGAAGAACTAGCCTTAAGGGGACAAATTAACCTTACTGCATTCTTTCCTGCCCACTAATTATACAGTTGCTAGGAAACTGGCCCATAGGACCAGGCCAGAACTGTTTGTGGTCTTGATGCCCAAAGTAACCAATCATTTCAAACTGAGTTTCCATTACACAATCATGTAAAGCCAAAGCATGTAAGTCCCTGCTTGCAGTTTTGCCCCATAAAAACCTTGCTTCCCTAGATCTCAGGGCTACATTCCTGTCCTGTGTCCACAGGAAGTTTGTGTCCCATGTCTGAACACGTATACAATTTTAAAAACCTCATGTATTTACAGCAGAGTGTATCCCAGGTCTTTTGGGTTTCCTAAAATGGCATAACAGTTTCACTCTGAATAATACCATTAGTAATTTATAAACATCTCCCAATGACAATAAACACTTGTAGCCACAGAAAACAACCAAAAACCTACCCAATCCCCCTTAAGGAAAATATGACATCATTCTCATTGATTTCTTCTAGCTGACATTTTGGACATGCAGAAATCCTGTTGGGGGCCCAAAGAAAATTGGAAAAATGTTTAATTAAGTAAGCAATATTTGTGGTCCACTCTTTGAATGTTGAGAAAATAATAAAAGTCCTGTTTAGAACAGTTTAAAATGCTGGACCAATTAAGATTTGTAGCTTTCTTCAAAGCTCTCTTGGGAGCAGGCCGTGATGAGAAACAGCAATTGAAGTTGTTGAGGCAGGAACAAGCACAATTCTGGAACATGCAAGATACAAACAGATGTGTCAATATCTCAGCATGCTGGAAGAAAAATTCTGTCAGGTTTGGTCCAGCATCTCCAGTATTCACTCCTTTTGTTCTGCAAACATATAATTTCTCACAAGCATTATACAGTTCTAAAATTATAAATGTATGAGATGTTCAGAATGAAATTAAACTGTAAACCAATTTTATCAATGCCAATTAAAAGAATGACATAATAAAAATTGAGGATATTATAGCCAAGGATTTATTGGTCATGTACTGCTGAAGTTCTGGCTAGAGACATTTTTTATGTCTCAGTCAGCTTTAGAATTATGTGAAGCGATTATCAATTTATATTGCCTGTTTTGTTTGGTATTCTTAATTTCTTTCTTCTTGTGTGTGACCAAGGTTTTCGGGTGGTCTTCCTCTGTGATATCTGATTTTTATTTGTTTTGAAGGAACCCATAATTTCTCTTCTCCTGTATGAACATATGAAAAACCTCTTCCCCAGTATGTAATACATCCCCTACTGTTCATTGTGAAGTTAGGGTATCTTTGAAATATATAGGCTGAAATAATTCAGCAATTTTTTTTCTATAACCCAGTGTCTTTGTGCAGCTGTTGTTTGTTGTTCATTAACATTTAAGAAATTTAAGGTCAAAAAAGCATTATGTAATCTATCTCGTGGGGGGGGGGTTAAAACCCCTCTCTGTTTGTTAAGCATGTCCCTTAAAGTATGATTCAATTTTTCAATGACTGCTTGACTGGCAGGATTCTGCGGAATACCTGTTACATGTTTTAGCTTATAATATGTAAAAAAATCTTTCCATTTTATTAAAGACATATGCTGTAACATTATCAGACTTGATTTGTGTAGGCATAACCATAACTTCCAGAACTTCTAATAAATTTGTAATAACTAAATCAGCCTTCTTAGAACTTGTGGCTTCGCCTGAAAGATGGAGCTGGTTTCCGCCTTCCACCTTCCCGATGGTGAGTGCTCTCTGTCACAAACAACTCCGCATTTGGCTAAGGCTGAGGATCTGGCTTGCTTCCATGTATGTGGACCTATCTTCATTGCCCACGTGGCATGCTGAGGTTGGCTACCCAGAGGATATTTAACCTGTGGGCTGGCTTTTCCCAGGGTCAGATGATTGTTCAAGGTTCCTGAATAAACTGCATTGAAAAAAGAAAAAAGAACTTGTGGCTTTTGTTCATTGGAACCCTGAATATGTGTCTATAGTATGGTGCACATATTTCAGTTTACCAAACTCTATAAAATAAAACACATGATTTGCTAAATTTCATTTCTTTGTTTACCATTTGGGTTACTTCCTGCAGGTAGTGGAGTTTAATTATATAAAGAACAAGTGGGACATTTTCGCACAATTTCTTTGGCTTGTTGCCAAGTGATAGAAAACTCTCTTTTTAAACCTTTGCTGTTAACATACTGTTTTTAAAATGAAATTCTGAGGCCTCAAACAAACTTCCTGTCAATAGTTGATCAATTTCATCATTGCCTGTGCTAGAGTGCCTGGTGGATGCATATCAGATCTGATCTATGTTATATACAATGTATTATTTTTATTTCTTATTACTCGGTGTAATTGAAGAAACAGTGAAGTTAAGTCCAAAAAATCCTGAATTAGATCAGAAGTTTCTATATGTAGAACAATAATTTCTGCATATTGAGTCAGTGACTATATTAAGAAATTCTTGAAAATTTGATGACACCAAGAGAATTGCATATAATTCTGATTTTTGAACTGAATCATAAGCACTCTCCATCACTTTACTCAGATTTTCTGACTTAGAACCTGCCATTTTTGATTTATTGGCATCCGTATAAAATATGGGAGCTCCAAAAATTGGAGTTCCTTTTATTATATGAGGAAGAATCCAATTGTTTCTTTTTATAAACTGAAGTGACTTGATTTTGGGGTATCTGTTGCTGATTTCTCCAAAAAACTCACAACAAGCTCTTTGCCAATATCCGTTCACTGCCCATAATGATACAATCTCAGCATTGGGAAAGGTCACCACAATTCCAGATGGATCTATTCCAGCCAACTGATGAAGTCTCATTTTTCCTTTTAAGAGTAATTCAGGAACTTTTCTATATCGATTTTTAATTTTTTTTTTATTTTGCTTGTGTACCAAAAATACCCCATTCTAAGACACAGTCCACCTTATGCATTAGAATTCCTGTGGGAGAATGAGTGAAAAGCAAGATAACCAAAATATAGGCCATCTTTGGATCAATATGGTCTATATATGCATCTTGTAATTTCCTTTCTACCAGAGCCAATTCATTTTCATCTTCAGTTGATAACGTTCTTGGACATTTAAAGTCCTTATCATCATATAAGGTATAAAATAAGTTATTTAGCTTTGAGTAGCTAAACAAAATGTAGGCTATAGCCAGTTAATATCTTACAGTAATTTTTTGAAAATCATTGAGAGTTTTTAATTGGGTTCTTCCAAGTTGTTGAGTTTTTTTGTAGACCTATTTTGTATCCTAGGTAATTAATAGAATCTCCTCTTTGTACTTTTTCGGGCGCAATCTCTAAACCCCAACAAGGCAAAGTTCTATTTATTTCATCAAATATATTTTCTAATGTTTTTCTATCTGAATCAGCCAATAAGATATCATCCATATAGTGGTAAATTATTCATTGAGGAAACTGCTTACAAATTACCTCCAACAGTTGTTGTACAAAATATTGGCACAAAGTAGGACTGTTCAACATCCCTTGTGGTAAGACCCTCGAGTGGTATCTCTTTATTGGACAGCTTCTATTCAAAGTGGGTCCTGAGAAAGCAAACCTTTCCCTATCATACTCATGTAAAGGAATTGTGAAAAAGCAATCCTTTATATCAATCACTGTAATAGGCCATTGTTTAGGTAACACGGAAGGCAATGGGATTCCGGATTGTAATGACCCCATTGCTGGAATAATTTTGTTAATGGCTCTGAGATCTGTTAACATCTTCCATTTGCCAGATTTCTTCTTGATGACAAATACCAGAGAATTCCAAGGTTTGTTGGACTCCTCTATATGCTGAGCCTCCAGTTGTTCCAGGACTAGCTGTTCTAGTGCCAGTAATTTTTCTTTACTCATAGACCATTGTTCAATACAAATAGGTTGGTTTTCCAACCACCTTAGTGGTAAGGCTGTGGGAATTTTATCAGCAGTGGCTTTCCAACAGGCAGTTGAAAAAATGGCCTCTGCTGTATTTTGTTTATGGACAGCCTGGACAGTCTGAAACTGTTTTTGATGGCATTTTAAAATAATTTTAGCTTCTTTATCAGGAGTATTACCTGTTTTTTGCCTCATAACATGGGGGGATGTTAATGTGGGTCTTCCATTATTGTAACACATCTCTTCTCCATAAGTTTATGGCTATCTCAGCCACATATGGTCTTAGTTTTCTTATTTGACCTTCTGGTTCTGTACATTTAAACCATCTAACACTTTGTTTCACTTTAGATAAAGTCCCAACTCCTTGGAATTGAATATCCACCTCCTGAAGTGGCCAATTTGGAGGCCAGGATTTACAAGTAATAATTGTGACATCAGTCCCAGTATCCACCACACATTCAATTTCAATACTATTTAAAATTATCTTTAACTTTGCCCTATGATCATTTATAGAGGTTTGCCAATATATTTGCTTTTTTGTTCCCTTCCCTTCCTTTTTTTTTTTTTTTTATTTATTTACCTATAAAACCTACCCTGGCCTCACTGTTGAAATTTTTAATGTTTATTCCCAGAGCAGTGGTGTTTATCTTTCTTGTGGAGGAGTATCCCTGTCCTGTATTGGGGCTTGAGACAGGCCCCTTCAGGCATTTTTTGATAAAGAATTACCCCATTTATCTGTGCTCTATATTCACTTATCCGATGTCAACCCTTGCACATCTTCTGCATATTCTAGGACGTATAAGCTCCCTTTTTGAATTATTTTGTTTTTCCTGGTAACTCCATTTGCAGCAACCTTGCTCATCAAAATTAAGACATTTCCCAATGTTTTTAGGGGTAGCTTCTCCTATCAAGGTCAAATTGAGGTCTGATGTCAATCCTATTTATAACACATTCGTCTATTTGTGCACACCTTGCTTTTAATGGCCGTATTACCTCTTTACAATCAAAATCTTTGCATTTTCAAAAGCTAAAGGTTCTATTAGTGCTTTTCTAGCTAGTGGATCTGATATACTTGTATCCCCAGCTTTGCAAAACATTAGTGAATGTTTCACTTGGAGCTTGTATGACCTGAGAGAATGGCTCAAGCCTTTTTCCTGATCCCTCAACCTTGTCCCAGGTATTTAAGGCTGCTAGGTGACATAATACTAAGGTTTCTTCATTATATACAGCTTGTATCTCTGTGTGAGCCTATTGGCCATCACCAAGCAGCCATTCCTTAAAAATACCAACAGCCCTGGCTCTATTTTGTATGCTATCTCTCTAGCCTCTTCTCTTCACCATGATAGCCATTGTAAATATGGCTCAGGTTCTTTTATTGTCTTTGCCATATCCTCCCAGTCCTTTGGGATTACTATACTGATTGGCCAGGAAGTCAGCATTTGTTTAACAAATGGTGAATGCATTCCAAAATTGGTGACACTCTCTTTAAACTTTCTCAGGTCTAGCACTTCCACAGGGTGCCATTCAGCCTCATGGTAATCCTGTGGGTAATCATCTGCTGGTCTCTGTTGTACACTGACTGGATAAGCTAACATTTGTTTTCTAACCAACGTTGTTTGGCTTTCTATATTATTATCTTTTGCGTCTGCCTGAGTATTACTTAGTATTCTAAACTCTTTTTTTAAGGTCTGTACCCATATTTTACACCCATCTCTCTATTTTTTTGTTTTGTTCAATAATCTCTGGAATGTCTTGTTTTATGCCTTGCTTCTAACTTTTAATTTTTTCTTTATATTGTTCTACTTGTTCTTTGTGTTTTCCAGTATATTTTCTAAAACCTCTGCCCTCTTTTCCTGTTGTTTATCATGTTCTGTAAGTTTTTGTATCTCGTTTTATGTCCTGTTTCCAACCTTCATTTTTTTCTTCATATTGTTCTACTTGTTCTTTGTGTTGTTCCAGTATCTTTTCGAAAGCCTTTGCCTTTGAGAACACATAAAAGGCTAAATCAATTTTTAAAGTTAAATTGAGGAATATGAATGTAACCATGGTCATAATTTCTAAACTTTCCTTTATTTCTGTCTTAAAACTGTAGAAGAGATTATCAGCCAAGCTCAAAGAAGTCTGTTTTATCTCTCATCCTGTTAGACTGTAGTTGCAACCAGTTTTGTTCAGTCTCAGGTCTGCCCACAGTAGGCTGTCTTTTGCTCTGAGGCATGTTTAAGAGTCTCTTTTAAAGAGCCAGTAATTTATCTGGGAGTTTTTAGGTTTAAAGTTTGGGTTGTATCACTGAGAGCTTATTCCTCTCCCCCACCAAATTAAATTAAAGTAGGATTTAAAGGGTGTGGATACTTAGATTAGTTGAGTGCCATTTGTTGTAGATTATTAATATTTACTATTGATAAATCTTTTGGTTAAGCAGTGGTTATTCCTAAACAGCTGTATAACCAAATCACCACACAGAGACTAGGATTTAATTAATTAACCTAGAGCACAATGTTGGCTAACAGTTACTCCATCCTAAACCTCCAAGCCCGCAGAGATTCCTCGGATTCAGATTCACCCATCATACTTGCTTTTTGTGATATTTTAGTTCCAGTTAATTTCTGCATGTGGTGCCAAGCCCTCTCCTGCAGATTCTCCTCCTCTCCTCTCCTGTCTCCTTTCTCTTCCTCCCACTCTGGACCAGGATGTCTCACCTTATCCTCTCCATTATTCAGTATTGGGGCTGGTTGTTTTAATTGACAATATAGAGAACAAATGGTGGCATGTTTATGCAAACTTGAGACAGGCGATGCTTAGAAAAAGCATCACAATGCAATATTTGCATTGAAACCAGGCAGTGGAATAGAGAAATCAGCATTTGAATGAATAAGGGTAAATTGTATACATCCAAAAAAAACATTATACCAATATAATCCCTTGTATCATATTAGAAAAACATGGTCTAAAGATAGACCTTAATAGTAACAAAAATAGTAAACAGCCTGCATATGCATGGAAAGTGAACTCTACTCAATGACAGCTGGATTATGGAAAAAATAAACTAATTAGACTTTCTAGAATTTAACAAAAATGAAGGCACAACTCACCCAAACTAATGAGACATAATGAAAGTAATTCTAAGAGGAAAGTTCATAGAACTAAGTGACTTCATAAAGAAATCTGAAGCATCTCAAATCAACATAACAGCACACTTGAAAGACCTAGTCAAAAGGAAGCAGACATACACAAGAGGAGTATATGGCTAGAAATAATCAAACTTAGGGCAGAAATCAATAAATTAGAAACAAAGAAAGCAATTCAAAAAATAAACAAAAGCAAGAGCTTGTTCTTGGAGAAAATGACAAAGATAGAGAAACCTTTAGCATAACTAACTAAAACACAGGGGGACACTATACAAATCAGCAAAATCAGAAAATAAAAGGAGGTATAATTACAGACACTGAGGAAATTAAAAAATCATTAGGTTTTACCTTAAAAGTCTATATGCCACAAAATTTGAAAATCTAAATGAAATGGAATATTTTCTTGCTAGATTCCACTTATTAAAGTTGAATCTGGATCAGGTAACTAAATTAATAGACCTATATGCCCTAATGAAATAGAAGCAATCATCAAATTCTCCCTGCCAAACAAAGCCCAGAGCCTGATGGTTTCAGCGCAGAATTTTACTAGACCTTCAAAGAAGAGGTAACACCAATACTCTTCAAACTATTTCACAAAACAGAAAAATAAGGAACATTACCAAACTCATTCTATGAGGCCACATTCACCTTGATACCTAAACCTCACAAAGGCTAACTAAAAGGCAGGGATACACTAAAAAAGATAATTTCAAACCAATCTCTCTTATGAATATTGAAACAAAAATACTCAATAAAATACTCGCAAAATGAATCCAAGAAAACATCAAATATCTCACCTATCCTGACCAAGTAGGCTTCATTCTAGGCATGCAGGGGAGGTACAATCTACAGAAATCCATCAGTGTAATCCACGACTTAAACAAACTGAGAAACAAAAACCACAAAATCATCTCAATAGATGCTGAAAGGCATTTAATAAAATCCAAGTTCCATTAATATTTAAAGTTTTGGAGATATCACAGATAAAAGGCACATGCCTAAACACAGCAAAGATAATATACAACAAGCCTATAGCAAACTAAATGGAAAGCAATTTAAATCAATCCCACTGAAATCAGAGACAAGCCAACTTTGCTCACTCTCTCCTTTCTCTTCAACATAGTACTGGAAGTTCTAGCTACAGCAGTAAAACAACTAAAGGAAATCAAGGGGATACAAAGCAGAAGGGAAAAAGTCAAAGTATCACTATTCACAAATGATATGACAGTATACATGAGTGACCCTAAAAATTCTACCAGAGAAGTACTACAGCTGATAAACACCTTCAGCAAAGTGGCTGTATACAAAGATGCTAAAAAATATCTGAAGCCCTCTTGTATAGAAAAGACAAGAGGGCTGAGAAAGAAATTAGGGAGAAAAAACAACCTTGCAATAGCTACAAATAGCATAAAGTGCACTGGTGTGACTAACCAAGCAAGTGCAAAATCTGTATAAAAAACTTCAAGTCTTTGAAGAAAGAAATTGAAGAAGATATCATAAGATGGAATGATCTCCCATACTCATTGACCAGTAAGAAAAAACAGCAAAATGGCCATTCTACCAAAAGAAATGTAGAGATTCAATGCAATTCCCATCAAAATATCAACACAATTCTTTACAGACCTTGAAATAACAATTCTCAACATTACATAAAAAACACAAAAAATCCAGAATAGTTAAAAGAATTCAGTACAATAAAAAACTTCTGGAGGTATCTCCATCCTGGATCTCAAGCTGTACTACAGAAAAACAGTAAAAACGGTGTGGTACTGGCATAGAAACATACTGGTGGATCTGTGGAATTGAATCAAAGACCCAGAAATAAACCCACACACCTACAATGCCTGATTTTTGACAAAGAAGCCAAAACCATTCAATGGAAAAAAGAACATCTTCAATCAATGGTGCTTGTCTAACTGGATGTCCACACATACAAATAGATCCATACTTATCACCCTGCACAAAAGTAAATTCCTTGTGGATCAGATACCTCAACATAAAACTAACATTCTTGATCTGTTATTAAAAAAATTGAGGAAGAGGTTTGAACATATTTGCACAGGAGACAACTTCTTGAACAGAACACCAGCAGCACAGGCTCAAAGATCAACAATCAATAAATGGGATCTCATGAAACTGAAAATCTTCCCTAAAGCAAAGGACACTGTCAGCAGAACAAAAGGATGGCTTACAGACTGGGAAAGGATCTTCACCAACTCTACATCTGACAGAAGGCTAATATCCAGAATATATAAATAACCCAACAAATCAAATAATCCAATTTAAAATATGATTCAAGGCTAAACAGAAATTCTCAACAGAGAAATATTGAATGGTGTAGAAACACTTAAAATGCTCAACATCCTTAAAAATCTGAGAAATGAAAATCAAAACGACTCTGAGACTCCACCTCTCACCCAACAGAATGACTAAGAGAAAAAACTCAAGGGACAACTCATGCTGGAGAAGATGTGCAGAAAGGAGAACCCTCCTCCATTGCTGGTGAAAATCTAAACTTGTACAGCTGCTTCAGAAATCAGTCTGGTGCTTTTTCAGAAAACTGGGAATACTGCTACCCCAAGACTCAGCTAAAAAACTCCTAGGCATATATCAGAAAGATGCTCAACCATACAACAAGGACATTTGCTCAACTATGACAATAACAGCTTTATTCATAATAGCCAGAATCTGGAATCAAACTAGATGTCCCTCAATGGGGGAATGGATACAGAAATTGTGGTACATTTACACAAGGAAATACTACTCAGATATTAAAAACAAGAAAATCATGAAATTTGCAGGCAAATGGATGGAACTAAAAAAAATCACCCTGAGTGATATATCTCAGAAGCAGAAATACATGTATGGTATATATTCATTTACAAGTGATTATTACCCATACAATATAGATTGGACATACTAAAATCTACAGACCTTAAAAACCTAAAGTACAAGGAGAAACAGAGAAACATAGGGAAGATGCTTAATTCTCATTCAGAAAAGAAAACAGGATAGACGCCAGAACGCATAGAAGAGAGAGAACAGGATAGGAGCCTTTCACAGATGAACACTAAGTGACTCCACTCAAGAGGTGATTGAAGCAGATACAGAGACCCACAGCAAAATTTTGTATAGAGCACAAAATGTCTTATTGAAGAAGTGGGAGATAGAAGGACCTAAAGGGGACAGGAGTCACACAAGGAGACCGACAAAAAAAAATCTGGGTCCTGGGGCCCTGCATAGACTCATGCATCAACCAAAGAGCATGAGAGGAATTAGACCCCCTGCTCAGATGTAGCACATAGACAGCTCAGTGTCCCTATGGGAACCCTAGTAAGGGGAGAAGAGACAGTCTCTGAACTTGGCTGCCTGCTTCTTGATCACTTCTCCCTGGTGGGACCACCTAGTCAACCTACAGATGAATAGGATACAGGGAGTCTTAAAGGAACCTGATAGGACAGGGTCTGATAGGACCTTCCCTATCAGAGGAGTACAGGAGAAGAATAGGAGAGAAGTAGGGAGGGATGCTGGGACCTAGAGGAGAAGAAAGAGGGGGCTACAATTGGGATACAAAGTGAATAAATTGTAAAAATTAATGATAAACAAGGGTGACAGAATAAAGCATAAATAACACAATTGACTGAGAAAAACACAAAAAATACTCACATCTTTAATCATAGATCTAGCTAGAAAAAAAACCTTAGGCAACCATTACCTCAAATGACAAATAATGTATGTTTAGTGTCCTTCTTGGTACTATAGTAAAAGAGAATGTGATAGGATGCACACAGTATCATTGGAAATCTTTCTTCATGCACTGAACATGGAGTGACTTGTAGGAGTTGAGATGTTGATTTACTTTCTCCCCACAGATCAGCAGGAGTGTATCCCTTGCTGAATTCAAGAGTACCCAAACCTTGAGAGAAACAAGTGCCTGCCCATGGCAGTGACCTTCCTGTCATTTGAGGATCCTCTGGGTTTGGTCCTGGCCTGCATGGCTTTGTGTTTATCTGTCAGCACAGCTATAGTTTTGGGGATCTTTCTCAAGCACCATGACCTACCCATCATTAAGTCCAATAACTGGACTATAATAAAATACCTTAGTGTCTTCAAATGAAATTATTTACCCTTAATTTTAGTAAGTTTATATAAAATGTATATCTAACCATAACTAAAAGAGCCCTTCATTTAAGCAATGTTATATAGATACACTCTATTTCAGAATATAAACTACTTCTGAAAACACATTTTAGTAAGTTATACATGTTACTTTTTAATTTGTGGACAATATAAGTATTCAAATTTTAATTACATAATAGTAATTGTGATAAATAACACAGGTACTATATATTTTTCCTTAGTATTTTTTTTTCTGGAGAAAACAGGAATTAGGTTGACAGTTAACATCTTCTGTTGGACAGACAAAAACCTGGACCTATGGCAAAGGGAGCTTGCAAAATTGTACATCCATAGCAGAAATCAGTGTTCAGAATTCTCAAAATGATGAAAATAAATCTACCATATGAACCACTTATGACTTTCATTGACTTATGCACAATGGACTCAATATACTCCTTCAAAAATATTTTCTCAACCATACTCATTGCTATTCTGTTCACAATAGGTACAAAATGAGAACACTTAAATATCCTTCAACTGATATAGATAAGTGAAATGGTATGCACATTAGTAGATAGAAATATAAATGACGATATTGATTTAGGTAACTCAAATCCAGAAAACAGATATCACATGTCCTATCTACTCTGAAGAATATAGTTCTAGATCTTCAGTTGTGATTATTCACCCTACTGTGAAAGAATAGAAAGAGTGTGGCAAAAGACTGGGGATCAGCCCCAGCAGTTGAGGGAGAGAAGAATAAGTTGGTGCAGAAACGAGTCAGACATGGTTGTCCAAAGAAACTTAAAGTCTTGATGGACTGGCAGTCAGAGTACTTCTTTATTTAGACAGATTTCAATAATAAAAGATAGATTCGCATTCTTCTAAAACATAGATTATATCCTTTTTGTCTCCAGACAGGTGTTTTATCTGTCATAAATTTAGTCATCATTGATAAACCTTATCTTTTTACTATCATTTTTCTTCATCAATGCCATAACCTGACATTTTTGAGAATATGGAGGCATATTTGCCACAGCCTGAAACCCCATTCTCAGGTTGGACGCATTCTCAGATTCAATGGCAATAGGTAGAAAATCTTCAAGCCAGCCTGGGCATATTGCTTTGTCCCAATTAGTATATTATCATATTTTAATGGACAGCCTCAAGAAAAACAATTTAAGCCAAAGCAGCAACAGTTGTTATTAAATTCCTGGCATAATGCATTGTCTATATCTCATATCTTTGTAGAATTTACTTAGGTGCTAAATCTAAGTATTCTTTCATTATTTTGGTCATACAACATCACAGTGATAATGTGAAAGCTGATATTTCTAGGAAAAGGAGGTCCTAATACCTCACTTTAAAAATCATTTTTATAAAACATTCTTTGTCCATCATTACAGACCCTAGTGTAAGGTGAAGATGTCTCCAGTCATTCATTTACATCTTTATCTAATCATTGAGGGCATACCATATGTAACTCCTAATCTTATATGCCAAGTATTCATCTGAGGATACAGCAGTACAAGGTATTTAATCTCAAATACTATCAACTCTCCTGGCTCTAGAAAATTTGTTTGCCTTTTTAAGAGTATGTTCTGATTATTTTCTTCTTGAGGAAACACAGGGGTAGATTTTGCAAGACTATCTTGAAGCTAAAGTCTCATAAGGAGTTTTCTGACATTTTTATGAGAAAGACATTTATGTAGGGCCAGATAATGGATATTTCCCCTAAATATGAGACGAGCAGTATGCTCAGGATTTTTCTGGAGAAGCTAAGAAGCAGTACTCCAGGGTGAAGGCATAAATGATTCATGAAAAAAATTCCCATTGCTCCAATGGCCCCAGGTTGTACATGTATTGAAAGCCCTCTAAGCATGTAGCAAGTGGAGATCAAGACCAAGGCTGAAAGATAGTATGAAGGCTATTGTAACATGCAACTCAGATATGCTTGATCTTTGTCAAATATCTGTGCTGACTTCAAGCCTTTAAGTGTATATAAACTTTTGTGAGGTTTTAATCCACTTGGAGGTGACTTTTGAGTGAAAATAAGCATCAATTTCCATGTTTCTACATATAGACATCTAGTTTGGTCAGCATCATTTGTGAAGATTTTAACTGTTTTTCTGTCATAGTACTATTTTTGTTATAGTACTAGTGCATTTACATAATAAAACATTACTCAGACATTTAAAAAATCAAATCATGAAACATGAAGGTAAATGCACCTTTGCAGGTAACTGAGAGTGAGAGAACCTAGACCCCCAAAGACAAATAGGGTATGTATTTGCTTTTACATATATATTAGTTGCAAGATGTATGATATGCAAGCAACTGGACATAATACCACAGGGGATACATACAAATTAAAAACTGGAGGTTAGGGGAGGCAGAGATTTCTCCATAGGAAAGGGAAATAAAATACTTGGAACAAATGGAAGGTGGGCTAAAAAGATAGAATTGAAGGATATTGGGAAAGGAAGAGGGCAATGAAAAGGTAACATGAGGAAAGACAGGTAAAATTAAGGGTCATTTGTTTGGTACAGTGGAAACCTAATGCAATAGAAACATTTTAAATCATGTTCATATTAAGAGCCAATATAAATGAAATCACCAGAGAAGAAAGTCCCAACTGGAAATCTCTTGTCACTAAGTAAAGCATCCAGTACTGGTAATAGTCTATATTTAACTGAGGTATTGGCCAAAGTAGTGTGATTGTAATGCCAAAACAATATAGGCTTTTGCCAAGACTATAGGCTGCTCTCCACAAATTGACTGCAGTGCCCTTTTGCTGGAGATAACACTTACACTTACATGGAACATAGATAAATAGAGCTTGTGCTTACATAGAACCTTCACACTTACATTCTAGCAACTTTGATATGAGAAGTACACTGCAACTACAAGAGGAGAAATACAAACACTAAGCCAGCTACCAAACTTTTGAACTATGACAGTTTCCTACCTGTAAGACATATTAGTGCAAGAGTTGTAGGAGTAAATAACCAATCTATAGTTTGACTTAAGGCCCACTTCACATGATGGAATCCATACCTGACACTGGTTTATTGATCAAGAAAAAGAAATTACACAGACCATGGTTCTGGGGGAAAAGCAAATACTGCATTCTACTAAAAGTAATAAAATGACCATTGACACCATTCTGCTATACTCATAGACCAGTATCTTGTTCAGCCATCATAAAAAAAAAAGTCATCCTGCATCTGATGGAGACAAATTCAGAGACCCATAGAGAAAATAGACAGTCAGTGAGAGACCTCAGAATATGCCCTTCAGACTCTTCAGTAATTCAGCCAGAAGAGTATAAGAGCCAGAAAGGATAGAGGATATCAAAGAAGAAAGCATTATAAATTAAGAGGACTGAAGAATATATAAGCTGTGAGAGACTGAGGCAGCATGCAAAAGGAATTTAATGTTATCCCTAGCCCTATCTCTAATTGATAAGTGCTTGCAAATGAAAATGTAGTTTTCTCCAAGGTGCACTCATTTTATCCAATGAACTACACTTAATTGTACTTTTAAGCATACATTCCAAAAGGTAGATGGCCAAAAATTTCACTCACTGGCACGTTTGGATTTCCATGTCCTGTAATTCTGGTATGCATTTTAAAAATTTTATCACATTTCTCATTTTAATTTGCTGAAGAGTTTTTTCCTAGTTTTAAAGCTACATGGACCCTCTGTGTGTACTACTGTTTCATGTTTAATATTTTATGAAATTTCTGCATGTGTGAACAAGTCTACATATTTTCCCCCCTTGAGCTCTTTTTCTTTTGTTGGTCTTTTATAATAAGATGTGATTGTTTTTGTATTTTCTCTATTTTACTTTCTTATTATACATTATAGCCCTTCTTGTTTTATATGAGGGTAAATTTAAACAGGATAGAAGGGGAGATGGGAAAGAATTGCCAGGATTAGAGGAAGGGAAAACTTTAATCAGGGTGAATATATGAGTAAAGTGACTATTTTGAAAAGAAAAAAAGGAGGAGGAGGAGCAAGAAGAAAAGCAGGAGGAGGACGAAGAGATGAAGTTGAAGATGATTATGAACAACAAGAATAAAGAAACAACAACAACTGGATAATTGCATCAAAAGAAATGTTAAATAGCCATGCACAAAAGATCCAGAATATCTAAAAAGTGCAAAAAAATAATTTATGAATAATAGAAATAGAGGAAGAAGACAAAACTCACATCAAAATCCCTGAAATATTTTCAGCAAAATAATAGAATATATCCTTAACCTAATGAAGACGGGGTAGCCTATAAAAGTACAAAAAGTATAGAAAACAACAAAGCATACCAGAAAAGAAATTGTGCTCAGCATATAAAATCAAAACCCTAAATGTAAAGAAAATTATATTAAACAAAGAAGGTATATTAAAAGTTGCAAGTTGAAAAGACTAAGTTGCATATAAATTCAGGCTCATTAGAGTAACTCCTGATCTCTCAAGAAAAATTCTAAACCTAGAATGGCTGAGACAAATTGTATATAATCTTTAAGGGATCCTTATTACTATATCCAGTATACTTTCAATAATAAATGGTGAATAAAAATATATTGCACAATTAAACCAAATATGAGCAATATCTCTGTAAAACTCCTTCACTACAGAAGCCAATCAAAGCAAAACTCCTATCTAAAAATGTTAACCACACCCAATAACAGACAAAAAGTGAATAATCCCAAGCATCAAATATAAAGAAGTAAACTCCCCACACCATAACTACAAAATAAAGGGAAATAATAAACATTGTTCATTGAAAACTCTCAACTTGAATGTTCAATTCTCCAATAGAAAGACAGGAACTAACAGAATGGACTAGACAAAAAATGTCCATTCTTCTGCTGCATCTACGGAACACTCTGTACCATCCACATTAGATAGCATTTTTGTGTAAAAGGATGGAAGGAGACAGTAGAAGAAAGTGGACCAAGAAAGAAGTTTAGGGGCGCTTTATTTTATACAGTTCACACACACAAAATACCTAAAATTCTTGAGTCAATTTAAAAGAGAATATATACTGTACACACTGAATGAGGAGTTCTACCATTATCCACATAAAAACAACAGATGACTTGGGCAGGTCCAGCACACATATATACTCATGTTTACTGAAACACAGCTGACTGTGTGCTAAGATAGAATACACCTGATTGTCCTGAATCACATCAGTGCAAAATATTATATTATTCAATTTTTTTATTCATAGAAAACATGTACATTTGTTTTTCGAGATTTTAATATAATCACATTTTTTTTTCTCATTTCTCTGTTCCCCACATACAAAATCTCCCATACAGCCCTCTTTTGGTTCTTTCAATTTCAAGTCTTGTGTTTCCAATAACTACTATTACATGTATCATGCATTATGTGTGTGTGTGCGCATGTGTGTGAGAGAGAACATTTAACATTTTAAGAAAGGCAATCATTTTACTTTGAAATTGTGGATGAACTAAAAATGTATCATCAAAAATTGTGACCTTAGCTAGACGCAGAAATCAAACATTGTATGACTTCAGTCCTAATTGGGCTAAAAGAAGTCAGTACACTGAAATAAGAACTGAAAAGTCAGTATTAGAGCCTGAACATCAGGGTGTAGTGGCATGACTTGTCAAAGAACACATTTAAGTGACAAGAGGAATAATTTAAAGAAATATCTCAGGGTACATGCATAAGAGCTATTACTAATACCTTACATTGTTTACTTGAGAAATATTCTGTATATTTTTTTTTAAATCTCAATAATCAAAATGTTATAATTACTGTGTAAGAGATATTTATTTATATATTATTTATTCTTCCATCAATTTTCCTTCCATTTTCACCCTCCTGAGTTTTGAGTAAACATTCTTTGCTCTTTTGAAAATTCAAGCCACTTTTTCATAAACTATTTTTACACACTTAATATATCAAAATTTGATTTGTAAAATATTTTATAATATTATAATACTAGGAATATATAACAAACCACTGAATTTTATCAAGGGCATTTATTATATACAGGAAAAAGGAAAATGTGAAGAGGTGAAATACTATTCTTTCTAGTTGTTTTTAAGAGACAGTTGCCTGAGTGCAGCCATTTCAGGAAAAAAAACTTATTTTTTTTCTTTTTTATTGATTATTACAATTTATTCACTTTGTTTTCTGGCTGTAAGACCTTCCCTCATCTTCCATCAATTACAACCTACCTCCCTCTTCTACCCCTATGCCCCTCTCCTAGTCCACTGATAGGGGAAGTCCTACTTCCCTACTGTCTTATCCTAGCCTATCTTATCAAGTCTTACCAAGAATGGCTGCATCTTCCTCTGTGGCCTGGCAAGGCTGCACCTTCCAGGAGTAGGTTATCAAGGAGCCTGCCACTGAGTTCATGTCAGAGACAGCTGCTGTTACCCTTAATAGGGAACTCACATGGAAACCGAGATACTTATGAGCTACATCTGAGCAGGGGTTCTAGGTGTTCTTCATGCATGGTCCTTGGTTGGAAAAGGACCCCCTGGGCCCATATTTTTTGGCTCAATTGGCCTCCTTGTGGAGGGCCTCTCTCATCCAGGTCTTTCTATCTCCTGAATCTTCCATATTATTCCATGCTCTCTGCCCAAAGTTTGGCTTTGTGGCTAACCATCTGCTTCAGTACCCTGCTAGGTAGATTCTTTCAGAGGCCCTCTGTGGTTGGTTCGTGCCCTGTTCCCTGTCTTCTCCCATTACTGATGTCTATCCCATTTGCCTTTCTAAACGAGGATTAAGCATCTTCCCTAGGGTTCTTCCTGTTGCTTTAGGACTATAAATTTTAGTATTTTAATCCTACATTATTTGACTAATTCCCACATATAAGTGAGGATATACCATGAGTGTCTTTCTGCTTCTGGATACCTCACTCAGAGTGATCTTTTCTAGTTCAATCCATTTGCCTGCTGATTTCCTTGTTTTTAATTGCTAAATAGTATTGCATCGTATAAATGTGCCACAATTTCTATGTCTATTCCTCGGTTTGGGGACATCTAAGTTGTTTCCAGATTCTGGCTATTATCAGTAAAGCTGTTATGAGTACAGTTGAACAAATGTCCCTGTTGTTTGTTTGATAATCTTCTGAATATATGCCCAGAGTTGGTATAACTGAATATTCTAGTAGTACTATTCATAGTTTTCTGAGAAAGCACCAGATTGATTTCCAAAGTGGTTGTACAAGTTTACATTCCCACCAGCAATGGAGAAGGGTTCCCTTTTCTCCATATCCAGTCCAGCTTGTGTTGCAGATAATGTGATAGTATACATGAATAACCCTAAAAATTCAACCAGGGAACTCCTACAGCTGATAAACAACTTTAGCAAAATGACTGGATACAAAATTAAATTTAAAAAAATCTGAAGCCCTCCTGTATACAGAAGACAAATGAGCTCAGAAAGAAATTAGGGAAACAAAACCCCTTTACAGAAGCCAGAGATAATATAAAGTACATTGGTGTGACTCTAATCAAGCCAGTGAACGACTTGTATGGAAAAAAAGAACTTCAAGGAAGATATCAGAAAATCTCCCATACTCCAGAATTGGTAGGATTAACATAGTAAAAATGGCCACTCTACCAAAAGAAATCTAAAGACTCAATGCAATTCCAATCAAAACACCAGCACAACTCATTACAGACCTCCAAAGAACAATTCTCAGTTTCATATGGAAAAACAAAAAACCCAGAATTGATTTTAAAAAAAATGCCTGCACAATAAATATTTTCTGGAGGTATCTTCATCCACAATCTCAAGTAGTACTATAGGGCAACAGTAATAAAAAATGGCATGGTACTGGCACCTGTACTTTAAATCTTAAAGGGGTGTGCATCTACTCATTAATCATTTTTATTAAATCATATCAAGAAGCTGAGGGGAAAAACAAATATAAGGGAATCAACTGCTGTCTCAGGTTTAGACCTAGTTTGCGGGTGCCCAGACGGCCAATGCTACCTTGGGCTATTGTTTCAGCTCATCAACCTTAAAATATCCCTGGATTTACTATTAATAGTGTACTTTTCTTAACTTTAAATTGTTCTCTAAGATTTTTTACATCAGAGCCAAACATCTTCCCTGACCTTGTGAAACAATCTATTTTTCCAAATTGTTTCTAAGTATAATGGTCATTGCTAACAATCTATATCTATGGCTCATTTCAAGGACAGTGGTTAATTCATTAATCTGCTCCAGTTAACATGTGAAAAGAGATCAAGCATTGTTAATTTTAAATGTCAGTGATATTTCCCAGTGAAGAGCTAGAAGCCTTCTTAAAGTTTTCATACAACTCATGTTATAAGGATTATGGACATCATAAGGGCAACAAGCAGAGATATGCTACATAAGAACACAAATTCATCTGGAAAATCAGTTTTTGGGATTATGCTTCTCCAAGACAAACTCATCATGATTATGCTAACAGGGGAGCCACATTCCATGAGTTCTACAGCTGTTCTGCTGTTGCTCCTGCATGGCGCTTGACAGAACCAGGTAGCCAAAATAGTTTGCCTATATGTGTGTGGGGGGGTAAGGTTATCTCAGGACCTGGGAAGGAGAATTCAGGGTAATGCATGGGCTGTACTAGCCTGGATGGCCAGATAACATGGAAGGACTGAAGGATTTCTGAGAGAAAATGGCAGGTGGGTTTGATTTGATATGTTAACTAGGAAACTCTGCCATTAGTTTCAGGTTTGAATCCTACTTCTATGGTAACATAAACTTCAGAGAGAGAATCATGGTCTCCATTGCATAATGATCTTCAACTGAGCTCATAGGGAAGAAAGGTGACAAAGACAAAGATTCTGTTTTTCTTTTCTTTCTATATATCTTCTTTCTTTTCTTTGAGGGAGGGCAGTTACCCAAACTAGACTCAATTTTTTGCTGTTTTGCTTTGTTTTCTTTACTATATTTTATTTTATCAATTGTTTTTATTTTTCACAATTTATTCACAATGTATTCATTATATATGCTGATTGAAGGTCACTCCCTCAACTCCTACTGGTCCCTCCCTCCACCTTCCCCCATCCCCTTCCCATAGACTACTCAAAAGGAGAGTTCCTCTCGCCTGCCATTCACCCTTACATTATCAGAACAATACTCAGCTATTAAAAACAGAAAAATAAAATTTCTGCTTGTATTTATTTTCCATGGGCCACTGTACTCACCTTAGAAGATTTCATACCATGAAGCTTGCCTGCAACCTTACCTTGAACTAAACAATAAGTATAACTCATTTTAATGAGTCCCATCCCAAGATAGTGTTTGATTGACCATCTCAAATCCAGAAACATGTGAAATTTGAAATGCTATGCAGTCTGAAATATTTTATCACAGGCATTTCAGAGAATGTGACTCTCTTGCTACCTGGATGGCTGTTTCCCACCAGCCCAGGAAGGCATGAGGGGCAGAAGATGAGTAGTATAAAGCTTGGAAAGCTCACAAGCATAACATTGGTTAGCCACTCTGGGAACCACTTCAGAAAGTAAGTTCAACTTTAATTCCAGAAAACAGAACACAGTGGCTTGTATCCCTTGGGGAGTACCAGGGATGTTCCAAGCATAGGTGTAGATAATTGTTTAATACTAGGAAATTCAAGAATGCTAGATTTGCATTAAACAGCACATTCCTATTATATGAATAAGAAGAACAAGAACACAGAACCAAATTATCCTATATTTGAAGGGAGGGGAGAGTTATCAGGGATCTGTGTCAAAGGCCATCTATCAAATTTGATTGGTGGTTTCCATGTCTAAAGATACTCTCCAGATGAAGTCAGGCAGAGAAAACACACCCTTGACATGGTTACCCATCTAGGCCAGAAGCAGTCATACATAGAAAAAAAAGTGATTTTTTTCAATAGTACCCCTGGAACAATAGGTAGATGTACACAAAGAAACTTCTACAGGCTACCAATCTTGTGATACTCTCAGAGAACTTCCTGGCTGGTGAAAGTTCATTTCCTACATATTCATCCACTGAACTAACAGTTTCTTGTGTAAAGTGCGGCAATTAAGTTTGATTTTTGTTCCTTGTAATGTATTTTTGTTCCCTAAGATATGCTATAGTATGATAAGTTCTGTGTCCTGTCCTTTGTGATTGCACAATGGCAGAAGAAGGCATGCAATACCTTTCTCAGGAGAACACCATGAGTTTCACAGCTTGCCCCAGGGGTGCTGAAAAAGAGGGAAGGGTAGGGAGTCGAGCAACCCCTTCACATCTGTGTAGGGAGGTAATGGCCCTCAACCTTGAAACTATCTAAATGTACTCCATCCTTCAAGAGGTGATGATTAAAACACTCTCTGCTCCCCACTTTATCATGCTCTCGATGCTTTGTTCTTACATATTATGGAAAAATAAATGATGGAGTAGGAAAAAAAAAGAAAACACTAAATGTTGAGAATCAGGATTATCAATAAGTCTTCCATAAACACCTTATCATATAATACTGTTGCGTGTAATTCATATTCACTATCCATTGTATTCTTTTAAAAAATGAGTTTATTTACTTTACATTCCAATTTAAGTCTCCCCCCTTTCACTCCCCCATTACTACCCTCCATTCTTATTGCCTCTATTCCCTTTCCCCTTCAGAAAAGTGAGGTCATTTCCAATGTGCTAGTTTTACACTTCTGTTGCATCTCAGTGGACCAAAGTACACAAAGGGCTTTCCACCTTGCTTATAGTCACAGAATTCCTCTCCAGTAAGGATAATTTTATGATGATGATGACGACTCTAGATTTGTGCAAGGCCTCACTATTTTAACATATTCATAAGTTCTCTCAAGTATGAATCCTTTCATGATGATGAAGATTGTACAAATATAGAATGGTTTCACCATGTTAAAAGGACTCATAGGCTTTCTGTCCATTAGGATATCTTTCATGAGTTTGAAGATGATTCTGAAGTGCAAAAGTTTATTCACATTGGATGCAGTGAGACAGCTTCTTTCCAGTATGTGCTCTTTTATGTATTAAGAGATGTTATATGCAAAGGCTTTGCCACATAATTATATTCATATGGTTTCCCTCCAGAATGTGTTGTTGTCTTAGGAGATGATTGTTACATGCAAAGAATTTATCAAACTAATTACCCTCACCAGGCTTCTCTCCACTGTGTGTTTTTTCATGTTTTTGGAGACTACTCTGTTGTGCAAGGGCTTTATCATGTTGAGTATACGTATAAGGTTTCTTTCCAGTGTGTTTTCTTTTATGGCTTAAGAGAGTACTGGTTTGTGCAAAGGCTTTACCACACTGGTTACATTCATAAGGTTTCTCTCCAGTGTGTGTTCTTTTATGGCTTATGAGAGCACTGTTTTGTGCAAAGGCTTTACCACACTGGTTACATTCATAAGGTTTCTCTCCAGTGTGTGTTCTTTTATGGCTTATGAGAGCACTGTTTTGTGCAAAGGCTTTACCGCACTGGTTACATTCATAAGGTTTCTCTCCACTGTGTGTTCTTTTGTGGCTTAATAGAGTACTGTTTTCTGCAAAGGCTTTACCACACTGGTTACATTCATAAGGTTTCTCTCCAGTGTGTGTTCTTTTATGCCGTATGAGATTATTCTTTTCTGCAAAGGTTTTACCACACTGGTTACATTCATAAGGTTTCTCTCCAGTGTGTGTTCTTTTATGCCGTATGAGATTATTCTTTTCTGCAAAGGTTTTACCACACTGGTTACATTCATAAGGTTTCTCTCCAGTGTGTGTTCTTTTATGGCTTAAGAGAGTACTGTTTTCTGCAAAGGTTTTACCACAATGGTTACATTCATAAGGTTTCTCTCCAGTGTGTGTTCTTTTATGTCTTATGAGATGACTGTTTCGTGTAAAGGCTTTACCACACTGGTTACATTCATAACGTTTCTCTCCAGTGTGTGTTCTTTTATGCCATATGAGATTATTCTTTTCTGCAAAGGCTTTACCACACTGGTTACATTCGTAAGGTTTCTCTCCAGTGTGTGTTCTTTTATGCCGTATGAGAAAACTTTTATACGGGAAGGCTTTATGACATACAGTGCATTTAAAGGGTTTCTCTCCAGTATGACTATATTCATGCCTGCAAAGAAAATTGACACATGTGAAAGATTTACCACAGTGATTTCATTACACTAATAAATATATTTATCTATATGAATTAATATCATAATTTGGTCTAATGGTAAAGAAGAATCAAATTTTAAAGTTTTATCACTTTATTTACTTTCACGGTATTCGCCTTCATTATGGGTATTTTTGAAGATCCCTGTGATGGTAAGAGCATTTGTTATGTGGATCACTTTTATAGCATCATTTTTCTATATGAGGTTTTCTCCTATATATGAAGAGTATTGTAAGAATTCAGAGTTTTACCACAGCAATCCCATTCACAAATTTTTGTACTGTATGAATGATACTTCATTTACAATGTGAGCCAAGACAAGCAGAAGTTCCAAATTCCTTGTATTCATAGATATTTTCAGCAATATGTGTTTGCTAATGAATTCTCAGTGAAGTTGCAAAACCAATTAACAGTAACCATTTATCACATTCAGAAAATTTACTCACAGTGGGGACTACTACCAAATCAATTGTTCTTGGAGAAAGACAGGGACACTGCTTCTTTCAATAACCCTATGTTCCTGTGTCTTAGAATCATTTTGACATATGATATACCAGTTTAATTTACAAAAATAATAAAGATTCCCACATTGAATTAAAACATTTTGTTTTTTGTTCATCATAGACATGTCATATAGGGATTAAGATTTCTCCACAACAATATTCTTGATTCTCATAAGCTGCTCCTTTCACTAAACTTTACAATGTTACTGCACGAAAATGAGTAGCACTGGGTCTACTATGAAACTTTTGCTTATTAGAAGGTTTTGGACACATACTGATCACCAATTCAGTGTGTATACCTCTTACAATATCTGAATAGACAGAATGAGACTAAAGAGATTGGCAGTTCAAGTCAGTAGCTGTAATGTCCATATGATTCAAATGTTATTTTTGTTACAACATTATTTTATTTTCTTCTATCTTAGGGGAGTGCCTTGTAAACACAAATCAGATACCTGACATTGAAGTACATGGAATTATGAGATTTTAATGATGATCAGTACACTTAAAGTAGTGCTGTTTTTACACTGTTGCTTTTCTTTAAAACTTCCAGGACACAGCCATGTGTGCTGGTACATGCCTTCAATCCCAGCACTTGTGGAGGCAGAAGCAGGCATATCTCTGTGATTTTGAGGTCAGGCTGGTCTAACAAGTAAGTCTAAGAAAATCACAGATACCCAGAAAAAAATATATTTCAAAAACAGAAAATAAAAAGCAGCCAATAAACAAACAAACAAACAAACAAAAAACACCAAACTTCCAGGACACATTAAAATTTAAGATTTACATCTGTGTCAACATGTACATAAAGTTACCTTTTATTACTTGTAGAACTTTGAAAATGTTCTTCAATATCATGGTCATCCCAATTGTAGCCTAAAATATAGTATGAGAAAATATATATTATTGGAAATATCATGTTATTATTAAGGCAAAACTTAAATCACTATGATCTGTGATCCTTAGAACCATGCCTGATTTATTTACCTCATTCCTCCTCATTCTCAATTGGAATAACAGAAGAGGATCAATAACAAAGTAAGAGTTGTCTCTTTATTTTAAAAGTGAAAGAAAAATTGCAGTCTTACCTATAGCAGTGAGGTTTTCACAGGTCTCTAGCATCACATCTTTGTAGAGTTGCTTCTGGGAAGGTTCCAGCAAGGCCCACTCTTCTTGGCTGAATTTCACATGCACATCATTGAAGGTCACTGAATTCTAAAATATGCCATACATTTGTACAACAGAAACAGTGGCAACAATATAAATTTATACTTCATTGTCAATATAATCATATAATTCTATTGCTTCTTCAATTTATTTTCTGACACAGAAGTGTGACTGTTATATAGTTGGGTGCTGTGCGTGATGTGCAGTAGGGGAGATGAAAAAGCCTAAGGGTTAGATTGAAAAAAAAGGCATGCTTCAAAAACCTGTGTTTCATCAGTTGGTAAGACATTAATATAAAGTAGCCATTAGTTGGGTTCTTGAGCAATCTATGAATCATCTTCAGTTACTTGGGTGAGTAGGTCAGGACTCTGTCATGAGACAAGTGGAAGGACAAAACACAGTCATGATATTTTATATAGCAATAAATGAGATGTATTGATCAGGGGACACTGAACAGATGGGTAACATCAGTCAAAAGACAACATGGTACTGAATATTATGTTTTGACCAGGGCTCAGGGATGTGGCATATCAGTATGTGAAGAGGGGGGCTCATATAATTGTGGAAGGGAAAGTGGACTACAGTGAATACATGGATAAAAATAATGGGAGTGGCAAGCAACAACAATCATAGCCAATAACATCATATTTCTGAGTGACCAGACAAAAGAATAGGAATAGAACACGTGATTATTCTTTGATCATTGTTTTGTATATCCTCCTTACTAAATAATGTAGTCTATAGATTAAAAATAAAGATTAAAACTTTTCTATTAAAAAAGAAGTGTTAATGTTATCACTAAGTCATTTTAGAAGAAAATGGAATAACAAGTTTTAACTGTATCATATCTAAACTTTTTGAAGAGGATATAGCTTTGAAATAGACATGGCAATTAATGTGGACAAAGACAAACAGAGAGAAGAGTGTGAAATAGAGAGACAGAGACATAGAGACAGAGACACAGAGAGAGAGAAATTAACAGATGAACAATACTAAGTACAAATCAGAGAAATTTATTAACAGTTACTAACTACAAAAAATGGTGGACAAGCTGGGTGTATTCTGTCATGCCTTCAATTCCATCACTCAGGAGGCAGATGCAGGTGTATCTTATTGAACTGGATGTCAGCATTATCTATTCAAAGAGTTCTAGGACAGCCAGACCTATATATTAAGACAGAGCCTCCCCTAAAAGTCAATCAAACAAACACAAAATATTGAAAGAACTCAGAGGTCTTTACTGAAGCTTCTACAAGGAGTTATACATTCACTCCTATTGTATATTTATTTTCCAGAAATCTGTACTGCCCCAGCTTAAACTGCAACTGCAATGATATCTTACTAAAAGGGAATGCATGTTTAAACAGGTAAAAATAGAAGACAAAAATATTAGCAGTGTAAATGCTGATCATAAAAGAGCCACATAAGATAGGAGAGATGGCTCAGCAGTAAGGAGCTCTTACTGCTCTTGCAAATAATTGGGCTCAATTGTTAGTGTTTACCTGGGACCCGCTACTTTCAATTGCTATAAGTTCATGAGTTCTGAAGACATCTTCAGACTACTGTGAGGATTAGGCACAGAAGAGATGCATATTCATGCATACAATCAAAATACTTATATTCAGTAAAAACTAAAAATAGATCCCAGATGGCTGGACTGATTTCACACTGTTCTGATAAGATGGGTAGCAGAGACTGCACAGTGACCAATAGTTGGATCTGTGGGCCCCCAAACACCACTGACTGTGTTTCCTAGGTAAGAAGAAAACCAATGATGAGGGAAACAATTGGGTCCAACCTCAGAGAACCCCACTAATCTCTGGGAAAATTTCTTGGATGTTGCAGCAGGAATAAGGTTTTCAAGCAAATGGACCCATGAAGCAAGCAGGAGTAGCTATTCTAATATCTAATAAAACAGACTTTCAACCAAAATTAATTGAAAGGGATGATAAAGAGGGAATCCAAGATGGCATTGCCAGGAGGAACAGGACAGGAACAGAACAGGAACAGGACAGGAACAGGACAGCAATATTGGTACAGCAACTAAAAGACTGAATTCTGGGCCCTAAAACAACAGCAATCGTGTTTCCCAGGTGAGAGGAAACTCCATGGTGTGGGGATCACTCAGTTCCACTCTCAGGTCACTCAGTGAGAACCTGGAAAATATTCCAGGCTCAGGATACACTTGTGTGTCCTGATCACCTTCCCAGGCCAAACTGTGTGCTCCAGGGCACCAGAGACTGGGAGCCAAGTGTCAAAAAAAAAAAAAAAAAAAAAACAGGGAAGAAGAAAGTGGGACTGACCTCAGGTCACCCAGTCTATCCCTGGAAAAGATCCTGCAGACTGGTGGGTGCACAGCTGCCAGCCTTGAGTGGGCCTCCAGTCACTAGACCGGCATGCCCTATTCTCCATCACAGACAGAACTGTGTGCCCCAGGACACTAGAGGATAGGTTTCCCTGTCTGGAGAAAAACCCACAGACAGGGAAAAAGCAGGTCCCAGCTTAGAGCACTCAGCCAACCTCCCCCACACACACACTACCACCACCACAAATGGGAACATTCTTGGAAATGTTCGCAGGTTATTTCCCAGTCACCGGCTTGGTAGCCATCTGGCAAGTGCCTACCCTTTCTACACACCATATCAAAAACCACAGATTAGGTCTTCATGTTGGGAGAAAACCCAAAGGTGGGGAAAACATCTGGCCCTACCTCAGGACACCTAGCTCTGGAGAAGTTTCTGGTTATTCACAGGCTCCAGACTCTAGCCTCCTGCTGCACATGGGAGAGCAGTGCCAAGCTGCCATGGATTACTGCTTGGGTACTGGGGCACAGAGCTCTAACCTCAGACATACAGAAGCCTGGGATCCCCAAGATCAACCCCAGATACTGCTCCAAGGGACGACCAGTTATCCCTAACTAAGCAGACCAAACCATGGGGTGCCCAGGTTGCAGCTGCAGCTTACTAACTTTACAGCAAGAAAGCCAGAAGCAGGACAGCTGTCTCCAGGACTTCTCTGGGTGAGAGGAGAGCCCCCTTGACTAACAAAGACCACAATTACCACTCAGGTCTCTATGCCTGTGGTGAGTTTTGGCAATTCCTGAAAAATACCTGCTATTCAGTGACTGTATCCCAAAAGCTGAGGAGGCCTCCTTCAGGAAAAATCATCTTCCTGCCAAGGGGATTATCCCCACCACAGGATTCCAGGAAGCACCAGAAACTAACACCCAACACCTAAGATAGCCAAAAGGGTAGAGGCAAGTGTAAAAGCTCAAAAAGACAAAGCAATATGGCATCTCCAGAACCCAGTTATTCGGGGCAAGCAGCCCTGGACATACCAGGGTAAATGAAATTCAAGAAGATGACCTTACATCTGTGCTTATGAACAGGATAATAGAGGAAAAAAAAATAAACTGCGTAAAGACCTAGATGAAGATAAAGTCAAACAGATTATTGCCATTTGCAAAGAAATGGAGGAAGATAAAGTCAAACAGATTATGGCCTTCCTTAAAGAAATACAGGAAGTTGCAGCCAAACAATTTGTGGCCTTTAGAGAGGAAATACTTAAATCACGAAAAGATATTAATGAAACAGAGGATTGTTCGAACAAACAGCTGACAGAATTGAAAGAAAATACAGTCAGAGAAGTGAAGGAAATCAATAAAATGGCTCAAGATCTGATAAGAGAATTGGAAAAAAATTAAAGAAAACACAAGTGGAGGAAACTGTGGAGAGAAAGAACTTAGAGAGGAAAAGAGGAACTACAGAGGTAAGCATAAGAAATAGACTACGAGAGATGGAAGAAAGAATCTTAGGTGTGGAAGACACATGGAAGAAATAGATGTAGCTATCAAAGAAAATGTTAAATCTAAAAAATTCCTGACACAGACCATCCAAGAAATCCAAGACAACATGAAAAGCAAAACCTAAAAATAATAGGAATAGAGGAAAAAGAAGATTCCCTCCTCCAAGGCCCACAAAATATTTTCAACAAAATCATAGAAGAAAATTTCCCCAACTTAAAAGAGAGGTCTATAAGAATACAAGAGGTCTACAGAACACCCAATAAATTAGACCAGAATAGAAAATCCTCCCACCACATAATAAACAGTAAGTATACAGAACAAAGAAAAAATACTAAAAGCTGCAAAGGAAAAAGGCCAACTTAACATATAATGGCAAACCCATAAGAATCACACCTGACTTTTCATCAGAGACTATGAAAGCCAGAAGGGCCTGAACAGATATCATGAAGACCCTAAGAGAACACAGATGACCACCCAGGCTACTATACCCAGCAAAATCTCAGTCATCATAGATGGAGCAAACAAGATATTTAATGACAAAAACAAATTTAAACAACACCTACCCACAAATCCAGGGGTACAGAAGCTCCTAGAAGGAAAACTACAACCCAGGAAAGCTAACTACATTCAGGAAAACACAGGAAAGAAATAATGTCACTAGAGCAAAACTAAAAGTAACCAAGCACACGAACACACTACCACAAGCAACATCAAAATAAAAGGAACTAACAGCCACTGGTCATTAATTTCCCTCAACATCAATGGACTTAACACTCCAATAAAGACACAGACTTACAGAATGGATATGTAAACAAGACCCAACAATCTGTTGCATACAAGAAACACATCTAAGTCACAAAATAGAAAGGTGGAAGGTTCCAAGCAAATGGAGCCAAGAAACATGCAGGAGTAGCCATTTTAATATCTAATAAAGTAGATTTTCAACCAAAATTAATCAAAAGACATGAGGAAGGTCATTTCATACTCATCAAAGGAAAATTCCGCCAAGAAGAAATCATAATTCTGAACATCTATGCTCCAAATACAAAGATACCCACGTTTGTAAAAGAAAGATCAATAAAACCTAAACCGCACACAAATCCCCATACATTACTACTGGGAAACTTCAACACCCCACTCTCAACAAAGGACAAGTAAACAACAGAAATTAAACAAAGAAACAATATCTCTAATAGAGGTCATGTATCAAATGGACCTAACAGATATCTACAGAATCTTACACTCAAAGACAAAAGAATTTACCTTCTTCTCAGCACCTCATGGAACCTTCTCCAAAATAGACCATGTCGTTGGTCACAAAGTGAATCTCAACAGATATAAGAAGATTGAAATAATGCCTTGTATCCTATCTAATTACCATGGACTAAAGCTGGACCTCAACAACAACAGAAATAGCAAAAAGCCTACACTCACATGGAAACTAAACAACTCACTACTAAATGACAGCTGGGTCAGGGAAGAAATAAAGAAAGAACTTAAAGTCTTCCTAGAATTCGAAGACCCAACACAACCAAACTTATGGGAGACAATGAAAGCAGTGCTAAGAGGAAAGTTCATAGCACTAAGTGCCTTCAAGAAGAAATTTGTAACATCTCACACAATCAACTTAATAGCCCATCTAATGGCCCTAGAAAAAAAGAAGCAGACACACCGAAAAAGAAGAGACACCTGGAAATAATCAAACTCAGGACTGAAATCAATAAATTAGAAATAAATAAAACATTTCAAAGAATCAATGAAACCAAGACCTGGTTCTTTGAGAAAATTAACAAGATAGACAAACCTTAGCTAAACTAACTAAAAGGCAGAGAGAGATTGTCCAAATTAACAAAATCAGAAATGAAAATGGGACAAAACAAAAGACACTAAGGAAATCCAAACAATCGTTAGGACTTACTTCAAAAGTCTATATGCCATAAAATTTGAAAATCTAAATGAAATAGACAATTTTCTTAATCAATTACACTTACCAAAGCTGAATCAATAAAATAGTCCTTTATCCACTAAGGAAATAGCATTCCTCAAAAGACTCCAATCCACAAAAAGCTCAGGACCAGATGGTTTCAGTGCAGAATTCTACCACACCTTCAAAGAAGAGGTAACTCCAGCTATCTTCAATTTATTCCACAAAATAGGAACAGAAGGAACACTACGAAACTCATTCATTGAAGCCACAGTCACTTTGTAACCTAAACCTCACAAAGACCCAACAAAGAAAGAGAATTTCAGGCCAATCTCCCTTATGAACATTGATGCAAAAATACACAACAAAATACTTTGCAAACCCAATACAAGAACACATCAAATATATCATCCACTATGACGATGTAGGCTTCATGCCAGGTATGCAGGGGTGGTTCAACAAACGGAAATCCATTAATGTGATCCACAATATTAAAAAATTGAAAGAAAAAAACATGATAATCTCCTTAGATGCTGAAAAAGCATTTGAAAAAATCCAGCATCCATTCATGTTTAAACTATTGGAGAGATCAGGGATACAAGGCACATACCTAAACATAGTAAAAGCAATATACAGCAAGCCTGTAGCCAACATCAAGTAAACAGAGAGAAACTTAAAGCAATCCCACTGAATTCAGGGACAAGGCAAGGCTGCCCACTCTCTCCATATCTCTTCAACATAGTTCTTGAAATCCTTGCTAGAACAAGAAGAAAATTAAAGGAGACCAAAAGGATACAAATTGGTAAGGAAGAAGTCAAAGTATCACTATTTGCAGATTATATGATAGTATACTTGAGTAACTCCAAAACTTCTACCAGGGAACTCCTACAGATGATAAACACCATCAGCAAAGTGGCTGGATACAAAATTATCTCAAAAAAAAAAAATCAGTAGTCCTCCTGTATACAAAAGATAAAAGGGCTGAGAAAGAAATTTGTGAAACAACACCGTTCACAATAGCCACAAAGGACATAAAGTACCTTGGTGTGACCATATCCAAGCAAGTCAAAGACTTGTATAAAAAAAACTTCAAGTCTCTGAAGAAAGAATTAGAAGAAGATATCAGAATATGGAACTATCTCCGATACTCATGGCTTGGCAGGGTTAACATAGTAAAAATGGACATCTTACCAAAAGTAATGTACAGATTCAATGAAATTTCCATCAAAATACCAACAGAATATTTTACAAACCTTGATAGAAGATTTCTCAACTTCATATGGGATGCAATGAAAGCAGTCCGAAGAGGAGTTTGAATACCAACAAAGGCCATCATAAGCTAATGGAGGCATCCCATACAAGCAACTTAATGGCATACCTGAAAGACCTAAGAAAAAAGAAGCAGACACACCCAGCAAGAGTAGACCACTAGGAAAAAACAAACTCAGGCCTGATATCAATAAATTAGAAACAAAGATAATAATTCAAAGAATCAACGAAACCAAGAGCTAGTTCTTTGAGAAAATAAAAAACACAGACAAATTCTTAGCCAAACTAAGTAAATGGCGGAAAGACACTATCCAAATCAACAAAGTCTGAAAGAAAAAGATATAATATACACTGAGAAAATCCAAAGAACCATTACCTTTTATGTCAAAAGCCTATATGCTCCAAAATTTGAAAATCTAAATGAAATATACAATTCTCTTTAAAATCCACTTAGCAAAGTTGAATCAACATCAGGTAAAGATATTAAATAGCCTTATAGTGAATAAGGCAATAGAGGCAGCCATCAAAATACTCCCAACCAAAAAAAAGCCAAGGGCCAGATGATTTCAGAGCAGAATTCTACAAGACCTTCAAAGAAGAGCGAATACTGATATTCTCCAAATTATTTCACAAAATAGAAATAGATGCAACATGACCAAATTCCTTTGGTGAGACCACAGTCACCTTGATAAATCCTCAAAGATCCCCAAAAAGAAAGAGAACTTCAGACCAATCTCTTTTATGAACAATGATGTAAAAATACTCTATAAAATACTTGCAAACCAAATCCAAGAACATATCAAAGATGTCATCCACCATGACCAATTAGGCTTCATCCCAGGCATGCAAGGGTGGTTAAGTATATGGAATCCATCAATGTAATCCACTGTATAAACAAATTGAAAAAAAAGACCATTTTCTTAGATGCTGAAAAAGCATTTGACAATATCCAACAGTTATTCTTGTTTAAAGTCTTAGAGAGACCAGGGACAAAGGCACATATCTAAAAATAGTAAAGATAGTATACAGAATATATACAGAATATACAGAATATATACAGAATAGTATATAGCTAACATCAAACTAAATGAAAAAAATGTTGGGGGCAAGACAAGGCTACACACTCTCTCCAAATCTCTTCAATACAGTACTCGAAGTCCTATCTAGGGCAATAAGACAACTAAAGGAGATTAAGGGGATACAAATTGATAAGAAAGAAGTCAAAGTATCTTGATTCACAGATGATATGACAGTAAACAAAAATGACCCCCAATATTCTACTGTAGGGAACTCCTACAGTTGAAAAACACTTCAGCAAAGTGGCTGGATATAAAGTTAACTAAAAACGAAAAAGAAAACTCAAAAAAAATACACTTCTGTATGCAAAGGACAAATGGACTGAAAAAAATTAGGAAAATAACACACTTCACAATAGCCAGTAAAAAAAAAAAAAAAAAAAAACATAATGTATTTTGGTGTTATCTTCAACAAGCCAGTAAAAAACCTATATGAACAACAACAACAACAAAAAACCCAAAAAAGAAATTGAAAAAGATACCAGAAGATAGAAATATCTCTCATGCTTATGGATCAGTAGGATCAACATAGTAAAAATTGTCATCGTAACAAAAACAATCTACAGATTCAATGATATTCCCATCAAAATATCAATATAATTCTTAAGGAATTTGAAAAAATTATTCCCAGCTTCATATGGAAAAATAAAAAGCCAGAATAGCTAAAACAATCATGTTCAAAGACAGATCTTCATTAGGTATCACCTTCCCTGATCTCAAGCTCTACTATAAAACAATAGTAATAAAAACTGCACAGTACTGTGATAAAAACAGAATGGTGGATGAATGGAATTGAAGTGAAGACCCATAAGTGAACCCACACACCTATGGCCACTTGATTTTTGACAAAGAAGCCAAAAGCATGCAATGGAAAAATGACAGCATCTTCAACAAATGGTGCTGGTCTAACTGGATGTCTACATATAGAAAAATGAAAATAGATCCATATTTATCACCCTGCATCAAACTACAGTCCAAGTTGTTCTAAAGACCTCAACATAAAACCAGATACACTAAATCTGTTAGAAGAAAAATTGGGAAAGAGCTTGATCTCATTGGCATAGAAGGTAACTTCCTTAACAGAACACCAAGAACACTGGCTCGAAGATGAAGAATTAACAAATAGGATCTCATGAAAGAAAAAAGCTTTTATGAAGCAAAGAACTCTGTCAGTAGAACAAGATGACTGCCTACAGCCTGACAAAAGATCTCCACCAACCCTACATACAACAGGAAGAGCTAATAAACAATATTTATAAAGAGCTCAAGAAATTAAACTCCAACAATCCAAATAATCCAATTTAAAACTGGGGTACAGAACTATACAGAGATTTCTCCACAGAGGAATATCAAATGGTGGACATTAAATGCTCAATATCTGTAGTCACCATGGAAATGCAAATGACATTCCATCTTAAACCCATCATGGCTAAGGTCAAAACGTGAAGTGACAGCAAGCTAATGAGAATGTGGAGAAAGAAGAATACTCCTCCATTGCTGGTGGGAGTGCAAACTTATACAACCACTTTAGAAATCAATCTGATGCTTTCTCAGACATTGAAAATAGTGTTACTTCAAGACCCAGCTCTACCATTCCTGGGAATATATCAAAAAGATGCTCCACCATTCAACAAAAATATTTGCTCAACTGTGTTCATAGCATCTATATTCATAATGGCAATAACAGAGAAACAAACTACACATCTCTCAACCAAACCATTGTTTTACAGAAATTGTGGTACATTCACACAATGGAATGCACCTCGGGTATTTTAAAAAAACAAGGAAATTATAAAATTTTCAGGCAAGTAGATGGAACTAAAAATGATCATCCTAAGTGAGTTATTCCAAAACCAGAAAGACATGCATGGTATATACTCACTTGTAAATGGTAATGGCCATAATATAGGATAAACATACTACAATCTACAGACCTAAAGGAGCTAAATAAAAAGGAGTACCCTATGGAAGATGGTCAAGTCTTATTCAAAAGGGCAAATAGAATCGACACCAGAAGTGACTGAGGAGAGGGAAGAGAATGAGAGCCTAACAAACATATCCTCCGAAAGACTCTGCCCAGGAGGGGATCAAAGCAGATGCTAAGATTCACAGCCAAACTTTGGGTAGAGCACAGGGAATCATAGGAAAGAGTGGGAGGATAGAATATAGAAAGACCCAGAGCTGGCAGGACCTCCATAAGAAGACCAACAAGGACAACAAATCTGGGCCCATGGGGACTTGGAGAGATTGATGCACCCACCAAAGACCATTCATGAAGAGGACCTAGACCGCTGCTCAGATGTAGCTGATAGGAAGCTCAGTCTCCATGTTCTATCCGTAGTAAGGGGAGAAGGTGCCTGCTCTGACATGGACTCTGTTGTCTGCTATTTGATCACTTCCCCTTGGTGGAGGGGGCATTGCTATGCCACTGAGGATGAGGATGCAGGCAATCCTAGTGAGACTTGATAGGCTGGGTTCAGATGGTAGGAGAGGAGGGCTCCCTGTATCTGAGATATTGGAAATGGCATAAAGGAGAAAGAAGAATGGAGGGTGAGACTAGGAAGAGACGAGAGAGAGGATTACAATTGGGATGTTAAGTGAATAAATTATTTTTAATTTAATTTATTTATTTATTACAATGTGTTCACTTTGTATCCTTGCTGTAGCCCCTCCCTCATATCCTCTCAGTCCCACCCACCCTCCTTCTTCTGCCCCTATTCCCTTTCTCTAGTCTTCTAATTGAGGAGGAACTCCTTCCCTTTTAGCTTATCAGGTCTCATCAAGGATAGCTGCATCATCTTCCTCTGTGGCATTGCAAGGCTGCAACACTTAGGAGGAGGTAATCAAAGGCTCAAGTTCATGTCAGAGAATAAATTAAAAAAAAAACAAATTTAAATTAAAAATAAATTAAATGTGAATAAAACAAACGAATAAAATAAAAAAATACAACAGGTAAGAAGAGCGTCACAAACCCACAATTCAATGTCTCAGAAAGCTCAGATAGTGTTAGTGTCAATGAATAAATGCCATCCTAAGAAATTAAATATACTCCCTGCCAATATTTCAAATGCAAGATGTTGATGAAGATCAACACAATAACCTATGCTTACATATACAAAACAAAACAAAATAAATACCTAAATCCGTATATTCCATGATCAGCAGCCAATGATGGTGATGTTGATGCCAGGCATGTTGGCCTACATTTAAGCCCAACACTTGAGTGGAGTTAGAGCTGTAAGTTCAAAACCAGCCTGTCTACATACAAACTTTCAGGGAACATTCAGGATTTACGGGACAGTATGACAACACACAACATGCTGATAATCAGATTAGAAGAAGAAGGATGAGATCAAAGGTCCAGAAGACATTTTCAACAAAATCATACAAGAAAAATTTCTTAACCTAAAGAAGAAGATGTCTATCAAGGCACACGAAGCATACAAAATATCAAAGACACTGGACCAGAAAAGAAAGTCCTCTTACCAGAGAATAATCAAAACTCTAAATATACAGAATGAAGAAAGAATATGAAAAGCTGCAACTAAAAACAAACAAAGAAACCAAACTAACCAACCAATCAGACAAACCAAAACAAACAAAAACCAACCAAAAAAAAAGGCAGATCTATTGGAATTAATCCTGTATTCTCAGTAAAAATGCTAGAAGTTGAAGGGCTTAGACACAGTGCTTCTGATTCTAAAAAACTACAGAAGCCAACACAAATTACTAACTATGCCCAGAAACTTTCAATCACCAAATGGGGAAAATAAGATGTTCCATAAAAAGGTCAATTTTAAATAATATGTATCTATAAATACAGCCCCACTCAAGGTGCTAAAACCACCACCACCACCAAAATAACAATCACTGTTCAATGATATCTCTTAATAACATTAACCCAAATTCACCAATAAAAAAACACAGACTCACAAAATGGATGATAAAATAGAATCCACCCTTTTTCTAAATACAAAAAAACACAGCTTCACATCAAGATAGACATTATCTCAAGGTAAAGGTTTGGAAAAAGATATTCTAAATAAGTGGACTGGAGTATCAAGCTTGTATATCAATTTTAATATCCAATGAAACAGCTTTCAAAAACCTAATCAAAAGATGGCAAAGGACATGATGTATTCAAAAAATCCAGCAATATAACATTTCAATACTTAACATGTATGCTCCCAACCTAAGAGCACCTAAGTTATAAAAGAAACACTTCTGCAGTGCTTGCATCACATCCTGGCCCTCATAAACTGATAGGGAAAGACTTCAATATATCACTCTCACCAATGGACAGTTCCTCCTGACCAAACTGAACAGAGAAATGCTCCAGCTAACATCAAAAATCTAAATATACCCAAATAATATTTACAGAACATCTACCCAAGCACAAAAGATTGTTCCTTCTTCTCAGCAAATCATATATTGCTCTCCAAAATTGATGATATACTTGAACAGTGGAAGTCTCAAAAGATATAAGAAATTTGCAATAACCTCCTGCATCCTATCAGACCACTAAGGTATAAAGCAGCACATCACCAATAACAAAAACAATAGAAAGCTTACGAACTCATAGAAATTCAACAACTCTCTACTGAATAAAAAATGGATCAAAACTGAAATAAAGAAATTAAAGACTTTCTAGAAGTAAATGAAATGAATACACAGCATATCAAAACTCATAGTACACAATGTAAATGTTGAACAGAAGACAGTTCATAGCACTAAGTACATTCAGAAAAAAATAATCAGAAAGATCTCTTAGTAGCAACTTAACAGCACACCTAAATACTCTAGAAAAAAAGAAGTAAACATAACTAAAAGGAGTAGACAGTGAGAAACTACTGAACTGTGTCTTCACTGGTAAAACCGAATGTTTTAACAGGAAAAGAAAGGTGGATCCTATCAAAATTGATAATGATAAGATTTGAATAGTAGAGATCTTCTGAATAAGCAGAGGTAACTCTTCATCAGAGACCTTGGTCATTGAGTCCAAACAAACTTATAAAGACTAGTGATTTCTTCTTAAATAAAAAATGGGTATGGGGCAGGGTTTTGATGTAATCTTTTCAGGAGAATAAAAACATCCAACTAAATAATATGGATACCACTGGACCACCACATGAAACTTCTGAAGAAAAAGGACAGAATATGTCACCAAAAGAATATGCCCAAAGAAAAGGAGTAACTGGTCAAGTGGTATCACTCACCTTAATGTTGTCTCTTCGGCCTTTTACAGACATAAGTGCAAATTGTCTTTATGTGCTTGCTAAAGGACAATCCAAAATCTCTAACTCTAATATCAGAAAAGCCACCTGGTAAGAAATAGAGGAAAACAGAAAAATAAATGAAGACTCTATTGCCACTAATCTCATAAATCTTCTGGCATGATGTGACTTCTGTACTCCCCACAAACTTCAACAATCAAGAATATGTTCAGTATTTGTGGGAGAAAAAAGCCAAAAACATAAGCCTAAAATATAGCCAATTTTACATGAAAAAACCTAAAGAAACTCTAACATGAAAAATGTACACTGGATCAGAGATACCTTTGATTTTTTTTAAATTTAATACAAATTAAATAAACAAAGATTTCACAACTCCTACAAGACAAACTCAAAGTACACCAAAACTGTTATATTTTTGACTTTGCAGCTACTCCTAATGTCCTTTCCAGAGAGTCCTTTTGTTCTGGATGTCTCTTAGAAAGTGGAGGTGATCAAAAAGATGAGCTATGGCTTTCAGTCCCTCATGTCGCCTTGTGGGTTCAGGCACATCTCTGCCCTTGCCAACACTCACACCCAAAACAAAGTTGGAGAATAATTTAATGTTTCCTGCTGTGTGGATTATGTCACAAGATGTGGAATCTGCCCTATTCACTTATCTAAAACCAGGCACACCTGACACGGACAAAATTTTGCACCTCAGAAAATCCTTTTGAACCCAAGAATTCAATTTTCCTGAATTACACCAGTGTGTTCATTGATAGTTGAAAGGTAAAAAATAAATTTAAAAAAAAATAAGCAAGTATTGCTTAAGATGACCACCACCACTTTTTTTTTTTACCACTTTCAAAACTATTTATAAAATTTGTTACACAAAACCATGTGTGGAATATAACATGAGGCATTTCTAGAAATGAGACTTTCAGTTTTCCAATCTATCTATCTAATGCACAGCAAAAGCAATGCCTGGGTGTGCACACTAGATAGTGATACTATAAGCACCACAACTTTCTACTGCCCAAGCCACAGGGTCCCCTCCTCCTTGAACAGTCAACACTCAAGAAGGGTAAGAGGACAAGGATCTCTGCTGAAGTCACCACATGGAAAACAACAGAATCAGAGTCTGAAACACAGCCCATCTCGGTCAAAGCAGAATAGGCCGTGATAGCTTAGCAGACCTGCTCTGCCTGGCCTGGGAACAATGGCCCCTCACTCACCATGGCATGGGCTCTGGTCTCATTCACAGCTCCCTACAGCTACATCAGAGTACAATCCCAGAACAAACCCATAAGCTACCTCCCACTGTTGGTCCTTACTGCTAGTCCCATGCAGACTCTCTCATTAGCTTGGACAATACAGCTGAGTCTCAGGACAGTAGTAGCTCTTCTACCAGTGTATAAAAGATCAACTGATGCAGATAGCAGAGGTATTCTAGCTTTGCCCCAACCCCTAGGGGCTCACAGAACCCTAGTGTTGTTATAAAAAATGAAAATCCCAATTGTTTGAGTTTACCAATACAGACCCAGGAGCTAGGTACTGGGGAGAAAACCTGGTAGTTCAGAAAGTCAGATAAAGCATCCATCTGACCCTGCTACTCACCTCACATCTAAGAGGAAAAAGCTCCAAAAGCTCACCAGTTCAGATGACAGCTCAGGGGGGATAGGCCAAACTAATCCAACACCAAAGGCGTTCTAGCTCAAAGCTCAAAAAGCCCCATAGCTACCAAGCTAAAACTCCTTCCACTTTTACACTCTGTCTTAAATACATTTCAGCTGAAATTTCCACTTACTCTTTAATCCCTGTCAGCTGGCTTCTTGCTTTGCCTCTTGATCTAGGGTTAACATTATTTAATCCTATGCACAGGGAGCTTTTGAATTAAAGGTATGTTCCAGGGCTGACGGATTCATACCATAATCACCTGTTTAGAATAAATGGAAAGTTCTTGGAATTAAGATTTGTGTTAGGGCTCAACCATACCAAACAAAGCCCAGGTTTTTACAGTTCACAATCTAAGGAATCACACTGGGATCAAATCCTGCAACACCCTCATTTTGGAAATAATTTAAAATACAGTCTTCTACTCTCCCAGGGCACCTGTTCATTTTCCATGATACAGGTAATTTATGTTACACACTCAGTGTCCAGTGCATTCATCTCTACCTCATAGTTGGGAAGTCCTTCATCGAAATTTCAGTCAAAGACAAACAGTAACAACCATTAAAGAAACAAACGGCCATGAATTCGAATCAAGGAGTAGTTAAGCTCATCGAAAATGAGATATAAAACAAAAAGGATGTGGCTGTTCCTAGGTATGTTGGAGTAGAAAGTTTATTATAGATAGACACAGGGAAATGTGGGACAGTCTAGAGTTGACATGACCCTGAGCTATGTGAGAAGAGAGGACAGAGGGAAGTAGAGAGCCAGAACAAAGGGCCAGGAGGATAAATGATAAATGAAAAGGACCAGGTAACCAAAACGGTTAGAATACATAAGGGAGGACAGCTGGGAGGAGGGCAGCTTAACTCCTGGGCTAGAGAACTCTGTTTGACACCCATACCTTGTAACAGGTAAGGACTGAGGGATGCTGGGAGAACCTGACAGCCAAATCTGCTTTGATTGTTAAGTAGCCACCTTAAGGATTTATCCCATCTTTTGAGATGTAAGAGTAGAGAGGAATGAGAAAGTTGAAACGATTTCATTATAATCTTAAAAATTATTTTTAAAAGTTGAAAATGGCTTTATGGTCCAATATTCTTCAGGGAATTCAAGTATGTATTAGAGCACACAAAATATTACTCACACCTTTTCTCTCTCAGGTTGTGCATTTTCAAATGGGGGGAGGGGAAAGCATTCCTGCTAGGCACTACCACCCCACTTTGTCCAGATCTTCTGTGTGTTTGAACTAGTGTAACTGTAAAAATTTGCTTTCCAGAAACAAGTTCAGCAACTAATCCATATTCTTGATTCTCTTTGTGTATAACTCCCAGCCCTAAGTATACACTTTTCACATTTACTGACCATCTAAAATTGATTACCATTATCATTGCCATCTTCCCTCTTCCCCTCCCTTTCTGTGTTGTGACAACACCAGCTTCAAAGTAGCTCAGTGAGCTCAATTCTTACACAGGTCTCGCTTTATTTGTAATCACCCAGCTCCAAACAAACAAACAAACAAAACCCAGGGAAGTCAGTGGACACTCATTCACTGATCTCTTTTACTTCACACTAACCAGTCAGGGCCCACCTGAAAAGAGTTGGAGGATTATATTCTAGGCACTGGGCTGTAGAGGTAGCATTCAGTGTTCAAATAAAGTGTAAACTACATAACATGTGAAAGGCTGATCTACAGGAGACATTGCTTTAAACAAAAACAAAAATCAAAGCACTAAAGAAAAAGGAATGAAATTCTTAATGACTGGGGATTATCAGAGAATATTAACTAATAGACTAGAGCAGTGATTCATCAACAAAATAAAATTTAGTAATACCAACAACTGACTTATTTATTTATTTATTTATTTATTTATTTATTTATTATGTATACAGTGTTCTGCATGCATGTACACTTGCACGCCAGAAGAGAGCACCAGATTTCATATAGATGTTGTGAGCCACCATGTGGTTGTTGGGAATTAAACTTGTGATCTCTGAAAGAGCAGCCAGTGATCTTAACCTCTTAGTTGAAAAATACACATAGCATACTGACTTTGAAAAACACAGGTCAATCTCTTGTAGAGTGAAAGCCATTAATAAGATACTGTTTAATGTTGTCCCTGTGTACAATATTAGCTGCTGAGACCTGTAACCTGACAGACACAGCTTTATCCACTAGCCTGTGGCTCAAATTTGAACTGACAGAACTATTTCAATGAGGATTGTACATATGGGCATAGGAAAGTCCATTAATTTGAAATTCAATATTCACTGGATCAAGCTACCTGACCCAAATTGTACACCCACCAATCTGGTCTGTTTTCATTCACATTCATGAATTAATAAATACACGTTGGAAAATTACAAATTAAAAGAACTCATCCTGCCACATTTCTAAATAATCCTGGTCAGCAAACATGTGCATCCTCCGATCCTAATCTCTAACAGGCCTGGTTATCATACTACTTATTTGTGTAGTGTTTTACAGGCAGTTTTCCCTCGGCTAAATTCTAGTTTCTCAGCAATAGTAAATCCTTTACATCATCAGTTCTACTCTTCTATATCATAGCTTGATATTGGAGTGCTTTCTGACACAGGACATATCATTTACAACCCCCACAAAATCCAAATGGATCTTTTAGAACTTAGAGAACCTACCTGACACCCCCAAAGATCACCAGGAACTAGGACTAAAAAAGGTCACCTAAAGGTCACCAGACTAGTGACTCTACCCCAAGATCACCAGGAATTGGTCCATGTCATAAGATTCCCTACCCAAGGAACAGTCTGAGGATAACCACAAGGATGGAAAAGTATCTTAAAGTGGGACAATTGTGCTGAGCACCCTACCAACCTTGTAGAAGATTCAATGACACAGAAAATACCTAACATTCCTGAGGCCTACAGTTATGTTAGCTAGCCAATCACTTGATAAAAAGCTTGCCCTTGCTGAATGTCACCCAATCCTTTAACTGTTAAACTACAACTTCCTGGTCCTTCCTCAGACCCCAATCAAAACCCTGCCATGCAGCTGCTCAGGGCTCTCCTCTCTGATCCATTGTGTTGGTAATGATGGAGAGACCCAGCTTAAGCCCAAATAAAACTCTTTGCTCTTGCATATATGGTCCAGCTCCTGATGATCTTTGGTGACCCTAAGTGCTGGCCATAACATATGGGTTCTCATATTAGATTCCCAAGTCTCCCAAGCACCCCCAGCACATGGAGCTGAACAACAGCCAGTAAGTGAGCACTCTGTCAGTATCTCTCTGTGTCTGGCTCTGTGTTTCTGTAGTTTCTTTTTTCAAGACTCGAGGCAAAATGTGTAATCTGTGTGGTCAGAAAGGTTAGAGCTGATGCTTTGGACAGCTGTGGGGCAGAGGGGGCCTGGAAGACTTTCCAGACCCCCCTCAAAGAGGCACATTTGTAAAGGTAATTGAGTACTGAGTTTTCTGTGATCTCTGGACCTCAGAGAGGATGAATGTGCCCCTATCTGTAAAGGGTGGTAGAGTACCCAGTTTTCTGTGATCTCTGGATCGTTGGACAAGGACAATGCAGGTATCTCCTGTAGCAGAGATTCTCTGATATCCTACTTTCATTTTTTTCCACTGCAGGAATGGTGGAATCTGCTGTCTAGCTCTGTGTATTTTTCTGCTGCACAAGCAATGGGATCTAGCTGTTTGTGTCTTGTTTAACTGTTTTGTCCCTTGTTGCCATTTTTTTGTCTCTGAGACTGACTGAGGACATGGGACAGAATCCTTCTATCCCTCTAGACTTGATTCTTTCCCATTTCAGGGAAGCTTGAGCTATGCTCCACAGGCTCCCATGAGAGTGGCAAGGAGGTGCCAAAGGATGGATACAGTATGTGGAGCCCCAGGCTTGGCACCTCTGCCAATGTTCTCTGGTCTCTGGTCTGGCAGAGCTTAGCCACTACTCTGGCCTCAGGTCTGGCAGAGTTTGGATGCTGCTCTGGACTGTGATCTGGCCGAGATTTGCTGCTGCTGTGGTCTCTGGTCTGGCAGAGTTTGGCTGGTGTTTGGACTCTGGTCTGGTAGAGATCAACAGATATTTTACTGCGTCATTCTCTGGTCTGGCTGAATGCAGGACACCATTCCAAACTCTGGTGTAGTTGGTTGGATCCTGATTTCGGTGTAGGTCACCACTTATGGAACAGGATAGAGGGCCCATAGAGAGACAGGTCACTGTTTTGAGTTTTGGTATTTTCTTCTTCCATTTTCTTTGCACGCATTGTACCCAGTGCATTTTTTCTTGTGTTGTTCTTTTGCGGTTTTGTTTGCTTGTGATGGTCTCAGTGGGCTGGTGACAAAACAGTTGTGATCCATTGTGACTTTGCCTGCCCCATACTGCCAGCGCTACAAGCTGGGGCACCTCTGGTCTCCTGTGGGAGCACACATTTCCACATGGTTGGCTGGGAAATCTCGGTTGGAGAGGGATCGGTATGCAGAAAATCCTGTTGGGCTGGACCATGTTGCCTCCTTGCTTTTTCTCTGAGGAAAGTTGGTGACATGAGGTTAGCTCTGGCTTGGAACAATGATCGCCAAATAATGCTTTTACCTGAAGCGTATTATAGTTATTACTATTATTATTACTTGGTTAGGGTCCCCTGTACCCCAGCCTGGCCTTATACTAAACAGCTTAAATTTCTGATCCGTCTGATCCACCTCTTATCAACTGAGCTACACTCCCACCATGTGCTTCTCAAAAAGAAATAACAAAGATTAAAGAGGAAGCCAGAGGGGCTGAAGAGATGGCTTAGTGATGAAAAATACTTTCTGTATTTTTCTGTATTTTTTGTGGGGCTGGAGGGATGCCTCATTCCTTAAGAGGACTGGCTGCTTTTTGTCATGAGTTCAATTCCCAACAACCACATGGTGGCTCACAATGAAATCTGTTGCCCTCTTCTGGCATGCAGGTGTATATGAAAACACAACATTGTATACATAATAAATCTTAGAACAAAGCAAAACATTCTCTACTTTTTTTTTTGCAGAGTTCCTAGCATGTCCATGGTGGTTCACAATCTTCTGTAACTCCTGTTACAGAAAATTTGATGCCATATGGCCTCCTGGGATATAAGGCACACATGTGGTACACTTATATACATACAAGTAAAATAATCTTATCACTCATCTAAAGAAAAGATAAAAATACCCCCTCAAAAAAAGAGGTCAGCAGGCATGGTGGCACACACTGGATCTCAGTGATTTTGAGGCCATCCTGGTCAACAGAGCTAGTCCAGTCCAGGCAAAGCTACACAGGGAGATTCTGTCTTGAAAAGCAAAGCAAAACAACCAACCAACCAAAACAAACAAACAAATAAACAAAACAAAACAAAAACTATCATAAAGCAAGTGTGGTGACACATGCCTGTAAATGGAGCAACAGGGAGGTCAGGAATGAAGGTCAACCTGGACTATATGAAACTCGGTCTCAAAAACAAAACAGCAGCAGCAACAACAAAACAGCACAAGAATCTGAGTGCCTGAGATGCTTTGGGACATTCAAATTTTTATCTTAATTCCTGGCTACATAGGAAGCTATTGAGGAGTGTAGTTCTTTGAATGAAAATGACCCCTACTATCTCATATGTTTGAAAATCTGGTCTCCCATTGGTGGAACAATTTTGGAAAAATAAGTGTGATCTTGTTGAAGAGGTGTGTCACTGTGGGTCAGCTCTGAGGTTTTAAAATCCCACACATTCTCAGTTAGCTCTTTGCCTCATACTTATAGATCAGGATGTAAGCTCTGAACCACTGTTCTCTCTGGTGCTCTGTCTGCCATTACTGTCTGCCACCATGGTCCCTGCCATGATATTCATGGACTTATCATCTGAAACTCTAAGTACCCAAACAACTGTTTCTTCTATAAGCTGCTTTGGTCATGATATCTTAGCATAGTGATAGAAAAGTAACTAAGACAAGTGGTTTGAAAATAGGATAGAAATGATTTAGTGTACACTTATCTCAAAGATCTTTTTGTCCTATAAACTTAATAGTAAGATTACAAAAATTTAAACATACACACACTTTTATGCACTGCCTGTGGATGGGTCCATATGGTCTTGTTCTTGATTCCCAGCATAATTTAAAGGGGAAACTTACACAATGTTCTGAGCCCTTGATGTCCTGCAGATGAAGTAGGAGGATGTCCTCAAGTGCCTTGCCACAGGAACCCAGTTAGGTGGCAGGAACCTTGACTTTCAGATGGAGCAATGCATCTACAAAAGGAAAGTGATGGTATCTACATCATAAATCTGAAAAGGACCTGTTGTTTGCAGCTCAGGCTATTGTTGCCATTGAGAACCTTGCTGATGGCAGTGTCATCGCCTCCAGGAACACTGGTGAGCAAGCTGTGCTGAAGTTTGCCGCTACCACTGTAGCAACTCCAATTGCTGCCCCCTTCACACCTGGGATCTTCACTAACCAGATGCAAGCAGCTTCAGGGAGCCATGGCTTCTAGTGGTAACTGATCTCAGGGCTGAAACCAGCCCTTCCCAGACGCTGCTTAGGTCAACCTGCCTACCATTGCTCAGTGCAAGACAGATTCTCTGCACTATGTGAACATTGCCATCCACGTAACAAGGGAGTTCACTCAGTGGTGGATGCTGGCCGAGGAAGTACACCTCATGCATGGCACTATCTCCTGTGAGCAGTCATGGGAGGTTATGCTTGATCTTTACTTCTACATATACCCAGAGGAGACTGAGAAAGAATAGCAGGCTGCTGCTGAGAAGGCCATGACCGAGGAGGAATTCCAGGGTGAATGGACTGTGCCAGCTCCTGAGTTCACTGTCGCTCATCCCGAGGTGGCAGACCGGTCTGAGGGTATGCAGGTGCCCTCTGTACCCATCCAGAAGTTCCCTACTGAAGACTGGAGTGTCCAGCCAGACACTGAGGACTGGTGAACAGCTCCCACAGCATAGGCCATTGATTGGGTTGGAGCCACCCCTGAGGGGTCTTGAGCTCCTCTGCAGAAACCTGTGCAAACAGAAAAGGTGGAATGAAAATAAAGTTCCTAGAAGCTGAAAATATGCACACACACACACACACACACACACACACACACACACACTTTAGAAACAATAGTTATGAGTGTTGGGTGTAATGGTACACTTCTGTAATCCTGGCTCTTAGGAGGTTGGGGCAGAAGGATGGTGAACTTGGGCTATGTAGTGAGATCATCTCAACAATAATGACAAGACTAGAACAACTAGAGATTGTTTTGAGGCTGGGGTATGTAGCTCAGTGGTAAATCATGTGCTAAGAATGCACAAGGTGGTTCTAGGTTTTGTTGTTATCTCCAAAATACCAAACAACCAAAGCAGAATATTGGGGCTGGAGAGATGACTTGGAGGCTAATAGAACTGGCTGTCCTTCCAGAGGACCTGAGTTCAATTCCTGGCAACCACATTGTGGTTCACAACCAACTATACAGGGATCTGATGCCCTCTTCTGGCATGCAGGTGTATATGCATGTAGAGAACTCATAGACATAAAAATCAAAATCAAAAAAAGAAAAAAAAAATGGGCCGAAGAGATGGCTCAGAGGTTAAAAACACTAGCTACTTTTCTAAAGGTCCTGAGCTCAATTCCCAGCAACCACCCCCCCTCTCTACTCCAGCATGCACACAGACTGCACCAACAGAGTCAGCTTTGTGGAAACATACCCTGTTCAGGTACTAGGGATCTGCACTCAGAGGAGCCCACCTTTGTTCTAATGCTCTGCTAAAGCTTTTGAAATCTTTAACTTTTGAACAAGGGATCCTTCACTTTTGTTTTGCACTGGACTCTGCAAATTATGTAACCAAGGCCTGTGTACCAAATATTCAGTCTATATAAGAACAGCCTGCAAAGCCTCTCAGTACCACTGTGACCACTGCAGTCCCAGATATTTCGAAAAAAAAAAATGTCAAGACACAATGGCCTAAGATACAGTCTGTCAGCCATCTCTGGATTTCTCTTTCCTGCACTCCAAACATAGTTCAAACTGAAAATGTGTGCTTGGTACACTAACTTTTTTTTCTCAAAATAGGGCTTTTCTGTGTAGACCAGGATGGCCCTGAACTCAGTGCGACCCACCTGCCTCTGCTTCTCTGAGTGCGGGCTCACAGGTGTGTGCCACTGCTCCAGGCTTACAGACTTAATTTTAAGACTGGGTCAATATCTTGCTTTTTGTCTTTAGGTTTTCTATATGAGGACTTGGAACATAACTCAGTTGGTAAAGTGCTTGCCTTGCATCCATCAAACCTCGTGTTTTGTACACACCTGTAATCCTAATAAGGAGGTGCAGTCAGGGGCATCAGAAGTTCAACATCATCTTAATGTGCTTGGAATTTTTGAGGCTAGCCTGAGATAAGTAAAACCTGATTTTAAAAAAATAAGTTTTACATATAAAAAGCCATTTTTTTACACACATGGAACCAATGAAGAGGGAAAAGGGTAAGGAAGGTATTATAAACTATCAAGATGGGAAATGACAATGATGTGAGTGTGAAATGGACATGTGGGAAGTAGGAGCAACAGGACTGAAAGACGAATGTGGGCCTGAGTGAAAGGCCAGTATTGAGGGTAGCAGTCATTGAGATTTTTGCTTAGGCAACTGTGTGTTTTGAGATATGGCAGTCATCAGGGAAATTTCCACATCTCTCAGTCTCCTAAGTTATGGATTGGGAGAAGAAATCTGAAGGAGCCCTGGTTGTGGCTGCAGGAAATGTGATCAAATCCAACTCTCAGACTGCCTGCCTAAACTGTAGTGGCTAACCACAGCAAGCATTGGCAATGACTGTACAGTGAAACCACTTACCCCACCACAGTCCACATGGGGAGTATCAGGCTGAGAAATCCCCCCCACACTAGGAATCAGCTTCATCTTGTCTTGTAAGGCAAGAAAGGCTGTCTTCTCTCTTGCATAGCTTTATCACTTGAGGCTCCCAGCCCTCAGCAAAACAAATCTGGACTTGGATTTTTCTCTCCCTTGTTAGTGAAAGATGATGGTAGTTATCTTAGGGGGTGGAATGGCCTTTAGCCAGCCTCATCAATCAGGCTGTCCTGTCCAGGCTTATTAGTTTCAGCAGCCTGGCAGTTGTTAGGTGAGAAACCAAAGTATATCTTCAGTGGATGTTAATGTGTTTATGCATAGATAGAAACACACAGTACTTTTAGGCCTTTACCTTATGTCATGGGAAAACTTCATTTACAAAACAGCCATTTAAATGTCCACTAGTCTATCTAAGACATTAATAGAATAAACATAGTCAAGAAGGTAGTTCTCAATTCTAGATTTGGAAAACAACTTCGATAAAGAAAAAGAAAGAAATTAAAATAAACTTGCAAGTTGGGAATGTAGTTTAGTATTAGTAGAACAATGATTAGATGAACAATGATTACCTCAGGTTAATGTCAATATTTTCAAAGAGAATTTAAACAATATGCATTTAAAGAGTAAATGGGGGCTGGGGAGATGGCTTAGTGGTTAAGAGAACTTGATTCTCATCCAAAGAACTAAGTTCAGTTCCTAGCATCCATGCTGGATGCTCACAGTTGTCTCTCCCTCTAGATCTGGGGTCTCTGACACTCTCTTTTGGTCATCACATGCACACACATACATACGTACACACAAAGAGTTATACACACACAAAATAAACATAGATCTTTTAAAAAAGATAAAATGAGAACCCTATCATTACAAAGTCAACCCAAAATGGATCAAAGGCCAAAATATAAGAGCTATAAGTGTGTAAAGGTTACATAGAAGTGAACTTTCATGATGTTAAATTCAATAATTAATTTTTAAATATGACACAAAAATCATAGAAAACCAATAAAACTTTGGACTTCATCAAAGTAAAATACTTTTTTGAACCAAAGTGTAATATCAAGAAGATAACATGACAGTCTACAGAAAGAAAGTCTGCAGAGTTTTTATTTGACAGAAGTCTAGTTTTTAGAATAACAAACACAACAAAAACAAACAGGGCTGGGCTAGGGATATGGCTCAGTACAACAGAGCTTGCCTAGCATGGGGGAAGCCAAGGGTTAGACACCTCAGCAGGGTGTGGTAAAGGTGTAGTTAGGCAGAGGACTAGAATAGATATTTCTCCAAGGAAGATTTAGAAATGGCAGACATACAGAGGAAAATATGCTGAACACCATGAGTCATTAAAGAAATATAAATCAGGAGGACAGTAAGACATCTACTCAGCTAGGCCTGGTGGTTAATTCAATGCTGTTAACCTCAGTATTGGGGGTGAAAATTAGGCTGGAGGATCCAGAGTACAAGAGTAAACTAGGTCACAGGTTAGTTGGGTCTCTAGTGAGACCCTGTCTTAAGAGCAACAGCATAAATTAATAATTCACACTTATTGGGCCAGGCAGTGGTGGCACAGTCTTAATCCCAGCACTCAGTCAGGATTACAAGGCAGAGAGATCTCTGAGTATGAGGCCAGCCTGGTCTACAGAGTGAGTTTTAGGACAGCCAGGGCTACACAGAGAAAACCCCCCTTTTTTTTAAACAAGCTAAAAAAGTAAAGCAAAACAACAAAATCCCAAACAAACAAACAAACAGTAATCTATACCTCTTAAGATATCTATAATATTTAAAAAAGAAACAACCAAGGAAACAACTGCTGACAAAGATATAAAGATAGAAATAAAGTTAGAATTCTTGTTCAGTGTTGGTAGGTAAAATCATTACCATATGTAATTTACTACTGTCCATTAGTGCTACTCTTAAGGATATACCAAGAGAATTGCAAACTGGTACTCAGGCACTTTTTTTTCTTTTAAGATTTATTCATTTTATGTATGTGAGTGCTCTATCTGTATGTACACTTGCATGGCAGAAGAGGGCATCAGATCTCAGTACAGATGGTTATGAGCTACCATGTGGGTGCTGGGAATTGAACTCAGGACCTCTGAAAGAGCAACCAGTACTCTTAACCACTGAGATATCTCTTTAGCCCCACTCACATATTTTCTATACATGGTCATGGCGCTAGACAGAAACAATGCTCTAAATCACCAGTGGATAAGCAAGGCCTGATTTGTACATAGAGAAGAGGGTTATTCAACAGTAAAGGAGAATGCAGTACTGATGCTCTGATATAGTACAAGGCAGCACTAATGATAGAGCATGGATAAAACTAGGAAAAAAGCCAGGTGGTGGTGTGATGGCTCACACATTTAATCCCAGCACTCAGGGGGCTGAGGTAGGCAGATCTCTGTGAGTTCAAGGTCTTGTCTACAAAGAGAGTTCCAGGACATCCAAGGTTACACAGAGAGACCCTCACTCAAAATATCAACCAACCAACCAACCCAAAAGCAAAACCCCAAAACCTAGGAAACAATATTCCAGACAAGATTAATTCAAGTTATAAGAAACAGGCAAACCCATAGAATCAGAAAGTGAGTGGTTATTGCCAGGGCCTAGAGAGAGAAATGGTAGTGTATATTTAATGGATTTTGGGTGGGTGATGAAAATGGTTTGAAACAAGACAGCTGTATTCATTGTCCAATGGTGAGATATATTAAATGCCAATGGAGTGTATATCTACTTTTATGATATATAAATTTATTCCAAGTATAAAAAGATTGTTTATTTTATGTGTATGGATTTTGCATGTCTCTGACATGAACTGACTGGCCTGTTCTTTGTTCACCTCCCCTTTAGGGAGCAGCCTTACCAGGCCACAGAGGAAGACAGTGCAGCCAGTCCTTATGAGACCTGATAGACTAGGATCAGAATGAAGGGGAGGAAAACCACCCCTAATCAGTGGACTGGCAGAGGGGCATGGGTGGAGAAGGGAGAGGGTGAGTGGGATTGGGAGAGGAGGAGGGAGGGAGCTACAGGGGGGATACAAAGTGAATAAATTGTAACTAATGAAAATTAAAAAAAATAAAAAAGAAATAAAAAATAAACTCAATCGACTAGGATAATCTCTAGACTGGACAAAGAGCCCCATGAATTTATCTGATTGCACTTTTGCAATAGAGCAACTTGGAAGTTAATACCTGTTTCAGCTACCAGAGCTTTGAAACAAAAAAGCAGTGAAATTCAGGTGGGCAGGGCTCCCTGGGGAGCGACAGGACCATTTCAGGAGGATCCCTGGGATGCCCTGTTCTTAGGTGGAACCCAACTCTCTTGGGCACTCAGAGGAAAGCCCAAGGTGAACGCTCCCAGCCCAGGAATCCCAGAAACCATAGGTGTCTCTGAAGATTGCGCAAGTCTTTTTCCCCCCCGGCCAGCTCGGTGGCATGTTTCTAAAATCCCAATCTGCACAACATAAACAGAAAACGTGCAGCCAGAAAGCCTCGGTGGTGCAAATTACAAGCTTCCAGCAGAGGGCGGGAGAATCTTTGCTGCGCGGCCAGTGGCAAGCAGGCAGCAAAGAGCAAGCTTTCCAGTGACCTCACGATCCTCCAAGCCCTTCTCCTCCCACTGCAAAAGGGAGAGAGAAGGCGGAAGGAAAGACCCCTGATAGAGGAAAATAAAGAATAGGGGAGGGGGGCGTTGAGGCAGAGAGCGGACTCTAAGAGCTCCCCCTCGGAGCAGCCGCCCACTTCCTGAGCCCAGGGTCCAAGCTGCCTCGGGGAAACCCGAAGGCCGAGCCCTCTCAGATGGGGCGGGGGAGGGGCTTGCGCGAGGCGCAGCGCAGGCGCAGTGCGCGCCTCCATTGTCAAGCTTGGCGTAAACGCCGTTGCTATGGCTACAGACGCTAAAGGGAAAACGCTGGGCTCTCCTGGGCCTGGTGGGCGCTGGCGGCGAGGGCTGGTGGACCGGAACCCGCTTCCCTGGCACGATGGCGGCGGTCATGGCTCAGCTAGTGGACTACTTCATCATGGTAGGCTGAGACCAGGAGAAGCCAGGTAAGGGTGTGGAGCGGGTGCCTTCTAGGCTCCGCCTCCGCCCCGGGCTCCGCGTCCCTCCTCCCCTGGGCTCCGCCTTCACCTCCCAGGGCTCCGCCTTTCTCCGCTTCCAGGCCCCTCCCCGTCTCCGCTCCGAGCTCCGCCTCCGCCTCCACTAGGTTCCGCCTCTGCTACTGCGGGCTCCGCCTCCCTCATCTTCCGGGCTCCTCCCCTTTCCCCGCCCCGGGCTCCGCCTCCGCCCCCTCGGGCTCTGTCCCTGCCCTGGGCTCCTCCCCCTCCTCCGCCTCTGGGCTCAGCCTCCGCCCCTAGCAGCCATCCATTGGGCTAGATGGTGCTGGGCCTGGCGTCCTGGCTGGGAGGCGAGGAGGAGAGACGGTTGTGTCCCGCGGTGGAGGAGCGGCGGGTCCACGGGTGTCGGCCATCTCGGAGCGGTTGAGTCTGGCTGGCTGTCGGCATATGTGAGGGACCCGCAGGACGGCGGTTGTGGAGGAGGCCAGGGTTGTGCAGTTGGAGGCTGGTGGGCTGGCCGGGTCGGGAGAGCCTGCCCGAGTTCCTCCATGAGCTTCTGTGGAGGCTGTTGCTACCCGGAGCCACGCCCTCGGGCCGCCTGAGTTGGGAGGGCAGGACAACACTGTGTGGAGTTCCTAGGGATACACTTGTGCCCTGCATCCTGAGGAAGAGTGATGCTGGGACCAGTCCTCCTGGAAAGTAAGAGCAGAGAGTCCGGTGCTGCCTCCCCCCTGCTCTGGAGCTCGTGGGGTGGGGAGCTTACACATCTGGGCTGAAAGAAATCAGCGTACTTGGAAAGGCTAAAGGATCCATGCACATTTCTAGGAACATTATTTTTTTCAGGATGTATATGCCAGCATTCCAGAATGAAATGATTCTTCTTAAGTAGACAGCCAGACTCTTGGGTAAAGAGAACCAGTGCTCTCTCTCACTGGGCTTTCATGAGTTTTGATTGTTCCGTTTATTTGTCCGAGAATTCTTCATAAGGAACAGTTTGGCAGATACACTGCTGTTTATACTTTAATGGACTTGCACAACCAGGAGTATACACGGTTCACGCAGGCTTATTTTCTTATTTTTATCTCTTTGTGTTGTTATGTATAGATAACCAGGACATAATAACAAGGTTACTATAGACTTGGGAAAGCTCTTTTATTTCAGGGTAATTCCAGTTTTACACTTGCAAGGAATTTTAGCTACGAGCCCTGCATCCCCTTGTCTCTGGAGGTGCTTAGGTTGTGTTTGCCGATTGTTAGTCGTTGGTAGCACTAGAGTACCAATGTTTATTATTTATTCATTCCTAAGAATTTGTTTCAGAGAAGGGATTCTTCCCAGTTTTTTCTCACTACTGCCTAATTGAGGTCACTTAAAAAACCGCTTGCAGGTCGATGAGATGGCTCAGCAGATAAAAGCTCTTGTTGGGCAAGCCTGGAGACCTGAGTTCAATCCCTGAATTTATGAAAAGGTGGAAGGCAAGAAGTGATTGCACAGAGTTGTCTTCTAACCTTCCTATGTGTTCCCTAGTATGCATGCTTCACCAGCATCATGAACACACACACACAAAGACGACATTGGGCTTTATTTAGAGAATATTCTTGCTGCTCCAAAATGTCATGTCATTTCACTTGTCAGTTTCTTACAGACATAATCTTACCCAGACTGCTAGCGTGGAGATTCAGTTTTGTTTTTAATCTTGTTCAGTTTTCAGTTACATTGTTCTTCCCCCTAAAATAATTTTATTTAGGGTTTTTTTGAGAATTCTCTCTACAGAACCCTGGCTGGCTGTTCTGGGATTCCCTATGTAGTAGAGGCTGGTCTTGAACCTACAGAGATCCGCCTTCCTCTTCCTTCCAATTGCTGGGGTTAAAGACCATGCCCAGCTTCCTCCACAACAATTTTAAAACAATAACAAACTTGAAAAAAGTTCCAAGTATGGTACACAGTTAAGTGCTGTTTTGGACATTTTGAGAGGAAGCTGTTGACCTCATGCCCTGTCACTCTGAATGGTTTAGTGTCAATTTTATGCAAACAAGAATGTTGTCCTACATAATGGCAATGCAGTTATCAAAATAGGAAATTCACGTTGACATAATATTCCATTTAATGTGGGTTTTATTGACTATGTTATTACTCACAAAAATGTCAAAAGAAGCTGGTATATTTAAGTGTTTCATTTTTTTTTATCTCTTTAGTCTCTTTCAGTATGGAACAGTTCCCTCAACTTTTTCATGATCTTGTCACTTTGATGACTATAGGTCAGTAACATTTTTTCTTCATTAATTTTTTTTATTTGTTCATTTTACAGTCCACTCACAACCCTACTCCCTCATCTTTTGCCAGTCCCAAACTCCCAAACACTTTCCCTGTACTTCCCCCAACCAACCCACCCAGGCACATCAAGTTATATCAGGATTAAGTACCTTCTCTTTCACTGCAGCAAGACAAGGCAGCCCTGGATAAGAATATGGGATCCAAAGGGAGGCAACAGAGTCCAAGTCAGAGACAGCTCCTGCTCTAGTTGCTAGGGGACTGACTTGAGGACAAGAAACCCATCAGTTTCATATGTGTAAGAGGCCCAGGGCTAGGCCAGGCATGTTCATTTGTTGGTGGTTCAGTTTGTATGAGGCCCCATAGTCCCAGGTGAGCTGACTATGTAGGTTTTCTTATGGTCTCCTACCTCTCCAATCCTTCCTGTAACTCTTCCACAAGATTCCCAGAGTTCTGCCTAATGTTTGTTTGACTGTGGGTCTGTGCAACTGTTTCCATTATTTCCTGGATGAAGCCTCTCAGATGACAGTTATGCTGGTCTCCTGTCTACAAGCATAGCAAAGATATGATTAAATGACGAAGGCCCAGGCTTTGGGGTACACCATTGCTTAGGGGTGAAAGAAGAGGAGCAGCAAATGCATTTTGTGAACTTGGAAGAGATATTCAGCTCTCCCTAATAGATATTATATTTCTTGTAGGTGATATGAGCCATAATTTTTGTCTAGTTACATGGCTGTATAGAAGAGATTGTTTTCAAATTAAAACGAATTTTTTACATTTCTTTTTTTCTACTTTTTTGTGGGGGAGAGAAGGAGTCATCAAGACATGGACTCTGGGTGTGTAGTCCAGGCTGTTCTAGAACTCGTCCTCAGACTCACAGAGATCCACCTGCATTTGCCTCAAAAGCACTTGGATTAAAGGCTTGCACCACTTGATAAGCAGTCAGTACTCTTAATCACTGAGTCAACTCCAGTGCTTTTAAAATTTTTAACAGATATAATCATGTGACTATGTCTACATTAGTTGAATATAAATAGAATGATGAATATAATGTTTCAAAAGTGTTCTAAGGGGATAATGGTGTGTATTCCCTCCTAGCCTTTCTTTAGCTGAGACTGGAGATTGGCTGGGAGGTGGTGGCTCATCTTTAATCCCAGAATTTGGGAGGCAAGGCAGAAGCATTTGGATCTCTGCATTAACAGCCATCCTGGTCTATAGATCTAGTTCCAGGACAGCAGGGAAACCTACACAGAGAAGCCCAATCCAAGCAAGCAAGCAAGAAATGGACTGGAGATGTAGCAGCCATCTTGGGTAGGATAACTAATGACAGACAGTAGGGTTGCCATAGCAAGTCTAGATAGCTGCTTTGTGGTTTGTTTTTCTTTGTTCTTAACACGATAAATAACAACATTATATGTTTAAAGCAATATAAATCTGAGTTTTCAGTTACATGCTGGCAAAACAGGTACAAGGTGACAGGATGGGTTATCAGGATCCAGGGACATAGATAGTGAAGGAATGTTTTTCAGTGTTATGTGTAACCAATTGAGGGCACCATTGAGAGAAGCAGTTATTGAAAAACTTTGTGATTGAATGTACAGATGATCTACTTATATGCATTGTACAGATAAGGAGAAGACTGTAAAGTCTCCCTCCTTCCTGTGGCCTCCCATTTTTTCTTGTGAGTATTTAACTCCATCATTGAATAGCAAATCATGAACTGCAAGTTTACTCTAATGAATGATGTACTCTTTTGAGAATTTATACATTTTTTTTCAGGTTTTGGTTGTTGTTGTTTGTTTGTTTGTTTTCCCAAGATAGGGTTTCTCCATGTAGCCCTGACTGTCCTGGAACTTCCTCTGTAAATCAAGAATGTTCTCAAACTCAGAGATCTGCCTGTCTCTGCCTCCTGAACACTGCTGGGATTAAAGGTGTGTGCCATCACTGCTTGGCATAAAGAATCATTTTTAACTCTAACTTTCCTTATTTGATTGTTGTTTTTACTAACCAAATTGCAGAATATTGGTAGAAGTAATGATAAGAATTGAGGTTAGCTGATTAAACACTCCCCCCCATGTGAGAAATCTCATTGTGATAGGTATGAACATATGTTTGGAAAACTTTGAATGCGTTTTATTAAAACTTAAAAAGACCAGCTCCATGTACTAGTGTGGTCTGACTTTTTACCTTCCTTTCTTCCTTCCCTTCCTTCCTTCTTCCTTCTTTGATCTTTATAGCTTGGCTATCCTGGACTCATTTTGTAGACCAGGCTGGCCTGGAAATCAAAAAGATCCACCTGCCTCTGCCTCCCTGAGATGCTGGAATTGTAGGCTTGCACCAAGATGCCCAACTTCAAATCTTTATTTTTTAAAGGACTCAAAGACATTGTATGAGTAGTTAATAATGCTTGATAGTAGTTAATAATAAGCCTCACCTGGGGCCTTTCTGTCCTTCTAAGCAGTCAAGATTACACACTCTGGTTTTTCTAGAATTCTTGCCTTATTGTTCTTTTATTTTCACTATGGACCTTTAACAGTTTAAAAGAATTAGGTATTCATAATCTTTGGAGATGAATATAAATTTCAAGGTGATTTTTTTACATTACTGTTTATTATTATCATTTATTACAATTTATTCAAATTGTACTGTGGCTGTGCCTCCTCCCTCATCTCCATCTGCTCACATCCTCCTTCCCTCTTCTGTGCCTAAGCCCCTCCCCTAGCCCACTGATAGGCAAGATCCTACTCCCCTTCTATTTGACCCTAGCCTATCATGATGTTTTATACAAGTCTCCCTCCTATTGTTGCACACATATTATTACAGTTATATAACCATCTATCTCACATCTATTATCTGTCTATCTATCATCTTTGTCATATATCTATTACACACACATATTGTTGTGAAAATCTGTTATTTCTTCCAAAGAAACATGGTTCAAAAATTGTTCAAAAACTATGTTTTAAATCAAAAGTAATCCAATCAAAAATGGGGACAGAGCTACACATAGAATTTTCGGTAGAGGAATATCTCAGAGAAACACTTAAAAATGCTCAATGCCCTTAGTTATCAGAGAGATGCAAATCAAAATGACCCTGAGATTTCACCTTACACCCATCAGAATGGCAAAAGCTCAAAAGACTATTCAGGCTTGTGGTCCCCCTCAGCTACAGACCAGGATTATGGGCAGCCAGGGTATATGAGATCCCATCTCAAGAAAGAAAAAAAAAAAAAAAAAAAACAGTGAACTACTGTGCAGTGATGAACAGAGAAAGTGGCAGAAGATTTGATGGACTTGGCAGTAGGGTTAGCAGGAACTGCAGCAGGTCGATGGGCACAGCAGCTTGGCAGGCACAGTGAGGGTTCTTAGGCACAGTAGTAGTCTCCAGTGCAGGGCAAGCTCATGCTGTGTCCACCTGTCCATCTCTCTGTCTGTCATTCTCAGTTTTTAAGTAGCTTTATTTTATTTATCTGTGTGCATGTGGGTATACATGCCTGGCAAGGGCCAGAAGAGGGTAGGAGATGCTCAAGAGCTAGACATCATTGTGATCCACCTGATACAGATTCTGGGAGCCTAATGCAGTCCTCTGCAAGAGCAGCATGTGTCTTAACTACTGATCTATATCTTCAGTCCAGTTCTCTGGGTTTTGATGGGACAAGCAGTTGGAAACATGAAGCCCAGGTTGGTCTGGAACTCATCATCCTCCCTCAGCTTCTTGTCCTCCAATTACAAGCCTGCACCTTCATGCCTGCCAGTCTTTTTCTTGAATGGTTTCAGGTCCACATTTTGTGTTCCAGGCCACAGACTGCAGATAACAGTGAAACTGACTTTAGCTCTGTGTCCCTGAGGGTGTACAGACAGAGTGTTTCCTCTGTTGTTAGGGCGAGGCTAGGGTAGAACTGCCACCCTGCTAGAAATTTAAGAATCATGCTGGGACTGTTTTGTCTAGTGTTGATCTGTGGATCCCAGGTTTCTGTAGATCTGAGGTTGGAGCTCTGTGCCTCAGTACCCAAGTGGTAATCAGCAGCAGGTAAGTGCAGCAGTCATGCATACAGCAGGATGCTAGATCCTGGAGCCAGTGGGAACCCAGAAACTTTTCCTGAACTGCTGTCCTGAGTTTGGAACTGATGTTTCCCCCACCCTATGGTTACCTCCCAACAGGGTGACCCAGTCTGTCCTGTTTTCGGGTCCACAGTTCAGTCTAGGATGTTGAGTAGAACAAACAGGAGCAGGTAAGTGGCTCTATGCTGCTGACTGGGCGTCTGAAGGAACCCAAAAACTTTTCATTAGAAGTTGTTGGGGGAGTGTGGTGGAATTCCACTGGATGCCCTGAGGTTGGACTTGATGTTTCTTTCACCATGGGGTTTCCTCCCAACAGGAAACCTGGTCCCTGGTGCTTTGGTACCCACAGTTCTGTGTGGGACAGTGATTTGGGCATACAAGCAGCTCTCTGGCCTGAGCACCTTCTAGAGCCCAGACCTTTTTCAGGGATTTTCTGGGTGACCTGAGGTCAGTCCTGATTGCTTCCTACTCCATGGGGTTTTCTATAGCCTGGAAATCCCAATCTCTGGTGTTGTGGGGCCCACAGTACAGTCTGGGATGGTGACCAGAGCCAGAGCACAGTCATGTGGCTCTGGGCTGGTGACCTATTGCCTGCAGGGACCCAGGAAATCTTCCATGGTTTATCTGGGTAGCCTGAGAAAAGAAGCGATTACTTCCCACTCCATGGGGTTTGTTCTTAACTTGGAAACACAATTGCTGTTGTTTTAGGGCTCAGAGTTTGGTCTGTTGCTTGCTGTGTAGTCACTGCTCTACTGCTCTGCAGAAACTGTCCTCTTGGTACCACCATCTTTGATTCTCCTTTCTTTTATTAAACATTTTTTTAATTTTTCTTTTCTTTTTTATTTTAATAATTACAGTTTATTCACTCTGTATCCCAGCTGTAGCCCCTCCACCACCCCCTTTCAATCTCACCCTCCCTCCCTCTTCTCCTATGTCTCTCCCCCAGTCCAGTAATAGGGGAGGACTTCCTCCCCTTCCATCTGACTATAGTCAATCAGGTCTCACCAGGACTGGCTTCTTTGTCTTTCTCTGTGGACTGGAAGGATAGTTCCCCACTCAGGTGGAGCTGATCCAAGAACTAGCCCATGAGTTCATGTCAGAGATGGTCCCTAGTACTATTATTGGGAACCCTCTTGGATACAGAGACGCATTGGACTATTTTTGTGTAAGGGTTCTAATTTATCTCCATGCATGGTCCTTGTTTATCATATCAGTCTCAAAAAGACTCCTGTGCCCAGACCTTTTGATTCTGTTGTTCTCCTTGTGGAGCTTCTGTTCCATCCAGATATTTCTATCTTCCCCTTCTATCATAACATTCCCTGCACTCTGCAGTTTAGCTCTGAATCTCAGCATATGTTTTGATACCCTGCTGGGTAGAGTCTTTCAGAGGACCTCTGTGATAGGCTCCTGTTATTTCTCAGACAATTAGGAATAGTGATACCTCAAGATCCAGCTATACCACGCCTAGGCATATATCCAAAAAATGCTCAAGTATACAACTAGGATATTTGCTCAACCATGTTCACAGCAGCTTTACTTGTAATAGCCAGAAGCTGGAAACAAGCCAGATATCCCTCAGTTGAGGAATGGATAAAGAAATTGTGGTACATTTACACAATGGAATACTACTCTGTAGACCTAGGGAAGGTAATCAAGAAGGAAGACCATGGTAAGATGCTTAATCTTTTCTTTCTTTATATCTTTTTTTTTTTTTGAGCAAGGGCAGTTACCCAGACTGAACTCAAATTTTTGCTCTCTGGTTTTGTTTTTCTAATTCGTTTTTCTTTTATTAATTATTTTTAATTTTTCACAGTTTATTCATTATATATCCTGACTGAAGGCCCCTCCCTCAACTCCTACTGGTCACATCCTTTCTCTTCCCTCTATCCCACTCAAAAGGTGAGTTTCCCTCCTCTGCCATCCACCCATGTCTTATCACAATACTACTCAGCTATTAAAACAAGGAAATAATATTTGTGCTCTTATTACTTCTCCATAGGCCACTCTGCTCACGTCAGAAGACTCCATACCCTGAAGCTTGCCTGCAACCTTACTGTGAAATTAACACTAAGTATAACTCATTTTACAGAGTCCCACACACAAGACAATGTTTAATTGACCATCTCACATCCAGAAACATGTGAAATATGAAATGCTATGAAGTCTGAAACATTTGATCACACGCATTTCAAAGAATTTGGTTCTCCTTCTGTCTAGAGGAACCACCTCAGGAAATAAGTTCAAATTGAATTCCAGAAAACAGAGGCTATATACCCCTTGGGAAATGATTGGGATGCTCCATGGATAGGTGTATATAATCGTTCAAAACTAGGTACTTCAATAATGCTTGATTTGCATTAGATAGCACATTCCTATCATATGAACAAGAGCATAGATCCTAATCATCCTATATTTAAAAGGAGGAGAGAGTTAGCAGGGATCAGTGTCAAAAGCCATCTATCAAATTTGGCTAGTAGCATCTATGTCTAAAGACACTCCCCAGTTGAAGTCAGGCACAGAAAACTCACCCTTACATTGTTACACAACTAGGCCAGCACCAGGGTCATACATGGAAGAGAAAGCCTCCTCCTTCACATCTCAAAATTCAGTCTGGGTTGTGATGGTTTTCAATAGAACCCCTGGAACAATATATATGTATACACAAAGAAACTTCTACAGGTTACCACTATTATATTACTCTCAGAGAACTTCCTGGCTGGTGTTAGTTCACCATTCCCTACATATTCATCCACTGGACTGAACTTTTCTTGTCTAAAGTGAGGCAATGGAAAACAGTAAATATTGAGAATCAGATTTATCAATAAGTCTTCCCTAAACACATTTTATAATACTTTTGCATGTAATTGATATTCACCATTCATTGTATTCTTTTTAAAAATAATTTTATTTGCTTTAAATTCCAATTGTAGTCCCACTCCCTTCTCTCCCCCATTACTACCCTCCATTCCTATTGCCCCTATTCCCTCTCCCCTTCCCCTTCACAAAAGGGAAGTCATTTCCATTGAGCTAGTTTTTCAGTTCTGTTGGATCTCAGTAGACCAAAGAACACAAAGGCCTTTCCATATTGGTTATAGTCAAAGAATTCCTCTCCAGTAAGGATACTTTTATGATGATGATGACTCTAGATTTGTGCAAGGCTTCACCATTTTAACACATTCAAAAGCTCTCTCCAGTATGAATCCTTTCATGATGATGAAGATTATACAAATATGGAATGGTTTCACCATGTTAAAACCACTGTCCATTAGGATTTCTTTCATGATTGTGAGGATGATTCTGAAGTGCAAAAGTTTTTTCACATTGGTTAAAGTCAGATAGATTCTTTCCAGTATGTTTTCTTGTATGTATTAGGAGATGTTATGTGCAAAGGCTTTGCCACACAGTTAATTCATATGGTTTCCCTCCAAAATGTGTTGTTGTCTTAGGAGATGACTGTAATATGCAAAGGTTTTATCACACTAATTATCCTCACCAGGCTTCTCTCCACTGTGCGTTTTTCATGTTTCCGGAGACAGCTGTGCAAAGGCTTTATCATATTGGGTATATTCATAAGGTTGCTTTCCAGTATGTGTTCTTTTATGGCTTATGAGATTATTGTGGCGTGCAAAGGCTTTACCACACTCATTACATTCATAAGGTTTCTCTACATTGTGTGTTCTTTTATGGCTTATGAGATGACTGTTTTGTGCAAAGGCTTTACAACACTGGTTACATTTATAAGATTTCTCTCCAGTGTGTGTTCTTTTATGGCTTAAGAGAGTACTGTTTTCTGCAAAGGCTTTGCCACACTGGTTACATTTGTAAGGCTTCTCTCCAGTGTGTGTTCTTTCATAGCTTATGAGATGACTGTTTTTTGCAAAAGCTTTACCACACTGGTTACACTCATAAGGTTTCTCTCCAGTATGTGTTCTTTTATGCCTCATGAGCTGACTGTTTTTTGTAAAGGCTTTACCCCATTGATTACATTTGTAAGGCTTCTCTCCAGTGTGTGTTCTTTCATGGCTTATGAGAACAGTGGTATGGTGGAAGGATTTACCACATAGAGTGCGTTTAAAAGGTTTCCCTCCAGTACAATTGCTTTCATGCCTGCAAAGATAATTGGCACATGTGAAATATTGACCACAGTCATTTGATTACACTAATAAATATATTTATCCATGTGAATCAATTTTATAATTTGGTCTAATGATAAAAAGAATAATCAAATCTTAAACTTTTATCATTTTATTTACATTCATGGCATTCCCCTTCATTATGGGTATTTTTGAAGATCTCTGTGATGGTAAGAGCATTTATTATGTGGTTCACTTTAATAGCATCATTTTTCTATAAGAGGTTTTCTCATGTATATGAAGAGTATTGTAAGAATTCAGAGTTTTACCAAAGCAATCCCATTCACAAATTTTTGTACGGTATGAATGACACTTCATTTACAAAGTGAGCCAGGACAAGCAGAAGAAGTTCCAAATTTCTAGCATTCATAGGTATTTTCAGCAGTATGATTTTGCTAATGAATTCTCAGTGAAGTTGCAAAACCAATTAACTGTTACCTTTTATCACATTCAGAAAATCTACTCAGAGTGGGGACTTTTACAAAATTAATTATTCTTGGAGAAACATAGTTACACTGCTTCTTTCAATATCTCTATGCTCATGTGTCTTATAAACATTGTGACATATGATATACCAATTTAAATTACAAGAATAATAAAAGATTTCCACATTGAATTAACACATTTTTTTTTTGTTCATCATAGACATGTCATATAGGGATTAAGGTTTCTCCACAATTTTATTATTGACTCTCAGAAGCTGCTCCTTTCACTAAACTTTACAGTGTTACTACATGAATATGTGTAACACTGGTTGTACTATGAAATATCTGCTCATTAGAAGGTTTTGAAACATACTGATCACCTATTCAATGTGTATACCTCTTACAATATCTGAGTAGATAGAATGAGACTAAACAGATTGGCAGTTTAACTCAGTAGCTGTAATGTCTATATGATTTCAATGGTATTTTCTGTTACAACATTATTTTATTTTCTTCTATCTTAGGGGAGTACCTTGCAAACACAAATCAGATACCTGACATTGAGGTACGTGGAATTATGAGATTTTAATGATCATCAGTACACTTAAAGCAGTGCACTTTTTACACTGTTGCTTTTCTTTAAAACCTCCTGGACACAGCCAGGTGTGCTGGTACATTCCTTTAATCCCAGCATTTGTGGAGGCAGAAGCAGGCAGATCTGTGTGATTTTGAGATCACATTGTTCTAACAAGCAAGTCTAAGTCAAGCCACAGCTACACAGAATAAAAAAACTATTTCAAAAACAGAAAATAAAAAGCAGCCAACAAACAAACAAACAAAAAAAAACAAACTTCCAGGACACATTAAAATTTCTTAAGATTCATATCTATATCAGTGTGCACATAAAGTTACCTTTTATTACTCGTAGAACTTTGAAAATGTTCTTCAATGGTATGGTCTTCCAAATTGTATCCTAAAATAGAGTACCAGAAAATATATATGACTGGAAATATCATATTATTATTAAAGCAAAACTTAAATCACTATCTTCTATGACCCTTAGAACCATGCCTGATTTAGTCACCTCATTCCTCCTCATTCTCAATTGGAATCATAGAAAAGGATAAATAACAAAGTAAGACTTGTCTCCTTATTTTAAAAGTGAAAGAAAATTTGCTGTCTTACCTATAGCAGTGAGGTTTTTACAGGTCTCTAGCATCACATCATTGTAGAGTTGTTTCTGTGATGGTTCCAGCAAAGCCCACTCTTCTTGGCTGAATTTCACATGCACATCATTGAAGGTCACTGAATCCTAAAATATGCCATGCATTTGTACAACAGAAAGAGTAGCAACAATATTAATTTATACTTCATTGGCAATAGAATCATATAATTCTAGTGCTGCTTCCATTTATTTTCTGACACAGAAGTGCTAGTGTTAGATAGTTGGGTGTTGTGCATGAGGTGAACAAGAGGAGAAGAAAAAGCTTAAAGGTTAGATTGTAAGGAAAACCAAAGGCATGCTTTGGAAACCTTTGTTAAAGGTGTTTCATTAGTTTGTAAGGCATGAATATGAATTAGACATTAGTTGGGTTCTTGAGTAATGTATGAATCATCTTTAGTTACTTGGGCAAGTAGGTCAGGACCCTGTCATGAGACAGGTAGAAGGAAAAAACACAGTCATCATATTTTATCTAGCAACAAATGAGATGTGGCTATCAGGTGACAGTGAACAGATGGGTGGTGTCAGTCAAAAGACAACATGGCACTGGATATCATGTTTTGACCAGGGATCAGAGATGTGGCATACCAGTATATGAAAATGGGGGCTCATATATTTGTGGAGGGGAAATTGTACTACAGTGAATAGATGGATAAAAATAATGTGAGTGGCAAGCAACAATAATCATAGCTGATAACATCATATTTCTGAGTTCCCAGACAAAAGAAAAGGCATAGAACACATGATTATTCTTTGATCATTGTTTTGTATATTTTCCTTTTTAAATCATGTATAGGCTATAGTTTAAAATAAAGATTAAAACTTTTCTATTAAAAAATAAGTGTGAATGTTATCACTAAGTCATTTTAGAATAAAACGGAATAAAAAAGTTTAACTGTGCCATATCTGAATAGGATAGAGGTTTGGAATACTCATGGCAATTAATGTGGACAAAGACAAACAGAGAGAAGAGAGCAAAATAGAAAGAGAGAGACAGAGACACACAGAGAGAAATTAACAGATGAACAGTACTAAGTACACATCAGAGAAATATGAACAGTTACTAACTACAAAAAAAATGATGGACAAGCTGGGTATATTCTGTCATGCCTTTAATTCCATCACTCAGGAGGCAGACACAGGTATATATTATTTAATTGGATGCCAGCATGATCTATACAAAGAGTTCTAGGACAGCCAGACCTATATAGTAAGACAGAGTCACCCCTTTAAATCAATAAAACAAACATAAAACATGGAAAGAACTGAGAGGTGTTTACTGAAGCTTCTACAAGGAATTATACATTCACTCCAGTTGTGTATTCAATTTTCAGAAATCTACAATGCCCTAGCTTAAACTGTAACTTTAATAAGATCTTACTAAAAGGAATGCATGTTTAAATAGCTAAAAATAGAAAGATGAAAATATTAGCAATGTAAATGATGATATATGTAAGCAACATAAGGCAGGAGAGATGGCTCAGCAGTGAGGAGCTCTTGCTGCTCTTGCAAATAATTGGTCTGAAATGTCAGTGTTTAACTGGGACCCACTATTATCAATTGCTATAAGTTCATAAGTTCTGAACACATCTTTGGACTACTGTGACGATCAGGCACACAAGAGGTTCATATTCATGACTTCAATCAAAATACTCATATTCAGTAAAAATTAAAAACAGATTCCAGATGGTAGGGCTGATTGCATACTGATCAGTGGGGTAACAGAGACTGCACAGTGACAAATAGTTGGAACAGTTGGTCCCTAAACAACATTGACTGTGTTTACCAGGTGATAAGAAACCCAATGATGAGAAAAACAATTGGGTTCAACCTCAGAGCACCCAGCTAATCCCTGGAAAATTTCCTGGGCTGTTTTGGCAGGAATAAAGTTTTCAAGAAAATAGACCCAAGAAGTGTGTCCTGATCACCTTCCCAGGCTGAACTGTGTGCCCCAGAGCACAAGAGACTGGGAGTCCCACTCTCAAGAAAAACCCACAGGGAAGGAAGCAAGTGGGACTGACTGAATGTCATCCAGTCTATCCATGGAAAAGGTCCTGTAGACTTGCAGGTGCACAGCAGCCAGCCCTGAGTGGGACTTCAGCCGCCAGACCCACGTAACCAACTCTCCATCACAGACAGAACTGTGTGCCCCAGGGAACTAAAGGATGGGTTTCCCTGTAGAAAGAAAACCCCACAGGGAGGGAAACAGCAGGTCCCAGCTTAGAGCACTCAGCTGACCCTCCCACCACCACTACCACCACCACTACCACGACCACATATGGGAATATTATCGGAAAAATTTTCCAGGTTCCTGTCCAGTCACCAGCTTGGAGCCACCATTCGCAAGCAAGTGCCTATGCACTCTACACCCCCCAACAGTACAGACTGGATCTTTCTGTTGGGAGAAAACGCAAAGGTGGGGGAAATATCTGGCCCTACTTTAGGACACCTAGCTCCAGAAAAGTTTCTGGTTATCTACAGGCTCCAGACTCTAGCCTCCTGCTGTACACATGAGAGTGGTGCTCACCTGCCACTGATTACCACCTGGGTACTGGGGCACAGAGCTCCAAACTCAGACCTACAGAAGCCTGGGTTCCCTGAGAACAACCCCCAGATACTGCTCCAAGGGACAACCAGTTATCCCTAACTAAACTGACCAAACCATGGGGTACCCAGATTACAGCTTCAGCTCACTAAATTTACAGCAAGAACCCCAGCATCAGGGCAGCTGTCTCCAGGATTTCTCTGGGTGAGAAGAGAGCCCCCTTGACTAACATGGAAAATTTCCACTAACGTCTGTATGCCTAAGGTGAGCTGTGACAATTCCTGAAAAACACCTGTCATTCAGTGACCGTACCCCAAAAGCTAAAGAAGCCTCCTTTGAAAAAATTTTCTTCCTGCCAAAGGGATTCTCCTTCTCCCCAGCACAGGATTCTAGGAACCACCAGAAACTAACACCCAACACCTAAGATAGCCAAATGGATAGAGGCCAGCATAAAAGCTCAACCAACAAAAGACAGAGCAAAATGGCATCTCCAGAACCCAGTTATCCAGGAGCAAGCAGCCCTGGATACCGCAGCATAAAAAACAATTTCAGGCCAATTTCCCTTATGAACATTGATGCAAAAATACTCAACAAAATACTTTGCAAACCCAATAAAAGAACACATCAAAGATATCATCCACTACAACCAAGCAGGCTTCATGGCAGGTATGCAGGGGTGGTTCAATATACAAAAATCCATTGATATGATCCACCATATTAACAAATTGAAAGAAAAATAAACACATGATAATCTCCTTAGTTGCTGAAAAAGCATTTGAAAAAATCCAGCATCCATTCATGTTTAAAGTATTGGAGAGATCAGGGATAAAGGGCACATACCTAAACATAGTAAAGGCAATATACAACAAGCCTATAGCCAACATCAAGCTAAATGGAGAGAAAATTAAAGCAGTCCCACTGAACTCAGGGACAAGGCAAGGCTGTCCACTCTCTCCATATCTCTTCAACATAGTTCTTGAAGTCCTTACTAGAGCAATAAGACAATTAAAGGAGATCAAAAGAATACAAATTGGAAAGGGAGAAGTCAAAGTATCAATATTTGCAGATGATATGATAGTATACCTGAATAACTCCAAAACTTCTACTAGGGAACTTCTACAGATGATAAACAGCATCAGTAAAGTGGCTGGATACAAAATTAATTCATAAAAAATTTAGCCCTCCTGTATACAAAAGATAAAAGGGCTGAGAAAGAAATTAGGGAAACAACACCCTTCGCAATAGCCTCAAAGGACATAAAGTACTTTGGTGTGACCATAATCAATTAAGTCAAAGACTTGTATGAAAAAACTTCAAGTCTCTGAAGAAAGATTAGAAGAAGATATCAGAATATGGAACTATCTGATACTCATGGCTTGGCAGAGTTAACATAGTAAAAATGGACATCTTACCAAAAACAATCTACAGATTCAATGCAATTTCCATCAAAATACCAACAGAATACTTTACAGACCTTGATAGAAGAGTTCTCAACTTCATATGCGATGCAATGAAAGCAGTCCTAAGAGGAGTTTGAATAGCAACAAAGGCCATCATAAGCTATTGGAGACATCTCATACAAGCAACTTAATGGTATACCTGAAAGACCTAGGAAAAAAGAAGCAGACACACCCAGCAAGAGTAGACCACTAGGAAAAAACAAACTCAGGGCTGATATCAATAAATTAGAAACAAAGATAATAATTCAAAGAATCAACGAAACCAAGAGCTAGTTCTTTGAGAAAATAAAAAACACAGACAAATTCTTAGCCAAACTAAGTAAATGGTAGAAAGATACTATCCAAACCAACAAAGTCTGAAAGAAAAAGATATAATAGACACTGAGAAAATCCAAAGAACCATTACCTTTTATGTCAAAAGCCTATATGCCCCAAAATTTGAAAATCTAAATGAAATATACAATTCTATTTAAAATCCACTTAGCAAAGTTGAATCAACATCAGGTAAAGATATTAAATAGTCTTATAGTAAATAAGGCAATAGAGGCATCCATCAAAATACTCCCAACCAAAAAAAAAGCCAAGGGCCAGATGATTTCAGAGCAGAATTCTACAAGACCTTCAAAGAAGAGTGAATACTGATATTCTCCAAATTATTTCATAAAATAGAAATGGATGCAACATGACCAAATTCCTTTGGTGAGACCACAGTCAACTTGATAAATCCTCAAAGATCCCCAAAAAGAAAGAGAACTTCAGACCAATCTCTTTTATGAACAATGATGTAAAGATACTCAATAAAATACTTGCAAACCAAATCCAAGAACATATCAAAGGTATCATCCACCATGACCAAGTAGGCTTCATCCCAGGCATGCGAGGGTGGTTAAGTATATGGAATCCATCAATGTAATCCACTGTATAAACAAATTGAAAAAAGCCATTTTGTTAGATGCTGAAAAAGCATTTGACAATATCCAACAGTTATTCTTGTTTAAAGTCTTGGAGAGACCAGGGACAAAGGCACATATCTAAAAAGAGTAAAGATAGTATACAGAAAATATACAGAATATATACAGAATAGTATATAGCTAACATCAAACTAAATGAAAAGATTGTTAAGTCAATTCCACTGGACTTGGGGAAAAGACAAGGCTACACACTCTCTCCAAATCTCTTCAATACAGTACTCAAAGTCCTATCTAGGGCAATAAGACAACTAAAGGAGATTAAGGGGATACAAAGTGATAAGGAAGAAGTCAAAGTATCTCTATTCACAGATGATATGACAGTATACAAAAATGACCCCCAAAATTCTACTGTAGGGAACCTCAAAAAAATACACTCCTGGATGCCAAAGACAAATGGACTGAAAAAAAATAGGAAAATAACACCCTTCACAATAGGCAGTAAAAAAAAATGTATTTTGGTGTTATCCTCAACAAGCCAGTAAAAAGCCTATATGAACAACAGCAACAACAAAACCAAAAACTTCAAGCCTCTGAAGAAAGAAATTGAAAAAGAAACCAGAAGATAGAAATATCTCTCGTGCTCATGGATCAGTAGGACCAACATAGTAAAAATTGCCATCGTAACAAAACAATCTACAGATTCAATGATATTCCCATCAAAATATCAACACAATTCATTAAAGAACTTGAAAGAACAATTCTCAGCTTCATATGGAAAAATAAAAAAGCCAGAATAGCTAAAACAATCCTGTACAATAGGAGATCTTCAGGAGGTATCACCATTCTTCATCTCAAGCTCTATTATAAATCAATAGTAATAAAAACTGCATGGTACTATAATAAAAACAATTAGTGGATCAATGGAATTGAAGTGAAGACACATAAATAAACCCACACACCTATGGCCACTTGATTTTTGACAAAGAAGCCAAAACCATGCAATGGAAAAAGGACAGCATCTTCAACAAACAGTGCTGGTCTAACCTGAAGTTTACATGTTGAAAAATGAAAATAGATCCATATTTATCACCCTGCACTAAACTGCAGTCCAAGTTGTTCAAAGACCTCAACATAAAACCAGATACACTAAATCTGTTAGAAAAAAAAGTGGGAAAGATCCTCGATCTCATTCGCATAGAAGGTAACTTCCTCAACAGAACACCAAGAACACTGGCTCTAAGATCAAGAATTAATGAATAGGATCTCATGAAACAAAAAGCTTCTATGAAGCAAAGAACTCTGTCAATAGAACAAAATGACCGCCTACCGACTGACAAAAGATCTTCACCAACCCTTCATACAACTGAAAGAGCTAAAAAACAATATATATAAAGAGCTGAAGAAATTAAACTCCAATAATCCAAATAATCCAATTTAAAACTGGGGTACAGAACTATACAAAGATTTCTCCACAGAGGAATATCAAATGGTGGACATTAAATGCTCAATATCTGTAGTCATCATGGAAATGCAAATGACATTCCATCTTAAACCCATCATGGCTAAGGTCAAAACCTGAAGTGACAGCAAGTTAGTGAGAATGTGAAGAAAGGAACACTCCTCCATTGCTGTGGGAGTGAAAACTTATACAACCGCTTTAGAAATCAATCTGATACTTTCTCAGACAATTAGAAATAGTGTTACTTCAAGACCCAGCTATACCATTTCTGGGCATATATCAAAAAGATGCTCCACCATTCAACAAAGATATTTGCTCAACTGTGTTCATAACATCTATATTCATAATAGCCATAATAGGGAAACAAACTATATGTCTCTCAACCAAACCATTGTTTTACAGAAATTGTGGTACATTTACACAATGGAATGCACCTCGGGTATTAAAAAAAAAAAAAGGAAACTATAAAATTTTCAGGCAAGTAGATGGAACTAGAAATGATCATCCTAAGTGAGTTATTCCAAAACCAGAAAGACATGCATGGTATATACTCATTTGTAAATGGATAATGGTCATAATATAGGATAAACATACTACAATTTATAGACCTAAAGGAGCTAAATAAAAAGGAGGACCCTATGGAGGATGCTTAATTCTTATGCAAAAGTGCATATAAAATCGACACCAGAAGTGACTGAGGAGAGGGAAGAGGATGAGAGCCTAACATACATATCCTCCAAAAGACGCCCAGCAGGGGTTCGAAACAGATGCTAAGATTCACAGCCAAACTTTGGGTAGAGCACAGGGAATCATAGGAAAGAGTGAGAGGATAGAATGTAGAAAGACCCAGAGCTGGCAGGACCTCCATAAGAAGACCAACAAGGACAACAAATCTGGGCCCATGGGGACTTGCAGAGATTGATGGACCCACCAAAGACCATTCATGAAGAGGAAACAGACCCCTGCTCAGATGTAGCTGATAGGCAGCTCAGTCTCCATGTTTGATCCATAGTAAGGGGAGAAGGTGCTGGCTTTGACATGGACTCTGTTGTGTGCTATTTGATCATTTCCCCGTGGTGGAGGGGCATTGCTATGCCACAGAGGAAGAGGATGCAGGAAGTCCTAGTGAGACTTGATAGGCTGGTTTCAGATGGTAGGAGAGGAGGGTTCCCTGTATCTGAGATATAGGAAATGGGATAAGGAGGAAAAAAATGGAGGGTGAGACAAGGAAGAGTCAAGGGAGAAGATTACAATTGGGATGTTAAGTGGATAAATTATTTTTTTAATTTAATTAAGTTATTTATTACAATGTGTTCACTTTGTATCCTTGCCATAGCCCCCTCCCTCATCTCCTGCCAGTCCCACCCACCCTCCTTCTTCTGCTCCTATGCCCTTTCTCTAGTCTCCTAATTGGGGAGGGATTCCTTCCCTTCTAGATTATCAGGTCTCATCAGACCTCATCAAGGTCATCCTCTGTGGCCTTGCAAGGTTGCACCACCCAGGAGGAGGTGATCAAAGACTCAAGTTCATGTCAGAGAATAAATAAAAAAAACAATTTAAATTAAAAATAAATTAAATGTGAATAAAACAAACAAAATTAAAATAAAACAAATACAACTGGTAAGAAGAGCGTCACACACCTACAATTCAATGACTTGGAAAGCTCAGATAGTGTTAGTGTCATAAATAAAGGGCATCCTAAGAAATTAAATATACTCCCTGCCAAATTTCAAATGCAAGATGTTGATGAAGATCAACACAATAACCTATGCTTACATATACAAAACAAAAGAAAATAAATACCTAAAACTCTATATTCCATGCTCAGCAGCCAATGATGGTGATGTTGATGCCAGGCATGTTGGCCTAGATTTAAGCCCAACACTTGACTTGAGTTAGAGCTGTTAAGTTCAAAACCAGCCTGGTCTACATACAAACTTTCAGGAAACATCCAGGAACTCCGGGACATTATGATAACACAAAACATACTAATAATCAGATTAGAAGAAGAAGGATGAGATCAAAGTTCCAGAAGATATTTTCAACAAAATCATACAAGAAAAATTTCTTAACCTAAAGAAGATGTCTATGAAGGCACAAGAAGCATAAAATCACCAAAGAGACTGGACCAGAAAAGAAAGTCCTCTTAGCACAGAATAATCAAAATACAAAACATGCAGAACAAAGAAAGAATATAAAAAGCTGCAACTGAAAACAAAAACAAAAACAAACCAAACTAACCAACCAGACAAACCAAACCAAACAAAACAAAACAAAAAATAACCCACAAAAACCAACCAAAAAAAAAAGAGGCAGATCTATTGGAATTAATCCTGTATTCTCAGTAAAAATGCTAGAAGTTGAACAGCTTAGACAGAGTGCTTCTGACTCTAAAAAACTACAGAAGCCAAGACAAATTACTAACCATGCCCAGAAAGTTTCAATCAGCAAATGAAGAAAAATAAGATGTTTCATGATAAGGTCAAATTTAAACAATATGTATCTATAAATATAGCCCAACACAGGGTGCTAAAACCACCACCACCACCACCACCACCAAAATACCAGGATTTACAATCACTGTTTGTTGATATCTCTTAATACCATTGACCCAAATTCACCAATAAAAAGACACAGGCTCACAAAAATGGATGATAAAACAAAATCCACCCTTCTTCTAAATACATCAAACACAGCTTCACATCAAGATAGACATTATCTCAAGGTAAAGGGTTGGAAAAGATATTCCAAATAAATGAATTAGAATATCAAGCTTGTAAAGAAATTTTAATATCTAACAAAACAGACTTCAAAATCAACTAATCAAAAGATGGCAAAAGACATGACATATTAAAAAAACATCCAGCAATATAACATTTCAATACTTAACATCAATGCCCCTAACCTAAGAGCACCCAAGTTATAAAAGAAACACTTCTGCAGCTGGCATCACATCCTGGCCCTCATAAACCGATAGGAGAAGACTTCAATATATCACTCTCACCAATGGACAGGTCCTCCTGACCAAACTGAACAGAGAAATGGTCCAGATAACTGACATCAAAACACTACCCAAATGATGTTTACAGAACATCCACCCAAACAAAAAGATTGTTCTCTCTTCTCAGCAACACATATATTTTCTCCATAATTGATGATATACTTGAACTGTGGAAGTCTCAAAAGATATAAGAAACTTTCAATAACCTCCTGCATCCTATCAGACCACTAAGGTTTAAAGCAGCACATCACCAATAACAAAAACAATAGAAAGCTTACAAACTCATAAAAAATTGAACAACACTCTATTAAATAAAAATTGGATCAAAACTGAAATAAAGAAATTAAAGACTTTCTAAAAGTCGATGAAATGAATACATAAGATATCAAAAGTCATAGTACACAACGGAATTGTTGACCAGAAGACAGTTCATACCACTAAGTACATTCAGAAAAAATAATCAGAAAGATCTCTTAGTAGCAACTTAACAGCACACCTAAATACTCTAGAAAAAAAAATGAAGTAAACAAAACTAAAAGGAGTAGACAGTGAGAAATTACTGAACTATGTCTTCACTGGTAAAACCAAATGTTACCACAGGAAAAGAAAGGAGGATCCTAACAAAATTGATAATGATTAGATTTTAATAGTGGAGATCTCCTGAATAAGCAGAGGTAACTTTTCATCAGACAGTGTGGTCATTCACTCCAAACTAACTTAATAAAGACTGAAGTTTTTTTTTTCTTAAATAAAAAAGATACTTTTGTTGTTTCATATTAAAAACAGTTAAGAGCTTTAAAAAGTTTTAAGTAAATTCTAAGGTATAAATTTTTTGAGTTGGAATAATTTGGAGTGACTATAACATATCTGAGCAGCATGGTGATAGACCATGCATTTAATCCCAGAAGAGACAAGCAGTTCTATATTAATTAGTTGTTTTCTATATTCAGGAGTTACAATGACAGGGTGTTGGTGGTTCATAGCCTTAATCCCAGCATTTGGGAGGCACGTGCCTTTTCATACCACCTGGGAGGCAGAGGCAGGCACACAGGATTTACACTGACTTTATTTAAAAGCTGCTTGTAAAAGGCAGGCTGAAAATCAAAGTGAATATCCTTTATTATCTAGAAATAAATACACTTTAAGGTATATTTGGAAACTTTCAAAGATTTTTTTAACTTTAATTGAGATATTATACTTTTTCTATTTCGAAAAAAAAACATTTTGCTCTATAAAAGATATAACATGCCTAAAAAGCTACAACCCTCACCCCAGAATTAGGGATGGGGCAGGGTTTTGATTTAATCTTTTCAGGAGAATAAAATCATCCAACTAAAGAATATGGAGACCACTGGACACATGAAACTTCTGAAGAAAATGACAGATCACCAAAAAATATGTGAAAAGAGAAGGAGTAAACTGGCCAACTGGTATCACTCACCTTCATGTTATCTCTTCTGTCTTCTACAGATATAAGTGCAAATTGTCTTTATGTGATTGCTAAAGAACAATCCAAAATCTCTATCTCATATCAGAAAAGCCACCTGGTAAGAAACAGAGGAAAACAGAAAAATAAGGGATGATTCCATTGCCATGAATCTCATAATCTTCTGGCATGATGTGACTTTTGTACTTACTACAAACTTCAATAATCAAGAATGTGTACAGTGTTTGTGAAAGAATAAGGGGGTGAGAAAAAAAAAAGCCCAAAAAATAAGCCTAAAATATAGCCAAGCTAACATGAAAAGACATAAGTAACTCCTAGCATGAAAAATTGGCATGGAACCAGAGATACCTTTGATTTTCTAATTAATACAAATTAAATAAACACAGATTTCACAACTGCTACAAGACAAACTCAAAGTGACACCTAAACAGTTATATTTTCCTGACCCTCCAGCTACTACTAACCTCCTTTACAGAGAGTCCTTTTGCTTTAGAAGTCTCTTAAAAAATGGAGGTGATCATAAGCTGGGCTATGGCTTGCAGTCCCTCATGTCCCCTTGTGGGTTCAGGCACAGCCCAGCCCTTGCAGACACTCACACACAAAAAATGATGGAGAATAATTTAGTTTCTCTTTCCTTCTGCATGATTTATGTCACAATATGTGGAATCTTTCCTATCCTCTTATTTAAAACCAGGCACACCTGACAAAATTCTGCATCTCAGAAATTCCTTTTGTACCCTGGAATTGAATTTCCCTAAATCATGCCATTGTGACTGGTGGTAGTTGAAAGGTTAAAAAAATGTAATCAAGTATTGCTGAAAGATGACCACCACCCCTCTTTTCTTCCAGGTTCAAAATGAGTTGTAAAATTTGTTATGCAAATCTCTATGTGGAATACAACATTAATCATTTCTAGAAATGAGACCTTCAGTTTTCCAATCTGTCCACTGCAAAACTTATGCTTGCGTGTGTACACTAGATAGTGATATTATAAGCACCACAATTTTCTACTGCCCAGGCGGCAAAGTCCTCACTTCTCTGGACAATCAACACTCAGGAAGGGTCAGAGGCCAAGGGTCTCTGTCAAGATCACCACATGGAGACCAACAGAACCACAGCCTGAACCACAGTCCATCTCATTCAAAGCAGATCAGGCTGTGATAGCTCAGGAGCCTGCTATTCCTGGCCTGGGGACAATGGCCCCACACTCAGCATGACATGGCCTCTGGTCTCACTCACAGCTCTTTAGAGCTATATCAGAGGAAAATCCCAAAACAAACCCATAAATTACCTCTCACTATTGCTCCTGACTGCTAGGCCTACCCAGAATCCCTCATTAGCTTGAACAATACAGCTGAGTCTTAGGACAGTAGTAGCTCCTCTACCAGTGGATCAAAGATCAAATGATGCTGATAGCAGAGGCATTCTAGCTTTGCCCTAACCCCTATGGGCACACAGAATGCTAATGTTGTTATAAAAGAATGAAAATTCCAATTATTCTATTTTAAAACCTTCCAGTGAAGAGAGGCAGAGAAAGCACCCATCTGACCATCCTACTCACCTCAACTCCAAGAGTAAAAAGCCCCAAAAGCTCACCAGTTCAGATGACAGATCAGGGGAGATAGGCCAAAGGAACCCAAGGCCAAAGGCTTTCTAGCTCAAAGCTCAAAAAGCCCAAAATCTACTATGTTAAAACTCCTTCCACTTTTACACTCTTTCTTAAATACATTTCAGCTGAAAGTTCCACTTACTCTTTAATCCCTGTCAGCTGGCTTCTTGCTTTGCCTCTTGATCTAGGGTTAACATTATTAAATCCTGTGCACAGAGAGCTTTTGAATTAAAGGTATGTTCCAGGGCTGACGGAACCATACCATAATCACCTCTTTAGAATAAACAGAAAGTTGTTGGAATTAAGGTTTGTGTTAGGGCTCAACCATACCAAACAAAGCACAGGTTTTTACTGTTCACAATCTATGGGATCACACTGGGATCAAATATCCTGCAACATCCTTATCTTGGAAATGTTTTAAAATACAATCTTCTACTTTCCCAGGGCACCTGCTCATCTTCCAAGATACAGGTCATTTATGTTGCACATTCCATTACATGATCAGTGTCCAACGCAGTCATCTCTACCTCATATTTGGGAAGTCCTTCAGCCAAACTTTAGTCAAAGCCAAATAGTAACAACCATTAAAGAAACAAATGGCCATGAATTTGAAAGAAAGGAGTAGGTAATGAGAGCTCAATGAAAATGAGAAATAAAACAAAAAGGATATGGCTGTACCTAGGAATGTTGGAATAGAAAGTTTATTATAGATATATGAGAGAACATAGTCAGACACAGGAACATCTGGGACAGTCTAGGATTGACATGAACTTGAGCCATGTGAGAGGAGAAGAGAGCCAGATGAAAAGGGTGGGAAGGTAAATGATAAATGAAAAAGACCAGGTAACCAAAATGGTTGGAATACATAAGGAATGAGAGCTGGGAGGAGGGCAGCTCAACTTCTGAGGTAGAGATCTGTGTATGACACCCATACCTTGTAACAGGAAAAGATTGAGGGATGCTGGGAGAACCTGACAGCCAGGTCTGCTTTGATTGTTAAGTAGCCTCCTTAAAGATTCATCCCAGCATTTGAGACGTAAGAGCAGAGAGGAATGAAAAGGTTGAAATGATTTCATTATAACCTTAAAATTATTTTTAAAAGTTGAAAATGGCCTTATGGTCCAATATTCTTCAGAGACTTTGAATATGTATTAGAGAACACCAAGTATTACTCACAACTTCTTTTCTCAGGTTGTGCATTTTCAAATGTGGGGAGGGGAAACATCCCTGTTAGTCACTACCACAGCAGTTTATCCAGAACTTCTGTTTTGTTTGAACTCATGCAACTATAGAAATTTGCTTCCCAGAAACAAGCTCAGCAACTAATCCATATTCTTGATTCCCTTTGTGTATGACTCCCCCCAAATGTACAGTTTTCACTTTTATTGACCATCTAAAATTGATTACATGACTCATTACCATCTTCCCTTCTCCCCCTCCCTTTCTGTGTTGTGACTACACCAGCTTCAAAGTAGGTTAGTGAACTCAATTCTTACACAGGTCCCTCTTTATTTGTAATTGCCCACCTCTAAAAATTTAGGGTCTTCAGGGGACATTAATTCACTGTTCTATTTTACTTCACACTCACTAGTCAGGGCCCACCTAAAAAGAGCTGCAGGACTATGTTCTAGGCACTAGGCAGTAGGGGCAGCATTCAGTGTTCCAATAAAGTGTAAACTACATAGCATGTGAAAGGCTGATCTACAGGAGACATTGCTTTAACAAAAACAAATATCAAAGCACTAGGGGAAAAGGAATGAAATTCTTAATGACTGGATTATCAAAGAATATTATCTAATAAGAGACTAGAGCAGTAATGCATCAACAAAATAAAATTTAATAATACCAACAACTGACTTATTTATTTATTTATTTATTTATTCATATATTTATTTATTGTGGATACAGTGTTCTGCATGCATCTACACTTGCATGCCAGAAAAGAGCACCATATCTCATTATAGATGTTGTAAGCCACCATGTGGTTGGTGGGAATTGAACTCCTGACCTCTGGAAGAGCAGCCAGTGCTCTTAAACTCAGAGTTGAAAAAAAAAACACATAGCATACTGACTTTGAAAAACACAGGCCATTCTCTTGTAGAGGGAAAGCCATTAATAAGATACTGTTTGATGTTATCCCTGTGTACAATATTAGCTGCTGAGACCTGTAACCTGACAGACACAGCTTAAGCCCATAGCCTGTGTCTCAAATTTGAACTGAGAGAACTGTGTCAATGAGGATTGTACATATGGGCATAGGACAGTCCCTTAATTTGAAATTCAATATTTACTGGAGCAAGATACCTGACCCAAATTGTACACCCACCAATCTTGTCTGCTTTCATTTGCATTCATGAATTAATAAATACACATTGGGAATTTACAAATTAAAAAGACATAACCCTGACACATTTCTACACAATCCTGGTGAGCAAACATGTGTATCCCGGGATCCTAATCTCTAACAGGTCTGGTTAGCATACTGCGTATCTGTGGAGTGTTTTACAGGCAGTCTTCCCTCAGCTAAATTCTAACTGGTACCACTAGTTTCTCAGTGATAGTAAATCCTTTACATCATCAGTTCTACTCTTCTATATCACAGCTTAATATTTGAGTGCTCTCTGACACAGGACATATAATTTATAACCCCCACAAAATCCAAATGGATCTTTTAGAATGGAGAGACATCTTCAAAGGTCACCAGGAACTAGGCCTAAAAAAGGGCACTTAAATTTCACCAGAATTGTGACTCTATTATAAAGCCACCAGGAATTGGACCATGGGTCACCAATTCCAAATACAAGGTCGTAAGATTCCTTACCCAAGGAACAGCCTGAGGATAACAAGAATGGGAAGGTATCTTATCTCAAAGTGGGGCATTTGTGCTGAGCAGTCTACCAACTTTGTAGTAGAACCTTCAGTGACAAAGAAAATACCCAACATTCCTGAGGCATAGAGATAGCTCCCTCAATGTTAGTTATGTTAGCTAGCCAATCACTTTGTAAAAAGCTTGCCCTTGCTGAATGTCAACCAATCCTGTAACTATTAAACCAGAACTTCCTGGTCCTTCCTAAAACCCCAATCAAAACCCTGCCATGCACCTGCTCAGGGCTCTCTCTGATCCACTGTGTTTGTAAAAATGGAGAGACCCAGCATAAGCCCAAATAAAACTCTTTGCTCTTGCATATGTGGTCTGGCTCCTGATGATCTTTGGTCACCCTAAGATCTGGCCATAACATATGGGTTCTTATATTGGATCCCCAAGTCTCCCAAGCACCCCAGGCACATGGAGCTGAACAACAGCCAGTAAATGAGCACTCTGTCTGTATCTGTCTGTGTCTTTCTCGGTGTTTCTCTAGTTTGTTTTTTTGGGACTCAAGGCAAAATGTGTAATATGTGTCGTCAGAAAGGTTAGAGCTGATGCTCTGGACAGCTGTGGGCCACAGGGGGTCTGGAAGACTTTCCAGATCCCCCCAAAAGGGTACATCTGTAAAGGGAGTTGAGCACCGAGTTTTCTTTGATCTCTGGATCTTTGGACAAGGATAATGCAGATAGCTCCTGCAGCAGAGATTCACTGATATCCTACTTTCCTTTTCCACTGCAGGAGTGGTGGGATCTGCTGTCTGGCTCTGTGTATTTTTCTGCTGCACAAGCAATGGGATCTAGTCTGTGTCTTGTTTAACTGTTTTGACTCTCGCTGTCATTTTTTGTCTCTGGGACTGACTGAGGACATGGGACAAAATCCTTCTATCCCCCTAGACCTGATTTTTTTCCCATTTCAGGAGGCTTGAGCCATGCTTCACAGTCTCCAGTGAGAGTGGCAAGAATGTGGCAAGGGATTGATACAGTATGTGGAGCTCAGGATTGGCACCTCTGCCAATGTTCTCTGGTCTCTGGTCTGGCAGATCTTATCCACTACTCTGGCCTCGGGTCTGGCAGAGTGTGTCCCCTGCTCTGGCCTCTGATCTGGCAGAAATTTGCTGCTGCTGTGGTCTCTGGTCTGGCAGAGTTTGGCTGGTGCTTTGGGCTCTGGTCTGGTAGACAGAGATCAACAAATATGTTGCTGCACCATTCTCTGGTCTGGCTGAATGCAGGTCATCATTCCAAACTCGGGTGTAGTTGGATGGAGCCTGATTTGGGGGTAGGTCACCACTAATGGAATAGGATAGAGGGCCCATAGAGAGACAGGCCACTGTTCTGAGTTTTTGGTATTTTTTCTTCCATTCTCTTCGAGCGCATTATACCCAGTACATTTTTTTTCCTTTGTTGTACTTTTGTGATTTTGTTTGCTTGTGATGGTCTCAGTGGGCTGGTGATCAAACAGCTGTGCTCCATTGTGACTTTGCCTTCCCCATGCTCCCAACACTACAAGCTGGGGCACCTCTGGTCATCAGTGGAAACACATATTTCCACATATTTGGCGAGGAAGGCTCGGTTGGAGAGGGGTCTGTGTGCAGATAGTCTTTCTGGGCTTGACCTTGTTGCCTCCTTGCTATCTCTATGAGGAAGTTCGGTGACCTGAGGTTAGCTCTAGCTTGGAACAATGACCACCAAATAATGCTCTTAGTTGAAAGGTATTGTAGTTATTACTATTATTATTATTTGGTTAGGGTCCCCTGTAGCCCAGCCCAGCCTTAAACTAAACAGCTATAAGATGACCTTGAATTTCTGATCCTTCTGCTCCACCTCGTATCAAGTGAGGTACACTCCCAATCCCACAAACTTCTTTTTTTTAGCCATAGGTGGCTTCAACAAGGAAGTGAACCAAACTCAAATAGGGAAGGCTTGGCTCCACTGAGTTCCTGGGTCTGAGCCTGTGTACTGGCACTGTACACAGAATACCCACCTGAGCATCTTGATATGTCACTTATTATCATGGCTGTACTTATGAGATTGTCACCTGAGAATGAAAACAATTCTTTTTTAGTTAAGGTCTCATACTGGCAACTAAAAGAATTTTATTAGAAAATCTTAGAAAGCACATGTATGATTGTGGTTTGAATGGGTGGGGAACCTCTGTCAATGTGCTCCCCAAAGTGCTAAAGGTCGTAAGCATGGGGAATGGGGAGGAGTAGATGAGGAATTCACCATGTCTGAGTATCTACCCCTACCCCCCAGAAAATGAGTTGCTTTAATTAATCACCAATGCAAGAAAAAAAATAGCTAGAATGCATTTGAGGTTCAAGGTTTAGAAGTGAGGCTGCAGGGGTCCTTTTGGCAATGCTTTGAAGAACTGCATCCATTCAAGTGCAATGTTTGTAAATTCACACTGAGCAAGGAAGGCAGGGAAGGGAAGGGGAGGGAGGAGAATAAAAAGGAGGACAGGGGAGAAACATGTTCAAACTTTTCCTGTCAAGAAAACGAAAAGAAAAAAAAATCTTAATGAAGTCCCACTTTTTGTATGTGTGCCCAAGAATTTTTTTATCATTATTTATTTAATTATTTGTGTCAAATATTTTTTTAATTTTTTAAACTTTTATTAATTACACTTTATTCACTTTGTATCCCCCCCATAAGCCCCTCCTTCCTCCCCTCCTAACCCCACCTACTTTTCCCTTTCTTCATGAATGATCTTCCCCAAGTCCACTGATAGGGGAGGTCTCCCTTTCCTTCCTTCTGATCTTAGTCTGTTAGGTCTCATGAGGAGTGGCTGCATTGTCTTCCTCTGTGGCCTGAGATCAAAGAGCAGGCCAATCAGTTTATGTTACAGGCAGTCCCTCTTCCCATTACTATGTAACCCACTTGGACACTAACTGTCATGGGCTACATCTATGCAGGGGTTCTAGGTTATCTCCATGCATGGTACTTGGTTGGAGTATGAGTCTCTGGAAAGACCTTGGTGTTCAAATTTTCTCATTCTGTTGCTCTCCTTGTGGAGTTTCTGTCCTCTCCAGATCTTACTATTTCCCACTTCTTTCATAAGATTCCATGTACTCTGCCCAACACTTGGCCATAAGTCTCAGCATCTGCTTTAATAGTCTGCAGGGCAGAGCCTTTTAGAGGGCCTCTGTGGCAGGTTCCGAACTTGTTTCCTGTTTTCTTCTTCTTCTGATGTCCATCCTCTTTGCCTTACAGGATAGGGATTGAGCGTTTTAGTCAGGATCCTCCCTCTTGATTAGTTTCTTTGGATGTACAGATTTTAGTAGGTTTATCCTATATTATATGTCTATATGAGTGAGTATATACCGTGTGCCAAGAATTTTTAAGTTGTGTTTATGTGTACATTCCTTTCATCATATTTACATATATACTCTAAACGTTTGCTGAATAATGGTGTTTCAATGTCGTTCCCACATTTCAACTGAATTATTTTTGGGCACTAAATCTAAACCTAATTCTTATCCATATTTGGAGGTTTTACTTTCTCCAATGTGTGGTTTTATTTTCTTAGTTAACAGTGTGTACACAGTCCCTTACACCAGGGTCATCATATTTGTGTCTCTAACAAAGTAATGAAAAACATTAAATAGTACTAATAATGTTAATGACTAAAATGAAAATAACTGAGTGCATTGTACAATGATCTCAGATGCTCTTTTCAGACAGGACATTTTATGATGAAACTTTTTTCATGAGGCACAAAATGCCTGCTAAGCTTAAGGCTTGTTTACAACATTCTCTTGAAAACAAGGTTCAAGATGAATCCTGAAGTCATAACATCAAATGATGTACAGAGAGGACATAATCACCTTTGCAGATATGGGCTCCTAGGGATAAGTATGGTAGGATTCAAAGCTCAGGACACTTTCTGAGAATATGACTTCTCATAAAACCTAATGAAAAAATTGATTCATCCCAGAAAATGAACATATACATAAAACCAAATACATATAAAGCAGGTAAATGTCAGGAGAAGGACCAGGTTAAAAACTAACACCAAATAAGTATCACTGTTGCTGTATCTGGAATTTCTACCTTATTTGGAATGCAGAGACAAGAAGACTGTTAACTCCTGTATTGAAGGAAGTGCATCTGCATAAAGAAAAGCAATGTTTCAATTCTCCTGTTCTTTTTTTCTTCTCCCCTTCCTCCTCCTTCCTTACCTCCTATATATGAAGCAAATGTTCTACCTCTTAGTTGTATTCCTGCCTTCTGTACAAAACAGGCAGAAACAGATAATCTTTGGATATAATGAAGCCAGATGCTAAATCTCACTAAAGCTTAAAGGAAGTAACTTGTTATGGGATAAATTAAAGAGAACACAGAGAAGGCAACAGGCATAGAGTAGGGTGTCCTAGTAACAGCAGTAACAGAACAAGATAAAAAGACTCCAGGAAAAATTTTTTACAGATGGCACAATGGCTGGCATTAACAAATAAAATGCTACATGCTCCCATCCTTTAGGTGAGAATTCTGTTTTACTATCAGATTATGAAGACTTTGTTAAAGGAATTTACTTTTTAAAAGGTTATTTGTCCTTTCACAGAGAGTTATTGTGAATTAGGTACCCAATACTCTGCTAAGTCCTGAACACACAAAAATGATTGATGTAAACACCACTTTCTCTATAAGCTTACAGTCTTGTGGGGTAATCCACCATAAACAAACCCATAGACCATGCATAGAAATGTATACATCACTATAAATTCCACTATGAAACCTAAAGGAAAGCAAGAGGTACCTAACACCCCAGAAAAGATAAAGAACATACATATTCAAAGGCTGAGAGATGAGAACATTTTAGTTCAGTAGGTGAAATGAAAGAAGGTGAATTTGTTTTCAGTATACTAGGGAAGAAGAATGGAATGATGATGATGATGATGATGATGATGATGATAATGATGATGATAATAATAATAATAATAAAAAGATTAAAGACGGATGGTAGCCATCCCTCTCTGCTGCTGCTGTTTTTTTCATCCTTGCACCCTCTCATGTGACTCTATGCCCTCTAGTGGTGACGGGAGGCAACTTCTCCATCATTTCTCTCTGGAACTGTTGATGGTTTGTTTAATCAGCAGAGCCTGCAGGGCTGGTGGCCTCCAGGGAGAACCCATGAACTGGAGGCTCTGGCAGGGTGACTCCAGGAAGTGACCATGCTTCCTCAGCCCGGTTCTGGATGGAACTCGGAACCCTGGTTGCCAGGTAACGGGAGGCCAGCAGCAGCAACAGCAGCCTGGACAGACCAGCCGGTCCAGAGGAGCTGGAGAGATGAGTCTCTTCTGCTTCCAGACCTCCACGGGCTCAGGTCTCAGAGAAGACAGCGGTGGTCGCCTGTGCCGCTGCTGGAGACATGTGGTGCGCTCCCTGACACATTTCTGGCCTGTTCCCCACTGGGAGACCAAGGTAACCAGGGCCGTCCTGCAGCAGGGAAGCTTTCTGGTCCACCCCACCCCCCATCCACCGCGATCGCAGCCTGGAAGAGTGTTCCTGTTGGGACACTGAGGAACGCTTTTCATGCCTGCTTCCCGCTTAGGTGTAGGGAAATTGGTCATTGGTGCCCCTCGGGGTTTGCACACTTAAAGCCTCCCTCCTGCCCTGGTCCTTCCTCATAGCGAAAGGTAGTGAGCCTTCCTTCATGGCATCCTCATGCTCAGCAATGATCACATGGACTATGTGAAGCAGATGATTCCCTATTTGCCCACCTTCTGGCCCTTTATCCAAAGATTGCCACCATCTGGTTGGTTCTGGACCTGATGCTGAAAAGGCAGGAGAGTGGTTCCACCAGGGATCTAGCCAGCTCTCAGATCTTCTCCTGCTGTTTCCCAGGGCCAGTGCCCTGTGCCCTCACAGAACCGGACGTGTGAGTCCCAGCAGCCTGAGTCCCAGGCCAGACCCCTTAAAGTGACATGGCCAAACATGGGTGATTGTGGCAGGGTGGGGCTCTCACAGGTGCCATTCACCTTCCCCAGGGAATCTCACACACCACCATTTCTCATGCCCTGAGCGACCTTTCCCCGTTTGTGTAAAGGATTCTGGACCCCATTTGCACTGTTTGTTATGGATGGAGCCCCTAGCACCCCCACACCCATCCCTGGGAAGATTCTAATAGTTCCTTCTAGATGTCTGGGTGGCTTGGGGACATGGGGCAGTAGGGGTATCACCCCCATGAACTGTCACAGGTATAGATCCTTCAGGCGGAAAAGCAGACAAAGACATGAGTAGGCTTGGGGTGGAGGGGGAGGTGAGCAGGAAGGGGCGTTTAAGGCCAGGGTGGAGGGCCAATTTTGGCCAGGAGCCTCACCTTTGGGGTTCTCTACCTAGGGACTGTCCTCACGACCTAACCTGCTGGTAGAGGATAGAGGTTTCCCACTGGGCTCCTAGGTTTTGAGCAGCAGAGGGAGAGACAAAAAAGGAAAGGCCCTGGGGGATACCAATGCCCCCCCGCAGTTCCAAAGAGAGGCCAGACTCCCGACACAGTGTCCCTTTGTCCTGCTCTCACCCACAGTGCCATCTTCTCGTTCTTGTCCCAGTGGCTGCAGAAATTCCCCCAGGATTTCTCTGGGCCCCCGGACCTGGCCATCGTGAGACGGCTGCTGGACTATGCAAGGATCCATGTGCCCACTGCAGAGTCGGACTGCCAATCTGGGGAGATCCTCCGGGCAATGGATAAGCCCTAGATAAGCTTAAGCCTGAGAAGGAGGAGGAGAATTAGGAGGAGGATGAGGACCCGAGGGAGGCGCCTAGTGAGGTAGCAGCTGATTCCAACCCCGTGTCCCACAGGGGAAGTGTCCTGAAGCTCTGGCCAAGGAAGCAGAGGAGGAAGACTGTCAAATCGACTGTCCTGCGGGTAGGAGAGGGGACTGTGCCTTCCCTGGCATGGAGAGGCCATCTTGGGTTAGCTCACCCCATTCTGCGTGCCTTCAGGCTGCTCCCTTATCCCAGATGACGGCTCACCCCTTTCTTTGCCCAGATCCGGGGCTACTTGGGGCCTCAACTGCAGAGCTGTCCATGCAAGACACCTTGGTGGTACAGGAGAAATGGAGCCTGGTTTTGGAGGCAGATGCTAAGCCCAAAGAGGATGCTGAGATCCTGGATCCCATGGCTGCAGGATCCCCAGTCTTGCCAGAAGCTGGACCAGTGCAACCTCTGGCTTTAGCATCAGAGGACACACAGGCCCTTGTGGACTTGGCGGATGAGCTACTGTTTCTCTCCACTGTAGTGCACTTGGGGGCACCCATTCCCCTGTCCCCGCTGCCCGAGGTAGACATATAGTTCGTACAATTGCCGGCTGAGCTGCATCCAGCGCCTTCTCCCCTTAGAGAAAAGATTCCCTTAATTTTGTATATTTTTAAATTGCTGTTTTTCACTCTTGTGTTATTGTTGTTGGTTTCATAGTATTATTATTTAAAACGTGTTGCTTACTCAACTTAAGTGATGTATTCAGAGATGGGGCCTCCCCATCGGCCCACAGTGGGTGGCTTAGCCAAGGGGTATGGAGCCTGTTTTTGTTGAGAGTTTCCTGCGAGTTGGGCATGTGCATCCATCTATAGAAGATGCTGCCAGGTGTGTAGTTGGTGCGCAGGGGGTCTACTGGGATAGATTGAGCCCCAGAAAAAAAAGCCCAACAGGGCCAGTGCTTGACAGCAGAATTTTGGGGCCACAGCTGGGCCAAGAGCTAGGCTCTGAGGACCAGGACCAGGACCAGGACCAGGAACAGTACCAGGACCCAGCTCTGTGGACACTATCCCTGAGGGGAAAAAAACCCTATAATTTGAGATACAGAGTACATTTTGGGGGATCATTTAAATACATGATATTTCTACATAGCCATGCCTGTTTTAGAACTCAGTTTTGGAGCTGGGCATGGTGGCACACACCTGTAATCCCAGCACTCAGGGAAGAAGAGACTTGAATTTGAGGCCAGCCAGGTCTACAAAGTAGATCTAGGACAGCCAAGACTACACAAGGAAATTTTGTCTAAAAAACAAACAAATAAATGAACGAACAAACACAAAAGAGAGCTAATTGTGTGGACCAAGCTGACCATAATCTCAGAAAGATTAGGTTTCCATGGACTCCCACGTCTACGATGACAGGGATGCATCTCTGAGCAAAGCTAAGATATTTTTAATGACTTATTCTTGAATCAAGGAATGAATGGATAAAATAAGATGTACACAGGTAACATTTTTTTTCTTTTAATGAACAGTAATAAGTCTTCAAATTCTACATTTATTTACAATTGCAAAATCATTTCTGATGTTGTCAGTAAGTGGGTTTTCTCCTTTGCTTTAATTTCATCCATTGAAAAATGTTTGAGTATGTATGTGCCATGAGAGGACAACTTATTGCTGTTTACTATCTGTTTACATCCCATATATGAGTTTTCAACATGAAACCCAAAGAGTCTTTTGACCAGTGAAAGAACTGGCCCTTATTTAGGTTTAAAATTATTTATGTATGTGCTGGTGTGTGAATTTGTACATACAAAGGCCCAAGTATAGAAATATTAGAAAAATTCTATAGGAGTAATATTGGCTACCCAGAAATTGAGCTCAAATCATCAGGCTTAGAAACAACCAAGTATTCCCACTGAGACAACTCTCTGACATTCACTTGTAGATCTGAGACAGTTTTATGAATAAGTCTTTACTCCCAAGAATGAACTAACACATTCCAAAAAAAATGACAGCATTATATCATTTTAATTTGTACATAGCATTTATTATTATTATTATTATTATTATTATTATTATTATTATTATTATTATTTCATGTTCTTCCATCCTTATAGGACAATAGGTTTATAATCTGGATAGAAGACAATGTTTTACTGTTGTAATATTTCAATTAAGTTTATTTGAGTATCAATGAACTCAGTGGGGAATGTCTGTGGTAAGCAAAACTGGCAACATGACTTTGAACATATAACAATGACTAAAATAAACCCCACAAAGCTGTCACCAAGTCTTCATACATTTGTCATGGCCTAAGAACCCATAGTCAGATTACACATACACACACAACATGCTGTTTTGAAATAAATATCATTGCTGTTACATTATTCAGCACCTCTAGATAATTCTCTCAGAAGGCAGTACTTCAACATTATGTGTCATGTAGTAACTAATGGGAACATAAGAAGAATGGAACTTCAAATAACATATATATGTGTGTATATATATATTCATATATATTTATGCATATATACATACATACATATACACTATTAAGCATTTTAACATTAATGTTGGTAAAAATAGAACACATTGGGGGAACATCTTCCACCCTTGGACGTGTACTCAGAAAGCTGACATGAGAATCAAGACTTCAAATGCAGCTTTGCCTAATTACTGACATCCAAATCAGGCTTGAAAACAAACATCTTAAAGGAATTTGTGAAAATGAAAAACAAAAGCACCATGCTTTCTCAGAGGCCCTTCATTGAAAAGCATGATCACATACCACATGGTATAAATAAGCAATGGATCACATAGATGATGGGAATCCCATTCTATACTTTTCAGCAGAAAAATACCTATCAGCAAGTGGAAATGCATTAGATCAACAGCAGCCACAGAAAGAATAACAGATTTACCTAATAAACTTCTGTGATTGGATTTGATACACATACATCAAACTTCAATACCTACTCCAATGTTTCAAAATATAGAACACAACCACAATTGGTGACTTCCTCCTTTACGTTATAAGTGAACATGGTAAATAATTTACTTCCTCCAAGGCTATGATGAAAAACAGATTAAAAAAATTTTTTTAGTAGATTCTTAGGGAGTACAGATTTTAGTATGTTTATCCTGTATTATATGTCTAATACCCACTTATGAGTGAGTAAATACCCTGTGTGTCTTTCTGCTTTTGGGATACCTCACTCAGGATGATCTTTTCTAGATCCCACCATTTGCCTGCCAGTTTCATGATTTCCTTATTTTTAAATGCTTAGTAGTATTCCCATGTGTAAAAGTACCACAATTCCTATATCCATTCCTCAATGGAGTGGGACCTGGGTTGTTTCCAGCTTCTGGCTATTACAAATAAAGCAGCTACAAACATGGTCCAGCAAATGTCCTTGTTGTACACTTGATCAAATTTTGCATATATACCTAGGAGTGGTATAGCTGGATCTGGAGGTAGCACTATTCCTAATTTTCTGAGAAATTACCACATTGATTTCCAAAGTGGTTGTACAAGTTTACATCACGACCAGACATGGAGGAGTGTTCCCCTTTTCACACATCCTCTCCAGCATGTGTTGTCACTTGAGTTTTCGATCTTTTCTGTTCGGATAGGTGTAATGTGATATCCTGGGTTCATTTTGATTTGTATTTCCCTGATGACTAAGGAAGACTTTTGAGGGGGCAGGAGTTCCACAAGGAGAGCATTGGGACTGATACTCCAACCAAAGACCATGCATGGAGATAACCTTGAACCTCTTCAACTCCTGCCCAGATATATTCCATGGCAGCTCAGTCTCCAAGTGAGTTTCCTAGTAATGGGAACAGGAACTGTCTTTGATATGAACTCAGTGTCTGGCTCTTTGGTCACCTCCCCTTGATGGGGGAGCAGGCCACAGTAGAGGACAATGCAGCCAGTTTTGATGAGATCTCATAGGCTAGGGTCAGATGAAAGTGGAGGAGGACCTCCCATATCAGTGGACTTTAGGACAGAAATAGGAGGAAGTTAGGAGGTTGAATAAAGGAGGGGATGAAGGATGGAGCCACAGCATGGATACAATGTGAATAAACTGTAATTTACAAAAACATAAATTTTTTAAAAGTTAAAAAAAAGAAACAACCTTCAGATACTAGAAGGTTTTTTTGTTTACATCCCAGGATATTGTTTTTTGAGAAAGAGATTTTCTGTATAGCCTTGACTGACCTGTCATACTTTCTAGACCAGGCAGGCCTTAAACTAACACAGATCCATTTCCTTCTGCCAGTCATAGTGCTAGTATTAGAGGCATTTGCCAACAATCCAGGCTTTGATTTTTTTAATTTAATTTAATGTTTTATTTTTGCGACATGGTATCTCAGTGCATCATTGCCAATCCAGGACTCTCTTTGTAAACCAGGCTGACCTTGAACTCACAGAGACCTACCTTCATCTGCCTCTCAAGTGCTGGGACTATGGATGTGTGTCACCATGCCTCGTAAGACTTTCTTATAGCCTTGTCACACTATGTGATTTCAGATATATCTAGCCACACATCTAGCCTGTTTTTTTAGACAATGTTTCTCTCTAGCCATGCATGTCCTGGACTTGCTTTGTAGACCAGGGTGACACTGAACTTACACAGCAGCATGCTTGTGTCTCCTAGAGAGACAGGATTAGAGATATGTGCCACAAAGCCTGGCTCAGATTTTTTATTTCAATAATATATCTATATGATTAAAACATAAATTGAAACATATACATATGATTAAAACAAAATGTATATATTAATATATAACATATTTATTAAATATATTGGTTTATATTACTATATTTAGTGAGAATATATTAATTATACATATGAATATTTTGGTATTTTGAGAGAGGGTTTCTCCTTTTAGCCTTGGCTATCTTGGACTAGATCTGTAGACCAGCCTGACCTTGAACTCACAGAGACTGGCCTGCTTCTGCCTGGCAGAGTACTGGGATTAAAGGCCTATGCCAACTCTTAGTATTTAGGCACCTGTTTCTGGTTTTCCTAGCAACCTGTGATGTCATTACGTGTTGACTGCCAGGGAGGGCAGGTGTGGTTACTTTGCTCCTTAAAAGGATCTGCCTGCCCACTTTGTCTCTCTCTTGGCCTCTCGCCCTCTTGCTATTGCCTTCTTGCGCTCTCCCCCTTCTCTGTTGGGGTGCCCCCTTCTCCCTCTTCCGCTATCATGTCCTGCTGTCTCCTTCTCTCTCTCTCTATCTCCATCTGAGAGACCACCTGAGAATGCAAACAACTGTAAAATAAAAAACAGCTGTGACTATTCCCATCTTTGAATTAAAGCCAGAGCCACGTAGCTCTCAAAAGGCAGGATGAACTGCTCTGAGATAGGTTTTAAAAAATAACGGCAGGGTGAATTGTTTTGAGAAAACTCACAAATGGCCAAAAACTGCAAACAACTAGCTGTAAACTATCTTCATGCTATTCTTGCTGACCAATCAATGTATAGAGCAAAAGTGGCCAGATTTTTAAGTATAAAAATCCTGTGCTTTGCATGCTTGGGGTCGTCTCCTGTCTTTGGAGGGGTGACCGTATCACGATTGGAAAAACAAAAAACAAACAAACAAACAAACAAAAAACTCTTGCTTTTGCATGGAGTCGTGGTCTGTGGGGATTTCTGGGAAGGGCGCAATCTTGAACTCCTGAGCTGTGAGACCCCAGGCCTTACATTTTTGGTGCGTTTGACCAGGAAAGGGCGTGCCCCTTCCCCAACCCTCATCAGACTGAGTTCGGAGGTTGAGCTCAAAACAGGTTAGTCTAATTTCTGTTTTGCTTTGCTTGTTTCTGTCTTACCAATCTGTTTCTGTTTAGGCGCCTATCTAGACCTTTTTTTAGTCATCTGATCATTCATTGTGATAGACAGACGTATCAGACTATCACTTGACTGGGAACTGGAGGACGCTCCGGTTTGGGAGGCTAGGATTGGGACGCTCCTCCTCCCATCTATTTCCTGTTAGAGATGGCTGCCGCCAGGCAGCCTTTCAATCAGAGTTCTGTGGTACCAACCTCAAGGGCGTCCTTGTCTAATTGTCTGTCTCGTTCTCTTTGTCTCTATCTGTGTTTCCTCTTTGACTTTCTTGACAGACGACTTTATTATGGGACATACTGTGACTACACCCTTATCCCTCACCCTTGATCATTTCTCAGAGGTGAGATATAGGACACATAACATTTCAGTTGAAGTTAAAAAGGGAAAATGGCAAACTTTCTGTTCCTCAGAGTGGCCTACTTTTCAGGTTGAATGGCCACACGAGGGCACCCTTCACCTTGACAAAATCCTTGCTGTCAAGATTAAGACCCTCCAGACTCCAGGAGGCCCTCTGTCTAAGGATCAGTGTGCATATTGCAAGGAGAAAGGACATTGGATCAAGGATTGTCCTAAAAGGACGAAAAAGCCAGAAAAACCGAATGCCCAAGCCCTGGAGACCCAGGTCCTAACCCTGGATGATGACAGTGATTAGGGGGGTAAAGAGTTTGACCCCTTACCCAGAGCCCAGGGTAACCCTTAAGATGGACGGGAAGCCAGTCGACTTCTTGGTGGACACTGGCTTCCAGCATTCTGTTCTGTTACAAGATTTTGAAGCTAAAAAAGAAGAAATCATCGGTCCAAGGAGCCACTGGATGTAAACAATACTCATGGACTACCCGAAGAATGGTGGACGTTGGAGTGGACCGGGTATACCACTCATTCTTAGTTCTCCCTGAATGCCCATACCCGCTGTTAGGGTGAGATATTCTAACTAAGATAGGAGCCCATATCCATTTTAGACCAGATGGCCCACATTTGACAGACAATAAAGGAGATCCTATTCATGTACTGACAATTCAACTGGAAGATGAATGCCGCCTTTCTGAAAAGGTGGTAAGTCCAGAAAAAGACATTGACTGGTGGCTACAGAGATTCCCCAGGCATGGGCTGAAACAGATGGCCTAGGAAAAGCAGAGAAACAGCTCCAGTTCTGATAGAGCTGAAGCCTCAGGCTACCCCAATCACGGTATAACAATATCCAATGTCTAAGATAACCCGTGAGGATCCACCCTCACAAACAGAGGTTCCTTGATCTAGGGGTTCTCAGAAGGGGCTATTCTGCCTGGAATACTCTATTGCTGCCAATTCAGAAGCCTGGATGCAATGACTATTGACCCCTACAGGACTTGAGGGAAGTTAACAAACAGGTCATGGACTTACACCCTACCGCACCCAACACATATAACCTGTTGAGTTCCCCTCCCCCTGACAGGGTTTGGTATATGGTCCTGGACCTTAAGGACACATTTTATTTTTTTTTGTCTCCAACTCAGCCCTACCAGGCAAGACATTTTTGCTTTTGAATGGAAAGACCCAGACTCAGGGGACTCAGGTGAGCTTACATGGACTCAACTTCCTCAAGGTTTAAAAATTCTTCTACTATATTTGATGAAGCCCTACACTTGGACCTGGCACACTTCCGGGCCACCAATCCCCAGGTAACTTTTCCCCAATATGTGGATGACATTCTATTAGCTGCAAATTGTAAAGAAACCTGCCTTAAAGCCACCAACTAGCTGTTACAAGAGCTGGGTGACCTTGGATATAGAGCATCAGCAATAAAGGCCCAGCTCTGCAGGAAACAGGTCAGTTATCAGGGATATATATTAAGAGAGGAAAAGAAATGGCTATCAGAGGCTAGAAAAGAGACTGTATTTCATATTCCCCCTCCACGGACTACTAAACAACTGAGGGAAATTTTAGGTACAGCAGGGTTTTGCCAGCTGTGGATTGCAGGATTTGCCAAGATGGCAGCCCATCTGTATGCCCTTACAAAGGGCAAAGACTTTCATCTGGGGAAAGGATGAACAAGCCACATTCGATAATATCAAACAAGCCTTAATGTCGGCCCTAGCATTGGGACTCCCTGATGTAACCAAACCTTTCCATCTTTATGTGGCTGAGAAACAGGGAATGGCCAAGGAGTTGCTAACACAGATAATTGGACCCTGGAAGAGACCAGTAGCCTATCTATCCAAAACGCTTGATTCAGTAGTGGCAAGATGGCCAACCTGCCTTCGAATAATAGCAGTAGTAGTGGCACTAGTAAAAGATGCAGACAAACTGACTCTATGACAGGACCTCACCATCTATGCTCCTCATGCCCCTGAGAGTGTCATAAGGCAGCCACCTGATTGCTGGCTCACGAACACTTGCATGACACCTTACCAGGCTTTGCACTTGAATAATGATAGAGTCACCTTTGAACTGGCTATGGAGCTAAACCCTGCCACCTTATTTACGGATCTAGAAATCCAGCCCCTGGAGCATGATTGTTTGCACGTTCTAGCAAAGGAACAGGGATGGTGCAAGGACTTGAAAGATCACCCTCTTCATAAAGCTGAGGTGACATACTATATGGATAGGAGCAGTTTTTTTTGAGAATGGAAGAGAAAGGCAGAGGCAGTGGTGGTAGATGGACATAAGGTAATATGGGCCCAGGCATTGCCAGAGGGCACTTCTGTTCAGCAGGCTGAATTGATTGCTTTAACCCAGGATTTAACTCTGGAAAAGGGTAAAAAGATAAACATCTACACTGATAGTCAGTACGCCTCATAAACAGCCCATGTGCACGGGGCCATCTATCATCAGAGAGGCCTGCAAACATCAGCTGGTAAAGAGATAAAAAATAAAAAGAGATAAAAAATAAAAACAAGATTCTGACTTTGCTCAATGCACTGTTGCTGCCCAACAAGGTAAGCATTATTCAATTCCTAGGACAGCAGAAGGTCGAGACTTCCAGGGCACCAAAGGGGAATAACATGGCCGATCAGGAGGCTAAAGTAGCTGCTAGAGGAAACTCTGCCCCAGTGGTATTAACAGCTGAATTGCCCAGAGAAGAATGACTAAACTGCTCAGAAACTGACTTAAAGTTAATATGGCAAAAATGGGATATTTAACACCAATGTGGGGGCATGGATTGACTTTAAAGGTAAGATCATTCTACCCCAGGAAGATGCTGAGAGATTGATAACTCAGATGCATAAGTGGACTTACTTGGGGGCAAAGAAATTGGCTGAAGTTGCCCTCCAATACCCGTACCGAATACTAAACCTCACCATCCTAACTGAGAGAGTGACTAGGACATGTGAACCTTGCCAGAGAGTAAACATAGGTAAGAATTTCCAGAGCCCAGGAAAGCGGCTAAGAGGAAGTAGACCCAGAATGCATTGGGAGGTGGATTTCACTGAAATTAAACCAGACAGGTATGACAATAAATATCTCCTGGTTTTTGTGGACACTTTTTCAGGATGGGTGGAAGATTTTCCCACAAAGAAAGAAACCACAATGGTCGTGACCAAAAGATTCTGGAAGACATTTTTCCTCAGTAAGGTATTCTAAAGCTAATTGGGTCAGACAATGGGCCAGCCTTCCTTGCTCAGGTAAACCAGGAGGTGGCCAGATTTCTGGGACTTCATTGGAAGTTACATCATGCTTATAGACCACAAATCTCAGGACAAGTAGAGAGAATAAATAGAACTCTAAAAGAGACTCTCACAAAATTGACAATGGAGACTGGGGGTGACTGGGTGGTGCTTCTTCCCTTGGCCCTCTTTAGAGTCAGAAATACTCCCTACTAGGCTTAACTCCCTTTGAATTACTATATGGGGTTCCTGCTCTCCTACCTTGACTCTTCTTGGGGACCCTCTTGACATAACTAGTGGTAACTCTGACTTGTCCAGGCTAAAAGGACTGCAGCTTATGCAGAAAGAAATATGGAGCAAGGTTGACAGTGCATATGCGCCCAGGTCCTTGGAGGTGCCCCATCAGTTCCAGGTGGGAGATCTGGTATATGTGCAGTGACATGGCAGCCAGAATCTGGAACCTCAGTTGAAGGGTCCTTATTACATCCTGCTCACCACCCCAACTGCCAAAGTAGAGAGCATCACAGCTTGGGTCCATGTGTCACACGTTAAGCCTGCTCTTCATCAACCTGCAACACCTGGAAAGTCCAAGCCTACAGCAACCCACTAAAACTGAAACTCATCAGGGACAATAAACTCTCAGACCAGAACACCCCTTTGTCAGGGAAAGTATAAGTGAAGTTCAGGTCCTGATGCTCCAGAAAGAGTATCAACCTCTCCATGAGGTTGATCTACAATTTTAGGGTTAAAATTGAGGCAAAAAGGGGGGGTGTGAGAGACCACCTGGGAATGAGAAAAACAACAGTGATTATTTGAATTGAAGTCAGGTGTAGATAACTCTTGAAGGAAAGGGTCAACTGTTCTGAGAACAACTATCTACAACCACCTGTAAACTATCTACAACCACCTGTAAACTATGTACAACCAGCTGTATACTACCTAAAACAAGGTGTAAACTATCTTCATGCTATTCTTGCTGAACAATCAATGTATAGAGCAAAAGTGGTTTCAATTTCAGGTATAAAACCCTGTCCTTTGCATATTTAGGGCTGTCTCCTGTCTTTGGAGGGGGGACCCTATAGAAATTGAAATAAAACGCTTGCTTTTGCCTCAAGTTGTGGTCTATGAGTGTTCCTGGGAAGGGCACAATCCTGAGCTCTTGAGCAGTGAGACTCCAGGTCTTACAACATGAAACTAAAATGCTTTTGCAATCCATTCTTTAGGTGGTGGAGCAGCTTATAAAAGGGGAAACCTCTTTACAAGCTATACAACAGACAGGTTCAATTCTAGACCATTCAAAGAAGTCATAAAATGTAAACATGAACAAAAAAAAAAAAAAACAATCCAGAAAGATAATCCTCAGTGAGGTGTCCCAGAAGCAGAAAGACATACACGGTATACACTCACTTTCAAGTGGATGCTAGACCTATAAGATAGGATAAACAAACTAAAATCTGTACACCTAAAGAAGATAAATGAGAAAGAGGACCTAGGTAAGATGATCAATCCTCACTTAGAAAGACCAATGGGATGGATATAGGCAAAAACAAGAAACAGGACAGAAGCCTGCTCCAGAGGACCAATGAAAGACTCTACCTAGCAGTGTATCAAAGCAGATGCTGAGACTCATATCCAAACCTTGGGCAGAGCACAGGGAATCATATGAAAGAAGGGAGAGTTAGTGTGACCTGGAGAGGACAGGAACTATACAAGGACCAAATATATCAGCACAGGGGTCTTTTATGAGACTGTTTCTCCAACCAAGGACCTTGTATGCATATAACCTACCACCCCTGCTCAAATGTAGTCCATGTGAGCTCTGTATCCAAGTGGGTTCCATACTAAGTGGAACAGGGACTATTTTAGACATGAATTCAGTGGCTCACTCTTTGAACTCCCCCCTCCCAAGAGAGAATCAGACTGCTAGGCCACAGAGGAGGATATATCAGCTAGTCCTGATGATACCTGATAAGCTAGGGTCAGTTGGAATAGGAGGAGGCCCTCCCCTATCAGTGGACTTAGAAAGGGGTAGGAAAGAGATGAGGGAAGGAGGGTAGGATAGGGAGGGAATGAGGGACTGGGATACAGCTGGGATACAAAGTTAATAAACTGTATCTAATATTAAAAAATAAAATTAAAAATGTGGGACATATAACAAATTTCCTAAAGATGAAACACAAAATGCTGACAGTTTTTTGTTTCTTTGAAAACAGAATTTTTTTTCTGAACAATTTTCCTGTCCCAGGCTCTCTTTATAGAACAACCTGTGCTTGAACGCACAGAGATCCACCTACCTTTAACTTCCTGAGTGCTAGGAATGCAGGCGCTCACCAACAGCCCTAGCTGCTGACAGTTTATTTAGTTTTAGCATTTTATTTTTGTTGTTGTTTCATGCACTACATCTGAACTGCAGTTTCCTCTTCCTCCACTCCTCCCAGACACAATCTATCCACCACTACTCTGCCCAACTCTGCCCAGCTCACCTCTCCTTCATCCACTGCTTTTTTTCCATTTATTTTATTTTCAATGAAAAAAAAATGTGATGGCATAGCAAGTTATAATAAAACTAGGAACAATCCCTCACATCAGAGTTGGTCAAAGCAATACATGAGGAGAGAAAGTGTAGCTAAAGCAGGAAAAAGAGTCAGAGACACCCCCATTCTCACTGTTGGAAGTCCCTCAGCGAAATCAGGATAATAATCATAAGGTGTATGCCAACAACCTAGCTCACAAGACTCATAGAATGTTTATGTTTTTGTCCTTCAGTCTCTGATCCCCTATGAACTCAGTTGACTCAGTGGGCCATGTGCTTGTTGTGTCCTTAATATCTCTGGTTCCTACAATACATATTCCCTCATTTGTGGGGTTCCCCTGGATACATCATTGTGTTTGGATAAGGGTCTCTGCATCTGTTCCCATGAGATGCCTCGTGATGTCTCTCTGATGACAACTGGGCTAGGCACTCATCAATGATTATAGCATAGTATCTTTCATTGTCACTTTTTGTCTGTCATGTTTACAGATATCGTGTGTCTCTAGGTTATCTTGACTCTGGTTCATGGTCATCCAGGCAGTGTCAGGCATGGACTTCCCCTCATGGTGTGGGCCTCAATGTGTTTTCTGGAGTGTATTTCACATTATTGGGTTGGGGTTTTCCTTCTAGTATCTTCTGTAGGGCTGGATGGCTGCATATATACTGGGTATAGTAGTCTGGGTTGGCATCGGTGGTCTCTTTGTGTCTGCATGATATCCATCCAAGCCCTTCTGGCTTTCATAGTCTCTGCTGAGAATTCTAGTGTGATTCGGATAGGTCTACTCATTATTTGAATGCTATTTTGGTATTAGCAGTGTCATGCATAGAACAGTTAATTTTCATGGTGTCATCCCCATATAAAATAGAATCTCTGTAACCTGAGAAAATAAAAAATGAACACACTATAATGTGTGTTGAGTGAATTAAGACGAAGAAGGGACTAATTTGAGGTAAAAATAAACTATATATAAATGCTGCAAAAAATTAAAATACTTGTAATTCAATTATGATATTTTAGAATATAACTGCATCAAAAAATTTAATTCCTATGCCATCAATATACCCAAAAATGTATGTAGCATTTTGCCTTTGCATGATGATGAATATTTTTCTATAACTCCTCATATGAAAAGTACTGTTGTTTAAGTGATTTCTGAATGAATTACATAACATTATTAAAAGCAGAAAATTTGGTAGTTCTATGTGAAAGATAATTATATGCATAGTTTATGTTCCCTCTAACTCTCTCTTTATAGGAAAGGATTTATGAAAATGATTTACAATCTGTGAGTCAATTAATTCAACAGTGGATGCCTAAAAATGGAAAATCGAGGAATCTATCAGTGGCTTAGTCCATGAGGCTGGTTGGCTCAACTCACCTTCATATACACAGAACTCCTCAAGAAGAAGGTTCTATAGTCAATGAAGAAATAGACTTGCTACCAAAGCAAAAAAGAACAGGCAAAGAGTAAAACATTCCTTCTTCCATGTCCTTGTATAGGTTTCCAGTAGAAGATGAGGCAAAGATGAGTGGTTGTTTTGCAGTATGAAGATATGGATTAAAGTTATATTTTTCAGCTTTATAGATCCAGAAGAGAAGTAGAGAAGACTATTTCAAACAAGCAAGAGTACTTTACAATTGTGTCCTTAATTTGGGTGTTTTGCTTAATTCCATATGCAGTCAAGTTAAAAACCAAGAGTCATGATCACACCACTTTTCAGCTTGAAAGATAATCATATCTCCTCTTTACATTAACTTCCAAATGAAAAGAATAACAGGTCATAGTAATGCCTAAAAATAATTTAATGACGCAGAGTACAACAGCAGACAAATTACATATTTATCTTGATAATAACTGAAGCTAACATTATATTACTGTCCTTCAAAACCGTCCAGGTTAGAAACAACAAAGTCCAGGTTAGAAACAACTCTCCACCGCCGCTGGGCCACTCCACAACACCTCCCTCATAGGGCAACCCACATTAAGCACAAGGATTCACCTCCCACCTGCTAGGTGTATGTAGGGTCCCTAGGTCCAGACCAAGCATGCTCCTTATTTGATGGCTCAGTCTCTGCAAGCCCCCTGGGGGCTGGGGCAGCTGTTTCTGTTGGTCTTCTTGTGAGGTTCCCTGCACCTCCAGGACCTTCCATCTTTTCCCCAACACTTACTCAGGATCGCTAGAGCTCTGCACCTTTCTTAGGTGCAAGTCTGAGCATCTGTCCAAGCTTATTTCTGGCTGGAGTCTCTGAGACAATGGTCAGGTTAGGGTCCAGGCAACCGGGTTTTACAGTCCCAATTCTGGGCGTTCTCAATGTGGTCAAATATCGTCCAACAGAGCCTGATATTCTTCTTCTGTGAGAGGAGCCTCGAGTGTTGGTTCGATCTGCTCCCATGGTACATCTGGGTCCAGAGCGGCTGGTCCCTGTTCCTCTTCCACTGTTCTCGCCAGTTGCTCCAGGAAGAGCTGGACAGGGCAGGAGTTGCTGGATTCTGGGTAGGCCTCTGTGAAGAAGGTGATTTCGCGTCTTGACATCAACGCTTCTGCACACTGGCCTCCTGCAGAACCCGATGTCAACAAGCTGTCGCGGGAAGCCTCCTGCTCAATGCAACACGATGCTCCAGGAGCCCTTTCCGGGCCAGGAGAGGCAGGCAGGTCCTCACCTTTAGCTGTGCTGCCTCCAGCGCGGCCTTTCTGCCTGGCCTTTCTGTTCTGGAACCATATGTGGACGGTGTCCTCAGGCAAACCTGTGCTCAGGGCCAGTTGCACCCTCGTGGCATAGTCTGGGGATGGAGAGATCTCAAAAGCTTGCACTAGCATGCTGATCTGCGCTGGACTAAGCCGCGTTCGAGGCCTTCTCCGTTCTGAGGGCGGGCCTCTTGCTTGTTGTACCCTGGCGACAAGCTTTTCAGGAGGCTGTTGGGAGGCTTCATGGCTGGAGCCTGCGGTGGTCTGCTTTGAGGTCTTCCTCGACATGCCAGTTCTGTTTCTGCGGTTTTGAAACCACACGCGGATGGAGGACTCTGGAACTCCGAATTCCCTGGCCAGTTCCTGCCTGGTCCTGAAGCTCGGGTAAGGTGTCTTGGCAAAAACTGAGAGCAAGACCTCCTTCTGCTTGGCCTGCCAAACGCCGGGATGTCTTTGCCGTGCTGCAGCCACCCACATCTGCCTGATCTTCCATCCTGCTGAAGACACTTTGACAGGAGTTCTTCCTCTCCAGTGTGTACTCAGAACAACACCCAGGAAAGTGCAGACTATGGCAAATGCGTAAAGTGTCTGCTGCGCACCCTTAAATACCGACCTGAAGCCCCACCCACTCCCTCGAGGCCTCCAATTACAGGCCAAACCGTGGAACGCTCTTCTGCTTCCAAACTGTGAAACCCTTCCTTCCTCTTGCGAATTTTCCCATATCCCACCCTAAAGCAGCCTTTCCAGAAACAGTTGGCCTTGTGTTCTACCCAAATTCCACTGCTTAGCTCACAGTACGCACCTGTGTTGGCCCACAAGGAGTTTGAGGGGAGAGTCTAAGGCACGGCTTCTGATGATCAGGCAAGGAGAAGAGGCATAAGCCAGGAGCAGTCTTTGCCTACTTTAACAAGGTCATTCATTCAGCTCTGGCTGATGCTCAAGGAGGAACGTGGCTAGAACAGATCTTGCACTCTGCGTGTGCCGTCTGCCTTAAGTTCCTTTGAGCTCCAGTCACCCGGTGTATGATTTCAACAATTTAATATGGTTAGGACCCTGCAAGTCTAAGCATTTGGGCAAAGAGTAGACTTATCCTGCAGAAAGACTCCTGGAATTATTTCTGAATTTCTCCTTCAGTGGCAGACTACAGAAGGTGTCAACTTCACTCTTGGACCCTCTGGTTCCACCTATTTAATCCACCATACACTTTGTGCGTGTAGAAGGCAATCTCCCACAGCCTTTCTTGAATGTCTGATGGAGGCATACAGCTGGTTTACAACCTATGACCCTACCTCAGATGAGTGTAAGCCAATGGTGACTATAATCTTTATAGACCAGTCAGCCAGAGATATTTGTAGAAAGCTCCAGAAAATAAAGGGTTTACAGGACAAGTCGTTGAAGGATTTAGTGCAGGTGGCAGAAAAGGTTTTAGACAGCTGGGATATGGAAGAAGAGAAAGAGGAAAGAAAGCAGAAAGAGCAGGAAGTGAGAGAAAGAGAAAGGAAAAGAGGCAAGACAGAAAGTTGACTAAGATCCTGGCCACTGTAGTGCAGTCATAATGATAGGGAGAGAGTTCCTGGAAATCAGAGGGGCCCTCTGTCTAAGGAATAGTATGCCTATTGCAAGGAGAAAGGACACTGGATCAAGAATTGTCCCAAAAGAAAATTGAAGCCCTACACCGGGACCTGGCACACTTCTGGGCCACCAATCCCCAGGTAACTCTTTTCTGATATGTGGATCATATACTATTAGCTGCAGATTATAAAGAAACCTTACTTGAAGCCACAGATCAGCTGTTGCAAGAGCTGGGTGACCTTGGCTATAGACTGTCGGCGAAAAATGCTCATCTCTGCAGGAAACAGGTCAGTTAAGAGGTGGCTATCGGAGGCTAGAAAAGAGACTGTATTTTATATTCCCCCTTCATGGACTACTGAACAACTGAGGGAAATTTTAAGTAAAGAAGTATTTGCCAAGATGGCAGCCCCTCTGTATCCCCTTACAAAGGGCATTGATTCTTGCATCTGGGGAAAGGATGAACAAGCTGCATTTGATAATATCAAACAAGCCTTAATGTCTGCCCCAGCTTTGGTACTCAGATTGTGACCAAAACCTTCCATCTCTATGTGGCCGAGAATCAGGGAATGGCCAACAGATGCTAACACAGTAAATTGGACCCTGGAAGAGACTAGTAGCCTATCTATCCAAAAAGCTTGATTCAGCAGCGGCAGGATGGCCAACCTGCCTGTGAATAATAGCAGCAGTGGCGGCACTCGTAAACGATGCAGACAAACTGACTGTGGGACAGGACCTCACCATCTATGCTCGTCTTGCCCCTGAGAGTGTCATAAGGCAGCCAACTGATCGCTGGCTCACGAACACCTGTATGACATAATACCAGGCTTTGCTATTGAATAAAGGTAGAGTCACCCTTGCCCTGGCTATGGAGCTAAACCCTGCCACCTTATTGTAGGATCCAGAAATCCAGACCATGGAGCATGATTTGCAGGTTCTAGCAAAGGAACAGGGATGGCGAAAGGACTTGAAAGAGCAACCAATTCCTGATGCGGAGGTGACATACTATATGGATGGGAGCAGTTTTTTGTAGAACGGAAAGAGAAAGGCAGAGGCAGTGGTGGTAAATGGACATAAGGTATTCTGGGCCCAGGCGTTGCCGGAGGGCACATCTGTTCAGGGAGCTGAATTGATTGTTTTAATCCAAGCATTAACTCTGGAAAAGGGTAAAAAGACAAACATCTACACTGATAGTTGGTTCACCTTACCAACAGCCCATGTACATGGGGCCATCTATCAGCAGAGAGGCCTGCTAACATCAGCCGGTAAAGAGATAAAAAATAAAAAAATGATATTCTGGCTTTGGTCAATGCCCTGTTGCTGCCCGACAAGGTAAGCATTATTCATTTCCCGGGACAGCAGAAGGGGACTTCCAGGGCAGCAAAGGGGGATAACATGGCCAATCGGGAGGCTAAAGCAGCTGCTAGAGGAAACTCTGTCCTGGTGGTACTAACTGCTGAACTGCCCAGAGAAGAATGACTAAACTACTCAGAAAGTGACTTAAAGTTAATATGGCAAAAAAAAAAAAAAAGGGGATATTTGACACCGACGTGGGGGCATGGATTAACTCCAAAGGTAAGATCATTCTACCCCAGGAAGATGCTGAGAGATTAATAACTCAGATGTATAAATGGATTCACTTGAAGGCAAAGAAATTGGCTTAAGTTGTTCGCCATTCCCAGTCCCTAATACTAAACCTCACCCCCTTGAGTGAGTGAGTGACTAGGGCGTGTGAACCTTGCCAGAGTGTAAACATAGGTAAGAATTTCCAGAGCCCAGGGAAGTGGCTGAGAGGAACTGTGGCAGCCTTTTTGGAGTATATGGCAAATTTTGAGTTAATGGCCTCTGAGCAGTGGAACGCTGCCTATTGGCTTTGGCTATTTTCCAAAGTCCAGTTTCTTATAAACTGACCTTGGTGGTCCTACAGCAGACTGCTCTGACCCTGAGAAACTGTGTGCAACCATAGTAACCAGACAGCAGGCTCTGTGTAACCTTGAGTGAGCTCTCCTATGTTCTGACCAAGTAAAGCTCCTACATGAGAAACTGCTTGTACTTTTCTGCCTACTTAAGTGTTAACCTGACGTCCATTAAATCAACACCTGGATAAGCATGTAGACTTGGTGTCCTTCTCTGTGTCACCCTGTCTCTCTCTTTCTCCCAGCCCTCTCTCAGGTGGTATTCAGCTGTCACTGCTGGCCAGTGACAAGGAACTAGACCTGGAATGCATTGGGAAGTGGATTTCACTGAAAGTAAACCATCCAGGTACAGCAATAAATATCTCCTGGTTTTTGTAGACACTTTCTCAGGATGGGTGGAAGCTTTTCCCACAAAGAAAGAAACCTCCCTGGTCATGGCCAAAAAGATTCTGGAAGACATTTTTCCTCGGTTTGGTATTCCAAAGGTAATTGTGTCAGACAATGGGTCAACCTTCATTGCTCAGTTAAGCCAGGAGGTGGCCAGGTTTCTGGGGCTTGACTGTAAGTTACATTGTGCTTATAGACCCCAAAGTTCAGGACATTTAGAGAGAATGAATAGAACTCTCAAAGAGATTCTCACCAAATTGAACATGGAGACTGGCGGTGACAAGGCGGTGCTCCTTCCCTTGGCCCTCTTTAGGGTCAGAAATACTCTCTCCATATAGGTTTAACACCCTTTGAACTACTATATGGGTTTCTGTTCCCTGACTCTTCTTGGGTACCCCCTTGATAGAACTAGTGGTAAATCTGCTTGTACAGGCTGAAAGAATTGCAGCTTATTCAGAAAGAAATTTGGAGCAAGGTTGGCAGTGCATATGTGCCTGGGTCCTTTTAGGTGCCCCATCAGTTCCACGTTGAAGATCTGGTATATGTGCAGTGACATGGCAGCCAGAATCTGGAACCTCAGTTGAAGGGTCCTTATTACATCTTCCTCACCACGCCAACTGCTGTCAAAATAGAGGGCATCATAGCTTGAATCCACGTGTCACATGTTAAGCCGGCTTTTCATCAACCTGCAACACCTGGAAACTCCAAGCCTCCAGCTACCGGCTGAAACTGAAACTCATCAGGGACAATAAACTCTCAGACAAGAACTCCCCTTTTTCTGGGAAAGTATAAGTGCAGTTCAGGTACTGATGCTCCAGAAAGAGTATCAACCTCTCCATGAGGTTGATCCACAATTTTAGGGTTAAAATTGAGGCAAAAAAGGGGGGGTGAGAGACCACCTGGGAATGAGAAAAACAACAGTGATTATTTGAATTGAAGTCAGGTGTAGATAACTCTTGAAGGAAAGGGTCAACTGTTCTGAGAACAACTATCTACAACCACCTGTAAACTATCTACAACCAGCTGTATACTACCTAAAACCAGGTGTAAACTATCTTCATGCTATTCTTGCTGAACAATCAATGTATAGAGCAAAAGTGGTTTCAATTTCAGGTATAAAACCCTGTCCTTTGCATATTTAGGGCTGTCTCCTGTCTTTGTAGGGGGACCCTATAGAAATTGGAATAAAACTCTTGCTTTTGCCTCAAGTTGTGGTCTATGAGTGTTCCTGGGAAGTGCACAATCCTGAGCTCCTGAGCAGTGAGACTCCAGGTCTAACAACATGAAACTAAAACGCTTTTGCCATCCATTCTTTAGGTGGTGAAGCAGCTTATAAAATGGGAAACCACTGTTCCAGCTATGCAACAGACAGGTTTATATCTAGACCATTCAAAGAAGTCATAAAATGTAAACATGAAGAAACAAACAAACAAACAATCTAGAAAAGATCATCCTGAGTGAGGTATCTCAGAAGCAGAAAGACATACACGGTATATACTCGATTTTAAGTGGAGGCTAGACCTATAATATAGGATAAACATACTAAAATCTATAAAAAGATAAACAAGAAAGAGGACCTGGGTTAAGGTGATCAATCCTCACCTAGAAAGACAAATGGGATGGACATAGGAGAAAACAAGAAACAGGACCCTAGCCTACCACAGAGGACCTGGGAAAGACTCTACCTAGTAGTATATCAAAGCAGGTGCTGAGACTCATAACCAAACCTTGGGCAGAGCACAGGGAATCATATAAAAAAAGGGGGAGTTAGTGTGACCTGGAGAGGGCAGGAACTCCACAAGGACCAAATATATCAGGGCACAGGGGTCTTTTATGAGACTGTATCTCCAACCAAGGACAATGTACGCATAGAACCTAGCACCCCTGCTCAAATATAGTCCATGTTAGCTCTGTCTCCAAGTGGGTACCATACTAAGTGGAACAGGGACTATTACAGACATGAACTCAATGGCTGGCTCTTTGACTTCCCCCCTCACAAGGCAGGATCAGATTTGCTAGGTCACAGAGGAGGACATTGCAGCAAAACTGATGATGCCTGATAATCTAGGGTCAGTTGGAACAGGCAGAAGCCCTCGCCTATCAGTAGACTTGGAAAGGTGTAGGTAGTAGATGAGGGAAGGAGGGTAGGAAAGGGAGGGAATGAGGGGACTGGTCTACAGCTTGGATACAAAGTTAATAAACTGTATCTAATATTAAAAAAAATAAAAAGTAAAAAAGTGGAACATAAAACAAAGTTCCTAAAGATGAAACACAAAATGCTGACAGTTTTTTGTTTCTTTGAAAACAGAATTTTTTTTCTGAACAATTTTCCTGTCCCAGGCTCTCTTTATAGAACAACCTGTGCTTGAACGCACAGAGATCCACCTACCTTTAACTTCCTGAGTGCTAGGAATGCAGGCGCTCACCAACAGCCCTAGGTGCTGACAGTTTATTTAGTTTTAGCATTTTATTTTTGTTGTTGTTTCATGCACTACATCTGAACTGCAGTTTCCTCTTCCTCCACTCCTCCCAGACACAATCTATCCACCACTACTCTGCCCAACTCTGCCCAGCTCACCTCTCCTTCATCCACTGCTTTTTTTCCATTTATTTTATTTTCAATGAAAAAAAAATGTGATGGCATAGCAAGTTATAATAAAACTAGGAACAATCCCTCACATCAGAGTTGGTCAAAGCAATACATGAGGAGAGAAAGTGTAGCTAAAGCAGGAAAAAGAGTCAGAGACACCCCCATTCTCACTGTTGGAAGTCCCTCAGCGAAATCAGGATAATAATCATAAGGTGTATGCCAACAACCTAGCTCACAAGACTCATAGAATGTTTATGTTTTTGTCCTTCAGTCTCTGATCCCCTATAAACTCAGTTGACTCAGTGGGCCATGTGCTTGTTGTGTCCTTAACATCTCTGGTTCCTACAATACATATTCCCTCATTTGTGGGGTTCCCCTGGATACATCATTGTGTTTGGATAAGGGTCTCTGCATCTGTTCCCATGAGATGCCTCGTGATGTCTCTCTGATGACAACTGGGCTAGGCACTCATCAATGATTATAGCATAGTATCTTTCATTGTCACTTTTTGTCTGTCATGTTTACAGATATCGTGTGTCTCTAGGTTATCTTGACTCTGGTTCATGGTCATCCAGGCAGTGTCAGGCATGGACTTCCCCTCATGGTGTGGGCCTCAATGTGTTTTCTGGAGTGTATTTCACATTATTGGGTTGGGGTTTTCCTTCTAGTATCTTCTGTAGGGCTGGATGGCTGCATATATACTGGGTATAGTAGTCTGGGTTGGCATCGGTGGTCTCTTCGTGTCTGCATGATATCCATCCAAGCCCTTCTGGCTTTCATAGTCTCTGCTGAGAATTCTAGTGTGATTCGGATAGGTCTACTCATTATTTGAATGCTATTTTGGTATTAGCAGTGTCATGCTTAGAACAGTAAATTTTCATGGTGTCATCCCCATATAAAATAGAATCTCTGTAACCTGAGAAAATAAAAAATGAACACACTATAATGTGTGTTGAGTGAATTAAGACGAAGAAGGGACTAATTTGAGGTAAAAATAAACTATATATAAATGCTGCAAAAAATTAAAATACTTGTAATTCAATTATGATATTTTAGAATATAACTGCATCAAAAAATTTAATTCCTATGCCATCAATATACCCAAAAATGTATGTAGCATTTTGCCTTTGCATGATGATGAATATTTTTCTATAACTCCTCATATGAAAAGTACTGTTGTTTAAGTGATTTCTGAATGAATTACATAACATTATTAAAAGCAGAAAATTTGGTAGTTCAATGTGAAAGATAATTATATGCATAGTTTATGTTTCCCTCTAACTCTCTCTTTATAGGAAAGGATTTATGAAAATGATTTACAATCTGTGAGTCAATTAATTCAACAGTGGATGCCTAAAAATGGAAAATCGAGGAATCTATCAGTGGCTTAGTCCATGAGGCTGGTTGGCTCAACTCACCTTCATATACACAGAACTCCTCAAGAAGAAGGTTCTATAGTCAATGAAGAAATAGACTTGCTACCAAAGCGAAAAAGAACAGGCAAAGGGTAAAACATTCCTTCTTCCATGTCCTTGTATAGGTTTCCAGTAGAAGATGAGGCAAAGATGAGTGGTTGGTTTTGCAGTATGAAGATATGGATTAAAGTTATATTTTTCAGCTTTATAGATCCAGAAGAGAAGTAGAGAAGACTATTTCAAACAAGCAAGAGTACTTTACAATTGTGTCCTTAATTTGGGTGTTTTGCTTAATTCCATATGCAGTCAAGTTAAAAACCAAGAGTCATGATCACACCTCTTTTCAGCTTGAAAGATAATCATATCTCCTCTTTACATTAACTTCCAAATGAAAAGAATAACAGGTCATAGTAATGCCTAAAAATAATTTAATGACGCAGAGTACAACAGCAGACAAATTACATATTTATCTTGATAATAACTGAAGCTAACATTATATTACTGTCCTTCAAATCCGTCCAGGTTAGAAACAACAAAGTCCAGGTTAGAAACAACTCTCCATCGCCGCTGGGCCACTCCACAACACCTCCCTCATAGGGCAACCCACATTAAGCACAAGGATTCACCTCCCACCTGCTAGGTGTATGTAGGGTCCCTAGGTCCAGACCAAGCATGCTCCTTATTTGATGGCTCAGTCTCTGCAAGCCCCCTGGGGGCTGGGGCAGCTGTTTCTGTTGGTCTTCTTGTGAGGTTCCCTGCACCTCCAGGACCTTCCATCTTTTCCCCAACACTTACTCAGGATCGCTAGAGCTCTGCACCTTTCTTAGGTGCAAGTCTGAGCATCTGTCCAAGCTTATTTCTGGCTGGAGTCTCTGAGACAATGGTCAGGTTAGGGTCCAGGCAACCGGGTTTTACAGTCCCAATTCTGGGCGTTCTCAGTGTGGTCAAATATCGTCCAACAGAGCCTGATATTCTTCTTCTGTGAGAGGAGCCTCGAGTGTTGGTTCGATCTGCTCCCATGGTACATCTGGGTCCAGAGCGGCTGGTCCCTGTTCCTCTTCCACTGTTCTCGCCAGTTGCTCCAGGAAGAGCTGGACAGGGCAGGAGTTGCTGGATTCTGGGTAGGCCTCTGTGAAGAAGGTGAGTTCGGGTCTTGACATCAACGCTTCTGCACACTGGCCTCCTGCAGAACCCGATGTCAACAAGCTGTCGCGGGAAGCCTCCTGCTCAATGCAACACGATGCTCCAGGAGCCCTTTCCGGGCCAGGAGAGGCAGGCAGGTCCTCACCTTTAGCTGTGCTGCCTCCAGCGCGGCCTTTCTGCCTGGCCTTTCTGTTCTGGAACCATATGTGGACGGTGTCCTCAGGCAAACCTGTGCTCAGGGCCAGTTGCACCCTCGTGGCATAGTCTGGGGATGGAGAGATCTCAAAAGCTTGCACTAGCATGCTGATCTGCGCTGGACTAAGCCGCGTTCGAGGCCTTCTCCGTTCTGAGGGCGGGCCTCTTGCTTGTTGTACCCTGGCGACAAGCTTTTCAGGAGGCTGTTGGGAGGCTTCATGGCTGGAGCCTGCGGTGGTCTGCTTTGAGGTCTTCCTCGACATGCCAGTTCTGTTTCTGCGGTTTTGAAACCACACGCGGATGGAGGACTCTGGAACTCCGAATTCCCTGGCCAGTTCCTGCCTGGTCCTGAAGCTCGGGTAAGGTGTCTTGGCAAAATCTGAGAGCAAGACCTCCTTCTGCTTGGCCTGCCAAACAGTCTTTTGACGCCGGGATGTCTTTGCCGTGCTGCAGCCACCCACATCTGCCTGATCTTCCATCCTGCTGAAGACACTTTGACAGGAGTTCTTCCTCTCCAGTGTGTACTCAGAACAACACCCAGGAAAGTGCAGACTATGGCAAATGCGTAAATTAGTCCGCTGCTCACCCTTAAATACCGACCTGAAGCCCCACCCACTCCCTCGAGGCCTCCAATTACAGGCCAAACCGTGGAACGCTCTTCTGCTTCCAAACTGTGAAACCCTTCCTTCCTCTTGCGAATTTTCCCATATCCCACCCTAAAGCAGCCTTTCCAGAAACAGTTGGCCTTGTGTTCTACCCAAATTCCACTGCTTAGCTCACAGTACGCACCTGTGTTGGCCCACAAGGAGTTTGAGGGGAGAGTCTAAGGCACGGCTTCTGATGATCAGGCAAGGAGAAGAGGCATAAGCCAGGAGCAGACTTTGCCTACTTTAACAAGGTCATTCATTCAGCTCTGGCTGATGCTCAAGGAGGAACGTGGCTAGAACAGATCTTGCACTCTGCGTGTGCCGTCTGCCTTAAGTTCCTTTGAGCTCCAGTCACCCGGTGTATGATTTCAACAATCTAAATATGGTTAGGACCCTGCAAGTCTAAGCATTTGGGCAAAGAGTAGACTTATCCTGCAGAAAGACTCCTGGAATTATTTCTGAATTTCTCCTTCAGTGGCAGACTACAGAAGGTGTCAACTTCACTCTTGGACCCTCTGGTTCCACCTATTTAATCCACCATACACTTTGTGCGTGTAGAAGGCAATCTCCCACAGCCTTTCTTGAATGTCTGATGGAGGCATACAGCTGGTTTACAACCTATGACCCTACCTCAGATGAGTGTAAGCCAATGGTGACTATAATCTTTATAGACCAGTCAGCCAGAGATATTTGTAGAAAGCTCCAGAAAATAAAGGGTTTACAGGACAAGTCGTTGAAGGATTTAGTGCAGGTGGCAGAAAAGGTTTTAGACAGCTGGGATATGGAAGAAGAGAAAGAGGAAAGAAAGCAGAAAGAGCAGGAAGTGAGAGAAAGAGAAAGGAAAAGAGGCAAGACAGAAAGTTGACTAAGATCCTGGCCACTGTAGTGCAGTCATAATGATAGGGAGAGAGTTCCTGGAAATCAGAGGGGCCCTCTGTCTAAGGAATAGTATGCCTATTGCAAGGAGAAAGGACACTGGATCAAGAATTGTCCCAAAAGAAAATTGAAGCCCTACACCGGGACCTGGCACACTTCTGGGCCACCAATCCCCAGGTAACTCTTTTCTGATATGTGGATCATATACTATTAGCTGCAGATTATAAAGAAACCTTACTTGAAGCCACAGATCAGCTGTTGCAAGAGCTGGGTGACCTTGGCTATAGACTGTCGGCGAAAAATGCTCATCTCTGCAGGAAACAGGTCAGTTAAGAGGTGGCTATCGGAGGCTAGAAAAGAGACTGTATTTTATATTCCCCCTTCATGGACTACTGAACAACTGAGGGAAATTTTAAGTAAAGAAGTATTTGCCAAGATGGCAGCCCCTCTGTATCCCCTTACAAAGGGCATTGATTCTTGCATCTGGGGAAAGGATGAACAAGCTGCATTTGATAATATCAAACAAGCCTTAATGTCTGCCCCAGCTTTGGTACTCAGATTGTGACCAAAACCTTCCATCTCTATGTGGCCGAGAATCAGGGAATGGCCAACAGATGCTAACACAGTAAATTGGACCCTGGAAGAGACTAGTAGCCTATCTATCCAAAAAGCTTGATTCAGCAGCGGCAGGATGGCCAACCTGCCTGAGAATAATAGCAGCAGTGGCGGCACTAGTAAACGATGCAGACAAACTGACTGTGGGACAGGACCTCACCATCTATGCTCGTCTTGCCCCTGAGAGTGTCATAAGGCAGCCAACTGATCGCTGGCTCACGAACACCTGTATGACATAATACCAGGCTTTGCTATTGAATAAAGGTAGAGTCACCCTTGCCCTGGCTATGGAGCTAAACCCTGCCACCTTATTGTAGGATCCAGAAATCCAGACCATGGAGCATGATTTGCAGGTTCTAGCAAAGGAACAGGGATGGCGAAAGGACTTGAAAGAGCAACCAATTCCTGATGCGGAGGTGACATACTATATGGATGGGAGCAGTTTTTTGTAGAACGGAAAGAGAAAGGCAGAGGCAGTGGTGGTAAATGGACATAAGGTATTCTGGGCCCAGGCGTTGCCGGAGGGCACATCTGTTCAGGGAGCTGAATTGATTGTTTTAATCCAAGCATTAACTCTGGAAAAGGGTAAAAAGACAAACATCTACACTGATAGTTGGTTCACCTTACCAACAGCCCATGTACATGGGGCCATCTATCAGCAGAGAGGCCTGCTAACATCAGCCGGTAAAGAGATAAAAAATAAAAAATGAGATTCTGGCTTTGGTCAATGCCCTGTTGCTGCCCGACAAGGTAAGCATTATTCATTTCCCGGGACAGCAGAAGGGGACTTCCAGGGCAGCAAAGGGGGATAACATGGCCAATCGGGAGGCTAAAGCAGCTGCTAGAGGAAACTCTGTCCTGGTGGTACTAACTGCTGAACTGCCCAGAGAAGAATGACTAAACTACTCAGAAAGTGACTTAAAGTTAATATGGCAAAAAAAAAAGGGGATATTTGAGACCGATGTGGGGGCATGGATTAACTCCAAAGGTAAGATCATTCTACCCCAGGAAGATGCTGAGAGATTAATAACTCAGATGTATAAATGGATTCACTTGAAGGCAAAGAAATTGGCTGAAGTTGTCCGCCAATCCCAGTCCCTAATACTAAACCTCACCCCCTTGAGTGAGTGAGTGACTAGGGCGTGTGAACCTTGCCAGAGTGTAAACATAGGTAAGAATTTCCAGAGCCCAGGGAAGTGGCTGAGAGGAACTGTGGCAGCCTTTTTGGAGTATATGGCAAATTTTGAGTTAATGGCCTCTGAGCAGTGGAACGCTGCCTATTGGCTTTGGCTATTTTCCAAAGTCCAGTTTCTTATAAACTGACCTTGGTGGTCCTACAGCAGACTGCTCTGACCCTGAGAAACTGTGTGCAACCATAGTAACCAGACAGCAGGCTCTGTGTAACCTTGAGTGAGCTCTCCTATGTTCTGACCAAGTAAAGCTCCTACATGAGAAACTGCTTGTACTTTTCTGCCTACTTAAGTGTTAACCTGACGTCCATTAAATCAACACCTGGATAAGCATGTAGACTTGGTGTCCTTCTCTGTGTCACCCTGTCTCTCTCTTTCTCCCAGCCCTCTCTCAGGTGGTATTCAGCTGTCACTGCTGGCCAGTGACAAGGAACTAGACCTGGAATGCATTGGGAAGTGGATTTCACTGAAAGTAAACCATCCAGGTACAGCAATAAATATCTCCTGGATTTTGTAGACACTTTCTCAGGATGGGTGGAAGCTTTTCCCACAAAGAAAGAAACCTCCCTGGTCATGGCCAAAAAGATTCTGGAAGACATTTTTCCACGGTTTGGTATTCCAAAGGTAATTGGGTCAGACAATGGGTCAACCTTCATTGCTCAGTTAAGCCAGGAGGTGGCCAGGTTTCTGGGGCTTGACTGTAAGTTACATTGTGCTTATAGACCCCAAAGTTCAGGACATTTAGAGAGAATGAATAGAACTCTCAAAGAGATTCTCACCAAATTGAACATGGAGACTGGCGGTGACAAGGCCGTGCTCCTTAACTTGGCCCTCTTTAGGGTCAGAAATACTCTCTCCATATAGGTTTAACACCCTTCGAACTACTATATGGGTTTCTGTTCCCTGACTCTTCTTGGGTACCCCCTTGATAAAACTAGTGGTAAATCTGCTTGTACAGGCTGAAAGAATTGCAGCTTATTCAGAAAGAAATTTGGAGCAAGGTTGGCAGTGCATATGTTCCTGGGTCCTTTTAGGTGCCCCATCATTTCCACGTTGAAGATCTGGTATATGTGCAGTGACATGGCAGCCAGAATCTGGAACCTCAGTTGAAGGGTCCTTATTACATCTTCCTCACCATGCCAACTGCCGTCAAAATAGAGGGCATCATAGCTTGAATCCACGTGTCACATGTTAAGCCGGCTTTAAATCAACCTGCAACACCTGGAAACTCCAAGCCTCCAGCTACCGGCTGAAACTGAAACTCATCAGGGACAATAAACTCTCAGACAAGAACTCCCCTTTTTCTGGGAAAGTTTAAGTGCAGTTCAGGTCCTGATGCTCCAGAAAGAGTATCAACCTCTCCATGAAGTTGATCCACAATTTTAGGGTTAAAATTGAGGCAAAAAAGGGGGGGTGAGAGACCACCTGGGAATGAGAAAAACAACAGTGATTATTTGAATTGAAGTCAGGTGTAGATAATTCTTGAAGAAAAGGGTTAACTGTTCTGAGAACAACTATCTACAACCACCTGTAAACTATCTACAACCAGCTGTATACTACCTAAAACCAGGTGTAAACTATCTTCATGCTATTCTTGCTGAACAATCAATGTATAGAGCAAAAGTGGCTTCAATTTCAGGTATAAAACCCTGTCCTTTGCATATTTAGGGCTGTCTCCTGTCTTTGTAGGGGGACCCTATAGAAATTGGAATAAAACTCTTGCTTTTGCCTCAAGTTGTGGTCTATGAGTGTTCCTGGGAAGTGCACAATCCTGAGCTCCTGAGCAGTGAGACTCCAGGTCTAACAACATGAAACTAAAACGCTTTTGCCATCCATTCTTTAGGTGGTGAAGCAGCTTATAAAATGGGAAACCACTGTTCCAGCTATGCAACAGACAGGTTTATATCTAGACCATTCAAAGAAGTCATAAAATGTAAACATGAAGAAACAAACAAACAAAAAATCTAGAAAAGATCATCCTGAGTGAGGTATCTCAGAAGCAGAAAGACATACACGGTATATACTCGATTTTAAGTGGAGGCTAGACCTATAATATAGGATAAACATACTAAAATCTATAAGAAGATAAACAAAAAGATAAACAAGAAAGAGGACCTGGGTTAAGATGATCAATCCTCACGTAGAAAGACAAATGGGATGGACATAGGAGAAAACAAGAAACAGGACCCTAGCCTACCACAGAGGACCTGGGAAAGACTCTACCTAGTAGTATATCAAAGCAGGTGCTGAGACTCATAACCAAACCTTGGGCAGAGCACAGGGAATCATATAAAAAAAGGGGGAGTTAGTGTGACCTGGAGAGGGCAGGAACTCCACAAGGACCAAATATATCAGGGCACAGGGGTCTTTTATGAGACTGTATCTCCAACCAAGGACAATGTACGCATAGAACCTAGCACCCCTGCTCAAATATAGTCCATGTTAGATCTGTCTCCAAGTGGGTACCATACTAAGTGGAACAGGGACTATTACAGACATGAACTCAATGGCTGGCTCTTTGACTTCCCCCCTCACAAGGCAGGATCAGATTTGCTAGGCCACAGAGGAGGACATTGCAGCAAACCTGATGATGCCTGATAATCTAGGGTCAGTTGGAACAGGCAGAAGCCCTCGCCTATCAGTAGACTTGGAAAGGTGTAGGTAGTAGATGAGGGAAGGAGGGTAGGAAAGGGAGGGAATGAGGGGACTGGTCTACAGCTTGGATACAAAGTTAATAAACTGTATCTAATATTAAAAAAAATAAAAAGTAAAAAAGTGGAACATAAAACACAGTTCCTAAAGATGAAACACAAAATGCTGACAGTTTTTTGTTTCTTTGAAAACAGAATTTTTTTTCTGAACAATTTTCCTGTCCCAGGCTCTCTTTATAGAACAACCTGTGCTTGAACGCACAGAGATCCACCTACCTTTAACTTCCTGAGTGCTAGGAATGCAGGCGCTCACCAACAGCCCTAGCTGCTGACAGTTTATTTAGTTTTAGCATTTTATTTTTGTTGTTGTTTCATGCACTACATCTGAACTGCAGTTTCCTCTTCCTCCACTCCTCCCAGACAAAATCTATCCACCACTACTCTGCCCAACTCTGCCCAGCTCACCTCTCCTTCATCCACTGCTTTTTTTCCATTTATTTTATTTTCAATGAAAAAAAAATGTGATGGCATAGCAAGTTATAATAAAACTAGGAACAATCCCTCACATCAGAGTTGGTCAAAGCAATACATGAGGAGAGAAAGTATAGCTAAAGCAGGAAAAAGAGTCAGAGACACCCCCATTCTCACTGTTGGAAGTCCTTCAGCGAAATCAGGATAATAATCATAAGGTGTATGCCAACAACCTAGCTCACAAGACTCATAGAATGTTTATGTTTTTGTCCTTCAGTCTCTGATCCCCTATGAACTCAGTTGACTCAGTGGGCCATGTGCTTTTGTGTCCTTAATATCTCTGGTTCCTACAATACATATTCCCTCATTTGTGGGGTTCCCCTGGATACATCATTGTGTTTGGATAAGGGTCTCTGCATCTGTTCCCATGAGATGCCTCGTGATGTCTCTCTGATGACAACTGGGCTAGGCACTCATCAATGATTATAGCATAGTATCTTTCATTGTCATTTTTTGTCTGTCATATTTACAGATATCGTGTGTCTCTAGGTTATCTTGACTCTGGTTCATGGTCATCCAGGCAGTGTCAGGCATGGACTTCCCCTCATGGTGTGGGCCTCAATGTGTTTTCTGGAGTGTATTTCACATTATTGGGTTGGGGTTTTTCCTTCTAGTATCTTCTGTAGGGCTGGATGGCTGCATATATACTGGGTATAGTAGTCTGGGTTGGCATCGGTGGTCTCTTCGTGTCTGCATGATATCCATCCAAGCCCTTCTGGCTTTCATAGTCTCTGCTGAGAATTCTAGTGTGATTCGGATAGGTCTACTCATTATTTGAATGCTATTTTGGTATTAGCAGTGTCATGCATAGAACAGTTAATTTTCATGGTGTCATCCCCATATAAAATAGAATCTCTGTAACCTGAGAAAATAAAAAATGAACACACTATAATGTGTGTTGAGTGAATTAAGACGAAGAAGGGACTAATTTGAGGTAAAAATAAACTATATATAAATGCTGCAAAAAATTAAAATACTTGTAATTCAATTATGATATTTTAGAATATAACTGCATCAAAAAATTTAATTCCTATGCCATCAATATACCCAAAAATGTATGTAGCATTTTGCCTCTGCATGATGATGAATATTTTTCTATAACTCCTCATATGAAAAGTACTGTTGTTTAAGTGATTTCTGAATGAATTACATAACATTATTAAAAGCAGAAAATTTGGTAGTTCTATGTGAAAGATAATTATATGCATAGTTTATGTTTCCCACTAACTCTCTCTTTATAGGAAAGGATTTATGAAAATGATTTACAATCTGTGAGTCAATTAATTCAACAGTGGATGCCTAAAAATGGAAAATCGAGGAATCTATCAGTGGCTTAGTCCATGAGGCTGGTTGGCTCAACTCACCTTCATATACACAGAACTCCTCAAGAAGAAGGTTCTATAGTCAATGAAGAAATAGACTTGCTACCAAAGCGAAAAAGAACAGGCAAAGAGTAAAACATTCCTTCTTCCATGTCCTTGTATAGGTTTCCAGTAGAAGATGAGGCAAAGATGAGTGGTTGGTTTTGCAGTATGAAGATATGGATTAAAGTTATATTTTTCAGCTTTATAGATCCAGAAGAGAAGTAGAGAAGACTATTTCAAACAAGCAAGAGTACTTTACAATTGTGTCCTTAATTTGGGTGTTTTGCTTAATTCCATATGCAGTCAAGTTAAAAACCAAGAGTCATGATCACACCTCTTTTCAGCTTGAAAGATAATCATATCTCCTCTTTACATTAACTTCCAAATGAAAAGAATAACAGGTCATAGTAATGCCTAAAAATAATTTAATGACGCAGAGTACAACAGCAGACAAATTACATATTTATCTTGATAATAACTGAAGCTAACATTATATTACTGTCCTTCAAAACCGTCCAGGTTAGAAACAACAAAGTCCAGGTTAGAAACAACTCTCCACCGCCGCTGGGCCACTCCACAACACCTCCCTCATAGGGCAACCCACATTAAGCACAAGGATTCAACTCCCACCTGCTAGGTGTATGTGGGGTCCCTAGGTCCAGACCAAGCATGCTCCTTATTTGATGGCTCAGTCTCTGCAAGGCCCCTGGGGGCTGGGGCAGCTGTTTCTGTTGGTCTTCTTATGAGGTTCCTCGCACCTCCAGGACCTTCCATCTTTTCCCCAACACTTACTCAGGATCGCTAGAGCTCTACACCTTTCTTAGGTGCAAGTCTGAGCATCTGTCCAAGCTTATTTCTGGCTGGAGTCTCTGAGACAATGGTCAGGTTAGGGTCCAGGCAACCGGGTTTTACAGTCCCAATTCTGGGCGTTCTCAATGTGGTCAAATATCGTCCAACAGAGCCTGATATTCTTCTTCTGTGAGAGGAGCCTCGAGTGTTGGTTCGATCTGCTCCCATGGTACATCTGGGTCCAGAGCGGCTGGTCCCTGTTCCTCTTCCACTGTTCTCGCCAGTTGCTCCAGGAAGAGCTGGACAGGGCAGGAGTTGCTGGATTCTGGGTAGGCCTCTGTGAAGAAGGTGAGTTCGGGTCTTGACATCAACGCTTCTGCACACTGGCCTCCTGCAGAACCCGATGTCAACAAGCTGTCGCGGGAAGCCTCCTGCTCAATGCAACACGATGCTCCAGGAGCCCTTTCCGGGCCAGGAGAGGCAGGCAGGTCCTCACCTTTAGCTGTGCTGCCTCCAGCGCGGCCTTTCTGCCTGGCCTTTCTGTTCTGGAACCATATGTGGACGGTGTCCTCAGGCAAACCTGTGCTCAGGGCCAGTTGCACCCTCGTGGCATAGTCTGGGGATGGAGAGATCTCAAAAGCTTACACTAGCACGCTGATCTGCGCTGGACTAAGCCGCGTTCGAGGCCTTCTCCGTTCTGAGGACGGGCCTCTTGCTTGTTGTACCCTGGCGACAAGCTTTTCAGGAGGCTGTTGGGAGGCTTCATGGCTGGAGCCTGCGGTGGTCTGCTTTGAGGTCTTCCTCGACATGCCAGTTTTGTTTCTGCGGTTTTGAAACCACACGCGGATGGAGGACTCTGGAACTCCGAATTCCCTGGCCAGTTCCTGCCTGGTCCTGAAGCTCGGGTAAGGTGTCTTGGCGAAAACTGAGAGCAAGACCTCCTTCTGCTTGGCCTGCCAAACAGTCTTTTGACGCCGGGATGTTCTTTGCCGTGCTGCAGCCACCCACATCTGCCTGATCTTCCATCCTGCTGAAGACACTTTGACAGGAGTTCTTCCTCTCCAGTGTGTACTCAGAACAACACCCAGGAAAGTGCAGACTATGGCAAATGCGTAAAGTGTCCGCTGCTCACCCTTAAATACCGACCTGAAGCCCCACCCACTCCCTCGAGGCCTCCAATTACAGGCCAAACCGTGGAACGCTCTTCTGCTTCCAAACTGTGAAACCCTTCCTTCCTCTTGCGAATTTTCCCATATCCCACCCTAAAGCAGCCTTTCCAGAAACGGTTGGCCTTGTGTTCTACCCAAATTCCACTGCTTAGCTCACAGTACGCACCTGTGTTGGCCCACAAGGAGTTTGAGGGGAGAGTCTAAGGCACGGCTTCTGATGATCAGGCAAGGAGAAGAGGCATAAGCCAGGAGCAGTCTTTGCCTACTTTAACAAGGTCATTCATTCAGCTCTGGCTGATGCTCAAGGAGGAACGTGGCTAGAACAGATCTTGCACTCTGCGTGTGCCGTCTGCCTTAAGTTCCTTTGAGCTCCAGTCACCCGGTGTATGATTTCAACAATCTAAATATGGTTAGGACCCTGCAAGTCTAAGCATTTGGGCAAAGAGTAGACTTATCCTGCAGAAAGACTCCTGGAATTATTTCTGAATTTCTCCTTCAGTGGCAGACTACAGAAGGTGTCAACTTCACTCTTGGACCCTCTGGTTCCACCTATTTAATCCACCATACACTTTGTGCGTGTAGAAGGCAATCTCCCACAGCCTTTCTTGAATGTCTGATGGAGGCATACAGCTGGTTTACAACCTATGACCCTACCTCAGATGAGTGTAAGCCAATGGTGACTATAATCTTTATAGACCAGTCAGCCAGAGATATTTGTAGAAAGCTCCAGAAAATAAAGGGTTTACAGGACAAGTCGTTGAAGGATTTAGTGCAGGTGGCAGAAAAGGTTTTAGACAGCTGGGATATGGAAGAAGAGAAAGAGGAAAGAAAGCAGAAAGAGCAGGAAGTGAGAGAAAGAGAAAGGAAAAGAGGCAAGACAGAAAGTTGACTAAGATCCTGGCCACTGTAGTGCAGTCATAATGATAGGGAGAGAGTTCCTGGAAATCAGAGGGGCCCTCTGTCTAAGGAATAGTATGCCTATTGCAAGGAGAAAGGACACTGGATCAAGAATTGTCCCAAAAGAAAATTGAAGCCCTACACCGGGACCTGGCACACTTCTGGGCCACCAATCCCCAGGTAACTCTTTTCTGATATGTGGATCATATACTATTAGCTGCAGATTATAAAGAAACCTTACTTGAAGCCACAGATCAGCTGTTGCAAGAGCTGGGTGACCTTGGCTATAGACTGTCGGCGAAAAATGCTCATCTCTGCAGGAAACAGGTCAGTTAAGAGGTGGCTATCGGAGGCTAGAAAAGAGACTGTATTTTATATTCCCCCTTCATGGACTACTGAACAACTGAGGGAAATTTTAAGTAAAGAAGTATTTGCCAAGATGGCAGCCCCTCTGTATCCCCTTACAAAGGGCATTGATTCTTGCATCTGGGGAAAGGATGAACAAGCTGCATTTGATAATATCAAACAAGCCTTAATGTCTGCCCCAGCTTTGGTACTCAGATTGTGACCAAAACCTTCCATCTCTATGTGGCCGAGAATCAGGGAATGGCCAACAGATGCTAACACAGTAAATTGGACCCTGGAAGAGACTAGTAGCCTATCTATCCAAAAAGCTTGATTCAGCAGCGGCAGGATGGCCAACCTGCCTGTGAATAATAGCAGCAGTGGCGGCACTAGTAAACGATGCAGACAAACTGACTCTGGGACAGGACCTCACCATCTATGCTCGTCTTGCCCCTGAGAGTGTCATAAGGCAGCCAACTGATCGCTGGCTCACGAACACCTGTATGACATAATACCAGGCTTTGCTATTGAATAAAGGTAGAGTCACCCTTGCCCTGGCTATGGAGCTAAACCCTGCCACCTTATTGTAGGATCCAGAAATCCAGACCATGGAGCATGATTTGCAGGTTCTAGCAAAGGAACAGGGATGGCGAAAGGACTTGAAAGAGCAACCAATTCCTGATGCGGAGGTGACATACTATATGGATGGGAGCAGTTTTTTGTAGAACGGAAAGAGAAAGGCAGAGGCAGTGGTGGTAAATGGACATAAGGTATTCTGGGCCCAGGCGTTGCCAGAGGGCACATCTGTTCAGGGAGCTGAATTGATTGTTTTAATCCAAGCATTAACTCTGGAAAAGGGTAAAAAGACAAACATCTACACTGATAGTTGGTTCACCTTACCAACAGCCCATGTACATGGGGCCATCTATCAGCAGAGAGGCCTGCTAACATCAGCCGGTAAAGAGATAAAAAATAAAAAAATGAGATTCTGGCTTTGGTCAATGCCCTGTTGCTGCCCGACAAGGTAAGCAGTATTCATTTCCCGGGACAGCAGAAGGGGACTTCCAGGGCAGCAAAGGGGGATAACATGGCCAATCTGGAGGCTAAAGCAGCTGCTAGAGGAAACTCTGTCCTGGTGGTACTAACTGCTGAACTGCCCAGAGAAGAATGACTAAACTACTCAGAAAGTGACTTAAAGTTAATATACCAAAAAAAAAAAAAAAAAAACAGGGGATATTTGACACCGACGTGGGGGCATGGATTAACTCCAAAGGTAAGATCATTCTACCCCAGGAAGATGCTGAGAGATTAATAACTCAGATGTATAAATGGATTCACTTGAAGGCAAAGAAATTGGCTGAAGTTGTCCGCCAATCCCAGTCCCTAATACTAAACCTCACCCCCTTGAGTGAGTGAGTGACTAGGGCGTGTGAACCTTGCCAGAGTGTAAACATAGGTAAGAATTTCCAGAGCCCAGGGAAGTGGCTGAGAGGAACTGTGGCAGCCTTTTTGGAGTATATGGCAAATTTTGAGTTAATGGCCTCTGAGCAGTGGAACGCTGCCTATTGGCTTTGGCTATTTTCCAAAGTCCAGTTTCTTATAAACTGACCTTGGTGGTCCTACAGCAGACTGCTCTGACCCTGAGAAACTGTGTGCAACCATAGTAACCAGACAGCAGGCTCTGTGTAACCTTGAGTGAGCTCTCCTATGTCCTGACCAAGTAAAGCTCCTACATGAGAAACTGCTTGTACTTTTCTGCCTACTTAAGTGTTAACCTGACGTCCATTAAATCAACACCTGGATAAGCATGTAGACTTGGTGTCCTTCTCTGTGTCACCCTGTCTCTCTCTTTCTCCCAGCCCTCTCTCAGGTGGTATTCAGCTGTCACTGCTGGCCAGTGATAAGAAACTAGACCTGGAATGCATTGGGAAGTGGATTTCACTGAAAGTAAACCATCCAGGTACAGCAATAAATATCTCCTGGTTTTTGTAGACACTTTCTCAGGATGGGTGGAAGCTTTTCCCACAAAGAAAGAAACCTCCCTGGTCATGGCCAAAAAGATTCTGGAAGACATTTTTCCTCGGTTTGGTATTCCAAAGGTAATTGGGTCAGACAATGGGTCAACCTTCTTTGCTCAGTTAAGCCAGGAGGTGGCCAGGTTTCTGGAGCTTGACTGTAAGTTACATTGTGCTTATAGACCCCAAAGTTCAGGACATTTAGAGAGAATGAATAGAACTCTCAAAGAGATTCTCACCAAATTGAACATGGAGACTGGCGGTGACAAGGCGGTGCTCCTTCCCTTGGCCCTCTTTAGGGTCAGAAATGCTCTCTCCATATAGGTTTAACACCCTTCGAACTACTATATGGGTTTCTGTTCCCTGACTCTTCTTGGGTACCCCCTTGATAAAACTAGTGGTAAATCTGCTTGTACAGGCTGAAAGAATTGCAGCTTATTCAGAAAGAAATTTGGAGCAAGGTTGGCAGTGCATATGTGCCTGGGTCCTTTTAGGTGCCCCATCAGTACCACGTTGAAGATCTGGTATATGTGCAGTGACATGGCAGCCAGAATCTGGAACCTCAGTTGAAGGGTCCTTATTACATCTTCCTCACCACGCCAACTGCTGTCAAAATAGAGGGCATCATAGCTTGAATCCACGTGTCACATGTTAAGCCGGCTTTTCATCAACCTGCAACACCTGGAAACTCCAAGCCTCCAGCTACCGGCTGAAACTGAAACTCATCAGGGACAATAAACTCTCAGACAAGAACTCCCCTTTTTCTGGGAAAGTATAAGTGCAGTTCAGGTCCTGATGCTCCAGAAAGAGTATCAACCTCTCCATGAGGTTGATCCACAATTTTAGGGTTAAAATTGAGGCAAAAAAGGGGGGGTGAGAGACCACCTGGGAATGAGAAAAACAACAGTGATTATTTGAATTGAAGTCAGGTGTAGATAACTCTTGAAGGAAAGGGTCAACTGTTCTGAGAACAACTATCTACAACCACCTGTAAACTATCTACAACCAGCTGTATACTACCTAAAACCAGGTGTAAACTATCTTCATGCTATTCTTGCTGAACAATCAATGTATAGAGCAAAAGTGGTTTCAATTTCAGGTATAAAACCCTGTCCTTTGCATATTGAGGGCTGTCTCCTGTCTTTGTAGGGGGACCCTATAGAAACTGGAATAAAACTCTTGCTTTTGCCTCAAGTTGTGGTCTATGAGTGTTCCTGGGAAGTGCACAATCCTGAGCTCCTGAGCAGTGAGACTCCAGGTCTAACAACATGAAACTAAAACGCTTTTGCCATCCATTCTTTAGGTGGTGAAGCAGCTTATAAAATGGGAAACCACTGTTCCAGCTATGCAACAGACAGGTTTATATCTAGACCATTCAAAGAAGTCATAAAATGTAAACATGAAGAAACAAACAAACAAAAAATCTAGAAAAGATCATCCTGAGTGAGGTATCTCAGAAGCAGAAAGACATACACGGTATATACTCGATTTTAAGTGGAGGCTAGACCTATAATATAGGATAAACATACTAAAATCTATAAGAAGATAAACAAAAAGATAAACAAGAAAGAGGACCTGGGTTAAGATGATCAATCCTCACGTAGAAAGACAAATGGGATGGACATAGGAGAAAACAAGAAACAGGACCCTAGCCTACCACAGAGGACCTGGGAAAGACTCTACCTAGTAGTATATCAAAGCAGGTGCTGAGACTCATAACCAAACCTTGGGCAGAGCACAGGGAATCATATAAAAAAAGGGGGAGTTAGTGTGACCTGGAGAGGGCAGGAACTCCACAAGGACCAAATATATCAGGGCACAGGGGTCTTTTATGAGACTGTATCTCCAACCAAGGACAATGTACGCATAGAACCTAGCACCCCTGCTCAAATATAGTCCATGTTAGATCTGTCTCCAAGTGGGTACCATACTAAGTGGAACAGGGACTATTACAGACATGAACTCAATGGCTGGCTCTTTGACTTCCCCCCTCACAAGGCAGGATCAGATTTGCTAGGCCACAGAGGAGGACATTGCAGCAAACCTGATGATGCCTGATAATCTAGGGTCAGTTGGAACAGGCAGAAGCCCTCGCCTATCAGTAGACTTGGAAAGGTGTAGGTAGTAGATGAGGGAAGGAGGGTAGGAAAGGGAGGGAATGAGGGGACTGGTCTACAGCTTGGATACAAAGTTAATAAACTGTATCTAATATTAAAAAAAATAAAAAGTAAAAAAGTGGAACATAAAACACAGTTCCTAAAGATGAAACACAAAATGCTGACAGTTTTTTGTTTCTTTGAAAACAGAATTTTTTTTCTGAACAATTTTCCTGTCCCAGGCTCTCTTTATAGAACAACCTGTGCTTGAACGCACAGAGATCCACCTACCTTTAACTTCCTGAGTGCTAGGAATGCAGGCGCTCACCAACAGCCCTAGCTGCTGACAGTTTATTTAGTTTTAGCATTTTATTTTTGTTGTTGTTTCATGCACTACATCTGAACTGCAGTTTCCTCTTCCTCCACTCCTCCCAGACAAAATCTATCCACCACTACTCTGCCCAACTCTGCCCAGCTCACCTCTCCTTCATCCACTGCTTTTTTTCCATTTATTTTATTTTCAATGAAAAAAAAATGTGATGGCATAGCAAGTTATAATAAAACTAGGAACAATCCCTCACATCAGAGTTGGTCAAAGCAATACATGAGGAGAGAAAGTATAGCTAAAGCAGGAAAAAGAGTCAGAGACACCCCCATTCTCACTGTTGGAAGTCCTTCAGCGAAATCAGGATAATAATCATAAGGTGTATGCCAACAACCTAGCTCACAAGACTCATAGAATGTTTATGTTTTTGTCCTTCAGTCTCTGATCCCCTATGAACTCAGTTGACTCAGTGGGCCATGTGCTTTTGTGTCCTTAATATCTCTGGTTCCTACAATACATATTCCCTCATTTGTGGGGTTCCCCTGGATACATCATTGTGTTTGGATAAGGGTCTCTGCATCTGTTCCCATGAGATGCCTCGTGATGTCTCTCTGATGACAACTGGGCTAGGCACTCATCAATGATTATAGCATAGTATCTTTCATTGTCATTTTTTGTCTGTCATATTTACAGATATCGTGTGTCTCTAGGTTATCTTGACTCTGGTTCATGGTCATCCAGGCAGTGTCAGGCATGGACTTCCCCTCATGGTGTGGGCCTCAATGTGTTTTCTGGAGTGTATTTCACATTATTGGGTTGGGGTTTTTCCTTCTAGTATCTTCTGTAGGGCTGGATGGCTGCATATATACTGGGTATAGTAGTCTGGGTTGGCATCGGTGGTCTCTTCGTGTCTGCATGATATCCATCCAAGCCCTTCTGGCTTTCATAGTCTCTGCTGAGAATTCTAGTGTGATTCGGATAGGTCTACTCATTATTTGAATGCTATTTTGGTATTAGCAGTGTCATGCATAGAACAGTTAATTTTCATGGTGTCATCCCCATATAAAATAGAATCTCTGTAACCTGAGAAAATAAAAAATGAACACACTATAATGTGTGTTGAGTGAATTAAGACGAAGAAGGGACTAATTTGAGGTAAAAATAAACTATATATAAATGCTGCAAAAAATTAAAATACTTGTAATTCAATTATGATATTTTAGAATATAACTGCATCAAAAAATTTAATTCCTATGCCATCAATATACCCAAAAATGTATGTAGCATTTTGCCTCTGCATGATGATGAATATTTTTCTATAACTCCTCATATGAAAAGTACTGTTGTTTAAGTGATTTCTGAATGAATTACATAACATTATTAAAAGCAGAAAATTTGGTAGTTCTATGTGAAAGATAATTATATGCATAGTTTATGTTTCCCACTAACTCTCTCTTTATAGGAAAGGATTTATGAAAATGATTTACAATCTGTGAGTCAATTAATTCAACAGTGGATGCCTAAAAATGGAAAATCGAGGAATCTATCAGTGGCTTAGTCCATGAGGCTGGTTGGCTCAACTCACCTTCATATACACAGAACTCCTCAAGAAGAAGGTTCTATAGTCAATGAAGAAATAGACTTGCTACCAAAGCGAAAAAGAACAGGCAAAGAGTAAAACATTCCTTCTTCCATGTCCTTGTATAGGTTTCCAGTAGAAGATGAGGCAAAGATGAGTGGTTGGTTTTGCAGTATGAAGATATGGATTAAAGTTATATTTTTCAGCTTTATAGATCCAGAAGAGAAGTAGAGAAGACTATTTCAAACAAGCAAGAGTACTTTACAATTGTGTCCTTAATTTGGGTGTTTTGCTTAATTCCATATGCAGTCAAGTTAAAAACCAAGAGTCATGATCACACCTCTTTTCAGCTTGAAAGATAATCATATCTCCTCTTTACATTAACTTCCAAATGAAAAGAATAACAGGTCATAGTAATGCCTAAAAATAATTTAATGACGCAGAGTACAACAGCAGACAAATTACATATTTATCTTGATAATAACTGAAGCTAACATTATATTACTGTCCTTCAAAACCGTCCAGGTTAGAAACAACAAAGTCCAGGTTAGAAACAACTCTCCACCGCCGCTGGGCCACTCCACAACACCTCCCTCATAGGGCAACCCACATTAAGCACAAGGATTCAACTCCCACCTGCTAGGTGTATGTGGGGTCCCTAGGTCCAGACCAAGCATGCTCCTTATTTGATGGCTCAGTCTCTGCAAGGCCCCTGGGGGCTGGGGCAGCTGTTTCTGTTGGTCTTCTTATGAGGTTCCTCGCACCTCCAGGACCTTCCATCTTTTCCCCAACACTTACTCAGGATCGCTAGAGCTCTACACCTTTCTTAGGTGCAAGTCTGAGCATCTGTCCAAGCTTATTTCTGGCTGGAGTCTCTGAGACAATGGTCAGGTTAGGGTCCAGGCAACCGGGTTTTACAGTCCCAATTCTGGGCGTTCTCAATGTGGTCAAATATCGTCCAACAGAGCCTGATATTCTTCTTCTGTGAGAGGAGCCTCGAGTGTTGGTTCGATCTGCTCCCATGGTACATCTGGGTCCAGAGCGGCTGGTCCCTGTTCCTCTTCCACTGTTCTCGCCAGTTGCTCCAGGAAGAGCTGGACAGGGCAGGAGTTGCTGGATTCTGGGTAGGCCTCTGTGAAGAAGGTGAGTTCGGGTCTTGACATCAACGCTTCTGCACACTGGCCTCCTGCAGAACCCGATGTCAACAAGCTGTCGCGGGAAGCCTCCTGCTCAATGCAACACGATGCTCCAGGAGCCCTTTCCGGGCCAGGAGAGGCAGGCAGGTCCTCACCTTTAGCTGTGCTGCCTCCAGCGCGGCCTTTCTGCCTGGCCTTTCTGTTCTGGAACCATATGTGGACGGTGTCCTCAGGCAAACCTGTGCTCAGGGCCAGTTGCACCCTCGTGGCATAGTCTGGGGATGGAGAGATCTCAAAAGCTTACACTAGCACGCTGATCTGCGCTGGACTAAGCCGCGTTCGAGGCCTTCTCCGTTCTGAGGACGGGCCTCTTGCTTGTTGTACCCTGGCGACAAGCTTTTCAGGAGGCTGTTGGGAGGCTTCATGGCTGGAGCCTGCGGTGGTCTGCTTTGAGGTCTTCCTCGACATGCCAGTTTTGTTTCTGCGGTTTTGAAACCACACGCGGATGGAGGACTCTGGAACTCCGAATTCCCTGGCCAGTTCCTGCCTGGTCCTGAAGCTCGGGTAAGGTGTCTTGGCGAAAACTGAGAGCAAGACCTCCTTCTGCTTGGCCTGCCAAACAGTCTTTTGACGCCGGGATGTTCTTTGCCGTGCTGCAGCCACCCACATCTGCCTGATCTTCCATCCTGCTGAAGACACTTTGACAGGAGTTCTTCCTCTCCAGTGTGTACTCAGAACAACACCCAGGAAAGTGCAGACTATGGCAAATGCGTAAAGTGTCCGCTGCTCACCCTTAAATACCGACCTGAAGCCCCACCCACTCCCTCGAGGCCTCCAATTACAGGCCAAACCGTGGAACGCTCTTCTGCTTCCAAACTGTGAAACCCTTCCTTCCTCTTGCGAATTTTCCCATATCCCACCCTAAAGCAGCCTTTCCAGAAACGGTTGGCCTTGTGTTCTACCCAAATTCCACTGCTTAGCTCACAGTACGCACCTGTGTTGGCCCACAAGGAGTTTGAGGGGAGAGTCTAAGGCACGGCTTCTGATGATCAGGCAAGGAGAAGAGGCATAAGCCAGGAGCAGTCTTTGCCTACTTTAACAAGGTCATTCATTCAGCTCTGGCTGATGCTCAAGGAGGAACGTGGCTAGAACAGATCTTGCACTCTGCGTGTGCCGTCTGCCTTAAGTTCCTTTGAGCTCCAGTCACCCGGTGTATGATTTCAACAATCTAAATATGGTTAGGACCCTGCAAGTCTAAGCATTTGGGCAAAGAGTAGACTTATCCTGCAGAAAGACTCCTGGAATTATTTCTGAATTTCTCCTTCAGTGGCAGACTACAGAAGGTGTCAACTTCACTCTTGGACCCTCTGGTTCCACCTATTTAATCCACCATACACTTTGTGCGTGTAGAAGGCAATCTCCCACAGCCTTTCTTGAATGTCTGATGGAGGCATACAGCTGGTTTACAACCTATGACCCTACCTCAGATGAGTGTAAGCCAATGGTGACTATAATCTTTATAGACCAGTCAGCCAGAGATATTTGTAGAAAGCTCCAGAAAATAAAGGGTTTACAGGACAAGTCGTTGAAGGATTTAGTGCAGGTGGCAGAAAAGGTTTTAGACAGCTGGGATATGGAAGAAGAGAAAGAGGAAAGAAAGCAGAAAGAGCAGGAAGTGAGAGAAAGAGAAAGGAAAAGAGGCAAGACAGAAAGTTGACTAAGATCCTGGCCACTGTAGTGCAGTCATAATGATAGGGAGAGAGTTCCTGGAAATCAGAGGGGCCCTCTGTCTAAGGAATAGTATGCCTATTGCAAGGAGAAAGGACACTGGATCAAGAATTGTCCCAAAAGAAAATTGAAGCCCTACACCGGGACCTGGCACACTTCTGGGCCACCAATCCCCAGGTAACTCTTTTCTGATATGTGGATCATATACTATTAGCTGCAGATTATAAAGAAACCTTACTTGAAGCCACAGATCAGCTGTTGCAAGAGCTGGGTGACCTTGGCTATAGACTGTCGGCGAAAAATGCTCATCTCTGCAGGAAACAGGTCAGTTAAGAGGTGGCTATCGGAGGCTAGAAAAGAGACTGTATTTTATATTCCCCCTTCATGGACTACTGAACAACTGAGGGAAATTTTAAGTAAAGAAGTATTTGCCAAGATGGCAGCCCCTCTGTATCCCCTTACAAAGGGCATTGATTCTTGCATCTGGGGAAAGGATGAACAAGCTGCATTTGATAATATCAAACAAGCCTTAATGTCTGCCCCAGCTTTGGTACTCAGATTGTGACCAAAACCTTCCATCTCTATGTGGCCGAGAATCAGGGAATGGCCAACAGATGCTAACACAGTAAATTGGACCCTGGAAGAGACTAGTAGCCTATCTATCCAAAAAGCTTGATTCAGCAGCGGCAGGATGGCCAACCTGCCTGTGAATAATAGCAGCAGTGGCGGCACTAGTAAACGATGCAGACAAACTGACTCTGGGACAGGACCTCACCATCTATGCTCGTCTTGCCCCTGAGAGTGTCATAAGGCAGCCAACTGATCGCTGGCTCACGAACACCTGTATGACATAATACCAGGCTTTGCTATTGAATAAAGGTAGAGTCACCCTTGCCCTGGCTATGGAGCTAAACCCTGCCACCTTATTGTAGGATCCAGAAATCCAGACCATGGAGCATGATTTGCAGGTTCTAGCAAAGGAACAGGGATGGCGAAAGGACTTGAAAGAGCAACCAATTCCTGATGCGGAGGTGACATACTATATGGATGGGAGCAGTTTTTTGTAGAACGGAAAGAGAAAGGCAGAGGCAGTGGTGGTAAATGGACATAAGGTATTCTGGGCCCAGGCGTTGCCAGAGGGCACATCTGTTCAGGGAGCTGAATTGATTGTTTTAATCCAAGCATTAACTCTGGAAAAGGGTAAAAAGACAAACATCTACACTGATAGTTGGTTCACCTTACCAACAGCCCATGTACATGGGGCCATCTATCAGCAGAGAGGCCTGCTAACATCAGCCGGTAAAGAGATAAAAAATAAAAAAATGAGATTCTGGCTTTGGTCAATGCCCTGTTGCTGCCCGACAAGGTAAGCAGTATTCATTTCCCGGGACAGCAGAAGGGGACTTCCAGGGCAGCAAAGGGGGATAACATGGCCAATCTGGAGGCTAAAGCAGCTGCTAGAGGAAACTCTGTCCTGGTGGTACTAACTGCTGAACTGCCCAGAGAAGAATGACTAAACTACTCAGAAAGTGACTTAAAGTTAATATACCAAAAAAAAAAAAAAAAAAACAGGGGATATTTGACACCGACGTGGGGGCATGGATTAACTCCAAAGGTAAGATCATTCTACCCCAGGAAGATGCTGAGAGATTAATAACTCAGATGTATAAATGGATTCACTTGAAGGCAAAGAAATTGGCTGAAGTTGTCCGCCAATCCCAGTCCCTAATACTAAACCTCACCCCCTTGAGTGAGTGAGTGACTAGGGCGTGTGAACCTTGCCAGAGTGTAAACATAGGTAAGAATTTCCAGAGCCCAGGGAAGTGGCTGAGAGGAACTGTGGCAGCCTTTTTGGAGTATATGGCAAATTTTGAGTTAATGGCCTCTGAGCAGTGGAACGCTGCCTATTGGCTTTGGCTATTTTCCAAAGTCCAGTTTCTTATAAACTGACCTTGGTGGTCCTACAGCAGACTGCTCTGACCCTGAGAAACTGTGTGCAACCATAGTAACCAGACAGCAGGCTCTGTGTAACCTTGAGTGAGCTCTCCTATGTCCTGACCAAGTAAAGCTCCTACATGAGAAACTGCTTGTACTTTTCTGCCTACTTAAGTGTTAACCTGACGTCCATTAAATCAACACCTGGATAAGCATGTAGACTTGGTGTCCTTCTCTGTGTCACCCTGTCTCTCTCTTTCTCCCAGCCCTCTCTCAGGTGGTATTCAGCTGTCACTGCTGGCCAGTGATAAGAAACTAGACCTGGAATGCATTGGGAAGTGGATTTCACTGAAAGTAAACCATCCAGGTACAGCAATAAATATCTCCTGGTTTTTGTAGACACTTTCTCAGGATGGGTGGAAGCTTTTCCCACAAAGAAAGAAACCTCCCTGGTCATGGCCAAAAAGATTCTGGAAGACATTTTTCCTCGGTTTGGTATTCCAAAGGTAATTGGGTCAGACAATGGGTCAACCTTCTTTGCTCAGTTAAGCCAGGAGGTGGCCAGGTTTCTGGAGCTTGACTGTAAGTTACATTGTGCTTATAGACCCCAAAGTTCAGGACATTTAGAGAGAATGAATAGAACTCTCAAAGAGATTCTCACCAAATTGAACATGGAGACTGGCGGTGACAAGGCGGTGCTCCTTCCCTTGGCCCTCTTTAGGGTCAGAAATGCTCTCTCCATATAGGTTTAACACCCTTCGAACTACTATATGGGTTTCTGTTCCCTGACTCTTCTTGGGTACCCCCTTGATAAAACTAGTGGTAAATCTGCTTGTACAGGCTGAAAGAATTGCAGCTTATTCAGAAAGAAATTTGGAGCAAGGTTGGCAGTGCATATGTGCCTGGGTCCTTTTAGGTGCCCCATCAGTACCACGTTGAAGATCTGGTATATGTGCAGTGACATGGCAGCCAGAATCTGGAACCTCAGTTGAAGGGTCCTTATTACATCTTCCTCACCACGCCAACTGCTGTCAAAATAGAGGGCATCATAGCTTGAATCCACGTGTCACATGTTAAGCCGGCTTTTCATCAACCTGCAACACCTGGAAACTCCAAGCCTCCAGCTACCGGCTGAAACTGAAACTCATCAGGGACAATAAACTCTCAGACAAGAACTCCCCTTTTTCTGGGAAAGTATAAGTGCAGTTCAGGTCCTGATGCTCCAGAAAGAGTATCAACCTCTCCATGAGGTTGATCCACAATTTTAGGGTTAAAATTGAGGCAAAAAAGGGGGGGTGAGAGACCACCTGGGAATGAGAAAAACAACAGTGATTATTTGAATTGAAGTCAGGTGTAGATAACTCTTGAAGGAAAGGGTCAACTGTTCTGAGAACAACTATCTACAACCACCTGTAAACTATCTACAACCAGCTGTATACTACCTAAAACCAGGTGTAAACTATCTTCATGCTATTCTTGCTGAACAATCAATGTATAGAGCAAAAGTGGTTTCAATTTCAGGTATAAAACCCTGTCCTTTGCATATTGAGGGCTGTCTCCTGTCTTTGTAGGGGGACCCTATAGAAACTGGAATAAAACTCTTGCTTTTGCCTCAAGTTGTGGTCTATGAGTGTTCCTGGGAAGTGCACAATCCTGAGCTCCTGAGCAGTGAGACTCCAGGTCTAACAACATGAAACTAAAACGCTTTTGCCATCCATTCTTTAGGTGGTGAAGCAGCTTATAAAATGGGAAACCACTGTTCCAGCTATACAACAGACAGGTTTATATCTAGACCATTCAAAGAAGTCATAAAATGTAAACATGAAGAAACAAACAAACAAAGAATTTAGAAAAGATCATCCTGAGTGAGGTATCTCAGAAGCAGAAAGACATACACGGTATATACTCGATTTTAAGTGGAGGCTAGACCTATAATATAGGATAAACATACTAAAATCTATAAGAAGATAAACAAAAAGATAAACAAGAAAGAGGACCTGGGTTAAGATGATCAATCCTCACGTAGAAAGACAAATGGGATGGACATAGGAGAAAACAAGAAACAGGACCCTAGCCTACCACAGAGGAATTGGGAAAGACTCTACCTAGTAGTATATCAAAGCAGGTGCTGAGACTCATAACCAAACCTTGGGCAGAGCACAGGGAATCATATAAAAAAAGGGGGAGTTAGTGTGACCTGGAGAGGGCAGGAACTCCACAAGGACCAAATATATCAGGGCACAGGGGTCTTTTATGAGACTGTATCTTCAACCAAGGACAATGTACGCATAGAACCTAGCACCCCTGCTCAAATATAGTCCATGTTAGCTCTGTGTCCAAGTGGGTACCATACTAAGTGGAACAGGGACTATTACAGACATGAACTCAATGGCTGGCTCTTTGACTTCCCCCCTCACAAGGCAGGATCAGATTTGCTAGGCCACAGAGGAGGACATTGCAGCAAACCTGATGATGCCTGATAATCTAGGGTCAGTTGAAACAGGCAGAAGCCCTCGCCTATCAGTAGACTTGGAAAGGTGTAGGTAGTAGATGAGGGAAGGAGGGTAGGAAAGGGAGGGAATGAGGGGACTGGTCTACAGCTTGGATACAAAGTTAATAAACTGTATCTAATATTAAAAAAATAAAAAGTAAAAAAGTGGAACATAAAACAAAGTTCCTAAAGATGAAACACAAAATGCTGACAGTTTTTTGTTTCTTTGAAAACAGAATTTTTTTTCTGAACAATTTTCCTGTCCCAGGCTCTCTTTATAGAACAACCTGTGCTTGAACGCACAGAGATCCACCTACCTTTAACTTCCTGAGTGCTAGGAATGCAGGCGCTCACCAACAGCCCTAGGTGCTGACAGTTTATTTAGTTTTAGCATTTTATTTTTGTTGTTGTTTCATGCACTACATCTGAACTGCTGTTCCCCTTCCTCCACTCCTCCCAGACACAATCTATCCACCACTACTCTGCCCAACTCTGCCCCGCTCACCTCTCCTTCATCCACTGCTTTTTTTCCATTTATTTTATTTTCAATGAAAAAAAAAATGTGATGGCATAGCAAGTTATAATAAAACTAGGAACAATCCCTCACATCAGAGTTGGTCAAAGCAATACATGAGGAGAGAAAGTGTAGCTAAAGCAGGAAAAAGAGTCAGAGACACCCCCATTCTCACTGTTGGAAGTCCCTCAGCGAAATCAGGATAATAATCATAAGGTGTATGCCAACAACCTAGCTCACAAGACTCATAGAATGTTTATGTTTTTGTCCTTCAGTCTCTGATCCCCTATGAACTCAGTTGACTCAGTGTGCCATGTGCTTGTTGTGTCCTTAATATCTCTGGTTCCTACAATACATATTCCCTCATTTATGGGGTTCCCCTGGATACATCATTGTGTTTGGATAAGGGTCTCTGCATCTGTTCCCATGAGATGCCTCGTGATGTCTCTCTGATGACAACTGGGCTAGGCACTCATCAATGATTATAGCATAGTATCTTTCATTGTCATTTTTTGTCTGTCATGTTTACAGATGTCGTGTGTCTCTAGGTTATCTTGACTCTGGTTCATGGTCATCCAGGCAGTGTCATGCATGGACTTCCCCTCATGGTGTGGGCCTCAATGTGTTTTCTGGAGTGTATTTCACATTATTGGGTTGGGGTTTTCCTTCTAGTATCTTCTGTAGGGCGGGATGGCTGCATATATACTGGGTATAGTAGTCTGGGTTGGCATCGGTGGTCTCTTCGTGTCTGCATGATATCCATCCAAGCCCTTCTGGCTTTCATAGTCTCTGCTGAGAATTCTAGTGTGATTCGGATAGGTCTACTCATTATTTGAATGCTATTTTGGTATTAGCAGTGTCATGCATAGAACAGTTAATTTTCATGGTGTCATCCCCATATAAAATAGAATCTCTGTAACCTGAGAAAATAAAAAATGAACACACTATAATGTGTGTTGAGTGAATTAAGACGAAGAAGGGACTAATTTGAGGTAAAAATAAACTATATATAAATGCTGCAAAAAATTAAAATACTTGTAATTCAATTATGATATTTTAGAATATAACTGCATCAAAAAATTTAATTCCTATGCCATCAATATACCCAAAAATGTATGTAGCATTTTGCCTTTGCATGATGATGAATATTTTTCTATAACTCCTCATGTGAAAAGTACTGTTGTTTAAGTGATTTCTGAATGAATTACATAACATTATTAAAAGCAGAAAATTTGGTAGTTCTATGTGAAAGATAATTATATGCATAGTTTATGTTCCCTCTAACTCTCTCTTTATAGGAAAGGATATATGAAAATGATTTACAATCTGTGAGTCAATTAATTCAACAGTGGATGCCTAAAAATGGAAAATCGAGGAATCTATCAGTGGCTTAGTCCATGAGGCTGGTTGGCTCAACTCACCTTCATATACACAGAACTCCTCGAGAAGAAGGTTCTATAGTCAATGAAGAAATAGACTTGCTCCCAAAGCGAAAAAGAACAGGCAAAGAGTAAAACATTCCTTTTTCCATGTCCTTGTATAGGTTTCCAGTAGAAGATGAGGCAAAGATGAGTGGTTGGTTTTGCAGTATGAAGATATGGATTAAAGTTATATTTTTCAGCTTTATAGATCCAGAAGAGAAGTAGAGAAGACTATTTCAAACAAGCAAGAGTACTTTACAATTGTGTCCTTAATTTGGGTGTTTTGCTTAATTCCATATGCAGTCAAGTTAAAAACCAAGAGTCATGATCACACCTCTTTTCAGCTTGAAAGATAATCATATCTCCTCTTTACATTAACTTCCAAATGAAAAGAATAACAGGTCATAGTAATGCCTAAAAATAATTTAATGACGCAGAGTACAACAGCAGACAAATTACATATTTATCTTGATAATAACTGAAGCTAACATTATATAACTGTCCTTCAAAACCGTCCAGGTTAGAAACAACAAAGTCCAGGTTAGAAACAACTCTCCACCGCCGCTGGGCCACTCCACAACACCTCCCTCATAGGGCAACCCACATTAAGCACAAGGATTCACCTCCCACCTGCTAGGTGTATGTAGGGTCCCTAGGTCCAGACCAAGCATGCTCCTTATTTGATGGCTCAGTCTCTGCAAGCCCCCTGGGGGCTGGGGCAGCTGTTTCTGTTGGTCTTCTTGTGAGGTTCCTCGCACCTCCAGGGCCTTCCATCTTTTCCCCAACACTTACTCAGGATCGCTGGAGCTCTGCACCTTTCTTAGGTGCAAGTCTGAGCATCTGTCCAAGCTTATTTCTGGCTGGAGTCTCTGAGACAATGGTCAGGTTAGGGTCCAGGCAACCGGGTTTTACAGTCCCAATACTGGGCGTTCTCAATGTGGTCAAATATCGTCCAACAGAGCCTGATATTATTCTTCTGTGAGAGAGCCTCGAGTGTTGGTTCGATCTGCTCCCATGGTGCATCTGGGTCCAGAGCGGCTGGTCCCTGTTCCTCTTCCACTGTTCTCACCAGTTGCTCCAGGAAGAGCTGGACAGGGCAGGAGTTGCTGGATTCTGGGTAGGCCTCTGTGAAGAAGGTGAGTTCGGGTCTTGACATCAACGCTTCTGCACACTGGCCTCCTGCAGAACCCGATGTCAACAAGCTGTCGCGGAAAGCCTCCTGCTCAATGCAACACGATGCTCCAGGAGCCCTTTCCGGGCCAGGAGAGGCAAGCAGGTCCTCACCTTTAGCTGTGCTGCCTCCAGCGCGGCCTTTCTGCCTGGCCTTTCTGTTCTGGAACCATATGTGGACGGTGTCCTCAGGCAAACCTGTGCTCAGGGCCAGTTGCACCCTCGTGGCATAGTCTGGGGATGGAGAGATCTCAAAAGCTTGCACTAGCATGCTGATCTGCGCTGGACTAAGCCGCGTTCGAGGCCTTCTCCGTTCTGAGGGCGGGCCTCTTGCTTGTTGTACCCTGGCGACAAGCTTTTCAGGAGGCTGTTGGGAGGCTTCATGGCTGGAGCCTGCGGTGGTCTGCTTTGAGGTCTTCCTCGACATGCCAGTTCTGTTTCTGCGGTTTTGAAACCACACGCGGATGGAGGACTCTGGAACTCCGAATTCCCTGGCCAGTTCCTGCCTGGTCCTGAAGCTCGGGTAAGGTGTCTTGGCGAAAACTGAGAGCAAGACCTCCTTCTGCTTGGCCTGCCAAACAGTCTTTTGACGCCGGGATGTCTTTGCCGTGCTGCAGCCACCCACATCTGCCTGATCTTCCATCCTGCTGAAGACACTTTGACAGGAGTACTTCCTCTCCAGTGTGTACTCAGAACAACACCCAGGAAAGTGCAGACTATGGCAAATGCGTAAATTAGTCCGCTGCTCACCCTTAAATACGGACCTGAAGCCCCACCCACTCCCTTGAGGCCTCCAATTACAGGCCAAACCGTGGAACGCTCTTCTGCTTCCAAACTGTGAAACCCTTCCTTCCTCTTGCGAATTTTCCCATATCCCACCCTAAAGCAGCCTTTCCAGAAACAGTTGGCCTTGTGTTCTACCCAAATTCCACTGCTTAGCTCACAGTACGCACCTGTGTTAGCCCACAAGGAGTTTGAGGGGAGAGTCTAAGGCACGGCTTCTGATGATCAGGCAAGGAGAAGAGGCATAAGCCAGGAGCAGTCTTTGCCTACTTTAACAAGGTCATTCATTCAGCTCTGGCTGATGCTCAAGGAGGAACGTGGCTAGAACAGATCTTGCACTCTGCGTGTGCCGTCTGCCTTAAGTTCCTTTGAGCTCCAGTCACCCGGTGTATGATTTCAACAATCTAAATATGGTTAGGACCCTGCAAGTCTAAGCATTTGGGCAAAGAGTAGACTTATCCTGCAGAAAGACTCCTGGAATTATTTCTGAATTTCTCCTTCAGTGGCAGACTACAGAAGGTGTCAACTTCACTCTTGGACCCTCTGGTTCCACCTATTTAATCCACCATACACTTTGTGCGTGTAGAAGGCAATCTCCCACAGCCTTTCTTGAATGTCTGATGGAGGCATACAGCTGGTTTACAACCTATGACCCTACCTCAGATGAGTGTAAGCCAATGGTGACTATAATCTTTATAGACCAGTCAGCCAGAGATATTTGTAGAAAGCTCCAGAAAATAAAGGGTTTACAGGACAAGTCGTTGAAGGATTTAGTGCAGGTGGCAGAAAAGGTTTTAGACAGCTGGGATATGGAAGAAGAGAAAGAGGAAAGAAAGCAGAAAGAGCAGGAAGTGAGAGAAAGAGAAAGGAAAAGAGGCAAGACAGAAAGTTGACTAAGATCCTGGCCACTGTAGTGCAGTCATAATGATAGGGAGAGAGTTCCTGGAACTCTCAGAGGGGCCCTCTGTCTAAGGAATAGTATGCCTATTGCAAGGAGAAAGGACACTGGATCAAGAATTGTCCCAAAAGAAAATTGAAGCCCTACACCGGGACCTGGCACACTTCTGGGCCACCAATCCCCAGGTAACTCTTTTCTGATATGTGGATCATATACTATTAGCTGCAGATTATAAAGAAACCTTACTTGAATCCACAGATCAGCTGTTGCAAGAGCTGGGTGACCTTGGCTGTAGACTGTCGGCGAAAAATGCTCATCTCTGCAGGAAACAGGTCAGTTATTAGGTGGCTATCGGAGGCTAGAAAAGAGACTGTATTTTATATTCCCCCTTCATGGACTACTGAACAACTAAGGGAAATTTTAAGTAAAGAAGTATTTGCCAAGATGGCAGCCCCTCTGTATCCCCTTACAAAGGGCATTGATTCTTGCATCTGGGGAAAGGATGAACAAGCTGCATTTGATAATATCAAACAAGCCTTAATGTCTGCCCCAGCTTTGGTACTCAGATTGTGACCAAAACCTTCCATCTCTATGTGGCCGAGAATCAGGGAATGGCCAACAGATGCTAACACAGTAAATTGGACCCTGGAAGAGACTAGTAGCCTATCTATTCAAAAAGCTTGATTCAGCAGCGGCAGGATGGCCAACCTGCCTGTGAATAATAGCAGCAGTGGCAGCACTCGTAAACGATGCAGACAAACTGACTGTGGGACAGGACCTCACCATCTATGCTCGTCTTGCCCCTGAGAGTGTCATAAGGCAGCCAACTGATCGCTGGCTCACGAACACCTGTATGACATAATACCAGGCTTTGCTATTGAATAAAGGTAGAGTCACCCTTGCCCTGGCTATGGAGCTAAACCCTGCCACCTTATTGTAGGATCCAGAAATCCAAACCATGGAGCATGATTTGCAGGTTCTAGCAAAGGAACAGGGATGGCGAAAGGACTTGAAAGAGCAACCAATTCCTGATGCGGAGGTGACATACTATATGGACGGGAGCAGTTTTTTGTAGAACGGAAAGAGAAAGGCAGAGGCAGTGGTGGTAAATGGACATAAGGTATTCTGGGCCCAGGTGTTGCCGGAGGGCACATCTGTTCAGGGAGCTGAATTGATTGTTTTAATCCAAGCATTAACTCTGGAAAAGGGTAAAAAGACAAACATCTACACTGATAGTTGGTTCACCTTACCAACAGCCCATGTACATGGGGCCATCTATCAGCAGAGAGGCCTGCTAACATCAGCCGGTAAAGAGATAAAAAATAAAAAATGAGATTCTGGCTTTGGTCAATGCCCTGTTGCTGCCCTACAAGGTAAGCATTATTCATTTCCCGGGACAGCAGAAGGGGACTTCCAGGGCAGCAAAGGGGGATAACATGGCCAATTGGGAGGCTAAAGCAGCTGCTAGAGGAAACTCTGTCCTGGTGGTACTAACTGCTGAACTGCCCAGAGAAGAATGACTAAACTACTCAGAAAGTGACTTAAAGTTAATATGGCAAAAAAAAAAAAAAAAAAAACAAAAGGGGATATTTGACACCGACGTGGGGGCATGGATTAACTCCAAAGGTAAGATCATTCTACCCCAGGAAGATGCTGAGAGATTAATAACTCAGATGTATAAATGGATTCACTTGAAGGCAAAGAAATTGGCTGAAGTTGTCCGCCAATCCCAGTCCCTAATACTAAACCTCACCCCCTTGATTGAGTGAGTGACTAGGGCGTGTGAACCTTGCCAGAGTGTAAACATAGGTAAGAATTTCCAGAGCCCAGGGAAGTGGCTGAGAGGAACTGTGGCAGCCTTTTTGGAGTATATGGCAAATTTTGAGTTAATGGCCTCTGAGCAGTGGAACGCTGCCTATTGGCTTTGGCTATTTTCCAAAGTCCAGTTTCTTATAAACTGACCTTGGTGGTCCTACAGCAGACTGCTCTGACCCTGAGAAACTGTGTGCAACCATAGTAACCAGACAGCAGGCTCTGTGTAACCTTGAGTGAGCTCTCCTATGTTCTGACCAAGTAAAGCTCCTACATGAGAAACTGCTTGTACTTTTCTGCCTACTTAAGTGTTAACCTGACGTCCATTAAATCAACACCTGGATAAGCATGTAGACTTGGTGTCCTTCTCTATGTCACCCTGTCTCTCTCTTTCTCCCAGCCCTCTCTCAGGTGGTATTCAGCTGTCACTGCTGGCCAGTGACAAGGAACTAGACCTGGAATGCATTGGGAAGTGGATTTCACTGAAAGTAAACCATCCAGGTACAGCAATAAATATCTCCTGGTTTTTGTAGACACTTTCTCAGGATGGGTGGAAGCTTTTCCCACAAAGAAAGAAACCTCCCTGGTCATGGCCAAAAAGATTCTGGAAGACATTTTTCCTCGGTTTGGTATTCCAAAGGTAATTGGGTCAGACAATGGGTCAACCTTCATTGCTCAGTTAAGCCAGGAGGTGGCCAGGTTTCTGGGGCTTGACTGTAAGTTACATTGTGCTTATAGACCCCAAAGTTCAGGACATTTAGAGAGAATGAATAGAACTCTCAAAGAGATTCTCACCAAATTGAACATGGAGACTGGCGGTGACAAGGCCGTGCTCCTTCCCTTGGCCCTCTTTAGGGTCAGAAATACTCTCTCCATATAGGTTTAACACCCTTCGAACTACTATATGGGTTTCTGTTCCCTGACTCTTCTTGGGTACCCCCTTGATAAAACTAGTGGTAAATCTGACTTGTACAGGCTGAAAGAATTGCAGCTTATTCAGAAAGAAATTTGGAGCAAGGTTGGCAGTGCATATGTGCCTGGGTCCTTTTAGGTGCCCCATCAGTTCCACGTTGAAGATCTGGTATATGTGCAGTGACATGGCAGCCAGAATCTGGAACCTCAGTTGAAGGGTCCTTATTACATCTTCCTCACCACGCCAACTGCCGTCAAAATAGAGGGCATCATAGCTTGAATCCACGTGTCACATGTTAAACCGGCTTTTCATCAACCTGCAACACCTGGAAACTCCAAGCCTCCAGCTACCGGCTGAAACTGAAACTCATCAGGGACAATAAACTCTCAGACAAGAACTCCCCTTTTTCTGGGAAAGTATAAGTGCAGTTCAGGTCCTGATGCTCCAGAAAGAGTATCAACCTCTCCATGAGGTTGATCCACAATTTTAGGGTTAAAATTGAGGCAAAAAAGGGGGGATGAGAGACCACCTGGGAATGAGAAAAACAACAGTGATTATTTGAATTGAAGTCAGGTGTAGATAACTCTTGAAGGAAAGGGTCAACTGTTCTGAGAACAACTATCTACAACCACCTGTAAACTATCTACAACCAGCTGTATACTACCTAAAACCAGGTGTAAACTATCTTCATGCTATTCTTGCTGAACAATCAATGTATAGAGCAAAAGTGGTTTCAATTTCAGGTATAAAACCCTGTCCTTTGCATATTGAGGGCTGTCTCCTGTCTTAGTAGGGGGACCCTATAGAAATTGGAATAAAACTCTTGCTTTTGCCTCAAGTTGTGGTCTATGAGTGTTCCTGGGAAGTGCACAATCCTGAGCTCCTGAGCAGTGAGACTCCAGGTCTAACAACATGAAACTAAAACGCTTTTGCCATCCATTCTTTAGGTGGTGAAGCAGCTTATAAAATGGGAAACCACTGTTCCAGCTATGCAACAGACAGGTTTATATCTAGACCATTCAAAGAAGTCATAAAAAGTAAACATGAAGAAACAAACATACAAACAATTTAGAAAAGATCATCCTGAGTGAGGTATCTCAGAAGCAGAAAGACATACACGGTATATACTCGATTTTAAGTGGAGGCTAGACCTATAATATAGGATAAACATACTAAAATCTATAAGAAGATAAACAAAAAGATAAACAAGAAAGAGGACCTGGGTTAAGATGATCAATCCTCACGTAGAAAGACAAATGGGATGGACATAGGAGAAAACAAGAAACAGGACCCTAGCCTACCACAGAGGACCTGGGAAAGACTCTACCTAGTAGTATATCAAAGCAGGTGCTGAGACTCATAACCAAACCTTGGGCAGAGCACAGGGAATCATATAAAAAAAGGGTGAGTTAGTGTGACCTGGAGAGGGCAGGAACTCCACAAGGACCAAATATATCAGGGCACAGGGGTCTTTTATGAGACTGTATCTCCAACCAAGGACAATGTACGCATAGAACCTAGCACCCCTGCTCAAATATAGTCCATGTTAGCTCTGTGTCCAAGTGGGTACCATACTAAGTGGAACAGGGACTATTACAGACATGAACTCAATGGCTGGCTCTTTGACTTCCCCCCTCACAAGGCAGGATCAGATTTGCTAGGCCACAGAGGAGGACATTGCAGCAAACCTGATGATGCCTGATAATCTAGGGTCAGTTGAAACAGGCAGAAGCCCTCGCCTATCAGTAGACTTGGAAAGGTGTAGGTAGTAGATGAGGGAAGGAGGGTAGGAAAGGGAGGGAATGAGGGGACTGGTCTACAGCTTGGATACAAAGTTAATAAACTGTATCTAATATTAAAAAAATAAAAAGTAAAAAAGTGGAACATAAAACAAAGTTCCTAAAGATGAAACACAAAATGCTGACAGTTTTTTGTTTCTTTGAAAACAGAATTTTTTTTTCTGAACAATTTTCCTGTCCCAGGCTCTCTTTATAGAACAACCTGTGCTTGAACGCACAGAGATCCACCTACCTTTAACTTCCTGAGTGCTAGGAATGCAGGCGCTCACCAACAGCCCTAGGTGCTGACAGTTTATTTAGTTTTAGCATTTTATTTTTGTTGTTGTTTCATGCACTACATCTGAACTGCTGTTTCCTCTTCCTCCACTCCTCCCAGACACAATCTATCCACCACTACTCTGCCCAACTCTGCCCCGCTCACCTCTCCTTCATCCACTGCTTTTTTTCCATTTATTTTATTTTCAATGAAAAAAAAATGTGATGGCATAGCAAGTTATAATAAAACTAGGAACAATCCCTCACATCAGAGTTGGTCAAAGCAATACATGAGGAGAGAAAGTGTAGCTAAAGCAGGAAAAAGAGTCAGAGACACCCCCATTCTCACTGTTGGAAGTCCCTCAGCGAAATCAGGATAATAAGCATAAGGTGTATGCCAACAACCTAGCTCACAAGACTCATAGAATGTTTATGTTTTTGTCCTTCAGTCTCTGATCCCCTATGAACTCAGTTGACTCAGTGGGCCATGTGCTTGTTGTGTCCTTAATATCTCTGGTTCCTACAATACATATTCCCTCATTTGTGGGGTTCCCCTGGATACATCATTGTGTTTGGATAAGGGTCTCTGCATCTGTTCCCATGAGATGCCTCGTGATGTCTCTCTGATGACAACTGGGCTAGGCACTCATCAATGATTATAGCATAGTATCTTTCATTGTCATTTTTTGTCTGTCATGTTTACAGATATCGTGTGTCTCTAGGTTATCTTGACTCTGGTTCATGGTCATCCAGGCAGTGTCAGGCATGGACTTCCCCTCATGGTGTGGGCCTCAATGTGTTTTCTGGAGTGTATTTCACATTATTGGGTTGGGGTTTTCCTTCTAGTATCTTCTGTAGGGCGGGATGGCTGCATATATACTGGGTATAGTAGTCTGGGTTGGCATCGGTGGTCTCTTCGTGTCTGCATGATATCCATCCAAGCCCTTCTGGCTTTCATAGTCTCTGCTGAGAATTCTAGTGTGATTCGGATAGGTCTACTCATTATTTGAATGCTATTTTGGTATTAGCAGTGTCATGCATAGAACAGTTAATTTTCATGGTGTCATCCCCATATAAAATAGAATCTCTGTAACCTGAGAAAATAAAAAATGAACACACTATAATGTGTGTTGAGTGAATTAAGACGAAGAAGGGACTAATTTGAGGTAAAAATAAACTATATATAAATGCTGCAAAAAATTAAGATACTTGTAATTCAATTATGATATTTTAGAATATAACTGCATCAAAAAATTTAATTCCTATGCCATCAATATACCCAAAAATGTATGTAGCATTTTGCCTTTGCATGATGATGAATATTTTTCTATAACTCCTCATGTGAAAAGTACTGTTGTTTAAGTGATTTCTGAATGAATTACATAACATTATTAAAAGCAGAAAATTTGGTAGTTCTATGTGAAAGATAATTATATGCATAGTTTATGTTCCCTCTAAATCTCTCTTTATAGGAAAGGATTTATGAAAATGATTTACAATCTGTGAGTCAATTAATTCAACAGTGGATGCCTAAAAATGGAAAATCGAGGAATCTATCAGTGGCTTAGTCCATGAGGCTGGTTGGCTCAACTCACCTTCATATACACAGAACTCCTCGAGAAGAAGGTTCTATAGTCAATGAAGAAATAGACTTGCTCCCAAAGCGAAAAAGAACAGGCAAAGAGTAAAACATTCCTTCTTCCATGTCCTTGTATAGGTTTCCAGTAGAAGATGAGGCAAAGATGTGTGGTTGGTTTTGCAGTATGAAGATATGGATTAAAGTTATATTTTTCAGCTTTATAGATCCAGAAGAGAAGTAGAGAAGACTATTTCAAACAAGCAAGAGTACTTTACAATTGTGTCCTTAATTTGGGTGTTTTGCTTAATTCCATATGCAGTCAAGTTAAAAACCAAGAGTCATGATCACACCTCTTTTCAGCTTGAAAGATAATCATATCTCCTCTTTACATTAACTTCCAAATGAAAAGAATAACAGGTCATAGTAATGCCTAAAAATAATTTAATGACGCAGAGTACAACAGCAGACAAATTACATATTTATCTTGATAATAACTGAAGCTAACATTATATAACTGTCCTTCAAAACCGTCCAGGTTAGAAACAACAAAGTCCAGGTTAGAAACAACTCTCCACCGCCGCTGGGCCACTCCACAACACCTCCCTCATAGGGCAACCCACATTAAGCACAAGGATTCACCTCCCACCTGCTAGGTGTATGTAGGGTCCCTAGGTCCAGACCAAGCATGCTCCTTATTTGATGGCTCAGTCTCTGCAAGCCCCCTGGGGGCTGGGGCAGCTGTTTCTGTTGGTCTTCTTGTGAGGTTCCTCGCACCTCCAGGGCCTTCCATCTTTTCCCCAACACTTACTCAGGATCGCTAGAGCTCTGCACCTTTCTTAGGTGCAAGTCTGAGCATCTGTCCAAGCTTATTTCTGGCTGGAGTCTCTGAGACAATGGTCAGGTTAGGGTCCAGGCAACCGGGTTTTACAGTCCCAATTCTGGGCGTTCTCAATGTGGTCAAATATCGTCCAACAGAGCCTGATATTCTTCTTCTGTGAGAGGAGCCTCGAGTGTTGGTTCGATCTGCTCCCATGGTACATCTGGGTCCAGAGCGGCTGGTCCCTGTTCCTCTTCCACTGTTCTTGCCAGTTGCTCCAGGAAGAGCTGGACAGGGCAGGAGTTGCTGGATTCTGGGTAGGCCTCTGTGAAGAAGGTGAGTTCGGGTCTTGACATCAACGCTTCTGCGCACTGGCCTCCTGCAGAACCCGATGTCAACAAGCTGTCGCGGGAAGCCTCCTGCTCAATGCAACACGATGCTCCAGGAGCCCTTTCCGGGCCAGGAGAGGCAAGCAGGTCCTCACCTTTAGCTGTGCTGCCTCCAGCGCGGCCTTTCTGCCTGGCCTTTCTGTTCTGGAACCATATGTGGACGGTGTCCTCAGGCAAACCTGTGCTCAGGGCCAGTTGCACCCTCGTGGCATAGTCTGGGGATGGAGAGATCTCAAAAGCTTGCACTAGCATGCTGATCTGCGCTGGACTAAGCCGCGTTCGAGGCCTTCTCCGTTCTGAGGGCGGGCCTCTTGCTTGTTGTACCCTGGCGACAAGCTTTTCAGGAGGCTGTTGGGAGGCTTCATGGCTGGAGCCTGCGGTGGTCTGCTTTGAGGTCTTCCTCGACATGCCAGTTCTGTTTCTGCGGTTTTGAAACCACACGCGGATGGAGGACTCTGGAACTCCGAATTCCCTGGCCAGTTCCTGCCTGGTCCTGAAGCTCGGGTAAGGTGTCTTGGCGAAAACTGAGAGCAAGACCTCCTTCTGCTTGGCCTGCCAAACAGTCTTTTGACGCCGGGATGTCTTTGCCGTGCTGCAGCCACCCACATCTGCCTGATCTTCCATCCTGCTGAAGACACTTTGACAGGAGTTCTTCCTCTCCAGTGTGTACTCAGAACAACACCCAGGAAAGTGCAGACTATGGCAAATGCGTAAATTAGTCCGATGCTCACCCTTAAATACCGACCTGAAGCCCCACCCACTCCCTCGAGGCCTCCAATTACAGGCCAAACCGTGGAACGCTCTTCTGCTTCCAAACTGTGAAACCCTTCCTTCCTCTTGCGAATTTTCCCATATCCCACCCTAAAGCAGCCTTTCCAGAAACAGTTGGCCTTGTGTTCTACCCAAATTCCACTGCTTAACTCACAGTACGCACCTGTGTTGGCCCACAAGGAGTTTGAGGGGAGAGTCTAAGGCACGGCTTCTGATGATCAGGCAAGGAGAAGAGGCATAAGCCAGGAGCAGTCTTTGCCTACTTTAACAAGGTCATTCATTCAGCTCTGGCTGATGCTCAAGGCGGAACGTGGCTAGAACAGATCTTGCACTCTGCGTGTGCCGTCTGCCTTAAGTTCCTTTGAGCTCCAGTCACCCGGTGTATGATTTCAACAATCTAAATATGGTTAGGACCCTGCAAGTCTAAGCATTTGGGCAAAGAGTAGACTTATCCTGCAGAAAGACTCCTGGAATTATTTCTGAATTTCTCCTTCAGTGGCAGACTACAGAAGGTGTCAACTTCACTCTTGGACCCTCTGGTTCCACCTATTTAATCCACCATACACTTTGTGCGTGTAGAAGGCAATCTCCCACAGCCTTTCTTGAATGTCTGATGGAGGCATACAGCTGGTTTACAACCTATGACCCTACCTCAGATGAGTGTAAGCCAATGGTGACTATAATCTTTATAGACCAGTCAGCCAGAGATATTTGTAGAAAGCTCCAGAAAATAAAGGGTTTACAGGACAAGTCGTTGAAGGATTTAGTGCAGGTGGCAGAAAAGGTTTTAGACAGCTGGGATATGGAAGAAGAGAAAGAGGAAAGAAAGCAGAAAGAGCAGGAAGTGAGAGAAAGAGAAAGGAAAAGAGGCAAGACAGAAAGTTGACTAAGATCCTGGCCACTGTAGTGCAGTCATAATGATAGGGAGAGAGTTCCTGGAAATCAGAGGGGCCCTCTGTCTAAGGAATAGTATGCCTATTGCAAGAAGAAAGGACACTGGATCAAGAATTGTCCCAAAAGAAAATTGAAGCCCTACACCGGGACCTGGCACACTTCTGGGCCACCAATCCCCAGGTAACTCTTTTCTGATATGTGGATCATATACTATTAGCTGCAGATTATAAAGAAACCTTACTTGAAGCCACAGATCAGCTGTTGCAAGAGCTGGGTGACCTTGGCTGTAGACTGTCGGCGAAAAATGCTCATCTCTGCAGGAAACAGGTCAGTTAAGAGGTGGCTATCGGAGGCTAGAAAAGAGACTGTATTTTATATTCCCCCTTCATGGACTACTGAACAACTGAGGGAAATTTTAAGTAAAGAAGTATTTGCCAAGATGGCAGCCCCTCTGTATCCCCTTACAAAGGGCATTGATTCTTGCATCTGGGGAAAGGATGAACAAGCTGCATTTGATAATATCAAACAAGCCTCAATGTCTGCCCTAGCTTTGGTACTCAGATTGTGACCAAAACCTTCCATCTCTATGTGGCCGAGAATCAGGGAATGGCCAACAGATGCTAACACAGTAAATTGGACCCTGGAAGAGACTAGTAGCCTATCTATCCAAAAAGCTTGATTCAGCAGCGGCAAGATGGCCAACCTGCCTGTGAATAATAGCAGCAGTGGCGGCACTCGTAAACGATGCAGACAAACTGACTGTGGGACAGGACCTCACCATCTATGCTCGTCTTGCCCCTGAGAGTGTCATAAGGCAGCCAACTGATCGCTGGCTCACGAACACCTGTATGACATAATACCAGGCTTTGCTATTGAATAAAGGTAGAGTCACCCTTGCCCTGGCTATGGAGCTAAACCCTGCCACCTTATTGTAGGATCCAGAAATCCAGACCATGGAGCATGATTTGCAGGTTCTAGCAAAGGAACAGGGATGGCGAAAGGACTTGAAAGAGCAACCAATTCCTGATGCGGAGGTGACATACTATATGGATGGGAGCAGTTTTTTGTAGAACGGAAAGAGAAAGGCAGAGGCAGTGGTGGTAAATGGACATAAGGTATTCTGGGCCCAGGCGTTGCCGGAGGGCACATCTGTTCAGGGAGCTGAATTGATTGTTTTAATCCAAGCATTAACTCTGGAAAAGGGTAAAAAGACAAACATCTACACTGATAGTTGGTTCACCTTACCAACAGCCCATGTACATGGGGCCATCTATCAGCAGAGAGGCCTGCTAACATCAGCCGGTAAAGAGATAAAAAATAAAAAATGAGATTCTGGCTTTGGTCAATGCCCTGTTGCTGCCCGACAAGGTAAGCATTATTCATTTCCCGGGACAGCAGAAGGGGACTTCCAGGGCAGCAAAGGGGGATAACATGGCCAATCAGGAGGCTAAAGCAGCTGCTAGAGGAAACTCTGTCCTGGTGGTACTAACTGCTGAACTGCCCAGAGAAGAATGACTAAACTACTCAGAAAGTGACTTAAAGTTAATATGGCAAAAAAAAAAAAAAACAAAGGGGATATTTGACACCGACGTGGGGGCATGGATTAACTCCAAAGGTAAGATCATTCTACCCCAGGAAGATGCTGAGAGATTAATAACTCAGATGTATAAATGGATTCACTTGAAGGCAAAGAAATTGGCTGAAGTTGTCCGCCAATCCCAGTCCCTAATACTAAACCTCACCCCCTTGAGTGAGTGAGTGACTAGGGCGTGTGAACCTTGCCAGAGTGTAAACATAGGTAAGAATTTCCAGAGCCCAGGGAAGTGGCTGAGAGGAACTGTGGCAGCCTTTTTGGAGTATATGGCAAATTTTGAGTTAATGGCCTCTGAGCAGTGGAACGCTGCCTATTGGCTTTGGCTATTTTCCAAAGTCCAGTTTCTTATAAACTGACCTTGGTGGTCCTACAGCAGACTGCTCTGACCCTGAGAAACTGTGTGCAACCATAGTAACCAGACAGCAGGCTCTGTGTAACCTTGAGTGAGCTCTCCTATGTTCTGACCAAGTAAAGCTCCTACATGAGAAACTGCTTGTACTTTTCTGCCTACTTAAGTGTTAACCTGACGTCCATTAAATCAACACCTGGATAAGCATGTAGACTTGGTGTCCTTCTCTGTGTCACCCTGTCTCTCTCTTTCTCCCAGCCCTCTCTCAGGTGGTATTCAGCTGTCACTGCTGGCCAGTGACAAGGAACTAGACCTGGAATGCATTGGGAAGTGGATTTCACTGAAAGTAAACCATCCAGGTACAGCAATAAATATCTCCTGGTTTTTGTAGACACTTTCTCAGGATGGGTGGAAGCTTTTCCCACAAAGAAAGAAACCTCCCTGGTCATGGCCAAAAAGATTCTGGAAGACATTTTTCCTCGGTTTGGTATTCCAAAGGTAATTGGTCAGACAATGGGTCAACCTTCATTGCTCAGTTAAGCCAGGAGGTGGCCAGGTTTCTGGGGCTTGACTGTAAGTTACATTGTGCTTATAGACCCCAAAGTTCAGGACATTTAGAGAGAATGAATAGAACTCTCAAAGAGATTCTCACCAAATTGAACATGGAGACTGGCGGTGACAAGGCGGTGCTCCTTCCCTTGGCCCTCTTTAGGGTCAGAAATACTCTCTCCATATAGGTTTAACACCCTTCGAACTACTATATGGGTTTCTGTTCCCTGACTCTTCTTGGGTACCCCCTTGATAAAACTAGTGGTAAATCTGACTTGTACAGGCTGAAAGAATTGCAGCTTATTCAGAAAGAAATTTGGAGCAAGGTTGGCAGTACATATGTTCCTGGGTCCTTTTACGTGCCCCATCAGTTCCACGTTGAAGATCTGGTATATGTGCAGTGACATGGCAGCCAGAATCTGGAACCTCAGTTGAAGGGTCCTTATTACATCTTCCTCACCACGCCAACTGCCGTCAAAATAGAGGGCATCATAGCTTGAATCCATGTGTCACATGTTAAGCCGGCTTTTCATCAACCTGCAACACCTGGAAACTCCAAGCCTCCAGCTACCGGCTGAAACTGAAACTCATCAGGGACAATAAACTCTCAGACAAGAACTCCCCTTTTTCTGGGAAAGTATAAGTGCAGTTCAGGTCCTGATGCTCCAGAAAGAGTATCAACCTCTCCATGAGGTTGATCCACAATTTTAGGGTTAAAATTGAGGCAAAAAAGGGGGGGGTGAGAGACCACCTGGGAATGAGAAAAACAACAGTGATTATTTGAATTGAAGTCAGGTGTAGATAACTCTTGAAGGAAAGGGTCAACTGTTCTGAGAACAACTATCTACAACCACCTGTAAACTATCTACAACCAGCTGTACACTACCTAAAACCAGGTGTAAACTATCTTCATGCTATTCTTGCTGAACAATCAATGTATAGAGCAAAAGTGGTTTCAATTTCAGGTATAAAACCCTGTCCTTTGCATATTGAGGGCTGTCTCCTGTCTTAGTAGGGGGACCCTATAGAAATTGGAATAAAACTCTTGCTTTTGCCTCAAGTTGTGGTCTATGAGTGTTCCTGGGAAGTGCACAATCCTGAGCTCCTGAGCAGTGAGACTCCAGGTCTAACAACATGAAACTAAAACGCTTTTGCCATCCATTCTTTAGGTGGTGAAGCAGCTTATAAAATGGGAAACCACTGTTCCAGCTATGCAACAGACAGGTTTATATCTAGACCATTCAAAGAAGTCATAAAAAGTAAACATGAAGAAACAAACATACAAACAATTTAGAAAAGATCATCCTGAGTGAGGTATCTCAGAAGCAGAAAGACATACACGGTATATACTCGATTTTAAGTGGAGGCTAGACCTATAATATAGGATAAACATACTAAAATCTATAAGAAGATAAACAAAAAGATAAACAAGAAAGAGGACCTGGGTTAAGATGATCAATCCTCACGTAGAAAGACAAATGGGATGGACATAGGAGAAAACAAGAAACAGGACCCTAGCCTACCACAGAGGACCTGGGAAAGACTCTACCTAGTAGTATATCAAAGCAGGTGCTGAGACTCATAACCAAACCTTGGGCAGAGCACAGGGAATCATATAAAAAAAGGGGGAGTTAGTGTGACCTGGAGAGGGCAGGAACTCCACAAGGACCAAATATATCAGGGCACAGGGGTCTTTTATGAGACTGTATCTCCAACCAAGGACAATGTACGCATAGAACCTAGCACCCCTGCTCAAATATAGTCCATGTTAGATCTGTCTCCAAGTGGGTACCATACTAAGTGGAACAGGGACTATTACAGACATGAACTCAATGGCTGGCTCTTTGACTTCCCCCCTCACAAGGCAGGATCAGATTTGCTAGGCCACAGAGGAGGACATTGCAGCAAACCTGATGATGCCTGATAATCTAGGGTCAGTTGAAACAGGCAGAAGCCCTCGCCTATCAGTAGACTTGGAAAGGTGTAGGTAGTAGATGAGGGAAGGAGGGTAGGAAAGGGAGGGAATGAGGGGACTGGTCTACAGCTTGGATACAAAGTTAATAAACTGTATCTAATATTAAAAAAATAAAAAGTAAAAAAGTGGAACATAAAACAAAGTTCCTAAAGATGAAACACAAAATGCTGACAGTTTTTTGTTTCTTTGAAAACAGAATTTTTTTTTCTGAACAATTTTCCTGTCCCAGGCTCTCTTTATAAAACAACCTGTGCTTGAACGCACAGAGATCCACCTACCTTTAACTTCCTGAGTGCTAGGAATGCAGGCGCTCACCAACAGCCCTAGGTGCTGACAGTTTATTTAGTTTTAGCATTTTATTTTTGTTGTTGTTTCATGCACTACATCTGAACTGCTGTTTCCTCTTCCTCCACTCCTCCCAGACACAATCTATCCACCACTACTCTGCCCAACTCTGCCCCGCTCACCTCTCCTTCATCCACTGCTTTTTTTCCATTTATTTTATTTTCAATGAAAAAAAAAATGTGATGGCATAGCAAGTTATAATAAAACTAGGAACAATCCCTCACATCAGAGTTGGTCAAAGCAATACATGAGGAGAGAAAGTGTAGCTAAAGCAGGAAAAAGAGTCAGAGACACCCCCATTCTCACTGTTGGAAGTCCCTCAGCGAAATCAGGATAATAAGCATAAGGTGTATGCCAACAACCTAGCTCACAAGACTCATAGAATGTTTATGTTTTTGTCCTTCAGTCTCTGATCCCCTATGAACTCAGTTGACTCAGTGGGCCATGTGCTTGTTGTGTCCTTAATATCTCTGGTTCCTACAATACATATTCCCTCATTTGTGGGGTTCCCCTGGATACATCATTGTGTTTGGATAAGGGTCTCTGCATCTGTTCCCATGAGATGCCTCGTGATGTCTCTCTGATGACAACTGGGCTAGGCACTCATCAATGATTATAGCATAGTATCTTTCATTGTCATTTTTTGTCTGTCATGTTTACAGATATCGTGTGTCTCTAGGTTATCTTGACTCTGGTTCATGGTCATCCAGGCAGTGTCAGGCATGGACTTCCCCTCATGGTGTGGGCCTCAATGTGTTTTCTGGAGTGTATTTCACATTATTGGGTTGGGGTTTTCCTTCTAGTATCTTCTGTAGGGCGGGATGGCTGCATATATACTGGGTATAGTAGTCTGGGTTGGCATCGGTGGTCTCTTCGTGTCTGCATGATATCCATCCAAGCCCTTCTGGCTTTCATAGTCTCTGCTGAGAATTCTAGTGTGATTCGGATAGGTCTACTCATTATTTGAATGCTATTTTGGTATTAGCAGTGTCATGCATAGAACAGTTAATTTTCATGGTGTCATCCCCATATAAAATAGAATCTCTGTAACCTGAGAAAATAAAAAATGAACACACTATAATGTGTGTTGAGTGAATTAAGACGAAGAAGGGACTAATTTGAGGTAAAAATAAACTATATATAAATGCTGCAAAAAATTAAGATACTTGTAATTCAATTATGATATTTTAGAATATAACTGCATCAAAAAATTTAATTCCTATGCCATCAATATACCCAAAAATGTATGTAGCATTTTGCCTTTGCATGATGATGAATATTTTTCTATAACTCCTCATGTGAAAAGTACTGTTGTTTAAGTGATTTCTGAATGAATTACATAACATTATTAAAAGCAGAAAATTTGGTAGTTCTATGTGAAAGATAATTATATGCATAGTTTATGTTCCCTCTAACTCTCTCTTTATAGGAAAGGATTTATGAAAATGATTTACAATCTGTGAGTCAATTAATTCAACAGTGGATGCCTAAAAATGGAAAATCGAGGAATCTATCAGTGGCTTAGTCCATGAGGCTGGTTGGCTCAACTCACCTTCATATACACAGAACTCCTCGAGAAGAAGGTTCTATAGTCAATGAAGAAATAGACTTGCTCCCAAAGCGAAAAAGAACAGGCAAAGAGTAAAACATTCCTTCTTCCATGTCCTTGTATAGGTTTCCAGTAGAAGATGAGGCAAAGATGAGTGGTTGGTTTTGCAGTATGAAGATATGGATTAAAGTTATATTTTTCAGCTTTATAGATCCAGAAGAGAAGTAGAGAAGACTATTTCAAACAAGCAAGAGTACTTTACAATTGTGTCCTTAATTTGGGTGTTTTGCTTAATTCCATATGCAGTCAAGTTAAAAACCAAGAGTCATGATCACACCTCTTTTCAGCTTGAAAGATAATCATATCTCCTCTTTACATTAACTTCCAAATGAAAAGAATAACAGGTCATAGTAATGCCTAAAAATAATTTAATGACGCAGAGTACAACAGCAGACAAATTACATATTTATCTTGATAATAACTGAAGCTAACATTATATAACTGTCCTTCAAAACCGTCCAGGTTAGAAACAACAAAGTCCAGGTTAGAAACAACTCTCCACCGCCGCTGGGCCACTCCACAACACCTCCCTCATAGGGCAACCCACATTAAGCACAAGGATTCACCTCCCACCTGCTAGGTGTATGTAGGGTCCCTAGGTCCAGACCAAGCATGCTCCTTATTTGATGGCTCAGTCTCTGCAAGCCCCCTGGGGGCTGGGGCAGCTGTTTCTGTTGGTCTTCTTGTGAGGTTCCTCGCACCTCCAGGGCCTTCCATCTTTTCCCCAACACTTACTCAGGATCGCTAGAGCTCTGCACCTTTCTTAGGTGCAAGTCTGAGCATCTGTCCAAGTTTATTTCTGGCTGGAGTCTCTGAGACAATGGTCAGGTTAGGGTCCAGGCAACCGGGTTTTACAGTCCCAATTCTGGGCGTTCTCAATGTGGTCAAATATCGTCCAACAGAGCCTGATATTCTTCTTCTGTGAGAGGAGCCTCGAGTGTTGGTTCGATCTGCTCCCATGGTACATCTGGGTCCAGAGCGGCTGGTCCCTGTTCCTCTTCCACTGTTCTTGCCAGTTGCTCCAGGAAGAGCTGGACAGGGCAGGAGTTGCTGGATTCTGGGTAGGCCTCTGTGAAGAAGGTGAGTTCGGGTCTTGACATCAACGCTTCTGCGCACTGGCCTCCTGCAGAACCCGATGTCAACAAGCTGTCGCGGGAAGCCTCCTGCTCAATGCAACACGATGCTCCAGGAGCCCTTTCCGGGCCAGGAGAGGCAAGCAGGTCCTCACCTTTAGCTGTGCTGCCTCCAGCGCGGCCTTTCTGCCTGGCCTTTCTGTTCTGGAACCATATGTGGACGGTGTCCTCAGGCAAACCTGTGCTCAGGGCCAGTTGCACCCTCGTGGCATAGTCTGGGGATGGAGAGATCTCAAAAGCTTGCACTAGCATGCTGATCTGCGCTGGACTAAGCAGCGTTCGAGGCCTTCTCCGTTCTGAGGGCGGGCCTCTTGCTTGTTGTACCCTGGCGACAAGCTTTTCAGGAGGCTGTTGGGAGGCTTCATGGCTGGAGCCTGCGGTGGTCTGCTTTGAGGTCTTCCTCGACATGCCAGTTCTGTTTCTGCGGTTTTGAAACCACACGCGGATGGAGGACTCTGGAACTCCGAATTCCCTGGCCAGTTCCTGCCTGGTCCTGAAGCTCGGGTAAGGTGTCTTGGCGAAAACTGAGAGCAAGACCTCCTTCTGCTTGGCCTGCCAAACAGTCTTTTGACGCCGGGATGTCTTTGCCGTGCTGCAGCCACCCACATCTGCCTGATCTTCCATCCTGCTGAAGACACTTTGACAGGAGTTCTTCCTCTCCAGTGTGTACTCAGAACAACACCCAGGAAAGTGCAGACTATGGCAAATGCGTAAATTAGTCCGCTGCTCACCCTTAAATACCGACCTGAAGCCCCACCCACTCCCTCGAGGCCTCCAATTACAGGCCAAACCGTGGAACGCTCTTCTGCTTCCAAACTGTGAAACCCTTCCTTCCTCTTGCGAATTTTCCCATATCCCACCCTAAAGCAGCCTTTCCAGAAACAGTTGGCCTTGTGTTCTACCCAAATTCCACTGCTTAGCTCACAGTACGCACCTGTGTTGGCCCACAAGGAGTTTGAGGGGAGAGTCTAAGGCACGGCTTCTGATGATCAGGCAAGGAGAAGAGGCATAAGCCAGGAGCAGACTTTGCCTACTTTAACAAGGTCATTCATTCAGCTCTGGCTGATGCTCAAGGAGGAACGTGGCTAGAACAGATCTTGCACTCTGCGTGTGCCGTCTGCCTTAAGTTCCTTTGAGCTCCAGTCACCCGGTGTATGATTTCAACAATCTAAATATGGTTAGGACCCTGCAAGTCTAAGCATTTGGGCAAAGAGTAGACTTATCCTGCAGAAAGACTCCTGGAATTATTTCTGAATTTCTCCTTCAGTGGCAGACTACAGAAGGTGTCAACTTCACTCTTGGACCCTCTGGTTCCACCTATTTAATCCACCATACACTTTGTGCGTGTAGAAGGCAATCTCCCACAGCCTTTCTTGAATGTCTGATGGAGGCATACAGCTGGTTTACAACCTATGACCCTACCTCAGATGAGTGTAAGCCAATGGTGACTATAATCTTTATAGACCAGTCAGCCAGAGATATTTGTAGAAAGCTCCAGAAAATAAAGGGTTTACAGGACAAGTCGTTGAAGGATTTAGTGCAGGTGGCAGAAAAGGTTTTAGACAGCTGGGATATGGAAGAAGAGAAAGAGGAAAGAAAGCAGAAAGAGCAGGAAGTGAGAGAAAGAGAAAGGAAAAGAGGCAAGACAGAAAGTTGACTAAGATCCTGGCCACTGTAGTGCAGTCATAATGATAGGGAGAGAGTTCCTGGAAATCAGAGGGGCCCTCTGTCTAAGGAATAGTATGCCTATTGCAAGGAGAAAGGACACTGGATCAAGAATTGTCCCAAAAGAAAATTGAAGCCCTACACCGGGACCTGGCACACTTCTGGGCCACCAATCCCCAGGTAACTCTTTTCTGATATGTGGATCATATACTATTAGCTGCAGATTATAAAGAAACCTTACTTGAAGCCACAGATCAGCTGTTGCAAGAGCTGGGTGACCTTGGCTATAGACTGTCGGCGAAAAATGCTCATCTCTGCAGGAAACAGGTCAGTTAAGAGGTGGCTATCGGAGGCTAGAAAAGAGACTGTATTTTATATTCCCCCTTCATGGACTACTGAACAACTGAGGGAAATTTTAAGTAAAGAAGTATTTGCCAAGATGGCAGCCCCTCTGTATCCCCTTACAAAGGGCATTGATTCTTGCATCTGGGGAAAGGATGAACAAGCTGCATTTGATAATATCAAACAAGCCTTAATGTCTGCCCCAGCTTTGGTACTCAGATTGTGACCAAAACCTTCCATCTCTATGTGGCCGAGAATCAGGGAATGGCCAACAGATGCTAACACAGTAAATTGGACCCTGGAAGAGACTAGTAGCCTATCTATCCAAAAAGCTTGATTCAGCAGCGGCAGGATGGCCAACCTGCCTGTGAATAATAGCAGCAGTGGCGGCACTAGTAAACGATGCAGACAAACTGACTCTGGGACAGGACCTCACCATCTATGCTCGTCTTGCCCCTGAGAGTGTCATAAGGCAGCCAACTGATCGCTGGCTCACGAACACCTGTATGACATAATACCAGGCTTTGCTATTGAATAAAGGTAGAGTCACCCTTGCCCTGGCTATGGAGCTAAACCCTGCCACCTTATTGTAGGATCCAGAAATCCAGACCATGGAGCATGATTTGCAGGTTCTAGCAAAGGAACAGGGATGGCGAAAGGACTTGAAAGAGCAACCAATTCCTGATGCGGAGGTGACATACAATATGGATGGGAGCAGTTTTTTGTAGAACGGAAAGAGAAAGGCAGAGGCAGTGGTGGTAAATGGACATAAGGTATTCTGGGCCCAGGCGTTGCCGGAGGGCACATCTGTTCAGGGAGCTGAATTGATTGTTTTAATCCAAGCATTAACTCTGGAAAAGGGTAAAAAGACAAACATCTACACTGATAGTTGGTTCACCTTACCAACAGCCCATGTACATGGGGCCATCTATCAGCAGAGAGGCCTGCTAACATCAGCCGGTAAAGAGATAAAAAATAAAAAATGAGATTCTGGCTTTGGTCAATGCCCTGTTGCTGCCCGACAAGGTAAGCATTATTCATTTCCCGGGACAGCAGAAGGGGACTTCCAGGGCAGCAAAGGGGGATAACATGGCCAATCGGGAGGCTAAAGCAGCTGCTAGAGGAAACTCTGTCCTGGTGGTACTAACTGCTGAACTGCCCAGAGAAGAATGACTAAACTACTCAGAAAGTGACTTAAAGTTAATATGGCAAAAAAAAAAAAAAACAAAGGGGATATTTGACACCGACGTGGGGGCATGGATTAACTCCAAAGGTAAGATCATTCTACCCCAGGAAGATGCTGAGAGATTAATAACTCAGATGTATAAATGGATTCACTTGAAGGCAAAGAAATTGGCTGAAGTTGTCCGCCAATCCCAGTCCCTAATACTAAACCTCACCCCCTTGAGTGAGTGAGTGACTAGGGCGTGTGAACCTTGCCAGAGTGTAAACATAGGTAAGAATTTCCAGAGCCCAGGGAAGTGGCTGAGAGGAACTGTGGCAGCCTTTTTGGAGTATATGGCAAATTTTGAGTTAATGGCCTCTGAGCAGTGGAACGCTGCCTATTGGCTTTGGCTATTTTCCAAAGTCCAGTTTCTTATAAACTGACCTTGGTGGTCCTACAGCAGACTGCTCTGACCCTGAGAAACTGTGTGCAACCATAGTAACCAGACAGCAGGCTCTGTGTAACCTTGAGTGAGCTCTCCTATGTTCTGACCAAGTAAAGCTCCTACATGAGAAACTGCTTGTACTTTTCTGCCTACTTAAGTGTTAACCTGACGTCCATTAAATCAACACCTGGATAAGCATGTAGACTTGGTGTCCTTCTCTGTGTCACCCTGTCTCTCTCTTTCTCCCAGCCCTCTCTCAGGTGGTATTCAGCTGTCACTGCTGGCCAGTGACAAGGAACTAGACCTGGAATGCATTGGGAAGTGGATTTCACTGAAAGTAAACCATCCAGGTACAGCAATAAATATCTCCTGGTTTTTGTAGACACTTTCTCAGGATGGGTGGAAGCTTTTCCCACAAAGAAAGAAACCTCCCTGGTCATGGCCAAAAAGATTCTGGAAGACATTTTTCCTCGGTTTGGTATTCCAAAGGTAATTGGTCAGACAATGGGTCAACCTTCATTGCTCAGTTAAGCCAGGAGGTGGCCAGGTTTCTGGGGCTTGACTGTAAGTTACATTGTGCTTATAGACCCCAAAGTTCAGGACATTTAGAGAGAATGAATGGAACTCTCAAAGAGATTCTCACCAAATTGAACATGGAGACTGGCGGTGACAAGGCGGTGCTCCTTCCCTTGGCCCTCTTTAGGGTCAGAAATACTCTCTCCATATAGGTTTAACACCCTTCGAACTACTATATGGGTTTCTGTTCCCTGACTCTTCTTGGGTACCCCCTTGATAAAACTAGTGGTAAATCTGACTTGTACAGGCTGAAAGAATTGCAGCTTATTCAGAAAGAAATTTGGAGCAAGGTTGGCAGTACATATGTTCCTGGGTCCTTTTACGTGCCCCATCAGTTCCACGTTGAAGATCTGGTATATGTGCAGTGACATGGCAGCCAGAATCTGGAACCTCAGTTGAAGGGTCCTTATTACATCTTCCTCACCACGCCAACTGCCGTCAAAATAGAGGGCATCATAGCTTGAATCCATGTGTCACATGTTAAGCCGGCTTTTCATCAACCTGCAACACCTGGAAACTCCAAGCCTCCAGCTACCGGCTGAAACTGAAACTCATCAGGGACAATAAACTCTCAGACAAGAACTCCCCTTTTTCTGGGAAAGTATAAGTGCAGTTCAGGTCCTGATGCTCCAGAAAGAGTATCAACCTCTCCATGAGGTTGATCCACAATTTTAGGGTTAAAATTGAGGCAAAAAAGGGGGGGTGAGAGACCACCTGGGAATGAGAAAAACAACAGTGATTATTTGAATTGAAGTCAGGTGTAGATAACTCTTGAAGGAAAGGGTCAACTGTTCTGAGAACAACTATCTACAACCACCTGTAAACTATCTACAACCAGCTGTACACTACCTAAAACCAGGTGTAAACTATCTTCATGCTATTCTTGCTGAACAATCAATGTATAGAGCAAAAGTGGCTTCAATTTCAGGTATAAAACCCTGTCCTTTGCATATTTAGGGCTGTCTCCTGTCTTTGTAGGGGGACCCTATAGAAATTGGAAAAAAACTCTTGCTTTTGCCTCAAGTTGTGGTCTATGAGTGTTCCTGGGAAGTGCACAATCCTGAGCTCCTGAGAAGTGAGACTCCAGGTCTAACAACATGAAACTAAAACGCTTTTGCCATCCATTCTTTAGGTGGTGAAGCAGCTTATAAAATGGGAAACCACTGTTCCAGCTATGCAACAGACAGGTTTATATCTAGACCATTCAAAGAACTCATAAAATGTAAATATCAAGAAACAAACAAACAAACAATCTAGAAAAGATCATCCTGAGTGAGGTATCTCAGAAGCAGAAAGACATACACGGTATATACTCGATTTTAAGCGGAGGCTAGACCTATAATATAGGATAAACATTCTAAAATCTATAAGAAGATAAACAAAAAGATAAACAAGAAAGAGGACCTGGGTTAAGGTGATCAATCCTCACGTAGAAAGACAAATGGGATGGACATAGGAGAAAACAAGAAACAAGACCCTGGCCTACCACAGAGGACCTGGGAAAGACTCTACCTAGTAGTATATCAAAGCAGGTGCTGAGACTCATAACCAAACCTTGGGCAGAGCACAGGGAATCATATAAAAAAAGGGGGAGTTAGTGTGACCTGGAGAGGGCAGGAACTCCACAAGGACCAAATATATCAGGGCACAGGTGTAGATAACTCTTGAAGGAAAGGGTCAACTGTTCTGAGAACAACTATCTACAACCACCTGTAAACTATCTACAACCAGCTGTATACTACCTAAAAGCAGGTGTAAACTATCTTCATGCTATTCTTGCTGAACAATCAATGTATAGAGCAAAAGTGGTTTCAATTTCAGGTATAAAACCCTGTCCTTTGCATATTTAGGGCTGTCTCCTGTCTTTTATGAGACTGTATCTCCAACCAAGGACAATGTACGCATAGAACCTAGCACCCCTGCTCAAACATAGTCCATGTTAGCTCTGTCTCCAAGTGGGTACCATACTAAGTGGATCAGGGACTATTACAGACATGAACTCAATGGCTGGCTCTTTGACTTCCCCCCTCACAAGGCAGGATCAGATTTCCTAGGTCACAGAGGAGGATATTGCAGCAAACCTGATGATGCCTGATAATCTAGGATCAGTTGGAACAGGCAGAAGCCCTCGCCTATCAGTAGACTTGGAAAGGTGTAGGTAGTAGATGAGGGAAGGAGGGTAGGAAAGGGAGGGAAGGAGGGGACAGGTCTACAGCTTGGATACAAAGTTAATAAACTGTATCTAATATTAAAAAAAAATAAAAAGTAAAAAAGTGGAACATAAAACAAAGTTCCTAAAGATGAAACACAAAATGCTGACAGTTTTTTGTTTCTTTGAAAACAGAATTTTTTTTCTGAACAATTTTCCTGTCCCAGGCTCTCTTTATAGAACAACCTGTGCTTGAACGCACATAGATCCACCTACCTTTAACTTCCTGAGTGCTAGGAATGCAGGCGCTCACCAACAGCCCTAGGTGCTGACAGTTTATTTAGTTGTAGCATTTTATTTTTGTTGTTGTTTCATGCACTACATCTGAACTGCAGTTTCCTCTTCCTCCACTCCTCCCAGACACAATCTATCCACCACTACTCTGCCCAACTCTGCCCAGCTCACCTCTCCTTCATCCACTGCTTTTTTTCCATTTATTTTATTTTCAATGAAAAAAAAATGTGATGGCATAGCAAGTTATAATAAAACTATGAACAATCCCTCACATCAGAGTTGGTCAAAGCAATACATGAGGAGAGAAAGTGTAGCTAAAGCAGGAAAAAGAGTCAGAGACACCCCCATTCTCACTGTTGGAAGTCCCTCAGCGAAATCAGGATAATAATCATAAGGTGTATGCCAACAACCTAGCTCACAAGACTCATAGAATGTTTAGGTTTTTGTCCTTCAGTCTCTGATCCCCTATGAACTCAGTTGACTCAGTGGGCCATGTGCTTGTTGTGTCCTTAATATCTCTGGTTCCTACAATACATATTCCCTCATTTGTGGGGTTCCCCTGGATACATCATTGTGTTTGGATAAGGGTCTCTGCATCTGTTCCCATGAGATGCCTCGTGATGTCTCTCTGATGACAACTGGGCTAGGCACTCATCAATGATTATAGCATAGTATCTTTCATTGTCATTTTTTGTCTGTCATGTTTACAGATATCGTGTGTCTCTAGGTTATCTTGACTCTGGTTCATGGTCATCCAGGCAGTGTCAGGCATGGACTTCCCCTCATGGTGTGGGCCTCAATGTGTTTTCTGGAGTGTATTTCACATTATTGGGTTGGGGTTTTCCTTCTAGTATCTTCTGTAGGGCTGGATGGCTGCATATATACTGGGTATAGTAGTCTGGGTTGGCATCGGTGGTCTCTTCGTGTCTGCATGATATCCATCCAAGCCCTTCTGGCTTTCATAGTCTCTGCTGAGAATTCTAGTGTGATTCGGATAGGTCTACTCATTATTTGAATGCTATTTTGGTATTAGCAGTGTCATGCATAGAACAGTTAATTTTCATGGTGTCATCCCCATATAAAATAGAATCTCTGTAACCTGAGAAAATAAAAAATGAACACACTATAATGTGTGTTGAGTGAATTAAGACGAAGAAGGGACTAATTTGAGGTAAAAATAAACTATATATAAATGCTGCAAAAAATTTAAATACTTGTAATTCAATTATGATATTTTAGAATATAACTGCATCAAAAAATTTAATTCCTATGCCATCAATATACCCAAAAATGTATGTAGCATTTTGCCTTTGCATGATGATGAATATTTTTCTATAACTCCTCATATGAAAAGTACTGTTGTTTAAGTGATTTCTGAATGAATTACATAACATTATTAAAAGCAGAAAATTTGGTAGTTCTATGTGAAAGATAATTATATGCATAGTTTATGTTCCCTCTAACTCTCTCTTTATAGGAAAGGATTTATGAAAATGATTTACAATCTGTGAGTCAATTAATTCAACAGTGGATGCCTAAAAATGGAAAATCGAGGAATCTATCAGTGGCTTAGTCCATGAGGCTGGTTGGCTCAACTCACCTTCATATACACAGAACTCCTCAAGAAGAAGGTTCTATAGTCAATGAAGAAATAGACTTGCTCCCAAAGCGAAAAAGAACAGGCAAAGAGTAAAACATTCCTTCTTCCATGTCCTTGTATAGGTTTCCAGTAGAAGATGAGGCAAAGATGAGTGGTTGGTTTTGCAGTATGAAGATATGGATTAAAGTTATATTTTTCAGCTTTATAGATCCAGAAGAGAAGTAGAGAAGACTATTTCAAACAAGCAAGAGTACTTTACAATTGTGTCCTTAATTTGGGTGTTTTGCTTAATTCCATATGCAGTCAAGTTAAAAACCAAGAGTCATGATCACACCTCTTTTCAGCTTGAAAGATAATCATATCTCCTCTTTACATTAACTTCCAAATGAAAAGAATAACAGGTCATAGTAATGCCTAAAAATAATTTAATGACGCAGAGGACAACAGCAGACAAATTACATATTTATCTTGATAATAACTGAAGCTAACATTATATTACTGTCCTTCAAAACCGTCCAGGTTAGAAACAACAAAGTCCAGGTTAGAAACAACTCTCCACCGCCGCTGGGCCACTCCACAACACCTCCCTCATAGGGCAACCCACATTAAGCACAAGGATTCACCTCCCACCTGCTAGGTGTATGTAGGGTCCCTAGGTCCAGACCAAGCATGCTCCTTATTTGATGGCTCAGTCTCTGCAAGCCCCCTGGGGGCTGGGGCAGCTGTTTCTGTTGGTCTTCTTGTGAGGTTCCTCGCACCTCCAGGAACTTCCATCTTTTCCCCAACACTTACTCAGGATCGCTAGAGCTCTGCACCTTTCTTAGGTGCAAGTCTGAGCATCTGTCCAAGCTTATTTCTGGCTGGAGTCTCTGAGACAATGGTCAGGTTAGGGTCCAGGCAACCGGGTTTTACAGTCCCAATTCTGGGCGTTCTCAATGTGGTCAAATATCGTCCAACAGAGCCTGATATTCTTCTTCTGTGAGAGAAGCCTCGAGTGTTGGTTCGATCTGCTCCCATGGTACATCTGGGTCCAGAGCGGCTGGTCCCTGTTCCTCTTCCACTGTTCTCGCCAGTTGCTCCAGGAAGAGCTGGACAGGGCAGGAGTTGCTGGATTCTGGGTAGGCCTCTGTGAAGAAGGTGAGTTCGGGTCTTGACATCAACGCTTCTGCACACTGGCCTCCTGCAGAACCCGATGTCAACAAGCTGTCGCGGGAAGCCTCCTGCTCAATGCAACACGATGCTCCAGGAGCCCTTTCCGGGCCAGGAGAGGCAGGCAGGTCCTCACCTTTAGCTGTGCTGCCTCCAGCGCGGCCTTTCTGCCTGGCCTTTCTGTTCTGGAACCATATGTGGACGGTGTCCTCAGGCAAACCTGTGCTCAGGGCCAGTTGCACCCTCGTGGCATAGTCTGGGGATGGAGAGATCTCAAAAGCTTGCACTAGCATGCTGATCTGCGCTGGACTAAGCCGCGTTCGAGGCCTTCTCTGTTCTGAGGGCGGGCCTCTTGCTTGTTGTACCCTGGCGACAAGCTTTGCAGGAGGCTGTTGGGAGGCTTCATGGCTGGAGCCTGCGGTGGTCTGCTTTGAGGTCTTCCTCGACATGCCAGTTCTATTTCTGCGGTTTTGAAACCACACGCGGATGGAGGACTCTGGAACTCCGAATTCCCTGGCCAGTTCCTGCCTGGTCCTGAAGCTCGGGTAAGGTGTCTTGGCGAAAACTGAGAGCAAGACCTCCTTCTGCTTGGCCTGCCAAACAGTCTTTTGACGCCGGGATGTCTTTGCTGTGCTGCAGCCACCCACATCTGCCTGATCTTCCATCCTGCTGAAGACACTTTGACAGGAGTTCTTCCTCTCCAGTGTGTACTCAGAACAACACCCAGGAAAGTGCAGACTATGGCAAATGCGTAAATTAGTCCGCTGCTCACCCTTAAATACCGACCTGAAGCCCCACCCACTCCCTCGAGGCCTCCAATTACAGGCCAAACCGTGGAACGCTCTTCTGCTTCCAAACTGTGAAACCCTTCCTTCCTCTTAGGAATTTTCCCATATCCCACCCTAAAGCAGCCTTTCCAGAAACAGTTGGCCTTGTGTTCTACCCAAATTCCACTGCTTAGCTCACAGTACGCACCTGTGTTGGCCCACAAGGAGTTTGAGGGGAGAGTCTAAGGCACGGCTTCTGATGATCAGGCAAGGAGAAGAGGCATAAGCTAGGAGCAGTCTTTGCCTACTTTCACAAGGTCATTCATTCAGCTCTGGCTGATGCTCAAGGAGAAACGTGGCTAGAACAGATATTGCACTCTGCGTGTGCCGTCTGCCTTAAGTTCCTTTGAGCTCCAGTCACACGGTGTACGATTTCAACAATCTAAATATGGTTAGAACCCTGCAAGTCTAAGCATTTGGGCAAAGAGTAGACTTATCCTGCAGAAAGACTCCTGGAATTATTTTTGAATTTCTCCTTCAGTGGCAGACTACAGAAGGTGTCAACTTCACTCTTGGACCCTCTGGTTCCACCTATTTAATCCACCATACACTTTGTGCGTGTAGAAGGCAATCTCCCACAGCCTTTCTTGAATGTCTGATGGAGGCATACAGCTGGTTTACAACCTATGACCCTACCTCAGATGAGTGTAAGCCAATGGTGACTATAATCTTTATAGACCAGTCAGCCAGAGATATTTGTAGAAAGCTCCAGAAAATAAAGGGTTTACAGGACAAGTCGTTGAAGGATTTAGTGCAGGTGGCAGAAAAGGTTTTAGACAGCTGGGATATGGAAGAAGAGAAAGAGGAAAGAAAGCAGAAAGAGCAGGAAGTGAGAGAAAGAGAAAGGAAAAGAGGCAAGACAGAAAGTTGACTAAGATCCTGGCCACTGTAGTGCAGTCATAATGATAGGGAGAGAGTTCCTGGAAATCAGAGGGGCCCTCTGTCTAAGGAATAGTATGCCTATTGCAAGGAGAAAGGACACTGGATCAAGAATTGTCCCAAAAGAAAATTGAAGCCCTACACCGGGACCTGGCACACTTCTGGGCCACCAATCCCCAGGTAACTCTTTTCTGATATGTGGATCATATACTATTAGCTGCAGATTATAAAGAAACCTTACTTGAAGCCACAGATCAGCTGTTGCAAGAGCTGGGTGACCTTGGCTATAGACTGTCGGCGAAAAATGCTCATCTCTGCAGGAAACAGGTCAGTTAAGAGGTGGCTATCGGAGGCTAGAAAAGAGACTGTATTTTATATTCCCCCTTCATGGACTACTGAACAACTGAGGGAAATTTTAAGTAAAGAAGTATTTGCCAAGATGGCAGCCCCTCTGTATCCCCTTACAAAGGGCATTGATTCTTGCATCTGGGGAAAGGATGAACAAGCTGCATTTGATAATATCAAACAAGCCTTAATGTCTGCCCCAGCTTTGGTACTCAGATTGTGACCAAAACCTTCCATCTCTATGTGGCCGAGAATCAGGGAATGGCCAACAGATGCTAACACAGTAAATTGGACCCTGGAAGAGACTAGTAGCCTATCTATCCAAAAAGCTTGATTCAGCAGCGGCAGGATGGCCAACCTGCCTGTGAATAATAGCAGCAGTGGCGGCACTAGTAAACGATGCAGACAAACTGACTCTGGGACAGGACCTCACCATCTATGCTCGTCTTGCCCCTGAGAGTGTCATAAGGCAGCCAACTGATCGCTGGCTCACGAACACCTGTATGACATAATACCAGGCTTTGCTATTGAATAAAGGTAGAGTCACCCTTGCCCTGGCTATGGAGCTAAACCCTGCCACCTTATTGTAGGATCCAGAAATCCAGACCATGGAGCATGATTTGCAGGTTCTAGCAAAGGAACAGGGATGGCGAAAGGACTTGAAAGAGCAACCAATTCCTGATGCGGAGGTGACATACTATATGGATGGGAGCAGTTTTTTGTAGAACGGAAAGAGAAAGGCAGAGGCAGTGGTGGTAAATGGACATAAGGTATTCTGGGCCCAGGCGTTGCCGGAGGGCACATCTGTTCAGGGAGCTGAATTGATTGTTTTAATCCAAGCATTAACTCTGGAAAAGGGTAAAAAGACAAACATCTACACTGATAGTTGGTTCACCTTACCAACAGCCCATGTACATGGGGCCATCTATCAGCAGAGAGGCCTGCTAACATCAGCCGGTAAAGAGATAAAAAATAAAAAATGAGATTCTGGCTTTGGTCAATGCCCTGTTGCTGCCCGACAAGGTAAGCATTATTCATTTCCCGGGACAGCAGAAGGGGACTTCCAGGGCAGCAAAGGGGGATAACATGGCCAATCGGGAGGCTAAAGCAGCTGCTAGAGGAAATTCTGTCCTGGTGGTACTAACTGCTGAACTGCCCAGAGAAGAATGACTAAACTACTCAGAAAGTGACTTAAAGTTAATATGGCAAAAAAAAAAAAAACAAAGGGGATATTTGACACCGACGTGGGGGCATGGATTAACTCCAAAGGTAAGATCATTCTACCCCAGGAAGATGCTGAGAGATTAATAACTCAGATGTATAAATGGATTCACTTGAAGGCAAAGAAATTGGCTGAGTTGTCCGCCAATCCCAGTCCCTAATACTAAACCTCACCCCCTTGAGTGAGTGAGTGACTAGGGCGTGTGAACCTTGCCAGAGTGTAAACATAGGTAAGAATTTCCAGAGCCCAGGGAGGTGGCTGAGAGGAACTGTGGCAGCCTTTTTGGAGTATATGGCAAATTTTGAGTTAATGGCCTCTGAGCAGTGGAACGCTGCCTATTGGCTTTGGCTATTTTCCAAAGTCCAGTTTCTTATAAACTGACCTTGGTGGTCCTACAGCAGACTGCTCTGACCCTGAGAAACTGTGTGCAACCATAGTAACCAGACAGCAGGCTCTGTGTAACCTTGAGTGAGCTCTCCTATGTTCTGACCAAGTAAAGCTCCTACATGAGAAACTGCTTGTACTTTTCTGCCTACTTAAGTGTTAACCTGACGTCCATTAAATCAACACCTAGATAAGCATGTAGACTTGGTGTCCTTCTCTGTGTCACCCTGTCTCTCTCTTTCTCCCAGCCCTCTCTCAGGTGGTATTCAGCTGTCACTGCTGGCCAGTGACAAGGAACTAGACCTGGAATGCATTGGGAAGTGGATTTCACTGAAAGTAAACCATCCAGGTACAGCAATAAATATCTCCTGGTTTTTGTAGACACTTTCTCAGGATGGGTGGAAGCTTTTCCCACAAAGAAAGAAACCTCCCTGGTCATGGCCAAAAAGATTCTGGAAGACATTTTTCCTCGGTTTGGTATTCCAAAGGTAATTGGTCAGACAATGGGTCAACCTTCATTGCTCAGTTAAGCCAGGAGGTGGCCAGGTTTCTGGGGCTTGACTGTAAGTTACATTGTGCTTATAGACCCCAAAGTTCAGGACATTTAGAGAGAATGAATAGAACTCTCAAAGAGATTCTCACCAAATTGAACATGGAGACTGGCGGTGACAAGGCGGTGCTCCTTCCCTTGGCCCTCTTTAGGGTCAGAAATACTCTCTCCATATAGGTTTAACACCCTTCGAACTACTATATGGGTTTCTGTTCCCTGACTCTTCTTGGGTACCCCCTTGATAAAACTAGTGGTAAATCTGACTTGTACAGGCTGAAAAAATTGCAGCTTATTCAGAAAGAAATTTGGAGCAAGGATGGCAGTGCATATGTGCCTGGGTCCTTTAAGGTGCCCCATCAGTTCCACGTTGAAGATCTGGTATATGTGCAGTGACATGGCAGCCAGAATCTGGAACCTCAGTTGAAGGGTCCTTATTACATCTTCCTCACCACACCAACTGCCGTCAAAATAGAGGGCATCATAGCTTGAATCCACGTGTCACATGTTAAGCCGGCTTTTCATCAACCTGCAACACCTGGAAACTCCAAGCCTCCAGCTACCGGCTGAAACTGAAACTCATCAGGGACAATAAACTCTCAGACAAGAACTCCCCTTTTTCTGGGAAAGTATAAGTGCAGTTCAGGTCCTGATGCTCCAGAAAGAGTATCAACCTCTCCATGAGGTTGATCCACAATTTTAGGGTTAAAATTGAGGCAAAAAAGGGGGGGTGATAGACCACCTGGGAATGAGAAAAACAACAGTGATTATTTGAATTGAAGTCAGGTGTAGATAACTCTTGAAGGAAAGGGTCAACTTTTCTGAGAACAACTATCTACAACCACCTGTAAACTATCTACAACCAGCTGTATACTACCTAAAACCAGGTGTAAACTATCTCCATGCTATTCTTGCTGAACAATCAATGTATAGAGCAAAAGTGGCTTCAATTTCAGGTATAAAACCCTGTCCTTTGCATATTGAGGGCTGTCTCCTGTCTTAGTAGGGGGACCCTATAGAAATTGGAATAAAACTCTTGCTTTTGCCTCAAGTTGTGGTCTATGAGTGTTCCTGGGAAGTGCACAATCCTGAGCTCCTGAGCAGTGAGACTCCAGGTCTAACAACATGAAACTAAAACGCTTTTGCCATCCATTCTTTAGGTGGTGAAGCAGCTTATAAAATGGGAAACCACTGTTCCAGCTATGCAACAGACAGGTTTATATCTAGACCATTCAAAGAACTCATAAAATGTAAACATGAAGAAACAAACAAACAAACAATCTAGAAAAGATCATCCTGAGGGAGGTATCTCAGAAGCAGAAAGACATACACGGTATATACTCGATTTTAAGCGGAGGCTAGACCTATAATATAGGATAAACATTCTAAAATCTATAAGAAGATAAACAAAAAGATAAACAAGAAAGAGGACCTGGGTTAAGGTGATCAATCCTCACGTAGAAAGACAAATGGGATGGACATAGGAGAAAACAAGAAACAGGACCCTGGCCTACCACAGAGGACCTGGGAAAGACTCTACCTAGTAGTATATCAAAGCAGGTGCTGAGACTCATAACCAAACCTTGGGCAGAGCACAGGGAATCATATAAAAAAAGGGGGAGTTAGTGTGACCTGGAGAGGGCAGGAACTCCACAAGGACCAAATATATCAGGGCACAGGGGTCTTTTATGAGACTGTATCTCCAACCAAGGACAATGTACGCATAGAACCTAGCACCCCTGCTCAAATATAGTCCATGTTAGCTCTGTCTCCAAGTGGGTACCATACTAAGTGGAACAGGGACTATTACAGACATGAACTCAATGGCTGGCTCTTTGACTTCCCCCCTCACAAGGCAGGATCAGATTTGCTAGGCCACAGAGGAGGACATTGCAGCAAACCTGATGATGCCTGATAATCTAGGGTCAGTTGGAACAGGCAGAAGCCCTCGCCTATCAGTAGACTTGGAAAGGTGTAGGTAGTAGATGAGGGAAGGAGGGTAGGAAAGGGAGGGAATGAGGGGACTGGTCTACAGCTTGGATACAAAGTTAATAAACTGTATCTAATATTAAAAAAATAAAAAGTAAAAAAGTGGAACATAAAACAAAGTTCCTAAAGATGAAACACAAAATGCTGACAGTTTTTTGTTTCTTTGAAAACAGAATTTTTTTTCTGAACAATTTTCCTGTCCCAGGCTCTCTTTATGGAACAACCTGTGCTTGAACGCACAGAGATCCACCTACCTTTAACTTCCTGAGTGCTAGGAATGCAGGCGCTCACCAACAGCCCTAGGTGCTGACAGTTTATTTAGTTTTAGCATTTTATTTTTGTTGTTGTTTCATGCACTACATCTGAACTGCAGTTTCCTCTTCCTCCACTCCTCCCAGACACAATCTATCCACCACTACTCTGCCCAACTCTGCCCAGCTCACCTCTCCTTCATCCACTGCTTTTTTTCCATTTATTTTATTTTCAATGAAAAAAAAATGTGATGGCATAGCAAGTTATAATAAAACTAGGAATAATCCCTCACATCAGAGTTGGTCAAAGCAATACATGAGGAGAGAAAGTGTAGCTAAAGCAGAAAAAAGAGTCAGAGACACCCCCATTCTCACTGTTGGAAGTCCCTCAGCGAAATCAGGATAATAATCATAAGGTGTATGCCAACAACCTAGCTCACAAGACTCATAGAATGTTTATGTTTTTGTCCTTCAGTCTCTAATCCCCTATGAACTCAGTTGACTCAGTGGGCCATGTGCTTGTTGTGTCCTTAATATCTCTGGTTCCTACAATACATATTCCCTCATTTGTGGGGTTCCCCTGGATACATCATTGTGTTTGGATAAGGGTCTCTGCATCTGTTCCCATGAGATGTCTCGTGATGTCTCTCTGATGACAACTGGGCTAGGCACTCATCAATGATTATAGCATAGTATCTTTCATTGTCATTTTTTGTCTGTCATGTTTACAGATATCGTGTGTCTCTAGGTTATCTTGACTCTGGTTCATGGTCATCCAGGCAGTGTCAGGCATGGACTTCCCCTCATGGTGTGGGCCTCAATGTGTTTTCTGGAGTGTATTTCACATTATTGGGTTGGGGTTTTCCTTCTAGTATCTTCTGTAGGGCTGGATGGCTGCATATATACTGGGTATAGTAGTCTGGGTTGGCATCGGTGGTCTCTTCGTGTCTGCATGATATCCATCCAAGCCCTTCTGGCTTTCATAGTCTCTGCTGAGAATTCTAGTGTGATTCGGATAGGTCTACTCATTATTTGAATGCTATTTTGGTATTAGCAGTGTCATGCATAGAACAGTTAATTTTCATGGTGTCATCCCCATATAAAATAGAATCTCTGTAACCTGAGAAAATAAAAAATGAACACACTATAATGTGTGTTGAGTGAATTAAGACGAAGAAGGGACTAATTTGAGGTAAAAATAAACTATATATAAATGCTGCAAAAAATTAAAATACTTGTAATTCAATTATGATATTTTAGAATATAACTGCATCAAAAAATTTAATTCCTATGCCATCAATATACCCAAAAATGTAGGTAGCATTTTGCCTTTGCATGATGATGAATATTTTTCTATAACTCCTCATATGAAAAGTACTGTTGTTTAAGTGATTTCTGAATGAATTACATAACATTATTAAAAGCAGAAAATTTGGTAGTTCTATGTGAAAGATAATTATATGCATAGTTTATGTTCCCTCTAACTCTCTCTTTATAGGAAAGGATTTATGAAAATGATTTACAATCTGTGAGTCAATTAATTCAACAGTGGATGCCTAAAAATGGAAAATCGAGGAATCTATCAGTGGCTTAGTCCATGAGGCTGGTTGGCTCAACTCACCTTCATATACACAGAACTCCTCAAGAAGAAGTTTCTATAGTCAATGAAGAATTAGACTTGCTCCCAAAGCGAAAAAGAACAGGCAAAGAGTAAAACATTCCTTCTTCCATGTCCTTGTATAGGTTTCCAGTAGAAGATGAGGCAAAGATCAGTGGTTGGTTTTGCAGTATGAAGATATGGATTAAAGTTATATTTTTCAGCTTTATAGATCCAGAAGAAAAGTAGAGAAGACTATTTCAAACAAGCAAGAGTACTTTACAATTGTGTCCTTAATTTGGGTGTTTTGCTTAATTCCATATGCAGTCAAGTTAAAATCCAAGAGTCATCATCACACCTCTTTTCAGCTTGAAAGATAATCATATCTCCTCTTTACATTAACTTCCAAATGAAAAGAATAACAGGTCATAGTAATGCCTAAATATAATTTAATGACGCAGAGTACAACAGCAGACAAATTACATATTTATCTTGATAATAACTGAAGCTAACATTATATAACTGTCCTTCAAAACCGTCCAGGTTAGAAACAACAAAGTCCAGGTTAGAAACAACTCTCCACCGCCGCTGGGCCACTCCACAACACCTCCCTCATAGGGCAACCCTCATTAAGCACAAGGATTCACCTCCCACCTGCTATGTGTATATAGGGTCCCTAGGTCCAGACCAAGCATGCTCCTTATTTGATGGCTCAGTCTCTGCAAGCCCCCTGGGGGCTGGGGCAGCTGTTTCTGTTGGTCTTCTTGTGAGGTTCCTCGCACCTCCAGGGCCTTCCATCTTTTCCCCAACACTTACTCAGGATCGCTAGAGCTCTGCACCTTTCTTAGGTGCAAGTCTGAGCATCTGTCCAAGCTTATTTCTGGCTGGAGTCTCTGAGACAATGGTCAGGTTAGGGTCCAGGCAACCGGGTTTTACAGTCCCAATTCTGGGCATTCTCAATGTGGTCAAATATCGTCCAACAGAGCCTGATATTCTTCTTCTGTGAGAGGAGCCTCGAGTGTTGGTTCGATCTGCTCCCATGGTACATCTGGGTCCAGAGCGGCTGGTCCCTGTTCCTCTTCCACTGTTCTCGCCAGTTGCTCCAGGAAGAGCTGGACAGGGCAGGAGTTGCTGGATTCTGGGTAGGCCTCTGTGAAGAAGGTGAGTTCGGGTCTTGACATCAACGCTTCTGCACACTGGCCTCCTGCAGAACCCGATGTCAACAAGCTGTCGCGGGAAGCCTCCTGCTCAATGCAACACGATGCTCCAGGAGCCCTTTCCGGGCCAGGAGAGGCAGGCAGGTCCTCACCTTTAGCTGTGCTGCCTCCAGCGCGGCCTTTCTGCCTGGCCTTTCTGTTCTGGAACCATATGTGGACGGTGTCCTCAGGCAAACCTGTGCTCAGGGCCAGTTGCACCCTCGTGGCATAGTCTGGGGATGGAGAGATCTCAAAAGCTTGCACTAGCATGCTGATCTGCGCTGGACTAAGCCGCGTTCGAGGCCTTCTCCGTTCTGAGGGCGGGCCTCTTGCTTGTTGTACCCTGGCGACAAGCTTTTCAGGAGGCTGTTGGGAGGCTTCATGGCTGGAGCCTGCGGTGGTCTGCTTTGAGGTCTTCCTCGACATGCCAGTTCTGTTTCTGCGGTTTTGAAACCACACGCGGATGGAGGACTCTGGAACTCCGAATTCCCTGGCCAGTTCCTGCCTGGTCCTGAAGCTCGGGTAAGGTGTCTTGGCGAAAACTGAGAGCAAGACCTCCTTCTGCTTGGCCTGCCAAACAGTCTTTTGACGCCGGGATGTCTTTGCCGTGCTGCAGCCACCCACATCTGCCTGATCTTCCATCCTGCTGAAGACACTTTGACAGGAGTTCTTCCTCTCCAGTGTGTACTCAGAACAACACCCAGGAAAGTGCAGACTATGGCAAATGCGTAAATTAGTCCGCTGCTCACCCTTAAATACCGACCTGAAGCCCCACCCACTCCCTCGAGGCCTCCAATTACAGGCCAAACCGTGGAACGCTCTTCTGCTTCCAAACTGTGAAACCCTTCCTTCCTCTTGCGAATTTTCCCATATCCCACCCTAAAGCAGCCTTTCCAGAAACAGTTGGCCTTGTGTTCTACCCAAATTCCACTGCTTAGCTCACAGTACGCACCTGTGTTGGCCCACAAGGAGTTTGAGGGGAGAGTCTAAGGCACGGCTTCTGATGATCAGGCAAGGAGAAGAGGCATAAGCCAGGAGCAGTCTTTGCCTACTTTCACAATGTCATTCATTCAGCTCTGGCTGATGCTCAAGGAGGAACGTGGCTAGAACAGATCTTGCACTCTGCGTGTGCCGTCTGCCTTAAGTTCCTTTGAGCTCCAGTCACCCGGTGTATGATTTCAACAATCTAAATATGGTTAGGACCCTGCAAGTCTAAGCATTTGGGCAAAGAGTAGACTTATCCTGCAGAAAGACTCCTGGAATTATTTCTGAATTTCTCCTTCAGTGGCAGACTACAGAAGGTGTCAACTTCACTCTTGGACCCTCTGGTTCCACCTATTTAATCCACCATACACTTTGTGCGTGTAGAAGGCAATCTCCCACAGCCTTTCTTGAATGTCTGATGGAGGCATACAGCTGGTTTACAACCTATGACCCTACCTCAGATGAGTGTAAGCCAATGGTGACTATAATCTTTATAGACCAGTCAGCCAGAGATATTTGTAGAAAGCTCCAGAAAATAAAGGGTTTACAGGACAAGTCGTTGAAGGATTTAGTGCAGGTGGCAGAAAAGGTTTTAGACAGCTGGGATATGGAAGAAGAGAAAGAGGAAAGAAAGCAGAAAGAGCAGGAAGTGAGAGAAAGAGAATGGAAAAGAGGCAAGACAGAAAGTTGACTAAGATCCTGGCCACTGTAGTGCAGTCATAATGATAGGGAGAGAGTTCCTGGAAATCAGAGGGGCCCTCTGTCTAAGGAATAGTATGCCTATTGCAAGGAGAAAGGACACTGGATCAAGAATTGTCCCAAAAGAAAATTGAAGCCCTACACCGGGACCTGGCACACTTCTGGGCCACCAATCCCCAGGTAACTCTTTTCTGATATGTGGATCATATACTATTAGCTGCAGATTATAAAGAAACCTTACTTGAAGCCACAGATCAGCTGTTGCAAGAGCTGGGTGACCTTGGCTATAGACTGTCGGCGAAAAATGCTCATCTCTGCAGGAAACAGGTCAGTTAAGAGGTGGCTATCGGAGGCTAGAAAAGAGACTGTATTTTATATTCCCCCTTCATGGACTACTGAACAACTGAGGGAAATTTTAAGTAAAGAAGTATTTGCCAAGATGGCAGCCCCTCTGTATCCCCTTACAAAGGGCATTGATTCTTGCATCTGGGGAAAGGATGAACAAGCTGCATTTGACAATATCAAACAAGCCTTAATGTCTGCCCCAGCTTTGGTACCCAGATTGTTACCAAAACCTTCCATCTCTATGTGGCCGTGAATCAGGGAATGGCCAACAGATGCTAACACAGTAAATTGGACCCTGGAAGAGACTAGTAGCCTATCTATCCAAAAAGCTTGATTCAGCAGCGGCAGGATGGCCAACCTGCCTGTGAATAATAGCAGCAGTGGCGGCACTAGTAAACGATGCAGACAAACTGACTCTGGGACAGGACCTCACCATCTATGCTCGTCTTGCCCCTGAGAGTGTCATAAGGCAGCCAACTGATCGCTGGCTCACGAACACCTGTATGACATAATACCAGGCTTTGCTATTGAATAAAGGTAGAGTCACCCTTGCCCTGGCTATGGAGCTAAACCCTGCCACCTTATTGTAGGATCCAGAAATCCAGACCATGGAGCATGATTTGCAGGTTCTAGCAAAGGAACAGGGATGGCGAAAGGACTTGAAAGAGCAACCAATTCCTGATGCGGAGGTGACATACTATATGGACGGGAGCAGTTTTTTGTAGAACGGAAAGAGAAAGGCAGAGGCAGTGGTGGTAAATGGACATAAGGTATTCTGGGCCCAGGCGTTGCCGAGGGCACATCTGTTCAGGGAGCTGAATTGATTGTTTTAATCCAAGCATTAACTCTGGAAAAGGGTAAAAAGACAAACATCTACACTGATAGTTGGTTCACCTTACCAACAGCCCATGTACATGGGGCCATCTATCAGCAGAGAGGCCTGCTAACATCAGCCGGTAAAGAGATAAAAAATAAAAAAAAATGAGATTCTGGCTTTGGTCAATGCCCTGTTGCTGCCCGACAAGGTAAGCATTATTCATTTCCCGGGACAGCAGAAGGGGACTTCCAGGGCAGCAAAGGGGGATAACATGGCCAATCGGGAGGCTAAAGCAGCTGCTAGAGGAAACTCTGTCCTGGTGGTACTAACTGCTGAACTGCCCAGAGAAGAATGACTAAACTACTCAGAAAGTGACTTAAAGTTAATATGGCAAAAAAAGAAAAACAAAAAAAAACCAAAAGAAGATATTTGACACCGACGTGGGGGCATGGATTAACTCCAAAGGTAAGATCATTCTACCCCAGGAAGATGCTGAGAGATTAATAACTCAGATGTATAAATGGATTCACTTGAAGGCAAAGAAATTGGCTGAAGTTGTCCGCCAATCCCAGTCCCTATACTAAACCTCACCCCCTTGAGTGAGTGAGTGACTAGGGCGTGTGAACCTTGCCAGTGTGTAAACATAGGTAAGAATTTCCAGAGCCCAGGGAAGTGGCTGAGAGGAACTGTGGCAGCCTTTTTGGAGTATATGGCAAATTTTGAGTTAATGGCCTCTGAGCAGTGGAACGCTGCCTATTGGCTTTGGCTATTTTCCAAAGTCCAGTTTCTTATAAACTGACCTTGGTGGTCCTACAGCAGACTGCTCTGACCCTGAGAAACTGTGTGCAACCATAGTAACCAGACAGCAGGCTCTGTGTAACCTTGAGTGAGCTCTCCTATGTTCTGACCAAGTAAAGCTCCTACATGAGAAACTGCTTGTACTTTTCTGCCTACTTAAGTGTTAACCTGACGTCCATTAAATCAACACCTGGATAAGCATGTAGACTTGGTGTCCTTCTCTGTGTGACCCTGTCTCTCTCTTTCTCCCAGCCCTCTCTCAGGTGGTATTCAGCTGTCACTGCTGGCCAGTGACAAGGAACTAGACATGGAATGCATTGGGAAGTGGATTTCACTGAAAGTAAACCATCCAGGTACAGCAATAAATATCTCCTGGTTTTGGTAGACACTTTCTCAGGATGGGTGGAAGCTTTTCCCACAAAGAAAGAAACCTCCCTGGTCTTGGCCAAAAAGATTCTGGAAGACATTTTTCCTCGGTTTGGTATTCCAAAGGTAATTGGGTCAGACAATGGGTCAACCTTCATTGCTCAGTTAAGCCAGGAGGTGGCCAGGTTTCTGGGGCTTGACTGTAAGTTACATTGTGCTTATAGACCCCGAAGTTCAGGACATTTAGAGAGAATGAATAGAACTCTCAAAGAGATTCTCACCAAATTGAACATGGAGACTGGCGGTGACAAGGCGGTGCTCCTTCCCTTGGCCCTCTTTAGGGTCAGAAATACTCTCTCCGTATAGGTTTAACACCCTTCGAACTACTATATGGGTTTCTGTTCCCTGACTCTTCTTGGGTACCCCCTTGATAAAACTAGTGGTAAATCTGCTTGTACAGGCTGAAAGAATTGCAGCTTATTCAGAAAGAAATTTGGAGCAAGGTTGGCAGTGCATATGTGCCTGGGTCCTTTTAGGTGCCCCATCAGTTCCACGTTGAAGATCTGGTATATGTGCAGTGACATGGCAGCCAGAATCTGGAACCTCAGTTGAAGGGTCCTTATTACATCTTCCTCACCACGCCAACTGCCTTCAAAATAGAGGGCATCATAGCTTGAATCCACGTGTCACATGTTAAGCCGGCTTTTCATCAACCTGCAACACCTGGAAACTCCAAGCCTCCAGCTACCGGCTGAAACTGAAACTCATCAGGGACAATAAACTCTCAGACAAGAACTCCCCTTTTTCTGGGAAAGTATAAGTGCAGTTCAGGTCCTGATGCTCCAGAAAGAGTATCAACCTCTCCATGAGGTTGATCCACAATTTTAGGGTTAAAATTGAGGCAAAAAAAGGGGGGGTGAGAGACCACCTGGGAATGAGAAAAACAACAGTGATTATTTGAATTGAAGTCAGGTGTAGATAACTCTTGAAGGAAAGGGTCAACTGTTCTGAGAACAACTATCTACAACCACCTGTAAACTATCTACAACCAGCTGTATACTACCTAAAACCAGGTGTAAACTATCTTCATGCTATTCTTGCTGAACAATCAATGTATAGAGCAAAAGTGGTTTCAATTTCAGGTATAAAACCCTGTCCTTTGCATATTTAGGGCTGTCTCCTGTCTTTGTAGGGGGACCCTATAGAAATTGGAATAAAATTCTTGCTTTTGCCTCAAGTTGTGGTCTATGAGTGTTCCTGGGAAGTGCACAATCCTGAGCTCCTGAGCAGTGAGACTCCAGGTCTAACAACATGAAACTAAAACGCTTTTGCCATCCATACTTTAGGTGGTGAAGCAGCTTATAAAATGGGAAACCACTGTTCCAGCTATGCAACAGACAGGTTTATATCTAGACCATTCAAAGAAGTCATAAAATGTAAACATGAAGAAACAAAAAAACAAACAATCTAGAAAAGATCATCCTGAGTGAGGTATCTCAGAAGCAGAAAGACATACACGGTATATACTCGATTTTAAGTGGAGGCTAGACCTATAATATAGGATAAACATACTAAAATCTATAAGAAGATAAACAAAAAGATAAACAAGAAAGAGGACCTGGGTTAAGATGATCAATCCTCACGTAGAAAGACAAATGGGATGGACATAGGAGAAAACAAGAAACAGGACCCTAGCCTACCACAGAGGACCTGGGAAAGACTCTACCTAGTAGTATATCAAAGCAGGTGCTGAGACTCATAACCAAACCTTGGGCAGAGCACAGGGAATCATATAAAAAAAGGGGGAGTTAGTGTGACCTGGAGAGGGCAGGAACTCCACAAGGACCAAATATATCAGGGCACAGGGGTCTTTTATGAGACTGTATCTCCAACCAAGGACAATGTACGCATAGAACCTAGCACCCCTGCTCAAATATAGTCCATGTTAGCTCTGTCTCCAAGTGGGTACCATACTAAGTGGAACAGGGACTATTACAGACATGAACTCAATGGCTGGCTCTTTGACTTCCCCCCTCACAAGGCAGGATCAGATTTGCTAGGCCACAGAGGAGGACATTGCAGCAAACCTGATGATGCCTGATAATCTAGGGTCAGTTGGAACAGGCAGAAGCCCTCGCCTATCAGTAGACTTGGAAAGGTGTAGGTAGTAGATGAGGGAAGGAGGGTAGGAAAGGGAGGGAATGAGGGGTCTGGTCTACAGCTTGGATACAAAGTTAATAAACTGTATCTAATATTAAAAAAAAAATAAAAAGTAAAAAAGTGGAACATAAAACAAAGTTCCTAAAGATGAAACACAAAATGCTGACAGTTTTTTGTTTCTTTGAAAACAGAATTTTTTTTCTGAACAATTTTCCTGTCCCAGGCTCTCTTTATAGAACAACCTGTGCTTGAACACACAGAGATCCACCTACCTTTAACTTCCTGAGTGCTAGGAATGCAGGCGCTCACCAACAGCCCTAGCTGCTGACAGTTTATTTAGTTTTAGCATTTTATTTTTGTTGTTGTTTCATGCACTACATCTGAACTGCAGTTTCCTCTTCCTCCACTCCTCCCAGACACAATCTATCCACCACTACTCTGCCCAACTCTGCCCAGCTCACCTCTCCTTCATCCACTGCTTTTTTTCCATTTATTTTATTTTCAATGAAAAAATAATGTGATGGCATAGCAAGTTATAATAAAACTAGGAACAATCCCTCACATCAGAGTTGGTCAAAGCAATACATGAGGAGAGAAAGTGTAGCTAAAGCAGGAAAAAGAGTCAGAGACACCCCCATTCTCACTGTTGGAAGTCCCTCAGCGAAATCAGGATAATAATCATAAGGTGTATGCCAACAACCTAGCTCACAAGATTCATAGAATGTTTATGTTTTTGTCCTTCAGTCTCTGATCCCCTATGAACTCAGTTGACTCAGTGGGCCATGTGCTTGTTGTGTCCTTAATATCTCTGGTTCCTACAATACATATTCCCTCATTTGTGGGGTTCCCCTGGATACATCATTGTGTTTGGATAAGGGTCTCTGCATCTGTTCCCATGAGATGCCTCGTAATGTCTCTCTGATGACAACTGGGCTAGGCACTCATCAATGATTATAGCATAGTATCTTTCATTGTCATTTTTTGTCTGTCATGTTTACAGATATCGTGTGTCTCTAGGTTATCTTGACTCTGGTTCATGGTCATCCAGGCAGTGTCAGGCATGGACTTCCCCTCATGGTGTGGGCCTCAATGTGTTTTCTGGAGTGTATTTCACATTATTGGGTTGGGGTTTTCCTTCTAGTATCTTCTGTAGGGCTGGATGGCTGCATATATACTGGGTATAGTAGTCTGGGTTGGCATCGGTGGTCTCTTCGTGTCTGCATGATATCCATCCAAGCCCTTCTGGCTTTCATAGTCTCTGCTGAGAATTCTAGTGTGATTCGGATAGGTCTACTCATTATTTGAATGCTATTTTGGTATTAGCAGTGTCATGCATAGAACAGTTAATTTTCATGGTGTCATCCCCATATAAAATAGAATCTCTGTAACCTGAGAAAATAAAAAATGAACACACTATAATGTGTGTTGAGTGAATTAAGACGAAGAAGGGACTAATTTGAGGTAAAAATAAACTATATATAAATGCTGCAAAAAATTTAAATACTTGTAATTCAATTATGATATTTTAGAATATAACTGCATCAAAAAATTTAATTCCTATGCCATCAATATACCCAAAAATGTATGTAGCATTTTGCCTTTGCATGATGATGAATATTTTTCTATAACTCCTCATATGAAAAGTACTGTTGTTTAAGTGATTTCTGAATGAATTACATAACATTATTAAAAGCAGAAAAATTGGTAGTTCTATGTGAAAAATAATTATATGCATAGTTTATGTTTCCCTCTAACTCTCTCTTTATAGGAAAGGATTTATGAAAATGATTTACAATCTGTGAGTCAATTAATTCAACAGTGGATGCCTAAAAATGGAAAATCGAGGAATCTATCAGTGGCTTAGTCCATGAGGCCGGTTGGCTCAACTCACCTTCATATACACAGAACTCCTCAAGAAGAAGGTTCTATAGTCAATGAAGAAATAGACTTGCTCCCAAAGTGAAAAAGAACAGGCAAAGAGTAAAACATTCCTTCTTCCATGTCCTTGTATAGGTTTCCAGTAGAAGATGAGGCAAAGATCAGTGGTTGGTTTTGCAGTATGAAGATATGGATTAAAGTTATATTTTTCAGCTTTATAGATCCAGAAGAGAAGTAGAGAAGACTATTTCAAACAAGCAAGAGTACTTTACAATTGTGTCCTTAATTTTTTTGTTTTGCTTAATTCCATCTGCAGTCAAGTTAAAAACCAAGAGTCATGATCACATCTCTTTTCAGCTTGAAAGATAATCATATCTCCTCTTCACATTAACTTCCAAATGAAAAGAATAACAGGTCATAGTAATGCCTAAAAATAATTTAATGACGCAGAGTACAACAGCAGACAAATTACATATTTATCTTGATAATAACTGAAGCTAACATTATATAACTGTCCTTCAAAACCGTCCAGGTTAAAAACAACAAAGTCCAGGTTAGAAACAACTCTCCACCGCCGCTGGGCCACTCCACAACACCTCCCTCATAGGGAAACCCACATTAAGCACAAGGATTCACCTCCCACCTGCTATGTGTATATAGGGTCCCTAGGTCCAGACCAAGCATGCTCCTTATTTGATGGCTCAGTCTCTGCAAGCCCCCTGGGGGCTGGGGCAGCTGTTTCTTTTGGTCTTCTTGTGAGGTTCATCGCACCTCCAGGACCTTCCATCTTTTCCCCAACACTTACTCAGGATCGCTAGAGCTCTGCACCTTTCTTAGGTGCAAGTCTGAGCATCTGTCCAAGCTTATTTCTGGCTGGAGTCTCTGAGACAATGGTCAGGTTAGGGTCCAGGCAACCGGGTTTTACAGTCCCAATTCTGGGCGTTCTCAATGTGGTCAAATATCGTCCAACAGAGCCTGATATTCTTCTTCTGTGAGAGGAGCCTCGAGTGTTGGTTCGATCTGCTCCCATGGTACATCTGGGTCCAGAGCGGCTGGTCCCTGTTCCTCTTCCACTGTTCTCACCAGTTGCTCCAGGAAGAGCTGGACAGGGCAGGAGTTGCTGGATTCTGGGTAGGCCTCTGTGAAGAAGGTGAGTTCGGGTCTTGACATCAACGCTTCTGCACACTGGCCTCCTGCAGAACCCGATGTCAACAAGCTGTCGCGGGAAGCCTCCTGCTCAATGCAACAAGATGCTCCAGGAGCCCTTTCCGGGCCAGGAGAGGCAGGCAGGTCCTCACCTTTAGCTGTGCTGCCTCCAGCGCGGCCTTTCTGCCTGGCCTTTCTGTTCTGGAACCATATGTGGACGGTGTCCTCAGGCAAACCTGTGCTCAGGGCCAGTTGCACCCTCGTGGCATAGTCTGGGGATGGAGAGATCTCAAAAGCTTGCACTAGCATGCTGATCTGCGCTGGACTAAGCCGCGTTCGAGGTCTTCTCTGTTCTGAGGGCGGGCCTCTTGCTTGTTGTACCCTGGCGACAAGCTTTGCAGGAGGCTGTTGGGAGGCTTCATGGCTGGAGCCTGCGGTGGTCTGCTTTGAGGTCTTCCTCGACATGCCAGTTCTATTTCTGCGGTTTTGAAACCACACGCGGATGGAGGACTCTGGAACTCCGAATTCCCTGGCCAGTTCCTGCCTGGTCCTGAAGCTCGGGTAAGGTGTCTTGGCGAAAACTGAGAGCAAGACCTCCTTCTGCTTGGCCTGCCAAACAGTCTTTTGACGCCGGGATGTCTTTGCCGTGCTGCAGCCACCCACATCTGCCTGATCTTCCATCCTGCTGAAGACACTTTGACAGGAGTTCTTCCTCTCCTGTGTGTACTCAGAACAACACCCAGGAAAGTGCAGACTATGGCAAATGCGTAAATTAGTCCGCTGCTCACCCTTAAATACCGACCTGAAGCCCCACCCACTCCCTCGAGGCCTCCAATTACAGGCCAAACCGTGGAACGCTCTTCTGCTTCCAAACTGTGAAACCCTTCCTTCCTCTTGCGAATTTTCCCATATCCCACCCTAAAGCAGCCTTTCCAGAAACAGTTGGCCTTGTGTTCTACCCAAATTCCACTGCTTAGCTCACAGTACGCACCTGTGTTGGCCCACAAGGAGTTTGAGGGGAGAGTCTAAGGCACGGCTTCTGATGATCAGGCAAGGAGAAGAGGCATAAGCCAGGAGCAGTCTTTGCCTACTTTAACAAGGTCATTCATTCAGCTCTGGCTGATGCTCAAGGAGGAACGTGGCTAGAACAGATCTTGCACTCTGCGTGTGCCGTCTGCCTTAAGTTCCTTTGAGCTCCAGTCACCCGGTGTATGATTTCAACAATCTAAATATGGTTAGGACCCTGCAAGTCTAAGCATTTGGGCAAAGAGTAGACTTATCCTGCAGAAAGACTCCTGGAATTATTTCTGAATTTCTCCTTCAGTGGCAGACTACAGAAGGTGTCAACTTCACTCGTGGACCCTCTGGTTCCACCTATTTAATCCACCATACACTTTGTGCGTGTAGAAGGCAATCTCCCACAGCCTTTCTTGAATGTCTGTTGGAGGCATACAGCTGGTTTACAACCTATGACCCTACCTCAGATGAGTGTAAGCCAATGGTGACTATAATCTTTATAGACCAGTCAGCCAGAGATATTTGTAGAAAGCTCCAGAAAATAAAGGGTTTACAGGACAAGTCGTTGAAGGATTTAGTGCAGGTGGCAGAAAAGGTTTTAGACAGCTGGGATATGGAAGAAGAGAAAGAGGAAAGAAAGCAGAAAGAGCAGGAAGTGAGAGAAAGAGAATGGAAAAGAGGCAAGACAGAAAGTTGACTAAGATCCTGGCCACTGTAGTGCAGTCATAATGATAGGGAGAGAGTTCCTGGAAATCAGAGGGGCCCTCTGTCTAAGGAATAGTATGCCTATTGCAAGGAGAAAGGACACTGGATCAAGAATTGTCCCAAAAGAAAATTGAAGCCCTACACCGGGACCTGGCACACTTCTGGGCCACCAATCCCCAGGTAACTCTTTTCTGATATGTGGATTATATACTATTAGCTGCAGATTATAAAGAAACCTTACTTGAAGCCACAGATCAGCTGTTGCAAGAGCTGGGTGACCTTGGCTATAGACTGTCGGCGAAAAATGCTCATCTCTGCAGGAAACAGGTCAGTTAAGAGGTGGCTATCGGAGGCTAGAAAAGAGACTGTATTTTATATTCCCCCTTCATGGACTACTGAACAACTGAGGGAAATTTTAAGTAAAGAAGTATTTGCCAAGATGGCAGCCCCTCTGTATCCCCTTACAAAGGGCATTGATTCTTGCATCTGGGGAAAGGATGAACAAGCTGCATTTGATAATATCAAACAAGCCTTAATGTCTGCCCCAGCTTTGGTACTCAGATTGCCAGGGACCTTCCAGGGGGCATTATTTCCGAGGAAATCATATCCCCCACCCTGTAGCTTATGCTACTATGGCTACACTGGCGTGGGTGTGGCAGTTCCTCTGGTTCCACCTATTTAATCCACCATACACTTTGTCCTACTGGAGAAATTTTACAGATTCCTAGAAACTGTATGAACCTTCAGAAGCACACATTGTGGATCCCAAGACTTTTGGGAGAGGATACTGAAGTCTTTTCCTTCATTTCAAGGAACAACATTTGTTGCTGCCATTAATTTTGATCTTTGATCATTAGGCACTGTTTTCCAGAACACACAATTTCCGGTACTGCCAAATGTGCCTGTCGTTCTTCAGGGTGTGGCTTTGCCCTAGATGGAGGAGAACAGTATCAGCTGAGAAATTCTAGCCCTGCCTTATTTTTGCATCTCATGTTTTACATGTGCCATAATTTTAACTTTTTCCTTGCAGTCCCCATCAACAGTACCTGGGTGTACAATAGATACTGTAGAAGTTATTCTGCTTCTTCCAGAGATCCGCTTTACCATCCCTGAATACACAGGTCCGTAAACAGCTGTATTTCCTTTGTAACATAGAAGCCTTGTGGATAGGGTTAGAGGTTTATCTGCAACCAGATGCAAAGCTGTGCTGCTGCATGCAGTGGTGTGTATCAAGTCTAAAATCCTCAGTTGATATTTTCCTACCTGCCTAGTACCTCATGGCTGCCTGATGGGAGACAGCTCGTATTGTTGCATGAGGGGCCTAAGCCTGACAGGCCCCTCTGTTGGTTTCCTGATGGCAAGAGGTTAGCCTGTATGTCCCTCTTGGGCAGTGATCCCTAGTACAGTGCTTTCCTTTGCCACAGCTGCCATGAAACCCCGGGAACCTTTGCATTCCCTTGGAGCCAGAATCTGCTTGTTCCCTTCTGTGAGTAAAGGGACCACTTGCCTCTGTGTTAACACACCTCCTATTTTGGGTTCTAGAGATTTTAACCTCACAGTTTTTTTTGGTAAATGCCCGGATTCACCCAAAATAGCACACCAGGTGTTTTGAGAACTGGGAACTCTAGCTGTAGCTTGTCCTGTGAGGTCGGCATGATGCTCCTGAGAGCCAATAGCAGTTGTCTCTCTTAATCATTCATCTCTTGGGGCCGCTCCTCCTTTTCATGCTCTAAATGCTCTCCTACATGTGGTATTTGCAGTATCATGTGCCAATAATTGCATCAGTGTTTATCTGGTGTCAGTCTGTTACTGCCCTCTTTAGAGCTGAACCCAATCTCTGTATGAAGTTGGTGAACAGTCTTCTCCAGGGCCTTGAATTACCTTACTGAATGAGGCAGTTGTTTTGCACAGGCTCCTAAACAGATCCCTGCACCCTTAACACTGCAACATGACATTATTCAGTGACTTCATCATCAGAACAAATGAGGGACCACCTGGGAATGAAAAAAAAAAACAACTGTGATTATTTGAATTGAAACCAGGTGCTGATAGCTCTTGAAGGGCAGGGTGAACTGTTCTGAGAAGTATAGAGCAAAAGTGTAAAGTATAGAGCAAAAGTGATCTGATTTTCAGGCATAAAAACCCTGTGCTTTGCATGTTCAGGGTCATGTCCTGTCTTTGGAGGTGCGACCTATCTCGACAGCAATAAAACCTTTTGCTATTGCATTGAGATGTGGTCTGTGAGTGTTCCTGTGAAGGGCGCAATCCTGAGCTCCTGAGCAGTGAGACTCCAGGTATTACATTTTGGTGCGTTGCCAGGAAAACAGCGTGCCCTTCCTTAACCCTCAACAGACTGGGCTCAGAGGTCGAGCTCGGAACAGGTTAGTCTGATTTCTGGTATAGCACTGTTTCTCTTTAGTCACCTATCTGGACCTTTTTGGTCGTCTGCTCAGTCACTGCGATAGACATATTTGTCAGAATATCGATTGACTGGGAACTGGAGGACATTCCGGATTCCATTTGGGGAGGCTAGGTCCTGCATGGTCTTCCTCCCATCTGTTTCTCTTCAGAGACAGCTGCCATGAGGCAGCCTCTCAATCAGAATTCTGTGGTACCACCCAAAAGGGTGTCCTTGTCAAATTGCCTGTCTTGTTCTTTTTGTCTCTATCATTGTTGCTTCTTTTACTTTCTTGATGGATGACTTTATTATAGGACAGGCTGTGACTATCATGTCTTGGAGGTGAGATACAAGGCACATATTTCTTTGAATATGTCCTATTCTCACACCAGCCCATTTGGGATGATTGCCAGCTACTCTTGCAGGCCCTTTTGACTAGTGAGGAAGGAGACGGGTCCTCCTTTAGACAAGAAAGACTGTGCCAGGAATGGACAGGAGGCCTTCCATCCTCCCTAATGAGATTGATGATGGCTTTCCCCTCACCCACCCCAACTGGGATTACAACGTATCCAGATGTAGGGAATGCCTGCAGGTCTACCGCCAGACTCTAATATCATGTGTCCATGGGGCCGCTCAAAAGCCCACCAATTTGATGAAGGTAAGAGAGATGGTTCAGGAGCCAGATGAATCTCCCACAGCCTTTCTTCAATGGCTGATGGAGGCATATAGCTGGTTTACACCTTATGACCCTACCTCAGATGAGTATAAGGCAATGGTGACTATAATCTTTATAGACCAGTCAGCCAGAGATATTTGTAGAAAACTCCAGAAAATAGAGGGTTTACAGGAAAAGTCATTAAAGGATTTAGTGCAGGTAGCAGAAAAGGTTTTTTACAGCCGGGAGATGAAAGAAGAGAAAGAGGAAAGAAAGCAAAATGAGCAGGAAGTGAGAGAAAGAGAAAGGATAAGAGGCAAGACAGAAAGTTGACTAAGATCCTGGCCACCACATTGCAGTCATAATGATAGGGAGAGAGTTCCTGGAAATCGGAGGGGCCCTCTGTCTAAGGATCAGTGTGCCTATTGCAAGGAGAAAGGACATTGGATCCAGGATTGTCCCAAAAGGAAGATGAAGCCCTACACTTAAACCTGGCGCACCTCCAGGCTACCAATCCCCAGGTAACTCATCTCCAATATGTGGATGATATACTATTAGCAGCAGATTGTAAAGAAAGTTGTTTTGACGCCACCGACCAGCTGTTGCAAGAGATGGGTGAGCTCAGCTACAGCGAAAAACTCCCATCCTGCAGGTCAGTTACCTGGGATATATATTAAAAGCGGGAAAGAGATGGCCTTCGGAGGCTAGAAAAGAGACTGTATTTCACATTCCCCCTCCAGGGACTACTGAACAACTGAGGGAAATTTTCGGTACAGCAGGGTTTTGCTGGCTGTGGATTCCGGGATTTGCCAAGATGGTAGCCCTTCTGCATGCCCTTACAAAGGGCAATGACTCTTTCATCTGGGGAAAGGATGAACAAGCTGCATTTGATAATATCAAACAAGCCTTAATATTGGCTCCTGCATTGGGACTCCCTGATGTAACCAAACCCTTCCATCTCTATGTGGCTGAGAATCAGGGAATGGTCAATGGGGTGCTAACACAGAAAATTGGACCCTGGAAGAGACCGGTAGCCTATCTATCCAAAACACTTGATTCACTAGTGGCAAGATGGCCAACCTGCCTGGAAATAATAGAAGCAGTGGCGGCACTAGTATAACATGCAGACAAACTGACTCTGGGACAGGACCTCACCATCTGTGCTCCTCATGCCCTTGAGAGTGTCATAAGGCAGCCACCTGATTGCTGGCTCATGAATGCCCGCATGACACATTACCAAGCCTTGCTTTTGAATGATGATAGAGTCACCTTTGCCCCGGCTACAGGGCTAAACCCTGCCACCTTATTGCCAGATCCACAAATCCAGGTTCTAGCAGAGGAACAGGGATGGCGAAAGGACATGAAAGATCAGCCTCTGCCCTACTGTGAGATGACATACTATATGGATGGGAGCAGTTTTGGGAGAATGGGAAAAGAAAGGCAATGGCAGCAGTAATAGATGGACATAAGTTAATATGGGTCCAGGCGTTCCTGAAGGGCACTTCTGCTCAGCGAGCTGAATTGGTTGCTTTAACACAGGCATTAACTCTGGGAAAGGGTAAAAAGAAACATCTACTCTGATAGTCAGTACACCTTCGCAACAGCCCATGTGCAAGGGACCATCTATCATCAGAGAGGCCTGCTAACATCAGCTGGTAAAGAGATAAAATATAAAAACGAGATTCTGGATTTGCTCAATGCCTTGTTGCTGCCTGCCAAGCGAAGCTTTATTCATTTCCCTGGACATCAGAAGGGAACTTCCAGGGCAGCAAAGGGGAATAACATGGCTGATCAAGAGGCTAAAACAGCTGCTAGAGGAAACTCTGTCCTGGTGGTACTAACTGCTGAACTGCCCAGAGAAGAATGACTAAACTACTCAGAAAGTGACTTAAAGTTAATATGGCAACAACAGGAGATATTTGACACTGACTTGGGGGCATGGATTAACTCCAAAGGTAAGATTATTCTACCCCAGGAAGACACTGAGAGATTAATAACTCAGATGTATAAATGGACTCACTTGAGGGCAAAGAAATTGGCTGAAGTTGCCCACAAATCCCAGTACCAAATACTAAAACTCACCATCCTGAATGAGAGAGTGACTAGGGCATGTGAACCTTGCCAGAGGGTAAACATAGGTAAGAATTTCCAGAGCCCAGGGAAGCAGCTGAGAGGAACTAGACCCAGAATGCATTGGGAAGTGGATTTCAGTGAAATTAAACCAGCCAGGAACGACAATAAATATCTCCTGGTTTTTGTGGACACTTTCTCAAGATGGGAAGAAGCTTTTTCCACAAAGAAAGAAACAACCCTGGTCATGGCCAAAAAGATTCTGGAAGACATTTTTTCCACAGTAAGGTATTCCAAAAGTAATTGTGTCAGACAATGGGCCAGCCTTCGTTGCTCAGGTAAGCCAGGAGGTGGCCAGGTTTCTGGGGCTTGACTCTAAGTTACATTGTGCTTATTGACCCCAAAGTTCAGGACAGGTAGAGAGAATGAATAGACTGTTAAAAGAGAATCTCACCAAATTGACAGTGATGACTGGCAGTGACTGGGTGGTGCTCCTTCCCTTTGCCCTCTTTAGAGTCAGAAATACTCCCTCTGTACAAGGCCTGACTCCATTCAAACTATGATATGGGTTTCCTGCTCCCCTGACTCTTCTTGGGGACCCCCTTGACATCAGTAGTGGTTACTCTGACTTATTGTCCATGCTAAAAGGACTGCAAATTATTCAGAAAGAGATTTGAAGCAAGGATGGCAGTGCATATGCACCTGAGTCCTTGGAGGTGCCCCATCAATCCCAGGTTGGAGATCTGGTATATGTGTCATGACACTGCAGCCAAAATCTGGAACCTGGGTGGAAGGGTCCTTATTACCTCCTGCTCAACACCCCAACTGATGTCAAAGTAGAGGGCATCACAGCTCAGGTCCACCTGTGACATGTAAAGCCTGCTCTTCATCAACCTGCAACACCTGGAAAGTCCAAGCCTCCAACAACCTGCTAAAACTGAAACTCATCAAGGACAATAAACTCTCCGACCAGAACTCGCCTTTGTCAGGGAACTTATAAGTGCAGTTCAGTTCCTGATGCTCCAGAGACAGTATCAACCTCTCCCTGACGTTGATCCACAATTTTAGGGTTACAATTGAGGAAAAAAGGGGGGGTGAGGGACAACCTCAGCATGAGAAAAACAACTGTGATTATTTGAATTGAAAAGTCATGTGTAGATAACTCTTGAAGGGAAGGGTCAACTGTTCTGAGAAAAACTATCTACAACCAGCTGTACACGATCTACAACCAGCTGTACACTATCTACAATCAGCTGTACACTATCATACTATTCTTGCTGACCAATCAATGGATACAGCAAAAGTGGTTTGAATTTCAGGTATAAAAACCCTGTGCTTTGCATGTTCAGGGTCATCTCCTGTCTTTGGAGGGGCGACCCTATCACAATTGGAATAAAACTCTTGATTTTGCATTGAGTTGTGGTCTCTGAGTGTTCCTGGGAAGTGCACAATCCTGAGCTCCTGAGCAGTGAGACTCCAGGTCTAACAACAGGAGACTAAAATGCTTTTGCTATCCATTCTTTAGGTGGTGAAGCAGCTTATAAAATGGGAAACCTATTTACCAGCTGTGCAACAGACAGGTTGTTATCTAGTCCATTCAAAGAAATCATGAGATATAAACATAAAGAAACAAGAAAAAATCTAGAAAAGATCATCCTGAGTAAGGTATCCCAGAAGCAGAAAGACATACATGGTATACACTCACTTTTAAGTGGATGCTAGACCTATAACATAGGAAAAACATACTAAAATCTGTACACCTAAAGATGACAAACAAGAAAGAGGACCTGGGTTAAGATGATCAATCCTCACTTAAAAAAACAAATGGGATGGACATAGGAGAAAACAAGAAACAGGACAGAAGCCTACCACAGAGGCCCTGTGAAAGACTCTACCTAGCAGTGTATCAAAGCAGATGCTGAGACTCATAACCAAACCTTGGGCAGAGCACAGAGAATCATATGAAAGAAGGGGTTGTTTGTGTGACCTGGAAAGGAAAGGAACTCCACAAGAACCAAATATATCAGGGCATAGGGGTCTTCTATGAGACTGTATCTCTACCCAAGGACCATGTATGCATGTAACCTAGCACCCCTGCTCAAATATATCCATGTCAGCTCTGTATCTAAGTGGGTACCATACTAAGTGTAACAGGGACTATTTTGGACATGAACTCAATGGCTGGCTCTTTGACCTCCCCCCTCCCAAGGGAGGATGAGACTTGCTAGGCCACAGAGGAGGACATTACAGCCAGTCCTGATGATACCTGATAAGCTATGGTCAGTTGGAACAGGAGGAGGCCCTTCCCTATCAGTGGACTTGGAAAGGGGTAGGGAGGAGATGAGAGGGTGGGTGGGAAAGGGACGAAATGAGGGACTGGGCTACAGCTAGGATACAAAGTTAAGAAACTGTATCTCATATTAAAAAATAAAAAATTAAAAAAGTAGGACATAAAACAAAGTTCCTAAAGATGAAACACAAAATGCTGACAGTTTTTTGTTTGTTTGAAGACAGGATTTTTCTGAATAATTTTGGCTGTCCTGGACTCTGTTTGTAGAACAGCCTGTGCTCTCTGTGCTCACAGAGACCCACCTACCTTTAACTTCCTGAGTGCTAGCACTGCAGGTACTCACCAACAGCCCTAGCTGCTGATAGTTTATTTTGTTTTAGCATTTTATTTTTTGTTCTTGCTTCATGCACTACATCCCAACTGCAGTTTCCTGTTCCTCCATTCCTCCTACCCACAATCTATCCACCTCTACTCTGCCCAACTCACCTCTCCTTCAGATCCACTGCTTCTTTATTTTCAATGAAAAAAATTCTGATGGCATAACAAGTTACAATAAGACTAGGAACAATCCCTCACATCAGAGTTGGTCAAAGCAATACATGAGGAAAGTGTAGCTAGAGCAGGAAAAAGAGTCAGAGTCACCCACGGACACACACACACACTCACTGTTGGAAGTCCCTCAGCAACATCTAAGATGTATGCAGACAACCTAGCTCACAAGACTCATAGAATGTTTGCCTTTTTCTTTCAGTCTCTGTGATCCCCTATGAGCCCAGTTGACTTAGTGAGCCATGTTCTTGTTCTGTCCTTGATATCTCTGATTCCTACAATACATATTCCATCATTTGTGGCGTTCCCCTAGATACATAATTGTGTTTGGCTGTGGTTCTCTGCATCTGCTCCCATCAGATGCCGGGTGATGTCTCTCTGATGACAACTGGGCTAGGCACTCATATATGATTATAGCGGAGTATCTTTCATTGACATTTTTTTGCCTGTCATGTTTACAGATATCGTGTGTCTCTAGGTTATCTTGACTCTGGTTCATGGTCATCCAGGCAGTGTCAGGCATGGACTTCCCCTCATGGTGTGGGCCACAATGTGTTTTCTGGAGTGTATTTAATATTAATGGGTTGGGGTTTTCCTTCTAGTATCTTCTGTAGGGCTGGATGGCTGCATATATACTGGGTATAGTAGTCTGGGTTGGCATCAGTGGTCTCTTAGTGTCTGCATGATATCCATCCAAGCCCTTCTGGCTTTCATAATCTCTGCTGAGAATTCTAGTGTGATTCTGATAGGTCTACTTATTATTTGAATGATGTTTTGGTATTAGCAGTGTCGTGCATAGAACAGTTAATTTTCATGATGTCATCCCCATATAAAATAGAATCTCTGTAACCTATGAAAATGAAAAATGAACACACTTTAATGTGTGTTGATGGAATTAAGACAAAGAAGGGATTAATTTGAGGTAAAAATAAACTATATATAAATGCTGCAAAAAATTAAAATACTTGTAATTCAATTACGATATTTTAGAATATAACTGCATCAAAAAAAATTAATTCCTAGTCCATCAATATACCCAAAAAGTTATGTAGCATTTTGATTTTGCATGGTGATGAATATTTTTTCTATAACTCCTCATATGAAAATTACTGTTGTTTAAGTGATTCCTGAATGAATTACATAACGGTTTTGAAGGACAGTTATATAATGTTAGCTTCAGTTATTATCAAGATAAATATGTAATTTGTCTGCTGTTGTACTCTGTGTCATTAAATTATTTTTAGGCATTACTATGACCTGTTATTCTTTTCATTTGGAAGTTAATTAAATAAGCAATATTTGTGGTTCAGTCTTTGAATGTTGAGAAAATAATAAGAGTTAATAAAAGTCCTGTTTAGAACAGTCTAAAATGCGGGACCAATTAAGATTTGTAGCTTTCTTCAAAGCTCTCTTGGGAACAGGCCATGATGAGAAACAGCAATTGAAGCAGTTGAGGCAGAAACAAGCAGTATTCTGGAACATGCAAGATACTGAAACAGATGTGTCAATGTCTCAGCATGCTGGAAGGAGGATTCTGTCAGGTTTGGTCCAGCATCTCCAGTATTCACTGTTTTTGTTCTGAAAACATATAATTTCTCACAAGCATTACACAGTAATAAAATTATAAATGTATGAGATGTTCAGAATAAAATTAAACTGTGAACCAATTTCATCAATGTCAATTAAAAGAATGGCATAATAAATTTTGAGGATATTATAGCCAAGGATTTATTGGCCATGTACTGCTGAAGTTCTGGTTAAAGACTTTTTTTTTTTTATGTCTCAGTCAGTTTTCGAGTTGTTCCCATGTGAAGGGATTATCAAATTATATTACCTGTTCTGTTTGGTCTTCTTGATTTCTCTCTTCTTGTGTGTGGCCAAGGTCTTCAGGTGGTCTTCCTCTGTGATATCTCATTTTTATTAGTTTTGAAGGAACCTATAATTTCTCTTCTCCTGTATGAACATATGCAAAACCTCTTCCCCAGTGTAACACATTCCCTACTGTCCATTGTGAAGTTAGGGTATCTTTGAAATATATAGACTGAAATAATTCAGCAGTTTTTTCTATAACCCAGTATCTCCTTGCAGCTGTTGATTTCTGTTCATTAACATTTAAGAAATTTAAGGTCAATAAATCATTATGTAATCTATCTCTGGGGGGTCTTAATACCCCTCTCTGTTTGTTAAGCATGTCCCTTAAAGTATGATTCAATTTTTCAATGACTGCTTGACTGGCAGAATTGTGAGGTATACCTGTTACATATTTTATCTTAAAATATGTAAAAAAAAAAAAAACCTTTTCATTTTATTGGAGACATATACTGTAGCATTATCAGTCTTGAATAGTGTAGGAATAACCATAACTTCCATCACTTCTAATAAATGCATAACTGAATCAGCTTTCTCAGAACTTATGGCTTTTGCTCATTGGAACCCTGAACATGTGTCTATAGTATGGTGCACATATTTCAGTTTACCAAACTCTATAACATAATACACATGATTTGCCAAATTTCATTTCTTTAGTTACCAATAGGGTTACTTCCTGCAGTTAGTGGAGTTTAGTTATATAATGAACAAGTGTGACACTTTCACACAATTTCTTTGGCCTGTTGCCAAGTGATAGAAAACTCTCTTTTGAAACCTTTGCTGTTAACATGGTGTTTTAATGAAATTCTGAGGCCTCTAACACACTTCCTATCAATAGTTGAACAATTTCATCATTGCCTTGTGCTAGAGGGCCTGGTGGACCCATATCAAATCTGATCTATGTTATATACAATGGATTATTTCTATTTCTGATTACTCTTTGTAATTGAAGAAACAGTGAAGTTAAGTCCAAATTATCCTGAATTAGATCTGAAGTTTCTATACATAGAACAACTCTTTCTGGATATTGAGAGTCAGTGACTATATTAAGAGATTCTTGAAAATTTGATAACACCAAGAGAATTGCATATAATTCTGATTTTTGAACTGAATCATAAGGACCCCACCACCACTTTACTCAAATTTTCTGACTTACAACCTGCCCTTTTTGGTTTATTGGCATCTGTAGAAAATGTGGGAGCTCCAGAAATTGGAGTTCCTTTTATTATACGAGGGAGAATCCAATTGTTTCTTTTTATAAACTGAAGTGACTTGATTTTTGGGTATCTGTTGATGATTTCTCCCAAAAACTCACAAAAAGCTCTTTGCCAATATCCGTTCTCTGCCCATAACGATACAATCTCAGCATTGGTAAAGAGCACCACAATTTCAGCTGGATCTATTCCAGCCAACAGATAAAGTCTCATTTTTCCTTTTAGGATCAATTCAGGAACTTTTCTATATAGGTTTTTAATTTTTTATTTTGTTTGTGTGCCAAAAATATCCATTCTAAGACACAGTCCACCTTCTGCATAAGAATTCCTGTGGGAGAATGAGTGGAAAACAAGATAACAAAAATACAGGCCCTGTTTGGATCAATATGGTCTATATATGCATCTTGTAATTTCCTTTCTGCCAGAGCCAATTCACTTTCATCTTCAGTTGACAATGTTCTTGGACTTTTAAAGTCCTTTTCATCCTGTAAGGTTTGAAATAAGTTGTTTAGCTCCTGAGTAGCTAAAACAAATGTAGGCTATAGCCAGGTAATATCTCTCAGCATTTTTTGAAAATCATTGAGAGTTTTAATTGGGTTCTTCTAATTTGTACTTTTTGTGGTCGATTTTCTGTAGACCCATTTTGTATCCTAGGTAATTAATAGAATCTCCTCTTTGTACTTTTTTGGGAGCAATCTCTAAACCCCAACAAGGCAAAGTTCTATTTATGTCATCAAAAATATTTTCTAATGTTTTTCTATCTGAGTTAGCTAATATCATATACCTTATAGATATATAAGATATATATAAGAAGATATATATATGTATATATATTTACCATATAGTGGTAAGTTATGGATTGAGGAAACTGCTTATGAATTATGTCCAACAGCTGTTATACAAAATATTGGCACAAAGTAGGACTGTTCAACATCCCCTGTGGTAAGACCCTCGAATGATATTTGTTTATTGGACAGCTTCTATTCAAATTGGGTCCTGAGAAAGCAAACCTTTCCCTATCATGCACATGTAAAGAAATTGTGAAAAAGCAATCCTTTAAATCAATCACTATAATAGGCCATTCTTTAGGTAACATGGAAGGCAATGCGATTCTGAATTGTAATGACCCCATTTCCGGATTAATTTTGTTAATGGCTCTGAGATCTGTTAACATCCTCCATTTGCCAGATTTTTTTATGGCAAATACAGGAAAATTCCAAGGGCTGTTGGACTCCTCTATATGTTGAGCCTCCAGCTGTTCCAGGACTAACTCTTCTAGTGCCAGTAATTTGTCTTTACTCATAGACCATTGTTCAAATAGGTTGGTCAGCCAACCACCTTGGTAAGGTTGTGGGGGTTTTATTAGCAGTGGCTTCCCAACATGAAGTTGAAAAGACAGCCTCTGTTGTATTTTGTTTATTGACAGCCTGGACAGCATGTAACCGTTTTTGATGGCATTTTAAAATAATTTTAACTTGTTTATCAGGAGTATTACCTGTTTAGCCTCTGAAATTGGGGTTGTTAATTTGGGTCTCCCATTGTTGTAACAGATCTCTTCCCCATAAGTTTATGGTTATCTCAGTCACATATGGCCTTAGTTTTCCTCTTTGACCTTCTGGTCCTATACATTTAAGCCATCTGACAGGTTGTTTTACTTTAGATAAAGTTCCAACTCCATGAATTCGATATCCACCTCTTGAATTGGCTAATTTGGGGGTCAGAATTTAGGAGTGATAATTGTGACATCAGCCCCAGTATCCACCATGCCTTCAATTTCAATATTATTTAAAATTATCTTTAACTTTGGCCTTTGATCATTTATACAGTTTTGCCAATATATTTGTTTTTTGTTGTTGCTCCCTTCCTGTTTTTTTGTTTCTTATCTATGAAACCTGCTCTGGCCTTCCTGTTGAAGTTTTTAATTTTTATTCCCAGAGCAGTGGGGTTTAACTTTCTTGTGGAGGAGTATCCCTGTCCTGTATTGGGGCCTGAGAAAGGCCCCCTCAGGCATTTTTTTATAAAGAATTACCCATTTGTCTGTGCTCTACATTCACTAATCCAATGTCAACCCTTGCCACATCTGCATATTCTAAAAAGTATAGACTCCCTTTTGAATGATTTTGTTTTTCTCTGGTAACTCCATTTGCCCATCAAAATTAAGACATTTCCCAATGTCTTTAGGGGTAGCTTCTTCTATCAAGGCCAAATTGGGTGATTGAGGTCTGTTGTCAAATGTATTTATAACCCATTCATCTATTTGTGCACACCTTGCTTTTAATGTCTGTATTACCTCTTTGCATTCAAAATCTTTGCATTTTCAAAAGCTTTTCTAGCTAGTGGATCTGATATACTTGTATCCCCAGCTGAAGTCAATCTTTGCAAAACATTAATGAATATTTCACTTAGAGCTTCTATGACCTGAGAGAATGGCTCAAGCCGTTTTCCTGATTCCTCAACCTTGTCCAAGGTATTTAAGGCTGCTACATGACATAATGCTAAGGTTTCTTCATTATATACAGCTTGTATCTCTGTGTCAGCCTATGGGCCATCACCAAGCAACTGTTCCTTAGAAACACCAACAACCCTGGCTGTATTTTTGTATGCTATCTCTCTAGCCGCTTCTCTCCATCATGATAGCCATTATAAATATGGCTTAGGTTCTTTTATTGCTTTTGCCATATCCTCCCTGTCCTTTGGGATTACTCTACTGATTGACCAGGAAGTCAGCGTTTGTTTTACAAATGATGAATGCATTCGAAAATTGGTGACACTTTCCTTAAATTTTCTCTGGTCTGGCACTTCCACAGGGTGCCATTCAGCCTCATGGTCATCCTGTGGGAGATCATCATCTGCTGGTCTCTGTTGTACACTGACTGGATAAGCTAACATTTGTTTTCTAACCACCGTTGTTTGGCTTTCTTTATTATTATCTTTTGCCTCTGCCTGAGTATTTTCTTTACTTAGTATTCTGAACTCACTTTTTTAAGGTCTGTACCCATATTTCACACCTATCTCTCTGTTATTCGTTTTGTTCAATAATCTCTTGAATGTCTTGTTTTTATGCTTTGTTTCTAACTTTTATTTTTTTCTTTATATTGTTCTAGCTGTTTTTTGTGTTTCCAGTATCTTTTCTAAAACCTCTGCCCTCTTTCCCTATTGTTTATCATATTCTGTAAGTTTTTGTATCTCTTGTTTTATGTCCTGTTTCCAACCTTCATTTTTTTCTTTATATTGTTCTACTTGTTCTTTGTGTTGTTCCAGTATCTTTTCTAAAGCCTTTGCCTTTGAGAAGACACAAAAGGCTAACTCAATTATTAAAGTTAAATTGAGGGATAGGAATGTAACCATAGTCATAATTTCTAAACTTTCCTTTATTTCTGTATTAAAACCATAGAAGAGATTAACAGCCAATCTCAAAGAACTCTGTTTTAATGTTTCTCTCATCCTGTTAGACTGTAGTGGCAACCAGTTTTGTTCAGTCTCAGGTTTGCCCACAGTAGGCTGTCTTTTGCTCTGAGGCATGTTTAAGAGTCTCTTTTAACGAGCCAGTAATTTATCTGGGAGTTTTTAGGTTTAAAGTTTGGGTTGTATCGCTGAGAGCTTATTCTTCTCCCCCACCAAATTATATCACAGTAGGATTTAAAGGGTGTGGATACTTAGATTAGTTGGGTGTCATTTGTTGTAGATTATCAATATTTCCTATTGATAAATCTTTTAGTTAAGCAGTGGTTATTCCTAAATAGCTGTATAACCAAATCACCACACAGAGACTAAGATTCATTTAATTAACCTAGAGCACAATGCTGGACAACAGTTACTCAATCTTAAACCTCTAAGCCCACAGAGTTCTCTACCATGCAGATTCACCCACCATACTTGCTTTTAGTGTTATTTTAGTTCCAGTTCATTTCGGCATGTGGTGCCAACCTCTCCTGCAGATTCTCCTCCTCTCTTCTCCTGCCTCCTATCTCTTCATCCCACTCTGGACCAGGATGTCTCACCCTATCCTCTCCATTGCTCAGTATTAGGACTCATTGTTTTAATTGACAATATAGAGAACAAATGGTGGCATGTTTATGCAAACTTGAGACAGGTGATGCTTAGAAAAGCATCACAATGCAATATCTGGATTGAAACCAGACAGTGGAGGACAGAAATCAGCATTTGAATAAACAAGGGTAAATTGTATACATTCCAAAAAGAAGAACATTATACCAATATAATCCCTTGTATCATATTAGGACAACATGGTCTAAAGCTAGACCTCAATAGTAACAAAAATGGTAAATAGCCTGCATATGCATGGAAACTGAACTCTAATCAATGACATCTGGATTATGGAAGAAATAAACTAATTAAACTTTCTAAAATTTAACAAAAATGAAGGCACAACTTACTCAAACTAATGAGGCATAATGAAAGTAATTCTAAGAGGAAAGTTCATAGAACTAAGTGTCTTCATAAAGAAATCTGAGGCATCTCAAATCAACATAACAACACACGTGAAAGACCTAGTCAAAAGGAAGCAGACATGCACAAGTGGAGTAGATGGCTAGAAATAATCAAACCTAGGGCAGAAATCAATAAATTAAAAACAAAGAAAACAATTGAAAAAGAAAAAAAAAAACAAAGCAAGAGCTGGTTCTTCCAGAAAATGACAAAGACAGACAAACCTTTAGCCTGACTAACTAAAACACAGGGAGACACTAAACAAATCAGCAAAATCAAAAAATAAAAGGGGGGATAATTACAGACATTGAGGAAATTCAAAGAATCATTAGGTTTTACCTTAAAAGTGTATATGCCGCAAAATTTGAAAATCTAAATGAAATGGAATATTTTCTTGCTAGATTCCACTTATCAAAGTTGAATCTGGATTAGGTAACTAAATTAATACACCTATATGCCCTAATGAAATAGAAGAAGTCATCAAAAGTCTCCCTGCCAAACAAAGACCAGAGCCTGATGGTTTCAGCACAGATTTCTACCAGACCGTCCAAGAAGAGGTAACACCAATACTCTTCAAACTATTTCACAAAACAAAAAAAAGAAGGAACATTACCAAACTAATTCTATGAGGCCACATTCACCTTGATACCTAAACCTCACAAAAGCTAACTAAAAGGCAGAAATACACTAAGAAAGATAATTTCGGACCATTCTCTCTTATGAATATTGAAACAAAAATACTGAATAAAATACTCACAAAATTAAGCCAAGAAAACATCAAAGATCTCATCTACCATGACCAAGTAGGCTTCATTCCAGGCAAGCAGGGGAGGTACAATATACAGAAATCCATCAGTGTACCACATAAACAAACTGAAAAAGAAAAACCACATGATCATCTCAATAGTTGCTGAAAAGTATTTAATAAAAACCAAGCTCAATTAATGTTTAAAGTCATGGAGATATCAGAGATAAAAGGCATATGCCTAAACACAGTAAAGATAATATACAACAAGCCTATAGCAAACATCAAACTAAATGGAAAACAATTTAAATCAATCCCACTGAACTCAGAGCCAAGTTTGCTCACTCTCTCCTTTCTCTTTAACATAGTACTGGAAGTTCTAGATAGAGCAGGAAAACAACTAAAAGAAATCAAGGGGATCCAAAGCATAAAGGAAGAAGTCAAAGAATCACTATTCAGAGATGATATCATAGTATACATGAGTGACCCTAAAAATTCTACCAGAGAACTACTACAGCTGATAAACACCTTCAGCAAAGTGACTGGATAAAAAGTTACTAAAAATATCTGAAACCCTCTTGTATATAAAAGACAAGAGGGCTGAGAAAGAAATTAGGAACAAAATCAACAACCTTGCAATAGCCACAAATAACATAAAGTGCACTGGTGTGACTCTAACCAAGCAAGTGAGAAATCTGTATAAAAAAACTTCAAGTCTTTGAAGAAAGAAATTGAAGAAGATATCACAAGATGGAATGATCTTCCACACTAATGGATCAGTAGGAATAACAGCAAAATGGCCATCCTACCAAAAGAAATGTAGAGATCCAATGCAATTCCCATCAAAATACCAACACAATTGTTTACAGACTTTGAAATGAACAATTGTCAACATCACATAAAAACACACACACAAAAAAAAAACAGAATAGTTAAAAGAATCCAGTGCAATAAAAAAACTTCTGGAGGTATCTCCATCCTGGATCTCAAGCTGTACTACAGAGAAACAGTAAAAAGGGTGTGGTATTGGCATAGAAACATACTGGTGGATCCGTGGAATTGAATCAAAGAACCAGAAATAAACCCACATACCTAAAACACCTGATTTTTGAAAAGAAGAGAAAACCATTCAGTGGAAAAAAGAACATCTTCAACCAATTGTGCTTGTCTAACTGGATGTCCACATATAGAAAGATACAAATAGATCCATATTTATCACCCTGCACAAAAGTAAAGTCCTTGTGGATCAAATACCTCAACATAAAACTAACACTCTTACTCTGCTATTTAAAAAATGAGAAAGAGCCTTGAACACATTGGCACAGAAGACAACTTCCTGAAAAGTACACCAGTAGCACAGGCTCTAAGATCAACAATCAACAAATGGGACCTCATGAAACTGAAAAGCTTCTCTAAAGCAAAGGACATTGTCAGCAGAACAAAATTATGGCTTACATACTGGGAAAAGATCTTCACCAACTCTGCATCTGACAGAAGGCTAATACCCAGAATATATAAAGAACCCAACAAATTAAATAATCCAATTAAAAATTGAGTATAGAGGTAAACAGAAATTCTCAACAGAGGAATATTGAATGGTGTAGGAACAATTAAAATGCTCAACGTCCTTAAAAATCTGAGAAATGAAAATCAAAATGGCTCTGAGACTCCACCTCACACCCATCAGAATGGCTAAGATCAAAAACTCAAGGGACAACACATGCTGGAGATGATGTGCAGAAAGGAGAGCCTTCCTCCATTGCTGGTGAAAATCTAAACTTGTACAGCTGCTTTGGAAATCAGTCTGGCACTTTCTCAGAAAACTGGGAATACTGCTACCCCAAGACCCAGCTAAACACCTCGAGACGTATATCAGAAAGATGCTCAACCATACAACAAGGACTTTTGTTCAACTATGACAATAACAGCTTTGTTCATAATAGCCAGAATCTGGCATCAAACTAGATGTCCCTCAATGGGGGAATGGATACAGAAATTGTGGTACATTTACACAAGAAAATACTACTTAGGTATTAAAAACAAGAAAATCATGAAATTTGCAGACAAATGGATGGAACTAAAAAAGATCACCCTGAGTGATGTATCCCAGAAGCAGAAATACATGTATGGTATATATTCACTTCAACCAAGGACCATGTATGGATATAACCTAGAACCTCTGCTCAGATGTAGCCTGTGGTAGCTCAGTAACCAATTGGTTTCCCAAAGTGAGGGGAACAAGGACTATTTCTAACAGGAACTCAATGACTGGCTCTTTGTCCTCCCCACCCCCCAAGGGAGGAGCAGTCCTGTTAGGCCACAGAGGAGAGCTTTGCAGCCAGTCCTTAAGATACCTGATAAAATAGGATCAGATGAATGGGGAGGAGGTCCCCCCCATCAGTGGACTTGGAAAGGGGCACGGTGGAGATGAGGGAGGGAGGGAGGGGCTGGGAGGGAATGAAGGATTGGGACACGGCTGGGATACAGAGTTAATAAAATGTAACTGATAAGAAAAAATAAAATTAAAAAAACAAGTGGATATTACCCATACAATATAGATTGGACATACTAAAATCTACAGACTTTAAAAAGCTAAAGTACAAGGAGAAACATAGAGAAGATGCTTAATTCTCATTCAGAAAAGAAAACAGGATAGATGCCAGAAACCATAGAAGAGAGAACAGGATAGCAGCCTTCCATGGATGAACACTAAGTGACTCCACTCAAGAGGTGATTGAAGCAGATGCAGAGACCCACAGCAAAATTTTGTATAGAGCACAAAATTACAATATTATTGGAAATGTTTCTTCATGGACTGAACATGGAGTGACTTGTAGGAGTTGAGATGTTGATTTACTTTCTCCCCGCAGATCAGCAGAAATGTATCCCTTGCTGAACTCAAGGGTACCCAAACCTTGAGAGAAACCACTGCCTGCCCATGGCAGTGACCTTCCTGTCATTTGAGGATCCTCTGTGCTTGGCCATGTCCTGCATGGCTTTGTGCTTATCTGTCAGCACAACTATAGTTTTGGGGATCTTTCTCAAGCACCATGACTCACCCATCATTAAGTCCAATAACTGGACTATAATAAAATACCTTAGTGTCTTCAAATGAAATTATTTACCCCTACTTTTAGTAAGTTTATATAAAATGTATATCTAATCATAACTAAAAGAGCCCTTCATTTAAGCAATGTTATATAGATACACTCTATTTCAGAATAGAAACTACTTCTGAAAACATATTTTAGTAAGTTATACATGTTACTTTTTAATTTGTGGACAATATAAGTATTCAGATTTTAATTACATAATAGTAATTGTGATAAATATTACAAGTACTATATATTTTCCCTTAGTATTTTATTTTTCTGGAAGAAACAGGAATTAGGTTGACAGTTGACAGCTTCTGTTGGACAGGCAAAAACCTGGATCTCTGGCAAAGGGAGCTTGAAAAATTGTACATCCACAGCGGAAATCAGTGTGCAGAATTCTTAAAATGATGAAAATAAATCTAACATATGAACCACTTATAACTTTCCTTGACATATGCATAATGGACTCAACATACTCCTTCAAAAATATTTTCTCATCCCTACTCATTGCTATTCTGTTCATAATAGGTACAAAATGGGAACACCTAAATATCCTTTAGCTGATATAGATAACTGAAATGGTATGCACATAAGCAGGTAGAAATATAAATGACGATATTGATTTAGGTAACTCAGATCCAGATATCACATGTCCTATCTACTCTGAAGCATGTAGCTCTAGATCTTCAGTTGTGAGTATTGACCCTACTGTGAAAGAAAAGAAAGACTGTGGCAAAAGACTGGTGACCAGCCCCAGCAGTTGATAGTATCCAGAGAAGAGGGAAGGATAAGGTGGGGCAGAAATGAGTCAGACATGGTTGTCCAAAGAACCTGAAAGTCTTGACTGACTGGCAGTCAGAGTACCTCTTTATTTAGACAGAGTTCAATAATAAAAGATAGAGTCACATTGTTTTAAAACATGGATGATATCCTTCTTGTCCCCAGACAGGAGTTTTAACTGTCCCTTGGTCATAAATTTAGTCATCATTGATAAACTTTATCTTTTACTATCATTTATCTTCATCAATCTCATAAACTGACATTTTTGAGAATCTGGAGGAATATTTGCCACAGTCTGAAACCCCATTCTCAGGTTGGATGCATTCTCAGATTCAATGGCAATAGAAAGAAAATCTTCAAGTCAGCCTGGGCATATTGCTTTGTCCCAAGAAGTATATTATCATATTTTAATGGACAGCCTCAAGAAAAACAATTTAAGCCAAAGCAGCAACAGTTGTTATTAAATTCCTGGCAAAATGCATTGTCTATATCTCATATCTTTGTAGAATTTACTTATGTACTAAATTTAAGTATTCTTTCATTATTTTGGTCATACAACATCACAATGATAATGTGAAAGCTGATATTTCTAGGAAAAGGAGGTCCTAATACCTCACTTTAAAAATCATTTTTATAAAACATTCTTTGTCCATCATTACAGACCCTAGTGTAAGGTGAAGATGTCTCCAGTCATTCATTTACATCTTTATCTAATCATTGAGGGCATACCATGTGTAACTCCTAATCTTATATGCTAAGTAATCATCTGAGGATACAGAAGTACAAGGTATTTAATCTCAAATACTATCAGCTCCCCTAGCTCTGGAAACTTTGTTTCCCTTTTTATGAGTATGTTGTTCTAATTATTTTCTTCTTGAGGAAGCACAGGGGTAGATTTTGCAAGACTATCTTGGAGCTGAAGTCTCATAAGGAGTTTTCTGCCGTTTTTATGTGAGTTACATCTTCCACAAGAAAAACATTCATGTAGGGCCAAATAATTGATATTTCTCCTGAAAATGAGAGGAGCCGTATGCTCAGGATTTTTCTGGGGAAGCTTAGAAGCAGTACTCCAGGGTGAAGGCATAAATGATTCATGAAAAAATTTCCCATTGCTCCAATGGCCCCAGGTTGTACATGTATTGAAAGCGCCGTAGCATGTAGCAAGTGGAGATCAAGACCAAGCCTGAAAGATAGCATGAAGGCTATTGTAACTTGCAACTCAGCTATGCTGGATGTTTGTGAAATAGCTGTGCTGACTTCAAGACTTTAAGTGTATATGAACTTTTGTGAGGTTTTAATCCACTTGGAGGTGACTTTTGAGTGAAAATAAGCATCAATTTCCATGTTTCTACATATAGACATCTAGTTTGGTCAGCATCATTTGTGAAGATTTTAACTGTTTTTCTGTCATAGTACTATTTTTGTTATAGTACTAGTGCATTTACATAATAAAACATTACTCAGACATTTAAAAAATCAAATAATGAAACATGAAGGTAAATGCACCTTTGCAGGTAACTGAGAGTGAGAGAACCTAGACCCCCAAAGACAAATAGGGTATGTATTTGCTTTTACATATATATTAGTTGCAAGATGTATGATATGCAAGCAACTGGACATAATACCACAGGGGATACATACAAATTAAAAACTGGAGGTTAGGGGAGGCAGAGATTTCTCCATAGGAAAGGGAAATAAAATACTTGGAACAAATGGAAGGTGGGCTAAAAAGATAGAATGGAAGGATATTGGGAAAGGAAGAGGGCAATGAAAAGGTAACATGAGGAAAGACAGGTAAAATTAAGGGTCATTTGTTTGGTACAGTGGAAACCTAATGCAATAGAAACATTTAAATCATGTTCATATTAAGAGCCAATATAAATGAAATCACCAGAGAAGAAAGTTCCAACTGGAAATCTCTTGTCACTAAGTAAAGCATCCAGTACTGGTAATAGTCTATATTTAACTGAGGTATTGGCCAAAGTAGTGTGATCGTAATGCCAAAACAATACAGGCTTTTGCCAAGACTATAGGCTGCTCTCCACAAATTGACTGCAATGCCCTTTTGCTGGAGATAACACTTACAGTTACATGGAACATAGATAAATAGAGCTTGTGCTTACATAGAACCTTCACACTTACATTCTAGCAACTTTGATATGAGAAGTACACTGCAACTACAAGAGGAGAAATACAAACACTAAGCCATCTACCAAACGTTTGAACTATGACAGTTTCCTACCTGTAAGACATATTAGTGCAAGAGTTGTAGGAGTAAATAACCAATCTATAGTTTGACTTAAGGCCCACTTCACATGATGGAATCCATACCTGACACTGGTTTATTGATCAAGAAAAAGAAATTACACAGACCATGGTTCTGGGGGAAAAGCAAATACTGCATTCTACTAAAAGTAATAAAATGACCATTGACACCATTCTGCTATACTCATAGACCAGTATCTTGTTCAGCCATCATAAAAAAAAATGTCATCCTACATCTGATGGAGACAAATTCAGAGACCCATAGAGAAAATAGACAGTCAGTGAGAGACCTCAGAATATGCCCTTCAGACTCTTCAGTAATTCAGCCAGAAGAGTATAAGAGCCAGAAAGGATAGAGGATATCAAAAAGAAAGCATTATAAATTAAGAGGACTGAAGAATATATAAGCTGTGAGAGACTGAGGCAGCATGCAAAAGGAATTTAATGTTGTCCCTAGCCCTATCTCTAATTGATAAGTGCTTGCAAATGAAAATGTAGTTTTCTCCAAGGTGCACTCATTTTATCCAATGAACTACACTTAATTGTACTTTTAAGCATACATTCCAAAAGGTAGATGGCCAAAAATTTCACTCACTGGCACGTTTGGATTTCCATGTCCTGTAATTCTGGTATGCATTTTAAAAATTTTATCACATTTCTCATTTTAATTTGCTGAAGAGTTTTTTCCTAGTTTTAAAGCTACATGGACCCTCTGTGTGTACTACTGTTTCATGTTTAATATTTTATGAAATTTCTGCATGTGTGAACAAGTCTACATATTTTCCCCCCTTGAGCTCTTTTTCTTTTGTTGGTCTTTTATAATAAGATGTGATTGTTTTTGTATTTTCTCTATTTTACTTTCTTATTATACATTATAGCCCTTCTTGTTTTATATGAGGGTAAATTTAAACAGGATAGAAGGGGAGATGGGAAAGAATTGCCAGGATTAGAGGAAGGGAAAACTTTAATCAGGGTGAATATATGAGTAAAGTGACTATTTTGAAAAGAAAAAAAGGAGGAGGAGGAGCAAGAAGAAAAGCAGGAGGAGGACGAAGAGATGAAGTTGAAGATGATTATGAACAACAAGAATAAAGAAACAACAACAACTGGATAATTGCATCAAAAGAAATGTTAAATAGCCATGCACAAAAGATCCAGAATATCTAAAAAGTGCAAAAAAATAATTTATGAATAATAGAAATAGAGGAAGAAGACAAAACTCACATCAAAATCCCTGAAATATTTTCAGCAAAATAATAGAATATATCCTTAACCTAATGAAGACGGGGTAGCCTATAAAAGTACAAAAAGTATAGAAAACAACAAAGCATACCAGAAAAGAAATTGTGCTCAGCATATAAAATCAAAACCCTAAATGTAAAGAAAATTATATTAAACAAAGAAGGTATATTAAAAGTTGCAAGTTGAAAAGACTAAGTTGCATATAAATTCAGGCTCATTAGAGTAACTCCTGATCTCTCAAGAAAAATTCTAAACCTAGAATGGCTGAGACAAATTGTATATAATCTTTAAGGGATCCTTATTACTATATCCAGTATACTTTCAATAATAAATGGTGAATAAAAATATATTGCACAATTAAACCAAATATGAGCAATATCTCTGTAAAACTCCTTCACTACAGAAGCCAATCAAAGCAAAACTCCTATCTAAAAATGTTAACCACACCCAATAACAGACAAAAAGTGAATAATCCCAAGCATCAAATATAAAGAAGCAAACTCCCCACATCATAACTACAAAATAAAGGGAAATAATAAACATTGTTCATTGAAAACTCTCAACTTGAATGTTCAATTCTCCAATAGAAAGACAGGAACTAACAGAATGGACTAGACAAAAAAATGTCCATTCTTCTGCTGCATCTACGGAACACTCTGTACCATCCACATTAGATAGCATTTTTGTGTAAAAGGATGGAAGGAGACAGTAGAAGAAAGTGGACCAAGAAAGAAGTTTAGGGGCGCTTTATTTTATACAGTTCACACACACAAAATACCTAAAATTCTTGAGTCAATTTAAAAGAGAATATATACTGTACACACTGAATGAGGAGTTCTACCATTATCCACATAAAAACAACAGATGACTTGGGCAGGTCCAGCACACATATATACTCATGTTTACTGAAACACAGCTGACTGTGTGCTAAGATAGAATACACCTGATTGTCCTGAATCACATCAGTGCAAAATATTATATTATTCAATTTTTTTATTCATAGAAAACATGTACATTTGTTTTTCGAGATTTTAATATAATCACATTTTTTTTTCTCATTTCTCTGTTCCCCACATACAAAATCTCCCATACAGCCCTCTTTTGGTTCTTTCAATTTCAAGTCTTGTGTTTCCAATAACTACTATTACATGTATCATGCATTATGTGTGTGTGTGTGCATGTGTGTGAGAGAGAACATTTAACATTTTAAGAAAGGCAATCATTTTACTTTGAAATTGTGGATGAACTAAAAATGTATCATCAAAAATTGTGACCTTAGCTAGACGCAGAAATCAAACATTGTATGACTTCAGTCCTAATTGGGCTAAAAGAAGTCAGTACACTGAAATAAGAACTGAAAAGTCAGTATTAGAGCCTGAACATCAGGGTGTAGTGGCATGACTTGTCAAAGAACACATTTAAGTGACAAGAGGAATAATTTAAAGAAATATCTCAGGGTACATGCATAAGAGCTATTACTAATACCTTACATTGTTTACTTGAGAAATATTCTGTATATATTTTTTTTAAATCTCAATAATCAAAATGTTATAATTACTGTGTAAGAAATATTTATTTATATATTATTTATTCTTCCATCAATTTTCCTTCCATTTTCACCCTCCTGAGTTTTGAGTAAACATTCTTTGCTCTTTTGAAAATTCAAGCCACTTTTTCATAAACTATTTTTACACACTTAATATATCAAAATTTGATTTGTAAAATATTTTATAATATTATAATACTAGGAATATATAACAAACCACTGAATTTTATCAAGGGTATTTATTATATACAGGAAAAAGGAAAATGTGAAGAGGTGAAATACTATTCTTTTTAGTTGTTTTTAAGAGACAGTTGCCTGAGTGCAGCCATTTCAGGAAAAAAAACTTATTTTTTTCTTTTTTATTGATTATTACAATTTATTCACTTTGTTTTCTGGCTGTAAGACCTTCCCTCATCTTCCATCAATTACAACCTACCTCCCTCTTCTACCCCTATGCCCCTCTCCTAGTCCACTGATAGGGGAAGTCCTACTTCCCTATTGTCTTATCCTAGCCTATCTTATCAAGTCTTACCAAGAATGGCTGCATCTTCCTCTGTGGCCTGGCAAGGCTGCACCTTCCAGGAGTAGGTTATCAAGGAGCCTGCCACTGAGTTCATGTCAGAGACAGCTGCTGTTACCCTTAATAGGGAACTCACATGGAAACCGAGATACTTATGAGCTACATCTGAGCAGGGGTTCTAGGTGTTCTTCATGCATGGTCCTTGGTTGGAAAAGGACCCCCTGGGCCCATATTTTTTGGCTCAATTGGCCTCCTTGTGGAGGGCCTCTCTCATCCAGGTCTTTCTATCTCCTGAATCTTCCATATTATTCCATGCTCTCTGCCCAAAGTTTGGCTTTGTGGCTAACCATCTGCTTCAGTACCCTGCTAGGTAGATTCTTTCAGAGGCCCTCTGTGGTTGGTTCGTGCCCTGTTCCCTGTCTTCTCCCATTACTGATGTCTATCCCATTTGCCTTTCTAAATGAGGATTAAGCATCTTCCCTAGGGTTCTTCCTGTTGCTTTAGGACTATAAATTTTAGTATTTTAATCCTACATTATTTGACTAATTCCCACATATAAGTGAGGATATACCATGAGTGTCTTTCTGCTTCTGGATACCTCACTCAGAGTGATCTTTTCTAGTTCAATCCATTTGCCTGCTGATTTCCTTGTTTTTAATTGCTAAATAGTATTGCATTGTATAAATGTGCCACAATTTCTATGTCTATTCCTCGGTTTGGGGACATCTAAGTTGTTTCCAGATTCTGGCTATTATCAGTAAAGCTGTTATGAGTACAGTTGAACAAATGTCCCTGTTGTATGTTTGATAATCTTCTGAATATATGCCCAGAGTTGGTATAACTGAATATTCTAGTAGTACTATTCATAGTTTTCTGAGAAAGAACCAGATTGATTTCCAAAGTGGTTGTACAAGTTTACATTCCCACCAGCATTGGAGAAGGGTTCCCTTTTCTCCATATCCAGTCCAGCTTGTGTTGCAGATAATGTGATAGTATACATGAATAACCCTAAAAATTCAACCAGGGAACTCCTACAGCTGATAAACAACTTTAGCAAAATGACTGGATACAAAATTAAATTTAAAAAAATCTGAAGCCCTCCTGTATACAGAAGACAAATGAGCTCAGAAAGAAATTAGGGAAACAAAACCCCTTTACAGAAGCCAGAGATAATATAAAGTACATTGGTGTGACTCTAATCAAGCCAGTGAACGACTTGTATAAAAAAAAGAACTTCAAGGAAGATATCAGAAAATCTCCCATACTCCAGAATTGGTAGGATTAACATAGTAAAAATGGCCACTCTACCAAAAGAAATCTAAAGACTCAATGCAATTCCAATCAAAACACCAGCACAACTCATTACAGACCTCCAAAGAACAATTCTCAGTTTCATATGGAAAAACAAAAAACCCAGAATTGATTTTAAAAAAATGCCTGCACAATAAATATTTTCTGGAGGTATCTTCATCCACAATCTCAAGTAGTACTATAGGGCAACAGTAATAAAAAATAGCATGGTACTGGCACCTGTACTTTAAATCTTAAAGGGGTGTGCATCTACTCATTAATCATTTTTATTAAATCATATCAAGAAGCTGAGGGGAAAAACAAATATAAGGGAATCAACTGCTGTCTCAGGTTTAGACCTAGTTTGTGGGTGCCCAGACGGCCAATGCTACCTTGGGATATTGTTTCAGCTCATCAACCTTAAAATATCCCTGGATTTACTATTAATAGTGTACTTTTCTTAACTTTAAATTGTTCTCTAAGATTTTTTACATCAGAGCCAAACATCTTCCCTGACCTTGTGAAACAATCTATTTTTCCAAATTGTTTCTAAGTATAATGGTCATTGCTAACAATCTATATCTATGGCTCATTTCAAGGACAGTGGTTAATTCATTAATCTGCTCCAGTTAACATGTGAAAAGAGATCAAGCATTATTAATTTTAAATGTCAGTGATATTTCCCAGTGAAGAGCTAGAAGCCTTCTTAAAGTTTTCATACAACTCATGTTATAAGGATTATGGACATCATAAGGGCAACAAGCAGAGATATGCTACATAAGAACACAAATTCATCTGGAAAATCAGTTTTTGGGATTATGCTTCTCCAAGACAAACTCATCATGATTATGCTAACAGGGGAGCCACATTCCATGAGTTCTACAGCTGTTCTGCTGTTGCTCCTGCATGGCGCTTGACAGAACCAGGTAGCCAAAATAGTTTGCCTATATGTGTGTGTGGGGGTAAGGTTATCTCAGGACCTGGGAAGGAGAATTCAGGGTAATGCATGGGCTGTACTAGCCTGGATGGCTAGATAACATGGAAGGACTGAAGGATTTCTGAGAGAAAATGGCAGGTGGGTTTGATTTGATATGTTAACTAGGAAACTCTGCCATTAGTTTCAGGTTTGAATCCTACTTCTATGGTAACATAAACTTCAGAGAGAGAATCATGGTCTCCATTGCATAATGATCTTCAACTGAGCTCATAGGGAAGAAAGGTGACAAAGACAAAGATTCTGTTTTTCTTTTCTTTCTATATATCTTCTTTCTTTTCTTTGAGGGAGGGCAGTTACCCAAACTAGACTCAAATTTTTGCTGTTTTGCTTTGTTTTCTTTACTATATTTTATTTTATCAATTGTTTTTATTTTTCACAATTTATTCACAATTTATTCATTATATATGCTGATTGAAGGTCACTCCCTCAACTCCTACTGGTCCCTCCCTCCACCTTCCCCCATCCCCTTCCCATAGACTACTCAAAAGGAGAGTTCCTCTCGCCTGCCATTCACCCTTACATTATCAGAACAGTACTCAGCTATTAAAAACAGAAAAATAAAATTTCTGCTTGTATTTATTTTCCATGGGCCACTGTACTCACCTTAGAAGATTTCATACCATGAAGCTTGCCTGCAACCTTACCTTGAACTAAACAATAAGTATAACTCATTTTAATGAGTCCCATCCCAAGATACTGTTTGATTGACCATCTCAAATCCAGAAACATGTGAAATTTGAAATGCTATGCAGTCTGAAATATTTTATCACAGGCATTTCAGAGAATGTGATTCTCTTGCTACCTGGATGGCTGTTTCCCACCAGCCCAGGAAGGCATGAGGGGCAGAAGATGAGTAGTATAAAGCTTGGAAAGCTCACAAGCATAACATTGGTTAGCCACTCTGGGAACCACTTCAGAAAGTAAGTTCAACTTTAATTCCAGAAAACAGAACACAGTGGCTTGTATCCCTTGGGGAGTACCAGGGATGTTCCAAGCATAGGTGTAGATAATTGTTTAATACTAGGAAATTCAAGAATGCTAGATTTGCATTAAACAGCACATTCCTATTATATGAATAAGAAGAACAAGAACACAGAACCAAATTATCCTATATTTGAAGGGAGGGGAGAGTTATCAGGGATCTGTGTCAAAGGCCATCTATCAAATTTGATTGGTGGTTTCCATGTCTAAAGATACTCTCCAGATGAAGTCAGGCAGAGAAAACACACCCTTGACATGGTTACCCATCTAGGCCAGAAGCAGTCATACATAGAAAAAAAAGTGATTTTTTTCAATAGTACCCCTGGAACAATAGGTAGATGTACACAAAGAAACTTCTACAGGCTACCAATCTTGTGATACTCTCAGAGAATTTCCTGGCTGGTGAAAGTTCATTTCCTACATATTCATCCACTGAACTAACAGTTTCTTGTGTAAAGTGCGGCAATTAAGTTTGATTTTTGTTCCTTGTAATGTATTTTTGTTCCCTAAGATATACTATAGTATGATAAGTTCTGTGTCCTGTCCTTTCTGATTGCACAATGGCAGAAGAAGGCATGCAATACCTTTCTCAGGGGATCACCATGAGTTTCACAGCTTGCCCCAGGGGTGCTGAAAAATAGGGAAGGGTAGGGAGTCGAGCAACCCCTTCACATCTGTGTAGGGAGGTAATGGCCCTCAACCTTGAAACTATCTAAATGTACTCCATCCTTCAAGAGGTGATGATTAAAACACTCTCTGCTCCCCACTTTATCATGCTCTCGATGCTTTGTTCTTACATATTATGGAAAAATAAATGATGGAGTAGGAAAAAAAAGAAAACACTAAATGTTGAGAATCAGGATTATCAATAAGTCTTCCATAAACACCTTATCATATAATACTGTTGCGTGTAATTCATATTCACTATCCATTGTATTCTTTTAAAAAATGAGTTTATTTACTTTACATTCCAATTTAAGTCTCCCCCCTTTCACTCCCCCATTACTACCCTCCATTCTTATTGCCTCTATTCCCTTTCCCCTTCAGAAAAGTGAGGTCATTTCCATTGAGCTAGTTTTACACTTCTGTTGCATCTCAGTGGACCAAAGTACACAAAGGGCTTTCCACCTTGCTTATAGTCACAGAATTCCTCTCCAGTAAGGATAATTTTATGATGATGATGACGACTCTAGATTTGTGCAAGGCCTCACTATTTTAACATATTCATAAGTTCTCTCAAGTATGAATCCTTTCATGATGATGAAGATTGTACAAATATAGAATGGTTTCACCATGTTAAAAGGACTCATAGGCTTTCTGTCCATTAGGATATCTTTCATGAGTTTGAAGATGATTCTGAAGTGCAAAAGTTTATTCACATTGGATGCAGTGAGACAGCTTCTTTCCAGTATGTGTTCTTTTATGTATTAAGAGATGTTATATGCAAAGGCTTTGCCACATAATTATATTAATATGGTTTCCCTCCAGAATGTGTTGTTGTCTTAGGAGATGATTGTTACATGCAAAGAATTTATCACACTAATTACCCTCACCAGGCTTCTCTCCACTGTGTGTTTTTTCATGTTTTTGGAGACTACTCTGTTGTGCAAGGGCTTTATCATGTTGAGTATACGTATAAGGTTTCTTTCCAGTGTGTTTTCTTTTATGGCTTAAGAGAGTACTGTTTTGTGCAAAGGCTTTACCACACTGGTTACATTCATAAGGTTTCTCTCCAGTGTGTGTTCTTTTATGGCTTATGAGAGCACTATTTTGTGCAAAGGCTTTACCACACTGGTTACATTCATAAGGTTTCTCTCCAGTGTGTGTTCTTTTATGGCTTATGAGAGCACTGTTTTGTGCAAAGGCTTTACCGCACTGGTTACATTCATAAGGTTTCTCTCCACTGTGTGTTCTTTTGTGGCTTAATAGAGTACTGTTTTCTGCAAAGGCTTTACCACACTGGTTACATTCATAAGGTTTCTCTCCAGTGTGTGTTCTTTTATGGCTTAAGAGATGACTGTTTTGTGCAAAGGCTTTACCACACTGGTTACATTCATAACGTTTCTCTCCAGTATGTGTTCTTTTATGCCGTATGAGATTATTCTTTTCTGCAAAGGTTTTACCACACTGGTTACATTCATAAGGTTTCTCTCCAGTGTGTGTTCTTTTATGGCTTAAGAGAGTACTGTTTTCTGCAAAGGTTTTACCACAATGGTTACATTCATAAGGTTTCTCTCCAGTGTGTGTTCTTTTATGTCTTATGAGATGACTGTTTCGTGTAAAGGCTTTACCACACTGGTTACATTCATAACGTTTCTCTCCAGTGTGTGTTCTTTTATGCCGTATGAGATTATTCTTTTCTGCAAAGGCTTTACCACACTGGTTACATTCGTAAGGTTTCTCTCCAGTGTGTGTTCTTTTATGCCGTATGAGAAAAGTTGTATACGGGAAGGCTTTACGACATACAGTGCATTTAAAGGGTTTCTCTCCAGTATGACTATATTCATGCCTACAAAGAAAATTGACACATGTGAAAGATTTACCACAGTGATTTCATTACACTAATAAATATATTTATCTATATGAATTAATATCATAATTTGGTCTAATGGTAAAGAAGAATCAAATTTTAAAGTTTTATCACTTTATTTACTTTCACGGTATTCGCCTTCATTATGGGTATTTTTGAAGATCCCTGTGATGGTAAGAGCATTTGTTATGTGGATCACTTTTATAGCATCATTTTTCTATATGAGGTTTTCTCCTATATATGAAGAGTATTGTAAGAATTCAGAGTTTTACCACAGCAATCCCATTCACAAATTTTTGTACTGTATGAATGATACTTCATTTACAATGTGAGCCAAGACAAGCAGAAGTTCCAAATTCCTAGTATTCATAGATATTTTCAGCAATATGTGTTTGCTAATGAATTCTCAGTGAAGTTGCAAAACCAATTAACAGTAACCATTTATCACATTCAGAAAATTTACTCACAGTGGGGACTACTACCAAATCAATTGTTCTTGGAGAAAGACAGGGACACTGCTTCTTTCAATAACCCTATGTTCCTGTGTCTTAGAATCATTTTGACATATGATATACCAGTTTAATTTACAAAAATAATAAAGATTCCCACATTGAATTAAAACATTTTGTTTTTTGTTCATCATAGACATGTCATATAGGGATTAAGATTTCTCCACAACAATATTCTTGATTCTCATAAGCTGCTCCTTTCACTAAACTTTACAATGTTACTGCACGAAAATGAGTAGCACTGGGTCTACTATGAAACTTTTGCTTATTAGAAGGTTTTGGACACATACTGATCACCAATTCAGTGTGTATACCTCTTACAATATCTGAATAGACAGAATGAGACTAAACAGATTGGCAGTTCAAGTCAGTAGCTGTAATGTCCATATGATTCAAATGTTATTTTTGTTACAACATTATTTTATTTTCTTCTATCTTAGGGGATTGCCTTGTAAACACAAATCAGATACCTGACATTGAAGTACATGGAATTATGAGATTTTAATGATCATCAGTACACTTAAAGTAGTGCTGTTTTTACACTGTTGCTTTTCTTTAAAACTTCCAGGACACAGCCATGTGTGCTGGAACATGCCTTCAATCCCAGCACTTGTGGAGGCAGAAGCAGGCATATCTCTGTGATTTTGAAGTCAGGCTGGTCTAACAAGTAAGTCTAAGAAAATCACAGATACCCAGAAAAAAAATATTTCAAAAACAGAAAATAAAAAGCAGCCAATAAACAAACAAACAAACAAACAAAAAACACCAAACTTCCAGGACACATTAAAATTTAAGATTTACATCTGTGTCAACATGCACATAAAGTTACCTTTTATTACTTGTAGAACTTTGAAAATGTTCTTCAATATCATGGTCATCCCAATTGTAGCCTAAAATATAGTATGAGAAAATATATATTATTGGAAATATCATGTTATTATTAAGGCAAAACTTAAATCACTATGATCTGTGATCCTTAGAACCATGCCTGATTTATTTACCTCATTCCTCCTCATTCTCAATTGGAATAACAGAAGAGGATCAATAACAAAGTAAGAGTTGTCTCTTTATTTTAAAAGTGAAAGAAAAATTGCAGTCTTACCTATAGCAGTGAGGTTTTCACAGGTCTCTAGCATCACATCTTTGTAGAGTTGCTTCTGGGAAGGTTCCAGCAAGGCCCACTCTTCTTGGCTGAATTTTACATGCACATCATTGAAGGTCACTGAATTCTAAAATATGCCATACATTTGTACAACAGAAACAGTGGCAACAATATAAATTTATACTTCATTGTCAATATAATCATATAATTCTACTGCTTCTTCAATTTATTTTCTGACACAGAAGTGTGACTGTTATATAGTTGGGTGCTGTGCGTGATGTGCAGTAGGGGAGATGAAAAAGCCTAAGGGTTAGATTGAAAAAAAAGGCATGCTTCAAAAACCTGTGTTTCATCAGTTGGTAAGACATTAATATAAAGTAGCCATTAGTTGGGTTCTTGAGCAATCTATGAATCATCTTCAGTTACTTGGGTGAGTAGGTCAGGACTCTGTCATGAGACAAGTGGAAGGACAAAACACAGTCATGATATTTTATATAGCAATAAATGAGATGTATTGATCAGGGGACACTGAACAGATGGGTAACATCAGTCAAAAGACAACATGGTACTGAATATTATGTTTTGACCAGGGCTCAGGGATGTGGCATATCAGTATGTGAAGAGGGGGGCTCATATAATTGTGGAAGGGAAAGTGGACTACAGTGAATACATGGATAAAAATAATGTGAGTGGCAAGCAACAACAATCATAGCCAATAACATCATATTTCTGAGTGACCAGACAAAAGAAAAGGAATAGAACACGTGATTATTCTTTGATCATTGTTTTGTATATCCTCCTTACTAAATAATGTAGTCTATAGATTAAAAATAAAGATTAAAACTTTTCTATTAAAAAAGAAGTGTTAATGTTATCACTAAGTCATTTTAGAAGAAAACGGAATAACAAGTTTTAACTGTATCATATCTAAACTTTTTGAAGAGGATATAGCTTTGGAATAGACATGGCAATTAATGTGGACAAAGACAAACAGAGAGAAGAGTGTGAAATAGAGAGACAGAGACATAGAGACAGAGACACAGAGAGAGAGAGAAATTAACAGATGAACAATACTAAGTACAAATCAGAGAAATTTATTAACAGTTACTAACTACAAAAAATGGTGGACAAGCTGGGTGTATTCTGTCATGCCTTCAATTCCATCACTCAGGAGGCAGATGCAGGTGTATCTTATTGAACTGGATGTCAGCATTATCTATTCAAAGAGTTCTAGGACAGCCAGACCTATATATTAAGACAGAGCCTCCCCTAAAAGTCAATCAAACAAACACAAAATATTGAAAGAACTCAGAGGTCTTTACTGAAGCTTCTACAAGGAGTTATACATTCACTCCTATTGTATATTTATTTTCCAGAAATCTGTACTGCCCCAGCTTAAACTGCAACTGCAATGATATCTTAATAAAAGGGAATGCATGTTTAAACAGGTAAAAATAGAAGACAAAAATATTAGCAGTGTAAATGCTGATCATAAAAGAGCCACATAAGATAGGAGAGATGGCTCAGCAGTAAGGAGCTCTTACTGCTCTTGCAAATAATTGGGCTCAATTGTTAGTGTTTACCTGGGACCCGCTACTTTCAATTGCTATAAGTTCATGAGTTCTGAAGACATCTTCAGACTACTGTGAGGATTAGGCACAGAAGAGATGCATATTCATGCATACAATCAAAATACTTATATTCAGTAAAAACTAAAAATAGATCCCAGATGGCTGGACTGATTTCACACTGTTCTGATAAGATGGGTAGCAGAGACTGCACAGTGACCAATAGTTGGATCTGTGGGCCCCCAAACACCACTGACTGTGTTTCCTAGGTAAGAAGAAAACCAATGATGAGGGAAACAATTGGGTCCAACCTCAGAGAACCCCACTAATCTCTGGGAAAATTTCTTGGATGTTGCAGCAGGAATAAGGTTTTCAAGCAAATGGACCCATGAAGCAAGCAGGAGTAGCTATTCTAATATCTAATAAAACAGACTTTCAACCAAAATTAATTGAAAGGGATGAGAAAGAGGGAATCCAAGATGGCATTGCCAGGAGGAACAGGACAGGAACAGAACAGGAACAGGACAGGAACGGGACAGCAATATTGGTACAGCAACTAAAAGACTGAATTCTGAGCCCTAAAACAACAGCAATCGTGTTTCCCAGGTGAGAGGAAACTCCATGGTGTGGGGATCACTCAGTTCCACTCTCAGGTCACTCAGTGAGAACCCGGAAAATATTCCAGGCTCAGGATACACTTGTGTGTCCTGATCACCTTCCCAGGCCAAACTGTGTGCTCCAGAGCACCAGAGACTGGGAGCCAAGTGTCAAAGAAAAAAAAAAAACAGGGAAGAAGAAAGTGGGACTGACCTCAGGTCACCCAGTCTATCCCTGGAAAAGATCCTGCAGACTGGTGGGTGCACAGCTGCCAGCCTTGAGTGGGCCTCCAGTCACTAGACCGGCATGCCCTATTCTCCATCACAGACAGAACTGTGTGCCCCAGGACACTAGAGGATAGGTTTCCCTGTCTGGAGAAAAACCCACAGACAGGGAAAAAGCAGGTCCCAGCTTAGAGCACTCAGCCAACTCCCCACACACACACACTACCACCACCACAAATGGGAACATTCTTGGAAATGTTCGCAGGTTCTTTCCCAGTCACCAGCTTGGTAGCCATCTGGCAAGTGTCTACCCATTCTACACACCATGTCAAAAACCACAGATTATGTCTTCATGTTGGGAGAAAACCCAAAGGTGGGGAAAACATCTGGCCCTACCTCAGGACACCTAGCTCTGGAAAAGTTTCTGGTTATTCACAGGCTCCAGACTCTAGCCTCCTGCTGCACATGGGAGAGCAGTGCCAAGCTGCCATGGATTACTGCTTGGGTACTGGGGCACAGAGCTCTAACCTCAGACATACAGAAGCCTGGGATCCCCAAGATCAACCCCAGATACTGCTCCAAGGGACGACCAGTTATCCCTAACTAAGCAGACCAAACCATGGGGTGCCCAGGTTGCAGCTGCAGCTTACTAACTTTACAGCAAGAAAGCCAGAAGCAGGACAGCTGTCTCCAGGACTTCTCTGGGTGAGAGGAGAGCCCCCTTGACTAACAAAGACCACAATTACCGCTCAGGTCTCTATGCCTGTGGTGAGTTTTGGCAATTCCTGAAAAATACCTGCTATTCAGTGACTGTATCCCAAAAGCTGAGGAGGCCTCCTTCAGGAAAAAATCATCTTCCTGCCAAGGGGATTATCCCCACCACAGGATTCCAGGAAGCACCAGAAACTAACACCCAACACCTAAGATAGCCAAAAGGGTAGAGGCAAGTGTAAAAGCTCAAAAAGACAAAGCAATATGGCATCTCCAGAACCCAGTTATTCATAGGCAAGCAGCCCTGGACACACCAGGGTAAATGAAATTCAAGAAGATGACCTTACATCTGTGCTTATGAACAGGATAATAGAGGAAAAAAAATAAACTGCGTAAAGACCTAGATGAAGATAAAGTCAAACAGATTATTGCCATTTGCAAAGAAATGGAGGAAGATAAAGTCAAACAGATTATGGACATCCTTAAAGAAATACAGGAAGTTGCAGCCAAACAATTTGTGGCCTTTAGAGAGGAAATACTTAAATCACGAAAAGATATTAATGAAACAGAGGATTGTTCGAACAAACAGCTGACAGAATTGAAGGAAAATACAGTCAGAGAAGTGAAGGAAATCAATAAAATGGCTCAAGATCTGATAAGAGAATTGGAAAAAAATTAAAGAAAACACAAGTGGAGGAAACTGTGGAGAGAAAGAACTTAGAGAGGAAAAGAGGAACTACAGAGGTAAGCATAAGCAATAGACTACGAGAGATGGAAGAAAGAATCTTAGGTGTGGAAGACACAATGGAAGAAATAGATGTAGCTATCAAAGAAAATGTTAAATCTAAAAAATTCCTGACACAGACCATCCAAGAAATCCAAGACAACATGAAAAGCAAAACCTAAAAATAATAGGAATAGAGGAAAAAGAAGATTCCCTCCTCCAAGGCCCACAAAATATTTTCAACAAAATCATAGAAGAAAATTTCCCCAACTTAAAAGAGAGGTCTATAAGAATACAAGAGGTCTACAGAACACCCAATAAATTAGACCAGAATAGAAAATCCTCCCACCACATAATAAACAGTAAGTATACAGAACAAAGAAAAAATACTAAAAGCTGCAAAGGAAAAAGGCCAACTTAACATATAATGGCAAACCCATAAGAATCACACCTGACTTTTCATCAGAGACTATGAAAGCCAGAAGGGCCTGAACAGATATCATGAAGACCCTAAGAGAACACAGATGACCACCCAGGCTACTATACCCAGCAAAATCTCAGTCATCATAGATGGAGCAAACAAGATATTTAATGACAAAAACAAATTTAAACAACACCTACCCACAAATCCAGGGGTACAGAAGCTCCTAGAAGGAAAACTACAACCCAGGAAAGCTAACTACATTCAGGAAAACACAGGAAAGAAATAATGTCATTACAGCAAAACTAAAAGTAACCAAGCACACAAACACACTACCACAAGCAACATCAAAATAAAAGGAACTAACAGCCACTGGTCATTAATTTCCCTCAACATCAATGGACTTAACACTCCAATAAAGACACAGACGTACAGAATGGATATGTAAACAAGACCCAACAATCTGTTGCATACAAGAAACACATCTAAGTCACAAAATAGAAAGGTGGAAGGTTCCAAGCAAATGGAGCCAAGAAACATGCAGGAGTAGCCATTTTAATATCTAATAAAGTAGATTTTCAACCAAAATTAATCAAAAGACATGAGGAAGGTCATTTCATACTCATCAAAGGAAAATTCCGCCAAGAAGAAATCATAATTCTGAACATCTATGCTCCAAATACAAAGATACCCACGTTTGTAAAAGAAAGATCAATAAAACCTAAACCGCACACAAATCCCCATACATTACTACTGGGAAACTTCAACACCCCACTCTCAACAAAGGACAAGTAAACAACAGAAATTAAACAAAGAAACAATATCTCTAATAGAGGTCATGTATCAAATGGACATAACAGATATCTACAGAATCTTACACTCAAAGACAAAAGAATTTACCTTCTTCTCAGCACCTCATGGAACCTTCTCCAAAATAGACCATGTCGTTGGTCACAAAGTGAATCTCAACAGATATAAGAAGATTGAAATAATGCCTTGTATCCTATCTAATTACCATGGACTAAAGCTGGACCTCAACAACAACAGAAATAGCAAAAAGCCTACACTCACATGGAAACTAAACAACTCACTACTAAATGACAGCTGGGTCAGGGAAGAAATAAAGAAAGAACTTAAAGACTTCCTAGAATTCGAAGACACAACACAACCAAACTTATGGGAGACAATGAAAGCAGTGCTAAGAAGAAAGTTCATAGCACTAAGTGCCTTCAAGAAGAAATTTGTAACATCTCACACAATCAACTTAATAGCCCATCTAATGGCCCTAGAAAAAAAGAAGCAGACACACCGAAAAAGAAGAGACACCTGGAAATAATCAAACTCAGGACTGAAATCAATAAATTAGAAATAAATAAAACATTTCAAAGAATCAATGAAACCAAGACCTGGTTCTTTGAGAAAATTAACAAGATAGACAAACCCTTAGCTAAACTAACTAAAAGGCAGAGAGAGATTGTCCAAATTAACAAAATCAGAAATGAAAATGGGACAAAACAAAAGACACTAAGGAAATCCAAACAATCGTTAGGACTTACTTCAAAAGTCTATATGCCATAAAATTTGAAAATCTAAATGAAATAGACAATTTTCTTAATCAATTACACTTACCAAAGCTGAATCAATAAAATAGTCCTTTATCCACTAAGGAAATAGCATTCCTCAAAAGACTCCAATCCACAAAAAGCTCAGGACCAGATGGTTTCAGTGCAGAATTCTACCACACCTTCAAAGAAGAGGTAACTCCAGCTATCTTCAATTTATTCCACAAAATAGGAACAGAAGGAACACTACGAAACTCATTCATTGAAGCCACAGTCACTTTGTAACCTAAACCTCACAAAGACCCAACAAAGAAAGAGAATTTCAGGCCAATCTCCCTTATGAACATTGATGCAAAAATACACAACAAAATACTTTGCAAACCCAATACAAGAACACATCAAATATATCATCCACTATGACGATGTAGGCTTCATGCCAGGTATGCAGGGGTGGTTCAACAAACGGAAATCCATTAATGTGATCCACAATATTAAAAAATTGAAAGAAAAAAAACATGATAATCTCCTTAGATGCTGAAAAAGCATTTGAAAAAATCCAGCATCCATTCATTTTTAAACTATTGGAGAGATCAGGGATACAAGGCACATACCTAAACATAGTAAAAGCAATATACAGCAAGCCTGTAGCCAACATCAAGTAAACAGAGAGAAACTTAAAGCAATCCCACTGAATTCAGGGACAAGGCAAGGCTGCCCACTCTCTCCATATCTCTTCAACATAGTTCTTGAAGTCCTTGCTAGAACAAGAAGAAAATTAAAGGAGACCAAAAGGATACAAATTGGTAAGGAAGAAGTCAAAGTATCACTATTTGCAGATTATATGATAGTATACTTGAGTAACTCCAAAACTTCTACCAGGGAACTCCTACAGATGATAAACACCATCAGCAAAGTGGCTGGATACAAAATTATCTCAAAAAAAAAAATCAGTAGCCCTCCTGTATACAAAAGATAAAAGGGCTGAGAAAGAAATTTGTGAAACAACACCGTTCACAATAGCCACAAAGGACATAAAGTACCTTGGTGTGACCATATCCAAGCAAGTCAAAGACTTGTATAAAAAAAACTTCAAGTCTCTGAAGAAAGAATTAGAAGAAGATATCAGAATATGGAACTATCTCCGATACTCATGGCTTGGCAGGGTTAACATAGTAAAAATGGACATCTTACCAAAAGTAATGTACAAATTCAATGAAATTTCCATCAAAATACCAACAGAATATTTTACAAACCTTGATAGAAGATTTCTCAACTTCATATGGGATGCAATGAAAGCAGTCCGAAGAGGAGTTTGAATACCAACAAAGGCCATCATAAGCTAATGGAGGCATCCCATACAAGCAACTTAATGGCATACCTGAAAGACCTAAGAAAAAAGAAGCAGACACACCCAGCAAGAGTAGACCACTAGGAAAAAACAAACTCAGGCCTGATATCAATAAATTAGAAACAAAGATAATAATTCAAAGAATCAACGAAACCAAGAGCTAGTTCTTTGAGAAAATAAAAAACACAGACAAATTCTTAGCCAAACTAAGTAAATGGCGGAAAGACACTATCCAAATCAACAAAGTCTGAAAGAAAAAGATATAATATACACTGAGAAAATCCAAAGAACCATTACCTTTTATGTCAAAAGCCTATATGCTCCAAAATTTGAAAATCTAAATGAAATATACAATTCTCTTTAAAATCCACTTAGCAAAGTTGAATCAACATCAGGTAAAGATATTAAATAGCCTTATAGTGAATAAGGCAATAGAGGCATCCATCAAAATACTCCCAACCAAAAAAAATCCAAGGTGATTTCAGAGCAGAATTCTACAAGACCTTCAAAGAAGAGTGAATACTGATATTCTCCAAATTATTTCACAAAATAGAAATAGATGCAACATGACCAAATTCCTTTGGTGAGACCACAGTCACCTTGATAAATCCTCAAAGATCCCCAAAAAGAAAGAGAACTTCAGACCAATCTCTTTTATGAACAATGATGTAAAAATACTCTATAAAATACTTGCAAACCAAATCCAAGAACATATCAAAGATGTCATCCACCATGACCAAGTAGGCTTCATCCCAGGCATGCAAGGGTGGTTAAGTATATGGAATCCATCAATGTAATCCACTGTATAAACAAATTGAAAAAAAGACCATTTTCTTAGATGCTGAAAAAGCATTTGACAATATCCAACAGTTATTCTTGTTTAAAGTCTTAGAGAGACCAGGGACAAAGGCACATATCTAAAAATAGTAAAGATAGTATACAGAATATATACAGAATATACAGAATATATACAGAATAGTATATAGCTAACATCAAACTAAATGAAAAAAATGTTAAGTCAATTCCACTGGACTTGGAGACAAGACAAGGCTACACACTCTCTCCAAATCTCTTCAATACAGTACTCGAAGTCCTATCTAGGGCAATAAGACAACTAAAGGAGATTAAGGGGATACAAATTGATAAGGAAGAAGTCAAAGTATCTTGATTCACAGATGATATGACAGTAAACAAAAATGACCCCCAATATTCTACTGTAGGGAACTCCTACAGTTGAAAAACACTTCAGCAAAGTGGCTGGATATAAAGTTAACTAAAAACGGAAAAGAAAACTCAAAAAAATACACTCCTGTATGCAAAGGACAAATGGACTGAAAAAAATTAGGAAAATAACACACTTCACAATAGCCAGTAAAAAAAAAAAAAACATAATGTATTTTGGTGTTATCTTCAACAAGCCAGTAAAAAACCTATATGAACAACAACAACAACAAAAAACCCAAAAAAGAAATTGAAAAAGATACCAGAAGATAGAAATATCTCTCATGCTTATGGATCAGTAGGATCAACATAGTAAAAATTGTCATCGTAACAAAAACAATCTACAGATTCAATGATATTCCCATCAAAATATCAATATAATTCTTAAGGAATTTGAAAAAATTATTCCCAGCTTCATATGGAAAAATAAAAAGCCAGAATAGCTAAAACAATCATGTTCAAAGACAGATCTTCATTAGGTATCACCTTCCCTGATCTCAAGCTCTACTATAAAACAATAGTAATAAAAACTGCACAGTACTGTGATAAAAACAGAATGGTGGATGAATGGAATTGAAGTGAAGACCCATAAGTGAACCCACACACCTATGGCCACTTGATTTTTGACAAAGAAGCCAAAAGCATGCAATGGAAAAATGACAGCATCTTCAACAAATGGTGCTGGTCTAACTGGATGTCTACATGTAGAAAAATGAAAATAGATCCATATTTATCACCCTGCATCAAACTACAGTCCAAGTTGTTCTAAAGACCTCAACATAAAACCAGATACACTAAATCTGTTAGAAGAAAAATTGGGAAAGAGCTTGATCTCATTGGCATAGAAGGTAACTTCCTTAAGAGAACACCAAGAACACTGGCTCGAAGATGAAGAATTAACAAATAGGATCTCATGAAAGAAAAAAGCTTTTATGAAGCAAAGAACTCTGTCAGTAGAACAAGATGACTGCCTACAGCCTGACAAAAGATCTCCACCAACCCTACATACAACAGGAAGAGCTAATAAACAATATTTATAAAGAGCTCAAGAAATTAAACTCCAACAATCCAAATAATCCAATTTAAAACTGGGGTACAGAACTATACAGAGATTTCTCCACAGAGGAATATCAAATGGTGGACATTAAATGCTCAATATCTGTAGTCATCATGGAAATGCAAATGACATTCCATCTTAAACCCATCATGGCTAAGGTCAAAACGTGAAGTGACAGCAAGCTAATGAGAATGTGGAGAAAGAAGAATACTCCTCCATTGCTGGTGGGAGTGCAAACTTATACAACCACTTTAGAAATCAATCTGATGCTTTCTCAGACATTGAAAATAGTGTTACTTCAAGACCCAGCTCTACCATTCCTGGGAATATATCAAAAAGATGCTCCACCATTCAACAAAAATATTTGCTCAACTGTGTTCATAGCATCTATATTCATAATGGCAATAACAGAGAAACAAACTACACATCTCTCAACCAAACCATTGTTTTACAGAAATTGTGGTACATTCACACAATGGAATGCACCTCAGGTATTTTAAAAAAAACAAGGAAATTATAAAATTTTCAGGCAAGTAGATGGAACTAAAAATGATCATCCTAAGTGAGTTATTCCAAAACCAGAAAGACATGCATGGTATATACTCACTTGTAAATGGTAATGGCCATAATATAGGATAAACATACTACAATCTACAGACCTAAAGGAGCTAAATAAAAAGGAGTACCCTATGGAAGATGGTCAAGTCTTATTCAAAAGGGCAAATAGAATCGACACCAGAAGTGACTGAGGAGAGGGAAGAGAATGAGAGCCTAACAAACATATCCTCCGAAAGACTCTGCCCAGGAGGGGATCGAAGCAGATGCTAAGATTCACAGCCAAACTTTGGGTAGAGCACAGGGAATCATAGGAAAGAGTGGGAGGATAGAATATAGAAAGACCCAGAGCTGGCAGGACCTCCATAAGAAGACCAACAAGGACAACAAATCTGGGCCCATGGGGACTTGGAGAGATTGATGCACCCACCAAAGACCATTCATGAAGAGGACCTAGACCGCTGCTCAGATGTAGCTGATAGGAAGCTCAGTCTCCATGTTCTATCCGTAGTAAGGGGAGAAGGTGCCTGCTCTGACATGGACTCTGTTGTCTGCTATTTGATCACTTCCCCTTGGTGGAGGGGGCATTGCTATGCCACAGAGGATGAGGATGCAGGCAATCCTAGTGAGACTTGATAGGCTGGGTTCAGATGGTAGGAGAAGAGGGCTCCCTGTATCTGAGATATTGGAAATGGCATAAAGGAGAAAGAAGAATGGAGGGTGAGACTAGGAAGAGACGAGAGAGAGGATTACAATTGGGATGTTAAGTGAATAAATTATTTTTAATTTAATTTATTTATTTATTACAATGTGTTCACTTTGTATCCTTGCTGTAGCCCCTCCCTCATATCCTCTCAGTCCCACCCACCCTCCTTCTTCTGCCCCTATTCCCTTTCTCTAGTCTTCTAATTGAGGAGGAACTCCTTCCCTTTTAGCTTATCAGGTCTCATCAAGGATAGCTGCATCATCTTCCTCTGTGGCATTGCAAGGCTGCAACACTTAGGAGGAGGTAATCAAAGGCTCAAGTTCATGTCAGAGAATAAATTAAAAAAAACAAATTTAAATTAAAAATAAATTAAATGTGAATAAAACAAACGAATAAAATAGAAAAATACAACAGGTAAGAAGAGCGTCACAAACCCACAATTCAATGTCTCAGAAAGCTCAGATAGTGTTAGTGTCAATGAATAAATGCCATCCTAAGAAATTAAATATACTCCCTGCCAATATTTCAAATGCAAGATGTTGATGAAGATCAACACAATAACCTATGCTTACATATACAAAACAAAACAAAATAAATACCTAAATCCGTATATTCCATGCTCAGCAGCCAATGATGGCGATGTTGATGCCAGGCATGTTGGCCTACATTTAAGCCCAACACTTGAGTGGAGTTAGAGCTGTAAGTTCAAAACCAGCCTGTCTACATACAAACTTTCAGGGAACATTCAGGATTTACGGGACAGTATGACAACACACAACATGCTGATAATCAGATTAGAAGAAGAAGGATGAGATCAAAGGTCCAGAAGACATTTTCAACAAAATCATACAAGAAAAATTTCTTAACCTAAAGAAGAAGATGTCTATCAAGGCACACGAAGCATACAAAATATCAAAGACACTGGACCAGAAAAGAAAGTCCTCTTACCAGAGAATAATCAAAACTCTAAATATACAGAATGAAGAAAGAATATGAAAAGCTGCAACTAAAAACAAACAAAGAAACCAAACTAACCAACCAATCCGACAAACCAAAACAAACAAAAACCAACCAAAAAAAAAGGCAGATCTATTGGAATTAATCCTGTATTCTCAGTAAAAATGCTAGAAGTTGAAGGGCTTAGACACAGTGCTTCTGATTCTAAAAAACTACAGAAGCCAACACAAATTACTAACTATGCCCAGAAACTTTCAATCACCAAATGGGGAAAATAAGATGTTCCATAAAAAGGTCAATTTTAAATAATATGTATCTATAAATACAGCCCCACTCAAGGTGCTAAAACCACCACCACCACCAAAATAACAATCACTGTTCAATGATATCTCTTAATAACATTAACCCAAATTCACCAATAAAAAAACACAGACTCACAAAATGGATGATAAAATAGAATCCACCCTTTTTCTAAATACAAAAAAACACAGCTTCACATCAAGATAGACATTATCTCAAGGTAAAGGTTTGGAAAAAGATATTCTAAATAAGTGGACTGGAGTATCAAGCTTGTATATCAATTTTAATATCCAATGAAACAGCTTTCAAAAACCTAATCAAAAGATGGCAAAGGACATGATGTATTCAAAAAATCCAGCAATATAACATTTCAATACTTAACATGTATGCTCCCAACCTAAGAGCACCTAAGTTATAAAAGAAACACTTCTGCAGTGCTTGCATCACATCCTGGCCCTCATAAACTGATAGGGAAAGACTTCAATATATCACTCTCACCAATGGACAGTTCCTCCTGACCAAACTGAACAGAGAAATGCTCCAGCTAACATCAAAAATCTAAATATACCCAAATAATATTTACAGAACATCTACCCAAGCACAAAAGATTGTTCCTTCTTCTCAGCAAATCATATATTGCTCTCCAAAATTGATGATATACTTGAACAGTGGAAGTCTCAAAAGATATAAGAAATTTGCAATAACCTCCTGCATCCTATCAGACCACTAAGGTTTAAAGCAGCACATCACCAATAACAAAAACAATAGAAAGCTTACGAACTCATAGAAATTCAACAACTCTCTACTGAATAAAAAATGGATCAAAACTGAAATAAAGAAATTAAAGACTTTCTAGAAGTAAATGAAATGAATACACAGCATATCAAAACTTATAGTACACAATGTAAATGTTGAACAGAAGACAGTTCATAGCACTAAGTACATTCAGAAAAAAATAATCAGAAAGATCTCTTAGTAGCAACTTAACAGCACACCTAAATACTCTAGAAAAAAAGAAGTAAACATAACTAAAAGGAGTAGACAGTGAGAAACTACTGAACTGTGTCTTCACTGGTAAAACCGAATGTTTTAACAGGAAAAGAAAGGTGGATCCTATCAAAATTGATAATGATAAGATTTGAATAGTAGAGATCTTCTGAATAAGCAGAGGTAACTCTTCATCAGAGACCTTGGTCATTGAGTCCAAACAAACTTATAAAGACTAGTGATTTCTTCTTAAATAAAAAATGGGTATGGGGCAGGGTTTTGATGTAATCTTTTCAGGAGAATAAAAACATCCAACTAAATAATATGGATACCACTGGACCATCACATGAAACTTCTGAAGAAAAAGGACAGAATATGTCACCAAAAGAATATGCCCAAAGAAAAGGAGTAACTGGTCAAGTGGTATCACTCACCTTAATGTTGTCTCTTCGGCCTTTTACAGACATAAGTGCAAATTGTCTTTATGTGCTTGCTAAAGGACAATCCAAAATCTCTAACTCTAATATCAGAAAAGCCACCTGGTAAGAAATAGAGGAAAACAGAAAAATAAATGAAGACTCTATTGCCACTAATCTCATAAATCTTCTGGCATGATATGACTTCTGTACTCCCCACAAACTTCAACAATCAAGAATATGTTCAGTATTTGTGGGAGAAAAAAGCCAAAAACATAAGCCTAAAATATAGCCAATTTTACATGAAAAAACCTAAAGAAACTCTAACATGAAAAATGTACACTGGATCAGAGATACCTTTGATTTTTTTTAAATTTAATACAAATTAAATAAACACAGATTTCACAACTCCTACAAGACAAACTCAAAGTACACCAAAACTGTTATATTTTTGACTTTGCAGCTACTCCTAATGTCCTTTCCAGAGAGTCCTTTTGTTCTGGATGTCTCTTAGAAAGTGGAGGTGATAAAAAAGATGAGCTATGGCTTTCAGTCCCTCATGTCGCCTTGTGGGTTCAGGCACATCTCTGCCCTTGCCAACACTCACACCCAAAACAAAGTTGGAGAATAATTTAATGTTTCCTGCTGTGTGGATTATGTCACAAGATGTGGAATCTGCCCTATTCACTTATCTAAAACCAGGCACACCTGACACGGACAAAATTTTGCACCTCAGAAAATCCTTTTGAACCCAAGAATTCAATTTTCCTGAATTACACCAGTGTGTTCATTGATAGTTGAAAGGTAAAAAATAAATTTAAAAAAAAATAAGCAAGTATTGCTTAAGATGACCACCACCACTTTTTTTTTACCACTTTCAAAACTATTTATAAAATTTGTTACACAAAACCATGTGTGGAATATAACATGAGGCATTTCTAGAAATGAGACTTTCAGTTTTCCAATCTATCTATCTAATGCACAGCAAAAGCAATGCCTGGGTGTGCACACTAGATAGTGATACTATAAGCACCACAACTTTCTACTGCCCAAGCCACAGGGTCCCCTCCTCCTTGAACAGTCAACACTCAAGAAGGGTAAGAGGACAAGGATCTCTGCTGAAGTCACCACATGGAAAACAACAGAATCAGAGTCTGAAACACAGCCCATCTCGGTCAAAGCAGAATAGGCCGTGATAGCTTAGCAGACCTGCTCTGCCTGGCCTGGGAACAATGGCCCCTCACTCACCATGGCATGGGCTCTGGTCTCATTCACAGCTCCCTACAGCTACATCAGAGTACAATCCCAGAACAAACCCATAAGCTACCTCCCACTGTTGGTCCTTACTGCTAGTCCCATGCAGACTCTCTCATTAGCTTGGACAATACAGCTGAGTCTCAGGACAGTAGTAGCTCTTCTACCAGTGTATAAAAGATCAACTGATGCAGATAGCAGAGGTATTCTAGCTTTGCCCCAACCCCTAGGGGCTCACAGAACCCTAGTGTTGTTATAAAAAAATGAAAATCCCAATTGTTTGAGTTTACCAATACAGACCCAGGAGCTAGGTACTGGGGAGAAAACCTGGTAGTTCAGAAAGTCAGATAAAGCATCCATCTGACCCTGCTACTCACCTCACATCTAAGAGGAAAAAGCTCCAAAAGCTCACCAGTTCAGATGACAGCTCAGGGGGGATAGGCCAAACTAATCCAACACCAAAGGCGTTCTAGCTCAAAGCTTAAAAAGCCCCATAGCTACCAAGCTAAAACTCCTTCCACTTTTACACTCTGTCATAAATACATTTCAGCTGAAATTTCCACTTACTCTTTAATCCCTGTCAGCTGGCTTCTTGCTTTGCCTCTTGACCTAGGGTTAACATTATTTAATCCTATGCACAGGGAGCTTTTGAATTAAAGGTATGTTCCAGGGCTGACGGATTCATACCATAATCACCTGTTTAGAATAAATGGGAAGTTCTTGGAATTAAGATTTGTGTTAGGGCTCAACCATACCAAACAAAGCCCAGGTTTTTACAGTTCACAATCTAAGGAATCACACTGGGATCAAATCCTGCAACACCCTCATTTTGGAAATAATTTAAAATACAGTCTTCCACTCTCCCAGGGCACCTGTTCATTTTCCATGATACAGGTAATTTATGTTACACACTCAGTGTCCAGTGCATTCATCTCTACCTCATAGTTGGGAAGTCCTTCATCGAAACTTCAGTCAAAGACAAACAGTAACAACCATTAAAGAAACAAACAGCCATGAATTCGAATCAAGGAGTAGTTAAGCTCATCGAAAATGAGATATAAAACAAAAAGGATGTGGCTGTTCCTAGGTATGTTGGAGTAGAAAGTTTATTATACATAGACACAGGGAAATGTGGGACAGTCTAGAGTTGACATGACCCTGAGCTATGTGAGAAGAGAGGACAGAGGGAAGTAGAGAGCCAGAACAAAGGGCCAGGAGGATAAATGATAAATGAAAAAGACCAGGTAACCAAAACGGTTAGAATACATAAGGGAGGACAGCTGGGAGGAGGGCAGCTTAACTCCTGGGCTAGAGAACTCTGTTTGACACCCATACCTTGTAACAGGTAAGGACTGAGGGATGCTGGGAGAACCTGACAGCCAAATCTGCTTTGATTGTTAAGTAGCCACCTTAAGGATTTATCCCATCTTTTGAGATGTAAGAGTAGAGAGGAATGAGAAAGTTGAAACGATTTCATTATAATCTTAAAAATTATTTTTAAAAGTTGAAAATGGCTTTATGGTCCAATATTCTTCAGGGAATTCAAGTATGTATTAGAGCACACAAAATATTACTCACACCTTTTCTCTCTCAGGTTGTGCATTTTCAAATGGGGGGAGGGGAAAGCATTCCTGTTAGGCACTACCACCCCACTTTGTCCAGATCTTCTGTGTGTTTGAACTAGTGTAACTGTAAAAATTTGCTTTCCAGAAACAAGTTCAGCAACTAATCCTTATTCTTGATTCTCTTTGTGTATAACTCCCAGCCCTAAGTATACACTTTTCACATTTACTGACCATCTAAAATTGATTATCATTATCATTGCCATCTTCCCTCTTCCCCTCCCTTTCTGTGTTGTGACAACACCAGCTTCAAAGTAGCTCAGTGAGCTCAATTCTTACACAGGTCTCGCTTTATTTGTAATCACCCAGCTCCAAACAAACAAACAAACAAACAAAACCCAGGGAAGTCAGTGGACACTCATTCACTGATCTCTTTTACTTCACACTAACCAGTCAGGGCCCACCTGAAAAGAGTTGGAGGATTATATTCTAGGCACTGGGCTGTAGAGGTAGCATTCAGTGTTCAAATAAAGTGTAAACTACATAACATGTGAAAGGCTGATCTACAGGAGACATTGCTTTAAACAAAAACAAAAATCAAAGCACTAGAGAAAAAGGAATGAAATTCTTAATGACTGGGGATTATCAGAGAATATTAACTAATAGACTAGAGCAGTGATTCATCAACAAAATAAAATTTAGTAATACCAACAACTGACTTATTTATTTATTTATTTATTTATTTATTATGTATACAGTGTTCTGCATGCATGTACACTTGCACGCCAGAAGAGAGCACCAGATTTCATATAGATGTTGTGAGCCACCATGTGGTTGTTGGGAATTAAACTTGTGATCTCTGAAAGAGCAGCCAGTGATCTTAACCTCTTAGTTGAAAAATACACATAGCATACTGACTTTGAAAAACACAGGTCAATCTCTTGTAGAGTGAAAGCCATTAATAAGATACTGTTTAATGTTGTCCCTGTGTACAATATTAGCTGCTGAGACCTGTAACCTGACAGACACAGCTTTATCCACTAGCCTGTGGCTCAAATTTGAACTGACAGAACTATTTCAATGAGGATTGTACATATGGGCATAGGAAAGTCCATTAATTTGAAATTCAATATTCACTGGATCAAGCTACCTGACCCAAATTGTACACCCACCAATCTGGTCTGTTTTCATTCACATTCATGAATTAATAAATACACGTTGGAAAATTACAAATTAAAAGAACTCATCCTGCCACATTTCTAGATAATCCTGGTCAGCAAACATGTGCATCCTCCGATCCTAATCTCTAACAGGCCTGGTTATCATACTACTTATTTGTGTAGTGTTTTACAGGCAGTTTTCCCTCGGCTAAATTCTAGTTTCTCAGCAATAGTAAATCCTTTACATCATCAGTTCTACTCTTCTATATCATAGCTTGATATTGGAGTGCTTTCTGACACAGGACATATCATTTACAACCCCCACAAAATCCAAATGGATCTTTTAGAACTTAGAGAACCTACCTGACACCCCCAAAGATCACCAGGAACTAGGACTAAAAAAGGTCACCTAAAGGTCACCAGACTAGTGACTCTACCCCAAGGTCACCAGGAATTGGGCCATGTCATAAGATTCCCTACCCAAGGAACAGTCTGAGGATAACCACAAGGATGGAAAAGTATCTTAAAGTGGGACAATTGTGCTGAGCACCCTACCAACCTTGTAGAAGATTCAATGACACAGAAAATACCTAACATTCCTGAGGCCTAGAGTTATGTTAGCTAGCCAATCACTTGATAAAAAGCTTGCCCTTGCTGAATGTCACCCAATCCTTTAACTGTTAAACTACAACTTCCTGGTCCTTCCTCAGACCCCAATCAAAACCCTGCCATGCAGCTGCTCAGGGCTCTCCTCTCTGATCCATTGTGTTGGTAATGATGGAGAGACCCAGCTTAAGCCCAAATAAAACTCTTTGCTCTTGCATATATGGTCCAGCTCCTGATGATCTTTGGTGACCCTAAGTGCTGGCCATAACATATGGGTTCTCATATTGGATTCCCAAGTCTCCCAAGCACCCCCAGCACATGGAGCTGAACAATAGCCAGTAAGTGAGCACTCTGTCAGTATCTCTCTGTGTCTGTCTCTGTGTTTCTGCAGTTTCTTTTTTCAAGACTCGAGGCAAAATGTGTAATCTGTGTGGTCAGAAAGGTTAGAGCTGATGCTTTGGACAGCTGTGGGGCAGAGGGGGCCTGGAAGACTTTCCAGACCCCCCTCAAAGAGGCACATTTGTAAAGGTAATTGAGTACTGAGTTTTCTGTGATCTCTGGACCTCAGAGAGGATGAATGTGCCCCTATCTGTAAAGGGTGGTAGAGTACCCAGTTTTCTGTGATCTCTGGATCGTTGGACAAGGACAATGCAGGTATCTCCTGTAGCAGAGATTCTCTGATATCCTACTTTCATTTTTTTCCACTGCAGGAATGGTGGAATCTGCTGTCTAGCTCTGTGTATTTTTCTGCTGCACAAGCAATGGGATCTAGCTGTTTGTGTCTTGTTTAACTGTTTTGTCCCTTGTTGCCATTTTTTTGTCTCTGAGACTGACTGAGGACATGGGACAGAATCCTTCTATCCCTCTAGACTTGATTCTTTCCCATTTCAGGGAAGCTTGAGCTATGCTCCACAGGCTCCCATGAGAGTGGCAAGGAGGTGCCAAAGGATGGATACAGTATGTGGAGCCCCAGGCTTGGCACCTCTGCCAATGTTCTCTGGTCTCTGGTCTGGCAGAGCTTAGCCACTACTCTGGCCTCAGGTCTGGCAGAGTTTGGATGCTGCTCTGGACTGTGATCTGGCCGAGATTTGCTGCTGCTGTGGTCTCTGGTCTGGCAGAGTTTGGCTGGTGTTTGGACTCTGGTCTGGTAGAGATCAACAGATATTTTACTGCGTCATTCTCTGGTCTGGCTGAATGCAGGACACCATTCCAAACTCTGGTGTAGTTGGTTGGATCCTGATTTCGGTGTAGGTCACCACTTATGGAACAGGATAGAGGGCCCATAGAGAGACAGGTCACTGTTTTGAGTTTTGGTATTTTCTTCTTCCATTTTCTTTGCATGCATTGTACCCAGTGCATTTTTTCTTGTGTTGTTCTTTTGCGGTTTTGTTTGCTTGTGATGGTCTCAGTGGGCTGGTGACAAAACAGTTGTGATCCATTGTGACTTTGCCTGCCCCATACTGCCAGCGCTACAAGCTGGGGCACCTCTGGTCTCCTGTGGGAGCACACATTTCCACATGGTTGGCTGGGAAATCTCGGTTGGAGAGGGATCGGTATGCAGAAAATCCTGTTGGGCTGGACCATGTTGCCTCCTTACTTTTTCTCTGAGGAAAGTTGGTGACATGAGGTTAGCTCTGGCTTGGAACAATGATCGCCAAATAATGCTTTTACCTGAAGCGTATTATAGTTATTACTATTATTATTACTTGGTTAGGGTCCCTTGTACCCCAGCCTGGCCTTATACTAAACAGCTTAAATTTCTGATCCGTCTGATCCACCTCTTATCAACTGAGCTACACTCCCACCATGTGCTTCTCAAAAAGAAATAACAAAGATTAAAGAGGAAGCCAGAGGGGCTGAAGAGATGGCTTAGTGATGAAAAATACTTTCTGTATTTTTCTGTATTTTTTGTGGGGCTGGAGGGATGCCTCATTCCTTAAGAGGACTGGCTGCTTTTTGTCATGAGTTCAATTCCCAACAACCACATGGTGGCTCACAATGAAATCTGTTGCCCTCTTCTGGCATGCAGGTGTATATGAAAACACAACATTGTATACATAATAAATCTTAGAACAAAGCAAAACATTCTCTACTTTTTTTTTGCAGAGTTCCTAGCATGTCCATGGTGGTTCACAATCTTCTGTAACTCCTGTTACAGAAAATTTGATGCCATATGGCCTCCTGGGATATAAGGCACACATGTGGTACACTTATATACATACAAGTAAAATAATCTTATCACTCATCTACAGAAAAGATAAAAATACCCCCTCAAAAAAAAAGAGGTCAGCAGGCATGGTGGCACACACTGGATCTCAGTGATTTTGAGGCCATCCTGGTCAACAGAGCTAGTCCAGTCCAGGCAAAGCTACACAGGGAGATTCTGTCTTGAAAAGCAAAGCAAAACAACCAACCAACCAAAACAACCAACCAAATAAACAAAACAAAACAAAAACTATCATAAAGCAAGTGTGGTGACACATGCCTGTAAATGGAGCAACAGGGAGGTCAGGAATGAAGGTCAACCTGGACTATATGAAACTCGGTCTCAAAAACAAAACAGCAGCAGCAACAACAAAACAGCACAAGAATCTGAGTGCCTGAGATGCTTTGGGACATTCAAATTTTATCTTAATTCCTGGCTACATAGGAAGCTATTGAGGAGTGTAGTTCTTTGAATGAAAATGACCCCTACTATCTCATATGTTTGAAAATCTGGTCTCCCATTGGTGGAACAATTTTGGAAAAATAAGTGTGATCTTGTTGAAGAGGTGTGTCACTGTGGGTCAGCTCTGAGGTTTTAAAATCCCACACATTCTCAGTTAGCTCTTTGCCTCATACTTATAGATCAGGATGTAAGCTCTTAACCACTGTTCTCTCTGGTGCTCTGTCTGCCATTACTGTCTGCCACCATGGTCCCTGCCATGATATTCATGGACTTATCATATGAAACTCTAAGTACCCAAACAGCTGTTTCTTCTATAAGCTGCTTTGGTCATGATATCTTAGCATAGTGATAGAAAAGTAACTAAGACAAGTGGTTTGAAAATAGGATAGAAATGATTTAGTGTACACTTATCTCAAAGATCTTTTTGTCCTATAAACTTAATAGTAAGATTACAAAAATTTAAACATACACACACTTTTATGCACTGCCTGTGGATGGGTCCATATGGTCTTGTTCTTGATTCCCAGCATAATTTAAAGGGGAAACTTACACAATGTTCTGAGCCCTTGATGTCCTGCAGATGAAGTAGGAGGATGTCCTCAAGTGCCTTGCCACAGGAACCCAGTTAGGTGGCAGGAACCTTGACTTTCAGATGGAGCAATGCATCTACAAAAGGAAAGTGATGGTATCTACATCATGAATCTGAAAAGGACCTGTTGCTTGCAGCTCAGGCTATTGTTGCCATTGAGAACCTTGCTGATGGCAGTGTCATCGCCTCCAGGAACACTGGTGAGCAAGCTGTGCTGAAGTTTGCCGCTACCACTGTAGCCACTCCAATTGCTGCCCCCTTCACACCTGGGATCTTCACTAACCAGATGCAAGCAGCTTCAGGGAGCCATGGCTTCTAGTGGTAACTGATCTCAGGGCTGAAACCAGCCCTTCCCAGAGGCTGCTTAGGTCAACCTGCCTACCATTGCTCAGTGCAAGACAGATTCTCTGCACTATGTGAACATTGCCATCCACGTAACAAGGGAGTTCACTCAGTGGTGGATGCTGGCCGAGGAAGTACACCTCATGCATGGCACTATCTCCTGTGAGCAGTCATGGGAGGTTATGCTTGATCTTTACTTCTACATATACCCAGAGGAGACTGAGAAAGAATAGCAGGCTGCTGCTGAGAAGGCCATGACCGAGGAGGAATTCCAGGGTGAATGGACTGTGCCAGCTCCTGAGTTCACTGTCGCTCATCCCGAGGTGGCAGACCGGTCTGAGGGTATGCAGGTGCCCTCTGTACCCATCCAGAAGTTCCCTACTGAAGACTGGAGTGTCCAGCCAGACACTGAGGACTGGTGAACAGCTCCCACAGCATAGGCCATTGATTGGGTTGGAGCCACCCCTGAGGGGTCCTGAGCTCCTCTGCAGAAACCTGTGCAAACAGAAAAGGTGGAATGAAAATAAAGTTCCTAAAAGCTGAAAATATGCACACACACACACACACACACACACACTTTAGAAACAATAGTTTTGAGTGTTGGGTGTAATGGTACACTTCTGTAATCCTGGCTCTTAGGAGGTTGGGGCAGAAGGATGGTGAACTTGGGCTATGTATTGAGATCATCTCAACAATAATGACAAGACTAGAACAACTAGAGATTGTTTTGAGGCTGGGGTATGTAGCTCAGTGGTAAATCATGTGCTAAGCATGCACAAGGTGGTTCTAGGTTTCGTTGTTATCTCCAAAATACCAAACAACCAAAGCAGAATATTGGGGCTGGAGAGATGACTTGGAGGCTAATAGAACTGGCTGTCCTTCCAGAGGACCTGAGTTCAATTCCTGGCAACCACATTGTGGTTCACAACCACCTATACAGGGATCTGATGCCCTCTTCTGGCATGCAGGTGTATATGCATGTAGAGAACTCATAGACATAAAAATCAAAATCAAAAAAAGAAAAAAAAATGGGCCGAAGAGATGGCTCAGAGGTTAAAAACACTAGCTACTTTTCTAAAGGTCCTGAGCTCAATTCCCAGCAACCACCCCCCCTACTCCAGCATGCACACAGACTGCACCAACAGAGTCAGCTTTGTGGAAACATACCCTGTTCAGGTACTAGGGATCTGCACTCAGAGGAGCCCACCTTTGTTCTAATGCTCTGCTAAAGCTTTTGAAATCTTTAACTTTTGAACAAGGGATCCTTCACTTTTCTTTTGCACTGGACTCTGCAAATTATGTAGCCAAGGCCTGTGTACCAAATATTCAATCTATATAAGAACAGCCTGCAAAGCCTCTCAGTACCACTGTGACCACTGCAGTCCCAGATATTTAAAAAAAAAAATGTCAAGACACAATGGCGTAAGATACAGTCTGTCAGCCATCTATGGATTTCTCTTTCCTGCAGTCCAAACATAGTTCAAACTGAAAATGTGTGCTTGGTACACTAACTTTTTTTTCTCAAAATAGGGCTTTTCTGTGTAGACCAGGCTGGCCCTGAACTCAGTGCGACCCACCTGGCTCTGCTTCTCTGAGTGCGGGCTCACAGGTGTGTGCCACTGCTCCAGGCTTACAGACTTAATTTTAAGACTGGGTCAATATCTTGCTTTTTGTCTTTAGGTTTTCTATATAAGGACTTGGAACATAGCTCAGTTGGTAAAGTTCTTGCCTTGCATCCATGAAACCTCGTGTTTTGTACACACCTGTAATCCCAATAAGGAGGTGCAGTCAGGGGCATCAGAAGTTCAACATCATCTTAATGTGCTTGGAATTTTTGAGGCTAGCCTGAGATAAGTAAAACCTGATTTTAAAAAATAAGTTTTACATATAAAAAGCCATTTTTTTACACAAATGGAACCAATGAAGAGGGAAAAGGGTAAGGAAGGTATTATAAACTATCAAGATGGGAAATGACAATGATGTGAGTGTGAAATGGACATGTGGGAAGTAGGAGCAACAGGACTGAAAGACGAATGTGGGCCTGAGTGAAAGGCCAGTATCGAGGGTAGCAGTCATTGAGATTTTTGCTTAGGCAACTGTGTGTTTTGAGATATGGCAGTCATCAGGGAAATTTCCACATCTCTCAGTCTCCTAAGTTATGGGTTGGGAGAAGAAATCTGAAGGAGCCCTGGTTGTGGCTGCAGGAAATGTGATCAAATCCAACTCTCAGACTGCCTGCCTAAACTGTAGTGGCTAACCACAGCAAGCATTGGCAATGACTGTACAGTGAAACCACTTACCCCACCACAGTCCACACGGGGAGTATCAGGCTGAGAAATCCCCCCCACACTAGGAATCAGCTTCATCTTGTCTTGTAAGGCAAGAAAGGCTGTCTTCTCTCTTGCATAGCTTTATCACTTGAGGCTCCCAGCCCTCAGCAAAACAAATCTGGACTTGGATTTTTCTCTCCCTTGTTAGTGAAAGATGATGGTAGTTATCTTAGGGGGTGGAATGGCCTTTAGCCAGCCTCATCAATCAGGCTGTCCTGTCCAGGCTTATTAGTTTCAGCAGCCTGGCAGTTGTTAGGTGAGAAACCAAAGTATATCTTCAGTGGATGTTAATGTGTTCATGCATAGATAGAAACACACAGTACTTTTAGGCCTTTACCTTATGTCATGGGAAAACTTCATTTACAAAACAGCCATTTAAATGTCCACTAGTCTATCTAAGACATTAATAGAATAAACATAGTCAAGAAGGTAGTGCTCAATTCTAGATTTGGAAAACAACTTCGATAAAGAAAAAGAAAGAAATTAAAATAAACTTGCAAGTTGGGAATGTAGTTTAGTATTAGTAGGATGAACAATGATTACCTCAGGTTAATGTCAATATTTTCAAAGAGAATTTAAACAATATGCATTTAAAGAGTAAATGGGGGCTGGGGAGATGGCTTAGTGGTTAAGAGAACTTGATTCTCATCCAAAGAACTAAGTTCAGTTCCTAGCATCCATGCTGGATGCTCACAGTTGTCTCTCCCTCTAGATCTGGGGTCTCTGACACTCTCTTTTGGTCATCACATGCACACACATACATACGTACACACAAAGAGTTATACACACACAAAATAAACATAGATCTTTTAAAAAAGGTAAAATGAGAACCCTATCATTACAAAGTCAACCCAAAATGGATCAAAGGCCAAAATATAAGAGCTATAAGTGTGTAAAGGTTACATAGAAGTGAACTTTCATGATGTTAAATTCAATAATTAATTTTTAAATATGACACAAAAAATCATAGAAAACCAATAAAACTTTGGACTTCATCAAAGTAAAATACTTTTTTTAACCAAAGGGTAATATCAAGAAGATAACATGACAGTCTACAGAAAAAAAGTCTGCAGAGTTTTTATTTGACAGAAGTCTAGTTTTTAGAATAACAAACACAACAAAAACAAACAGGGCTGGGCTAGGGGTATGGCTCAGTACAACAGAGCTTGCCTAGCATGGGGGAAGCCAAGGGTTAGACACCTCAGCAGGGTGTGGTAAAGGTGTAGTTAGGCAGAGGACTAGAATAGATATTTCTCCAAGGAAGATTTAGAAATGGCAGACATACAGAGGAAAATATGCTGAACACCATGAGTCATTAAAGAAATATAAATCAGGAGGACAGTAAGACATCTACTAGGCTAGGCCTGGTGGTTAATTCCATGCTGTTAACCTCAGTATTGGGGGTGAAAATTAGGCTGGAGGATCCAGAGTACAAGAGTAAACTAGGTCACAGGTTAGTTGGGTCTCTAGTGAGACCCTGTCTTAAGAGCAACAGCATAAATTAATAATTCACACTTATTGGGCCAGGCAGTGGTGGCACACTCTTAATCCCAGCACTCAGTCAGGAGTACAAGGCAGAGATATCTCTGAGTATGAGGCCAGCCTGGTCTACAGAGTGAGTTTTAGGACAGCCAGGGCTACACAGAGAAAACCCCCCTTTTTTTAAACAAGCTAAAAAAGTAAAGCAAAACAACAAAATCCCAAACAAACAAACAAACAAACAAACAGTAATCTATACCTCTTAAGATATCTATAATATTTAAAAAAGAAACAACCAAGGAAACAACTGCTGACAAAGATATAAAGATAGAAATAAAGTTAGAATTCTTGTTCAGTGTTGGTAGGTAAAATCATTACCATATGTAATTTACTACTGTCCATTAGTGCTACTCTTAAGGATATACCAAGAGAATTGCAAACTGGTACTCAGGCACTTTTTTTTTCTTTTAAGATTTATTCATTTTATGTATGTGAGTGCTCTATCTGTATGTACACTTGCATGGCAGAAGAGGGCATCTGATCTCAGTACAGATGGTTATGAGCTACCATGTGGGTGCTGGGAATTGAACTCAGGACCTCTGAAAGAGCAACCAGTACTCTTAACCACTGAGATATCTCTTTAGCCCCACTCACATATTTTCTATACATGGTCATGGCGCTAGACAGAAACAATGCTCTAAATCACCAGTGGATAAGCAAGGCCTGATTTGTACATAGAGAAGAGGGTTATTCAACAGTAAAGGAGAATGCAGTACTGATGCTCTGATATAGTACAAGGCAGCACTAATGATAGAGCATGGATAAAACTAGGAAAAAAGCCAGGTGGTGGTGTGATGGCTCACACATTTAATCCCAGCACTCAGGGGGCTGAGGTAGGCAGATCTCTGTGAGTTCAAGGTCAGCCTTGTCTACAAAGAGAGTTCCAGGACATCCAAGGCTACACAGAGAAACCCTCACTCCAAATATCAACCAACCAACCAACCCAAAAGCAAAAACCCAAAACCTAGGAAACAATATTCCAGACAAGATTAATTCAAGTTATAGGAAACAGGGAAACCCATAGAATCAGAAAGTGAGTGGTTATTGCCAGGGCCTAGAGAGAGAAATGGTAGTGTATATTTAATGGATTTTGGGTGGGTGATGAAAATGGTTTGAAACAAGACAGCTGTATTCATTGTCCAATGGTGAGATATATTAAATGCCAATGGAGTGTATATCTACTTTTATGATATATAAATTTATTCCAAGTATAAAAAGATTGTTTATTTTATGTGTATGGATTTTGCATGTCTCTGACATGAACTGACTGGCCTGTTCTTTGATCACCTCCCCTTTAGGGAGCAGCCTTACCAGGCCACAGAGGAAGACAGTGCAGCCAGTCCTTATGAGACCTGATAGACTAGGATCAGAATGAAGGGGAGGAAAACCACCCCTAATCAGTGGACTGGCAGAGGGGCATGGGCGGAGAAGGGAGAGGGTGAGTGGGATTGGGAGAGGAGGAGGGAGGGAGCTACAGGGGGGATACAAAGTGAATAAATTGTAACTAATGAAAATTAAAAAAAATAAAAAATAAACTCAATCGACTAGGATAATCTCTAGACTGGACAAAGAGCCCCATGAATTTATCTGATTGCACTTTTGCAATAGAGCAACTTGGAAGTTAATACCTGTTTCAGCTACCAGAACTTTGAAACAAAAAAGCAGTGAAATTCAGGTGGGCAGGGCTCCCTGGGGAGCGACAGGACCATTTCAGGAGGATCCCTGGGATGCCCTGTTCTTAGGTGGAACCCAACTCTCTTGGGCACTCAGAGGAAAGCCCAAGGTGAACGCTCCCAGCCCAGGAATCCCAGAAACCATAGGTGTCTCTGAAGATTGCGCAAGTCTTTCCCCCCCCCCCCCCGGCCAGCTCGGTGGCATGTTTCTAAAATCCCAATCTGCACAACATAAACAGAAAACGTGCAGCCAGAAAGCCTCGGTGGTGCAAATTACAAGCTTCCAGCAGAGGGCGGGAGAATCTTTGCTGCGCGGCCAGTGGCAATCAGGCAGCAAAGAGCAAGCTTTCCAGTGACCTCACGATCCTCCAAGCCCTTCTCCTCCCACTGCAAAAGGGAGAGAGAAGGCGGAAGGAAAGACCCCTGATAGAGGAAAATAAAGAATAGGGGAGGGGGGCGTTGAGGCAGAGAGCGGACTCTAAGAGCTCCCCCTCGGAACAGCCGCCCACTTCCTGAGCCCAGGGTCCAAGCGGCCTCTGGGGAACCCGAAGGCCGAGCCCTCTCAGATGGGGCGGGGGAGGGGCTTGCGCGAGGCGCAGCGCAGGCGCAGTGCGCGCCTCCATTGTCAAGCTTGGCGTAAACGCCGTTGCTATGGCTACAGACGCTAAAGGAAAAACGCTGGGCTCTCCTGGGCCTGGTGGGCGGTGGCGGCGAGGGCTGGTGGACCGGAACCCGCTTCCCTGGCACGATGGCGGCGGTCATGGCTCAGCTAGTGGACTACTTCATCATGGTAGGCTGAGACCAGGAGAAGCCAGGTAAGGGTGTGGAGCGGGTGCCTCCTAGGCTCCGCCTCCGCCCCGGGCTCCGCGTCCCTCCTCCCCCGGGCTCCGCCTTCACCTCCCAGGGCTCCGCCTTTCTCCGCTTCCAGGCCCCTCCCCGTCTCCGCTCCGAGCTCCGCCTTCGCCTCCACTAGGCTCCGCCTCTGCTACTGCGGGCTCCGCCTCCCTCATCTTCCGGGCTCCTCCCCCTTCCCCGCCCCGGGCTCCGCCTCCGCCCCCTCGGGCTCTGTCCCTGCCCTGGGCTCCTCCCCCTCCTCCGCCTCTGGGCTCAGCCTCCGCCCCTAGCAGCCATCCATTGGGCTAGATGGTGCTGGGCCTGGCGTCCTGGCTGGGAGGCGAGGAGGAGAGACGGTTGTGTCTCGCGGTGGAGGAGCGGCGGGTCCACGGGTGTCGGCCATCTCGGAGCGGTTGAGTCTGGCTGGCTGTCGGCATATGTGAGGGACCCGCAGGACGGCGGTTGTGGAGGAGGCCAGGGTTGTGCAGTTGGAGGCTGGTGGGCTGGCCGGGTCGGGAGAGCCTGCCCGAGTTCCTCCATGAGCTTCTGTGGAGGCTGTTGCTACCCGGAGCCACGCCCTCGGGCCGCCTGAGTTGGGAGGGCAGGACCACACTGTGTGGAGTTCCTAGGGATACACTTGTGCCCTGCATCCTGAGGAAGAGTGATGCTGGGACCAGTCCTCCTGGAAAGTAAGAGCAGAGAGTCCGGTGCTGCCTCCCCCCTGCTCTGGAGCTCGTGGGGTGGGGAGCTTACACATCTGGGCTGAAAGAAATCAGCGTACTTGGAAAGGCTAAAGGATCCATGCACATTTCTAGGAACATTATTTTTTTCAGGATGTATATGCCAGCATTCATGAATGAAATGATTCTTCTTAAGTAGACAGCCAGACTCTTGGGTAAAGAGAGCCAGTGCTCTCTCTCACTGGGCTTTCATGAGTTTTGATTGTTCCGTTTATTTGTCCGAGAATTCTTCATAAGGAACAGTTTGGCAGATACACTGCTGTTTATACTTTAATGGACTTGCACAACCAGGAGTATACACGGTTCACGCAGGCTTATTTTCTTATTTTTATCTCTTTGTGTTGTTATGTATAGATAACCAGGACATAATAACAAGGTTACTATAGACTTGGGAAAGCTCTTTTATTTCAGGGTAATTCCAGTTTTACACTTGCAAGGAATTTTAGCTACCATCCCTGCATCCCCTTGTCTCTGGAGGTGCTTAGGTTGTGTTTGCTGATTGTTAGTCGTTGGTAGCACTAGAGTACCAATGTTTATTATTTATTCATTCCTAAGAATTTGTTTCAGAGAAGGGATTCTTCCCAGTTTTTTCTCACTACTGCCTAATTGAGGTCACTTAAAAAACCGCTTGCAGGTCGATGAGATGGCTCAGCAGATAAAAGCTCTTGTTGGGCAAGCCTGGAGACCTGAGTTCAATCCCTGAATTTATGAAAAGGTGGAAGGCAAGAAGTGATTGCACAGAGTTGTCTTCTAACCTTCCTATGTGTTCCCTAGTATGCATGCTTCACCAGCATCATGAACACACACACACAAAGACGACATTGGGCTTTATTTAGAGAATATTCTTGCTGCTCCAAAATGTCATGTCATTTCACTTGTCAGTTTCTTACAGACATAATCTTACCCAGACTGCTAGCGTGGAGATTCAGTTTTGTTTTTAATCTTGTTCAGTTTTCAGTTACATTGTTCTTCCCCCTAAAATAATTTTATTTAGGGTTTTTTTGAGAATTCTCTCTACAGAACCCTGGCTGGCTGTTCTGGGATTCCCTATGTAGTAGAGGCTGGTCTTGAACCTACAGAGATCCTCCTTCCTCTTCCTTCCAATTGCTGGGGTTAAAGACCATGCCCAGCTTCCTCCACAACAATTTTAAAACAATAACAAACTTGAAAAAAGTTCCAAGTATGGTACACAGTTAAGTGCTGTTTTGGACATTTTGAGAGGAAGCTGTTGACCTTATGCCCTGTCACTCTGAATGGTTTAGTGTCAATTTTATGCAAACAAGAATGTTGTCCTACATAATGGCAATGCAGTTATCAAAATAGGAAATTCACGTTGACATAATATTCCATTTAATGTGGGTTTTATTGACTATGTTATTACTCACAAAAATGTCAAAAGAAGCTGGTATATTTAAGTGTTTCATTTTTTTTTATCTCTTTAGTCTCTTTCAGTATGGAACAGTTCCCTCAACTTTTTCATGATCTTGTCACTTTGATGACTATAGGTCAGTAACATTTTTTCTTCATTAATTTATTTATTTGTTCATTTTACAGTCCACTCACAACCCTACTCCCTCATCTTTTGCCAGTCCCAAACTCCCAAACACTTTCCCTGTACTTCCCCCAACCAACCCACCCAGGCACATCAAGTTATATCAGGATTAAGTACCTTCTCTTTCACTGCAGCAAGACAAGGCAGCCCTGGATAAGAATATGGGATCCAAAGGGAGGCAACAGAGTCCAAGTCAGAGACAGCTCCTGCTCTAGTTGCTAGGGGACTGACTTGAGGACAAGAAACCCATCAGTTTCATATGTGTAAGAGGCCCAGGGCTAGGCCAGGCATGTTCATTTGTTGGTGGTTCAGTTTGTATGAGGCCCCATAGTCCCAGGTGAGCTGACTATGTAGGTTTTCTTATGGTCTCCTACCTCTCCAATCCTTCCTGTAACTCTTCCACAAGATTCCCAGAGTTCTGCCTAATGTTTGTTTGACTGTGGGTCTGTGCAACTGTTTCCATTATTTCCTGGATGAAGCCTCTCAGATGACAGTTATGCTGGTCTCCTGTCTACAAGCATAGCAAAGATATGATTAAATGACGAAGGCCCAGGCTTTGGGGTACACCATTGCTTAGGGGTGAAAGAAGAGGAGCAGCAAATGCATTTTGTGAACTTGGAAGAGATATTCAGCTCTCCCTAATAGATATTATATTTCTTGTAGGTGATATGAGCCATAATTTTTGTCTAGTTACATGGCTGTATAGAAGAGATTGTTTTCAAATTAAAACGAATTTTTTACATTTCTTTTTTTCTACTTTTTTGTGGGGGAGAGAAGGAGTCATCAAGACATGGACTCTGGGTGTGTAGTCCAGGCTGTTCTAGAACTCGTCCTCAGACTCACAGAGATCCACCTGCATTTGCCTCAAAAGCACTTGGATTAAATGCTTGCACCACTTGATAAGCAGTCAGTACTCTTAATCACTGAGTCAACTCCAGTGCTTTTAAAATTTTTAACAGATATAATCATGTGACTATGTCTACATTAGTTGAATATAAATAGAATGATGAATATAATGTTTCAAAAGTGTTCTAAGGGGATAATGGTGTGTATTCCCTCCTAGCCTTTCTTTAGCTGAGACTGGAGATTGGCTGGGAGGTGGTGGCTCATCTTTAATCCCAGAATTTGGGAGGCAAGGCAGAAGCATTTGGATCTCTGCATTAACAGCCATCCTGGTCTATAGATCTAGTTCCAGGACAGCAGGGAAACCTACACAGAGAAACCCAGTCCAAGCAAGCAAGCAAGAAATGGACTGGAGATGTAGCAGCCATCTTGGGTAGGATAACTAATGACAGACAGTAGGGTTGCCATAGCAAGTCTAGATAGCTGCTTTGTGGTTTGTTTTTCTTTGTTCTTAACACGATAAATAACAACATTATATGTTTAAAGCAATATAAATCTGAGTTTTCAGTTACATGCTGTCAAAACAGGTACAAGGTGACAGGATGGGTTATCAGGATCCAGGGACATAGATAGTGAAGGAATGTTTTTCAGTGTTATGTGTAACCAATTGAGGGCACCATTGAGAGAAGCAGTTATTGAAAAACTTTGTGATTGAATGTACAGATGATCTACTTATATGCATTGTACAGATAAGGAGAAGACTGTAAAGTCTCCCTCCTTCCTGTGGCCTCCCATTTTTTCTTGTGAGTATTTAACTCCATCATTGAATAGCAAATCATGAACTGCAAGTTTACTCTAATGAATGATGTACTCTTTTGAGAATTTATACATTTTTTTTTTCAGGTTTTGGTTGTTGTTGTTTGTTTGTTTGTTTTCCCAAGATAGGGTTTCTCCATGTAGCCCTGACTGTCCTGGAACTTCCTCTGTAAATCAAGAATGTTCTCAAACTCAGAGATCTGCCTGTCTCTGCCTCCTGAACACTGCTGGGATTAAAGGTGTGTGCCATCACTGCTTGGCATAAAGAATCATTTTTAACTCTAACTTTCCTTATTTGATTGTTGTTTTTACTAACCAAATTGCAGAATATTGGTAGAAGTAATTATAAGAATTGAGGTTAGCTGATTAAACACTCCCCCCCATGTGAGAAATCTCATTGTGATAGGTATGAACATATGTTTGGAAAACTTTGAATGCGTTTTATTAAAACTTAAAAAGACCAGCTCCATGTACTAGTGTGGTCTGACTTTTTACTTTCCTTTCTTCCTTCCCTTCCTTCCTTCTTCCTTCTTTGATCTTTATAGCTTGGCTATCCTGGACTCATTTTGTAGACCAGGCTGGCCTGGAAATCAAAAAGATCCACCTGCCTCTGCCTCCCTGAGATGCTGGAATTGTAGGCTTGCACCAAGATGCCCAACTTCAAATCTTTATTTTTTAAAGGACTCAAAGACATTGTATGAGTAGTTAATAATGCTTGATAGTAGTTAATAATAAGCCTCACCTGGGGCCTTTCTGTCCTTCTAAGCAGTCAAGATTACACACTCTGGTTTTTCTAGAATTCTTGCCTTATTGTTCTTTTATTTTCACTATGGACCTTTAACAGTTTAAAAGAATTAGGTATTCATAATCTTTGGAGATGAATATAAATTTCAAGGTGATTTTTTTACATTACTGTTTATTATTATCATTTATTACAATTTATTCAAATTGTACTGTGGCTGTGCCTCCTCCCTCATCTCCATCTGCTCACATCCTCCTTCCCTCTTCTGTGCCTAAGCCCCTCCCCTAGCCCACTGATAGGCAAGATCCTACTCCCCTTCTATTTGACCCTAGCCTATCATGATGTTTTATACAAGTCTCCCTCCTATTGTTGCACACATATTATTACAGTTATATAACCATCTATCTCACATCTATTATCTGTCTATCTATCATCTTTGTCATATATCTATTACACACACATATTGTTGTAAAAATCTGTTATTTCTTCCAAAGAAACATGGTTCAAAAATTGTTCAAAAACTATGTTTTAAATCAAAAGTAATCCAATCAAAAATGGGGACAGAGCTACACATAGAATTTTCAGTAGAGGAATATCTCAGAGAAACACTTAAAAATGCTCAATGCCCTTAGTTATCAGAGAGATGCAAATCAAAATGACCCTGAGATTTCACCTTACACCCATCAGAATGGCAAAAGCTCAAAAGACTATTCAGGCTTGTGGTCCCCCTCAGCTACAGACCAGGATTATGGGCAGCCAGGGTATATGAGATCCCATCTCAAGAAAGAAAAAAAAAAACAGTGAACTACTGTGCAGTGATGAACAGAGAAAGTGGCAGAAGATTTGATGGACTTGGCAGTAGGGTTAGCAGGAACTGCAGCAGGTCGATGGGCACAGCAGCTTGGCAGGCACAGTGAGGGTTCTTAGGCACAGTAGTAGTCTCCAGTGCAGGGCAAGCTCATGCTGTGTCCACCTGTCCATCTCTCTGTCTGTCATTCTCAGTTTTTAAGTAGCTTTATTTTATTTATCTGTGTGCATGTGGGTATACATGCCTGGCAAGGGCCAGAAGAGGGTAGGAGATGCTCAAGAGCTAGACATCATTGTGATCCACCTGATACAGATTCTGGGAGCCTAATGCAGTCCTCTGCAAGAGCAGCATGTGTCTTAACTACTGATCTATATCTTCAGTCCAGTTCTCTGGGTTTTGATGGGACAAGCAGTTGGAAACATGAAGCCCAGGTTGGTCTGGAACTCATCATCCTCCCTCAGCTTCTTGTCCTCCAATTACAAGCCTGCACCTTCATGCCTGCCAGTCTTTTTCTTGAATGGTTTCAGGTCCACATTTTGTGTTCCAGGCCACAGACTGCAGATAACAGTGAAACTGACTTTAGCTCTGTGTCCCTGAGGGTGTACAGACAGAGTGTTTCCTCTGTTGTTAGGGCGAGGCTAGGGTAGAACTGCCACCCTGCTAGAAATTTAAGAATCATGCTGGGACTGTTTTGTCTAGTGTTGATCTGTGGATCCCAGGTTTCTGTAGATCTGAGGTTGGAGCTCTGTGCCTCAGTACCCAAGCGGTAATCAGCAGCAGGTAAGTGCAGCAGTCATGCATACAGCAGGATGATAGATCCTGGAGCCAGTGGGAACCCAGAAACTTTTCCTGAACTGCTGTCCTGAGTTTGGAACTGATGTTTCCCCCACCCTATGGTTACCTCCCAACAGGGTGACCCAGTCTGTCCTGTTTTCGGGTCCACAGTTCAGTCTAGGATGTTGAGTAGAACAAACAGGAGCAGGTAAGTGGCTCTATGCTGCTGACTGGGCATCTGAAGGAACCCAAAAACTTTTCATTAGAAGTTGTTGGGGGAGTGTGGTGGAATTCCACTGGATGCCCTGAGGTTGGACTTGATGTTTCTTTCACCATGGGGTTTCCTCCCAACAGGAAACCTGGTCCCTGGTGCTTTGGTACCCACAGTTCTGTGTGGGACAGTGATTTGGGCATACAAGCAGCTCTCTGGCCTGAGCACCTTCTAGAGCCCAGACCTTTTTCAGGGATTTTCTGGGTGACCTGAGGTCAGTCCTGATTGCTTCCTACTCCATGGGGTTTTCTATAGCCTGGAAATCCCAATCTCTGGTGTTGTGGGGCCCACAGTACAGTCTGGGATGGTGACCAGAGCCAGAGCACAGTCATGTGGCTCTGGGCTGGTGACCTATTGCCTGCAGGGACCCAGGAAATCTTCCATGGTTTATCTGGGTGGCCTGAGAAAAGAAGCGATTACTTCCCACTCCATGGGGTTTGTTCTTAACTTGGAAACACAATTGCTGTTGTTTTAGGGCTCAGAGTTTGGTCTGTTGCTTGCTGTGTAGTCACTGCTCTACTGCTCTGCAGAAACTGTCCTCTTGGTACCACCATCTTTGATTCTCCTTTCTTTTATTAAACATTTTTTTTTTAATTTTTCTTTTCTTTTTTATTTTAATAATTACAGTTTATTCACTCTGTATCCCAGCTGTAGCCCCTCCACCACCCCCTTTCAATCTCACCCTCCCTCCCTCTTCTTCTCCTATGTCTCTCCCCCAGTCCAGTAATAGGGGAGGACTTCCTCCCCTTCCATCTGACTATAGTCAATCAGGTCTCATCAGGACTGGCTTCTTTGTCTTTCTCTGTGGATTGGAAGGATAGTTCCCCACTCAGGTGGAGCTGATCCAAGAACTAGCCCATGAGTTCATGTCAGAGATGGTCCCTAGTACTATTATTGGGAACCCTCTTGGATACAGAGACGCATTGGACTATTTCTGTGTAAGGGTTCTAATTTATCTCCATGCATGGTCCTTGTTTAGCATATCAGTCTCAAAAAGACTCCTGTGCCCAGACCTTTTGATTCTGTTGTTCTCCTTGTGGAGCTTCTGTTCCATCCAGATATTTCTATCTTCCCCTTCTATCATAACATTCCCTGCACTCTGCAAAATGTTTAGCTCTGAATCTCAGCATATGTTTTGATACCCTGCTGGGTAGAGTCTTTCAGAGGACCTCTGTGATAGGCTCCTGTTATTTCTCAGACAATTAGGAATAATGATACCTCAAGATCCAGCTATACCACGCCTAGGCATATATCCAAAAAATGCTCAAGTATACAACTAGGATATTTGCTCAACCATGTTCACAGCAGCTTTACTTGTAATAGCCAGAAGCTGGAAACAAGCCAGATATCCCTCAGTTGAGGAATGGATAAAGAAATTGTGGTACATTTACACAATGGAATACTACTCAGCAATTAAAAACAAAGAAATCATGAAATTTGCTGGCAAATGGTGAGATCTAGAAATTATCATCCTGAGTAAGGTATCTCAGAAGCAAAAAGACACACATGGTACATACTCACATATAAGTGGATATTAGACATATAATATAGGATGCTCATATTAAAATCTGTAGACCTAGGGAAGGTAATCAAGAAGGAAGACCATGGTAAGATGCTTAATCTTTTCTTTCTTTATATCTTTTTTTTTTTTTTGAGCAAGGGCAGTTACCCAGACTGAACTCAAATTTTTGCTCTCTGGTTTTGTTTTTCTAATTCGTTTTTCTTTTATTAATTATTTTTAATTTTTCACAGTTTATTCATTATATATCCTGACTGAAGGCCCCTCCCTCAACTCCTACTGGTCACATCCTTTCTCTTCCCTCTATCCCACTCAAAAGGTGAGTTTCCCTCCTCTGCCATCCACCCATGTCTTATCACAATACTACTCAGCTATTAAAACAAGGAAATAATATTTGTGCTCTTATTACTTCTCCATAGGCCACTCTGCTCACGTCAGAAGACTCCATACCCTGAAGCTTGCCTGCAACCTTACTGTGAAATTAACACTAAGTATAACTCATTTTACAGAGTCCCACACACAAGACAATGTTTAATTGACCATCTCACATCCAGAAACATGTGAAATATGAAATGCTATGAAGTCTGATACATTTGATCACACGCATTTCAAAGAATTTGGTTCTCCTTCTGTCTAGAGGAACCACCTCAGGAAATAAGTTCAAATTGAATTCCAGAAAACAGAGGCTATATACCCCTTGGGAAATGATTGGGATGCTCCATGGATAGGTGTATATAATCGTTCAAAACTAGGTACTTCAATAATGCTTGATTTGCATTAGATAGCACATTCCTATCATATGAACAAGAGCATAGATCCTAATCATCCTATATTTAAAAGGAGGAGAGAGTTAGCAGGGATCAGTGTCAAAAGCCATCTATCAAATTTGGCTAGTAGCATCTATGTCTAAAGACACTCGCCAGTTGAAGTCAGGCACAGAAAACTCACCCTTACATTGTTACACAACTAGGCCAGCACCAGGGTCATACATGGAAGAGAAAGCCTCCTCCTTCACATCTCAAAATTCAGTCTGGGTTGTGATGGTTTTCAATAGAACCCCTGGAACAATATATATGTATACACAAAGAAACTTCTACAGGTTACCACTATTATATTACTCTCAGAGAACTTCCTGGCTGGTGTTAGTTCACCATTCCCTACATATTCATCCACTGGACTGAACTTTTCTTGTCTAAAGTGAGGCAATGGAAAACAGTAAATATTGAGAATCAGATTTATCAATAAGTCTTCCCTAAACACATTTTATAATACTTTTGCATGTAATTGATATTCACCATTCATTGTATTCTTTTTAAAAATAATTTTATTTGCTTTAAATTCCAATTGTAGTCCCACTCCCTTCTCTCCCCCATTACTACCCTCCATTCCTATTGCCCCTATTCCCTTTCCCCTTCCCCTTCACAAAAGGGAAGTCATTTCCATTGAGCTAGTTTTTCAGTTCTGTTGGATCTCAGTAGACCAAAGAATACAAAGGCCTTTCCATATTGGTTATAGTCAAAGAATTCCTCTCCAGTAAGGATACTTTTATGATGATGATGACACTAGATTTGTGCAAGGCTTCACCATTTTAACACATTCAAAAGCTCTCTCCAGTATGAATCCTTTCATGATGATGAAGATTATACAAATATGGAATGGTTTCACCATGTTAAAACCACTGTCCATTAGGATTTCTTTCATGATTGTGAGGATGATTCTGAAGTGCAAAAGTTTTTTCACATTGGTTAAAGTCAGATAGCTTCTTTCCAGTATGTTTTCTTGTATGTATTAGGAGATGTTATGTGCAAAGGCTTTGCCACACAGTTAATTCATATGGTTTCCCTCCAAAATGTGTTGTTGTCTTAGGAGATGACTGTAATATGCAAAGGTTTTATCACACTAATTATCCTCACCAGGCTTCTCTCCACTGTGCGTTTTTCATGTTTCCGGAGACAGCTGTGCAAAGGCTTTATCATATTGGGTATATTCATAAGGTTGCTTTCCAGTATGTGTTCTTTTATGGCTTATGAGATTATTGTGGCGTGCAAAGGCTTTACCACACTCATTACATTCATAAGGTTTCTCTACATTGTGTGTTCTTTTATGGCTTATGAGATGACTGTTTTGTGCAAAGGCTTTACAACACTGGTTACATTTATAAGATTTCTCTCCAGTGTGTGTTCTATTATGGCTTAAGAGAGTACGGTTTTCTGCAAAGGCTTTGCCACACTGGTTACATTTGTAAGGCTTCTCTCCAGTGTGTGTTCTTTCATGGCTTATGAGATGACTGTTTTTTGCAAAAGCTTTACCACACTGGTTACACTCATAAGGTTTCTCTCCAGTATGTGTTCTTTTATGCCTTATGAGCTGACTGTTTTTTGTAAAGGCTTTACCCCATTGATTACATTTGTAAGGCTTCTCTCCAGTGTGTGTTCTTTCATGGCTTATGAGAACAGTGGTATGGTGGAAGGATTTACCACATAGAGTGCGTTTAAAAGGTTTCTCTCCAGTACAATTGCTTTCATGCCTGCAAAGATAATTGGCACATGTGAAATATTGACCACAGTCATTTGATTACACTAATAAATATATTTATCTATGTGAATCAATTTTATAATTTGGTCTAATGATAAAAAGAATAATCAAATCTTAAACTTTTATCATTTTATTTACATTCATGGCATTCCCCTTCATTATGGGTATTTTTGAAGATCTCTGTGATGGTAAGAGCATTTATTATGTGGTTCACTTTAATAGCATCATTTTTCTATAAGAGGTTTTCTCGTGTATATGAAGAGTATTGTAAGAATTCAGAGTTTTACCAAAGCAATCCCATTCACAAATTTTTGTACGGTATGAATGACACTTCATTTACAAAGTGAGCCAGGACAAGCAGAAGAAGTTCCAAATTTCTAGCATTCATAGGTATTTTCAGCAGTATGATTTTGCTAATGAATTCTCAGTGAAGTTGCAAAACCAATTAACTGTTACCTTTTATCACATTCAGAAAATCTACTCAAAGTGGGGACTTTTACAAAATTAATTATTCTTGGAGAAACATAGTTACACTGCTTCTTTCAATATCTCTATGCTCATGTGTCTTATAAACATTGTGACATATGATATACCAATTTAAATTACAAGAATAATAAAAGATTTCCACATTGAATTAACACGTTTTTTTTTTTTTTTGTTCATCATAGACATGTCATATAGGGATTAAGATTTCTCCACAATTTTATTATTGACTCTCAGAAGCTGCTCCTTTCACTAAACTTTACAGTGTTACTACATGAATATGTGTAACACTGGTTGTACTATGAAATATCTGCTCATTAGAAGGTTTTGAAACATACTGATCACCTATTCAATGTGTATACCTCTTACAATATCTGAGTAGATAGAATGAGACTAAACAGATTGGCAGTTTAACTCAGTAGCTGTAATGTCTATATGATTTCAATGGTATTTTCTGTTACAACATTATTTTATTTTCTTCTATCTTAGGGGAGTACCTTGCAAACACAAATCAGATACCTGACATTGAGGTACGTGGAATTATGAGATTTTAATGATCATCAGTACACTTAAAGCAGTGCTCTTTTTACACTGTTGCTTTTCTTTAAAACCTCCTGGACACAGCCAGGTGTACTGGTACATTCCTTTAATCCCAGCATTTGTGGAGGCAGAAGCAGGCAGATCTGTGTGATTTTGAGATCACATTGTTCTAACAAGCAAGTCTAAGTCAAGCCACAGCTACACAGAATAAAAAAACTATTTCAAAAACAGAAAATAAAAAGCAGCCAACAAACAAACAAACAAAAAAAAAACAAACTTCCAGGACACATTAAAATTTCTTAAGATTCATATCTATATCAGTGTGCACATAAAGTTACCTTTTATTACTTGTAGAACTTTGAAAATGTTCTTCAATGGTATGGTCTTCCAAATTGTATCCTAAAATAGAGTACCAGAAAATATATATGACTGGAAATATCATATTATTATTAAAGCAAAACTTAAATCACTATCTTCTATGACCCTTAGAACCATGCCTGATTTAGTCACCTCATTCCTCCTCATTCTCAATTGGAATCATAGAAAAGGATAAATAACAAAGTAAGACTTGTCTCCTTATTTTAAAAGTGAAAGAAAATTTGCTGTCTTACCTATAGCAGTGAGGTTTTTACAGGTCTCTAGCATCACATCATTGTAGAGTTGTTTCTGTGATGGTTCCAGCAAAGCCCACTCTTCTTGGCTGAATTTCACATGCACATCATTGAAGGTCACTGAATCCTAAAATATGCCATGCATTTGTACAACAGAAAGAGTAGCAACAATATTAATTTATACTTCATTGGCAATAGAATCATATAATTCTAGTGCTGCTTCCATTTATTTTCTGACACAGAAGTGCTAGTGTTAGATAGTTGGGTGCTGTGCATGAGGTGAACAAGAGGAGAAGAAAAAGCTTAAAGGTTAGATTGTAAGGAAAACCAAAGGCATGCTTTGGAAACCTTTGTTAAAGGTGTTTCATTAGTTTGTAAGGCATGAATATGAATTAGACATTAGTTGGGTTCTTGAGTAATGTATGAATCATCTTTAGTTACTTGGGCAAGTAGGTCAGGACCCTGTCATGAGACAGGTAGAAGGAAAAAACACAGTCATCATATTTTATCTAGCAACAAATGAGATGTGGCTATCAGGTGACAGTGAACAGATGGGTGGTGTCAGTCAAAAGACAACATGGCACTGGATATCATGTTTTGACCAGGGATCAGAGATGTGGCATACCAGTATATGAAAATGGGGGCTCATATATTTGTGGAGGGGAAATTGTACTACAGTGAATAGATGGATAAAAATAATGTGAGTGGCAAGCAACAATAATCATAGCTGATAACATCATATTTCTGAGTTCCCAGACAAAAGAAAAGGCATAGAACACATGATTATTCTTTGATCATTGTTTTGTATATTTTCCTTTTTAAATCATGTATAGGCTATAGTTTAAAATAAAGATTAAAACTTTTCTATTAAAAAATAAGTGTGAATGTTATCACTAAGTCATTTTAGAATAAAACGGAATAAAAAAGTTTAACTGTGCCATATCTGAATAGGATAGAGGTTTGGAATACTCATGGCAATTAATGTGGACAAAGACAAACAGAGAGAAGAGAGCAAAATAGAAAGAGACAGAGACACACAGAGAGAAATTAACAGATGAACAGTACTAAGTACACATCAGAGAAATATGAACAGTTACTAACTACAAAAAAAAATGATGGACAAGCTGGGTATATTCTGTCATGCCTTTAATTCCATCACTCAGGAGGCAGACACAGGTATATATTATTTAATTGGATGCCAGCATGATCTATACAAAGAGTTCTAGGACAGCCAGACCTATATAGTAAGACAGAGTCACCCCTTTAAATCAATAAAACAAACATAAAACATGGAAAGAACTGAGAGGTGTTTACTGAAGCTTCTACAAGGAATTATACATTCACTCCAGTTGTGTATTCAATTTTCAGAAATCTACAATGCCCTAGCTTAAACTGTAACTTTAATAAGATCTTACTAAAAGGAATGCATGTTTAAATAGCTAAAAATAGAAAGATGAAAATATTAGCAATGTAAATGATGATATATGTAAGCAACATAAGGCAGGAGAGATGGCTCAGCAGTGAGGAGCTCTTGCTGCTCTTGCAAATAATTGGTCTGAAATGTCAGTGTTTAACTGGGACCCACTATTATCAATTGCTATAAGTTCATAAGTTCTGAACACATCTTTGGACTACTGTGACGATCAGGCACACAAGAGGTTCATATTCATGACTTCAATCAAAATACTCATATTCAGTAAAAATTAAAAACAGATTCCAGATGGTAGGGCTGATTGCATACTGATCAGTGGGGTAACAGAGACTGCACAGTGACAAATAGTTGGAACAGTTGGTCCCTAAACAACATTTACTGTGTTTACCAGGTGATAAGAAACCCAATGATGAGAAAAACAATTGGGTTCAACCTCAGAGCACCCAGCTAATCCCTGGAAAATTTCCTGGGCTGTTTTGGCAGGAATAAAGTTTTCAAGAAAATAGACCCAAGAAGTGTGTCCTGATCACCTTCCCAGGCTGAACTGTGTGCCCCAGAGCACAAGAGACTGGGAGTCCCACTCTCAAGAAAAACCCACAGGGAAGGAAGCAAGTGGGACTGACTGAATGTCATCCAGTCTATCCATGGAAAAGGTCCTGTAGACTTGCAGGTGCACAGCAGCCAGCCCTGAGTGGGACTTCAGCCGCCAGACCCACGTAACCAACTCTCCATCACAGACAGAACTGTGTGCCCCAGGGAACTAAAGGATGGGTTTCCCTGTAGAAAGAAAACCCCACAGGGAGGGAAACAGCAGGTCCCAGCTTAGAGCACTCAGCTGACCCTCCCACCACCACTACCACCACCACTACCACGACCACATATGGGAATATTATCGGAAAAATTTTCCAGGTTCCTGTCCAGTCACCAGCTTGGAGCCACCATTCGCAAGCAAGTGCCTATGCACTCTACACCCCCCAACAGTACAGACTGGATCTTTCTGTTGGGAGAAAACACAAAGGTGGGGGAAATATCTGGCCCTACTTTAGGACACCTAGCTCCAGAAAAGTTTCTGGTTATCTACAGGCTCCAGACTCTAGCCTCCTGCTGTACACATGAGAGTGGTGCTCACCTGCCACTGATTACCACCTGGGTACTGGGGCACAGAGCTCCAAAATCAGACCTACAGAAGCCTGGGTTCCCTGAGAACAACCCCCAGATACTGCTCCAAGGGACAACCAGTTATCCCTAACTAAACTGACCAAACCATGGGGTACCCAGATTACAGCTTCAGCTCACTAAATTTACAGCAAGAACCCCAGCATCAGGGCAGCTGTCTCCAGGATTTCTCTGGGTGAGAAGAGAGCCCCCTTGACTAACATGGAAAATTTCCACTAACGTCTGTATGCCTAAGGTGAGCTGTGACAATTCCTGAAAAACACCTGTCATTCAGTGACCGTACCCCAAAAGCTAAGGAAGCCTCCTTTGAAAAAATTTTCTTCCTACCAAAGGGATTCTCCTTCTCCCCAGCACAGGATTCTAGGAACCACCAGAAACTAACACCCAACACCTAAGATAGCCAAATGGATAGAGGCCAGCATAAAAGCTCAACCAACAAAAGACAGAGCAAAATGGCATCTCCAGAACCCAGTTATCCAGGAGCAAGCAGCCCTGGATACCGCAGCATAAAAAACAATTTCAGGCCAATTTCCCTTATGAACATTGATGCAAAAATACTCAACAAAATACTTTGCAAACCCAATAAAAGAACACATCAAAGATATCATCCACTACAACCAAGCAGGCTTCATGGCAGGTATGCAGGGGTGGTTCAATATACAAAAATCCATTGATATGATCCACCATATTAACAAATTGAAAGAAAAATAAACACATGATAATCTCCTTAGTTGCTGAAAAAGCATTTGAAAAAATCCAGCATCCATTCACGTTTAAAGTATTGGAGAGATCAGGGATAAAGGGCACATACCTAAACATAGTAAAGGCAATATACAACAAGCCTATAGCCAACATCAAGCTAAATGGAGAGAAAATTAAAGCAGTCCCACTGAACTCAGGGACAAGGCAAGGCTGTCCACTCTCTCCATATCTCTTCAACATAGTTCTTGAAGTCCTTACTAGAGCAATAAGACAATTAAAGGAGATCAAAAGAATACAAATTGGAAAGGGAGAAGTCAAAGTATCAATATTTGCAGATGATATGATAGTATACCTGAATAACTCCAAAACTTCTACTAGGGAACTTCTACAGATGATAAACAGCATCAGTAAAGTGGCTGGATACAAAATTAATTCATAAAAAATTTAGCCCTCCTGTATACAAAAGATAAAAGGGCTGAGAAAGAAATTAGGGAAACAACACCCTTCGCAATAGCCTCAAAGGACATAAAGTACTTTGGTGTGACCATAATCAATTAAGTCAAAGACTTGTATGAAAAAACTTCAAGTCTCTGAAGAAAGATTAGAAGAAGATATCAGAATATGGAACTATCTGATACTCAAGGCTTGGCAGAGTTAACATAGTAAAAATGGACATCTTACCAAAAACAATCTACAGATTCAATGCAATTTCCATCAAAATACCAACAGAATACTTTACAGACCTTGATAGAAGAGTTCTCAACTTCATATGCGATGCAATGAAAGCAGTCCTAAGAGGAGTTTGAATAGCAACAAAGGCCATCATAAGCTATTGGAGACATCTCATACAAGCAACTTAATGGTATACCTGAAAGACCTAGGAAAAAAGAAGCAGACACACCCAGCAAGAGTAGACCACTAGGAAAAACCAAACTCAGGGCTGATATCAATAAATTAGAAACAAAGATAATAATTCAAAGAATCAACGAAACCAAGAGCTAGTTCTTTGAGAAAATAAAAAACACAAATTCTTAGCCAAACTAAGTAAATGGTAGAAAGATACTATCCAAACCAACAAAGTCTGAAAGAAAAAGATATAATAGACACTGAGAAAATCCAAAGAACCATTACCTTTTATGTCAAAAGCCTATATGCCCCAAAATTTGAAAATCTAAATGAAATATACAATTCTATTTAAAATCCACTTAGCAAAGTTGAATCAACATCAGGTAAAGATATTAAATAGTCTTATAGTAAATAAGGCAATAGAGGCATCCATCAGAATACTCCCAACCAAAAAAAAAGCCAAGGGCCAGATGATTTCAGAGCAGAATTCTACAAGACCTTCAAAGAAGAGTGAATACTGATATTCTCCAAATTATTTCATAAAATAGAAATGAATGCAACATGACCAAATTCCTTTGGTGAGACCACAGTCAACTTGATAAATCCTCAAAGATCCCCAAAAAGAAAGAGAACTTCAGACCAATCTCTTTTATGAACAATGATGTAAAGATACTCAATAAAATACTTGCAAACCAAATCCAAGAACATATCAAAGGTATCATCCACCATGACCAAGTAGGCTTCATCCCAGGCATGCGAGAGTGGTTAAGTATATGGAATCCATCAATGTAATTCACTGTATAAACAAATTGAAAAAAGCCATTTTGTTAGATGCTGAAAAAGCATTTGACAATATCCAACAGTTATTCTTGTTTAAAGTCTTGGAGAGACCAGGGACAAAGGCACATATCTAAAAAGAGTAAAGATAGTATACAGAAAATATACAGAATATATAGAATAGTATATAGCTAACATCAAACTAAATGAAAAGATTGTTAAGTCAATTCCACTGGACTTGGGGAAAAGACAAGGCTACACACTCTCTCCAAATCTCTTCAATACAGTACTCAAAGTCCTATCTAGGGCAATAAGACAACTAAAGGAGATTAAGGGGATACAAAGTGATAAGGAAGAAGTCAAAGTATCTCTATTCACAGATATGATGACAGTATACAAAAATGACCCCCAAAATTCTACTGTAGGGAACCTCAAAAAAATACACTCCTGGATGCCAAAGACAAATGGACTGAAAAAAAATAGGAAAATAACACCCTTCACAATAGGCAGTAAAAAAAATGTATTTTGGTGTTATCCTCAACAAGCCAGTAAAAAGCCTATATGAACAACAACAACAACAAAACCAAAAACTTCAAGCCTCTGAAGAAAGAAATTGAAAAAGAAACCAGAAGATAGAAATATCTCTCGTGCTCATGGATCAGTAGGACCAACATAGTAAAAATTGCCATCGTAACAAAACAATCTACAGATTCAATGATATTCCCATCAAAATATCAACACAATTCATTAAAGAACTTGAAAGAACAATTCTCAGCTTCATATGGAAAAATAAAAAAGCCAGAATAGCTAAAACAATCCTGTACAATAGGAGATCTTCAGGAGGTATCACCATTCTTCATCTCAAGCTCTATTATAAATCAATAGTAATAAAAACTGCATGGTACTATAATAAAAACAATTAGTGGATCAATGGAATTGAAGTGAAGACACATAAATAAACCCACACACCTATGGCCACTTGATTTTTGACAAAGAAGCCAAAACCATGCAATGGAAAAAGGACAGCATCTTCAACAAACAGTGCTGGTCTAACCTGAAGTTTACATGTTGAAAAATGAAAATAGATCCATATTTATCACCCTGCACTAAACTGCAGTCCAAGTTGTTCAAAGACCTCAACATAAAACCAGATACACTAAATCTGTTAGAAAAAAAAAAGTGGGAAAGATCCTCGATCTCATTCGCATAGAAGGTAACTTCCTCAACAGAACACCAAGAACACTGGCTCTAAGATCAAGAATTAATGAATAGGATCTCATGAAACAAAAAGCTTCTATGAAGCAAAGAACGCTGTCAATAGAACAAAATGACCGCTTACCGACTGACAAAAGATCTTCACCAACCCTTCATACAACTGAAAGAGCTAATAAACAATATATATAAAGAGCTGAAGAAATTAAACTCCAATAATCCAAATAATCCAATTTAAAACTGGGGTACAGAACTATACAAAGATTTCTCCACAGAGGAATATCAAATGGTGGACATTAAATGCTCAATATCTGTAGTCATCATGGAAATGCAAATGGCATTCCATCTTAAACCCATCATGGCTAAGGTCAAAACCTGAAGTGACAGCAAGTTAGTGAGAATGTGAAGAAAGGAACACTCCTCCATTGCTGTGGGAGTGAAAACTTATACAACCGCTTTAGAAATCAATCTGATACTTTCTCAGACAATTAGAAATAGTGTTACTTCAAGACCCAGCTATACCATTTCTGGGCATATATCAAAAAGATGCTCCACCATTCAACAAAGATATTTGCTCAACTGTGTTCATAACATCTATATTCATAATAGCCATAATAGGGAAACAAACTATATGTCTCTCAACCAAACCATTGTTTTACAGAAATTGTGGTACATTTACACAATGGAATGCACCTCGGGTATTAAAAAAAAAGGAAACTATAAAATATTCAGGCAAGTAGATGGAACTAGAAATGATCATCCTAAGTGAGTTATTCCAAAACCAGAAAGACATGCATGGTATATACTCATTTGTAAATGGATAATGGTCATAATATAGGATAAACATACTACAATTTATAGACCTAAAGGAGCTAAATAAAAAGGAGGACCCTATGGAGGATGCTTAATTCTTATGCAAAAGTGCATATAAAATCGACACCAGAAGTGACTGAGGAGAGGGAAGAGGATGAGAGCCTAACATACATATCCTCCAAAAGACGCCCAGCAGGGGTTCGAAACAGATGCTAAGATTCACAGCCAAACTTTGGGTAGAGCACAGGGAATCATAGGAAAGAGTGAGAGGATAGAATGTAGAAAGACCCAGAGCTGGCAGGACCTCCATAAGAAGACCAACAAGGACAACAAATCTGGGCCCATGGGGACTTGCAGAGATTGATGGACCCACCAAAGACCATTCATGAAGAGGAAACAGACCCCTGCTCAGATGTAGCTGATAGGCAGCTCAGTCTCCATGTTTGATCCATAGTAAGGGGAGAAGGTGCTGGCTTTGACATGGACTCTGTTGTGTGCTATTTGATCATTTCCCCGTGGTGGAGGGGCATTGCTATGCCACAGAGGAAGAGGATGCAGGAAGTCCTAGTGAGACTTGATAGGCTGGTTTCAGATGGTAGGAGAGGAGGGTTCCCTGTATCTGAGATATAGGAAATGGGATAAGGAGGAAAAAAATGGAGGGTGAGACAAGGAAGAGTCAAGGGAGAAGATTACAATTGGGATGTTAAGTGGATAAATTATTTTTTTAATTTAATTAAGTTATTTATTACAATGTGTTCACTTTGTATCCTTGCCATAGCCCCCTCCCTCATCTCCTGCCAGTCCCACCCACCCTCCTTCTTCTGCTCCTATGCCCTTTCTCTAGTCTCCTAATTGGGGAGGGATTCCTTCCCTTCTAGATTATCAGGTCTCATCAGACCTCATCAAGGTCATCCTCTGTGGCCTTGCAAGGTTGCACCACCCAGGAGGAGGTGATCAAAGACTCAAGTTCATGTCAGAGAATAAATAAAAAAAAAAACAATTTAAATTAAAAATAAATTAAATGTGAATAAAACAAACAAAATTAAAATAAAACAAATACAACTGGTAAGAAGAGCGTCACACACCTACAATTCAATGACTTGGAAAGCTCAGATAGTGTTAGTGTCATAAATAAAGGGCATCCTAAGAAATTAAATATACTCCCTGCCAAATTTCAAATGCAAGATGTTGATGAAGATCAACACAATAACCTATGCTTACATATACAAAACAAAAGAAAATAAATACCTAAAACTCTATATTCCATGCTCAGCAGCCTATGATGGTGATGTTGATGCCAGGCATGTTGGCCTAGATTTAAGCCCAACACTTGACTTGAGTTAGAGCTGTTAAGTTCAAAACCAGCCTGGTCTACATACAAACTTTCAGGAAACATCCAGGAACTCTGGGACATTATGATAACACAAAATATACTAATAATCAGATTAGAAGAAGAAGGATGAGATCAAAGTTCCAGAAGATATTTTCAACAAAATCATACAAGAAAAATTTCTTAACCTAAAGAAGATGTCTATGAAGGCACAAGAAGCATAAAAACACCAAAGAGACTGGACCAGAAAAGAAAGTCCTCTTAGCACAGAATAATCAAAATACAAAACATGCAGAACAAAGAAAGAATATAAAAAGCTGCAACTGAAAACAAAAACAAAAACAAACCAAACTAACCAACCAGACAAACCAAACCAAACCAAACCAAACAAAAAATAACCCACAAAAACCAACCAAAAAAAAAAGAGGCAGATCTATTGGAATTAATCCTGTATTCTCAGTAAAAATGCTAGAAGTTGAACAGCTTAGACAGAGTGCTTCTGACTCTAAAAAACTACAGAAGCCAAGACAAATTACTAACCATGCCCAGAAAGTTTCAATCAGCAAATGAAGAAAAATAAGATGTTTCATGATAAGGTCAAATTTAAACAATATGTATCTATAAATATAGCCCAACACAGGGTGCTAAAACCACCACCACCACCACCACCAAAATACCAGGATTTACAATCACTGTTTGTTGATATCTCTTAATACCATTGACCCAGATTCACCAATAAAAAGACACAGGCTCACAAAAATGGATGATAAAACAAAATCCACCCTTCTTCTAAATACATCAAACACAGCTTCACATCAAGATAGACATTATCTCAAGGTAAAGGGTTGGAAAAGATATTCCAAATAAATGAATTAGAATATCAAGCTTGTAAAGCAATTTTAATATCTAACAAAACAGACTTCAAAATCAACTAATCAAAAGATGGCAAAAGACATGACATATTAAAAAAACATCCAGCAATATAACATTTCAATACTTAACATCAATGCCCCTAACCTAAGAGCACCCAAGTTATAAAAGAAACACTTCTGCAGCTGGCATCACATCCTGGCCCTCATCAACCGATAGGAGAAGACTTCAATATATCACTCTCACCAATGGACAGGTCCTCCTGACCAAACTGAACAGAGAAATGGTCCAGATAACTGACATCAAAACACTACCCAAATGATGTTTACAGAACATCCACCCAAACAAAAAGATTGTTCTCTCTTCTCAGCAACACATATATTGTTCTCCATAATTGATGATATACTTGAACTGTGGAAGTCTCAAAAGATATAAGAAACTTTCAATAACCTCCTGCATCCTATCAGACCACTAAGGTTTAAAGCAGCACATCACCAATAACAAAAACAATAGAAAGCTTACAAACTCATAAAAATTGAACAACACTCTATTAAATAAAAATTGGATCAAAACTGAAATAAAGAAATTAAAGACTTTCTAAAAGTCGATGAAATGAATACATAAGATATCAAAAGTCATAGTACACAACGGAATTGTTGACCAGAAGACAGTTCATACCACTAAGTACATTCAGAAAAAATAATCAGAAAGATCTCTTAGTAGCAACTTAACAGCACACCTAAATACTCTAGAAAAAAAATGAAGTAAACAAAACTAAAAGGAGTAGACAGTGAGAAATTACTGAACTATGTCTTCACTGGTAAAACCAAATGTTACCACAGGAAAAGAAAGGAGGATCCTAACAAAATTGATAATGATTAGATTTTAATAGTGGAGATCTCCTGAATAAGCAGAGGTAACTTTTCATCAGACAGTGTGGTCATTCACTCCAAACTAACTTAATAAAGACTGAAGTTTTTTTTTCTTAAATAAAAAAGATACTTTTGTTGTTTCATATTAAAAACAGTTAAGAGCTTTAAAAAGTTTTAAGTAAATTCTAAGGTATAAATTTTTTGAGTTGGAATAATTTGGAGTGACTATAACATATCTGAGCAGCATGGTGATAGACCATGCATTTAATCCCAGAAGAGACAAGCAGTTCTATATTAATTAGTTGTTTTCTAAATTCAGGAGTTACAATGACAGGGTGTTGGTGGTTCATAGCCTTAATCCCAGCATTTGGGAGGCACGTGCCTTTTCATACCACCTGGGAGGCAGAGGCAGGCACACAGGATTTACACTGATTTTATTTAAAAGCTGCTTGTAAAAGGCAGGCTGAAAATCAAAGTGAATATCCTTTATTATCTAGAAATAAATACACTTTAAGGTATATTTGGAAACTTTCAAAGATTTTTTTAACTTTAATTGAGATATTATACTTTTTCTATTTCGAAAAAAACATTTTGCTCTATAAAAGATATAACATGCCTAAAAAGCTACAACCCTCACCCCAGAATTAGGGATGGGGCAGGGTTTTGATTTAATCTTTTCAGGAGAATAAAATCATCCAACTAAAGAATATGGAGACCACTGGACACATGAAACTTCTGAAGAAAATGACAGATCACCAAACAAAAATGTCAAAAGAGAAGGAGTAAACTGGCCAACTGGTATCACTCACCTTCATGTTATCTCTTCTGTCTTCTACAGATATAAGTGCAAATTGTCTTTATGTGATTGCTAAAGAACAATCCAAAATCTCTATCTCATATAAGAAAAGCCACCTGGTAAGAAACAGAGGAAAACAGAAAAATAAGGGATGATTCCATTGCCATGAATCTCATAATCTTCTGGCATGATGTGACTTTTGTACTTACTACAAACTTCAATAATCAAGAATGTGTACAGTGTTTGTGAAAGAATAAGGGGGTGAGAAAAAAAAAGCCCAAAAAATAAGCCTAAAATATAGCCAAGCTAACATGAAAAGACATAAGTAACTCCTAGCATGAAAAATTGGCATGGAACCAGAGATACCTTTGATTTTCTAATTAATACAAATTAAATAAACACAGATTTCACAACTGCTACAAAACAAACTCAAAGTGACACCTAAACAGTTATATTTTCCTGACCCTCCAGCTACTACTAACCTCCTTTACAGAGAGTCCTTTTGCTTTAGAAGTCTCTTAAAAAATGGAGGTGATCATAAGCTGGGCTATGGCTTGCAGTCCCTCATGTCCCCTTGTGGGTTCAGGCACAGCCCAGCCCTTGCAGACACTCACACACAAAAAATGATGGAGAATAATTTAGTTTCTGTTTCCTTCTGCATGATTTATGTCACAATATGTGGAATCTTTCCTATCCTCTTATTTAAAACCAGGCACACCTGACAAAATTCTGCATCTCAGAAATTCCTTTTGTACCCTGGAATTGAATTTCCCTAAATCATGCCATTGTGACTGGTGGTAGTTGAAAGGTTAAAAAAATGTAATCAAGTATTGCTGAAAGATGACCACCACCCCTCTTTTCTTCCAGGTTCAAAACGAGTTGTAAAATTTGTTATGCAAATCTCTATGTGGAATACAACATTAATCATTTCTAGAAATGAGACCTTCAGTTTTCCAATCTGTCCACTGCAAAACTTATGCTTGCGTGTGTACACTAGATAGTGATATTATAAGCACCACAATTTTCTACTGCCCAGGCGGCAAAGTCCTCACTTCTCTGGACAATCAACACTCAGGAAGGGTCAGAGGCCAAGGGTCTCTGTCAAGATCACCACATGGAGACCAACAGAACCACAGCCTGAACCACAGTCCATCTCATTCAAAGCAGATCAGGCTGTGATAGCTCAGGAGCCTGCTATTCCTGGCCTGGGGACAATGGCCCCACACTCAGCATGACATGGCCTCTGGTCTCACTCACAGCTCTTTAGAGCTATATCAGAGGAAAATCCCAAAACAAACCCATAAATTACCTCTCACTATTGCTCCTGACTGCTAGGCCTACCCAGAATCCCTCATTAGCTTGAACAATACAGCTGAGTCTTAGGACAGTAGTAGCTCCTCTACCAGTGGATCAAAGATCAAATGATGCTGATAGCAGAGGCATTCTAGCTTTGCCCTAACCCCTATGGGCACACAGAATGCTAATGTTGTTATAAAAGAATGAAAATTCCAATTATTCTATTTTAAAACCTTCCAGTGAAGAGAGGCAGAGAAAGCACCCATCTGGCCATCCTACTCACCTCAACTCCAAGAGTAAAAAGCCCCAAAAGCTCACCAGTTCAGATGACAGATCAGGGGAGATAGGCCAAAGGAACCCAAGGCCAAAGGCTTTCTAGCTCAAAGCTCAAAAAGCCCAAAATCTACTATGTTAAAACTCCTTCCACTTTTACACTCTTTCTTAAATACATTTCAGCTGAAAGTTCCACTTACTCTTTAATCCCTGTCAGCTGGCTTCTTGCTTTGCCTCTTGATCTAGGGTTAACATTATTAAATCCTGTGCACAGAGAGCTTTAGAATTAAAGGTATGTTCCAGGGCTGACGGAACCATACCATAATCACCTCTTTAGAATAAACAGAAAGTTGTTGGAATTAAGGTTTGTGTTAGGGCTCAACCATACCAAACAAAGCACAGGTTTTTACTGTTCACAATCTATGGGATCACACTGGGATCAAATATCCTGCAACATCCTCATCTTGGAAATGTTTTAAAATACAATCTTCTACTTTCCCAGGGCACCTGCTCATCTTCCAAGATACAGGTCATTTATGTTGCACATTCCATTACATGATCAGTGTCCAACGCAGTCATCTCTACCTCATATTTGGGAAGTCCTTCAGCCAAACTTTAGTCAAAGCCAAATAGTAACAACCATTAAAGAAACAAATGGCCATGAATTTGAAAGAAAGGAGTAGGTAATGAGAGCTCAATGAAAATGAGAAATAAAACAAAAAGGATATGGCTGTACCTAGGAATGTTGGAATAGAAAGTTTATTATAGATATATGAGAGAACATAGTCAGACACAGGAACATCTGGGACAGTCTAGGATTGACATGAACTTGAGCCATGTGAGAGGAGAAGAGAGCCAGATGAAAAGGGTGGGAAGGTAAATGATAAATGAAAAAGACCAGGTAACCAAAATGGTTGGAATACATAAGGAATGAGAGCTGGGAGGAGGGCAGCTCAACTTCTGAGGTAGAGATCTGTGTATGACACCCATACCTTGTAACAGGAAAAGATTGAGGGATGCTGGGAGAACCTGACAGCCAGGTCTGCTTTGATTGTTAAGTAGCCTCCTTAAAGATTCATCCCAGCATTTGAGACGTAAGAGCAGAGAGGAATGAAAAGGTTGAAATGATTTCATTATAACCTTAAAATTATTTTTAAAAGTTGAAAATGGCCTTATGGTCCAATATTCTTCAGAGACTTTGAATATGTATTAGAGAACACCAAGTATTACTCACAACTTCTTTTCTCAGGTTGTGCATTTTCAAATGTGGGGAGGGGAAACATCCCTGTTAGTCACTACCACAGCAGTTTATCCAGAACTTCTGTTTTGTTTGAACTCATGCAACTATAGAAATTTGCTTCCCAGAAACAAGCTCAGCAACTAATCCATATTCTTGATTCCCTTTGTGTATGACTCCCCCCAAATGTACAGTTTTCACTTTTATTGACCATCTAAAATTGATTACATGACTCATTACCATCTTCCCTTCTCCCCCTCCCTTTCTGTGTTGTGACTACACCAGCTTCAAAGTAGGTTAGTGAACTCAATTCTTACACAGGTCCCTCTTTATTTGTAATTGCCCACCTCTAAAAATTTAGGGTCTTCAGGGGACATTAATTCACTGTTCTATTTTACTTCACACTCACTAGTCAGGGCCCACCTAAAAAGAGCTGCAGGACTATGTTCTAGGCACTAGGCAGTAGGGGCAGCATTCAGTGTTCCAATAAAGTGTAAACTACATAGCATGTGAAAGGCTGATCTACAGGAGACATTGCTTTAACAAAAACAAATATCAAAGCACTAGGGGAAAAGGAATGAAATTCTTAATGACTGGATTATCAAAGAATATTATCTAATAAGAGACTAGAGCAGTAATGCATCAACAAAATAAAATTTAATAATACCAACAACTGACTTATTTATTTATTTATTTATTCATATATTTATTTATTGTGGATACAGTGTTCTGCATGCATCTACACTTGCATGCCAGAAAAGAGCACCATATCTCATTATAGATGTTGTAAGCCACCATGTGGTTGGTGGGAATTGAACTCCTGACCTCTGGAAGAGCAGCCAGTGCTCTTAAACTCAGAGTTGAAAAAAAAACACATAGCATACTGACTTTGAAAAACACAGGCCATTCTCTTGTAGAGGGAAAGCCATTAATAAGATACTGTTTGATGTTATCCCTGTGTACAATATTAGCTGCTGAGACCTGTAACCTGACAGACACAGCTTAAGCCCATAGCCTGTGTCTCAAATTTGAACTGACAGAACTGTGTCAATGAGGATTGTACATATGGGCATAGGACAGTCCCTTAATTTGAAATTCAATATTTACTGGAGCAAGATACCTGACCCAAATTGTACACCCACCAATCTTGTCTGCTTTCATTTGCATTCATGAATTAATAAATACACATTGGGAATTTACAAATTAAAAAGACATAACCCTGACACATTTCTACACAATCCTGGTGAGCAAACATGTGTATCCCGGGATCCTAATCTCTAACAGGTCTGGTTAGCATACTGCGTATCTGTGGAGTGTTTTACAGGCAGTCTTCCCTCAGCTAAATTCTAACTGGTACCACTAGTTTCTCAGCGATAGTAAATCCTTTACATCATCAGTTCTACTCTTCTATATCACAGCTTAATATTTGAGTGCTCTCTGACACAGGACATATAATTTATAACCCCCACAAAATCCAAATGGATCTTTTAGAATGGAGAGACATCTTCAAAGGTCACCAGGAACTAGGCCTAAAAAAGGGCACTTAAATTTCACCAGAATTGTGACTCTATTATAAAGCCACCAGGAATTGGACCATGTGTCACCAATTCCAAATACAAGGTCGTAAGATTCCTTACCCAAGGAACAGCCTGAGGATAACAAGAATGGGAAGGTATCTTATCTCAAAGTGGGGCATTTGTGCTGAGCAGTCTACCAACTTTGTAGTAGAACCTTCAGTGACAAAGAAAATACCCAACATTCCTGAGGCATAGAGATAGCTCCCTCAATGTTAGTTATGTTAGCTAGCCAATCACTTTGTAAAAAGCTTGCCCTTGCTGAATGTCAACCAATCCTGTAACTATTAAACCAGAACTTCCTGGTCCTTCCTAAAACCCCAATCAAAACCCTGCCATGCACCTGCTCAGGGCTCTCTCTGATCCACTCTGTTTGTAAAAATGGAGAGACCCAGCATAAGCCCAAATAAAACTCTTTGCTCTTGCATATGTGGTCTGGCTCCTGATGATCTTTGGTCACCCTAAGATCTGGCCATAACATATGGGTTCTTATATTGGATCCCCAAGTCTCCCAAGCACCCCAGGCACATGGAGCTGAACAACAGCCAGTAAATGAGCACTCTGTCTGTATCTGTCTGTGTCTTTCTCGGTGTTTCTCTAGTTTGTTTTTTTGGGACTCAAGGCAAAATGTGTAATATGTGTCGTCAGAAAGGTTAGAGCTGATGCTCTGGACAGCTGTGGGCCACAGGGGGTCTGGAAGACTTTCCAGATCCCCCCCCCCAAAAGGGCACATCTGTAAAGGGAGTTGAGCACCGAGTTTTCTTTGATCTCTGGATCTTTGGACAAGGATAATGCAGGTAGCTCCTGCAGCAGAGATTCACTGATATCCTACTTTCCTTTTCCACTGCAGGAGTGTTGGGATCTGCTGTCTGGCTCTGTGTATTTTTCTGCTGCACAAGCAATGGGATCTAGTCTGTGTCTTGTTTAACTGTTTTGACTCTCGCTGTCATTTTTTGTCTCTGGGACTGACTGAGGACATGGGACAAAATCCTTCTATCCCCCTAGACCTGATTTTTTTCCCATTTCAGGAGGCTTGAGCCATGCTTCACAGTCTCCAGTGAGAGTGGCAAGAATGTGGCAAGGGATTGATACAGTATGTGGAGCTCAGGATTGGCACCTCTGCCAATGTTCTCTGGTCTCTGGTCTGGCAGATCTTATCCACTACTCTGGCCTCGGGTCTGCCAGAGTGTGTCCCCTGCTCTGGCCTCTGATCTGGCAGAAATTTGCTGCTGCTGTGGTCTCTGGTCTGGCAGAGTTTGGCTGGTGCTTTGGGCTCTGGTCTGGTAGACAGAGATCAACAAATATGTTGCTGCTCCATTCTCTGGTCTGGCTGAATGCAGGTCATCATTCCAAACTCGGGTGTAGTTGGATGGAGCCTGATTTGGGGGTAGGTCACCACTAATGGAATAGGATAGAGGGCCCATAGAGAGACAGGCCACTGTTCTGAGTTTTTGGTATTTTTTCTTCCATTCTCTTCGAGCGCATTATACCCAGTACATTTTTTTTCCTTTGTTGTACTTTTGTGATTTTGTTTGCTTGTGATGGTCTCAGTGGGCTGGTGATCAAACAGCTGTGCTCCATTGTGACTTTGCCTTCCCCATGCTCCCAACACTACAAGCTGGGGCACCTCTGGTCATCAGTGGAAACACATATTTCCACATATTTGGCGAGGAAGGCTCGGTTGGAGAGGGGTCTGTGTGCAGATAGTCTTTCTGGGCTTGACCTTGTTGCCTCCTTGCTATCTCTATGAGGAAGTTCGGTGACCTGAGGTTAGCTCTAGCTTGGAACAATGACCACCAAATAATGCTCTTAGTTGAAAGGTATTGTAGTTATTACTATTATTATTATTTGGTTAGGGTCCCCTGTAGCCCAGCCCAGCCTTAAACTAAACAGCTATAAGATGACCTTGAATTTCTGATCCTTCTGCTCCACCTCGTATCAAGTGAGGTACACTCCCAATCCCACAAACTTCTTTTTTTTAGCCATAGGTGGCTTCAACAAGGAAGTGAACCAAACTCAAATAGGGAAGGCTTGGCTCCACTGAGTTCCTGGGTCTGAGCCTGTGTACTGGCACTGTACACAGAATACCCACCTGAGCATCTTGATATGTCACTTATTATCATGGCTGTACTTATGAGATTGTCACCTGAGAATGAAAACAATTCTTTTTTTAGTTAAGGTCTCATACTGGCAACTAAAAGAATTTTATTAGAAAATCTTAGAAAGCACATGTATGATTGTGGTTTGAATGGGTGGGGAACCTCTGTCAATGTGCTCCCCAAAGTGCTAAAGGTCGTAAGCATGGGGAATGGGGAGGAGTAGATGAGGAATTCACCATGTCTGAGTATCTACCCCTACCCCCCAGAAAATGAGTTGCTTTAATTAATCACCAATGCAAGAAAAAAAATAGCTAGAATGCATTTGAGGTTCAAGGTTTAGAAGTGAGGCTGCAGGGGTCCTTTTGGCAATGCTTTGAAGAACTGCATCCATTCAAGTGCAATGTTTGTAAATTCACACTGAGCAAGGAAGGCAGGGAAGGGAAGGGGAGGGAGGAGAATAAAAAGGAGGACAGGGGAGAAACATGTTCAAACTTTTCCTGTCAAGAAAACGAAAAGAAAAAAAATCTTAATGAAGTCCCACTTTTTGTATGTGTGCCCAAGAATTTTTTTATCATTATTTATTTAATTATTTGTGTCAAATATTTTTTTAATTTTTTAAACTTTTATTAATTACACTTTATTCACTTTGTATCCCCCCCATAAGCCCCTCCTTCCTCCCTTCCTAACCCCACCTACTTTTCCCTTTCTTCATGAATGATCCTCCCCAAGTCCACTGATAGGGGAGGTCTCCCTTTCCTTCCTTCTGATCTTAGTCTGTTAGGTCTCATGAGGAGTGGCTGCATTGTCTTCCTCTGTGGCCTGAGATCAAAGAGCAGGCCAATCAGTTTATGTTACAGGCAGTCCCTCTTCCCATTACTATGTAACCCACTTGGACACTAACTGTCATGGGCTACATCTATGCAGGGGTTCTAGGTTATCTCCATGCATGGTACTTGGTTGGAGTATGAGTCTCTGGAAAGACCTTGGTGTTCAAATTTTCTCATTCTGTTGCTCTCCTTGTGGAGTTTCTGTCCTCTCCAGATCTTACTATTTCCCACTTCTTTCATAAGATTCCATGTACTCTGCCCAACACTTGGCCATAAGTCTCAGCATCTGCTTTGATAGTCTGCAGGGCAGAGCCTTTTAGAGGGCCTCTGTGGCAGGTTCCGAACTTGTTTCCTGTTTTCTTCTTCTTCTGATGTCCATCCTCTTTGCCTTACAGGATAGGGATTGAGCGTTTTAGTCAGGATCCTCCCTCTTGATTAGTTTCTTTGGATGTACAGATTTTAGTAGGTTTATCCTATATTATATGTCTATATGAGTGAGTATATACCGTGTGCCAAGAATTTTTAAGTTGTGTTTATGTGTACATTCCTTTCATCATATTTACATATATACTCTAAACGATTGCTGAATAATGGTGTTTCAATGTCGTTCCCACATTTCAACTGAATTATTTTTGGGCACTAAATCTAAACCTAATTCTTATCCATATTTGGAGGTTTTACTTTCTCCAATGTGTGGTTTTATTTTCTTAGTTAACAGTGTGTACATAGTCCCTTACACCAGGGTCATCATATTTGTGTCTCTAACAAAGTAATGAAAAACATTAAATAGTACTAATAATGTTAATGACTAAAATGAAAATAACTGAGTGCATTGTACAATGATCTCAGATGCTCTTTTCAGACAGGACATTTTATGATGAAATTTTTTTCATGAGGCACAAAATGCCTGCTAAGCTTAAGGCTTGTTTACAACATTCTCTTGAAAACAAGGTTCAAGATGAATCCTGAAGTCATAACATCAAATGATGTACAGAGAGGACATAATCACCTTTGCAGATATGGGCTCCTAGGGATAAGTATGGTAGGATTCAAAGCTCAGGACACTTTCTGAGAATATGACTTCTCATAAAACCTAATGAAAAAATTGATTCATCCCAGAAAATGAACATATACATAAAACCAAATACATATAAAGCAGGTAAATGTCAGGAGAAGGACCAGGTTAAAAACTAACACCAAATAAGTATCACTGTTGCTGTATCTGGAATTTCTACCTTATTTGGAATGCAGAGACAAGAAGACTGTTAACTCCTGTATTGAAGGAAGTGCATCTGCATAAAGAAAAGCAATGTTTCAATTCTCCTGTTCTTTTTTTCTTCTCCCCTTCCTCCTCCTTCCTTACCTCCTATATATGAAGCAAATGTTCTACCTCTTAGTTGTATTCCTGCCTTCTGTACAAAACAGGCAGAAACAGATAATCTTTGGATATAATGAAGCCAGATGCTAAATCTCACTAAAGCTTAAAGGAAGTAACTTGTTATGGGATAAATTAAAGAGAACACAGAGAAGGCAACAGGCATAGAGTAGGGTGTCCTAGTAACAGCAGTAACAGAACAAGATAAAAAGACTCCAGGAAAAATTTTTTACAGATGGCACAATGGCTGGCATTAACAAATAAAATGCTACATGCTCCCATCCTTTAGGTGAGAATTCTGTTTTACTATCAGATTATGAAGACTTTGTTAAAGGAATTTACTTTTTAAAAGGTTATTTGTCCTTTCACAGAGAGTTATTGTGAATTAGGTACCCAATACTCTGCTAAGTCCTGAACACACAAAAATGATTGATGTAAACACCACTTTCTCTATAAGCTTACAGTCTTGTGGGGTAATCCACCATAAACAAACCCATAGACCATGCATAGAAATGTATACATCACTATAAATTCCACTATGAAACCTAAAGGAAAGCAAGAGGTACCTAACACCCCAGAAAAGATAAAGAACATACATATTCAAAGGCTGAGAGATGAGAACATTTTAGTTCAGTAGGTGAAATGAAAGAAGGTGAATTTGTTTTCAGTATACTAGGGAAGAAGAATGGAATGATGATGATGATGATGATGATGATGATGATGATGATGATGATGATGATAATAATAATAATAATAAAAAGATTAAAGAAGGATGGTAGCCATCCCTCTCTGCTGCTGCTGTTTTTTTCATCCTTGCACCCTCTCATGTGACTCTATGCCCTCTAGTGGTGACGGGAGGCAACTTCTCCATCATTTCTCTCTGGAACTGTTGATGGTTTGTTTAATCAGCAGAGCCTGCAGGGCTGGTGGCCTCCAGGGAGAACCCATGAACTGGAGGCTCTGGCAGGGTGACTCCAGGAAGTGACCATGCTTCCTCAGCCCGGTTCTGGATGGAACTCGGAACCCTGGTTGCCAGGTAACGGGAGGCCAGCAGCAGCAACAGCAGCCTGGACAGACCAGCCGGTCCAGAGGAGCTGGAGAGATGAGTCTCTTCTGCTTCCAGACCTCCACGGGCTCAGGTCTCAGAGAAGACAGCGGTGGTCGCCTGTGCCGCTGCTGGAGACATGTGGTGCGCTCCCTGACACATTTCTGGCCTGTTCCCCACTGGGAGACCAAGGTAACCAGGGCCGTCCTGCAGCAGGGAAGCTTTCTGGTCCACCCCACCCCCCATCCACCGCGATCGCAGCCTGGAAGAGTGTTCCTGTTGGGACACTGAGGAACGCTTTTCATGCCTGCTTCCCGCTTAGGTGTAGGGAAATTGGTCATTGGTGCCCCTCGGGGTTTGCACACTTAAAGCCTCCCTCCTGCCCTGGTCCTTCCTCATAGCGAAAGGTAGTGAGCCTTCCTTCATGGCATCCTCATGCTCAGCAATGATCACATGGACTATGTGAAGCAGATGATTCCCTATTTGCCCACCTTCTGGCCCTTTATCCAAAGATTGCCACCATCTGGTTGGTTCTGGACCTGATGCTGAAAAGGCAGGAGAGTGGTTCCACCAGGGATCTAGCCAGCTCTCAGATCTTCTCCTGCTGTTTCCCAGGGCCAGTGCCCTGTGCCCTCACAGAACCGGACGTGTGAGTCCCAGCAGCCTGAGTCCCAGGCCAGACCCCTTAAAGTGACATGGCCAAACATGGGTGATTGTGGCAGGGTGGGGCTCTCACAGGTGCCATTCACCTTCCCCAGGGAATCTCACACACCACCATTTCTCATGCCCTGAGCGACCTTTCCCCGTTTGTGTAAAGGATTCTGGACCCCATTTGCACTGTTTGTTATGGATGGAGCCCCTAGCACCCCCACACCCATCCCTGGGAAGATTCTAATAGTTCCTTCTAGATGTCTGGGTGGCTTGGGGACATGGGGCAGTAGGGGTATCACCCCCATGAACTGTCACAGGTATAGATCCTTCAGGCGGAAAAGCAGACAAAGACATGAGTAGGCTTGGGGTGGAGGGGGAGGTGAGCAGGAAGGGGCGTTTAAGGCCAGGGTGGAGGGCCAATTTTGGCCAGGAGCCTCACCTTTGGGGTTCTCTACCTAGGGACTGTCCTCACGACCTAACCTGCTGGTAGAGGATAGAGGTTTCCCACTGGGCTCCTAGGTTTTGAGCAGCAGAGGGAGAGACAAAAAAGGAAAGGCCCTGGAGGATACCAATGCCCCCCCCCGCAGTTCCAAAGAGAGGCCAGACTCCCGACACAGTGTCCCTTTGCCCTGCTCTCACCCACAGTGCCATCTTCTCGTTCTTGTCCCAGTGGCTGCAGAAATTCCCCCAGGATTTCTCTGGGCCCCCGGACCTGGCCATCGTGAGACGGCTGCTGGACTATGCAAGGATCCATGTGCCCACTGCAGAGTCGGACTGCCAATCTGGGGAGATCCTCCGGGCAATGGATAAGTCCTAGATAAGCTTAAGCCTGAGAAGGAGGAGGAGAATTAGGAGGAGGATGAGGACCCGAGGGAGGCGCCTAGTGAAGTAGCAGCTGATTCCAACCCCGTGTCCCACAGGGGAAGTGTCCTGAAGCTCTGGCCAAGGAAGCAGAGGAGGAAGACTGTCAAATCGACTGTCCTGCGGGTAGGAGAGGGGACTGTGCCTTCCCTGGCATGGAGAGGCCATCTTGGGTTAGCTCACCCCATTCTGCGTGCCTTCAGGCTGCTCCCTTATCCCAGATGACGGCTCACCCCTTTCTTTGCCCAGATCCGGGGCTACTTGGGGCCTCAACTGCAGAGCTGTCCATGCAAGACACCTTGGTGGTACAGGAGAAACGGAGCCTGGTTTTGGAGGCAGATGCTAAGCCCAAAGAGGATGCTGAGATCCTGGATCCCATGGCTGCAGGATCCCCAGTCTTGCCAGAAGCTGGACCAGTGAAACCTCTGGCTTTAGCATCAGAGGACACACAGGCCCTTGTGGACTTGGCGGATGAGCTACTGTTTCTCTCCACTGTAGTGCACTTGGGGGCACCCATTCCCCTGTCCCCGCTGCCCGAGGTAGACATATAGTTCGTACAATTGCCGGCTGAGCTGCATCCAGCGCCTTCTCCCCTTAGAGAAAAGATTCCCTTAATTTTGTATATTTTTAAATTGCTGTTTTTCACTCTTGTGTTATTGTTGTTGGTTTCATATTATTATTATTTAAAACGTGTTGCTTACTCAACTTAAGTGATGTATTCAGAGATGGGGCCTCCCCATCGGCCCATAGTGGGTGGCTTAGCCAAGGGGTATGGAGCCTGTTTTTGTTGAGAGTTTCCTGCGAGTTGGGCATGTGCATCCATCTACAGAAGATGCTGCCAGGTGTGTAGTTGGTGCGCAGGGGGTCTACTGGGATAGTTTGAGCCCCAGAAAAAAAAGCCCAACAGGGCCAGTGCTTGACAGCAGAATTTTGGGGCCACAGCTGGGCCAAGAGCTAGGCTCTGAGGACCAGGACCAGGACCAGGACCAGGAACAGTACCAGGACCCAGCTCTGTGGACACTATCCCTGAGGGGAAAAAAAACCCTATAATTTGAGATACAGAGTACATTTTGGGGGATCATTTAAATACATGATATTTCTACATAGCCATGCCTGTTTTAGAACTCAGTTTTGGAGCTGGGCATGGTGGCACACACCTGTAATCCCAGCACTCAGGGAAGAAGAGACTTGAATTTGAGGCCAGCCAGGTCTACAAAGTAGATCTAGGACAGCCAAGACTACACAAGGAAATTTTGTCTAAAAAACAAACAAATAAATGAACGAACAAACACAAAAGAGAGCTAATTGTGTGGACCAAGCTGACCATAATCTCAGAAAGATTAGGTTTCCATGGACTCCCAGGTCTACGATGACAGGGATGCATCTCTGAGCAAAGCTAAGATATTTTTAATGACTTATTCTTGAATCAAGGAATGAATGGATAAAATAAGATGTACACAGGTAACATTTTTTTTCTTTTAATGAACAGTAATAAGTCTTCAAATTCTACATTTATTTACAATTGCAAAATCATTTCTGATGTTGTCAGTAAGTGGGTTTTCTCCTTTGCTTTAATTTCATCCATTGAAAAATGTTTGAGTATGTATGTGCCATGAGAGGACAACTTATTGCTGTTTACTATCTGTTTACATCCCATATATGAGTTTTCAACATGAAACCCAAAGAGTCTTTTGACCAGTGAAAGAACTGGCCCTTATTTAGGTTTAAAAATGATTTATGTATGTGCTGGTGTGTGAATTTGTACATACAAAGGCCCAAGTATAGAAATATTAGAAAAATTCTATAGGAGTAATATTGGCTACCCAGAAATTGAGCTCAAATCATCAGGCTTAGAAACAACCAAGTATTCCCACTGAGACAACTCTCTGACATTCACTTGTAGATCTGAGACAGTTTTATGAATAAGTCTTTACTCCTAAGAATGAACTAACACATTCCAAAAAAAATGACAGCATTATATCATTTTAATTTGTACATAGCATTTATTATTATTATTATTATTATTATTATTATTATTATTTCATGTTCTTCCATCCTTATAGGACAATAGGTTTATAATCTGGATAGAAGACAATGTTTTACTGATGTAATATTTCAATTAAGTTTATTTGAGTATCAATGAACTCAGTGGGGAATGTCTGTGGTAAGCAAAACTGGCAACATGACTTTGAACATATAACAATGACTAAAATAAACCCCACAAAGCTGTCACCAAGTCTTCATACATTTGTCATGGCCTAAGAACCCATAGTCAGATTACACATACACACACAACATGCTGTTTTGAAATAAATATCATTGCTGTTACATTATTCAGCACCTCTAGATAATTCTCTCAGAAGGCAGTACTTCAACATTATGTGTCATGTAGTAACTAATGGGAACATAAGAAGAATGGAACTTCAAATAACATATATATGTGTGTATATATATATTCATATATATTTATGCATATATACATACATACATATACACTATTAAGCATTTTAACATTAATGTTGGTAAAAATAGAACACATTGGGGGAACATCTTCCACCCTTGGACGTGTACTCAGAAAGCTGACATGAGAATCAAGACTTCAAATGCAGCTTTGCCTAATTACTGACATCCAAATCAGGCTTGAAAACAAACATCTTAAAGGAATTTGTGAAAATGAAAAACAAAAGCACCATGCTTTCTCAGAGGCCCTTCATTGAAAAGCATGATCACATACCACATGGTATAAATAAGCAATGGATCACATAGATGATGGGAATCCCATTCTATACTTTTCAGCAGAAAAATACCTATCAGCAAGTGGAAATGCATTAGATCAACAGCAGCCACAGAAAGAATAACAGATTTACCTAATAAACTTCTGTGATTGGATTTGATACACATACATCAAACTTCAATACCTACTCCAATGTTTCAAAATATAGAACACAACCACAATTGGTGACTTCCTCCTTTACGTTATAAGTGAACATGGTAAATAATTTACTTCCTCCAAGGCTATGATGAAAAACAGATTAAAAATTTTTTTTTAGTAGATTCTTAGGGAGTACAGATTTTAGTATGTTTATCCTGTATTATATGTCTAATACCCACTTATGAGTGAGTAAATACCCTGTGTGTCTTTCTGCTTTTGGGATACCTCACTCAGGATGATCTTTTCTAGATCCCACCATTTGCCTGCCAGTTTCATGATTTCCTTATTTTTAAATGCTTAGTAGTATTCCCATGTGTAAAAGTACCACAATTCCTATATCCATTCCTCAATGGAGTGGGACCTGGGTTGTTTCCAGCTTCTGGCTATTACAAATAAAGCAGCTACAAACATGGTCCAGCAAATGTCCTTGTTGTACACTTGATCAAATTTTGGATATATACCTAGGAGTGGTATAGCTGGATCTGGAGGTAGCACTATTCCTAATTTTCTGAGAAATTACCACATTGATTTCCAAAGTGGTTGTACAAGTTTACATCACGACCAGACATGGAGGAGTGTTCCCCTTTTCACACATCCTCTCCAGCATGTGTTGTCACTTGAGTTTTCGATCTTTTCTGTTCGGATAGGTGTAATGTGATATCCTGGGTTCATTTTGATTTGTATTTCCCTGATGACTAAGGAAGACTTTTGAGGGGGCAGGAGTTCCACAAGGAGAGCATTGGGACTGATACTCCAACCAAAGACCATGCATGGAGATAACCTTGAACCTCTTCAACTCCTGCCCAGATATATTCCATGGCAGCTCAGTCTCCAAGTGAGTTTCCTAGTAATGGGAATAGGAACTGTCTTTGATATGAACTCAGTGTCTGGCTCTTTGGTCACCTCCCCTTGATGGGGGAGCAGGCCACAGTAGAGGACAATGCAGCCAGTTCTGATGAGATCTCATAGGCTAGGGTCAGATGAAAGTGGAGGAGGGCCTCCCATATCAGTGGACTTTAGGACAGAAATAGGAGGAAGTTAGGAGGTTGAATAAAGGAGGGGATGAAGGATGGAGCCACAGCATGGATACAATGTGAATAAACTGTAATTTACAAAAACATAAATTTTTTAAAAGTTAAAAAAAAGAAACAACCTTCAGATACTAGAAGGTTTTTTTGTTTACATCCCAGGATATTGTTTTTTGAGAAAGAGATTTTCTGTATAGCCTTGACTGACCTGTCATACTTTCTAGACCAGGCAGGCCTTAAACTAACACAGATCCATTTCCTTCTGCCAGTCATAGTGCTAGTATTAGAGGCATTTGCCAACAATCCAGGCTTTGATTTTTTTAATTTAATTTAATGTTTTATTTTTGCGACATGGTATCTCAGTGCATCATTGCCAATCCAGGACTCTCTTTGTAAACCAGGCTGACCTTGAACTCACAGAGACCTACCTTCATCTGCCTCTCAAGTGCTGGGACTATGGATGTGTGTCACCATGCCTCGTAAGACTTTCTTATAGCCTTGTCACACTATGTGATTTCAGATATATCTAGCCACACATCTAGCCTGTTTTTTTAGACAATGTTTCTCTCTAGCCGTGCATGTCCTGGACTTGCTTTGTAGACCAGGGTGACACTGAACTTACACAGCAGCATGCTTGTGTCTCCTAGAGAGACAGGATTAGAGATATGTGCCACAAAGCCTGGCTCAGATTTTTTATTTCAATAATATATCTATATGATTAAAACATAAATTGAAACATATGCATATGATTAAAACAAAATGTATATATTAATATATAACATATTTATTAAATATATTGGTTTATATTACTATATTTAGTGAGAATATATTAATTATACATATGAATATTTTGGTATTTTGAGAGAGGGTTTCTCCTTTTAGCCTTGGCTATCTTGGACTAGATCTGTAGACCAGCCTGACCTTGAACTCACAGAGACTGGCCTGCTTCTGCCTGGCAGAGTACTGGGATTAAAGGCCTATGCCAACTCTTAGTATTTAGGCACCTGTTTCTGGCTTTGCTAGCAACCTGTGATGTCATTACGTGTTGACTGCCAGGGAGGGCAGGTGTGGTTACTTTGCTCCTTAAAAGGATCTGCCTGCCCACTTTGTCTCTCTCTTGGCCTCTCGCCTTCTTGCTATTGCCTTCTTGCGCTCTCCCCCTTCTCTGTTGGGGTGCCCCCTTCTCTCTCTTCCGCTATCATGTCCTGCTGTCTCCTTCTCTCTCTCTCTTCATCTCCATCTGAGAGACCACCTGAGAATGCAAACAACTGTAAAATAAAAAACAGCTGTGACTATTCCCATCTTTGAATTAAAGCCAGAGCCACGTAGCTCTCAAAAGGCAGGATGAACTGCTCCGAGATAGGTTTTAAAAAATAACGGCAGGGTGAATTGTTTTGAGAAAACTCACAAATGGCCAAAAACTGCAAACAACTAGCTGTAAACTATCTTCATGCTATTCTTGCTGACCAATCAATGTATAGAGCAAAAGTGGCCAGATTTTTAAGTATAAAAATCCTGTGCTTTGCATGCTTGGGGTCATCTCCTGTCTTTGGAGGGGTGACCGTATCACGATTGGAAAAACAAAAAACAAACAAACAAACAAAAAACTCTTGCTTTTGCATGGAGTCGTGGTCTGTGGGGATTTCTGGGAAGGGCGCAATCTTGAACTCCTGAGCTGTGAGACCCCAGGCCTTACATTTTTGGTGCGTTTGACCAGGAAAGGACGTGCCCCTTCCCCAACCCTCATCAGACTGAGTTCGGAGGTTGAGCTCAAAACAGGTTAGTCTAATTTCTGTTTTGCTTTGCTTGTTTCTGTCTTACCAATCTGTTTCTGTTTAGGCGCCTATCTAGACCTTTTTTTAGTCATCTGATCATTCATTGTGATAGACAGACGTATCAGACTATCACTTGACTGGGAACTGGAGGACGCTCCGGTTTGGGAGGCTAGGATTGGGACGCTCCTCCTCCCATCTATTTCCTGTTAGAGATGGCTGCCGCCAGGCAGCCTTTCAATCAGAGTTCTGTGGTACCACCCTCAAGGGCGTCCTTGTCTAATTGTCTGTCTCGTTCTCTTTGTCTCTATCTGTGTTTCCTCTTTGACTTTCTTGACAGACGACTTTATTATGGGACAAACTGTGACTACACCCTTATCCCTCACCCTTGATCATTTCTCAGAGGTGAGATATAGGGCACATAACATTTCAGTTGAAGTTAAAAAGGGAAAATGGCAAACTTTCTGTTCCTCAGAGTGGCCTACTTTTCAGGTTGAATGGCCACACGAGGGCACCCTTCACCTTGACAAAATCCTTGCTGTCAAGATTAAGACCCTCCAGACTCCAGGAGGCCCTCTGTCTAAGGATCAGTGTGCATATTGCAAGGAGAAAGGACATTGGATCAAGGATTGTCCTAAAAGGACGAAAAAGCCAGAAAAACCGAATGCCCAAGCCCTGGAGACCCAGGTCCTAACCCTGGATGATGACAGTGATTAGGGGGGTAAAGAGTTTGACCCCTTACCCAGAGCCCAGGGTAACCCTTAAGATGGACGGGAAGCCAGTCGACTTCTTGGTGGACACTGGCTTCCAGCATTCTGTTCTGTTACAAGATTTTGAAGCTAAAAAAGAAGAAATCATCGGTCCAAGGAGCCACTGGATGTAAACAATACTCATGGACTACCCGAAGAATGGTGGACGTTGGAGTGGACCGGGTATACCACTCATTCTTAGTTCTCCCTGAATGCCCATACCCGCTGTTAGGGCGAGATATTCTAACTAAGATAGGAGCCCATATCCATTTTAGACCAGATGGCCCACATTTGACAGACAATAAAGGAGATCCCATTCATGTACTGACAATTCAACTGGAAGATGAATGCCGCCTTTCTGAAAAGGTGGTAAGTCCAGAAAAAGACATTGACTGGTGGCTACAGAGATTCCCCAGGCATGGGCTGAAACAGATGGCCTAGGAAAAGCAGAGAAACAGCTCCAGTTCTGATAGAGCTGAAGCCTCAGGCTACCCCAATCACGGTGTAACAATATCCAATGTCTAAGATAACCCGTGAGGATCCACCCTCACAAACAGAGGTTCCTTGATCTAGGGGTTCTCAGAAGGGGCTATTCTGCCTGGAATACTCTATTGCTGCCAATTCAGAAGCCTGGATGCAATGACTATTGACCCCTACAGGACTTGAGGGAAGTTAACAAACAGGTCATGGACTTACACCCTACCGCACCCAACACATATAACCTGTTGAGTTCCCCTCCCCCTGACAGGGTTTGGTATATGGTCCTGGACCTTAAGGACACATTTTATTTTTTTTTGTCTCCAACTCAGCCCTACCAGGCAAGACATTTTTGCTTTTGAATGGAAAGACCCAGACTCAGGGGACTCAGGTGAGCTTACATGGACTCAACTTCCTCAAGGTTTAAAAATTCTTCTACTATATTTGATGAAGCCCTACACTTGGACCTGGCACACTTCCGGGCCACCAATCCCCAGGTAACTTTTCCCCAATATGTGGATGACATTCTATTAGCTGCAAATTGTAAAGAAACCTGCCTTAAAGCCACCAACTAGCTGTTACAAGAGCTGGGTGACCTTGGATATAGAGCATCAGCAATAAAGGCCCAGCTCTGCAGGAAACAGGTCAGTTATCAGGGATATATATTAAGAGAGGAAAAGAAATGGCTATCAGAGGCTAGAAAAGAGACTGTATTTCATATTCCCCCTCCACGGACTACTAAACAACTGAGGGAAATTTTAGGTACAGCAGGGTTTTGCCAGCTGTGGATTGCAGGATTTGCCAAGATGGCAGCCCATCTGTATGCCCTTACAAAGGGCAAAGACTTTCATCTGGGGAAAGGATGAACAAGCCACATTCGATAATATCAAACAAGCCTTAATGTCGGCCCTAGCATTGGGACTCCCTGATGTAACCAAACCTTTCCATCTTTATGTGGCTGAGAAACAGGGAATGGCCAAGGAGTTGCTAACACAGATAATTGGACCCTGGAAGAGACCAGTAGCCTATCTATCCAAAACGCTTGATTCAGTAGTGGCAAGATGGCCAACCTGCCTTCGAATAATAGCAGTAGTAGTGGCACTAGTAAAAGATGCAGACAAACTGACTCTATGACAGGACCTCACCATCTATGCTCCTCATGCCCCTGAGAGTGTCATAAGGCAGCCACCTGATTGCTGGCTCACGAACACTTGCATGACACCTTACCAGGCTTTGCACTTGAATAATGATAGAGTCACCTTTGAACTGGCTATGGAGCTAAACCCTGCCACCTTATTTACGGATCTAGAAATCCAGCCCCTGGAGCATGATTGTTTGCACGTTCTAGCAAAGGAACAGGGATGGTGCAAGGACTTGAAAGATCACCCTCTTCATAAAGCTGAGGTGACATACTATATGGATAGGAGCAGTTTTTTTTGAGAATGGAAGAGAAAGGCAGAGGCAGTGGTGGTAGATGGACATAAGGTAATATGGGCCCAGGCATTGCCAGAGGGCACTTCTGTTCAGCAGGCTGAATTGATTGCTTTAACCCAGGATTTAACTCTGGAAAAGGGTAAAAAGATAAACATCTACACTGATAGTCAGTACGCCTCATAAACAGCCCATGTGCACGGGGCCATCTATCATCAGAGAGGCCTGCAAACATCAGCTGGTAAAGAGATAAAAAATAAAAAGAGATAAAAAATAAAAACAAGATTCTGACTTTGCTCAATGCACTGTTGCTGCCCAACAAGGTAAGCATTATTCAATTCCTAGGACAGCAGAAGGTCGAGACTTCCAGGGCACCAAAGGGGAATAACATGGCCGATCAGGAGGCTAAAGTAGCTGCTAGAGGAAACTCTGCCCCAGTGGTATTAACAGCTGAATTGCCCAGAGAAGAATGACTAAACTGCTCAGAAACTGACTTAAAGTTAATATGGCAAAAATGGGATATTTAACACCAATGTGGGGGCATGGATTGACTTTAAAGGTAAGATCATTCTACCCCAGGAAGATGCTGAGAGATTGATAACTCAGATGCATAAGTGGACTTACTTGGGGGCAAAGAAATTGGCTGAAGTTGCCCTCCAATACCCATACCGAATACTAAACCTCACCATCCTAACTGAGAGAGTGACTAGGACATGTGAACCTTGCCAGAGAGTAAACATAGGTAAGAATTTCCAGAGCCCAGGAAAGCGGCTAAGAGGAAGTAGACCCAGAATGCATTGGGAGGTGGATTTCACTGAAATTAAACCAGACAGGTATGACAATAAATATCTCCTGGTTTTTGTGGACACTTTTTCAGGATGGGTGGAAGATTTTCCCACAAAGAAAGAAACCACAATGGTCGTGACCAAAAGATTCTGGAAGACATTTTTCCTCAGTAAGGTATTCCAAAGCTAATTGGGTCAGACAATGGGCCAGCCTTCCTTGCTCAGGTGAACCAGGAGGTGGCCAGATTTCTGGGACTTGATTGGAAGTTACATCATGCTTATAGACCCCAAATCTCAGGACAAGTAGAGAGAATAAATAGAACTCTATAAGAGACTCTCACAAAATTGACAATGGAGACTGGGGGTGACTGGGTGGTGCTTCTTCCCTTGGCCCTCTTTAGAGTCAGAAATACTCACTCCCTACTAGGCTTAACTTCCTTTGAATTACTATATGGGGTTCCTGCTCTCCTACCTTGACTCTTCTTGGGGACCCTCTTGACATAACTAGTGGTAACTCTGACTTGTCCAGGCTAAAAAGACTGCAGCTTATGCAGAAAGAAATATGGAGCAAGGTTGACAGTGCATATGCGCCCAGGTCCTTGGAGGTGCCCCATCAGTTCCAGGTGGGAGATCTGGTATATGTGCAGTGACATGGCAGCCAGAATCTGGAACCTCAGTTGAAGGGTCCTTATTACATCCTGCTCACCACCCCAACTGCCAAAGTAGAGAGCATCACAGCTTGGGTCCATGTGTCACACGTTAAGCCTGCTCTTCATCAACCTGCAACACCTGGAAAGTCCAAGCCTACAGCAACCCACTAAAACTGAAACTCATCAGGGACAATAAACTCTCAGACCAGAACACCCCTTTGTCAGGGAAAGTATAAGTGAAGTTCAGGTCCTGATGCTCCAGAAAGAGTATCAACCTCTCCATGAGGTTGATCTACAATTTTAGGGTTAAAATTGAGGCAAAAAGGGGGGGGTGTGAGAGACCACCTGGGAATGAGAAAAACAACAGTGATTATTTGAATTGAAGTCAGGTGTAGATAACTCTTGAAGGAAAGGGTCAACTGTTCTGAGAACAACTATCTACAACCACCTGTAAACTATCTACAACCACCTGTAAACTATCTACAACCACCTGTAAACTATCTACAACCAGCTGTATACTACCTAAAACCAGGTGTAAACTATCTTCATGCTATTCTTGCTGAACAATCAATGTATAGAGCAAAAGTGGTTTCAATTTCAGGTATAAAACCCTGTCCTTTGCATATTTAGGGCTGTCTCCTGTCTTTGGAGGGGGGACCCTATAGAAATTGAAATAAAACGCTTGCTTTTGCCTCAAGTTGTGGTCTATGAGTGTTCCTGGGAAGGGCACAATCCTGAGCTCTTGAGCAGTGAGACTCCAGTTCTTACAACATGAAACTAAAATGCTTTTGCAATCCATTCTTTAGGTGGTGGAGCAGCTTATAAAATGGGAAACCTCTTTACAAGCTATACAACAGACAGGTTCAATTCTAGACCATTCAAAGAAGTCATAAAATGTAAACATGAACAACAACAAAAAAAAACAATCCAGAAAGATAATCCTCAGTGAGGTGTCCCAGAAGCAGAAAGATATACACGGTATACACTCACTTTCAAGTGGATGCTAGACCTATAAGATAGGATAAACAAACTAAAATCTGTACACCTAAAGAAGATAAATGAGAAAGAGGACCTAGGTAAGATGATCAATCCTCACTTAGAAAGACCAATGGGATGGATATAGGCAAAAACAAGAAACAGGACAGAAGCCTGCTCCAGAGGACCAATGAAAGACTCTACCTAGCAGTGTATCAAAGCAGATGCTGAGATTCATATCCAAACCTTGGGCAGAGCACAGGGAATCATATGAAAGAAGGGAGAGTTAGTGTGACCTGGAGAGGACAGGAACTATACAAGGACCAAATATATCAGCACAGGGGTCTTTTATGAGACTGTTTCTCCAACCAAGGACCTTGTATGCATATAACCTACCACCCCTGCTCAAATATAGTCCATGTTAGCTCTGTCTCCAAGTGGGTACCATACTAAGTGGAACAGGGACTATTACAGACATGAACTCAATGGCTGGCTCTTTGACTTCCCCCCTCACAAGGCAGGATCAGATTTGCTAGGTCACAGAGGAGGACATTGCAGCAAACCTGATGATGCCTGATAATCTAGGGTCAGTTGGAACAGGCAGAAGCCCTCGCCTATCAGTAGACTTGGAAAGGTGTAGGTATTAGATGAGGGAAGGAGGGTAGGAAAGGGAGGGAATGAGGGGACTGGTCTACAGCTTGGATACAAAGTTAATAAACTGTATCTAATATTAAAAAAATAAAAAGTAAAAAAGTGGAACATAAAACAAAGTTCCTAAAGATGAAACACAAAATGCTGACAGTTTTTTGTTTCTTTGAAAACAGAATTTTTTTTCTGAACAATTTTCCTGTCCCAGGCTCTCTTTATAGAACAACCTGTGCTTGAACGCACAGAGATCCACCTACCTTTAACTTCCTGAGTGCTAGGAATGCAGGCGCTCACCAACAGCCCTAGGTGCTGACAGTTTATTTAGTTTTAGTATTTTATTTTTGTTGTTGTTTCATGCACTACATCTGAACTGCAGTTTCCTCTTCCTCCACTCCTCCCAGACACAATCTATCCACCACTACTCTGCCCAACTCTGCCCAGCTCACCTCTCCTTCATCCACTGCTTTTTTTCCATTTATTTTATTTTCAATGAAAAAAAATGTGATGGCATAGCAAGTTATAATAAAACTAGGAATAATCCCTCACATCAGAGTTGGTCAAAGCAATACATGAGGAGAGAAAGTGTAGCTAAAGCAGGAAAAAGAGTCAGAGACACCCCCATTCTCACTGTTGGAAGTCCCTCAGCGAAATCAGGATAATAATCATAAGGTGTATGCCAACAACCTAGCTCACAAGACTCATAGAATGTTTATGTTTTTGTCCTTCAGTCTCTGATCCCCTATGAACTCAGTTGACTCAGTGGGCCATGTGCTTGTTGTGTCCTTAATATCTCTGGTTCCTACAATACATATTCCCTCATTTGTGGGGTTCCCCTGGATACATCATTGTGTTTGGATAAGGGTCTTTGCATCTGTTCCCATGAGATGCCTCGTGATGTCTCTCTGATGACAACTGGGCTAGGCACTCATCAATGATTATAGCATAGTATCTTTCATTGTCATTTTTTGTCTGTCATGTTTACAGATATCGTGTGTCTCTAGGTTATCTTGACTCTGGTTCATGGTCATCCAGGCAGTGTCAGGCATGGACTTCCCCTCATGGTGTGGGCCTCAATGTGTTTTCTGGAGTGTATTTCACATTATTGGGTTGGGGTTTTCCTTCTAGTATCTTCTGTAGGGCTGGATGGCTGCATATATACTGGGTATAGTAGTCTGGGTTGGCATCGGTGGTCTCTTCGTGTCTGCATGATATCCATCCAAGCCCTTCTGGCTTTCATAGTCTCTGCTGAGAATTCTAGTGTGATTCGGATAGGTCTACTCATTATTTGAATGCTATTTTGGTATTAGCAGTGTCATGCATAGAACAGTTAATTTTCATGGTGTCATCCCCATATAAAATAGAATCTCTGTAACCTGAGAAAATAAAAAATGAACACACTATAATGTGTGTTGAGTGAATTAAGACGAAGAAGGGACTAATTTGAGGTAAAAATAAACTATATATAAATGCTGCAAAAAATTAAAATACTTGTAATTCAATTATGATATTTTAGAATATAACTGCATCAAAAATTTTAATTCCTATGCCATCAATATACCCAAAAATGTATGTAGCATTTTGCCTTTGCATGATGATGAATATTTTTCTATAACTCCTCATGTGAAAAGTACTGTTGTTTAAGTGATTTCTGAATGAATTACATAACATTATTAAAAGCAGAAAATTTGGTAGTTCTATGTGAAAGATAATTATATGCATAGTTTATGTTTCCCTCTAACTCTCTCTTTATAGGAAAGGATTTATGAAAATGATTTACAATCTGTGAGTCAATTAATTCAACAGTGGATGCCTAAAAATGGAAAATCGAGGAATCTATCAGTGGCTTAGTCCATGAGGCTGGTTGGCTCAACTCACCTTCATATACACAGAACTCCTCAAGAAGAAGGTTCTATAGTCAATGAAGAAATAGACTTGCTCCCAAAGCGAAAAAGAACAGGCAAAGAGTAAAACATTCCTTCTTCCATGTCCTTGTATAGGTTTCCAGTAGAAGATGAGGCAAAGATGAGTGGTTGGTTTTGCAGTATGAAGATATGGATTAAAGTTATATTTTTCAGCTTTATAGATCCAGAAGAGAAGTAGAGAAGACTATTTCAAACAAGCAAGAGTACTTTACAATTGTGTCCTTAATTTGGGTGTTTTGCTTAATTCCATATGCAGTCAAGTTAAAAACCAAGAATCATGATCACACCTCTTTTCAGCTTGAAAGATAATCATATCTCCTCTTTACATTAACTTCCAAATGAAAAGAATAACAGGTCATAGTAATGCCTAAAAATAATTTAATGACGCAGAGTACAACAGCAGACAAATTACATATTTATCTTGATAATAACTGAAGCTAACATTATATAACTGTCCTTCAAAACCGTCCAGGTTAGAAACAACAAAGTCCAGGTTAGAAACAACTCTCCACCGCCGCTGGGCCACTCCACAACACCTCCCTCATAGGGCAACCCACATTAAGCACAAGGATTCACCTCCCACCTGCTAGGTGTATGTAGGGTCCCTAGGTCCAGACCGAGCATGCTCCTTATTTGATGGCTCAGTCTCTGCAAGCCCCCTGGGGGCTGGGGCAGCTGTTTCTGTTGGTCTTCTTGTGAGGTTCCTCGCACCTCCAGGGCCTTCCATCTTTTCCCCAACACTTACTCAGGATCGCTAGAGCTCTGCACCTTTCTTAGGTGCAAGTCTGAGCATCTGTCCAAGCTTATTTCTGGCTGGAGTCTCTGAGACAATGGTCAGGTTAGGGTCCAGGCAACCGGGTTTTACAGTCCCAATTCTGGGCGTTCTCAATGTGGTCAAATATCGTCCAATAGAGCCTGATATTCTTCTTCTGTGAGAGGAGCCTCGAGTGTTGGTTCGATCTGCTCCCATGGTACATCTGGGTCCAGAGCGGCTGGTCCCTGTTCCTCTTCCACTGTTCTCGCCAGTTGCTCCAGGAAGAGCTGGACAGGGCAGGAGTTGCTGGATTCTGGGTAGGCCTCTGTGAAGAAGGTGAGTTCGGGTCTTGACATCAACGCTTCTGCACACTGGCCTCCTGCAGAACCCGATGTCAACAAGCTGTCACGGGAAGCCTCCTGCTCAATGCAACACGATGCTCCAGGAGCCCTTTCCGGGCCAGGAGAGGCAGGCAGGTCCTCACCTTTAGCTGTGCTGCCTCCAGCGCGGCCTTTCTGCCTGGCCTTTCTGTTCTGGAACCATATGTGGACGGTGTCCTCAGGCAAACCTGTGCTCAGGGCCAGTTGCACCCTCGTGGCATAGTCTGGGGATGGAGAGATCTCAAAAGCTTGCACTAGCATGCTGATCTGCGCTGGACTAAGCCGCGTTCGAGGCCTTCTCCGTTCTGAGGGCGGGCCTCTTGCTTGTTGTACCCTGGCGACAAGCTTTTCAGGAGGCTGTTGGGAGGCTTCATGGCTGGAGCCTGCGGTGGTCTGCTTTGAGGTCTTCCTCGACATGCCAGTTCTGTTTCTGCGGTTTTGAAACCACACGCGGATGGAGGACTCTGGAACTCCGAATTCCCTGGCCAGTTCCTGCCTGGTCCTGAAGCTCGGGTAAGGTGTCTTGGCGAAAACTGAGAGCAAGACCTCCTTCTGCTTGGCCTGCCAAACAGTCTTTTGACGCCGGGATGTCTTTGCCGTGCTGCAGCCACCCACATCTGCCTGATCTTCCATCCTGCTGAAGACACTTTGACAGGAGTTCTTCCTCTCCAGTGTGTACTCAGAACAACACCCAGGAAAGTGCAGACTATGGCAAATGCGTAAATTAGTCCGCTGCTCACCCTTAAATACCGACCTGAAGCCCCACCCACTCCCTCGAGGCCTCCAATTACAGGCCAAACCGTGGAACGCTCTTCTGCTTCCAAACTGTGAAACCCTTCCTTCCTCTTGCGAATTTTCCCATATCCCACCCTAAAGCAGCCTTTCCAGAAACAGTTGGCCTTGTGTTCTACCCAAATTCCACTGCTTAGCTCACAGTACGCACCTGTGTTGGCCCACAAGGAGTTTGAGGGGAGAGTCTAAGGCACGGCTTCTGATGATCAGGCAAGGAGAAGAGGCATAAGCCAGGAGCAGTCTTTGCCTACTTTAACAAGGTCATTCATTCAGCTCTGGCTGATGCTCAAGGAGGAACGTGGCTAGAACAGATCTTGCACTCTGCGTGTGCCGTCTGCCTTAAGTTCCTTTGAGCTCCAGTCACCCGGTGTATGATTTCAACAATCTAAATATGGTTAGGACCCTGCAAGTCTAAGCATTTGGGCAAAGAGTAGACTTATCCTGCAGAAAGACTCCTGGAATTATTTCTGAATTTCTCCTTCAGTGGCAGACTACAGAAGGTGTCAACTTCACTCTTGGACCCTCTGGTTCCACCTATTTAATCCACCATACACTTTGTGCGTGTAGAAGGCAATCTCCCACAGCCTTTCTTGAATGTCTGATGGAGGCATACAGCTGGTTTACAACCTATGACCCTAACTCAGATGAGTGTAAGCCAATGGTGACTATAATCTTTATAGACCAGTCAGCCAGAGATATTTGTAGAAAGCTCCAGAAAATAAAGGGTTTACAGGACAAGTCGTTGAAGGATTTAGTGCAGGTGGCAGAAAAGGTTTTAGACAGCTGGGATATGGAAGAAGAGAAAGAGGAAAGAAAGCAGAAAGAGCAGGAAGTGAGAGAAAGAGAAAGGAAAAGAGGCAAGACAGAAAGTTGACTAAGATCCTGGCCACTGTAGTGCAGTCATAATGATAGGGAGAGATTTCCTGGAAATCAGAGGGGCCCTCTGTCTAAGGAATAGTATGCCTATTGCAAGGAGAAAGGACACTGGATCAAGAATTGTCCCAAAAGAAAATTGAAGCCCTACACCGGGACCTGGCACACTTCTGGGCCACCAATCCCCAGGTAACTCTTTTCTGATATGTGGATCATATACTATTAGCTGCAGATTATAAAGAAACCTTACTTGAAGCCACAGATCAGCTGTTGCAAGAGCTGGGTGACCTTGGCTATAGACTGTCGGCGAAAAATGCTCATCTCTGCAGGAAACAGGTCAGTTAAGAGGTGGCTATCCGAGGCTAGAAAAGAGACTGTATTTTATATTCCCCCTTCATGGACTACTGAACAACTGAGGGAAATTTTAAGTAAAGAAGTATTTGCCAAGATGGCAGCCCCTCTGTATCCCCTTACAAAGGGCATTGATTCTTGCATCTGGGGAAAGGATGAACAAGCTGCATTTGATAATATCAAACAAGCCTTAATGTCTGCCCCAGCTTTGGTACTCAGATTGTGACCAAAACCTTCCATCTCTATGTGGCCGAGAATCAGGGAATGGCCAACAGATGCTAACACAGTAAATTGGACCCTGGAAGAGACTAGTAGCCTATCTATCCAAAAAGCTTGATTCAGCAGCGGCAGGATGGCCAACCTGCCTGTGAGTAATAGCAACAGTGGCGGCACTAGTAAACGATGCAGACAAACTGACTGTGGGACAGGACCTCACCATCTATGCTCGTCTTGCCCCTGAGAGTGTCATAAGGCAGCCAACTGATCGCTGGCTCACGAACACCTGTATGACATAATACCAGGCTTTGCTATTGAATAAAGGTAGAGTCACCCTTGCCCTGGCTATGGAGCTAAACCCTGCCACCTTATTGTAGGATCCAGAAATCCAGACCATGGAGCATGATTTGCAGGTTCTAGGAAAGGAACAGGGATGGCGAAAGGACTTGAAAGAGCAACCAATTCCTGATGCGGAGGTGACATACTATATGGATGGGAGCAGTTTTTTGTAGAACGGAAAGAGAAAGGCAGAGGCAGTGGTGGTAAATGGACATAAGGTATTCTGGGCCCAGGCGTTGCCGGAGGGCACATCTGTTCAGGGAGCTGAATTGATTGTTTTAATCCAATCATTAACTCTGGAAAAGGGTAAAAAGACAAACATCTACACTGATAGTTGGTTCACCTTACCAACAGCCCATGTACATGGGGCCATCTATCAGCAGAGAGGCCTGCTAACATCAGCCGGTAAAGAGATAAAAAATAAAAAATGAGATTCTGGCTTTGGTCAATGCCCTGTTGCTGCCTGACAAGGTAAGCATTATTCATTTCCCGGGACAGCAGAAGGGGACTTCCAGGGCAGCAAAGGGGGATAACATGGCCAATCGGGAGGCTAAAGCAGCTGCTAGAGGAAACTCTGTCCTGGTGGTACTAACTGCTGAACTGCCCAGAGAAGAATGACTAAACTACTCAGAAAGTGACTTAAAGTTAATATGGCAAAAAAAAAAAAAAAAAAAGGGGATATTTGACACCGACGTGGGGGCATGGATTAACTCCAAAGGTAAGATCATTCTACCCCAGGAAGATGCTGAGAGATTAATAACTCAGATGTATAAATGGATTCACTTGAAGGCAAAGAAATTGGCTGAAGTTGTCCGCCATTCCCATCCCTAATACTAAACCTCACCCCCTTGAGTGAGTGAGTGACTCTTGCGTGTGAACCTTGCCAGAGTGTAAACATAGGTAAGAATTTCCAGAGCCCAGGGAAGTGGCTGAGAGGAACTGTGGCAGCCTTTTTGGAGTATATGGCAAATTTTGAGTTAATGGCCTCTGAGCAGTGGAACGCTGCCTATTGGCTTTGGCTATTTTCCAAAGTCCAGTTTCTTATAAACTGACCTTGGTGGTCCTACAGCAGACTGCTCTGACCCTGAGAAACTGTGTGCAACCATAGTAACCAGACAGCAGGCTCTGTGTAACCTTGAGTGAGCTCTCCTATGTTCTGACCAAGTAAAGCTCCTACATGAGAAACTGCTTGTACTTTTCTGCCTACTTAAGTGTTAACCTGACATCCATTAAATCAACACCTGGATAAGCATGTAGACTTGGTGTCCTTCTCTGTGTCACCCTGTCTCTCTCTTTCTCCCAGCCCTCTCTCAGGTGGTATTCAGCTGTCACTGCTGGCCAGTGACAAGGAACTAGACCTGGAATGCATTGGGAAGTGGATTTCACTGAAAGTAAACCATCCAGGTACAGCAAAAAATATCTCCTGGTTTTTGTAGACACTTTCTCAGGATGGGTGGAAGCTTTTCCCACAAAGAAAGAAACCTCCCTGGTCATGGCCAAAAAGATTCTGGAGGACATTTTTCCTCGGTTTGGTATTCCAAAGGTAATTGGTCAGACAATGGGTCAACCTTCATTGCTCAGTTAAGCCAGGAGGTGGCCAGGTTTCTGGGGCTTGACTGTAAGTTACATTGTGCTTATAGACCCCAAAGTTCAGGACATTTAGAGAGAATGAATAGAACTCTCAAAGAGATTCTCACCAAATTGAACATGGAGACTGGCGGTGATAAGGCGGTGCTCCTTCCCTTGGCCCTCTTTAGGGTCAGAAATACTCTCTCCATATAGGTTTAACACCCTTCGAACTACTATATGGGTTTCTGTTCCCTGACTCTTCTTGGGTACCCCCTTGATAAAACTAGTGGTAAATCTGACTTGTACAGGCTGAAAGAATTGCAGCTTATTCAGAAAGAAATTTGGAGCAAGGTTGGCAGTGCATATGTTCCTGGGTCCTTTTAGGTGCCCCATCAGTTCCACGTTGAAGATCTGGTATATGTGCAGTGACATGGCAGCCAGAATCTGGAACCTCAGTTGAAGGGTCCTTATTACATCTTCCTCACCACGCCAACTGCCGTCAAAATAGAGGGCATCATAGCTTGAATCCACGTGTCACATGTTAAGCCGGCTTTTCATCAACCTGCAACACCTGGAAACTCCAAGCCTCCAGCTACCGGCTGAAACTGAAACTCATCAGGGACAATAAACTCTCAGACAAGAACTCCCCTTTTTCTGGGAAAGTATAAGTGCAGTTCAGGTCCTGATGCTCCAGAAAGAGTATCAACCTCTCCATGAGGTTGATCCACAATTTTAGGGTTAAAATTGAGGCAAAAAAGGGGGGGGTGAGAGACCACCTGGGAATGAGAAAAACAACAGTGATTATTTGAATTGAAGTCAGGTGTAGATAACTCTTGAAGGAAAGGGTCAACTGTTCTGAGAACAACTATCTACAACCACCTGTAAACTATCTACAACCAGCTGTATACTACCTAAAACCAGGTGTAAACTATCTTCATGCTATTCTTGCTGAACAATCAATGTATAGAGCAAAAGTGGCTTCAATTTCAGGTATAAAACCCTGTCCTTTGCATATTTAGGGCTGTCTCCTGTCTTTGTAGGGGGACCCTATAGAAATTGGAATAAAACTCTTGCTTTTGCCTCAAGTTGTGGTCTATGAGTGTTCCTGGGAAGTGCACAATCCTGAGCTCCTGAGCAGTGAGACTCCAGGTCTAACAACATGAAACTAAAACGCTTTTGCCATCCATTCTTTAGGTGGTGAAGCAGCTTATAAAATGGGAAACCACTGTTCCAGCTATGCAACAGACAGGTTTATATCTAGACCATTCAAAGAAGTCATAAAATGTAAACATGAAGAAACAAACAAACAAACAATCTAGAAAAGATCATCCTGAGTGAGGTATCTCAGAAGCAGAAAGACATACACGGTATATACTCGATTTTAAGTGGAGGCTAGACCTATAATATAGGATAAACATACTAAAATCTATAAGAAGATAAACAAAAAGATAAACAAGAAAGAGGACCTGGGTTAAGATGATCAATCCTCACGTAGAAAGACAAATGGGATGGACATAGGAGAAAACAAGAAACAGGACCCTAGCCTACCACAGAGGACCTGGGAAAGACTCTACCTAGTAGTATATCAAAGCAGGTGCTGAGACTCATAACCAAACCTTGGGCAGAGCAAAGGGAATCATATAAAAAAAGGGGGAGTTAGTGTGACCTGGAGAGGGCAGGAACTCCACAAGGACCAAATATATCAGGGCACAGGGGTCTTTTAGGAGACTGTATCTCCAACCAAGGACAATGTACGCATAGAACCTAGCACCCCTGCTCAAATATAGTCCATGTTAGCTCTGTCTCCAAGTGGGTACCATACTAAGTGGAACAGGGACTATTACAGACATGAACTCAATGGCTGGCTCTTTGACTTCCCCCCTCACAAGGCAGGATCAGATTTGCTAGGCCACAGAGGAGGACATCGCAGCAAACCTGATGATTCCTGATAATCTAGGGTCAGTTGGAACAGACAGAAGCCCTCGCCTATCAGTAGACTTGGAAAGGTGTAGGTAGTAGATGAGGGAAGGAGGGTAGGAAAGGGAGGGAATGAGGGGACTGGTCTACAGTTTGGATACAAAGTTAATAAACTGTATCTAATATTAAAAAATAAAAAGTAAAAAAGTGGAACATAAAACAAAGTTCCTAAAGATGAAACACAAAATGCTGACAGTTTTTTGTTTCTTTGAAAAAAAAGTTTTTTTCTGAACAATTTTCCTGTCTCAGGCTCTCTTTATAGAACAACCTGTGCTTGAACGCACAGAGATCCACCTACCTTTAACTTCCTGAGTGCTAGGAATGCAGGCGCTCACCAACAGCCCTAGGTGCTGACAGTTTATTTAGTTTTAGCATTTTATTTTTGTTGTTGTTTCATGCACTACATCTGAACTGCAGTTTCCTCTTCCTCCACGCCTCCCAGACACAATCTATCCACCACTACTCTGCCCAACTCTGCCCAGCTCACCTCTCCTTCATCCACTGCTTTTTTTCCATTTATTTTATTTTCAATGAAAAAAAAATGTGATGGCATAGCAAGTTATAATAAAACTAGGAACAATCCCTCACATCAGAGTTGGTCAAAGCAATACATGAGGAGAGAAAGTGTAGCTAAAGCAGGAAAAAGAGTCAGAGACACCCCCATTCTCACTGTTGGAAGTCCCTCAGCGAAATCAGGATAATAATCATAAGGTGTATGCCAACAACCTAGCTCACAAGACTCATAGAATGTTTATGTTTTTGTCCTTCAGTCTCTGATCCCCTATGAACTCAGTTGACTCAGTGGGCCATGTGCTTGTTGTGTCCTTAATATCTCTGGTTCCTACAATACATATTCCCTCATTTGTGGGGTTCCCCTGGATACATCATTGTGTTTGGATAAGGGTCTCTGCATCTGTTCCCATGAGATGCCTCGTGATGTCTCTCTGATGACAACTGGGCTAGGCACTCATCAATGATTATAGCATAGTATCTTTCATTGTCACTTTTTGTCTGTCATGTTTACAGATATCGTGTGTCTCTAGGTTATCTTGACTCTGGTTCATGGTCATCCAGGCAGTGTCAGGCATGGACTTCCCCTCATGGTGTGGGCCTCAATGTGTTTTCTGGAGTGTATTTCACATTATTGGGTTGGGGTTTTCCTTCTAGTATCTTCTGTAGGGCTGGATGGCTGCATATATACTGGGTATAGTAGTCTGGGTTGGCATCGGTGGTCTCTTCGTGTCTGCATGATATCCATCCAAGCCCTTCTGGCTTTCATAGTCTCTGCTGAGAATTCTAGTGTGATTCGGATAGGTCTACTCATTATTTGAATGCTATTTTGGTATTAGCAGTGTCATGCATAGAACAGTTAATTTTCATGGTGTCATCCCCATATAAAATAGAATCTCTGTAATTGAGAAAATAAAAAATGAACACACTATAATGTGTGTTGAGTGAATTAAGACGAAGAAGGGACTAATTTGAGGTAAAAATAAACTATATATAAATGCTGCAAAAAATTAAAATACTTGTAATTCAATTATGATATTTTAGAATATAACTGCATCAAAAAATTTAATTCCTATGCCATCAATATACCCAAAAATGTATGTAGCATTTTGCCTTCGCATGATGATGAATATTTTTCTATAACTCCTCATATGAAAAGTACTGTTGTTTAAGTGATTTCTGAATGAATTACATAACATTATTAAAAGCAGAAAATTTGGTAGTTCTATGTGAAAGATAATTATATGCATAGTTCATGTTTCCCTCTAACTCTCTCTTTATAGGAAAGGATTTATGAAAATGATTTACAATCTGTGAGTCAATTAATTCAACAGTGGATGCCTAAAAACGGAAAATCGAGGAATCTATCAGTGGCTTAGTCCATGAGGCTGGTTGGCTCAACTCACCTTCATATACACAGAACTCCTCAAGAAGAAGGTTCTATAGTCAATGAAGAAATAGACTTGCTCCCAAAGCGAAAAAGAACAGGCAAAGAGTAAAACATTCCTTCTTCCATGTCCTTGTATAGGTTTCCAGTAGAAGATGAGGCAAAGATGAGTGGTTGGTTTTGCAGTATGAAGATATGGATTAAAGTTATATTTTTCAGCTTTATAGATCCAGAAGAGAAGTAGAGAAGACTATTTCAAACAAGCAAGAGTACTTTACAATTGTGTCCTTAATTTGGGTGTTTTGCTTAATTCCATATGCAGTCAAGTTAAAAACCAAGAGTCATGATCACACCTCTTTTCAGCTTGAAAGATAATCATATCTCCTCTTTACATTAACTTCCAAATGAAAAGAATAACAGGTCATAGTAATGCCTAAAAATAATTTAATGACGCAGAGTACAACAGCAGACAAATTACATATTTATCTTGATAATAACTGAAGCTAACATTATATAACTGTCCTTCAAAACCGTCCAGGTTAGAAACAACAAAGTCCAGGTTAGAAACAACTCTCCACCGCCGCTGGGCCACTCCACAACACCTCCCTCATAGGGCAACCCACATTAAGCACAAGGATTCACCTCCCACCTGCTATGTGTATATAGGGTCCCTAGGTCCAGACCGAGCATGCTCCTTATTTGATGGCTCAGTCTCTGCAAGCCCCCTGGGGGCTGGGGCAGCTGTTTCTGTTGGTCTTCTTGTGAGGTTCCTCGCACCTCCAGGGCCTTCCATCTTTTCCCCAACACTTACTCAGGATCGCTAGAGCTCTGCACCTTTCTTAGGTGCAAGTCTGAGCATCTGTCCAAGCTTATTTCTGGCTGGAGTCTCTGAGACAATGGTCAGGTTAGGGTCCAGGCAACCGGGTTTTACAGTCCCAATTCTGGGCGTTCTCAATGTGGTCAAATATCGTCCAACAGAGCCTGATATTCTTCTTCTGTGAGAGGAGCCTCGAGTGTTGGTTCGATCTGCTCCCATGGTACATCTGGGTCCAGAGCGGCTGGTCCCTGTTCCTCTTCCACTGTTCTCGCCAGTTGCTCCAGGAAGAGCTGGACAGGGCAGGAGTTGCTGGATTCTGGGTAGGCCTCTGTGAAGAAGGTGAGTTCGGGTCTTGACATCAACGCTTCTGCACACTGGCCTCCTGCAGAACCCGATGTCAACAAGCTGTCGCGGGAAGCCTCCTGCTCAATGCAACACGAAGCTCCAGGAGCCCTTTCCGGGCCAGGAGAGGCAGGCAGGTCCTCATCTTTAGCTGTGCTGCCTCCAGCGCGGCCTTTCTGCCTGGCCTTTCTGTTCTGGAACCATATGTGGACGGTGTCCTCAGGCAAACCTGTGCTCAGGGCCAGTTGCACCCTCGTGGCATAGTCTGGGGATGGAGAGATCTCAAAAGCTTGCACTAGCATGCTGATCTGCGCTGGACTAAGCCGCGTTCGAGGCCTTCTCCGTTCTGAGGGCGGGCCTCTTGCTTGTTGTACCCTGGCGACAAGCTTTTCAGGAGGCTGTTGGGAGGCTTCATGGCTGGAGCCTGCGGTGGTCTGCTTTGAGGTCTTCCTCGACATGCCAGTTCTGTTTCTGCGGTTTTGAAACCACACGCGGATGGAGGACTCTGGAACTCCGAATTCCCTGGCCAGTTCCTGCCTGGTCCTGAAGCTCGGGTAAGGTGTCTTGGCGAAAACTGAGAGCAAGACCTCCTTCTGCTTGGCCTGCCAAACAGTCTTTTGACGCCGGGATGTCTTTGCCGTGCTGCAGCCACCCACATCTGCCTGATCTTCCATCCTGCTGAAGACACTTTGACAGGAGTTCTTCCTCTCCAGTGTGTACTCAGAACAACACCCAGGAAAGTGCAGACTATGGCAAATGCGTAAATTAGTCCGCTGCTCACCCTTAAATACCGACCTGAAGCCCCACCCACTCCCTCGAGGCCTCCAATTACAGGCCAAACCGTGGAACGCTCTTCTGCTTCCAAACTGTGAAACCCTTCCTTCCTCTTGCGAATTTTCCCATATCCCACCCTAAAGCAGCCTTTCCAGAAACAGTTGGCCTTGTGTTCTACCCAAATTCCACTGCTTAGCTCACAGTACGCACCTGTGTTGGCCCACAAGGAGTTTGAGGGGAGAGTCTAAGGCACGGCTTCTGATGATCAGGCAAGGAGAAGAGGCATAAGCCAGGAGCAGTCTTTGCCTACTTTAACAAGGTCATTCATTCAGCTCTGGCTGATGCTCAAGGAGGAACGTGGCTAGAACAGATCTTGCACTCTGCGTGTGCCGTCTGCCTTAAGTTCCTTTGAGCTCCAGTCACCCGGTGTATGATTTCAACAATCTAAATATGGTTAGGACCCTGCAAGTCTAAGCATTTGGGCAAAGAGTAGACTTATCCTGCAGAAAGACTCCTGGAATTATTTCTGAATTTCTCCTTCAGTGGCAGACTACAGAAGGTGTCAACTTCACTCTTGGACCCTCTGGTTCCACCTATTTAATCCACCATACACTTTGTGCGTGTAGAAGGCAATCTCCCACAGCCTTTCTTGAATGTCTGATGGAGGCATACAGCTGGTTTACAACCTATGACCCTAACTCAGATGAGTGTAAGCCAATGGTGACTATAATCTTTATAGACCAGTCAGCCAGAGATATTTGTAGAAAGCTCCAGAAAATAAAGGGTTTACAGGACAAGTCGTTGAAGGATTTAGTGCAGGTGGCAGAAAAGGTTTTAGACAGCTGGGATATGGAAGAAGAGAAAGAGGAAAGAAAGCAGAAAGAGCAGGAAGTGAGAGAAAGAGAAAGGAAAAGAGGCAAGACAGAAAGTTGACTAAGATCCTGGCCACTGTAGTGCAGTCATAATGATAGGGAGAGAGTTCCTGGAAATCAGAGGGGCCCTCTGTCTAAGGAATAGTATGCCTATTGCAAGGAGAAAGGACACTGGATCAAGAATTGTCCCATAAGAAAATTGAAGCCCTACACCGGGACCTGGCACACTTCTGGGCCACCAATCCCCAGGTAACTCTTTTCTGATATGTGGATCATATACTATTAGCTGCAGATTATAAAGAAACCTTACTTGAAGCCACAGATCAGCTGTTGCAAGAGCTGGGTGACCTTGGCTATAGACTGTCGGCAAAAAATGCTCATCTCTGCAGGAAACAGGTCAGTTAAGAGGTGGCTATCCGAGGCTAGAAAAGAGACTGTATTTTATATTCCCCCTTCATGGACTACTGAACAACTGAGGGAAATTTTAAGTAAAGAAGTATTTGCCAAGATGGCAGCCCCTCTGTATCCCCTTACAAAGGGCATTGATTCTTGCATCTGGGGAAAGGATGAACAAGCTGCATTTGATAATATCAAACAAGCCTTAATGTCTGCCCCAGCTTTGGTACTCAGATTGTGACCAAAACCTTCCATCTCTATGTGGCCGAGAATCAGGGAATGGCCAACAGATGCTAACACAGTAAATTGGACCCTGGAAGAGACTAGTAGCCTATCTATCCAAAAAGCTTGATTCAGCAGCGGCAGGATGGCCAACCTGCCTGTGAGTAATAGCAGCAGTGGCGGCACTAGTAAACGATGCAGACAAACTGACTGTGGGACAGGACCTCACCATCTATGCTCGTCTTGCCCCTGAGAGTGTCATAAGGCAGCCAACTGATCGCTGGCTCACGAACACCTGTATGACATAATACCAGGCTTTGCTATTGAATAAAGGTAGAGTCACCCTTGCCCTGGCTATGGAGCTAAACCCTGCCACCTTATTGTACGATCCAGAAATCCAGACCATGGAGCATGATTTGCAGGTTCTAGGAAAGGAACAGGGATGGCGAAAGGACTTGAAAGAGCAACCAATTCATGATGCGGAGGTGACATACTATATGGATGGGAGCAGTTTTTTGTAGAACGGAAAGAGAAAGGCAGAGGCAGTGGTGGTAAATGGACATAAGGTATTCTGGGCCCAGGCGTTACCGGAGGGCACATCTGTTCAGGGAGCTGAATTGATTGTTTTAATCCAAGCATTAACTCTGGAAAAGGGTAAAAAGACAAACATCTACACTGATAGTTGATTCACCTTACCAACAGCCCATGTACATGGGGCCATCTATCAGCAGAGAGGCCTGCTAACATCAGCCGGTAAAGAGATAAAAAATAAAAAATGAGATTCTGGCTTTGGTCAATGCCCTGTTGCTGCCCGACAAGGTAAGCATTATTCATTTCCCGGGACAGCAGAAGGGGACTTCCAGGGCAGCAAAGGGGGATAACATGGCCAATCGGGAGGCTAAAGCAGCTGCTAGAGGAAACTCTGTCCTGGTGGTACTAACTGCTGAACTGCCCAGAGAAGAATGACTAAACTACTCAGAAAGTGACTTAAAGTTAATATGGCAAAAAAAAAAAAAAAAAAGGGGGATATTTGACACCGACGTGGGGGCATGGATTAACTCCAAAGGTAAGATCATTCTACCCCAGGAAGATGCTGAGAGATTAATAACTCAGATGTATAAATGGATTCACTTGAAGGCAAAGAAATTGGCTGAAGTTGTCCGGCAATCCCATCCCTAATACTAAACCTCACCCCCTTGAGTGAGTGAGTGACTCTTGCGTGTGAACCTTGCCAGAGTGTAAACATAGGTAAGAATTTCCAGAGCCCAGGGAAGTGGCTGAGAGGAACTGTGGCAGCCTTTTTGGAGTATATGGCAAATTTTGAGTTAATGGCCTCTGAGCAGTGGAACGCTGCCTATTGGCTTTGGCTATTTTCCAAAGTCCAGTTTCTTATAAACTGACCTTGGTGGTCCTACAGCAGACTGCTCTGACCCTGAGAAACTGTGTGCAACCATAGTAACCAGACAGCAGGCTCTGTGTAACCTTGAGTGAGCTCTCCTATGTTCTGACCAAGTAAAGCTCCTACATGAGAAACTGCTTGTACTTTTCTGCCTACTTAAGTGTTAACCTGACGTCCATTAAATCAACACCTGGATAAGCATGTAGACTTGGTGTCCTTCTCTGTGTCACCCTGTCTCTCTCTTTCTCCCAGCCCTCTCTCAGGTGGTATTCAGCTGTCACTGCTGGCCAGTGACAAGGAACTAGACCTGGAATGCATTGGGAAGTGGATTTCACTGAAAGTAAACCATCCAGGTACAGCAAAAAATATCTCCTGGTTTTTGTAGACACTTTCTCAGGATGGGTGGAAGCTTTTCCCACAAAGAAAGAAACCTCCCTGGTCATGGCCAAAAAGATTCTGGAAGACATTTTTCCTCGGTTTGGTATTCCAAAGGTAATTGGTCAGACAATGGGTCAACCTTCATTGCTCAGTTAAGCCAGGAGGTGGCCAGGTTTCTGGGGCTTGACTGTAAGTTACATTGTGCTTATAGACCCCAAAGTTCAGGACATTTAGAGAGAATGAATAGAACTCTCAAAGAGATTCTCACCAAATTGAACATGGAGACTGGCGGTGACAAGGCGGTGCTCCTTCCCTTGGCCCTCTTTAGGGTCAGAAATACTCTCTCCATATAGGTTTAACACCCTTCGAACTACTATATGGGTTTCTGTTCCCTGACTCTTCTTGGGTACCCCCTTGATAAAACTAGTGGTAAATCTGACTTGTACAGGCTGAAAGAATTGCAGCTTATTCAGAAAGAAATTTGGAGCAAGGTTGGCAGTGCATATGTTCCTGGGTCCTTTTAGGTGCCCCATCAGTTCCACGTTGAAGATCTGGTATATGTGCAGTGACATGGCAGCCAGAATCTGGAACCTCAGTTGAAGGGTCCTTATTACATCTTCCTCACCATGCCAACTGCCGTCAAAATAGACGGCATCATAGCTTGAATCCACGTGTCACATGTTAAGCCGGCTTTTCATCAACCTGCAACACCTGGAAACTCCAAGCCTCCAGCTACCGGCTGAAACTGAAACTCATCAGGGACAATAAACTCTCAGACAAGAACTCCCCTTTTTCTGGGAAAGTATAAGTGCAGTTCAGGTCCTGATGCTCCAGAAAGAGTATCAACCTCTCCATGAGGTTGATCCACAATTTTAGGGTTAAAATTGAGGCAAAAAAGGGGGGGTGAGAGACCACCTGGGAATGAGAAAAACAACAGTGATTATTTGAATTGAAGTCAGGTGTAGATAACTCTTGAAGGAAAGGGTCAACTGTTCTGAGAACAACTATCTACAACCACCTGTAAACTATCTACAACCAGCTGTATACTACCTAAAACCAGGTGTAAACTATCTTCATGCTATTCTTGCTGAACAATCAATGTATAGAGCAAAAGTGGCTTCAATTTCAGGTATAAAACCCTGTCCTTTGCATATTTAGGGCTGTCTCCTGTCTTTGTAGGGGGACCCTATAGAAATTGGAATAAAACTCTTGCTTTTGCCTCAAGTTGTGGTCTATGAGTGTTCCTGGGAAGTGCACAATCCTGAGCTCCTGAGCAGTGAGACTCCAGGTCTAACAACATGAAACTAAAACGCTTTTGCCATCCATTCTTTAGGTGGTGAAGCAGCTTATAAAATGGGAAACCACTGTTCCAGCTATGCAACAGACAGGTTTATATCTAGACCATTCAAAGAAGTCATAAAATGTAAACATGAAGAAACAAACAAACAAACAATCTAGAAAAGATCATCCTGAGTGAGGTATCTCAGAAGCAGAAAGACATACACGGTATATACTCGATTTTAAGTGGAGGCTAGACCTATAATATAGGATAAACATACTAAAATCTATAAGAAGATAAACAAAAAAATAAACAAGAGATAGGACCTGGGTTAAGATGATCAATCCTCACGTAGAAAGACAAATGGGATGGACATAGGAGAAAACAAGAAACAGGACCCTAGCCTACCACAGAGGACCTGGGAAAGACTCTACCTAGTAGTATATCAAAGCAGGTGCTGAGACTCATAACCAAACCTTGGGCAGAGCAAAGGGAATCATATAAAAAAAGGGGGAGTTAGTGTGACCTGGAGAGGGCAGGAACTCCACAAGGACCAAATATATCAGGGCACAGGGGTCTTTTAGGAGACTGTATCTCCAACCAAGGACAATGTACGCATAGAACCTAGCACCCCTGCTCAAATATAGTCCATGTTAGCTCTGTCTCCAAGTGGGTACCATACTAAGTGGAACAGGGACTATTACAGACATGAACTCAATGGCTGGCTCTTTGACTTCCCCCCTCACAAGGCAGGATCAGATTTGCTAGGCCACAGAGGAGGACATCGCAGCAAACCTGATGATTCCTGATAATCTAGGGTCAGTTGGAACAGACAGAAGCCCTCGCCTATCAGTAGACTTGGAAAGGTGTAGGTAGTAGATGAGGGAAGGAGGGTAGGAAAGGGAGGGAATGAGGGGACTGGTCTACAGCTTGGATACAAAGTTAATAAACTGTATCTAATATTAAAAAAATAAAAAGTAAAAAAGTGGAACATAAAACAAAGTTCCTAAAGATGAAACACAAAATGCTGACAGTTTTTTGTTTCTTTGAAAACAGAATTTTTTTTCTGAACAATTTTCCTGTCCCAGGCTCTCTTTATAGAACAACCTGTGCTTGAACGCACAGAGATCCACCTACCTTTAACTTCCTGAGTGCTAGGAATGCAGGCGCTCACCAACAGCCCTAGGTGCTGACAGTTTATTTAGTTTTAGCATTTTATTTTTGTTGTTGTTTCATGCACTACATCTGAACTGCAGTTTCCTCTTCCTCCACTCCTCCCAGACACAATCTATCCACCACTACTCTGCCCAACTCTGCCCAGCTCACCTCTCCTTCATCCACTGCTTTTTTTCCATTTATTTTATTTTCAATGAAAAAAAATGTGATGGCATAGCAAGTTATAATAAAACTAGGAACAATCCCTCACATCAGAGTTGGTCAAAGCAATACATGAGGAGAGAAAGTGTAGCTAAAGCAGGAAAAAGAGTCAGAGACACCCCCATTCTCACTGTTGGAAGTCCCTCAGCGAAATCAGGATAATAATCATAAGGTGTATGCCAACAACCTAGCTCACAAGACTCATAGAATGTTTATGTTTTTGTCCTTCAGTCTCTGATCCCCTATGAACTCAGTTGACTCAGTGGGCCATGTGCTTGTTGTGTCCTTAATATCTCTGGTTCCTACAATACATATTCCCTCATTTGTGGGGTTCCCCTGGATACATCATTGTGTTTGGATAAGGGTCTCTGCATCTGTTCCCATGAGATGCCTCGTGATGTCTCTCTGATGACAACTGGGCTAGGCACTCATATATGATTATAGCGGAGTATCTTTCATTGTCACTTTTTGTCTGTCATGTTTACAGATATCGTGTGTCTCTAGGTTATCTTGACTCTGGTTCATGGTCATCCAGGCAGTGTCAGGCATGGACTTCCCCTCATGGTGTGGGCCTCAATGTGTTTTCTGGAGTGTATTTCACATTATTGAGTTGGGGTTTTCCTTCTAGTATCTTCTGTAGGGCTGGATGGCTGCATATATACTGGGTATAGTAGTCTGGGTTGGCATCGGTGGTCTCTTCGTGTCTGCATGATATCCATCCAAGCCCTTCTGGCTTTCATAGTCTCTGCTGAGAATTCTAGTGTGATTCGGATAGGTCTACTCATTATTTGAATGCTATTTTGGTATTAGCAGTGTCATGCATAGAACAGTTAATTTTCATGGTGTCATCCCCATATAAAATAGAATCTCTGTAACCTGAGAAAATAAAAAATGAACACACTATAATGTGTGTTGAGTGAATTAAGACGAAGAAGGGACTAATTTGAGGTAAAAATAAACTATATATAAATGCTGCAAAAAATTAAAATACTTGTAATTCAATTATGATATTTTAGAATATAACTGCATCAAAAAATTTAATTCCTATGCCATCAATATACCCAAAAATGTATGTAGCATTTTGCCTTTGCATGATGATGAATATTTTTCTATAACTCCTCATATGAAAAGTACTGTTGTTTAAGTGATTTCTGAATGAATTACATAACATTATTAAAAGCAGAAAATGTGGTAGTTCTATGTGAAAGATAATTATATGCATAGTTTATGTTTCCCTCTAACTCTCTCTTTATAGGAAAGGATTTATGAAAATGATTTACAATCTGTGAGTCAATTAATTCAACAGTGGATGCCTAAAAATGGAAAATCGAGGAATCTATCAGTGGCTTAGTCCATGAGGCTGGTTGGCTCAACTCACCTTCATATACACAGAACTCCTCAAGAAGAAGGTTCTATAGTCAATGAAGAAATAGACTTGCTCTCAAAGCGAAAAAGAACAGGCAAAGAGTAAAACATTCCTTCTTCCATGTCCTTGTATAGGTTTCCAGTAGAACATGAGGCACAGAGGAGTGGTTGGTTTTGCAGTATGAAGATATGGATTAAAGTTATATTTTTCAGCTTTATAGATCCAGAAGAGAAGTAGAGAAGACTATTTCAAACAAGCAAGAGTACTTTACAATTGTGTCCTTAATTTGGGTGTTTTGCTTAATTCCATATGCAGTCAAGTTAAAAACCAAGAGTCATGATCACACCTCTTTTCAGCTTGAAAGATAATCATATCTCCTCTTCACATTAACTTCCAAATGAAAAGAATAACAGGTCATAGTAATGCCTAAAAATAATTTAATGACGCAGAGTACAACAGCAGACAAATTACATATTTATCTTGATAATAACTGAAGCTAACATTATATAACTGTCCTTCAAAACCGTCCAGGTTAGAAACAACAAAATCCAGGTTAGAAACAACTCTCCACCGCCGCTGGGCCACTCCACAACACCTCCCTCATAGGGCAACCCACATTAAGCACAAGGATTCACCTCCCACCTGCTAGGTGTATATAGGGTCCCTAGGTCCAGACCAAGCATGCTCCTTATTTGATGGCTCAGTCTCTGCAAGCCCCCTGGGGGCTGGGGCAGCTGTTTCTGTTGGTCTTCTTGTGAGGTTCCTCGCACCTCCAGGGCCTTCCATCTTTTCCCCAACACTTACTCAGGATCGCTAGAGCTCTGCACCTTTCTTAGGTGCAAGTCTGAGCATCTGTCCAAGCTTATTTCTGGCTGGAGTCTCTGAGACAATGGTCAGGTTAGGGTCCAGGCAACCGGGTTTTACAGTCCCAATTCTGGGCGTTCTCAATATGGTCAAATATCGTCCAACAGAGCCTGATATTCTTCTTCTGTGAGAGGAGCCTCGAGTGTTGGTTCGATCTGCTCCCATGGTACAACTGGGTCCAGAGCGGCTGGTCCCTGTTCCTCTTCCACTGTTCTCGCCAGTTGCTCCAGGAAGAGCTGGACAGGGCAGGAGTTGCTGGATTCTGGGTAGGCCTCTGTGAAGAAGGTGAGTTCGGGTCTTGACATCAACGCTTCTGCACACTGGCCTCCTGCAGAACCCGATGTCAACAAGCTTTCGCGGGAAGCCTCCTGCTCAATGCAACACGATGCTCCAGGAGCTCTTTCCGGGCCAGGAGAGGCAGGCAGGTCCTCACCTTTAGCTGTGCTGCCTCCAGCGCGGCCTTTCTGCCTGGCCTTTCTGTTCTGGAACCATATGTGGACGGTGTCCTCAGGCAAACCGGTGCTCAGGGCCAGTTGCACCCTCGTGGCATAGTCTGGGGATGGAGAGATCTCAAAAGCTTGCACTAGCATGCTGATCTGCGCTGGACTAAGCCGCGTTCGAGGCCTTCTCCGTTCTGAGGGCGGGCCTCTTGCTTGTTGTACCCTGGCGACAAGCTTTTCAGGAGGCTGTTGGGAGGCTTCATGGCTGGAGCCTGCGGTGGTCTGCTTTGAGGTCTTCCTCGACATGCTAGTTCTATTTCTGCGGTTTTGAAACCACACGCGGATGGAGGACTCTGGAACTCCGAATTCCCTGGCCAGTTCCTGCCTGGTCCTGAAGCTCGGGTAAGGTGTCTTGGCGAAAACTGAGAGCAAGACCTCCTTCTGCTTGGCCTGCCAAACAGTCTTTTGACGCCGGGATGTCTTTGCCGTGCTGCAGCCACCCACATCTGCCTGATCTTCCATCCTGCTGAAGACACTTTGACAGGAGTTCTTCCTCTCCAGTGTGTACTCAGAACAACACCCAGGAAAGTGCAGACTATGGCAAATGCGTAAATTAGTCCGCTGCTCACCCTTAAATACCGACCTGAAGCCCCACCCACTCCCTCGAGGCCTCCAATTACAGGCCAAACCGTGGAACGCTCTTCTGCTTCCAAACTGTGAAACCCTTCCTTCCTCTTGCGAATTTTCCCATATCCCACCCTAAAGCAGCCTTTCCAGAAACAGTTGGCCTTGTGTTCTACCCAAATTCCACTGCTTAGCTCACAGTACGCACCTGTGTTGGCCCACAAGGAGTTTGAGGGGAGAGTCTAAGGCACGGCTTCTGATGATCAGGCAAGGAGAAGAGGCATAAGCCAGGAGCAGTCTTTGCCTACTTTAACAAGGTCATTCATTCAGCTCTGGCTGATGCTCAAGGAGGATCGTGGCTAGAACAGATCTTGCACTCTGCGTGTGCCGTCTGCCTTAAGTTCCTTTGAGCTCCAGTCACCCGGTGTATGATTTCAACAATCTAAATATGGTTAGGACCCTGCAAGTCTAAGCATTTGGGCAAAGAGTAGACTTATCCTGCAGAAAGACTCCTGGAATTATTTCTGAATTTCTCCTTCAGTGGCAGGCCACAGAAGGTGTCAAGTTCCCTCTTGGTTCCCTGCCACGGACCGGCCCAGTCGGGCTCCTGTCTTCCGCGGGAGAACAAGGCTTTAGACAGGAAGACACGGTTTCGGCAAAGAATTGACAGAGACACCTTGATGGTTTTGACTCTGCTGCAACTTTACTGAAATCAAGCTAGTATTTTTATAATGATTTCACAAAAGGCACCTTAAAATTGGCATATTTTCCAGAACATTCAGACTTTCACCAAGAATACAAAGTTTACATTTTAACTCAAAATGCAATTAAACATAAAGCAGTACCAACAAATAATCTTGGCCTAGAAACTTTTTGATCAGAGCAAACAAAGGAAAAGAAACCTCAAATATAGTTTTATTATTGCTAACCAATGAAGAGGAAAGTCAGGAGCTAAATCAGATGCCTGCCAAAGTCCTTCTCTATATCAAAATCTAACTACATCTTTGTTAACCCTCCTCCCATATGTCCTGCCCAAGATTTATGATCTTCTCTAGGAACAAGGCACTGAAGGGAGGGGGAAACTCCCGCCAGCTGCACCTCTCATGCTACTATTTCTTAAGAAGGAGCCTATTATTATTTTACTATCCTTAATGCCTATTAATACTAAATTTAATTCATTACTTTTCTTAAACTTATTTTTATTAAAGCCTTTAACAATCTACTAATAATAAATTTCTTTATAAAGTTAATTGTGCTGTTTCAGGTATCACAGGGAAAGATCAAAGAATTTATTATTTTAGCCCCAGAGCCACAACTGAAGAAGCGTAGAAATCTCAGAACACGTCTCTTTTCCAAGTGGGATGAGTTTGCCAGGGACCTTCCAGGGGGCATTATTTCCGAGGAAATCATATCCCCCGCCCTGTAGCTTATGCTACTATGGCGACACTGGCGTGGGTGTGGCAGTTCCTCTGGTTCCACCTATTTAATCCACCATACACTTTGTCCTACTGGAGAAATTTTACAGATTCCTAGAAACTGTATGAACCTTCAGAAGCACACATTGTGGATCCCAAGACTTTTGGGAGAGGATACTGAAGTCATTTCCTTCATTTCAAGGAACAACATTTGTTGCTGCCATTAATTTGGATCTCTGATCATTAGGCACTGTTTTCCAGAACACACAATTTCCGGTACTGCCAAATGTGCCTGTCCTTCCTAAGGGTGCGGCTTTGCCCTAGATGGAGGAGAACAGTAACAGCTGAGAAATTCTAACCCTGCCTTATTTTTGCATCTCATGTTTTACATGTGCCATAATTTTAACTTTTTCCTTGCAGTCCCCATCAACAGTACCTGGGTGTACAATAGATACTGTAGAAGTTATTCTGCTTCTTCCAGAGATCCGCTTTACCATCCCTGAATACACAGGTCCATAAACAGCTGTATTTCCTTTGTAACATAGAAGCCTTGTGGATAGGGTTAGAGGTTTATCTGCAGCCAGATGCAAAGCTGTGCTGCTGCATGCAGTGGTGTGTATCAAGTCTAAAATCCTCAGTTGATATTTTCCTACCTGCCTAGTACCTCATGGCTGCATGATGGGAGACAGCTCGTATTGTTGCATGAGGGGCCTAAGCCTGACAGGCCCCTCTGTTGGTTTCCTGATGGCAAGAGGTTAGCCTGTATGTCCCTCTTGGGCAGTGATCCCTAGTACAGTGCTTTCCTTTGCCACAGCTGCCATGAAACCCCGGGAACCTTTGCATTCCCTTGGAGCCAGAATCTGCTTGTTCCCTTCTGTGAGTAAAGGGACCACTTGCCTCTGTGTTAACACACCTCCTATTTTGGGTTCTAGAAATTTTAACCTCACAGTTTTTTTTTTGGTAAATGCCTGGATTCACCCAAAATAGCACACCAGGTGTTTTGAGAACTGGGAACTCTAGCTGTAGCTTGTCCTGTGAGGTCGGCATGATGCTCCTGAGAGCCAATAGCAGTTGTCTCTCTTAATCATTCATCTCTTGGGGCCGCTCCTCCTTTTCATGCTCTAAATGCTCTCCTACATGTGGTATTTGCAATATCATGTGCCAATAATTGCATCAGTGTTTATCTGGTGTCAGTCTGTTACTGCCTTCTTTAGAGCTGAACCCAATCTCTGTATGAAGTTGGTGAACAGTCTTCTCCAGGGCCTTGAATTACCTTAGTGAATGAGGCAGTTGTTTTGCACAGGCTCCTAAACAGATCCCTGCACCCTTAACACTGCAACATGACATTATTCAGTGACTTCATCATCAGAACAAATGAGGGACCACCTGGGAATGAGAAAAACAACTGTTATTATTTGAATTGAAGCCAGGTGCAGATAGCTCTTGAAGGGCAGGGTGAACTGTTCTGAGAAACAACCAGCTGTAAAGTATAGAGCAAAAGTGATCTGATTTTCAGGCATAAAAACCCTGTGCTTTGCATGTTCAGGGTCATGTCCTGTCTTTGGAGGTGCGACCTATCTCGACAGCAATAAAACCTTTTGCTATTGCATTGAGATGTGGTCTGTGATTGTTCCTGTGAAGGGCGCAATCCTGAGCTCCTGAGCAGTGAGACTCCAGGTCTTACATTTTGGTGCGTTGCCCAGAAAACAGCGTGCCCTTCCTTAACCCTCAACAGACTGGGCTCAGAGGTCGAGCTCGGAACAGGTTAGTCTGATTTCTGGTATACCACTGTTTCTCTTTAGTCACCTAACTGGACCTTTTTGGTCGTCTGCTCAGTCACTGCGATAGACATATTTGTCAGAATATCGATTGACTGGGAACTGGAGGACATTCCGGATTCCATTTGGGGAGGCTAGGTCCTGCATGGTCTTCCTCCCATCTGTTTCTCTTCAGAGACAGCTGCTGTGAGGCAGCCTCTCAATCAGAATTCTGTGGTACCACCCAAAAGGGTGTCCTTGTCAAATTGCCTGTCTTGTTCTTTTTGTCTCTATCATTGTTGCTTCTTTGACTTTCTTGATGGATGACTTTATTATAGGACAGGCTGTGACTATCATGTCTTGGAGGTGAGATACAAGGCACATATTTCTTTGAATATGTCCTATTCTCACACCAGCCCACTTGGGATGATTGCCAGCTACTCTTGCAGGCCCTTTTGACTAGTGAGGAAGGAGACGGGTCCTCCTTTAGACAAGAAAGACTGTGCCAGGAATGGACAGGAGGCCTTCCATCCTCCCTAATGAGATTGATGATGGCTTTCCCCTCACCCACCCCAACTGGGATTACAACGTATCCAGATGTAGGGAATGCCTGCAGGTCTACCGCCAGACTCTACTATCATGTGTCCATGGGGCCGCTCAAAAGCCCACCATTTTGATGAAGGTAAGAGAGATGGTTCAGGAGCCAGATGAATCTCCCACAGCCTTTCTTCAATGGCTGATGGAGGCATATAGCTGGTTTACACCTTATGACCCTACCTCAGATGAGTATAAGGCAATGGTGACTATAATCTTTATAGACCAGTCAGCCAGAGATATTTGTAGAAAACTCCAGAAAATAGAGGGTTTACAGGAAAAGTCGTTAAAGGATTTAGTGCAGGTAGCAGAAAAGGTTTTTTACAGCCGGGAGATGAAAGAAGAGAAAGAGGAAAGAAAGCAAAATGAGCAGGAAGTGAGAGAAAGAGAAAGGATAAGAGGCAAGACAGAAAGTTGACTAAGATCCTGGCCACCACAGTGCAGTCATAATGATAGGGAGAGAGTTCCTGGAAATCGGAGGGGCCCTCTGTCTAAGGATCAGTGTGCCTATTGCAAGGAGAAAGGACATTGGATCCAGGATTGTCCCAAATGGAAGATGAAGCCCTACACTTAAACCTGGCGCACCTCCAGGCTACCAATCCCCAGGTAACTCATCTCCAATATGTGGATGATATACTATTAGCAGCAGATTGTAAAGAAAGTTGTTTTGACGCCACCGACCAGCTGTTGCAAGAGATGGGTGAGCTCAGCTACAGCGAAAAACTCCCATCCTGCAGGTCAGTTACCTGGGATATATATTAAAAGCGGGAAAGAGATGGCCTTCGGAGGCTAGAAAAGAGACTGTATTTCACATTCCCCCTCCAGGGACTACTGAACAACTGAGGGAAATTTTCGGTACAGCAGGGTTTTGCTGGCTGTGGATTCCGGGGTTTGCCAAGATGGTAGCCCTTCTGCATGCCCTTACAAAGGGCAATGACTCTTTCATCTGGGGAAAGGATGAACAAGCTGCATTTGATAATATCAAACAAGCCTTAATATTGGCTCCTGCATTGGGACTCCCTGATGTAACCAAACCCTTCCATCTCTATGTGGCTGAGAATCAGGGAATGGTCAATGGGGTGCTAACACAGAAAATTGGACCCTGGAAGAGACCGGTAGCCTATCTATCCAAAACACTTGATTCACTAGTGGCAAGATGGCCAACCTGCCTGGAAATAATAGAAGCAGTGGCGGCACTAGTATAACATGCAGACAAACTGACTCTGGGACAGGACCTCACCATCTGTGCTCCTCATGCCCTTGAGAGTGTCATAAGGCAGCCACCTGATTGCTGGCTCATGAATGCCCGCATGACACATTACCAAGCCTTGCTTTTGAATGATGATAGAGTCACCTTTGCCCCGGCTACAGGGCTAAACCCTGCCACCTTATTGCCAGATCCACAAATCCAGGTTCTAGCAGAGGAACAGGGATGGCGAAAGGACATGAAAGATCAGCCTCTGCCCTACTGTGAGATGACATACTATATGGATGGGAGCAGTTTTGGGAGAATGGGAAAAGAAAGGCAATGGCAGCAGTAATAGATGGACATAAGTTAATATGGGTCCAGGCGTTACTGAAGGGCACTTCTGCTCAGCGAGCTGAATTGGTTGCTTTAACACAGACATTAACTCTGGGAAAGGGTAAAAAGAAACATCTACTCTGATAGTCAGTACACCTTCGCAACAGCCCATGTGCAAGGGACCATCTATCATCAGAGAGGCCTGCTAACATCAGCTGGTAAAGAGATAAAAAATAAAAACGAGATTCTGGCTTTGCTCAATGCCTTGTTGCTGCCTGCCAAGCGAAGCTTTATTCATTTCCCTGGACATCAGAAGGGAACTTCCAGGGCAGCAAAGGGGAATAACATGGCTGATCAAGAGGCTAAAACAGCTGCTAGAGGAAACTCTGTCCTGGTGGTACTAACTGCTGAACTGCCCAGAGAAGAATGACTAAACTACTCAGAAAGTGACTTAAAGTTAATATGGCAACAACAGGAGATATTTGACACTGACTTGGGGGCATGGATTAACTCCAAAGGTAAGATTATTCTACCCCAGGAAGACACTGAGAGATTAATAACTCAGATGTATAAATGGACTCACTTGAGGGCAAAGAAATTGGCTGAAGTTGCCCACAAATCCCAGTACCAAATACTAAAACTCACCATCCTGAATGAGAGAGTGACTAGGGCATGTGAACCTTGCCAGAGGGTAAACATAGGTAAGAATTTCCAGAGCCCAGGGAAGCAGCTGAGAGGAACTAGACCCAGAATGCATTGGGAAGTGGATTTCAGTGAAATTAAACCAGCCAGGTACGACAATAAATATCTCCTGGTTTTTGTGGACACTTTCTCAAGATGGGAAGAAGCTTTTTCCACAAAGAAAGAAACAACCCTGGTCATGGCCAAAAAGATTCTGGAAGACATTTTTTCCACAGTAAGGTATTCCAAAAGTAATTGTGTCAGACAATGGGCCAGCCTTCGTTGCTCAGGTAAGCCAGGAGGTGGCCAGGTTTCTGGGGCTTGACTCTAAGTTACATTGTGCTTATAGACCCCAAAGTTCAGGACAGGTAGAGAGAATGAATAGACTGTTAAAAGAGAATCTCACCAAATTGACAGTGATGACTGGCAGTGACTGGGTGGTGCTCCTTCCCTTGGCCCTCTTTAGAGTCAGAAATACTCCCTCTGTACAAGGCCTGACTCCATTCAAACTATGATATGGGGTTCCTGCTCCCCTGACTCTTCTTGGGGACCCCCTTGACATCAGTAGTGGTTACTCTGACTTATTGTCCATGCTAAAAGGACTGCAAATTATTCAGAAAGAGATTTGAAGCAAGGATGGCAGTGCATATGCACCTGAGCCCTTGGAGGTGCCCCATCAATCCCAGGTTGGAGATCTGGTATATGTGTCATGACACTGCAGCCAAAATCTGGAACCTGGGTGGAAGGGTCCTTATTACCTCCTGCTCAACACCCCAACTGATGTCAAAGTAGAGGGCATCACAGCTCAGGTCCACCTGTGACATGTAAAGCCTGCCCTTCATCAACCTGCAACACCTTGAAAGTCCAAGCCTCCAACAACCTGCTAAAACTGAAACTCATCAAGGACAATAAACTCTCCGACCAGAACTCGCCTTTGTCAGGGAACTTATAAGTGCAGTTCAGTTCCTGATGCTCCAGAGACAGTATCAACCTCTCCCTGACGTTGATCCACAATTTTAGGGTTACAATTGAGGAAAAAAGGGGGGGTGAGGGACAACCTCAGCATGAGAAAAACAACTGTGATTATTTGAATTGAAAAGTCATGTGTAGATAACTCTTGAAGGGAAGGGTCAACTGTTCTGAGAAAAACTATCTACAACCAGCTGTACACGATCTACAACCAGCTGTACACTATCTACAATCAGCTGTACACTATCATACTATTCTTGCTGACCAATCAATGGATACAGCAAAAGTGGTTTGAATTTCAGGTATAAAAACCCTGTGCTTTGCATGTTCAGGGTCATCTCCTGTCTTTGGAGGGGCGACCCTATCACAATTGGAATAAAACTCTTGATTTTGCATTGAGTTGTGATCTCTGAGTGTTCCTGGGAAGTGCACAATCCTGAGCTCCTGAGCAGTGAGACTCCAGGTCTAACAACAGGAGACTAAAATGCTTTTGCTATCCATTCTTTAGGTGGTGAAGCAGCTTATAAAATGGGAAACCTATTTACCAGCTGTGCAACAGACAGGTTTTTATCTAGTCCATTCAAAGAAATCATGAGATATAAACATAAAGAAACAAAAAAAATCTAGAAAAGATCATCCTGAGTAAGGTATCCCAGAAGCAGAAAGACATACATGGTATACACTCACTTTTAAGTGGATGCTAGACCTATAACATAGGAAAAACATACTAAAATCTGTACACCTAAAGATGACAAACAAGAAAGAGGACCTGGGTTAAGATGATCAATCCTCACTTAAAAAAACAAATGGGATGGACATAGGAGAAAACAAGAAACAGGACAGAAGCCTACCACAGAGGCCCTGTGAAAGACTCTACCTAGCAGTGTATCAAAGCAGATGCTGAGACTCATAACCAAACCTTGGGCAGAGCACAGAGAATCATATGAAAGAAGGGGTTGTTTGTGTGACCTGGAAAGGAAAGGAACTCCACAAGAACCAAATATATCAGGGCACAGGGGTCTTCTATGAGACTGTATCTCTACCCAAGGACCATGTATGCATGTAACCTAGCACCCCTGCTTAAATATATCCATGTCAGCTCTGTATCTAAGTGGGTACCATACTAAGTGCAACAGGGACTATTTTGGACATGAACTCAATGGCTGGCTCTTTGACCTCCCCCCTCCCAAGGGAGGATGAGACTTGCTAGGCCACAGAGGAGGACATTACAGCCAGTCCTGATGATACCTGATAAGCTATGGTCAGTTGGAACAGGAGGAGGCCCTTCCCTATCAGTGGACTTGGAAAGGGGTAGGGAGGAGATGAGAGGGTGGGTGGGAAAGGGACGAAATGAGGGACTGGGCTACAGCTAGGATACAAAGTTAAGAAACTGTATCTCATATTAAAAAATAAAAAATTAAAAAAGTAGGACATAAAACAAAGTTCCTAAAGATGAAACACAAAATGCTGACAGTTTTTTGTTTGTTTGAAGACAGGATTTTTCTGAATAATTTTGGCTGTCCTGGACTCTGTTTGTAGAACAGCCTGTGCTCTCTGTGCTCACAGAGACCCACCTACCTTTAACTTCCTGAGTGCTAGCACTGCAGGTACTCACCAACAGCCCTAGCTGCTGATAGTTTATTTTGTTTTAGCATTTTATTTTTTGTTCTTGCTTCATGCACTACATCCCAACTGCAGTTTCCTGTTCCTCCATTCCTCCTACCCACAATCTATCCACCTCTACTCTGCCCAACTCACCTCTCCTTCAGATCCACTGCTTCTTTATTTTCAATGAAAAAAATTCTGATGGCATAACAAGTTACAATAAGACTAGGAACAATCCCTCACATCAGAGTTGGTCAAAGCAATACATGAGGAAAGTGTAGCTAGAGCAGGAAAAAGAGTCAGAGTCACCCACGGACACACACACACACTCACTGTTTGAAGTCCCTCAGCAACATCTAAGATGTATGCAGACAACCTAGCTCACAAGACTCATAGAATGTTTGCCTTTTTCTTTCAGTCTCTGTGATCCCCTATGAGCCCAGTTGACTTAGTGAGCCATGTTCTTGTTCTGTCCTTGATATCTCTGATTCCTACAATACATATTCCATCATTTGTGGCGTTCCCCTAGATACATAATTGTGTTTGGCTGTGGTTCTCTGCATCTGCTCCCATCAGATGCCGGGTGATGTCTCTCTGATGACAACTGGGCTAGGCACTCATATATGATTATAGCGGAGTATCTTTCATTGACTTTTTTTTGCCTGTCATGTTTACAGATATCGTGTGTCTCTAGGTTATCTTGACTCTGGTTCATGGTCATCCAGGCAGTGTCAGGCATGGACTTCCCCTCATGGTGTGGGCCACAATGTGTTTTCTGGAGTGTATTTAATATTAATGGGTTGGGGTTTTCCTTCTAGTATCTTCTGTAGGGCTGGATGGCTGCATATATACTGGGTATAGTAGTCTGGGTTGGCATCAGTGGTCTCTTAGTGTCTGCATGATATCCATCCAAGCCCTTCTGGCTTTCATAATCTCTGCTGAGAATTCTAGTGTGATTCTGATAGGTCTACTTATTATTTGAATGATGTTTTGGTATTAGCAGTGTCATGCATAGAACAGTTAATTTTCATGATGTCATCCCCATATAAAATAGAATCTCTGTAACCTATGAAAATGAAAAATGAACACACTTTAATGTGTGTTGAGGGAATTAAGACAAAGAAGGGATTAATTTGAGGTAAAAATAAACTATATATAAATGCTGCAAAAAATTAAAATACTTGTAATTCAATTACGATATTTTAGAATATAACTGCATCAAAAAAATTAATTCCTAGTCCATCAATATACCCAAAATGTTATGTAGCATTTTGATTTTGCATGGTGATGAATATTTTTCTATAACTCCTCATATGAAAATTACTGTTGTTTAAGTGATTTCTGAATGAATTACATAACATTATTAAAAGCAGAAAATTTGGTAGTTCTATGTGAAAGATAATTATATGCATAGTTTATTTTCCCTCTAACTCTCTCTTTATAGGAAAGGATTTATGAGAATGATTTACAATCTGTGAGTCAATTAATTCTACAGTGGATGGCTAAAAATGGAAAATCAAGGAATCTATCAGTGGCTTGGTCCATGAGGCTGGTTGGTGCAACTCACCTTCAAATACACTGAAATCCTCAAGAAGAAGGTTCTATAGTCAATGAAGAAATAGACTTGCTACCAAAGCAAAAAGGAACAGGAAAAGAGTAAAATATTCCTTCTTCCATGTCCTTGTATAGGTTTCCAATAGAAGATGAGGCAAAGGTGAGTGGTTGGTTTTGCAGTATGAAGATATGGATTAAAGGTGTGTTTTTCAGCCTTATAGATCCAGAAGAGAAGTAGAGAAGAGTACTTCAAATAAGGAAGAGTACTTCACAATTGTGTCCTTAATTTAGGTGTTTTGCTTAATTCCACATGCAGTCAAGTTAAAAACCAAGACTCATGATCACACCTCTTTTCAGCTTGAAAGATAATCATATCTCCTCTTTACATTAACTTCCAAATGAAAACAATAACCAGGTCATAGTAATGCCTAAAAGTAATTTAATGATGCAGAGTACAATAACAGACAAATTACATATTTATACTCATCATAATTGAAGCTAACATGATATAACTGTCCTTCAAAAACCGTCCAGGTTAGAAACAACAAAGTCCAGGCTAGAAACAACTTTCCACCGCCGCTGTGCCACTCCACAACACCTCCCTCATAGGGAAACCCACATTAAGCCCAAGGATTCACCTCCCACCTGCTACGTGTGTGCAGGGTCCTTAGGTCCAGACCAAGCATGCTCCTTATTTGATGGCTCAGTTTCTGCAAGCCCCCTGGGGTCTGGGTCACCTGTTTCTGTTGGTCTTCTTGTGAGGTTCCTCGCACCTCCAGGGCCTTCCATCTTTTTCCCAACACTTACTCAGGATCGCTAGAGCTCTGCACCTTTCATAGGTGCAAGCCTGAGCATCTGTCCAAGCTCATTTCTGGCTGGAGTCTCTGAGACAATGGTCAGGTGAGGGTCCAAGCAACAGAGTTTTACAGTCCCAATTCTAGGGGTTACCAATGGGGTCAAATATCATACAACAGAGACTGATATTCTTCTTCCGTGAGAGGAGCCTCAAGTGTTGGTTCGATCTGCTCTCATGGGTCATCTGGGTCCAGAGCAGCTGGTACCTGTTCCTTGACTTCCGCTGTACTCAGCAGTTGATCCAGGAAAAGCTGTGCAGGGCAGGAGTTGCTGGGTTCTGGGTAGGCCTCTGTGGAGAAGGTGAGCTCGGATGTTGGCATCAACGTTTCTCCATACTCGCCTCCTGCAGAACCCGGTGTCAACAAGCTGTCGCGGGAAGCCTCCTGCTCAATGCAATACGATGCTCCAGGAGCCCTTTCTGGGTCAGGAGAGGCAGGCAGGTCCTCACCTTTAGCTGTGCTGCCTCCAGCGCGGCCTTTCTGCCTGGCCTTTCTGTTCTGGAACCATATGTGGTCGGTGTCCTCAGGCAAACCTGTGCTCAGTGCCAGGTGCACTCTCGTGGCATAGTCTGGGGATGGAGAGATCTCAAAAGATTAGCATGCTGATCTGCGCTGGACTAAGCCGCGTTCGAGGCCTTCTCCGTTCTGAGGGCGGGCCTCTTGCTTGTTGTACCCTGGCGACAAGCTTTTCAGGAGGCTGTTGGGAGGCTTCAAGGCTGGAGCCTGCGGTGGTCTGTTTTGAGGTCTTCCTCGACACGCCAGTCTTATTTCTGCAGTTTTGAAACCACATGCAGATGCAGGACTCTGGAACCCCAAATTCCCTGGCCAGTTCCTGCCTGGTCCTGAAGCTCGGTTAAGGTGTCTTGGCGAAAACTGAGAGCAAGACCTCCTTCTGCTTAGCCTGCCAAACAGTTTTTAGACGCCAGGATGTCTTTGTCTTACTGCAGCCACTCACATCTGCCTGATCTTCCATCCTGCCGAGGACACTTTGACAGGGGTTCTTCCTCTCCAGTGTGTACTCAGAATAACACCCAGGACAGTGCAGGCTATGGCAAATGCGTAAAGGGGTCCGCTGCTCACCCTTAAATACCGACCTAGGCACCACCCACTCCCTCGAGGCTTCCAATTACAGGCTAAACCGTGGAACGCCCTTCTGCTTCCAAACTGTGAAACCCTTCCTTCCTCCTGCGAATTTTCCCATATCCCACCCTAAAGCACCCTTTCCAGATACAGGTGGTCTTGTGTTCTACCCAAATTCCACTGCTTAGCTCACAGTACGCACCTGTGTTGGCCCACAAGGAGTTTGAGGGGAGAGTCTAAGGCACGGCTTCTGATGATCAGGCAAGGAGAAGGGACAGAAGCCAGGAGCAGTCTTTGCCTACTTTAACGAAGTCATTCATTCAGCTCTGGCTGATGCTCAAGGAGGAACGTGGCTAGAACAGATCTTGCATTCTGCGTGTGCTTCTGCCTTAAGTTCCTTTCAGCTTCAGTCTCCCAGTGTATGATTTCAACAATCTAAATATGGTTAGGAAACTGCAAGTATAAGCATTTGGGCAGAGAGGAGACTTATCCTGCAGAAAGACTCCTGGAATTATTTCTGAATTTCTCCTGCAGTGGCAGGCTACAGAAGGTGTCAACTTCCCTCTTGGACCCTCTGGTTCCACCTATTTAATCCCCCATACACTTTGTCCTACTGGAGAAATTTTACAGATTCCTAGAAACTGTATATGAACCTTCAGAAGCACACATTGTGGATCCCAAGACTTTTGGGAGAGGATACTGAAGTCATCTCCTGCATTTCAATGAACACCACTTGTTGCTGCCATTAATTTGGATCTCTGATCATTAGACACTGCTTTCCAGAACACACAATTTCCGGTACTGCCAAATGTGCCTGTCCTTCCTAAGGGTGCGGCTTTGCCCTAGATGGAGGAGAACAGTAACAGCTGAGCAATTCTACCCCTGCCTTATTTTTGCATCTCGTGTTTTACATGCACCATGATTTTAACTTCTTCCTTGCAGTCCCCATCTACAGTACCTGGGTGTACAATAGATCCTGTAGAAGTTATTCTGCTTCTTCCAGAGATCCTCTTTAGCATCCCTGAATACACAGGTCCATAAACAGCTGTATTTCCTTTGTGACATAGAACCCTTGGGCTTAGGGTCAGAGGTTTATATGCAGCCAGATGCAAAGCTGCGCTCAGTTGAGATTTTCCTACCTGCCTAGTACCTCATGGCTGCGTGATGGGAGACAGCTCGTATTTATCTGGTGTCAGTCCGGTACTACCCTCTTTAGAGCTGAATCCAATCTCTGTATGAAGTTGGTGAACAGTCTTCTCCAGGGCCTTGAATTACCTTAGTGAATGAGGCTGTTGTTTTGCACAGGCTCCTAAACAGATCCCTGCACCCTTAACACTGCAACATGACATTATTCAGTGATTTCATCATCAGAACAAATGAGGGACCACCTGGGAATGAGAAAAACAACTGTTATTATTTGAATTGAAGCCAGGTGCAGATAGCTCTTGAAGGGCGGGGTGAACTGTTCTGAGGAACAACCAGCTGTAAAGTGTAGAGCAAAAGTGATCTGATTTTCATGCATAAAAATCCTGTTTTGTATGTTCAAGGTCATGTCCTGTCTTTGTAGGTGCGACCCTATCTCAACAGCAATAAAACCTTTTGCTATTGCATTGAATTGTGGTCTGTGAGTTTTCCTGTGAAGGGCGAGATCCTGAGCTCCTGAGAAGTGAGACTCTAGGTCTTCCATTTTGGTGCGTTGCCCGGAAAACAGTGTGCCCTTCCTTAACACTCAGCTGGCTGGGCTCAGAAGTGAGCTCAGAACAGGTTAGTCTGATTTTTGGTATACCACTGTTTCTCTTTAGTCACCTATCTAGACATTTTTGGTCATCTGCTCATTCCCTGCGATAGACAAACTTGTCAGAATATCGGTTGTCTGGGAACTGGAGGACCTTCCAGATTCCATTTGGGAGGCTAGTTCCGGGATGGTTTTCCTCCCATCTGTTTCTCTTCAGAGACAGCCGCCATGAGGCAGCCTCTCAATCAGAATTCTGTAGTACCACCCGTAAGGGTGTCCTTGTGTAACTGCCTTTCTTGTTTTCTTTGTCTCTATCATTGTTGCTTCTTTGACTTTCTTGATGGACGACTTTATTATGGGACAGGCGGTGACTATCATTTCTTGGAGGTGAGATAAAAGGCACATATTTGTTTGAATCTGTCCTATTCACCAGCCCACTTGGGATGATTGCCAGAAACGCTTGCAGGCCCTCTTAACTACTGAGGAACGAGACGGGTCCTCCTTGGGAAGAGAAAGACTGTGCCTGGAATGGACAGGAGGCCTTCTATCCTCCCTAATGAGATTGATGATGGCTTTCCCCTCACCCACTGAACGGGAATTACAACACATCTGGAGGTAGGGAATGACTGGAGGTCTACCGTCAGACTCTAATTGCGGGTTTCCATGGGGCTGCTTGAAATCCCACTGATTTGATGAAGGTAAGAGAGATGGTTCAGGGGCTGCATGAATCTCCTGCAGCCTTTCTGGAATGGCTGATAGAGGCATACTGTCAGTTTACGCCCTATGACCCTATCATAGATGAGCATAAACCAATGGTGACTATTACCTTTATAGACCAGTCAGCCAGAGATATTTGTAGAAAACTCCAGAAAATAGAGGGTTTACAAGACAAGTTCTTTAAGGATTTAGTGCAGGTAGCAGAAAAGGTTTTCTACAGCTGGGAGATGGAAGAAGAGAAAGAGGAAAGAAAGCAGAAAGAGCAGGAAGCAAGAGAAAGAGAAAGGATAAGAGGCAAGACAGAAAGTTGACTAAGATCCTGGCCACCGCAGTGCAGTCATAATGATAGGGAGAGAGATCCTGGAAATCAGAGGGCCCTCTGTCTAAGGATCAGTGTGCCTATTGCAAGGAGAAAGGACACTGGATCAAGAATTGTCCCAAAAGGAAGATGAAACCCTTCTTTGGGACCTGGCACACCTCCGGGCCACCAATCCACAGGTAACTCTTCTCCAATATGTGGATGACATTCTATTATCTGCAAATTGTAAAGAAACCTGTTTTGAGGCCACCGACCAGCTGTTGCAAGAGATGGGTAAGCTCAGCTACAGCGAAAAAGACCCATCTCTGCAGGAAACAGGTCAGTTATCTGGGATATATATTAAAAGAGGGAAAGAGATGGCCGTCGGAGGCTAGAAAAAAGACTGTATTTCATATTCCCCCTCTACAGACTACTGAACAACTGAGGGAAATTTTAGGTACAGCGGGGTTTTGCCTGCTGTGGATCCCGGGATTTGCCAACATGGCAGCCCTTCTGCATGCCCTTACAAAGGGCATGCTGAACTGCCCAGAGAAGAATGACTAAACTACTCAGAAAGTGACTTAAAGTTAATATGGTAAAACACAGGGGATATTTGACACCTATGTGGGGGCATGGATTGACTCTAAAGGTAAGATCATTCTACCACAGGAAGACGCTGAGAGATTAATTACTCAGATGCATAAGTGGACTCACTTGCGGGCAAAGAATTTAGCTGAAGTTGCCTACCCATCCCAGTACTGAATACTAAACCTCACCACCCTGACTGAGACAGTGACTAGGGCATGTGAACCTTGCCAGTAGGTAAACATAGGTAAGAGTTTCCAGAGCTGCTTCCAGGGAAGCAGCTGAGAGGAATTGTGGCAGCCTTTTTGGAGTATATGGCAAATTTGGAGTTAATGGCATCTGAACAGTGGAATCTGGCCTCTTGGCTTTGGCTATTTTCCAAAGTCCAGTTTCTTATAAACTGACCTTGGTGGTCCTACAGCAGACAGCTCTGACCCTGCGAAACTGTGTGCAACCATAGTAACCAGACAGCAGGCGCTGTGTAACCTTGAGTGAGCTCTCCTATGTTTTGACCATGTAAAGCTCCTACAGGAGAAACTGCTTGTACTTTTTGGCCTACTTAAGTGTTAACCTGACGTCCATTAAACTGACACTTGGATCAGCATGTAGACTCAGTGTCCTTCTCTGTGTCACCCTGTCTCTCTCTCTCTTTCCCAGCCCTCTCTCAGGTGGTATTCAGTGTCACTGCTGGCCAGTGACAAGGAACTAGACCTGGAATGCATTGGGAAGTGGATTTCACTGAAAGTAGACCATCTAGGGATGGCAATAAATATCTCCTGGTTTTTGTGTACACTTTCTCAGGATGGGTGGAAGCTTTTCCCACAAAGAAAGAAACCTCCCTGGTCATGGCCAAAAAGATTCTGGAAGACATTTTTCCTCGGTTTGGTATTCCAAAGGTAATTGGGTCAAACAATGGGCCAACCTTTGTTGTTCAGGTAAACCAGGAGGTGGTCAGGTTTCTGGGACTTGATTAGAAGTTACATTGTGCTTATAGACTTCAAAGTTCAGGACAGGTAGAGAGAATGAATAGAACTCTCAAAGAGACTCTCACTAAATTGACCATGAAGACTGATGGTGACTGGGCAGTGATCCTTCCCTTGGCCCTCTTTAGAGTCAGAAGTACTCCCTCCATACTAGGCTTAACTCCCTTTGAACTACTATATGGGGTTCCTGCTACCCTGACTCTTCTTGGGGACCCCATTGACATAATTAGTGGTAACTCTGACTTGTTGTCCAGGTGAAAAGGACTGCAACTTATTCAGAAAGAGATTTGGAGCAAGGTTGGTAGTGCATATGCGCCCAGGTCCTTGGAGGTCCCCCATTAGTTCTAGGTTGGAGAGATGGTGTACTTGTTATGACACCGCAGCCAGAATTTGGAACCTCGTTGGAAGGTTCCTTATTGTGTCCTGCTCAACACCCCAACAGCCGTCAAAGTAGAGAGCATTGCAGCTTGGATCCATGGGTCATATGTCAAGCCTGCTCTTCATAAACCTTCTGACACCTGGAAAGTCCAAGCCTCCAGCAACCTGTTAAAACTGAAACTCATCAGGGACAATGAACTCTTTGACCAGTAAAGTGGACAGACAATGGTACCTCTGGGTGGTGCTGTTTTTACTCAATTGGAGTTTTGGTGATCCTCACCAGGCTCACAAGGCCCTGGAAGCAATGTATGGTAAACCCTGTGATTGCAAGGGTGGTGTGATGAATGGCAGAGCCTTACTTATTGGTGAGATTTGGAGCCCCAACAAGGCCTATGCTCAAGTTGAGTTTGGCGATACATGGGCATATAGAGCCCTACAACCTTCAGGGAGTACCCCAAGTTTAGAATGGCATTGTGTAACTAAGCCTAAGATGATTCCTTATGTAAATGGGTGCCCCGTGCCTTGCCCTTGTGATACCTATGAACAGGTTGTGCATAGCAGTTGCTATAGGGTTGTGCAACAATGTACTGGAAAAGATAACATCACCTATTTCACTGCCATATTGAACCAAATCAGGGAGGAGATGAGGATAGACGATTGTTTCCACAGTATGCCAACAGGAGTCCATGGATCTTAATTACTCCAAGCCCCTTGTTCTGGGATGGTAGGAAAGCCTGTACGCTGAAGAAAGGTACCTCCCATTCACCTCTCAGATGGAGGAGGGGTGCAGGATCAGGCCAGACAAGAACAGGTTAAACAATGCATTGAAGAGTTAATAGAAAAAAGAATACTCGTCCCTCAATTACCACCCTCTGGTTCTTCCTGATAGTAGAGGAAACTTTATTTTAGACCCCCAGACTGTAGATATTATTACTGACACTCATAGCCTCCTAAATGACACCAACCCTTCGCTTGCAAGTGACTTCTGGCTCCGCCTCTGACAAGGGCAGCCTGTTCCTCTGGAGCTGCCCCCCAACGCCACTTATTCCACTGCTGAGGGGTCCTGACACTCAGCACCCTCTCTGAGAGTGCAGCCTCTCTTCAAGCAAAATGTTACTTGTTTGACAAAACCCTACAAAAATGATAGCTCAGATCTACCTGTAGGGGATGCTACCTTTGCCATTTGTGATTCAGCAATTGACATCTCCACAGCTCTCTGCCCTGACAATAACACTGTTTTCTTATGCAGGAATAATAAAGCCTATACATTCTTGCCCACAGATTGGACTGGGACCTGTGTACAGGCAACTCCCTGATCTTAGCATCATTCCAGGGGATGAGCCAGTCCTAGTCACCACCTTTGACTTAATGGCTGGAAGAATGAAGAGAGCCATTCAGTTCATTCCTCTGTTAGTGGGAACTGGGCTGAGTGCTTCCATAGGCGCTGGGTCAGCTGGCTTGGGTGTTTTATTATATAAATACAACAAACTGTCCCAACAGTTAATTAATGATGTACAATTGCTTTCGAGCACCAGCACCATCAATGACCTCCAAGACCAGCTCAATTCCTTAGCAGAAGTAGTTCTCCAGACCCAGAGGGGATTAGACCTCCTTACGGTTGAAAAAGGAGGAATCTGCTTAGCCCCACAGGAGAAATGCCGTTTTTTACACTAATAAATCAGACATTGTTAAAGGAAAGATTAAAAAAAAGATCTTGAAAACAGAAGATGAGAATTAATAGAATATCCTTTTTGGAATGGGTTTAATGGTATGCTCCCCTATGTGCTTCTCTTACTGGGACCTTTTGCTACCCTTTTGTTCCTTGTCACAATATTACCCTGTATTGTTAACCAATTACTGGCCTTTGTCAGGGAATGTGTAAGTGTGGTTCAGGTCCTGATGCTCCAGAGGCAGTATCGATCTCTCTCTGAGATTCATCCACAATTTTAGGGTTAAAATTGGAGCACAAAGAAAAGGGGGATGAGAGCTCACCCGAGAATGAAAACAACTGTAAAAGAAAAACAGCTGTGACCATTCCCATTCTTGAATTAAAGCCAGAGGCACATAGGTCTCAAATGGCAGGATGAACTGCTCTGAGATAGCCTTGAATTGAAGCCAAAGGCAGGTAGCTCTTGAAGGGCAGGGTGAGTTGTTTTGAGAAAACTCACAAATGGCCAAAAACTGCAAACAACTAGGCGTAAACTATCTTCATGCTATTCTTGCTGACCAATCAATGTATAGAGCAAAAGTGGCCAGATTTTTAAGTATAAAAACCCTGTGCTTTGCATGCTTGGGGCCATCTCCTGCCTTTTGAGGGGTGACCCTATCGCGATTGAAATAAAAAAAAATACTCTTGCTTTTGCATTGAGTTGTGGTCTGTGGGAATTCCTGAGAAGAGTGCGATCTTGAACTCTTGAGCTGTAAGACCCCAGGTCTTTTACAGGATAAATATAAAAGAAGGAAGTAGGTAAAACAGTAAATTTATAACTTAATAACAGTAAATTTATAAATAATAAATTTATAAATTAATAACAGTAAATTTTTAAAGAGTTTTAAGCAATCATACTGTGAATTATCTACATAAGTCCCTATAATACATGTAAGTACATGCATGAATATAAACATGTAGCAACCTAAATGCTTTTAATAATGCACATAGATAAGTATAGTTCACCACTGACCAAGGAAGCTTTTCCTTGAACCACAATCATGACTGAAAACCACAACCAATCACAAGGCAGAATTCTGGAGAACAGTCACATCTGATACATCTACAAAACAATTCCCAGATCTAAGACTCAGTGATCATGCATAACAGGAGATATATATATATATATATATATATATATATATATATATATATATGGCAGAGGATCAGAGTATGGTCTGGTAATGTGTCTCCTAATAATACCAGAAGCTACACCCATAAGATGGACCAATATAAAAAAAATAAAGAAAAAAAGGCTTACCAATATACCTGTATAAAAACGAACTAAAAATTGAAAATGCTAATAGACATGCAAAAGTGGTCTAGGAAGAAACCATTGTCCTTAATCCTACACAAAAATCTGCAGGGAACTAATAAATGCTGAAAGTATGAGAAAAAAAATCTTTCCAGGAAAGAGCATAAAATCATTTAGTTATCCAATACCAAGCAATCAACCCTGAAAACATGCATGGAAGTAACATTATTAAACTGAGCAACTTATATTAAGAGCATAATACAAATTTGAAAAAAGAAGATGAATTTGAAAGAGAAATAGGAGAGGTCTGTGGGAAGTTTTGGAGGGAAGAAAAGAGAATGCACAAAATGATGTAATTATTAAATAACCTTAAAAATTAATTAAATATAAGCTCTTTAGGTCATGATTTTAAAATGCATCACTATTGAGTAGTATGCAAACATAAAACTTGCAGGTAGATAGATGGAACTAGAAAAAAAAATCATGTTATATGAGGTAATCCAAACACAGAAAGACAAATTCCACATATTCTCTCTTCTAAGTTTCCCAGCTCTAAACTGAATATGTGTGTGCTCATATGTGAGTCTATATCCGGCAGTAATTAAAAAACCAAGAATGAAATAGTGACCATTTCCAAGGTGAGAATGGAAGTGTGTGGGGGCAGAAGGAAGTAGAAAGGTATAGAGATTTGAAAGAGGAAATGGGAAAAACTTGAAGGGGGTATAATAATTTCGGAGGTAAGACAGAAAGAAATACAAAAGGGAAGATGGTAAGGTAAGGATGTCTGAAAAAGTAATATGGAATAATATTAGTAACTATCTAAGATATGTATAATCCATGTAAGCTATTGTATAAAACTAAAATTTAGTTTAAATGAAATTTTGCCATCTGTGATGACAATTGTCCCTCCATCTAACAAAAACTCCAACACCAGGCATGAGAAGTCAACTTTTGAGTTACTGGGAAGGGTTTTCTAAGAGAATCCTCAAGAATCATATGCTACTACCTATCTGAACAGAAAACTACAGTCCATTTTCAGCCTGAAAAGATGCTGTTTGTTCGGTCTGAAATACCTGAAAATAACAGGATGCAGAATGAGGAACTAGGAAAATGAAGAGGTGCTGTGCTAACTCTTGAACTTTGAATTTACACCAACTGCCAGATTCTTGGAATATAACCTTATAGTTGTCCTCAAGCGCCTGCTTTTTCAACAGTACATAACACATTGAAGACATGGCATGTATGCTTGTGGGTGCTCGCGTTCCACTTAACATCCAGCACAGTCCTGTCCAAAAGCTCCAATACCCCATCCACCCTCTTAGGAGCTGTCCAGGCTTTAAATCAATCTTAAATCTATCTACCGCATTTCAGCTCCACTTCCAGCCACTCACATTGTATTATAGGTGTCTCATAGACAAAAAAAAAAAAAAAAAAAAATATCTGTTTTATCTTGTACGATTGTGAACATCCTTACTGAATTCATGATGAAATGTCCCAGACACGGAAATTCTTAAAGCCAAGCACTCCATAGCCAGGGAACTACAAATAATCCCAGAGTGCATTGTGCCTGCTGGGAGCCTCAGTGAGAACTGTCTCAGAGCAAGGACTTCTGGGATTGTTTGTAGTAACATAGCCAGGTCTCACTATATCGTCGCTTTGCCGAGTTGCAGACGCAAAAATACAATTCCCAGAATGCTGTATTTATCGCATTACACCCTCACAAGCTATCCTCCTCCTCCCTACTTAGCCTAGAGCTCTGTCAGGACCCAGAAGTATCCCCCGGAAGCGCTTTCCCCGTCGTCACAAAGCGCACAGTGTTTTCCCTGGTCCCTGGTGTTCTGTCAATGTCCCTGCCCTGTGCCCCTCGCAGTCTTCAGGTTCAGGAGCCTTTCAGAGCCAATTTGTGATGCCATCGCCCCGCCCCCTGGTACCGGAAGTAAACACACAGGGCTGCTGCACTTGTGTGCAGGAAAAATGAGCGCTTTGAATTCTCCTGATCAGAGGAAGTCCAGCTGGTCCCTGGTCCCTGGAGAAGGGATCCTGAGGTCCCTCCCCCTTTTTAAAATTAATTTTGAGTCGCCCAGTCAAAGGAGGACTAGTCTTGGGAAGGCAGAAACGCGCTCACAGGGAAAATAAATGTCTTTTAAATATTAAAAAATAACTGGAGGCAGGAGAGATGGCTCAGAGGTTAACAACGCTGGCTGCTCTTCTAGAGTTCCTGAGTTCAATTCCCAGCAACCACATGGTGGCTCACAGCCAGCTGTAATGGGATCTGGTGCCCTCTTCTGGTGCACAAGCAGAATGAATGAATGGATGAATGAATACATGGATGGATGAATCGTAAAAAAAAAAAAAAGCCGACCTTTGTCATCGCAACAGCCATCAGACACAGAAAATCCCTCTCTTATCAAGGTGCCAGGTTCCATCCCAGGGACCACACGGTGGCGCTCCAACCATCTGTCAAGGAATCTGGTGCCCTCTGGTGGAGCACACGTGTCACTTAATAACTAGCTTTATATATATGATGTTTTCATTTAATACTATGTATTTATTTCAATTTAATAAGAACAGACAAGGGCGTGTCTTGAGAGCAGGCTTCCCAGAGTCCTGTGGAGTCGGTACGCAGGAGGTCTCTGTGCTAGATCAAAGCAGGGCCTGGGGCCCCCCACCTGTGTCCATCCTCCAGTGCTCTCCCCAACCTGATGGTAAGATTCTGTTGCTGAGGACAACACCTTCACAAGTCATTGGACACAGCGAATCCCAGCTGGCCCCTACCGAGAACCTTCACCCTTATAGACTGCTGTTTGCGATACAGGAACATACGCTGCATGCCACCAGAAGAGAAAAGTACACACCAACCCAGCCATACACCCTTCACTCTCCAACAGTGACCTGCCTACAAGATTTTCTGGTGCACTTGTGGTATAAAGGTCACAGAAGAGACCAACTAATATCTAGTTGGGTTTCAGGAGGCCCACTCCATGAGAAGGAACCTTGATCCAATACTGCTTGATTGGCCAGGAACCTGAGTCTACAGAGGCCAAGGACATAAGAGAAATCTAAATGCTACAGTTGTGCTAAAGGAGCACAGCCATACTCACAGATTAGTGCCTTGCTAGGCCATCATTGGAAATTTCTCCTGCAGGAGATGGGAATAAATACAGAGACCCACATCCAGTTGATATGCAAACAGTGAGAAGCCTTGGACCATTCCACCCTAAATGAGATGTCTGCAAGAAACCCTAAGCCCCTAAGGGCTCAAGAAACTCTGTGTGCAGAGTGTAAGCGCCAGAGTGGATGAAGGACACAAGGGTAACAAGGCCTTGTAAACACAGCAGGAACAACACACATATGAATGCACCCTGACCCACAAGCTATCTTTTCTTTCACTTTCCCCTGTTGGGGTTGCCTCAACAGGCAAAGAGTATGTGTTCCGTCCTGATGCCACTTGATATGCTGGGGTGGGTGGGTATGCACAGGAGAGGCAGGGTGATCCTCTTTTCTGAAGAGCCAGGTGAGGGATGATAGTGGAAAAAAAGGGAGGGTATGACTGGAAGGAGAAGGAGAAGAAGGGGAGGTCTAAGACAGGGATGTAAAATGAATAAATAAAAATTTAAAAAATAAAAATAAGAAATAAGGGGGCAGGAGAGATAGCACAGAGTTTAAGATCACAGGCTGCTCTTCCAGAGTTTCTGAGCTCAATTCCCAGCACCCACATGGTCATATCAATCTATCGTGAGACCTGGTGCCCTCCTCTGGCATACAGACAGAATAGTGTACAAATAATAAAAAAATCTTCCATAATAAAGAGAACTACACTATGAATCATAAATAAAGTGTCCATCCCTCCAAAAAGAACACTCCTTCCCTATTTAATAATAATAATAACAATAATAATAACAATGATAATAAATGAAAATCTTATTTTTCTCCAAGGGACTCTCATTGAGGCAACAAACCAGACTAATGTGTAGGTCCCATGAGAAGCAATAGATGGCAAAAGAAAAACTCAAAGGTATACTTGTGGGTTGTCAATGCTGCCTCTTCAGGCACCAGGCATCCACCTGGTACACAGGCACACCTATCCATGCAGGCAAAACAGTCATACGTGTAAAAATAAACAAATAGATGGGATTTACACTTCTTAGAAGAAGGGAAAAAAGCACAAGGGTCCATTAGTAAGTAAAGCTAGTTTATTGCACACACAGCCCCAGCTTAAATTTATGAATTCCCAGTTTAAATGTGTCCAGTTTAAATTCCCTGCTCAGCCAGGGCCCAGCCAGTCCCTGCTCACTGCAGAAGGAATCCTGGGGTCCCTGCCCCCCTTTCTTTTAGTGATTGCAAACTCTCCCAGTCAAAACAGAGCTGGTCCCAGGAAGGCAGACAGAGATTATAAATCATTCTTAAAGACTATAACAAGAAGCCAGGTGTGGTGTCGCATGCCTGTGGCTGTCAGTGGGGCAAGCAGAGGCTGGTGTGAGTTCCAGGCCATCTGGGTTTGCAAAACGAGTTCAGGACATGCAAGGCCACAAGAGAAACCCTCTCTCCAAAAGGAAGGGTTTGCACCCCTGCCAGCTCTTCACACTCACATGTCCTAAGTCATAAAGTATGACTTCAACCAGGCTATAAGAAAGTCCTGCCAAGCACAGTGCACACACCTTTAATCCCAACACTCGGGAGGCAGAGGCAGGTAGATGTCTGTGAGTATGTCTGGGAGTTCGAGGCCAGCCTGGTATACAATGAGGCCTGGAAAGCCAGGGCTACACAGAGAAAACCTGTCTCAAAAACCCAAATTAATAATAATAATGATAATAATAATAAGATTGAAATAAAAAAAATCAGAGCCAGGCCTGCTGGCACATTGTCAGAAACAGGTTCCTTTCCCAAGGAAGGCACACAGTAGAGTTTATGGGAAAAATAGCAGATGGAAGAAAGATTTGAAACTTCATTTTATTTCATTTTTAAAATCTCAATTACATTAATTCTTAGTGGATTTGAGAGAGCAAAGACTTAAAATCAGTGGGTATTGTTTTAAAGTTTAAAGCATAAGCATGAATAAAGCCTAGTTAGTTGGAAACATGTCCAGCCTCCTTTGGGGAAGAACTAGCCTTAAGGGGACAAATTAACCTTACTGCATTCTTTCCTGCCCACTAATTATACAGTTGCTAGGAAACTGGCCCATAGGACCAGGCCAGAACTGTTTGTGGTCTTGATGCCCAAAGTAACCAATCATTTCAAACTGAGTTTCCATTACACAATCATGTAAAGCCAAAGCATGTAAGTCCCTGCTTGCAGTTTTGCCCCATAAAAACCTTGCTTCCCTAGATCTCAGGGCTACATTCCTGTCCTGTGTCCACAGGAAGTTTGTGTCCCATGTCTGAACACGTATACAATTTTAAAAACCTCATGTATTTACAGCAGAGTGTATCCCAGGTCTTTTGGGTTTCCCAAAATGGCATAACAGTTTCACTCTGAATAATACCATTAGTAATTTATAAACATCTCCCAATGACAATAAACACTTGTAGCCACAGAAAACAACCAAAAACCTACCCAATCCCCCTTAAGGAAAATATGACATCATTCTCATTGATTTCTTCTAGCTGACATTTTGGACATGCAGAAATCCTGTTGGGGGCCCAAAGAAAATTGGAAAAATGTTTAATTAAGTAAGCAATATTTGTGGTCCAGTCTTTGAATGTTGAGAAAATAATAAAAGTCCTGTTTAGAACAGTTTAAAATGCTGGACCAATTAAGATTTGTAGCTTTCTTCAAAGCTCTCTTGGGAGCAGGCCGTGATGAGAAACAGCAATTGAAGTTGTTGAGGCAGGAACAAGCACAATTCTGGAACATGCAAGATACAAACAGATGTGTCAATATCTCAGCATGCTGGAAGAAAAATTCTGTCAGGTTTGGTCCAGCATCTCCAGTATTCACTCCTTTTGTTCTGCAAACATATAATTTCTCACAAGCATTATACAGTTCTAAAATTATAAATGTATGAGATGTTCAGAATGAAATTAAACTGTAAACCAATTTTATCAATGCCAATTAAAAGAATGACATAATAAAAATTGAGGATATTATAGCCAAGGATTTATTGGTCATGTACTGCTGAAGTTCTGGCTAGAGACATTTTTTATGTCTCAGTCAGCTTTAGAATTATGTGAAGCGATTATCAATTTATATTGCCTGTTTTGTTTGGTATTCTTAATTTCTTTCTTCTTGTGTGTGACCAAGGTTTTCGGGTGGTCTTCCTCTGTGATATCTGATTTTTATTTGTTTTGAAGGAACCCATAATTTCTCTTCTCCTGTATGAACATATGAAAAACCTCTTCCCCAGTATGTAATACATCCCCTACTGTTCATTGTGAAGTTAGGGTATCTTTGAAATATATAGGCTGAAATAATTCAGCAATTTTTTTTCTATAACCCAGTGTCTTTGTGCAGCTGTTGTTTATTGTTCATTAACATTTAAGAAATTTAAGGTCAAAAAAGCATTATGTAATCTATCTCGTGGGGGGGGGGTTAAAACCCCTCTCTGTTTGTTAAGCATGTCCCTTAAAGTATGATTCAATTTTTCAATGACTGCTTGACTGGCAGGATTCTGTGGAATACCTGTTACATGTTTTAGCTTATAATATGTAAAAAAATCTTTCCATTTTATTAAAGACATATGCTGTAACATTATCAGACTTGATTTGTGTAGGCATAACCATAACTTCCAGAACTTCTAATAAATTTGTAATAACTAAATCAGCCTTCTTAGAACTTGTGGCTTCGCCTGAAAGATGGAGCTGGTTTCCGCCTTCCACCTTCCCGATGGTGAGTGCTCTCTGTCACAAACAACTCCGCATTTGGCTAAGGCTGAGGATCTGGCTTGCTTCCATGTATGTGGACCTATCTTCATTGCCCACGTGGCATGCTGAGGTTGGCTACCCAGAGGATATTTAACCTGTGGGCTGGCTTTTCCCAGGGTCAGATGATTGTTCAAGGTTCCTGAATAAACTGCATTGAAAAAAGAAAAAAGAACTTGTGGCTTTTGTTCATTGGAACCCTGAATATGTGTCTATAGTATGGTGCACATATTTCAGTTTACCAAACTCTATAAAATAAAACACATGATTTGCTAAATTTCATTTCTTTGTTTACCATTTGGGTTACTTCCTGCAGGTAGTGGAGTTTAATTATATAAAGAACAAGTGGGACATTTTCGCACAATTTCTTTGGCTTGTTGCCAAGTGATAGAAAACTCTCTTTTTAAACCTTTGCTGTTAACATACTGTTTTTAAAATGAAATTCTGAGGCCTCAAACAAACTTCCTGTCAATAGTTGATCAATTTCATCATTGCCTGTGCTAGAGTGCCTGGTGGATGCATATCAGATCTGATCTATGTTATATACAATGTATTATTTTTATTTCTTATTACTCGGTGTAATTGAAGAAACAGTGAAGTTAAGTCCAAATAATCCTGAATTAGATCAGAAGTTTCTATATGTAGAACAATAATTTCTGCATATTGAGAGTCAGTGACTATATTACGAAATTCTTGAAAATTTGATGACACCAAGAGAATTGCATATAATTCTGATTTTTGAACTGAATCATAAGCACTCTCCATCACTTTACTCAGATTTTCTGACTTAGAACCTGCCATTTTTGATTTATTGGCATCCGTATAAAATATGGGAGCTCCAAAAATTGGAGTTCCTTTTATTATATGAGGAAGAATCCAATTGTTTCTTTTTATAAACTGAAGTGACTTGATTTTGGGGTATCTGTTGCTGATTTCTCCGAAAAACTCACAACAAGCTCTTTGCCAATATCCGTTCACTGCCCATAATGATACAATCTCAGCATTGGGAAAGGTCACCACAATTTCAGCTGGATCTATTCCAGCCAACTGATGAAGTCTCATTTTTCCTTTTAAGAGTAATTCAGGAACTTTTCTATATCGATTTTTAATTTTTTTTTATTTTGCTTGTGTACCAAAAATACCCCATTCTAAGACACAGTCCACCTTATGCATTAGAATTCCTGTGGGAGAATGAGTGAAAAGCAAGATAACCAAAATATAGGCCGTCTTTGGATCAATATGGTCTATATATGCATCTTGTAATTTCCTTTCTACCAGAGCCAATTCATTTTCATCTTCAGTTGATAACGTTCTTGGACATTTAAAGTCCTTATCATCATATAAGGTTTAAAATAAGTTATTTAGCTTTGAGTAGCTAAACAAAATGTAGGCTATAGCCAGTTAATATCTTACAGTAATTTTTTGAAAATCATTGAGAGTTTTTAATTGGGTTCTTCCAAGTTGTTGAGTTTTTTTGTAGACCTATTTTGTATCCTAGGTAATTAATAGAATCTCCTCTTTGTACTTTTTCGGGCGCAATCTCTAAACCCCAACAAGGCAAAGTTCTATTTATTTCATCAAATATATTTTCTAATGTTTTTCTATCTGAATCAGCCAATAAGATATCATCCATATAGTGGTAAATTATTCATTGAGGAAACTGCTTACAAATTACCTCCAACAGTTGTTGTACAAAATATTGGCACAAAGTAGGACTGTTCAACATCCCTTGTGGTAAGACCCTCGAGTGGTATCTCTTTATTGGACAGCTTCTATTCAAAGTGGGTCCTGAGAAAGCAAACCTTTCCCTATCATACTCATGTAAAGGAATTGTGAAAAAGCAATCCTTTATATCAATCACTGTAATAGGCCATTGTTTAGGTAACACGGAAGGCAATGGGATTCCGGATTGTAATGACCCCATTGCTGGAATAATTTTGTTAATGGCTCTGAGATCTGTTAACATCTTCCATTTGCCAGATTTCTTCTTGATGACAAATACCAGAGAATTCCAAGGGTTGTTGGACTCCTCTATATGCTGAGCCTCCAGTTGTTCCAGGACTAGCTGTTCTAGTGCCAGTAATTTTTCTTTACTCATAGACCATTGTTCAATACAAATAGGTTGGTTTTCCAACCACCTTAGTGGTAAGGCTGTGGGAATTTTATCAGCAGTGGCTTTCCAACAGGCAGTTGAAAAATGGCCTCTGCTGTATTTTGTTTATGGACAGCCTGGACAGTCTGAAACTGTTTTTGATGGCATTTTAAAATAATTTTAGCTTCTTTATCAGGAGTATTACCTGTTTTTTGCCTCATAACATGGGGGGATGTTAATGTGGGTCTTCCATTATTGTAACACATCTCTTCTCCATAAGTTTATGGCTATCTCAGCCACATATGGTCTTAGTTTTCTTATTTGACCTTCTGGTTCTGTACATTTAAACCATCTAACACTTTGTTTCACTTTAGATAAAGTCCCAACTCCTTGGAATTGAATATCCACCTCCTGAAGTGGCCAATTTGGAGGCCAGGATTTACAAGTAATAATTGTGACATCAGTCCCAGTATCCACCACACATTCAATTTCAATACTATTTAAAATTATCTTTAACTTTGCCCTATGATCATTTATAGAGGTTTGCCAATATATTTGCTTTTTTGTTCCCTTCCCTTCCTTTTTTTTTTATTTATTTACCTATAAAACCTACCCTGGCCTCACTGTTGAAATTTTTAATGTTTATTCCCAGAGCAGTGGTGTTTATCTTTCTTGTGGAGGAGTATCCCTGTCCTGTATTGGGGCTTGAGACAGGCCCCTTCAGGCATTTTTTGATAAAGAATTACCCCATTTATCTGTGCTCTATATTCACTTATCCGATGTCAACCCTTGCACATCTTCTGCATATTCTAGGACGTATAGGCTCCCTTTTTGAATTATTTTGTTTTTCCTGGTAACTCCATTTGCAGCAACCTTGCTCATCAAAATTAAGACATTTCCCAATGTTTTTAGGGGTAGCTTCTCCTATCAAGGTCAAATTGAGGTCTGATGTCAATCCTATTTATAACACATTCGTCTATTTGTGCACACCTTGCTTTTAATGGCCGTATTACCTCTTTACAATCAAAATCTTTGCATTTTCAAAAGCTAAAGGTTCTATTAGTGCTTTTCTAGCTAGTGGATCTGATATACTTGTATCCACAGCTTTGCAAAACATTAGTGAATGTTTCACTTGGAGCTTGTATGACCTGAGAGAATGGCTCAAGCCTTTTTCCTGATCCCTCAACCTTGTCCCAGGTATTTAAGGCTGCTAGGTGACATAATACTAAGGTTTCTTCATTATATACAGCTTGTATCTCTGTGTGAGCCTATTGGCCATCACCAAGCAGCCATTCCTTAAAAATACCAACAGCCCTGGCTCTATTTTGTATGCTATCTCTCTAGCCTCTTCTCTTCACCATGATAGCCATTGTAAATATGGCTCAGGTTCTTTTATTGTCTTTGCCATATCCTCCCAGTCCTTTGGGATTACTATACTGATTGGCCAGGAAGTCAGCATTTGTTTAACAAATGGTGAATGCATTCCAAAATTGGTGACACTCTCTTTAAACTTTCTCAGGTCTAGCACTTCCACAGGGTGCCATTCAGCCTCATGGTAATCCTGTGGGTAATCATCTGCTGGTCTCTGTTGTACACTGACTGGATAAGCTAACATTTGTTTTCTAACCAACTTTGTTTGGCTTTCTATATTATTATCTTTTGCGTCTGCCTGAGTATTACTTAGTATTCTAAACTCTTTTTTTAAGGTCTGTACCCATATTTTACACCCATCTCTCTATTTTTTGTTTTGTTCAATAATCTCTGGAATGTCTTGTTTTATGCCTTGCTTCTAACATTTAATTTTTTCTTTATATTGTTCTACTTGTTCTTTGTGTTTTCCAGTATATTTTCTAAAACCTCTGCCCTCTTTTCCTGTTGTTTATCATGTTCTGTAAGTTTTTGTATCTCGTTTTATGTCCTGTTTCCAACCTTCATTTTTTTCTTCATATTGTTCTACTTGTTCTTTGTGTTGTTCCAGTATTTTTTCGAAAGCCTTTGCCTTTGAGAACACATAAAAGGCTAAAACAATTTTTAAAGTTAAATTGAGGAATATGAATGTAACCATGGTCATAATTTCTAAACTTTCCTTTATTTCTGTCTTAAAACTGTAGAAGAGATTATCAGCCAAGCTCAAAGAAGTCTGTTTTATCTCTCATCCTGTTAGACTGTAGTTGCAACCAGTTTTGTTCAGTCTCAGGTCTGCCCACAGTAGGCTGTCTTTTGCTCTGAGGCATGTTTAAGAGTCTCTTTTAAAGAGCCAGTAATTTATCTGGGAGTTTTTAGGTTTAAAGTTTGGGTTGTATCACTGAGAGCTTATTCCTCTCCCCCACCAAATTAAATTAAAGTAGGATTTAAAGGGTGTGGATACTTAGATTAGTTGAGTGCCATTTGTTGTAGATTATTAATATTTACTATTGATAAATCTTTTGGTTAAGCAGTGGTTATTCCTAAACAGCTGTATAACCAAATCACCACACAGAGACTAGGATTTAATTAATTAACCTAGAGCACAATGTTGGCTAACAGTTACTCCAACCTAAACCTCCACGCCCGCAGAGATTCCTAGGATTCAGGTTCACCCATCATACTTGCTTTTTGTGATATTTTAGTTCCAGTTAATTTCTGCATGTGGTGCCAAGCCCTCTCCTGCAGATTCTCCTCCTCTCCTCTCCTGTCTCCTTTCTCTTCCTCCCACTCTGGACCAGGATGTCTCACCTTATCCTCTCCATTATTCAGTATTGGGGCTGGTTGTTTTAATTGACAATATAGAGAACAAATGGTGGCATGTTTATGCAAACTTGAGACAGGCGATGCTTAGAAAAAGCATCACAATGCAATATTTGCATTGAAACCAGGCAGTGGAATAGAGAAATCAGCATTTGAATGAACAAGGGTAAATTGTATACATCCAAAAAAAAAACATTATACCAATATAATCCCTTGTATCATATTAGAAAAACATGGTCTAAAGATAGACCTTAATAGTAACAAAAATAGTAAACAGCCTGCATATGCATGGAAAGTGAACTCTACTCAATGACAGCTGGATTATAGAAAAAATAAACTAATTAGACTTTCTAGAATTTAACAAAAATGAAGGCACAACTCACCCAAACTAATGAGACATAATGAAAGTAATTCTAAGAGGAAAGTTCGTAGAACTAAGTGACTTCATAAAGAAATCTGAAGCATCTCAAATCAACATAACAGCACACTTGAAAGACCTAGTCAAAAGGAAGCAGACATACACAAGAGGAGTATATGGCTAGAAATAATCAAACTTAGGGCAGAAATCAATAAATTAGAAACAAAGAAAGCAATTCAAAAAATAAACAAAAGCAAGAGCTTGTTCTTGGAGAAAATGACAAAGATAGAGAAACCTTTAGCATAACTAACTAAAACACAGGGGGACACTATACAAATCAGCAAAATCAGAAAATAAAAGGAGGTATAATTACAGACACTGAGGAAATTAAAAAATCATTAGGTTTTACCTTAAAAGTCTATATGCCACAAAATTTGAAAATCTAAATGAAATGGAATATTTTCTTGCTAGATTCCACTTATCAAAGTTGAATCTGGATCAGGTAACTAAATTAATAGACCTATATGCCCTAATGAAATAGAAGCAATCATCAAATTCTCCCTGCCAAGCAAAGCCCAGAGCCTGATGGTTTCAGCGCAGAATTTTACTAGACCTTCAAAGAAGAGGTAACACCAATACTCTTCAAACTATTTCACAAAACAGAAAAATAAGGAACATTACCAAACTCATTCTATGAGGCCACATTCACCTTGATACCTAAACCTCACAAAGGCTAACTAAAAGGCAGGGATACACTAAAAAAGATAATTTCAAACCAATCTCTCTTATGAATATTGAAACAAAAATACTCAATAAAATACTCGCAAAATGAATCCAAGAAAACATCAAATATCTCACCTATCCTGACCAAGTAGGCTTCATTCTAGGCATGCAGGGGAGGTACAATCTACAGAAATCCATCAGTGTAATCCACGACTTAAACAAACTGAGAAACAAAAACCACAAAATCATCTCAATAGATGCTGAAAGGCATTTAATAAAATCCAAGTTCCATTAATATTTAAAGTTTTGGAGATATCAGAGATAAAAGGCACATGCCTAAACACAGCAAAGATAATATACAACAAGCCTATAGCAAACTAAATGGAAAGCAATTTAAATCAATCCCACTGAAATCAGAGACAAGCCAACTTTGCTCACTCTCTCCTTTCTCTTCAACATAGTACTGGAAGTTCTAGCTAGAGCAGTAAAACAACTAAAGGAAATCAAGGGGATACAAAGCAGAAGGGAAAAAGTCAAAGTATCACTATTCACAAATGATATGACAGTATACATGAGTGACCCTAAAAATTCTACCAGAGAAGTACTACAGCTGATAAACACCTTCAGCAAAGTGGCTGTATACAAAGATGCTAAAAAATATCTGAAGCCCTCTTGTATAGAAAAGACAAGAGGGCTGAGAAAGAAATTAGGGAAAAAAAAACAACCTTGCAATAGCTACAAATAGCATAAAGTGCACTGGTGTGACTAACCAAGCAAGTGCAAAATCTGTATAAAAAACTTCAAGTCTTTGAAGAAAGAAATTGAAGAAGATATCATAAGATGGAATGATCTCCCATACTCATTGACCAGTAAGAAAAAACAGCAAAATGGCCATTCTACCAAAAGAAATGTAGAGATTCAATGCAATTCCCATCAAAATACCAACACAATTCTTTACAGACCTTGAAATAACAATTCTCAACATTACATAAAAAACACAAAAAATCCAGAATAGTTAAAAGAATTCAGTACAATAAAAAACTTCTGGAGGTATCTCCATCCTGGATCTCAAGCTGTACTACAGAAAAACAGTAAAAACGGTGTGGTACTGGCATAGAAACATACTGGTGGATCTGTGGAATTGAATCAAAGACCCAGAAATAAACCCACACACCTACAATGCCTGATTTTTGACAAAGAAGCCAAAACCATTCAATGGAAAAAAGAACATCTTCAACCAATGGTGCTTGTCTAACTGGATGTCCACACATACATATAGATCCATACTTATCACCCTGCACAAAAGTAAATTCCTTGTGGATCAGATACCTCAACATAAAACTAACATTCTTAATCTGTTATTAAAAAAATTGAGGAAGAGGCTTGAACATATTTGCACAGGAGACAACTTCTTGAACAGAACACCAGCAGCACAGGCTCAAAGATCAACAATCAATAAATGGGATCTCATGAAACTGAAAATCTTCCCTAAAGCAAAGGACACTGTCAGCAGAACAAAAGGATGGCTTACAGACTGGGAAAGGATCTTCACCAACTCTACATCTGACAGAAGGCTAATATCCAGAATATATAAATAACCCAACAAATCAAATAATCCAATTTAAAATATGATTCAAGGCTAAACAGAAATTCTCAACAGAGAAATATTGAATGGTGTAGAAACACTTAAAATGCTCAACATCCTTAAAAATCTGAGAAATGAAAATCAAAACGACTCTGAGACTCCACCTCTCACCCAACAGAATGACTAAGAGAAAAAACTCAAGGGACAACTCATGCTGGAGAAGATGTGCAGAAAGGAGAACCCTCCTCCATTGCTGGTGAAAATCTAAACTTGTACAGCTGCTTCGGAAATCAGTCTGGTGCTTTTTCAGAAAACTGGGAATACTGCTACCCCAAGACTCAGCTAAAAAACTCCTAGGCATATATCAGAAAGATGCTCAACCATACAACAAGGACATTTGCTCAACTATGACAATAACAGCTTTATTCATAATAGCCAGAATCTGGAATCAAACTAGATGTCCCTCAATGGGGGAATGGATACAGAAATTGTGGTACATTTACACAAGGAAATACTACTCAGATATTAAAAACAAGAAAATCATGAAATTTGCAGGCAAATGGATGGAACTAAAAAAAATCACCCTGAGTGATATATCTCAGAAGCAGAAATACATGTATGGTATATATTCATTTACAAGTGATTATTACCCATACAATATAGATTGGACATACTAAAATCTACAGACCTTAAAAACCTAAAGTACAAGGAGAAACAGAGAAACATAGGGAAGATGCTTAATTCTCATTCAGAAAAGAAAACAGGATAGACGCCAGAACGCATAGAAGAGAGAGAACAGGATAGGAGCCTTTCACAGATGAACACTAAGTGACTCCACTCAAGAGGTGATTGAAGCAGATACAGAGACCCACAGCAAAATTTTGTATAGAGCACAAAATGTCTTATTGAAGAAGTGGGAGATAGAAGGACCTAAAGGGGACAGGAGTCACACAAGGAGACCGACAAAAAAAAAATCTGGGTCCTGGGGCCCTGCATAGACTCATGCATCAACCAAAGAGCATGAGAGGAATTAGACCCCCTGCTCAGATGTAGCACATAGACAGCTCAGTGTCCCTATGGGATCCCTAGTAAGGGGAGAAGAGACAGTCTCTGAACTTGGCTGCCTGCTTCTTGATCACTTCTCCCTGGTGGGACCACCTAGTCAACCTACAGATGAATAGGATACAGGGAGTCTTAAAGGAACCTGATAGGACAGGGTCTGATAGGACCTTCCCTATCAGAGGACTACAGGAGAAGGATAGGAGAGAAGTAGGGAGGGATGCTGGGACCTAGAGGAGAAGAGAGAGGGGGCTACAATTGGGATACAAAGTGAATAAATTGTAAAAATTAATGATAAACAAGGGTGACAGAATAAAGCATAAATAACACAATTGACTGAGAAAAACACAAAAAATACTCACATCTTTAATCATAGATCTAGCTAGAAAAAAAACCTTAGGCAACCATTACCTCAAATGACAAATAATGTATGTTTAGTGTCCTTCTTGGTACTATAGTAAAAGAGAATGTGATAGGATGCACACAGTATCATTGGAAATCTTTCTTCATGCACTGAACATGGAGTGACTTGTAGGAGTTGAGATGTTGATTTACTTTCTCCCCACAGATCAGCAGGAGTGTATCCCTTGCTGAATTCAAGAGTACCCAAACCTTGAGAGAAACAAGTGCCTGCCCATGGCAGTGACCTTCCTGTCATTTGAGGATCCTCTGGGTTTGGTCCTGGCCTGCATGGCTTTGTGTTTATCTGTCAGCACAGCTATAGTTTTGGGGATCTTTCTCAAGCACCATGACCTACCCATCATTAAGTCCAATAACTGGACTATAATAAAATACCTTAGTGTCTTCAAATGAAATTATTTACCCTTAATTTTAGTAAGTTTATATAAAATGTATATCTAACCATAACTAAAAGAGCCCTTCATTTAAGCAATGTTATATAGATACACTCTATTTCAGAATATAAACTACTTCTGAAAACACATTTTAGTAAGTTATACATGTTACTTTTTAATTTGTGGACAATATAAGTATTCAAATTTTAATTACATAATAGTAATTGTGATAAATAACACAGGTACTATATATTTTTCCTTAGTATTTTTTTTTTCTGGAGAAAACAGGAATTAGGTTGACAGTTAACATCTTCTGTTGGACAGACAAAAACCTGGACCTATGGCAAAGGGAGCTTGCAAAATTGTACATCCATAGCAGAAATCAGTGTTCAGAATTCTCAAAATGATGAAAATAAATCTACCATATGAACCACTTATGACTTTCATTGACTTATGCACAATGGACTCAATATACTCCTTCAAAAATATTTTCTCAACCATACTCATTGCTATTCTGTTCACAATAGGTACAAAATTAGAACACTTAAATATCCTTCAACTGATATAGATAAGTGAAATGGTATGCACATTAGTAGATAGAAATATAAATGACGATATTGATTTAGGTAACTCAAATCCAGAAAACAGATATCACATGTCCTATCTACTCTGAAGAATATAGTTCTAGATCTTCAGTTGTGATTATTCACCCTACTGTGAAAGAATAGAAAGAGTGTGGCAAAAGACTGGGGATCAGCCCCAGCAGTTGAGGGAGAGAAGAATAAGTTGGTGCAGAAACGAGTCAGACATGGTTGTCCAAAGAAACTTAAAGTCTTGATGGACTGGCAGTCAGAGTACTTCTTTATTTAGACAGATTTCAATAATAAAAGATAGATTCACATTCTTCTAAAACATAGATTATATCCTTTTTGTCTCCAGATAGGTGTTTTATCTGTCATAAATTTAGTCATCATTGATAAACCTTATCTTTTTACTATCATTTTTCTTCATCAATGCCATAACCTGACATTTTTGAGAATATGGAGGCATATTTGTCACAGCCTGAAACCCCATTCTCAGGTTGGACGCATTCTCAGATTCAATGGCAATAGGTAGAAAATCTTCAAGCCAGCCTGGGCGTATTGCTTTGTCCCAATTAGTATATTATCATATTTTAATGGACAGCCTCAAGAAAAACAATTTAAGCCAAAGCAGCAACAGTTGTTATTAAATTCCTGGCATAATGCATTGTCTATATCTCATATCTTTGTAGAATTTACTTATGTGCTAAATCTAAGTATTCTTTCATTATTTTGGTCATACAACATCACAGTGATAATGTGAAAGCTGATATTTCTAGGAAAAGGAGGTCCTAATACCTCACTTTAAAAATCATTTTTATAAAACATTCTTTGTCCATCATTACAGACCCTAGTGTAAGGTGAAGATGTCTCCAGTCATTCATTTACATCTTTATCTAATCATTGAGGGCATACCATATGTAACTCCTAATCTTATATGCCAAGTATTCATCTGAGGATACAGCAGTACAAGGTATTTAATCTCAAATACTATCAACTCTCCTGGCTCTAGAAACTTTGTTTGCCTTTTTAAGAGTATGTTCTGATTATTTTCTTCTTGAGGAAACACAGGGGTAGATTTTGCAAGACTATCTTGAAGCTAAAGTCTCATAAGGAGTTTTTTGACATTTTTATGAGAAAGACATTTATGTAGGGCCAGATAATTGATATTTCCCCTAAATATGAGAGGAGCAGTATGCTCAGGATTTTCCTGGAGAAGCTAAGAAGCAGTACTCCAGGGTGAAGGCATAAATGATTCATGAAAAAAATTCCCATTGCTCCAATGGCCCCAGGTTGTACATGTATTGAAAGCCCTCTAAGCATGTAGCAAGTGGAGATCAAGACCAAGGCTGAAAGATAGTATGAAGGCTATTGTAACATGCAACTCAGATATGCTTGATCTTTGTCAAATATCTGTGCTGACTTCAAGACTTTAAGTGTATATAAACTTTTGTGAGGTTTTAATCCACTTGGAGGTGACTTTTGAGTGAAAATAAGCATCAATTTCCATGTTTCTACATATAGACATCTAGTTTGGTCAGCATCATTTGTGAAGATTTTAACTGTTTTTCTGTCATAGTACTATTTTTGTTATAGTACTAGTGCATTTACATAATAAAACATTACTCAGACATTTAAAGAATCAAATCATGAAACATGAAGGTAAATGCACCTTTGCAGGTAACTGAGAGTGAGAGAACCTAGACCCCCAAAGACAAATAGGGTATGTATTTGCTTTTACATATATATTAGTTGCAAGATGTATGATATGCAAGCAACTGGACATAATACCACAGGGGATACATACAAATTAAAAACTGGAGGTTAGGGGAGGCAGAGATTTCTCCATAGGAAAGGGAAATAAAATACTTGGAACAAATGGAAGGTGGGCTAAAAAGATAGAATTGAAGGATATTGGGAAAGGAAGAGGGCAATGAAAAGGTAACATGAGGAAAGACAGGTAAAATTAAGGGTCATTTGTTTGGTACAGTGGAAACCTAATGCAATAGAAACATTTTAAATCATGTTCATATTAAGAGCCAATATAAATGAAATCACCAGAGAAGAAAGTCCCAACTGGAAATCTCTTGTCACTAAGTAAAGCATCCAGTACTGGTAATAGTCTATATTTAACTGAGGTATTGGCCAAAGTAGTGTGATTGTAATGCCAAAACAATATAGGCTTTTGCCAAGACTATAGGCTGCTCTCCACAAATTGACTGCAGTGCCCTTTTGCTGGAGATAACACTTACACTTACATGGAACATAGATAAATAGAGCTTGTGCTTACATAGAACCTTCACACTTACATTCTAGCAACTTTGATATGAGAAGTACACTGCAACTACAAGAGGAGAAATACAAACACTAAGCCAGCTACCAAACTTTTGAACTATGACAGTTTCCTACCTGTAAGACATATTAGTGCAAGAGTTGTAGGAGTAAATAACCAATCTATAGTTTGACTTAAGGCCCACTTCACATGATGGAATCCATACCTGACACTGGTTTATTGATCAAGAAAAAGAAATTACACAGACCATGGTTCTGGGGGAAAAGCAAATACTGCATTCTACTAAAAGTAATAAAATGACCATTGACACCATTCTGCTATACTCATAGACCAGTATCTTGTTCAGCCATCATAAAAAAAAAAGTCATCCTGCATCTGATGGAGACAAATTCAGAGACCCATAGAGAAAATCGACAGTCAGTGAGAGACCTCAGAATATGCCCTTCAGACTCTTCAGTAATTCAGCCAGAAGAGTATAAGAGCCAGAAAGGATAGAGGATATCAAAGAAGAAAGCATTATAAATTAAGAGGACTGAAGAATATATAAGCTGTGAGAGACTGAGGCAGCATGCAAAAGGAATTTAATGTTATCCCTAGCCCTATCTCTAATTGATAAGTGCTTGCAAATGAAAATGTAGTTTTCTCCAAGGTGCACTCATTTTATCCAATGAACTACACTTAATTGTACTTTTAAGCATACATTCCAAAAGGTAGATGGCCAAAAATTTCACTCACTGGCACGTTTGGATTTCCATGTCCTGTAATTCTGGTATGCATTTTAAAAATTTTATCACATTTCTCATTTTAATTTGCTGAAGAGTTTTTTCCTAGTTTTAAAGCTACATGGACCCTCTGTGTGTACTACTGTTTCATGTTTAATATTTTATGAAATTTCTGCATGTGTGAACAAGTCTACATATTTTCCCCCCTTGAGCTCTTTTTCTTTTGTTGGTCTTTTATAATAAGATGTGATTGTTTTTGTATTTTCTCTATTTTACTTTCTTATTATACATTATAGCCCTTCTTGTTTTATATGAGGGTAAATTTAAACAGGATAGAAGGGGAGATGGGAAAGAATTGCCAGGATTAGAGGAAGGGAAAACTTTAATCAGGGTGAATATATGAGTAAAGTGACTATTTTGAAAAGAAAAAAAGGAGGAGGAGGAGCAAGAAGAAAAGCAGGAGGAGGACGAAGAGATGAAGTTGAAGATGATTATGAACAACAAGAATAAAGAAACAACAACAACTGGATAATTGCATCAAAAGAAATGTTAAATAGCCATGCACAAAAGATCCAGAATATCTAAAAAGTGCAAAAAAATAATTTATGAATAATAGAAATAGAGGAAGAAGACAAAACTCACATCAAAATCCCTGAAATATTTTCAGCAAAATAATAGAATATATCCTTAACCTAATGAAGACGGGGTAGCCTATAAAAGTACAAAAAGTATAGAAAACAACAAAGCATACCAGAAAAGAAATTGTGCTCAGCATATAAAATCAAAACCCTAAATGTAAAGAAAATTATATTAAACAAAGAAGGTATATTAAAAGTTGCAAGTTGAAAAGACTAAGTTGCATATAAATTCAGGCTCATTAGAGTAACTCCTGATCTCTCAAGAAAAATTCTAAACCTAGAATGGCTGAGACAAATTGTATATAATCTTTAAGGGATCCTTATTACTATATCCAGTATACTTTCAATAATAAATGGTGAATAAAAATATATTGCACAATTAAACCAAATATGAGCAATATCTCTGTAAAACTCCTTCACTACAGAAGCCAATCAAAGCAAAACTCCTATCTAAAAATGTTAACCACACCCAATAACAGACAAAAAGTGAATAATCCCAAGCATCAAATATAAAGAAGTAAACTCCCCACACCATAACTACAAAATAAAGGGAAATAATAAACATTGTTCATTGAAAACTCTCAACTTGAATGTTCAATTCTCCAATAGAAAGACAGGAACTAACAGAATGGACTAGACAAAAAATGTCCATTCTTCTGCTGCATCTACGGAACACTCTGTACCATCCACATTAGATAGCATTTTGTGTAAAAGGATGGAAGGAGACAGTAGAAGAAAGTGGACCAAGAAAGAAGTTTAGGGGCGCTTTATTTTATACAGTTCACACACACAAAATACCTAAAATTCTTGAGTCAATTTAAAAGAGAATATATACTGTACACACTGAATGAGGAGTTCTACCATTATCCACATCAAAACAACAGATGACTTGGGCAGGTCCAGCACACATATATACTCATGTTTACTGAAACACAGCTGACTGTGTGCTAAGATAGAATACACCTGATTGTCCTGAATCACATCAGTGCAAAATATTATATTATTCAATTTTTTTATTCATAGAAAACATGTACATTTGTTTTTCGAGATTTTAATATAATCACATTTTTTTTCTCATTTCTCTGTTCCCCACATACAAAATCTCCCATACAGCCCTCTTTTGGTTCTTTCAATTTCAAGTCTTGTGTTTCCAATAACTACTATTACATGTATCATGCATTATGTGTGTGTGTGTGCATGTGTGTGAGAGAGAACATTTAACATTTTAAGAAAGGCAATCATTTTACTTTGAAATTGTGGATGAACTAAAAATGTATCATCAAAAATTGTGACCTTAGCTAGACGCAGAAATCAAACATTGTATGACTTCAGTCCTAATTGGGCTAAAAGAAGTCAGTACACTGAAATAAGAACTGAAAAGTCAGTATTAGAGCCTGAACATCAGGGTGTAGTGGCATGACTTGTCAAAGAACACATTTAAGTGACAAGAGGAATAATTTAAAGAAATATCTCAGGGTACATGCATAAGAGCTATTACTAATACCTTACATTGTTTACTTGAGAAATATTCTGTATATATATTTTTAAATCTCAATAATCAAAATGTTATAATTACTGTGTAAGAAATATTTATTTATATATTATTTATTCTTCCATCAATTTTCCTTCCATTTTCACCCTCCTGAGTTTTGAGTAAACATTCTTTGCTCTTTTGAAAATTCAAGCCACTTTTTCATAAACTATTTTTACACACTTAATATATCAAAATTTGATTTGTAAAATATTTTATAATATTATAATACTAGGAATATATAACAAACCACTGAATTTTATCAAGGGTATTTATTATATACAGGAAAAAGGAAAATGTGAAGAGGTGAAATACTATTCTTTCTAGTTGTTTTTAAGAGACAGTTGCCTGAGTGCAGCCATTTCAGGAAAAAAAAACTTATTTTTTTCTTTTTTATTGATTATTACAATTTATTCACTTTGTTTTCTGGCTGTAAGACCTTCCCTCATCTTCCATCAATTACAACCTACCTCCCTCTTCTACCCCTATGCCCCTCTCCTAGTCCACTGATAGGGGAAGTCCTACTTCCCTACTGTCTTATCCTAGCCTATCTTATCAAGTCTTACCAAGAATGGCTGCATCTTCCTCTGTGGCCTGGCAAGGCTGCACCTTCCAGGAGTAGGTTATCAAGGAGCCTGCCACTGAGTTCATGTCAGAGACAGCTGCTGTTACCCTTAATAGGGAACTCACATGGAAACCGAGATACTTATGAGCTACATCTGAGCAGGGGTTCTAGGTGTTCTTCATGCATGGTCCTTGGTTGGAAAAGGACCCCCTGGGCCCATATTTTTTGGCTCAATTGGCCTCCTTGTGGAGGGCCTCTCTCATCCAGGTCTTTCTATCTCCTGAATCTTCCATATTATTCCATGCTCTCTGCCCAAAGTTTGGCTTTGTGGCTAACCATCTGCTTCAGTAACCTGCTAGGTAGATTCTTTCAGAGGCCCTCTGTGGTGGGTTCGTGCCCTGTTCCCTGTCTTCTCCCATTACTGATGTCTATCCCATTTGCTTTCTAAACGAGGATTAAGCATCTTCCCTAGGGTTCTTCCTGTTGCTTTAGGACTATAAATTTTAGTATTTTAATCCTACATTATTTGACTAATTCCCACATATAAGTGAGGATATACCATGAGTGTCTTTCTGCTTCTGGATACCTCACTCAGAGTGATCTTTTCTAGTTCAATCCATTTGCCTGCTGATTTCCTTGTTTTTAATTGCTAAATAGTATTGCATTGTATAAATGTGCCACAATTTCTATGTCTATTCCTCGGTTTGGGGACATCTAAGTTGTTTCCAGATTCTGGCTATTATCAGTAAAGCTGTTATGAGTACAGTTGAACAAATGTCCCTGTTGTTTGTTTGATAATCTTCTGAATATATGCCCAGAGTTGGTATAACTGAATATTCTAGTAGTACTATTCATAGTTTTCTGAGAAAGCACCAGATTGATTTCCAAAGTGGTTGTACAAGTTTACATTCCCACCAGCAATGGAGAAGGGTTCCCTTTTCTCCATATCCAGTCCAGCTTGTGTTGCAGATAATGTGATAGTATACATGAATAACCCTAAAAATTCAACCAGGGAACTCCTACAGCTGATAAACAACTTTAGCAAAATGACTGGATACAAAATTAAATTTAAAAAAATCTGAAGCCCTCCTGTATACAGAAGACAAATGAGCTCAGAAAGAAATTAGGGAAACAAAACCCCTTTACAGAAGCCAGAGATAATATAAAGTACATTGGTGTGACTCTAATCAAGCCAGTGAACGACTTGTATGAAAAAAAAAAGAACTTCAAGGAAGATATCAGAAAATCTCCCATACTCCAGAATTGGTAGGATTAACATAGTAAAAATGGCCACTCTACCAAAAGAAATCTAAAGACTCAATGCAATTCCAATCAAAACACCAGCACAACTCATTACAGACCTCCAAAGAACAATTCTCAGTTTCATATGGAAAAACAAAAAACCCAGAATTGATTTTAAAAAAAATGCCTGCACAATAAATATTTTCTGGAGGTATCTTCATCCACAATCTCAAGTAGTACTATAGGGCAACAGTAATAAAAAATGGCATGGTACTGGCACCTGTACTTTAAATCTTAAAGGGGTGTGCATCTACTCATTAATCATTTTTATTAAATCATATCAAGAAGCTGAGGGGAAAAACAAATATAAGGGAATCAACTGCTGTCTCAGGTTTAGACCTAGTTTGCGGGTGCCCAGACGGCCAATGCTACCTTGGGCTATTGTTTCAGCTCATCAACCTTAAAATATCCCTGGATTTACTATTAATAGTGTACTTTTCTTAACTTTAAATTGTTCTCTAAGATTTTTTACATCAGAGCCAAACATCTTCCCTGACCTTGTGAAACAATCTATTTTTCCAAATTGTTTCTAAGTATAATGGTCATTGCTAACAATCTATATCTATGGCTCATTTCAAGGACAGTGGTTAATTCATTAATCTGCTCCAGTTAACATGTGAAAAGAGATCAAGCATTGTTAATTTTAAATGTCAGTGATATTTCCCAGTGAAGAGCTAGAAGCCTTCTTAAAGTTTTCATACAACTCATGTTATAAGGATTATGGACATCATAAGGGCAACAAGCAGAGATATGCTACATAAGAACACAAATTCATCAGGAAAATCAGTTTTTGGGATTATGCTTCTCCAAGACAAACTCATCATGATTATGCTAACAGGGGAGCCACATTCCATGAGTTCTACAGCTGTTCTGCTGTTGCTCCTGCATGGCGCTTGACAGAACCAGGTAGCCAAAATAGTTTGCCTATATGTGTGTGTGGGGGGGGTAAGGTTATCTCAGGACCTGGGAAGGAGAATTCAGGGTAATGCATGGGCTGTACTAGCCTGGATGGCCAGATAACATGGAAGGACTGAAGGATTTCTGAGAGAAAATGGCAGGTGGGTTTGATTTGATATGTTAACTAGGAAACTCTGCCATTAGTTTCAGGTTTGAATCCTACTTCTATGGTAACATAAACTTCAGAGAGAGAATCATGGTCTCCATTGCATAATGATCTTCAACTGAGCTCATAGGGAAGAAAGGTGACAAAGACAAAGATTCTGTTTTTCTTTTCTTTCTATATATCTTCTTTCTTTTCTTTGAGGGAGGGCAGTTACCCAAACTAGACTCAAATTTTTGCTGTTTTGCTTTGTTTTCTTTACTATATTTTATTTTATCAATTGTTTTTATTTTTCACAATTTATTCACAATTTATTCATTATATATGCTGATTGAAGGTCACTCCCTCAACTCCTACTGGTCCCTCCCTCCACCTTCCCCCATCCCCTTCCCATAGACTACTCAAAAGGAGAGTTCCTCTCGCCTGCCATTCACCCTTACATTATCAGAACAATACTCAGCTATTAAAAACAGAAAAATAAAATTTCTGCTTGTATTTATTTTCCATGGGCCACTGTACTCACCTTAGAAGATTTCATACCATGAAGCTTGCCTGCAACCTTACCTTGAACTAAACAATAAGTATAACTCATTTTAATGAGTCCCATCCCAAGATACTGTTTGATTGACCATCTCAAATCCAGAAACATGTGAAATTTGAAATGCTATGCAGTCTGAAATATTTTATCACAGGCATTTCAGAGAATGTGATTCTCTTGCTACCTGGATGGCTGTTTCCCACCAGCCCAGGAAGGCATGAGGGGCAGAAGATGAGTAGTATAAAGCTTGGAAAGCTCACAAGCATAACATTGGTTAGCCACTCTGGGAACCACTTCAGAAAGTAAGTTCAACTTTAATTCCAGAAAACAGAACACAGTGGCTTGTATCCCTTGGGGAGTACCAGGGATGTTCCAAGCATAGGTGTAGATAATTGTTTAATACTAGGAAATTCAAGAATGCTAGATTTGCATTAAACAGCACATTCCTATTATATGAATAAGAAGAACAAGAACACAGAACCAAATTATCCTATATTTGAAGGGAGGGGAGAGTTATCAGGGATCTGTGTCAAAGGCCATCTATCAAATTTGATTGGTGGTTTCCATGTCTAAAGATACTCTCCAGATGAAGTCAGGCAGAGAAAACACACCCTTGACATGGTTACCCATCTAGGCCAGAAGCAGTCATACATAGAAAAAAAAGTGATTTTTTTCAATAGTACCCCTGGAACAATAGGTAGTTGTACACAAAGAAACTTCTACAGGCTACCAATCTTGTGATACTCTCAGAGAACTTCCTGGCTGGTGAAAGTTCATTTCCTACATATTCATCCACTGAACTAACAGTTTCTTGTGTAAAGTGCGGCAATTAAGTTTGATTTTTGTTCCTTGTAATGTATTTTTGTTCCCTAAGATATGCTATAGTATGATAAGTTCTGTGTCCTGTCCTTTGTGATTGCACAATGGCAGAAGAAGGCATGCAATACCTTTCTCAGGGGAACACCATGAGTTTCACAGCTTGCCCCAGGGGTGCTGAAAAAGAGGGAAGGGTAGGGAGTCGAGCAACCCCTTCACATCTGTGTAGGGAGGTAATGGCCCTCAACCTTGAAACTATCTAAATGTACTCCATCCTTCAAGAGGTGATGATTAAAACACTCTCTGCTCCCCACTTTATCATGCTCTCAATGCTTTGTTCTTACATATTATGGAAAAATAAATGATGGAGTAGGAAAAAAAAAAGAAAACACTAAATGTTGAGAATCAGGATTATCAATAAGTCTTCCATAAACACCTTATCATATAATACTGTTGCGTGTAATTCATATTCACTATCCATTGTATTCTTTTAAAAAATGAGTTTATTTACTTTACATTCCAATTTAAGTCTCCCCCCTTTCACTCCCCCATTACTACCCTCCATTCTTATTGCCTCTATTCCCTTTCCCCTTCAGAAAAGTGAGGTCATTTCCAATGAGCTAGTTTTACACTTCTGTTGCATCTCAGTGGACCAAAGTACACAAAGGGCTTTCCACCTTGCTTATAGTCACAGAATTCCTCTCCAGTAAGGATAATTTTATGATGATGATGACGACTCTAGATTTGTGCAAGGCCTCACTATTTTAACATATTCATAAGTTCTCTCAAGTATGAATCCTTTCATGATGATGAAGATTGTACAAATATAGAATGGTTTCACCATGTTAAAAGGACTCATAGGCTTTCTGTCCATTAGGATATCTTTCATGAGTTTGAAGATGATTCTGAAGTGCAAAAGTTTATTCACATTGGATGCAGTGAGACAGCTTCTTTCCAGTATGTGTTCTTTTATGTATTAAGAGATGTTATATGCAAAGGCTTTGCCACATAATTATATTCATATGGTTTCCCTCCAGAATGTGTTGTTGTCTTAGGAGATGATTGTTACATGCAAAGAATTTATCACACTAATTACCCTCACCAGGCTTCTCTCCACTGTGTGTTTTTTCATGTTTTTGGAGACTACTCTGTTGTGCAAGGGCTTTATCATGTTGAGTATACGTATAAGGTTTCTTTCCAGTGTGTTTTCTTTTATGGCTTAAGAGAGTACTGTTTTGTGCAAAGGCTTTACCACACTGGTTACATTCATAAGGTTTCTCTCCAGTGTGTGTTCTTTTATGGCTTATGAGAGCACTGTTTTGTGCAAAGGCTTTACCACACTGGTTACATTCATAAGGTTTCTCTCCAGTGTGTGTTCTTTTATGGCTTATGAGAGCACTGTTTTGTGCAAAGGCTTTACCGCACTAGTTACATTCATAAGGTTTCTCTCCACTGTGTGTTCTTTTGTGGCTTAATAGAGTACTGTTTTCTGCAAAGGCTTTACCACACTGGTTACATTCATAAGGTTTCTCTCCAGTGTGTGTTCTTTTATGGCTTAAGAGAGTACTGTTTTCTGCAAAGGTTTTACCACAATGGTTACATTCATAAGGTTTCTCTCCAGTGTGTGTTCTTTTATGTCTTATGAGATGACTGTTTCGTGTAAAGGCTTTACCACACTGGTTACATTCATAACGTTTCTCTCCAGTGTGTGTTCTTTTATGCCGTATGAGATTATTCTTTTCTGCAAAGGCTTACCACACTGGTTACATTCGTAAGGTTTCTCTTCAGTGTGTGTTCTTTTATGCCGTATGAGAAAAGTTGTATACGGGAAGGCTTTACGACATACAGTGCATTTAAAGGGTTTCTCTCCAGTATGACTATATTCATGCCTGCAAAGAAAATTGACACATGTGAAAGATTTACCACAGTGATTTCATTACACTAATAAATATATTTATCTATATGAATTAATATCCTAATTTGGTCTAATGGTAAAGAAGAATCAAATTTTAAAGTTTTATCACTTTATTTACTTTCACGGTATTCACCTTCATTATGGGTATTTTTGAAGATCCCTGTGATGGTAAGAGCATTTGTTATGTGGATCACTTTTATAGCATCATTTTTCTATATGAGGTTTTCTCCTATATATGAAGAGTATTGTAAGAATTCAGAGTTTTACCACAGCAATCCCATTCACAAATTTTTGTACTGTATGAATGATACTTCATTTACAATGTGAGCCAAGACAAGCAGAAGTTCCAAATTCCTAGTATTCATAGATATTTTCAGCAATATGTGTTTGCTAATGAATTCTCAGTGAAGTTGCAAAACCAATTAACAGTAACCATTTATCACATTCAGAAAATTTACTCACAGTGGGGACTACTACCAAATCAATTGTTCTTGGAGAAAGACAGGGACACTGCTTCTTTCAATAACCCTATGTTCCTGTGTCTTAGAATCATTTTGACATATGATATACCAGTTTAATTTACAAAAATTATAAAGATTCCCACATTGAATTAAAACATTTTGTTTTTTGTTCATCATAGACATGTCATATAGGGATTAAGATTTCTCCACAACAATATTCTTGATTCTTATAAGCTGCTCCTTTCACTAAACTTTACAATGTTACTGCACGAAAATGAGTAGCACTGGGTCTACTATGAAACTTTTGCTTATTAGAAGGTTTTGGACACATACTGATCACCAATTCAGTGTGTATACCTCTTACAATATCTGAATAGACAGAATGAGACTAAACAGATTGGCAGTTCAAGTCAGTAGCTGTAATGTCCATATGATTCAAATGTTATTTTTGTTACAACATTATTTTATTTTCTTCTATCTTAGGGGAGTGCCTTGTAAACACAAATCAGATACCTGACATTGAAGTACATGGAATTATGAGATTTTAATGATCATCAGTACACTTAAAGTAGTGCTGTTTTTACACTGTTGCTTTTCTTTAAAACTTCCAGGACACAGCCATGTGTGCTGGAACATGCCTTCAATCCCAGCACTTGTGGAGGCAGAAGCAGGCATATCTCTGTGATTTTGAGGTCAGGCTGGTCTAACAAGTAAGTCTAAGAAAATCACAGATACCCAGAAAAAAATTATATTTCAAAAACAGAAAATAAAAAGCAGCCAATAAACAAACAAACAAACAAACAAACAAAAAACACCAAACTTCCAGGACACATTAAAATTTAAGATTTACATCTGTGTCAACATGCACATAAAGTTACCTTTTATTACTTGTAGAACTTTGAAAATGTTCTTCAATATCATGGTCATCCCAATTGTAGCCTAAAATATAGTATGAGAAAATATATATTATTGGAAATATCATGTTATTATTAAGGCAAAACTTAAATTACTATGATCTGTGATCCTTAGAACCATGCCTGATTTATTTACCTCATTCCTCCTCATTCTCAATTGGAATAACAGAAGAGGATCAATAACAAAGTAAGAGTTGTCTCTTTATTTTAAAAGTGAAAGAAAAATTGCAGTCTTACCTATAGCAGTGAGGTTTTCACAGGTCTCTAGCATCACATCTTTGTAGAGTTGCTTCTGGGAAGGTTCCAGCAAGGCCCACTCTTCTTGGCTGAATTTCACATGCACATCATTGAAGGTCACTGAATTCTAAAATATGCCATACATTTGTACAACAGAAACAGTGGCAACAATATAAATTTATACTTCATTGTCAATATAATCATATAATTCTACTGCTTCTTCAATTTATTTTCTGACACAGAAGTGTGACTGTTATATAGTTGGGTGCTGTGCGTGATGTGCAGTAGGGGAGATGAAAAAGCCTAAGGGTTAGATTGAAAAAAAAGGCATGCTTCAAAAACCTGTGTTTCATCAGTTGGTAAGACATTAATATAAAGTAGCCATTAGTTGGGTTCTTGAGCAATCTATGAATCATCTTCAGTTACTTGGGTGAGTAGGTCAGGACTCTGTCATGAGACAAGTGGAAGGACAAAACACAGTCATGATATTTTATATAGCAATAAATGAGATGTATTGATCAGGGGAAACTGAACAGATGGGTAACATCAGTCAAAAGACAACATGGTACTGAATATTATGTTTTGACCAGGGCTCAGGGATGTGGCATATCAGTATGTGAAGAGGGGGGCTCATATAATTGTGGAAGGGAAAGTGGACTACAGTGAATACATGGATAAAAATAATGTGAGTGGCAAGCAACAACAATCATAGCCAATAACATCATATTTCTGAGTGACCAGACAAAAGAAAAGGAATAGAACACGTGATTATTCTTTGATCATTGTTTTGTATATCCTCCTTACTAAATAATGTAGTCTATAGATTAAAAATAAAGATTAAAACTTTTCTATTAAAAAAGAAGTGTTAATGTTATCACTAAGTCATTTTAGAAGAAAACGGAATAACAAGTTTTAACTGTATCATATCTAAACTTTTTGAAGAGGATATAGCTTTGGAATAGACATGGCAATTAATGTGGACAAAGACAAACAGAGAGAAGAGTGTGAAATAGAGAGACAGAGACATAGAGACAGAGACACAGAGAGAGAGAAATTAACAGATGAACAATACTAAGTACAAATCAGAGAAATTTATTAACAGTTACTAACTACAAAAAATGGTGGACAAGCTGGGTGTATTCTGTCATGCCTTCAATTCCATCACTCAGGAGGCAGATGCAGGTGTATCTTATTGAAATGGATGTCAGCATTATCTATTCAAAGAGTTCTAGGACAGCCAGACCTATATATTAAGACAGAGCCTCCCCTAAAAGTCAATCAAACAAACACAAAATATTGAAAGAACTCAGAGGTCTTTACTGAAGCTTCTACAAGGAGTTATACATTCACTCCTATTGTATATTTATTTTCCAGAAATCTGTACTGCCCCAGCTTAAACTGCAACTGCAATGATATCTTACTAAAAGGGAATGCATGTTTAAACAGGTAAAAATAGAAGACAAAAATATTAGCAGTGTAAATGCTGATCATAAAAGAGCCACATAAGATAGGAGAGATGGCTCAGCAGTAAGGAGCTCTTACTGCTCTTGCAAATAATTGGGCTCAATTGTTAGTGTTTACCTGGGACCCGCTACTTTCAATTGCTATAAGTTCATGAGTTCTGAAGACATCTTCAGACTACTGTGAGGATTAGGCACAGAAGAGATGCATATTCATGCATACAATCAAAATACTTATATTCAGTAAAAACTAAAAATAGATCCCAGATTGCTGGACTGATTTCACACTGTTCTGATAAGATGGGTAGCAGAGACTGCACAGTGACCAATAGTTGGATCTGTGGGCCCCCAAACACCACTGACTGTGTTTCCTAGGTAAGAAGAAAACCAATGATGAGGGAAACAATTGGGTCCAACCTCAGAGAACCCCACTAATCTCTGGGAAATTTTCTTGGATGTTGCAGCAGGAATAAGGTTTTCAAGCAAATGGACCCATGAAGCAAGCAGGAGTAGCTATTCTAATATCTAATAAAACAGACTTTCAACCAAAATTAATTGAAAGGGATGATAAAGAGGGAATCCAAGATGGCATTGCCAGGAGGAACCGGACAGGAACAGGACAGGAACAGGACAGCAATATTGGTACAGCAACTAAAAGACTGAATTCTGGGCCCTAAAACAACAGCAATCGTGTTTCCCAGGTGAGAGGAAACTCCATGGTGTGGGGATCACTCAGTTCCACTCTCAGGTCACTCAGTGAGAACCCGGAAAATATTCCAGGCTCAGGATACACTTGTGTGTCCTGATCACCTTCCCAGGCCAAACTGTGTGCTCCAGGGCACCAGAGACTGGGAGCCAAGTGTCAAAAAAAAAAAAAAAAACAGGGAAGAAGAAAGTGGGACTGACCTCAGGTCACCCAGTCTATCCCTGGAAAAGATCCTGCAGACTGGTGGGTGCACAGCTGCCAGCCTTGAGTGGGCCTCCAGTCACTAGACTGGCATGCCCTATTCTCCATCACAGACAGAACTGTGTGCCCCAGGACACTAGTGGATAGGTTTCCCTGTCTGGAGAAAAACCCACAGACAGGGAAAAAGCAGGTCCCAGCTTAGAGCACTCAGCCAACTCCCCCCCCACACACACTACCACCACCACAAATGGGAACATTCTTGGAAATGTTCGCAGGTTCTTTCCCAGTCACCAGCTTGGTAGCCATCTGGCAAGTGCCTACCCATTCTACACACCATGTCAAAAACCACAGATTAGGTCTTCATGTTGGGAGAAAACCCAAAGGTGGGGAAAACATCTGGCCCTACCTCAGGACACCTAGCTCTGGAAAAGTTTCTGGTTATTCACAGGCTCCAGACTCTAGCCTCCTGCTGCACATGGGAGAGCAGTGCCAAGCTGCCATGGATTACTGCTTGGGTACTGGGGCACAGAGCTCTAACCTCAGACATACAGAAGCCTGGGATCCCCAAGATCAACCCCAGATACTGCTCCAAGGGACGACCAGTTATCCCTAACTAAGCAGACCAAACCATGGGGTGCCCAGGTTGCAGCTGCAGCTTACTAACTTTACAGCAAGAAAGCCAGAAGCAGGACAGCTGTCTCCAGGACTTCTCTGGGTGAGAGGAGAGCCCCCTTGACTAACAAAGACCACAATTACCGCTCAGGTCTCTATGCCTGTGGTGAGTTTTGGCAATTCCTGAAAAATACCTGCTATTCAGTGACTGTATCCCAAAAGCTGAGGAGGCCTCCTTCAGGAAAAATCATCTTCCTGCCAAGGGGATTATCCCCACCACAGGATTCCAGGAAGCACCAGAAACTAACACCCAACACCTAAGATAGCCAAAAGGGTAGAGGCAAGTGTAAAAGCTCAAAAAGACAAAGCAATATGGCATCTCCAGAACCCAGTTATTCGGGGCAAGCAGCCCTGGACACACCAGGGTAAATGAAATTCAAGAAGATGACCTTACATCTGTGCTTATAAACAGGATAATAGAGGAAAAAAAAATAAACTGCGTAAAGACCTAGATGAAGATAAAGTCAAACAGATTATTGCCATTTGCAAAGAAATGGAGGAAGATAAAGTCAAACAGATTATGGCCATCCTTAAAGAAATACAGGAAGTTGCAGCCAAACAATTTGTGGCCTTTAGAGAGGAAATACTTAAATCACGAAAAGATATTAATGAAACAGAGGATTGTTCGAACAAACAGCTGACAGAATTGAAGGAAAATACAGTCAGAGAAGTGAAGGAAATCAATAAAATGGCTCAAGATCTGATAAGAGAATTGGAAAAAAATTAAAGAAAACACAAGTGGAGGAAACTGTGGAGAGAAAGAACTTAGAGAGGAAAAGAGGAACTACAGAGGTAAGCATAAGAAATAGACTACGAGAGATGGAAGAAAGAATCTTAGGTGTGGAAGACACAATGGAAGAAATAGATGTAGCTATCAAAGAAAATGTTAAATCTAAAAAATTCCTGACACAGACCATCCAAGAAATCCAAGACAACATGAAAAGCAAAACCTAAAAATAATAGGAATAGAGGAAAAAGAAGATTCCCTCCTCCAAGGCCCACAAAATATTTTCAACAAAATCATAGAAGAAAATTTCCCCAACTTAAAAGAGAGGTCTATAAGAATACAAGAGGTCTACAGAACACCCAATAAATTAGACCAGAATAGAAAATCCTCCCACCACATAATAAACAGTAAGTATACAGAACAAAGAAAAAATACTAAAAGCTGCAAAGGAAAAAGGCCAACTTAACATATAATGGCAAACCCATAAGAATCACACCTGACTTTTCATCAGAGACTATGAAAGCCAGAAGGGCCTGAACAGATATCATGAAGACCCTAAGAGAACACAGATGACCACCCAGGCTACTATACCCAGCAAAATCTCAGTCATCATAGATGGAGCAAACAAGATATTTAATGACAAAAACAAATTTAAACAACACCTACCCACAAATCCAGGGGTACAGAAGCTCCTAGAAGGAAAACTACAACCCAGGAAAGCTAACTACATTCAGGAAAACACAGGAAAGAAATAATGTCACTAGAGCAAAACTAAAAGTAACCAAGCACACAAACACACTACCACAAGCAACATCAAAATAAAAGGAACTAACAGCCACTGGTCATTAATTTCCCTCAACATCAATGGACTTAACACTCCAATAAAGACACAGACTTACAGAATGGATATGTAAACAAGACCCAACAATCTGTTGCATACAAGAAACACATCTAAGTCACAAAATAGAAAGGTGGAAGGTTCCAAGCAAATGGAGCCAAGAAACATGCAGGAGTAGCCATTTTAATATCTAATAAAGTAGATTTTCAACCAAAATTAATCAAAAGACATGAGGAAGGTCATTTCATACTCATCAAAGGAAAATTCCGCCAAGAAGAAATCATAATTCTGAACATCTATGCTCCAAATACAAAGATACCCACGTTTGTAAAAGAAAGATCAATAAAACCTAAACCGCACACAAATCCCCATACATTACTACTGGGAAACTTCAACACCCCACTCTCAACAAAGGACAAGTAAACAACAGAAATTAAACAAAGAAACAATATCTCTAATAGAGGTCATGTATCAAATGGACCTAACAGATATCTACAGAATCTTACACTCAAAGACAAAAGAATTTACCTTCTTCTCAGCACCTCATGGAACCTTCTCCAAAATAGACCATGTCGTTGGTCACAAAGTGAATCTCAACAGATATAAGAAGATTGAAATAATGCCTTCTATCCTATCTAATTACCATGGACTAAAGCTGGACCTCAACAACAACAGAAATAGCAAAAAGCCTACACTCACATGGAAACTAAACAACTCACTACTAAATGACAGCTGGGTCAGGGAAGAAATAAAGAAAGAACTTAAAGTCTTCCTAGAATTCAAAGACACAACACAACCAAACTTATGGGAGACAATGAAAGCAGTGCTAAGAGGAAAGTTCATAGCACTAAGTGCCTTCAAGAAGAAATTTGTAACATCTCACACAATCAACTTAATAGCCCATCTAATGGCCCTAGAAAAAAAGAAGCAGACACACCGAAAAAGAAGAGACACCTGGAAATAATCAAACTCAGGACTGAAATCAATAAATTAGAAATAAATAAAACATTTCAAAGAATCAATGAAACCAAGACCTGGTTCTTTGAGAAAATTAACAAGATAGACAAACCCTTAGCTAAACTAACTAAAAGGCAGAGAGAGATTGTCCAAATTAACAAAATCAGAAATGAAAATGGGACAAAACAAAAGACACTAAGGAAATCCAAACAATCGTTAGGACTTACTTCAAAAGTCTATATGCCATAAAATTTGAAAATCTAAATGAAATAGACAATTTTCTTAATCAATTACACTTACCAAAGCTGAATCAATAAAATAGTCCTTTATCCACTAAGGAAATAGCATTCCTCAAAAGACTCCAATCCACAAAAAGCTCAGGACCAGATGGTTTCAGTGCAGAATTCTACCACACCTTCAAAGAAGAGGTAACTCCAGCTATCTTCAATTTATTCCACAAAATAGGAACAGAAGGAACACTACGAAACTCATTCATTGAAGCCACAGTCACTTTGTAACCTAAACCTCACAAAGACCCAACAAAGAAAGAGAATTTCAGGCCAATCTCCCTTATGAACATTGATGCAAAAATACACAACAAAATACTTTGCAAACCCAATACAAGAACACATCAAATATATCATCCACTATGACGATGTAGGCTTCATGCCAGGTATGTAGGGGTGGTTCAACAAACGGAAATCCATTAATGTGATCCACAATATTAAAAAATTGAAAGAAAAAAACATGATAATCTCCTTAGATGCTGAAAAAGCATTTGAAAAAATCCAGCATCCATTCATGTTTAAACTATTGGAGAGATCAGGGATACAAGGCACATACCTAAACATAGTAAAAGCAATATACAGCAAGCCTGTAGCCAACATCAAGTAAACAGAGAGAAACTTAAAGCAATCCCACTGAATTCAGGGACAAGGCAAGGCTGCCCACTCTCTCCATATCTCTTCAACATAGTTCTTGAAGTCCTTGCTAGAACAAGAAGAAAATTAAAGGAGACCAAAAGGATACAAATTGGTAAGGAAGAAGTCAAAGTATCACTATTTGCAGATTATATGATAGTATACTTGAGTAACTCCAAAACTTCTACCAGGGAACTCCTACAGATGATAAACACCATCAGCAAAGTGGCTGGATACAAAATTATCTCAAAAAAAAAAATCAGTAGCCCTCCTGTATACAAAAGATAAAAGGGCTGAGAAAGAAATTTGTGAAACAACACCGTTCACAATAGCCACAAAGGACATAAAGTACCTTGGTGTGACCATATCCAAGCAAGTCAAAGACTTGTATAAAAAAAACTTCAAGTCTCTGAAGAAAGAATTAGAAGAAGATATCAGAATATGGAACTATCTCCGATACTCATGGCTTGGCAGGGTTAACATAGTAAAAATGGACATCTTACCAAAAGTAATGTACAGATTCAATGAAATTTCCATCAAAATACCAACAGAATATTTTACAAACCTTGATAGAAGATTTCTCAACTTCATATGGGATGCAATGAAAGCAGTCCGAAGAGGAGTTTGAATACCAACAAAGGCCATCATAAGCTAATGGAGGCATCCCATACAAGCAACTTAATGGCATACCTGAAAGACCTAAGAAAAAAGAAGCAGACACACCCAGCAAGAGTAGACCACTAGGAAAAAACAAACTCAGGCCTGATATCAATAAATTAGAAACAAAGATAATAATTCAAAGAATCAACGAAACCAAGAGCTAGTTCTTTGAGAAAATAAAAAACACAGACAAATTCTTAGCCAAACTAAGTAAATGGCGGAAAGACACTATCCAAATCAACAAAGTCTGAAAGAAAAAGATATAATATACACTGAGAAAATCCAAAGAACCATTACCTTTTATGTCAAAAGCCTATATGCTCCAAAATTTGAAAATCTAAATGAAATATACAATTCTCTTTAAAATCCACTTAGCAAAGTTGAATCAACATCAGGTAAAGATATTAAATAGCCTTATAGTGAATAAGGCAATAGAGGCAGCCATCAAAATACTCCCAACCAAAAAAAATCCAAGGGTCAGATGATTTCAGAGCAGAATTCTACAAGACCTTCAAAGAAGAGCGAATACTGATATTCTCCAAATTATTTCACAAAATAGAAATAGATGCAACATGACCAAATTCCTTTGGTGAGACCACAGTCACCTTGATAAATCCTCAAAGATCCCCAAAAAGAAAGAGAACTTCAGACCAATCTCTTTTATGAACAATGATGTAAAAATACTCTATAAAATACTTGCAAACCAAATCCAAGAACATATCAAAGATGTCATCCACCATGACCAAGTAGGCTTCATCCCAGGCATGCAAGGGTGGTTAAGTATATGGAATCCATCAATGTAATCCACTGTATAAACAAATTGAAAAAAAAGACCATTTTCTTAGATGCTGAAAAAGCATTTGACAATATCCAACAGTTATTCTTGTTTAAAGTCTTAGAGAGACCAGGGACAAAGGCACATATCTAAAAATAGTAAAGATAGTATACAGAATATATACAGAATATACAGAATATATACAGAATATTATATAGCTAACATCAAACTAAATGAAAAAAATGTTAAGTCAATTCCACTGGACTTGGGGACAAGACAAGGCTACACACTCTCTCCAAATCTCTTCAATACAGTACTCGAAGTCCTATCTAGGGCAATAAGACAACTAAAGGAGATTAAGGGGATACAAATTGATAAGGAAGAAGTCAAAGTATCTTGATTCACAGATGATATGACAGTAAACAAAAATGACCCCCAATATTCTACTGTAGGGAACTCCTACAGTTGAAAAACACTTCAGCAAAGTGGCTGGATATAAAGTTAACTAAAAACGAAAAAGAAAACTCAAAAAAATACACTCCTGTATGCAAAGGACAAATGGACTGAAAAAATTAGGAAAATAACACACTTCACAATAGCCAGTAAAAAAAAAAAAAAAAAAAAAAAAAAAAACATAATGTATTTTGGTGTTATCTTCAACAAGCCAGTAAAAAACCTATATGAACAACAACAACAAAAAAACCCAAAAAAGAAATTGAAAAAGATACCAGAAGATAGAAATATCTCTCATGCTTATGGATCAGTAGGATCAACATAGTAAAAATTGTCATCGTAACAAAAACAATCTACAGATTCAATGATATTCCCATCAAAATATCAATATAATTCTTAAGGAATTTGAAAAAATTATTCCCAGCTTCATATGGAAAACTAAAAAGCCAGAATAGCTAAAACAATCATGTTCAAAGACAGATCTTCATTAGGTATCACCTTCCCTGATCTCAAGCTCTACTATAAAACAATAGTAATAAAAACTGCACAGTACTGTGATAAAAACAGAATGGTGGATGAATGGAATTGAAGTGAAGACCCATAAGTGAACCCACACACCTATGGCCACTTGATTTTTGACAAAGAAGCCAAAAGCATGCAATGGAAAAATGACAGCATCTTCAACAAATGGTGCTGGTCTAACTGGATGTCTACATGTAGAAAAATGAAAATAGATCCATATTTATCACCCTGCATCAAACTACAGTCCAAGTTGTTCTAAAGACCTCAACATAAAACCAGATACACTAAATCTGTTAGAAGAAAAATTGGGAAAGAGCTTGATCTCATTGGCATAGAAGGTAACTTCCTTAACAGAACACCAAGAACACTGGCTCGAAGATGAAGAATTAACAAATAGGATCTCATGAAAGAAAAAAGCTTTTATGAAGCAAAGAACTCTGTCAGTAGAACAAGATGACTGCCTACAGCCTGACAAAAGATCTCCACCAACCCTACATACAACAGGAAGAGCTAATAAACAATATTTATAAAGAGCTCAAGAAATTAAACTCCAACAATCCAAATAATCCAATTTAAAACTGGGGTACAGAACTATACAGAGATTTCTCCACAGAGGAATATCAAATGGTGGACATTAAATGCTCAATATCTGTAGTCATCATGGAAATGCAAATGACATTCCATCTTAAACCCACCATGGCTAAGGTCAAAACGTGAAGTGACAGCAAGCTAATGAGAATGTGGAGAAAGAAGAATACTCCTCCATTGCTGGTGGGAGTGCAAACTTATACAACCACTTTAGAAATCAATCTGATGCTTTCTCAGACATTGAAAATAGTGTTACTTCAAGACCCAGCTCTACCATTCCTGGGAATATATCAAAAAGATGCTCCACCATTCAACAAAAATATTTGCTCAACTGTGTTCATAGCATCTATATTCATAATGGCAATAACAGAGAAACAAACTACACATCTCTCAACCAAACCATTGTTTTACAGAAATTGTGGTACATTCACACAATGGAATGCACCTCGGGTATTTTAAAAAAACAAGGAAATTATAAAATTTTCAGGCAAGTAGATGGAACTAAAAATGATCATCCTAAGTGAGTTATTCCAAAACCAGAAAGACATGCATGGTATATACTCACTTGTAAATGGTAATGGCCATAATATAGGATAAACATACTACAATCTACAGACCTAAAGGAGCTAAATAAAAAGGAGTACCCTATGGAAGATGGTCAAGTCTTATTCAAAAGGGCAAATAGAATCGACACCAGAAGTGACTGAGGAGAGGGAAGAGAATGAGAGCCTAACAAACATATCCTCCGAAAGACTCTGCCCAGGAGGGGATCGAAGCAGATGCTAAGATTCACAGCCAAACTTTGGGGAGAGCACAGGGAATCATAGGAAAGAGTGGGAGGATAGAATATAGAAAGACCCAGAGCTGGCAGGACCTCCATAAGAAGACCAACAAGGACAACAAATCTGGGCCCATGGGGACTTGGAGAGATTGATGCACCCACCAAAGACCATTCATGAAGAGGACCTAGACCGCTGCTCAGATGTAGCTGATAGGAAGCTCAGTCTCCATGTTCTATCCGTAGTAAGGGGAGAAGGTGCCTGCTCTGACATGGACTCTGTTGTCTGCTATTTGATCACTTCCCCTTGGTGGAGGGGGCATTGCTATGCCACAGAGGATGAGGATGCAGGCAATCCTAGTGAGACTTGATAGGCTGGGTTCAGATGGTAGGAGAGGAGGGCTCCCTGTATCTGAGATATTGGAAATGGCATAAAGGAGAAAGAAGAATGGAGGGTGAGACTAGGAAGAGACGAGAGAGAGGATTACAATTGGGATGTTAAGTGAATAAATTATTTTTAATTTAATTTATTTATTTATTACAATGTGTTCACTTTGTATCCTTGCTGTAGCCCCTCCCTCATATCCTCTCAGTCCCACCCACCCTCCTTCTTCTGCCCCTATTCCCTTTCTCTAGTCTTCTAATTGAGGAGGAACTCCTTCCCTTTTAGCTTATCAGGTCTCATCAAGGATAGCTGCATCATCTTCCTCTGTGGCATTGCAAGGCTGCAACACTTAGGAGGAGGTAATCAAAGGCTCAAGTTCATGTCAGAGAATAAATTAAAAAAAAACAAATTTAAATTAAAAATAAATTAAATGTGAATAAAACAAACGAATAAAATAAAAAAATACAACAGGTAAGAAGAGCGTCACAAACCCACAATTCAATGTCTCAGAAAGCTCAGATAGTGTTAGTGTCAATGAATAAATGCCATCCTAAGAAATTAAATATACTCCCTGCCAATATTTCAAATGCAAGATGTTGATGAAGATCAACACAATAACCTATGCTTACATATACAAAACAAAACAAAATAAATACCTAAATCCGTATATTCCATGCTCAGCAGCCAATGATGGTGATGTTGATGCCAGGCATGTTGGCCTACATTTAAGCCCAACACTTGAGTGGAGTTAGAGCTGTAAGTTCAAAACCAGCCTGTCTACATACAAACTTTCAGGGAACATTCAGGATTTACGGGACAGTATGACAACACACAACATGCTGATAATCAGATTAGAAGAAGAAGGATGAGATCAAAGGTCCAGAAGACATTTTCAACAAAATCATACAAGAAAAATTTCTTAACCTAAAGAAGAAGATGTCTATCAAGGCACACGAAGCATACAAAATATCAAAGACACTGGACCAGAAAAGAAAGTCCTCTTACCAGAGAATAATCAAAACTCTAAATATACAGAATGAAGAAAGAATATGAAAAGCTGCAACTAAAAACAAACAAAGAAACCAAACTAACCAACCAATCAGACAAACCAAAGCAAACAAAAACCAACCAAAAAAAAGGCAGATCTATTGGAATTAATCCTGTATTCTCAGTAAAAATGCTAGAAGTTGAAGGGCTTAGACACAGTGCTTCTGATTCTAAAAAACTACAGAAGCCAACACAAATTACTAACTATGCCCAGAAACTTTCAATCACCAAATGGGGAAAATAAGATGTTCCATAAAAAGGTCAATTTTAAATAATATGTATCTATAAATACAGCCCGACTCAAGGTGCTAAAACCACCACCACCACCAAAATAACAATCACTGTTCAATGATATCTCTTAATAACATTAACCCAAATTCACCAATAAAAAAACACAGACTCACAAAATGGATGATAAAATAGAATCCACCCTTTTTCTAAATACAAAAAAAAACACAGCTTCACATCAAGATAGACATTATCTCAAGGTAAAGGTTTGGAAAAAGATATTCTAAATAAGTGGACTGGAGTATCAAGCTTGTATATCAATTTTAATATCCAATGAAACAGCTTTCAAAAACCTAATCAAAAGATGGCAAAGGACATGATGTATTCAAAAAATCCAGCAATATAACATTTCAATACTTAACATGTATGCTCCCAACCTAAGAGCACCTAAGTTATAAAAGAAACACTTCTGCAGTGCTTGCATCACATCCTGGCCCTCATAAACTGATAGGGAAAGACTTCAATATATCACTCTCACCAATGGACAGTTCCTCCTGACCAAACTGAACAGAGAAATGCTCCAGCTAACATCAAAAATCTAAATATACCCAAATAATATTTACAGAACATCTACCCAAGCACAAAAGATTGTTCCTTCTTCTTGGCAAATCATATATTGCTCTCCAAAATTGATGATATACTTGAACAGTGGAAGTCTCAAAAGATATAAGAAATTTGCAATAACCTCCTGCATCCTATCAGACCACTAAGGTTTAAAGCAGCACATCACCAATAACAAAAACAATAGAAAGCTTACGAACTCATAGAAATTCAACAACTCTCTACTGAATAAAAAATGGATCAAAACTGAAATAAAGAAATTAAAGACTTTCTAGAAGTAAATGAAATGAATACACAGCATATCAAAACTTATAGTACACAATGTAAATGTTGAACAGAAGACAGTTCATAGCACTAAGTACATTCAGAAAAAAATAATCAGAAAGATCTCTTAGTAGCAACTTAACAGCACACCTAAATACTCTAGAAAAAAAGAAGTAAACATAACTAAAAGGAGTAGACAGTGAGAAACTACTGAACTGTGTCTTCACTGGTAAAACCGAATGTTTTAACAGGAAAAGAAAGGTGGATCCTATCAAAATTGATAATGATAAGATTTGAATAGTAGAGATCTTCTGAATAAGCAGAGGTAACTCTTCATCAGAGACCTTGGTCATTGAGTCCAAACAAACTTATAAAGACTAGTGATTTCTTCTTAAATAAAAAATGGGTATGGGGCAGGGTTTTGATGTAATCTTTTCAGGAGAATAAAAACATCCAACTAAATAATATGGATACCACTGGACCACCACATGAAACTTCTGAAGAAAAAGGACAGAATATGTCACCAAAAGAATATGCCCAAAGAAAAGGAGTAACTGGTCAAGTGGTATCACTCACCTTAATGTTGTCTCTTCGGCCTTTTACAGACATAAGTGCAAATTGTCTTTATGTGCTTGCTAAAGGACAATCCAAAATCTCTAACTCTAATATCAGAAAAGCCACCTGGTAAGAAATAGAGGAAAACAGAAAAATAAATGAAGACTCTATTGCCACTAATCTCATAAATCTTCTGGCATGATGTGACTTCTGTACTCCCCACAAACTTCAACAATCAAGAATATGTTCAGTATTTGTGGGAGAAAAAAGCCAAAAACATAAGCCTAAAATATAGCCAATTTTACATGAAAAAACCTAAAGAAACTCTAACATGAAAAATGTACACTGGATCAGAGATACCTTTGATTTTTTTAAATTTAATACAAATTAAATAAACACAGATTTCACAACTCCTACAAGACAAACTCAAAGTACACCAAAACTGTTATATTTTTGACTTTGCAGCTACTCCTAATGTCCTTTCCAGAGAGTCCTTTTGTTCTGGATGTCTCTTAGAAAGTGGAGGTGATCAAAAAGATGAGCTATGGCTTTCAGTCCCTCATGTCGCCTTGTGGGTTCAGGCACATCTCTGCCCTTGCCAACACTCACACCCAAAACAAAGTTGGAGAATAATTTAATGTTTCCTGCTGTGTGGATTATGTCACAAGATGTGGAATCTGCCCTATTCACTTATCTAAAACCAGGCACACCTGACACGGACAAAATTTTGCACCTCAGAAAATCCTTTTGAACCCAAGAATTCAATTTTCCTGAATTACACCAGTGTGTTCATTGATAGTTGAAAGGTAAAAAATAAATTTTAAAAAAAATAAGCAAGTATTGCTTAAGATGACCACCACCACTTTTTTTTACCACTTTCAAAACTATTTATAAAATTTGTTACACAAAACCATGTGTGGAATTTAACATGAGGCATTTCTAGAAATGAGACTTTCAGTTTTCCAATCTATCTATCTAATGCACAGCAAAAGCAATGCCTGGGTGTGCACACTAGATAGTGATACTATAAGCACCACAACTTTCTACTGCCCAAGCCACAGGGTCCCCTCCTCCTTGAACAGTCAACACTCAAGAAGGGTAAGAGGACAAGGATCTCTGCTGAAGTCACCACATGGAAAACAACAGAATCAGAGTCTGAAACACAGCCCATCTCAGTCAAAGCAGAATAGGCCGTGATAGCTTAGCAGACCTGCTCTGCCTGGCCTGGGAACAATGGCCCCTCACTCACCATGGCATGGGCTCTGGTCTCATTCACAGCTCCCTACAGCTACATCAGAGTACAATCCCAGAACAAACCCATAAGCTACCTCCCACTGTTGGTCCTTACTGCTAGTCCCATGCAGACTCTCTCATTAGCTTGGACAATACAGCTGAGTCTCAGGACAGTAGTAGCTCTTCTACCAGTGTATAAAAGATCAACTGATGCAGATAGCAGAGGTATTCTAGCTTTGCCCCAACCCCTAGGGGCTCACAGAACCCTAGTGTTGTTATAAAAAAATGAAAATCCCAATTGTTTGAGTTTACCAATACAGACCCAGGAGCTAGGTACTGGAGAGAAAACCTGGTAGTTCAGAAAGTCAGATAAAGCATCCATCTGACCCTGCTACTCACCTCACATCTAAGAGGAAAAAGCTCCAAAAGCTCACCAGTTCAGATGACAGCTCAGGGGGGATAGGCCAAACTAATCCAACACCAAAGGCGTTCTAGCTCAAAGCTCAAAAAGCCCCATAGCTACCAAGCTAAAACTCCTTCCACTTTTACACTCTGTCTTAAATACATTTCAGCTGAAATTTCCACTTACTCTTTAATCCCTGTCAGCTGGCTTCTTGCTTTGCCTCTTGACCTAGGGTTAACATTATTTAATCCTATGCACAGGGAGCTTTTGAATTAAAGGTATGTTCCAGGGCTGACGGATTCATACCATAATCACCTGTTTAGAATAAATGGAAAGTTCTTGGAATTAAGATTTGTGTTAGGGCTCAACCATTCCAAACAAAGCCCAGGTTTTTACAGTTCACAATCTAAGGAATCACACTGGGATCAAATCCTGCAACACCCTCATTTTGGAAATAATTTAAAATACAGTCTTCCACTCTCCCAGGGCACCTGTTCATTTTCCATGATACAGGTAATTTATGTTACACACTCAGTGTCCAGTGCATTCATCTCTACCTCATAGTTGGGAAGTCCTTCATCGAAACTTCAGTCAAAGACAAACAGTAACAACCATTAAAGAAACAAACGGCCATGAATTCGAATCAAGGAGTAGTTAAGCTCATCGAAAATGAGATATAAAACAAAAAGGATGTGGCTGTTCCTAGGTATGTTGGAGTAGAAAGTTTATTATAGATAGACACAGGGAAATGTGGGATAGTCTAGAGTTGACATGACCCTGAGCTATGTGAGAAGAGAGGACAGAGGGAAGTAGAGAGCCAGAACAAAGGGCCAGGAGGATAAATGATAAATGAAAAAGACCAGGTAACCAAAACGGTTAGAATACATAAGGGAGGACAGCTGGGAGGAGGGCAGCTTAACTCCTGGGCTAGAGAACTCTGTTTGACACCCATACCTTGTAACAGGTAAGGACTGAGGGATGCTGGGAGAACCTGACAGCCAAATCTGCTTTGATTGTTAAGTAGCCACCTTAAGGATTTATCCCATCTTTTGAGATGTAAGAGTAGAGAGGAATGAGAAAGTTGAAACGATTTCATTATAATCTTAAAAATTATTTTTAAAAGTTGAAAATGGCTTTATGGTCCAATATTCTTCAGGGAATTCAAGTATGTATTAGAGCACACAAAATATTACTCACACCTTTTCTCTCTCAGGTTGTGCATTTTCAAATGGGGGGAGGGGAAAGCATTCCTGCTAGGCACTACCACCCCACTTTGTCCAGATCTTCTGTGTGTTTGAACTAGTGTAACTGTAAAAATTTGCTTTCCAGAAACAAGTTCAGCAACTAATCCATATTCTTGATTCTCTTTGTGTATAACTCCCAGCCCTAAGTATACACTTTTCACATTTACTGACCATCTAAAATTGATTACCATTATCATTGCCATCTTCCCTCTTCCCCTCCCTTTCTGTGTTGTGACAACACCAGCTTCAAAGTAGCTCAGTGAGCTCAATTCTTACACAGGTCTCGCTTTATTTGTAATCACCCAGCTCCAAACAAACAAACAAACAAAACCCAGGGAAGTCAGTGGACACTCATTCACTGATCTCTTTTACTTCACACTAACCAGTCAGGGCCCACCTGAAAAGAGTTGGAGGATTATATTCTAGGCACTGGGCTGTAGAGGTAGCATTCAGTGTTCAAATAAAGTGTAAACTACATAACATGTGAAAGGCTGATCTACAGGAGACATTGCTTTAAACAAAAACAAAAATCAAAGCACTAAAGAAAAAGGAATGAAATTCTTAATGACTGGGGATTATCAGAGAATATTAACTAATAGACTAGAGCAGTGATTCATCAACAAAATAAAATTTAGTAATACCAACAACTGACTTATTTATTTATTTATTTATTTATTTATTTATTTATTTATTATGTATACAGTGTTCTGCATGCATGTACACTTGCACGCCAGAAGAGAGCACCAGATTTCATATAGATGTTGTGAGCCACCATGTGGTTGTTGGGAATTAAACTTGTGATCTCTGAAAGAGCAGCCAGTGATCTTAACCTCTTAGTTGAAAAATACACATAGCATACTGACTTTGAAAAACACAGGTCAATCTCTTGTAGAGTGAAAGCCATTAATAAGATACTGTTTAATGTTGTCCCTGTGTACAATATTAGCTGCTGAGACCTGTAACCTGACAGACACAGCTTTATCCACTAGCCTGTGGCTCAAATTTGAACTGACAGAACTATTTCAATGAGGATTGTACATATGGGCATAGGAAAGTCCATTAATTTGAAATTCAATATTCACTGGATCAAGCTACCTGACCCAAATTGTACACCCACCAATCTGGTCTGTTTTCATTCACATTCATGAATTAATAAATACACGTTGGAAAATTACAAATTAAAAGAACTCATCCTGCCACATTTCTAGATAATCCTGGTCAGCAAACATGTGCATCCTCCGATCCTAATCTCTAACAGGCCTGGTTATCATACTACTTATTTGTGTAGTGTTTTACAGGCAGTTTTCCCTCGGCTAAATTCTAGTTTCTCAGCAATAGTAAATCCTTTACATCATCAGTTCTACTCTTCTATATCATAGCTTGATATTGGAGTGCTTTCTGACACAGGACATATCATTTACAACCCCCACAAAATCCAAATGGATCTTTTAGAACTTAGAGAACCTACCTGACACCCCCAAAGATCACCAGGAACTAGGACTAAAAAAGGTCACCTAAAGGTCACCAGACTAGTGACTCTACCCCAAGATCACCAGGAATTGGGCCATGTCATAAGATTCCCTACCCAAGGAACAGTCTGAGGATAACCACAAGGATGGAAAAGTATCTTAAAGTGGGACAATTGTGCTGAGCACCCTACCAACCTTGTAGAAGATTCAATGACACAGAAAATACCTAACATTCCTGAGGCCTAGAGTTATGTTAGCTAGCCAATCACTTGATAAAAAGCTTGCCCTTGCTGAATGTCACCCAATCCTTTAACTGTTAAACTACAACTTCCTGGTCCTTCCTCAGACCCCAATCAAAACCCTGCCATGCAGCTGCTCAGGGCTCTCCTCTCTGATCCATTGTGTTGGTAATGATGGAGAGACCCAGCTTAAGCCCAAATAAAACTCTTTGCTCTTGCATATATGGTCCAGCTCCTGATGATCTTTGGTGACCCTAAGTGCTGGCCATAACATATGGGTTCTCATATTGGATTCCCAAGTCTCCCAAGCACCCCCAGCACATGGAGCTGAACAACAGCCAGTAAGTGAGCACTCTGTCAGTATCTCTCTGTGTCTGGCTCTGTGTTTCTGTAGTTTCTTTTTTCAAGACTCGAGGCAAAATGTGTAATCTGTGTGGTCAGAAAGGTTAGAGCTGATGCTTTGGACAGCTGTGGGGCAGAGGGGGCCTGGAAGACTTTCCAGACCCCCCTCAAAGAGGCACATTTGTAAAGGTAATTGAGTACTGAGTTTTCTGTGATCTCTGGACCTCAGAGAGGATGAATGTGCCCCTATCTGTAAAGGGTGGTAGAGTACCCAGTTTTCTGTGATCTCTGGATCGTTGGACAAGGACAATGCAGGTATCTCCTGTAGCAGAGATTCTCTGATATCCTACTTTCATTTTTTTCCACTGCAGGAATGGTGGAATCTGCTGTCTAGCTCTGTGTATTTTTCTGCTGCACAAGCAATGGGATCTAGCTGTTTGTGTCTTGTTTAACTGTTTTGTCCCTTGTTGCCATTTTTTTGTCTCTGAGACTGACTGAGGACATGGGACAGAATCCTTCTATCCCTCTAGACTTGATTCTTTCTCATTTCAGGGAAGCTTGAGCTATGCTCCACAGGCTCCCATGAGAGTGGCAAGGAGGTGCCAAAGGATGGATACAGTATGTGGAGCCCCAGGCTTGGCACCTCTGCCAATGTTCTCTGGTCTCTGGTCTGGCAGAGCTTAGCCACTACTCTGGCCTCAGGTCTGGCAGAGTTTGGATGCTGCTCTGGACTGTGATCTGGCCGAGATTTGCTGCTGCTATGGTCTCTGGTCTGGCAGAGTTTGGCTGGTGTTTGGACTCTGGTCTGGTAGAGATCAACAGATATTTTACTGCGTCATTCTCTGGTCTGGCTGAATGCAGGACACCATTCCAAACTCTGGTGTAGTTGGTTGGATCCTGATTTCGGTGTAGGTCACCACTTATGGAACAGGATAGAGGGCCCATAGAGAGACAGGTCACTGTTTTGAGTTTTGGTATTTTCTTCTTCCATTTTCTTTGCACGCATTGTACCCAGTGCATTTTTTCTTGTGTTGTTCTTTTGCGGTTTTGTTTGCTTGTCATGGTCTCAGTGGGCTGGTGACAAAACAGTTGTGATCCATTGTGACTTTGCCTGCCCCATACTGCCAGCGCTACAAGCTGGGGCACCTCTGGTCTCCTGTGGGAGCACACATTTCCACATGGTTGGCTGGGAAATCTCGGTTGGAGAGGGATCGGTATGCAGAAAATCCTGTTGGGCTGGACCATGTTGCCTCCTTGCTTTTTCTCTGAGGAAAGTTGGTGACATGAGGTTAGCTCTGGCTTGGAACAATGATCGCCAAATAATGCTTTTACCTGAAGCGTATTATAGTTATTACTATTATTATTACTTGGTTAGGGTCCCCTGTACCCCAGCCTGGCCTTATACTAAACAGCTTAAATTTCTGATCCGTCTGATCCACCTCTTATCAACTGAGCTACACTCCCACCATGTGCTTCTCAAAAAGAAATAACAAAGATTAAAGAGGAAGCCAGAGGGGCTGAAGAGATGGCTTAGTGATGAAAAATACTTTCTGTATTTTTCTGTATTTTTTGTGGGGCTGGAGGGATGCCTCATTCCTTAAGAGGACTGGCTGCTTTTTGTCATGAGTTCAATTCCCAACAACCACATGGTGGCTCACAATGAAATCTGTTGCCCTCTTCTGGCATGCAGGTGTATATGAAAACACAACATTGTATACATAATAAATCTTAGAACAAAGCAAAACATTCTCTACTTTTTTTTTGCAGAGTTCCTAGCATGTCCATGGTGTTTCACAATCTTCTGTAACTCCTGTTACAGAAAATTTGATGCCATATGGCCTCCTGGGATATAAGGCACACATGTGGTACACTTATATACATACAAGTAAAATAATCTTATCACTCATCTAAAGAAAAGATAAAAATACCCCCTCAAAAAAAAGAGGTCAGCAGGCATGGTGGCACACACTGGATCTCAGTGATTTTGAGGCCATCCTGGTCAACAGAGCTAGTCCAGTCCAGGCAAAGCTACACAGGGAGATTCTGTCTTGAAAAGCAAAGCAAAACAACCAACCAACCAAAACAAACAAACAAATAAACAAAACAAAACAAAAACTATCATAAAGCAAGTGTGGTGACACATGCCTGTAAATGGAGCAACAGGGAGGTCAGGAATGAAGGTCAACCTGGACTATATGAAACTCGGTCTCAAAAACAAAACAGCAGCAGCAACAACAAAACAGCACAAGAATCTGAGTGCCTGAGATGCTTTGGGACATTCAAATTTTTATCTTAATTCCTGGCTACATAGGAAGCTATTGAGGAGTGTAGTTCTTTGAATGAAAATGACCCCTACTATCTCATATGTTTGAAAATCTGGTCTCCCATTGGTGGAACAATTTTGGAAAAATAAGTGTGATCTTGTTGAAGAGGTGTGTCACTGTGGGTCAGCTCTGAGGTTTTAAAATCCCACACATTCTCAGTTAGCTCTTTGCCTCATACTTATAGATCAGGATGTAAGCTCTGAACCACTGTTCTCTCTGGTGCTCTGTCTGCCATTACTGTCTGCCACCATGGTCCCTGCCATGATATTCATGGACTTATCATCTGAAACTCTAAGTACCCAAACAACTGTTTCTTCTATAAGCTGCTTTGGTCATGATATCTTAGCATAGTGATAGAAAAGTAACTAAGACAAGTGGTTTGAAAATAGGATAGAAATGATTTAGTGTACACTTATCTCAAAGATCTTTTTGTCCTATAAACTTAATAGTAAGATTACAAAAATTTAAACATACACACACTTTTATGCACTGCCTGTGGATGGGTCCATATGGTCTTGTTCTTGATTCCCAGCATAATTTAAAGGGGAAACTTACACAATGTTCTGAGCCCTTGATGTCCTGCAGATGAAGTAGGAGGATGTCCTCAAGTGCCTTGCCACAGGAACCCAGTTAGGTGGCAGGAACCTTGACTTTCAGATGGAGCAATGCATCTACAAAAGGAAAGTGATGGTATCTACATCATAAATCTGAAAAGGACCTGTTGCTTGCAGCTCAGGCTATTGTTGCCATTGAGAACCTTGCTGATGGCAGTGTCATCGCCTCCAGGAACACTGGTGAGCAAGCTGTGCTGAAGTTTGCCGCTACCACTGTAGCCACTCCAATTGCTGCCCCCTTCACACCTGGGATCTTCACTAACCAGATGCAAGCAGCTTCAGGGAGCCATGGCTTCTAGTGGTAACTGATCTCAGGGCTGAAACCAGCCCTTCCCAGAGGCTGCTTAGGTCAACCTGCCTACCATTGCTCAGTGCAAGACAGATTCTCTGCACTATGTGAACATTGCCATCCACGTAACAAGGGAGTTCACTCAGTGGTGGATGCTGGCCGAGGAAGTACACCTCATGCATGGCACTATCTCCTGTGAGCAGTCATGGGAGGTTATGCTTGATCTTTACTTCTACATATACCCAGAGGAGACTGAGAAAGAATAGCAGGCTGCTGCTGAGAAGGCCATGACCGAGGAGGAATTCCAGGGTGAATGGACTGTGCCAGCTCCTGAGTTCACTGTCGCTCATCCCGAGGTGGCAGACCGGTCTGAGGGTATGCAGGTGCCCTCTGTACCCATCCAGAAGTTCCCTACTGAAGACTGGAGTGTCCAGCCAGACACTGAGGACTGGTGAACAGCTCCCACAGCATAGGCCATTGATTGGGTTGGAGCCACCCCTGAGGGGTCCTGAGCTCCTCTGCAGAAACCTGTGCAAACAGAAAAGGTGGAATGAAAATAAAGTTCCTAAAAGCTGAAAATATGCACACACACACACACACACTTTAGAAACAATAGTTTTGAGTGTTGGGTGTAATGGTACACTTCTGTAATCCTGGCTCTTAGGAGGTTGGGGCAGAAGGATGGTGAACTTGGGCTATGTAGTGAGATCATCTCAACAATAATGACAAGACTAGAACAACTAGAGACTGTTTTGAGGCTGGGGTATGTAGCTCAGTGGTAAATCATGTGCTAAGAATGCACAAGGTGGTTCTAGGTTTTGTTGTTATCTCCAAAATACCAAACAACCAAAGCAGAATATTGGGGCTGGAGAGATGACTTGGAGGCTAATAGAACTGGCTGTCCTTCCAGAGGACCTGAGTTCAATACCTGGCAACCACATTGTGGTTCACAACCAACTATACAGGGATCTGATGCCCTCTTCTGGCATGCAGGTGTATATGCATGTAGAGAACTCATAGACATAAAAATCAAAATCAAAAAAAGAAAAAAAAATGGGCCGAAGAGATGGCTCATAGGTTAAAAACACTAGCTACTTTTCTAAAGGTCCTGAGCTCAATTCCTAGCAACCACCCCCCCTCTCTACTCCAGCATGCACACAGACTGCACCAACAGAGTCAGCTTTGTGGAAACATACCCTGTTCAGGTACTAGGGATCTGCACTCAGAGGAGCCCACCTTTGTTCTAATGCTCTGCTAAAGCTTTTGAAATCTTTAACTTTTGAACAATGGATCCTTCACTTTTGTTTTGCACTGGACTCTGCAAATTATGTAACCAAGGCCTGTGTACCAAATATTCAGTCTATATAAGAACAGCCTGCAAAGCCTCTCAGTACCACTGTGACCACTGCAGTCCCAGATATTTCGAAAAAAAATGTCAAGACACAATGGCCTAAGATACAGTCTGTCAGCCATCTCTGGATTTCTCTTTCCTGCACTCCAAACATAGTTCAAACTGAAAATGTGTGCTTGGTACACTAACTTTTTTTTTCTCAAAATAGGGCTTTTCTGTGTAGACCAGGCTGGCCCTGAACTCAGTGCGACCCACCTGCCTCTGCTTCTCTGAGTGCGGGCTCACAGGTGTGTGCCACTGCTCCAGGCTTACAGACTTAATTTTAAGACTGGGTCAATATCTTGCTTTTTGTCTTTAGGTTTTCTATATAAGGACTTGGAACATAGCTCAGTTGGTAAAGTGCTTGCCTTGCATCCATCAAACCTCGTGTTTTGTACACACCTGTAATCCTAATAAGGAGGTGCAGTCAGGGGCATCAGAAGTTCAACATCATCTTAATGTGCTTGGAATTTTTGAGGCTAGCCTGAGATAAGTAAAACCTGATTTTAAAAAATAAGTTTTACATATAAAAAGCCATTTTTTTACACACATGGAACCAATGAAGAGGGAAAAGGGTAAGGAAGGTATTATAAACTATCAAGATGGGAAATGACAATGATGTGAGTGTGAAATGGACATGTGGGAAGTAGGAGCAACAGGACTGAAAGACGAATGTGGGCCTGAGTGAAAGGCCAGTATCGAGGGTAGCAGTCATTGAGATTTTTGCTTAGGCAACTGTGTGTTTTGAGATATGGCAGTCATCAGGGAAATTTCCACATCTCTCAGTCTCCTAAGTTATGGATTGGGAGAAGAAATCTGAAGGAGCCCTGGTTGTGGCTGCAGGAAATGTGATCAAATCCAACTCTCAGACTGCCTGCCTAAACTGTAGTGGCTAACCACAGCAAGCATTGGCAATGACTGTACAGTGAAACCACTTACCCCACCACAGTCCACATGGGGAGTATCAGGCTGAGAAATCCCCCCCCCACTAGGAATCAGCTTCATCTTGTCTTGTAAGGCAAGAAAGGCTGTCTTCTCTCTTGCATAGCTTTATCACTTGAGGCTCCCAGCCCTCAGCAAAACAAATCTGGACTTGGATTTTTCTCTCCCTTGTTAGTGAAAGATGATGGTAGTTATCTTAGGGGGTGGAATGGCCTTTAGCCAGCCTCATCAATCAGGCTGTCCTGTCCAGGCTTATTAGTTTCAGCAGCCTGGCAGTTGTTAGGTGAGAAACCAAAGTATATCTTCAGTGGATGTTAATGTGTTCATGCATAGATAGAAACACACAGTACTTTTAGGCCTTTACCTTATGTCATGGGAAAACTTCATTTACAAAACAGCCATTTAAATGTCCACTAGTCTATCTAAGACATTAATAGAATAAACATAGTCAAGAAGGTAGTTCTCAATTCTAGATTTGGAAAACAACTTCGATAAAGAAAAAGAAAGAAATTAAAATAAACTTGCAAGTTGGGAATGTAGTTTAGTATTAGTAGAACAATGATTAGATGAACAATGATTACCTCAGGTTAATGTCAATATTTTCAAAGAGAATTTAAACAATATGCATTTAAAGAGTAAATGGGGGCTGGGGAGATGGCTTAGTGGTTAAGAGAACTTGATTCTCATCCAAAGAACTAAGTTCAGTTCCTAGCATCCATGCTGGATGCTCACAGTTGTCTCTCCCTCTAGATCTGGGGTCTCTGACACTCTCTTTTGGTCATCACATGCACACACATACATACGTACACACAAAGAGTTATACACACACAAAATAAACATAGATCTTTTAAAAAAGATAAAATGAGAACCCTATCATTACAAAGTCAACCCAAAATGGATCAAAGGCCAAAATATAAGAGCTATAAGTGTGTAAAGGTTACATAGAAGTGAACTTTCATGATGTTAAATTCAATAATTAATTTTTAAATATGACACAAAAATCATAGAAAACCAATAAAACTTTGGACTTCATCAAAGTAAAATACTTTTTTGAACCAAAGTGTAATATCAAGAAGATAACATGACAGTCTACAGAAAGAAAGTCTGCAGAGTTTTTATTTGACAGAAGTCTAGTTTTTAGAATAACAAACACAACAAAAACAAACAGGGCTGGGCTAGGGATATGGCTCAGTACAACAGAGCTTGCCTAGCATGGGGGAAGCCAAGGGTTAGACACCTCAGCAGGGTGTGGTAAAGGTGTAGTTAGGCAGAGGACTAGAATAGATATTTCTCCAAGGAAGATTTAGAAATGGCAGACATACAGAGGAAAATATGCTGAACACCATGAGTCATTAAAGAAATATAAATCAGGAGGACAGTAAGACATCTACTCAGCTAGGCCTGGTGGTTAATTCAATGCTGTTAACCTCAGTATTGGGGGTGAAAATTAGGCTGGAGGATCCAGAGTACAAGAGTAAACTAGGTCACAGGTTAGTTGGGTCTCTAGTGAGACCCTGTCTTAAGAGCAACAGCATAAATTAATAATTCACACTTATTGGGCCAGGCAGTGGTGGCACACTCTTAATCCCAGCACTCAGTCAGGAGTACAAGGCAGAGAGATCTCTGAGTATGAGGCCAGCCTGGTCTACAGAGTGAGTTTTAGGACAGCCAGGGCTACACAGAGAAAACCCCCCTTTTTTTAAAACAAGCTAAAAAAGTAAAGCAAAACAACAAAATCCCAAACAAACAAACAAACAAACAGTAATCTATACCTCTTAAGATATCTATAATATTTAAAAAAGAAACAACCAAGGAAACAACTGCTGACAAAGATATAAAGATAGAAATAAAGTTAGAATTCTTGTTCAGTGTTGGTAGGTAAAATCATTACCATATGTAATTTACTACTGTCCATTAGTGCTACTCTTAAGGATATACCAAGAGAATTGCAAACTGGTACTCAGGCACTTTTTTTTTCTTTTAAGATTTATTCATTTTATGTATGTGAGTGCTCTATCTGTATGTACACTTGCATGGCAGAAGAGGGCATCAGATCTCAGTACAGATGGTTATGAGCTACCATGTGGGTGCTGGGAATTGAACTCAGGACCTCTGAAAGAGCAACCAGTACTCTTAACCACTGAGATATCTCTTTAGCCCCACTCACATATTTTCTATACATGGTCATGGCGCTAGACAGAAACAATGCTCTAAATCACCAGTGGATAAGCAAGGCCTGATTTGTACATAGAGAAGAGGGTTATTCAACAGTAAAGGAGAATGCAGTACTGATGCTCTGATATAGTACAAGGCAGCACTAATGATAGAGCATGGATAAAACTAGGAAAAAAGCCAGGTGGTGGTGTGATGGCTCACACATTTAATCCCAGCACTCAGGGGGCTGAGGTAGGCAGATCTCTGTGAGTTCAAGGTCAGCCTTGTCTACAAAGAGAGTTCCAGGACATCCAAGGTTACACAGAGAGACCCTCACTCAAAATATCAACCAACCAACCAACCCAAAAGCAAAACCCCAAAACCTAGGAAACAATATTCCAGACAAGATTAATTCAAGTTATAAGAAACAGGCAAACCCATAGAATCAGAAAGTGAGTGGTTATTGCCAGGGCCTAGAGAGAGAAATGGTAGTGTATATTTAATGGATTTTGGGTGGGTGATGAAAATGGTTTGAAACAAGACAGCTGTATTCATTGTCCAATGGTGAGATATATTAAATGCCAATGGAGTGTATATCTACTTTTATGATATATAAATTTATTCCAAGTATAAAAAGATTGTTTATTTTATGTGTATGGATTTTGCATGTCTCTGACATGAACTGACTGGCCTGTTCTTTGTTCACCTCCCCTTTAGGGAGCAGCCTTACCAGGCCACAGAGGAAGACAGTGCAGCCAGTCCTTATGAGACCTGATAGACTAGGATCAGAATGAAGGGGAGGAAAACCACCCCTAATCAGTGGACTGGCAGAGGGGCATGGGTGGAGAAGGGAGAGGGTGAGTGGGATTGGGAGAGGAGGAGGGAGGGAGCTACAGGGGGGATACAAAGTGAATAAATTGTAACTAATGAAAATTAAAAAAAATAAAAAAGAAATAAAAAATAAACTCAATCGACTAGGATAATCTCTAGACTGGACAAAGAGCCCCATGAATTTATCTGATTGCACTTTTGCAATAGAGCAACTTGGAAGTTAATACCTGTTTCAGCTACCAGAGCTTTGAAACAAAAAAGCAGTGAAATTCAGGTGGGCAGGGCTCCCTGGGGAGCGACAGGACCATTTCAGGAGGATCTCTGGGATGCCCTGTTCTTAGGTGGAACCCAACTCTCTTGGGCACTCAGAGGAAAGCCCAAGGTGAACGCTCCCAGCCCAGGAATCCCAGAAACCATAGGTGTCTCTGAAGATTGCGCAAGTCTTTTTCCCCCCCGGCCAGCTCGGTGGCATGTTTCTAAAATCCCAATCTGCACAACATAAACAGAAAACGTGCAGCCAGAAAGCCTCGGTGGTGCAAATTACAAGCTTCCAGCAGAGGGCGGGAGAATCTTTGCTGCGCGGCCAGTGGCAAGCAGGCAGCAAAGAGCAAGCTTTCCAGTGACCTCACGATCCTCCAAGCCCTTCTCCTCCCACTGCAAAAGGGAGAGAGAAGGCGGAAGGAAAGACCCCTGATAGAGGAAAATAAAGAATAGGGGAGGGGGGCGTTGAGGCAGAGAGCGGACTCTAAGAGCTCCCCCTCGGAGCAGCCGCCCACTTCCTGAGCCCAGGGTCCAAGCGGCCTCCGGGAAACCCGAAGGCCGAGCCCTCTCAGATGGGGCGGGGGAGGGGCTTGCGCGAGGCACAGCGCAGGCGCAGTGCGCGCCTCCATTGTCAAGCTTGGCGTAAACGCCGTTGCTATGGCTACAGACGCTAAAGGGAAAACGCTGGGCTCTCCTGGGCCTGGTGGGCGGTGGCGGCGAGGGCTGGTGGACCGGAACCCGCTTCCCTGGCACGATGGCGGCGGTTATGGCTCAGCTAGTGGACTACTTCATCATGGTAAGCTGAGACCAGGAGAAGCCAGGTAAGGGTGTGGAGCGGGTGCCTCCTAGGCTCCGCCTCCGCCCGGGGCTCCGCGTCCCTCCTCCCCCGGGCTCCGCCTTCACCTCCCAGGGCTCCGCCTTTCTCCGCTTCCAGGCCCCTCCCCGTCTCCGCTCCGAGCTCCGCCTCCGCCTCCACTAGGCTCCGCCTCTGCTACTGCGGGCTCCGCCTCCCTCATCTTCCGGGCTCCTCCCCCTTCCCCGCCCCGGGCTCCGCCTCCGCCCCCTCGGGCTCTGTCCCTGCCCTGGGCTCCTCCCCCTCCTCCGCCTCTGGGCTCAGCCTCCGCCCCTAGCAGCCATCCATTGGGCTAGATGGTGCTGGGCCTGGCGTCCTGGCTGGGAGGCGAGGAGGAGAGACGGTTGGGTCCCGCGGTGGAGGAGCGGCGGGTCCACGGGTGTCGGCCATCTCGGAGCGGTTGAGTCTGGCTGGCTGTCGGCATATGTGAGGGACCCGCAGGACGGCGGTTGTGGAGGAGGCCAGGGTTGTGCAGTTGGAGGCTGGTGGGCTGGCCGGGTCGGGAGAGCCTGCCCGAGTTCCTCCATGAGCTTCTGTGGAGGCTGTTGCTACCCGGAGCCACGCCCTCGGGCCACCTGAGTTGGGAGGGCAGGACCACACTGTGTGGAGTTCCTAGGGATACACTTGTGCCCTGCATCCTGAGGAAGAGTGATGCTGGGACCAGTCCTCCTGGAAAGTAAGAGCAGAGAGTCCGGTGCTGCCTCCCCCCTGCTCTGGAGCTCGTGGGGTGGGGAGCTTACACATCTGGGCTGAAAGAAATCAGCGTACTTGGAAAGGCTAAAGGATCCATGCACATTTCTAGGAACATTATTTTTTTCAGGATGTATATGCCAGCATTCCAGAATGAAATGATTCTTCTTAAGTAGACAGCCAGACTCTTGGGTAAAGAGAGCCAGTGCTCTCTCTCACTGGGCTTTCATGAGTTTTGATTGTTCCGTTTATTTGTCCGAGAATTCTTCATAAGGAACAGTTTGGCAGATACACTGCTGTTTATACTTTAATGGACTTGCACAACCAGGAGTATACACGGTTCACGCAGGCTTATTTTCTTATTTTTATCTCTTTGTGTTGTTATGTATAGATAACCAGGACATAATAACAAGGTTACTATAGACTTGGGAAAGCTCTTTTATTTCAGGGTAATTCCAGTTTTACACTTGCAAGGAATTTTAGCTACCAGCCCTGCATCCCCTTGTCTCTGGAGGTGCTTAGGTTGTGTTTGCCGATTGTTAGTCGTTGGTAGCACTAGAGTACCAATGTTTATTATTTATTCATTCCTAAGAATTTGTTTCAGAGAAGGGATTCTTCCCAGTTTTTTCTCACTACTGCCTAATTGAGGTCACTTAAAAAACCGCTTGCAGGTCGATGAGATGGCTCAGCAGATAAAAGCTCTTGTTGGGCAAGCCTGGAGACCTGAGTTCAATCCCTGAATTTATGAAAAGGTGGAAGGCAAGAAGTGATTGCACAGAGTTGTCTTCTAACCTTCCTATGTGTTCCCTAGTATGCATGCTTCACCAGCATCATGAACACACACACACAAAGACGACATTGGGCTTTATTTAGAGAATATTCTTGCTGCTCCAAAATGTCATGTCATTTCACTTGTCAGTTTCTTACAGACATAATCTTACCCAGACTGCTAGCGTGGAGATTCAGTTTTGTTTTTAATCTTGTTCAGTTTTCAGTTACATTGTTCTTCCCCCTAAAATAATTTTATTTAGGGTTTTTTTGAGAATTCTCTCTACAGAACCCTGGCTGGCTGTTCTGGGATTCCCTATGTAGTAGAGGCTGGTCTTGAACCTACAGAGATCCGCCTTCCTCTTCCTTCCAATTGCTGGGGTTAAAGACCATGCCCAGCTTCCTCCACAACAATTTTAAAACAATAACAAACTTGAAAAAAGTTCCAAGTATGGTACACAGTTAAGTGCTGTTTTGGACATTTTGAGAGGAAGCTGTTGACCTTATGCCCTGTCACTCTGAATGGTTTAGTGTCAATTTTATGCAAACAAGAATGTTGTCCTACATAATGGCAATGCAGTTATCAAAATAGGAAATTCACGTTGACATAATATTCCATTTAATGTGGGTTTTATTGACTATGTTATTACTCACAAAAATGTCAAAAGAAGCTGGTATATTTAAGTGTTTCATTTTTTTTATCTCTTTAGTCTCTTTCAGTATGGAACAGTTCCCTCAACTTTTTCATGATCTTGTCACTTTGATGACTATAGGTCAGTAACATTTTTTCTTCATTAATTTATTTATTTGTTCATTTTACAGTCCACTCACAACCCTACTCCCTCATCTTTTGCCAGTCCCAAACTCCCAAACACTTTCCCTGTACTTCCCCCAACCAACCCACCCAGGCACATCAAGTTATATCAGGATTAAGTACCTTCTCTTTCACTGCAGCAAGATAAGGCAGCCCTGGATAAGAATATGGGATCCAAAGGGAGGCAACAGAGTCCAAGTCAGAGACAGCTCCTGCTCTAGTTGCTAGGGGACTGACTTGAGGACAAGAAACCCATCAGTTTCATATGTGTAAGAGGCCCAGGGCTAGGCCAGGCATGTTCATTTGTTGGTGGTTCAGTTTGTATGAAGCCCCATAGTCCCAGGTGAGCTGACTATGTAGGTTTTCTTATGGTCTCCTACCTCTCCAATCCTTCCTGTAACTATTCCACAAGATTCCCAGAGTTCTGCCTAATGTTTGTTTGACTGTGGGTCTGTGCAACTGTTTCCATTATTTCCTGGATGAAGCCTCTCAGATGACAGTTATGCTGGTCTCCTGTCTACAAGCATAGCAAAGATATGATTAAATGACGAAGGCCCAGGCTTTGGGGTACACCATTGCTTAGGGGTGAAAGAAGAGGAGCAGCAAATGCATTTTGTGAACTTGGAAGAGATATTCAGCTCTCCCTAATAGATATTATATTTCTTGTAGGTGATATGAGCCATAATTTTTGTCTAGTTACATGGCTGTATAGAAGAGATTGTTTTCAAATTAAAACGAATTTTTTACATTTCTTTTTTTCTACTTTTTTGTGGGGGAAAGAAGGAGTCATCAAGACATGGACTCTGGGTGTGTAGTCCAGGCTGTTCTAGAACTCGTCCTCAGACTCACAGAGATCCACCTGCATTTGCCTCAAAAGCACTTGGATTAAAGGCTTGCACCACTTGATAAGCAGTCAGTAATCTTAATCACTGAGTCAACTCCAGTGCTTTTAAAATTTTTAACAGATATAATCATGTGACTATGTCTACATTAGTTGAATATAAATAGAATGATGAATATAATGTTTCAAAAGTGTTCTAAGGGGATAATGGTGTGTATTCCCTCCTAGCCTTTCTTTAGCTGAGACTGGAGATTGGCTGGGAGGTGGTGGCTCATCTTTAATCCCAGAATTTGGGAGGCAAGGCAGAAGCATTTGGATCTCTGCATTAACAGCCATCCTGGTCTATAGATCTAGTTCCAGGACAGCAGGGAAACCTACACAGAGAAACCCAATCCAAGCAAGCAAGCAAGAAATGGACTGGAGATGTAGCAGCCATCTTGGGTAGGATAACTAATGACAGACAGTAGGGTTGCCATAGCAAGTCTAGATAGCTGCTTTGTGGTTTGTTTTTCTTTGTTCTTAACACGATAAATAACAACATTATATGTTTAAAGCAATATAAATCTGAGTTTTCAGTTACATGCTGGCAAAACAGGTACAAGGTGACAGGATGGGTTATCAGGATCCAGGGACATAGATAGTGAAGGAATGTTTTTCAGTGTTATGTGTAACCAATTGAGGGCACCATTGAGAGAAGCAGTTATTGAAAAACTTTGTGATTGAATGTACAGATGATCTACTGATATGCATTGTACAGATAAGGAGAAGACTGTAAAGTCTCCCTCCTTCCTGTGGCCTCCCATTTTTTCTTGTGAGTATTTAACTCCATCATTGAATAGCAAATCATGAACTGCAAGTTTACTCTAATGAATGATGTACTCTTTTGAGAATTTATACATTTTTTTTCAGGTTTTGGTTGTTGTTGTTTGTTTGTTTGTTTTCCCAAGATAGGGTTTCTCCATGTAGCCCTGACTGTCCTGGAACTTCCTCTGTAAATCAAGAATGTTCTCAAACTCAGAGATCTGCCTGTCTCTGCCTCCTGAACACTGCTGGGATTAAAGGTGTGTGCCATCACTGCTTGGCATAAAGCATCATTTTTAACTCTAACTTTCCTTATTTGATTGTTGTTTTTACTAACCAAATTGCAGAATATTGGTAGAAGTAATGATAAGAATTGAGGTTAGCTGATTAAACACTCCCCCCCATGTGAGAAATCTCATTGTGATAGGTATGAACATATGTTTGGAAAACTTTGAATGCGTTTTATTAAAACTTAAAAAGACCAGCTCCATGTACTAGTGTGGTCTGACTTTTTACTTTCCTTTCTTCCTTCCCTTCCTTCCTTCTTCCTTCTTTGATCTTTATAGCTTGGCTATCCTGGACTCATTTTGTAGACCAGGCTGGCCTGGAAATCAAAAAGATCCACCTGCCTCTGCCTCCCTGAGATGCTGGAATTGTAGGCTTGCACCAAGATGCCCAACTTCAAATCTTTATTTTTTAAAGGACTCAAAGACATTGTATGAGTAGTTAATAATGCTTGATAGTAGTTAATAATAAGCCTCACCTGGGGCCTTTCTGTCCTTCTAAGCAGTCAAGATTACACACTCTGGTTTTTCTAGAATTCTTGCCTTATTGTTCTTTTATTTTCACTATGGACCTTTAACAGTTTAAAAGAATTAGGTATTCATAATCTTTGGAGATGAATATAAATTTCAAGGTGATTTTTTTACATTACTGTTTATTATTATCATTTATTACAATTTATTCAAATTGTACTGTGGCTGTGCCTCCTCCCTCATCTCCATCTGCTCACATCCTCCTTCCCTCTTCTGTGCCTAAGCCCCTCCCCTAGCCCACTGATAGGCAAGATCCTACTCCCCTTCTATTTGACCCTAGCCTATCATGATGTTTTATACAAGTCTCCCTCCTATTGTTGCACACATATTATTACAGTTATATAACCATCTATCTCACATCTATTATCTGTCTATCTATCATCTTTGTCATATATCTATTACACACACATATTGTTGTGAAAATCTGTTATTTCTTCCAAAGAAACATGGTTCAAACATTGTTCAAAAACTATGTTTTAAATTAAAAGTAATCCAATCAAAAATGGGGACAGAGCTACACATAGAATTTTCGGTAGAGGAATATCTCAGAGAAACACTTAAAAATGCTCAATGCCCTTAGTTATCAGAGAGATGCAAATCAAAATGACCCTGAGATTTCACCTTACACCCATCAGAATGGCAAAAGCTCAAAAGACTGTTCAGGCTTGTGGTCCCCCTCAGCTACAGACCAGGATTATGGGCAGCCAGGGTATATGAGATCCCATCTCAAGAAAGAAAAAAAAAAAACAGTGAACTACTGTGCAGTGATGAACAGAGAAAGTGGCAGAAGATTTGATGGACTTGGCAGTAGGGTTAGCAGGAACTGCAGCAGGTCGATGGGCACAGCAGCTTGGCAGGCACAGTGAGGGTTCTTAGGCACAGTAGTAGTCTCCAGTGCAGGGCAAGCTCATGCTGTGTCCACCTGTCCATCTCTCTGTCTGTCATTCTCAGTTTTTAAGTAGCTTTATTTTATTTATCTGTGTGCATGTGGGTATACATGCCTGGCAAGGGCCAGAAGAGGGTAGGAGATGCTCAAGAGCTAGACATCATTGTGATCCACCTGATACAGATTCTGGGAGCCTAATGCAGTCCTCTGCAAGAGCAGCATGTGTCTTAACTACTGATCTATATCTTCAGTCCAGTTCTCTGGGTTTTGATGGGACAAGCAGTTGGAAACATGAAGCCCAGGTTGGTCTGGAACTCATCATCCTCCCTCAGCTTCTTGTCCTCCAATTACAAGCCTGCACCTTCATGCCTGCCAGTCTTTTTCTTGAATGGTTTCAGGTCCACATTTTGTGTTCCAGGCCACAGACTGCAGATAACAGTGAAACTGACTTTAGCTCTGTGTCCCTGAGGGTGTACAGACAGAGTGTTTCCTCTGTTGTTAGGGCGAGGCTAGGGTAGAACTGCCACCCTGCTAGAAATTTAAGAATCATGCTGGGACTGTTTTGTCTAGTGTTGATCTGTGGATCCCAGGTTTCTGTAGATCTGAGGTTGGAGCTCTGTGCCTCAGTACCCAAGCGGTAATCAGCAGCAGGTAAGTGCAGCAGTCATGCATACAGCAGGATGATAGATCCTGGAGCCAGTGGGAACCCAGAAACTTTTCCTGAACTGCTGTCCTGAGTTTGGAACTGATGTTTCCCCCACCCTATGGTTACCTCCCAACAGGGTGACCCAGTCTGTCCTGTTTTCGGGTCCACAGTTCAGTCTAGGATGTTGAGTAGAACAAACAGGAGCAGGTAAGTAGCTCTATGCTGCTGACTGGGCATCTGAAGGAACCCAAAAACTTTTCATTAGAAGTTGTTGGGGGAGTGTGGTGGAATTCCACTGGATGCCCTGAGGTTGGACTTGATGTTTCTTTCACCATGGGGTTTCCTCCCAACAGGAAACCTGGTCCCTGGTGCTTTGGTACCCACAGTTCTGTGTGGGACAGTGATTTGGGCATACAAGCAGCTCTCTGGCCTGAGCACCTTCTAGAGCCCAGACCTTTTTCAGGGATTTTCTGGGTGACCTGAGGTCAGTCCTGATTGCTTCCTACTCCATGGGGTTTTCTATAGCCTGGAAATCCCAATCTCTGGTGTTGTGGGGCCCACAGTACAGTCTGGGATGGTGACCAGAGCCAGAGCACAGTCATGTGGCTCTGGGCTGGTGACCTATTGCCTGCAGGGACCCAGGAAATCTTCCATGGTTTATCTGGGTAGCCTGAGAAAAGAAGCGATTACTTCCCACTCCATGGGGTTTGTTCTTAACTTGGAAACACAATTGCTGTTGTTTTAGGGCTCAGAGTTTGGTCTGTTGCTTGCTGTGTAGTCACTGCTCTACTGCTCTGCAGAAACTGTCCTCTTGGTACCACCATCTTTGATTCTCCTTTCTTTTATTAAACATTTTTTTAATTTTTCTTTTCTTTTTTATTTTAATAATTACAGTTTATTCACTCTGTATCCCAGCTGTAGCCCCTCCACCACCCCCTTTCAATCTCACCCTCCCTCCCTCTTCTCCTATGTCTCTCCCCCAGTCCAGTAATAGGGGAGGACTTCCTCCCCTTCCATCTGACTATAGTCAATCAGGTCTCATCAGGACTGGCTTCTTTGTCTTTCTCTGTGGACTGGAAGGATAGTTCCCCACTCAGGTGGAGCTGATCCAAGAACTAGCCCATGAGTTCATGTCAGAGATGGTCCCTAGTACTATTATTGGGAACCCTCTTGGATACAGAGACGCATTGGACTATTTCTGTGTAAGGGTTCTAATTTATCTCCATGCATGGTCCTTGTTTATCATATCAGTCTCAAAAAGACTCCTGTGCCCAGACCTTTTGATTCTGTTGTTCTCCTTGTGGAGCTTCTGTTCCATCCAGATATTTCTATCTTCCCCTTCTATCATAACATTCCCTGCACTCTGCAGTTTAGCTCTGAATCTCAGCATATGTTTTGATACCCTGCTGGGTAGAGTCTTTCAGAGGACCTCTGTGATAGGCTCCTGTTATTTCTCAGACAATTAGGAATAGTGATACCTCAAGATCCAGCTATACCACGCCTAGGCATATATCCAAAAAATGCTCAAGTATACAACTAGGATATTTGCTCAACCATGTTCACAGCAGCTTTACTTGTAATAGCCAGAAGCTGGAAACAAGCCAGATATCCCTCAGTTGAGGAATGGATAAAGAAATTGTGGTACATTTACACAATGGAATACTACTCAGCAATTAAAAACAAAGAAATCATGAAATTTGCTGGCAAATGGTGAGATCTAGAAATTATCATCCTGAGTAAGGTATCTCAGAAGCAAAAAGACACACATGGTACATACTCACATATAAGTGGATATTAGACATATAATATAGGATGCTCATATTAAAATCTGTAGACCTAGGGAAGGTAATGGTAAGATGCTTAATCTTTTCTTTCTTTATATCTTTTTTTTTTTTTTTTGAGCAAGGGCAGTTACCCAGACTGAACTCAAATTTTTGCTCTCTGGTTTTGTTTTTCTAATTCGTTTTTCTTTTATTAATTATTTTTAATTTTTCACAGTTTATTCATTATATATCCTGACTGAAGGCCCCTCCCTCAACTCCTACTGGTCACATCCTTTCTCTTCCCTCTATCCCACTCAAAAGGTGAGTTTCCCTCCTCTGCCATCCACCCATGTCTTATCACAATACTACTCAGCTATTAAAACAAGGAAATAATATTTGTGCTCTTATTACTTCTCCATAGGCCACTCTGCTCACGTCAGAAGACTCCATACCCTGAAGCTTGCCTGCAACCTTACTGTGAAATTAACACTAAGTATAACTCATTTTACAGAGTCCCACACACAAGACAATGTTTAATTGACCATCTCACATCCAGAAACATGTGAAATATGAAATGCTATGAAGTCTGAAACATTTGATCACACGCATTTCAAAGAATTTGGTTCTCCTTCTGTCTAGAGGAACCACCTCAGGAAATAAGTTCAAATTGAATTCCAGAAAACAGAGGCTATATACCCCTTGGGAAATGATTGGGATGCTCCATGGATAGGTGTATATAATCGTTCAAAACTAGGTACTTCAAGAATGCTTGATTTGCATTAGATAGCACATTCCTATCATATGAACAAGAGCATAGATCCTAATCATCCTATATTTAAAAGGAGGAGAGAGTTAGCAGGGATCAGTGTCAAAAGCCATCTATCAAATTTGGCTAGTAGCATCTATGTCTAAAGACACTCCCCAGTTGAAGTCAGGCACAGAAAACTCACCCTTACATTGTTACACAACTAGGCCAGCACCAGGGTCATACATGGAAGAGAAAGCCTCCTCCTTCACATCTCAAAATTCAGTCTGGGTTGTGATGGTTTTCAATAGAACCCCTGGAACAATATATATGTATACACAAAGAAACTTCTACAGGTTACCACTATTATATTACTCTCAGAGAACTTCCTGGCTGGTGTTAGTTCACCATTCCCTACATATTCATCCACTGGACTGAACTTTTCTTGTCTAAAGTGAGGCAATGGAAAACAGTAAATATTGAGAATCAGATTTATCAATAAGTCTTCCCTAAACACATTTTATAATACTTTTGCATGTAATTGATATTCACCATTCATTGTATTCTTTTTAAAAATAATTTTATTTGCTTTAAATTCCAATTGTAGTCCCACTCCCTTCTCTCCCCCATTACTACCCTCCATTCCTATTGCCCCTATTCCCTCTCCCCTTCCCCTTCACAAAAGGGAAGTCATTTCCATTGAGCTAGTTTTTCAGTTCTGTTGGATCTCAGTAGACCAAAGAACACAAAGGCCTTTCCATATTGGTTATAGTCAAAGAATTCCTCTCCAGTAAGGATACTTTTATGATGATGATGACTCTAGATTTGTGCAAGGCTTCACCATTTTAACACATTCAAAAGCTCTCTCCAGTATGAATCCTTTCATGATGATGATGAAGATTATACAAATATGGAATGGTTTCACCATGTTAAAACCACTGTCCATTAGGATTTCTTTCATGATTGTGAGGATGATTCTGAAGTGCAAAAGTTTTTTCACGTTGGTTAAAGTCAGATAGCTTCTTTCCAGTATGTTTTCTTGTATGTATTAGGAGATGTTATGTGCAAAGGCTTTGCCACACAGTTAATTCATATGGTTTCCCTCCAAAATGTGTTGTTGTCTTAGGAGATGACTGTTATATGCAAAGGTTTTATCACACTAATTATCCTCACCAGGCTTCTCTCCACTGTGCGTTTTTCATGTTTCCGGAGACAGCTGTGCAAAGGCTTTATCATATTGGGTATATTCATAAGGTTGCTTTCCAGTATGTGTTCTTTTATGGCTTATGAGATTATTGTGGCGTGCAAAGGCTTTACCACACTCATTACATTCATAAGGTTTCTCTACATTGTGTGTTCTTTTATGGCTTATGAGATGACTGTTTTGTGCAAAGGCTTTACAACACTGGTTACATTTATAAGATTTCTCTCCAGTGTGTGTTCTTTTATGGCTTAAGAGAGTACTGTTTTCTGCAAAGGCTTTGCCACACTGGTTACATTTGTAAGGCTTCTCTCCAGTGTGTGTTCTTTCATAGCTTATGAGATGACTGTTTTTTGCAAAAGCTTTACCACACTGGTTACACTCATAAGGTTTCTCTCCAGTATGTGTTCTTTTATGCCTTATGAGCTGACTTTTTTTGTAAAGGCTTTACCCCATTGATTACATTTGTAAGGCTTCTCTCCAGTGTGTGTTCTTTCATGGCTTATGAGAACAGTGGTATGGTGGAAGGATTTACCACATAGAGTGCGTTTAAAAGGTTTCCCTCCAGTACAATTGCTTTCATGCCTGCAAAGATAATTGGCACATGTGAAATATTGACCACAGTCATTTGATTACACTAATAAATATATTTATCTATGTGAATCAATTTTATAATTTGGTCTAATGATAAAAAGAATAATCAAATCTTAAACTTTTATCATTTTATTTACATTCATGGCATTCCCCTTCATTATGGGTATTTTTGAAGATCTCTGTGATGGTAAGAGGATTTATTATGTGGTTCACTTTAATAGCATCATTTTTCTATAAGAGGTTTTCTCATGTATATGAAGAGTATTGTAAGAATTCAGAGTTTTACCAAAGCAATCCCATTCACAAATTTTTGTACGGTATGAATGACACTTCATTTACAAAGTGAGCCAGGACAAGCAGAAGAAGTTCCAAATTTCTAGCATTCATAGGTATTTTCAGCAGTATGATTTTGCTAATGAATTCTCAGTGAAGTTGCAAAACCAATTAACTGTTACCTTTTATCACATTCAGAAAATCTACTCAAAGTGGGGACTTTTACAAAATTAATTATTCTTGGAGAAACATAGTTACACTGCTTCTTTCAATATCTCTATGCTCATGTGTCTTATAAACATTGTGACATATGATATACCAATTTAAATTACAAGAATAATAAAAGATTTCCACATTGAATTAACATGTTTTTTTTTTTTTTGTTCATCATAGACATGTCATATAGGGATTAAGGTTTCTCCACAATTTTATTATTGACTCTCAGAAGCTGCTCCTTTCACTAAACTTTACAGTGTTACTACATGAATATGTGTAACACTGGTTGTACTATGAAATATCTGCTCATTAGAAGGTTTTGAAACATACTGATCACCTATTCAATGTGTATACCTCTTACAATATCTGAGTAGATAGAATGAGACTAAACAGATTGGCAGTTTAACTCAGTAGCTGTAATGTCTATATGATTTCAATGGTATTTTCTGTTACAACATTATTTTATTTTCTTCTATCTTAGGGGAGTACCTTGCAAACACAAATCAGATACCTGACATTGAGGTACGTGGAATTATGAGATTTTAATGATCATCAGTACACTTAAAGCAGTGCTCTTTTTACACTGTTGCTTTTCTTTAAAACCTCCTGGACACAGCCAGGTGTGCTGGTACATTCCTTTAATCCCAGCATTTGTGGAGGCAGAAGCAGGCAGATCTGTGTGATTTTGAGATCACATTGTTCTAACAAGCAAGTCTAAGTCAAGCCACAGCTACACAGAATAAAAAAAAACTATTTCAAAAACAGAAAATAAAAAGCAGCCAACAAACAAACAAACAAAAAAAAAACCAAACTTCCAGGACACATTAAAATTTCTTAAGATTCATATCTATATCAGTGTGCACATAAAGTTACCTTTTATTACTTGTAGAACTTTGAAAATGTTCTTCAATGGTATGGTCTTCCAAATTGTATCCTAAAATAGAGTACCAGAAAATATGTATGACTGGAAATATCATATTATTATTAAAGCAAAACTTAAATCACTATCTTCTATGACCCTTAGAACCATGCCTGATTTAGTCACCTCATTCCTCCTCATTCTCAATTGGAATCATAGAAAAGGATAAATAACAAAGTAAGACTTGTCTCCTTATTTTAAAAGTGAAAGAAAATTTGCTGTCTTACCTATAGCAGTGAGGTTTTTACAGGTCTCTAGCATCACATCATTGTAGAGTTGTTTCTGTGATGGTTCCAGCAAAGCCCACTCTTCTTGGCTGAATTTCACATGCACATCATTGAAGGTCACTGAATCCTAAAATATGCCATGCATTTGTACAACAGAAAGAGTAGCAACAATATTAATTTATACTTCATTGGCAATAGAATCATATAATTCTAGTGCTGCTTCCATTTATTTTCTGACACAGAAGTGCTAGTGTTAGATAGTTGGGTGTTGTGCATGAGGTGAACAAGAGGAGAAGAAAAAGCTTAAAGGTTAGATTGTAAGGAAAACCAAAGGCATGCTTTGGAAACCTTTGTTAAAGGTGTTTCATTAGTTTGTAAGGCATGAATATGAAGTAGACATTAGTTGGGTTCTTGAGTAATGTATGAATCATCTTTAGTTACTTGGGCAAGTAGGTCAGGACCCTGTCATGAGACAGGTAGAAGGAAAAAACACAGTCATCATATTTTATCTAGCAACAAATGAGATGTGGCTATCAGGTGACAGTGAACAGATGGGTGGTGTCAGTCAAAAAACAACATGGCACTGGATATCATGTTTTGACCAGGGATCAGAGATGTGGCATACCAGTATACGAAAATGGGGGCTCATATATTTGTGGAGGGGAAATTGTACTACAGTGAATAGATGGATAAAAATAATGTGAGTGGCAAGCAACAATAATCATAGCTGATAACATCATATTTCTGAGTTCCCAGACAAAAGAAAAGGCATAGAACACATGATTATTCTTTGATCATTGTTTTGTATATTTTCCTTTTTAAATCATGTATAGGCTATAGTTTAAAATAAAGATTAAAACTTTTCTATTAAAAAATAAGTGTGAATGTTATCACTAAGTCATTTTAGAATAAAACGGAATAAAAAAGTTTAACTGTGCCATATCTGAATAGGATAGAGGTTTGGAATACTCATGGCAATTAATGTGGACAAAGACAAACAGAGAGAAGAGAGCAAAATAGAAAGAGAGAGACAGAGACACACAGAGAGAAATTAACAGATGAACAGTACTAAGTACACATCAGAGAAATATGAACAGTTACTAACTACAAAAAAATGATGGACAAGCTGGGTATATTCTGTCATGCCTTTAATTCCATCACTCAGGAGGCAGACACAGGTATATATTATTTAATTGGATGCCAGCATGATCTATACAAAGAGTTCTAGGACAGCCAGACCTATATAGTAAGACAGAGTCACCCCTTTAAATCAATAAAACAAACATAAAACATGGAAAGAACTGAGAGGTGTTTACTGAAGCTTCTACAAGGAATTATACATTCACTCCAGTTGTGTATTCAATTTTCAGAAATCTACAATGCCCTAGCTTAAACTGTAACTTTAATAAGATCTTACTAAAAGGAATGCATGTTTAAATAGCTAAAAATAGAAAGATGAAAATATTAGCAATGTAAATGATGATATATGTAAGCAACATAAGGCAGGAGAGATGGCTCAGCAGTGAGGAGCTCTTGCTGCTCTCGCAAATAATTGGTCTGAAATGTCAGTGTTTAACTGGGACCCACTATTATCAATTGCTATAAGTTCATAAGTTCTGAACACATCTTTGGACTACTGTGACGATCAGGCACACAAGAGGTTCATATTCATGACTTCAATCAAAATACTTATATTCAGTAAAAATTAAAAACAGATTCCAGATGGTAGGGCTGATTGCATACTGATCAGTGGGGTAACAGAGACTGCACAGTGACAAATAGTTGGAACAGTTGGTCCCTAAACAACATTGACTGTGTTTACCAGGTGATAAGAAACCCAATGATGAGAAAAACAATTGGGTTCAACCTCAGAGCACCCAGCTAATCCCTGGAAAATTCCCTGGGCTGTTTTGGCAGGAATAAAGTTTTCAAGAAAATAGACCCAAGAAGTGTGTCCTGATCACCTTCCCAGGCTGAACTGTGTGCCCCAGAGCACAAGAGACTGGGAGTCCCACTCTCAAGAAAAACCCACAGGGAAGGAAGCAAGTGGGACTGACTGAATGTCATCCAGTCTATCCATGGAAAAGGTCCTGTAGACTTGCAGGTGCACAGCAGCCAGCCCTGAGTGGGACTTCAGCCGCCAGACCCACGTAACCAACTCTCCATCACAGACAGAACTGTGTGCCCCAGGGAACTAAAGGATGGGTTTCCCTGTAGAAAGAAAACCCCACAGGGAGGGAAACAGCAGGTCCCAGCTTAGAGCACTCAGCTGACCCTCCCACCACCACTACCACCACCACTACCACGACCACATATGGGAATATTATCGGAAAAATTTTCCAGGTTCCTGTCCAGTCACCAGCTTGGAGCCACCATTCGCAAGCAAGTGCCTATGCACTCTACACCCCCCAACAGTACAGACTGGATCTTTCTGTTGGGAGAAAACGCAAAGGTGGGGGAAATATCTGGCCCTACTTTAGGACACCTAGCTCCAGAAAAGTTTCTGGTTATCTACAGGCTCCAGACTCTAGCCTCCTGCTGTACACATGAGAGTGGTGCTCACCTGCCACTGATTACCACCTGGGTACTGGGGCACAGAGCTCCAAAATCAGACCTACAGAAGCCTGGGTTCCCTGAGAACAACCCCCAGATACTGCTCCAAGGGACAACCAGTTATCCCTAACTAAACTGACCAAACCATGGGGTACCCAGATTACAGCTTCAGCTCACTAAATTTACAGCAAGAACCCCAGCATCAGGGCAGCTGTCTCCAGGATTTCTCTGGGTGAGAAGAGAGCCCCCTTGACTAACATGGAAAATTTCCACTAACGTCTGTATGCCTAAGGTGAGCTGTGACAATTCCTGAAAAACACCTGTCATTCAGTGACCGTACCCCAAAAGCTAAGGAAGCCTCCTTTGAAAAAATTTTCTTCCTGCCAAAGGGATTCTCCTTCTCCCCAGCACAGGATTCTAGGAACCACCAGAAACTAACACCCAACACCTAAGATAGCCAAATGGATAGAGGCCAGCATAAAAGCTCAACCAACAAAAGACAGAGCAAAATGGCATCTCCAGAACCCAGTTATCCAGGAGCAAGCAGCCCTGGATACCGCAGCATAAAAAACAATTTCAGGCCAATTTCCCTTATGAACATTGATGCAAAAATACTCAACAAAATACTTTGCAAACCCAATAAAAGAACACATCAAAGATATCATCCACTACAACCAAGCAGGCTTCATGGCAGGTATGCAGGGGTGGTTCAATATACAAAAATCCATTGATATGATCCACCATATTAACAAATTGAAAGAAAAATAAACACATGATAATCTCCTTAGTTGCTGAAAAAGCATTTGAAAAAATCCAGCATCCATTCATGTTTAAAGTATTGGAGAGATCAGGGATAAAGGGCACATACCTAAACATAGTAAAGGCAATATACAACAAGCCTATAGCCAACATCAAGCTAAATGGAGAGAAAATTAAAGCAGTCCCACTGAACTCAGGGACAAGGCAAGGCTGTCCACTCTCTCCATATCTCTTCAACATAGTTCTTGAAGTCCTTACTAGAGCAATAAGACAATTAAAGGAGATCAAAAGAATACAAATTGGAAAGGGAGAAGTCAAAGTATCAATATTTGCAGATGATATGATAGTATACCTGAATAACTCCAAAACTTCTACTAGGGAACTTCTACAGATGATAAACAGCATCAGTAAAGTGGCTGGATACAAAATTAATTCATAAAAAATTTAGCCCTCCTGTATACAAAAGATAAAAGGGCTGAGAAAGAAATTAGGGAAACAACACCCTTCGCAATAGCCTCAAAGGACATAAAGTACTTTGGTGTGACCATAATCAATTAAGTCAAAGACTTGTATGAAAAAACTTCAAGTCTCTGAAGAAAGATTAGAAGAAGATATCAGAATATGGAACTATCTGATACTCATGGCTTGGCAGAGTTAACATAGTAAAAATGGACATCTTACCAAAAACAATCTACAGATTCAATGCAATTTCCATCAAAATACCAACAGAATACTTTACAGACCTTGATAGAAGAGTTCTCAACTTCATATGCGATGCAATGAAAGCAGTCCTAAGAGGAGTTTGAATACCAACAAAGGCCATCATAAGCTATTGGAGACATCTCATACAAGCAACTTAATGGTATACCTGAAAGACCTAGGAAAAAAGAAGCAGACACACCCAGCAAGAGTAGACCACTAGGAAAAACCAAACTCAGGGCTGATATCAATAAATTAGAAACAAAGATAATAATTCAAAGAATCAACGAAACCAAGAGCTAGTTCTTTGAGAAAATAAAAAACACAGACAAATTCTTAGCCAAACTAAGTAAATGGTAGAAAGATACTATCCAAACCAACAAAGTCTGAAAGAAAAAGATATAATAGACACTGAGAAAATCCAAAGAACCATTACCTTTTATGTCAAAAGCCTATATGCCCCAAAATTTGAAAATCTAAATGAAATATACAATTTTATTTAAAATCCACTTAGCAAAGTTGAATCAACATCAGATAAAGATATTAAATAGTCTTATAGTAAATAAGGCAATAGAGGCATCCATCAAAATACTCCCAACCAAAAAAAAAAGCCAAGGGCCAGATGATTTCAGAGCAGAATTCTACAAGACCTTCAAAGAAGAGTGAATACTGATATTCTCCAAATTATTTCATAAAATAGAAATGGATGCAACATGACCAAATTCCTTTGGTGAGACCACAGTCAACTTGATAAATACTCAAAGATCCCCCAAAAGAAAGAGAACTTCAGACCAATCTCTTTTATGAACAATGATGTAAAGATACTCAATAAAATACTTGCAAACCAAATCCAAGAACATATCAAAGGTATCATCCACCATGACCAAGTAGGCTTCATCCCAGGCATGCGAGGGTGGTTAAGTATATGGAATCCATCAATGTAATCCACTGTATAAACAAATTGAAAAAAAGCCATTTTGTTAGATGCTGAAAAAGCATTTGACAATATCCAACAGTTATTCTTGTTTAAAGTCTTGGAGAGACCAGGGACAAAGGCACATATCTAAAAAGAGTAAAGATAGTATACAGAAAATATACAGAATATATACAGAATAGTATATAGCTAACATCAAACTAAATGAAAAGATTGTTAAGTCAATTCCACTGGACTTGGGGAAAAGACAAGGCTACACACTCTCTCCAAATCTCTTCAATACAGTACTCAAAGTCTTATCTAGGGCAATAAGACAACTAAAGGAGATTAAGGGGATACAAAGTGATAAGGAAGAAGTCAAAGTATCTCTATTCACAGATGATATGACAGATACAAAAATGACCCCCAAAATTCTACTGTAGGGAACCTCAAAAAAATACACTCCTGGATGCCAAAGACAAATGGACTGAAAAAAAAATAGGAAAATAACACCCTTCACAATAGGCAGTAAAAAAAATGTATTTTGGTGTTATCCTCAACAAGCCAGTAAAAAGCCTATATGAACAACAACAACAACAAAACCAAAAACTTCAAGCCTCTGAAGAAAGAAATTGAAAAAGAAACCAGAAGATAGAAATATCTCTCGTGCTCATGGATCAGTAGGACCAACATAGTAAAAATTGCCATCGTAACAAAACAATCTACAGATTCAATGATATTCCCATCAAAATATCAACACAATTCATTAAAGAACTTGAAAGAACAATTCTCAGCTTCATATGGAAAAATAAAAAAGTCAGAATAGCTAAAACAATCCTGTACAATAGGAGATCTTCAGGAGGTATCACCATTCTTCATCTCAAGCTCTATTATAAATCAATAGTAATAAAAACTGCATGGTACTATAATAAAAACAATTAGTGGATCAATAGAATTGAAGTGAAGACACATAAATAAACCCACACACCTATGGCCACTTGATTTTTGACAAAGAAGCCAAAACCATGCAATGGAAAAAGGACAGCATCTTCAACAAACAGTGCTGGTCTAACCTGAAGTTTACATGTTGAAAAATGAAAATAGATCCATATGTATCACCCTGCACTAAACTGCAGTCCAAGTTGTTCAAAGACCTCAACATAAAACCAGATACACTAAATCTGTTAGAAAAAAAAGTGGGAAAGATCCTTGATCTCATTCGCATAGAAGGTAACTTCCTCAACAGAACACCAAGAACACTGGCTCTAAGATCAAGAATTAATGAATAGGATCTCATGAAACAAAAAGCTTCTATGAAGCAAAGAACTCTGTCAATAGAACAAAATGACCGCCTACCGACTGACAAAAGATCTTCACCAACCCTTCATACAACTGAAAGAGCTAATAAACAATATATATAAAGAGCTGAAGAAATTAAACTCCAATAATCCAAATAATCCAATTTAAAACTGGGGTACAGAACTATACAAAGATTTCTCCACAGACGAATATCAAATGGTGGACATTAAATGCTCAATATCTGTAGTCATCATGGAAATGCAAATGACATTCCATCTTAAACCCATCATGGCTAAGGTCAAAACCTGAAGTGACAGCAAGTTAGTGAGAATGTGAAGAAAGGAACACTCCTCCATTGCTGTGGGAGTGAAAACTTATACAACCGCTTTAGAAATCAATCTGATACTTTCTCAGACAATTAGAAATAGTGTTACTTCAAGACCCAGCTATACCATTTCTGGGCATATATCAAAAAGATGCTCCACCATTCAACAAAGATATTTGCTCAACTGTGTTCATAACATCTATATTCATAATAGCCATAATAGGGAAACAAACTATATGTCTCTCAACCAAACCATTGTTTTACAGAAATTGTGGTACATTTACACAATGGAATGCACCTCGGGTATTAAAAAAAAAGGAAACTATAAAATTTTCAGGCAAGTAGATGGAACTAGAAATGATCATCCTAAGTGAGTTATTCCAAAACCAGAAAGACATGCATGGTATATACTCATTTGTAAATGGATAATGGTCATAATATAGGATAAACATACTACAATTTATAGACCTAAAGGAGCTAAATAAAAAGGAGGACCCTATGGAGGATGCTTAATTCTTATGCAAAAGTGCATATAAAATCGACACCAGAAGTGACTGAGGAGAGGGAAGAGGATGAGAGCCTAACATACATATCCTCCAAAAGACGCCCAGCAGGGGTTCGAAACAGATGCTAAGATTCACAGCCAAACTTTGGGTAGAGCACAGGGAATCATAGGAAAGAGTGAGAGGATAGAATGTAGAAAGACCCAGAGCTGGCAGGACCTCCATAAGAAGACCAACAAGGACAACAAATCTGGGCCCATGGGGACTTGCAGAGATTGATGGACCCACCAAAGACCATTCATGAAGAGGAAACAGACCCCTGCTCAGATGTAGCTGATAGGCAGCTCAGTCTCCATGTTTGATCCATAGTAAGGGGAGAAGGTGCTGGCTTTGACATGGACTCTGTTGTGTGCTATTTGATCATTTCCCCGTGGTGGAGGGGCATTGCTATGCCACAGAGGATGCAGGAAGTCCTAGTGAGACTTGATAGGCTGGTTTCAGATGGTAGGAGAGGAGGGTTCCCTGTATCTGAGATATAGGAAATGGGATAAGGAGGAAAAAAATGGAGGGTGAGACAAGGAAGAGTCAAGGGAGAAGATTACAATTGGGATGTTAAGTGGATAAATTATTTTTTTAATTTAATTAAGTTATTTATTACAATGTGTTCACTTTGTATCCTTGCCATAGCCCCCTCCCTCATCTCCTGCCAGTCCCACCCACCCTCCTTCTTCTGCTCCTATGCCCTTTCTCTAGTCTCCTAATTGGGGAGGGATTCTTTCCCTTCTAGATTATCAGGTCTCATCAGACCTCATCAAGGTCATCCTCTGTGGCCTTGCAAGGTTGCACCACCCAGGAGGAGGTGATCAAAGACTCAAGTTCATGTCAGAGAATAAATAAAAAAAAACAATTTAAATTAAAAATAAATTAAATGTGAATAAAACAAACAAAATTAAAATAAAACAAATACAACTGGTAAGAAGAGCGTCACACACCTACAATTCAATGACTTGGAAAGCTCAGATAGTGTTAGTGTCATAAATAAAGGGCATCCTAAGAAATTAAATATACTCCCTGCCAAATTTCAAATGCAAGATGTTGATGAAGATCAACACAATAACCTATGCTTACATATACAAAACAAAAGAAAATAAATACCTAAAACTCTATATTCCATGCTCAGCAGCCAATGATGGTGATGTTGATGCCAGGCATGTTGGCCTAGATTTAAGCCTAACACTTGACTTGAGTTAGAGCTGTTAAGTTCAAAACCAGCCTGGTCTACATACAAACTTTCAGGAAACATCCAGGAACTCTGGGACATTATGATAACACAAAACATACTAATAATCAGATTAGAAGAAGAAGGATGAGATCAAAGTTCCAGAAGATATTTTCAACAAAATCATACAAGAAAAATTTCTTAACCTAAAGAAGATATCTATGAAGGCACAAGAAGCATAAAAACACCAAAGAGACTGGACCAGAAAAGAAAGTCCTCTTAGCACAGAATAATCAAAATACAAAACATGCAGAACAAAGAAAGAATATAAAAAGCTGCAACTGAAAACAAAAACAAAAACAAACCAAACTAACCAACCAGACAAACCAAACCAAACCAAACCAAACAAAAAATAACCCACAAAAACCAACCAAAAAAAAAAGAGGCAGATCTATTGGAATTAATCCTGTATTCTCAGTAAAAATGCTAGAAGTTGAACAGCTTAGACAGAGTGCTTCTGACTCTAAAAAACTACAGAAGCCAAGACAAATTACTAACCATGCCCAGAAAGTTTCAATCAGCAAATGAAGAAAAATAAGATGTTTCATGATAAGGTCAAATTTAAACAATATGTATCTATAAATATAGCCCAATACAGGGTGCTAAAACCACCACCACCACCACCACCAAAATACCAGGATTTACAATCACTGTTTGTTGATATCTCTTAATACCATTGACCCAAATTCACCAATAAAAAGACACAGGCTCACAAAAATGGATGATAAAACAAAATCCACCCTTCTTCTAAATACATCAAACACAGCTTCACATCAAGATAGACATTATCTAAAGGTAAAGGGTTGGAAAAGATATTCCAAATAAATGAATTAGAATATCAAGCTTGTAAAGCAATTTTAATATCTAACAAAACAGACTTCAAAATCAACTAATCAAAAGATGGCAAAAGACATGACATATTAAAAAAACATCCAGCAATATAACATTTCAATACTTAACATCAATGCCCCTAACCTAAGAGCACCCAAGTTATAAAAGAAACACTTCTGCAGCTGGCATCACATCCTGGCCCTCATAAACCGATAGGAGAAGACTTCAATATATCACTCTCACCAATGGACAGGTCCTCCTGACCAAACTGAACAGAGAAATGGTCCAGATAACTGACATCAAAACACTACCCAAATGATGTTTACAGAACATCCACCCAAACAAAAAGATTGTTCTCTCTTCTCAGCAACACATATATTGTTCTCCATAATTGATGATATACTTGAACTGTGGAAGTCTCAAAAGATATAAGAAACTTTCAATAACCTCCTGCATCCTATCAGACCACTAAGGTTTAAAGCAGCACATCACCAATAACAAAAACAATAGAAAGCTTACAAACTCATAAAAATTGAACAACACTCTATTAAATAAAAATTGGATCAAAACTGAAATGAAGAAATTAAAGACTTTCTAAAAGTCGATGAAATGAATACATAAGATATCAAAAGTCATAGTACACAACGGAATTGTTGACCAGAAGACAGTTCATACCACTAAGTACATTCAGAAAAAATAATCAGAAAGATCTCTTAGTAGCAACTTAACAGCACACCTAAATACTCTAGAAAAAAAATGAAGTAAACAAAACTAAAAGGAGTAGACAGTGAGAAATTACTGAACTATGTCTTCACTGGTAAAACCAAATGTTACCACAGGAAAAGAAAGGAGGATCCTAACAAAATTGATAATGATTAGATTTTAATAGTGGAGATCTCCTGAATAAGCAGAGGTAACTTTTCATCAGACAGTGTGGTCATTCACTCCAAACTAACTTAATAAAGACTGAAGTTTTTTTTCTTAAATAAAAAAGATACTTTTGTTGTTTCATATTAAAAACAGTTAAGAGCTTTAAAAAGTTTTAAGTAAATTCTAAGGTATAAATTTTTTGAGTTGGAATAATTTGGAGTGACTATAACATATCTGAGCAGCATGGTGATAGACCATGCATTTAATCCCAGAAGAGACAAGCAGTTCTATATTAATTAGTTGTTTTCTAAATTCAGGAGTTACAATGACAGGGTGTTGGTGGTTCATAGCCTTAATCCCAGCATTTGGGAGGCACGTGCCTTTTCATACCACCTGGGAGGCAGAGGCAGGCACACAGGATTTACACTGATTTTATTTAAAAGCTGCTTGTAAAAGGCAGGCTGAAAATAAAAGTGAATATCCTTTATTATCTAGAAATAAATACACTTTAAGGTATATTTGGAAACTTTCAAAGATTTTTTTTAACTTTAATTGAGATATTATACTTTTTCTATTTCGAAAAAAACATTTTGCTCTATAAAAGATATAACATGCCTAAAAAGCTACAACCCTCACCCCAGAATTAGGGATGGGGCAGGGTTTTGATTTAATCTTTTCAGGAGAATAAAATCATCCAACTAAAGAATATGGAGACCACTGGACACATGAAACTTCTGAAGAAAATGACAGATCACCAAAAAAGATGTGAAAAGAGAAGGAGTAAACTGGCCAACTGGTATCACTCACCTTCATGTTATCTCTTCTGTCTTCTACAGATATAAGTGCAAATTGTCTTTATGTGATTGCTAAAGAACAATCCAAAATCTCTATCTCATATCAGAAAAGCCACCTGGTAAGAAACAGAGGAAAACAGAAAAATAAGGGATGATTCCATTGCCATGAATCTCATAATCTTCTGGCATGATGTGACTTTTGTACTTACTACAAACTTCAATAATCAAGAATGTGTACAGTGTTTGTGAAAGAATAAGGGGGTGAGAAAAAAAAGCCCAAAAAATAAGCCTAAAATATAGCCAAGCTAACATGAAAAGACATAAGTAACTCCTAGCATGAAAAATTGGCATGGAACCAGAGATACCTTTGATTTTCTAATTAATACAAATTAAATAAACACAGATTTCACAACTGCTACAAGACAAACTCAAAGTGACACCTAAACAGTTATATTTTCCTGACCCTCCAGCTACTACTAACCTCCTTTACAGAGAGTCCTTTTGCTTTAGAAGTCTCTTAAAAAATGGAGGTGATCATAAGCTGGGCTATGGCTTGCAGTCCCTCATGTCCCCTTGTGGGTTCAGGCACAGCCCAGCCCTTGCAGACACTCACACACAAAAAATGATGGAGAATAATTTAGTTTCTGTTTCCTTCTGCATGATTTATGTCACAATATGTGGAATCTTTCCTATCCTCTTATTTAAAACCAGGCACACCTGACAAAATTCTGCATCTCAGAAATTCCTTTTGTACCCTGGAATTGAATTTCCCTAAATCATGCCATTGTGACTGGTGGTAGTTGAAAGGTTAAAAAAAAATGTAATCAAGTATTGCTGAAAGATGACCACCACCCCTCTTTTCTTCCAGGTTCAAAACGAGTTGTAAAATTTGTTATGCAAATCTCTATGTGGAATACAACATTAATCATTTCTAGAAATGAGACCTTCAGTTTTCCAATCTGTCCACTGCAAAACTTATGCTTGCGTGTGTACACTAGATAGTGATATTATAAGCACCACAATTTTCTACTGCCCAGGCGGCAAAGTCCTCACTTCTCTGGACAATCAACACTCAGGAAGGGTCAGAGGCCAAGGGTCTCTGTCAAGATCACCACATGGAGACCAACAGAACCACAGCCTGAACCACAGTCCATCTCATTCAAAGCAGATCAGGCTGTGATAGCTCAGGAGCCTGCTATTCCTGGCCTGGGGACAATGGCCCCACACTCAGCATGACATGGCCTCTGGTCTCACTCACAGCTCTTTAGAGCTATATCAGAGGAAAATCCCAAAACAAACCCATAAATTACCTCTCACTATTGCTCCTGACTGCTAGGCCTACCCAGAATCCCTCATTAGCTTGAACAATACAGCTGAGTCTTAGGACAGTAGTAGCTCCTCTACCAGTGGATCAAAGATCAAATGATGCTGATAGCAGAGGCATTCTAGCTTTGCCCTAACCCCTATGGGCACACAGAATGCTAATGTTGTTATAAAAGAATGAAAATTCCAATTATTCTATTTTAAAACCTTCCAGTGAAGAGAGGCAGAGAAAGCACCCATCTGACCATCCTACTCACCTCAACTCCAAGAGTAAAAAGCCCCAAAAGCTCACCAGTTCAGATGACAGATCAGGGGAGATAGGCCAAAGGAACCCAAGGCCAAAGGCTTTCTAGCTCAAAGCTCAAAAAGCCCAAAATCTACTATGTTAAAACTCCTTCCACTTTTACACTCTTTCTTAAATACATTTCAGCTGAAAGTTCCACTTACTCTTTAATCCCTGTCAGCTGGCTTCTTGCTTTGCCTCTTGATCTAGGGTTAACATTATTAAATCCTGTGCACAGAGAGCTTTTGAATTAAAGGTATGTTCCAGGGCTGACGGAACCATACCATAATCACCTCTTTAGAATAAACAGAAAGTTGTTGGAATTAAGGTTTGTGTTAGGGCTCAACCATACCAAACAAAGCACAGGTTTTTACTGTTCACAATCTATGGGATCACACTGGGATCAAATATCCTGCAACATCCTCATCTTGGAAATGTTTTAAAATACAATCTTCTACTTTCCCAGGGCACCTGCTCATCTTCCAAGATACAGGTCATTTATGTTGCACATTCCATTACATGATCAGTGTCCAACGCAGTCATCTCTACCTCATATTTGGGAAGTCCTTCAGCCAAACTTTAGTCAAAGCCAAATAGTAACAACCATTAAAGAAACAAATGGCCATGAATTTGAAAGAAAGGAGTAGGTAATGAGAGCTCAATGAAAATGAGAAATAAAACAAAAAGGATATGGCTGTACCTAGGAATGTTGGAATAGAAAGTTTATTATAGATATATGAGAGAACATAGTCAGACACAGGAACATCTGGGACAGTCTAGGATTGACATGAACTTGAGCCATGTGAGAGGAGAAGAGAGCCAGATGAAAAGGGTGGGAAGGTAAATGATAAATGAAAAAGACCAGGTAACCAAAATGGTTGGAATACATAAGGAATGAGAGCTGGGAGGAGGGCAGCTCAACTTCTGAGGTAGAGATCTGTGTATGACACCCATACCTTGTAACAGGAAAAGATTGAGGGATGCTGGGAGAACCTGACAGCCAGGTCTGCTTTGATTGTTAAGTAGCCTCCTTAAAGATTCATCCCAGCATTTGAGACGTAAGAGCAGAGAGGAATGAAAAGGTTGAAATGATTTCATTATAACCTTAAAATTATTTTTAAAAGTTGAAAATGGCCTTATGGTCCAATATTCTTCAGAGACTTTGAATATGTATTAGAGAACACCAAGTATTACTCACAACTTCTTTTCTCAGGTTGTGCATTTTCAAATGTGGGGAGGGGAAACATCCCTGTTAGTCACTACCACAGCAGTTTATCCAGAACTTCTGTTTTGTTTGAACTCATGCAACTATAGAAATTTGCTTCCCAGAAACAAGCTCAGCAACTAATCCATATTCTTGATTCCCTTTGTGTATGACTCCCCCCAAATGTACAGTTTTCACTTTTATTGACCATCTAAAATTGATTACATGACTCATTACCATCTTCCCTTCTCCCCCTCCCTTTCTGTGTTGTGACTACACCAGCTTCAAAGTAGGTTAGTGAACTCAATTCTTACACAGGTCCCTCTTTATTTGTAATTGCCCACCTCTAAAACTTTAGGGTCTTCAGGGGACATTAATTCACTGTTCTATTTTACTTCACACTCACTAGTCAGGGCCCACCTAAAAAGAGCTGCAGGACTATGTTCTAGGCACTAGGCAGTAGGGGCAGCATTCAGTGTTCCAATAAAGTGTAAACTACATAGCATGTGAAAGGCTGATCTACAGGAGACATTGCTTTAACAAAAACAAATATCAAAGCACTAGGGGAAAAGGAATGAAATTCTTAATGACTGGATTATCAAAGAATATTATCTAATAAGAGACTAGAGCAGTAATGCATCAACAAAATAAAATTTAATAATACCAACAACTGACTTATTTATTTATTTATTTATTCATATATTTATTTATTGTGGATACAGTGTTCTGCATGCATCTACACTTGCATGCCAGAAAAGAGCACCATATCTCATTATAGATGTTGTAAGCCACCATGTGGTTGGTGGGAATTGAACTCCTGACCTCTGGAAGAGCAGCCAGTGCTCTTAAACTCAGAGTTGAAAAAAAAAAAACACATAGCATACTGACTTTGAAAAACACAGGCCATTCTCTTGTAGAGGGAAAGCCATTAATAAGATACTGTTTGATGTTATCCCTGTGTACAATATTAGCTGCTGAGACCTGTAACCTGACAGACACAGCTTAAGCCCATAGCCTGTGTCTCAAATTTGAACTGACAGAACTGTGTCAATGAGGATTGTACATATGGGCATAGGACAGTCCCTTAATTTGAAATTCAATATTTACTGGAGCAAGATACCTGACCCAAATTGTACACCCACCAATCTTGTCTGCTTTCATTTGCATTCATGAATTAATAAATACACATTGGGAATTTACAAATTAAAAAGACATAACCCTGACACATTTCTACACAATCCTGGTGAGCAAACATGTGTATCCCGGGATCCTAATCTCTAACAGGTCTGGTTAGCATACTGCGTATCTGTGGAGTGTTTTACAGGCAGTCTTCCCTCAGCTAAATTCTAACTGGTACCACTAGTTTCTCAGAGATAGTAAATCCTTTACATCATCAGTTCTACTCTTCTATATCACAGCTTAATATTTGAGTGCTCTCTGACACAGGACATATAATTTATAACCCCCACAAAATCCAAATGGATCTTTTAGAATGGAGAGACATCTTCAAAGGTCACCAGGAACTAGGCCTAAAAAAGGGCACTTAAATTTCACCAGAATTGTGACTCTATTATAAAGCCACCAGGAATTGGACCATGGGTCACCAATTCCAAATACAAGGTCGTAAGATTCCTTACCCAAGGAACAGCCTGAGGATAACAAGAATGGGAAGGTATCTTATCTCAAAGTGGGGCATTTGTGCTGAGCAGTCTACCAACTTTGTAGTAGAACCTTCAGTGACAAAGAAAATACCCAACATTCCTGAGGCCTAGAGATCGCTCCCTCAATGTTAGTTATGTTAGCTAGCCAATCACTTTGTAAAAAGCTTGCCCTTGCTGAATGTCAACCAATCCTGTAACTATTAAACCAGAACTTCCTGGTCCTTCCTAAAACCCCAATCAAAACCCTGCCATGCACCTGCTCAGGGCTCTCTCTGATCCACTGTGTTTGTAAAAATGGAGAGACCCAGCATAAGCCCAAATAAAACTCTTTGCTCTTGCATATGTGGTCTGGCTCCTGATGATCTTTGGTCACCCTAAGATCTGGCCATAACATATGAGTTCTTATATTGGATCCCAAAGTCTCCCAAGCACCCCAGGCACATGGAGCTGAACAACAGCCAGTAAATGAGCACTCTGTCTGTGTCTTTCTCGGTGTTTCTCTAGTTTGTTTTTTTGGGACTCAAGGCAAAATGTGTAATATGTGTCGTCAGAAAGGTTAGAGCTGATGCTCTGGACAGCTGTGGGCCACAGGGGGTCTGGAAGACTTTCCAGATCCCCCCCAAAAGGGCACATCTGTAAAGGGAGTTGAGCACCGAGTTTTCTTTGATCTCTGGATCTTTGGACAAGGATAATGCAGGTAGCTCCTGCAGCAGAGATTCACTGATATCCTACTTTCCTTTTCCACTGCAGGAGTGGTGGGATCTGCTGTCTGGCTCTGTGTATTTTTCTGCTGCACAAACAATGGGATCTAGTCTGTGTCTTGTTTAACTGTTTTGACTCTCGCTGTCATTTTTTGTCTCTGGGACTGACTGAGGACATGGGACAAAATCCTTCTATCCCCCTAGACCTGATTTTTTTCCCATTTCAGGAGGCTTGAGCCATGCTTCACAGTCTCCAGTGAGAGTGGCAAGAATGTGGCAAGGGATTGATACAGTATGTGGAGCTCAGGATTGGCACCTCTGCCAATGTTCTCTGGTCTCTAGTCTGGCAGATCTTATCCACTACTCTGGCCTCGGGTCTGGCAGAGTGTGTCCCCTGCTCTGGCCTCTGATCTGGCAGAAATTTGCTGCTGCTGTGGTCTCTGGTCTGGCAGAGTTTGGCTGGTGCTTTGGGCTCTGGTCTGGTAGACAGAGATCAACAAATATGTTGCTGCTCCATTCTCTGGTCTGGCTGAATGCAGGTCATCATTCCAAACTCGGGTGTAGTTGGATGGAGCCTGATTTGGGGGTAGGTCACCACTAATGGAATAGGATAGAGGGCCCATAGAGAGACAGGCCACTGTTCTGAGTTTTTGGTATTTCTTCTTCCATTCTCTTCGAGCGCATTATACCCAGTACATTTTTTTTCCTTTGTTGTACTTTTGTGATTTTGTTTGCTTGTGATGGTCTCAGTGGGCTGGTGATCAAACAGCTGTGCTCCATTGTGACTTTGCCTTCCCCATGCTCCCAACACTACAAGCTGGGGCACCTCTGGTCATCAGTGGAAACACATATTTCCACATATTTGGCGAGGAAGGCTCGGTTGGAGAGGGGTCTGTGTGCAGATAGTCTTTCTGGGCTTGACCTTGTTGCCTCCTTGCTATCTCTATGAGGAAGTTTGGTGACCTGAGGTTAGCTCTAGCTTGGAACAATGACCACCAAATAATGCTCTTAGTTGAAAGGTATTGTAGTTATTACTATTATTATTATTTGGTTAGGGTCCCCTGTAGCCCAGCCCGGCCTTAAACTAAACAGCTATAAGATGACCTTGAATTTCTGATCCTTCTGCTCCACCTCGTATCAAGTGAGGTACACTCCCAATCCCACAAACTTCTTTTTTTTAGCCATAGGTGGCTTCAACAAGGAAGTGAACCGAACTCAAATAGGGAAGGCTTGGCTCCACTGAGTTCCTGGGTCTGAGCCTGTGTACTGGCACTGTACACAGAATACCCACCTGAGCATCTTGATATGTCACTTATTATCATGGCTGTACTTATGAGATTGTCACCTGAGAATGAAAACAATTCTTTTTTAGTTAAGGTCTCATACTGGCAACTAAAAGAATTTTATTAGAAAATCTTAGAAAGCACATGTATGATTGTGGTTTGAATGGGTGGGGAACCTCTGTCAATGTGCTCCCCAAAGTGCTAAAGGTCGTAAGCATGGGGAATGGGGAGGAGTAGATGAGGAATTCACCATGTCTGAGTATCTACCCCTACCCCCCAGAAAATGAGTTGCTTTAATTAATCACCAATGCAAGAAAAAAAAAATAGCTAGAATGCATTTGAGGTTCAAGGTTTAGAAGTGAGGCTGCAGGGGTCCTTTTGGCAATGCTTTGAAGAACTGCATCCATTCAAGTGCAATGTTTGTAAATTCACACTGAGCAAGGAAGGCAGGGAAGGGAAGGGGAGGGAGGAGAATAAAAAGGAGGACAGGGGAGAAACATGTTCAAACTTTTCCTGTCAAGAAAACGAAAAGAAAAAAAAAATCTTAATGAAGTCCCACTTTTTGTATGTGTGCCCAAGAATTTTTTTATCATTATTTATTTAATTATTTGTGTCAAATATTTTTTTAATTTTTTAAACTTTTATTAATTACACTTTATTCACTTTGTATCCCCCCCATAAGCCCCTCCTTCCTCCCCTCCTAACCCCACCTACTTTTCCCTTTCTTCATGAATGATCCTCCCCAAGTCCACTGATAGGGGAGGTCTCCCTTTCCTTCCTTCTGATCTTAGTCTGTTAGGTCTCATGAGGAGTGGCTGCATTGTCTTCCTCTGTGGCCTGAGATCAAAGAGCAGGCCAATCAGTTTATGTTACAGGCAGTCCCTCTTCCCATTACTATGTAACCCACTTGGACACTAACTGTCATGGGCTACATCTATGCAGGGGTTCTAGGTTATCTCCATGCATGGTACTTGGTTGGAGTATGAGTCTCTGGAAAGACCTTGGTGTTCAAATTTTCTCATTCTGTTGCTCTCCTTGTGGAGTTTCTGTCCTCTCCAGATCTTACTATTTCCCACTTCTTTCATAAGATTCCATGTACTCTGCCCAACACTTGGCCATAAGTCTCAGCATCTGCTTTGATAGTCTGCAGGGCAGAGCCTTTTAGAGGGCCTCTGTGGCAGGTTCCGAACTTGTTTCCTGTTTTCTTCTTCTTCTGATGTCCATCCTTTTTGCCTTACAGGATAGGGATTGAGCGTTTTAGTCAGGATCCTCCCTCTTGATTAGTTTCTTTGGATGTACAGATTTTAGTAGGTTTATCCTATATTATATGTCTATATGAGTGAGTATATACCGTGTGCCAAGAATTTTTAAGTTGTGTTTATGTGTACATTCCTTTCATCATATTTACATATATACTCTAAACGTTTGCTGAATAATGGTGTTTCAATGTTGTTCCCACATTTCAACTGAATTATTTTTGGGCACTAAATCTAAACCTAATTCTTATCAATATTTGGAGGTTTTACTTGTTTTGAATGTGTGGTTTTATTTTCTTAGTTAACAGTGTGTACACAGTCCCTTACACCAGGGTCATCATATTTGTGTCTCTAACAAAGTAATGAAAAACATTAAATAGTACTAATAATGTTAATGACTAAAATGAAAATAACTGAGTGCATTGTACAATGATCTCAGATGCTCTTTTCAGACAGGACATTTTATGATGAAATTTTTTTCATGAGGCACAAAATGCCTGCTAAGCTTAAGGCTTGTTTACAACATTCTCTTGAAAACAAGGTTCAAGATGAATCCTGAAGTCATAACATCAAATGATGTACAGAGAGGACATAATCACCTTTGCAGATATGGGCTCCTAGGGATAAGTATGGTAGGATTCAAAGCTCAGGACACTTTCTGAGAATATGACTTCTCATAAAACCTAATGAAAAAATTGATTCATCCCAGAAAATGAACATATACATAAAACCAAATACATATAAAGCAGGTAAATGTCAGGAGAAGGACCAGGTTAAAAACTAACACCAAATAAGTATCAATGTTGCTGTATCTGGAATTTCTACCTTATTTGGAATGCAGAGACAAGAAGACTGTTAACTCCTGTATTGAAGGAAGTGCATCTGCATAAAGAAAAGCAATGTTTCAATTCTCCTGTTCTTTTTTTCTTCTCCCCTTCCTCCTCCTTCCTTACCTCCTATATATGAAGCAAATGTTCTACCTCTTAGTTGTATTCCTGCCTTCTGTACAAAACAGGCAGAAACAGATAATCTTTGGATATAATGAAGCCAGATGCTAAATCTCACTAAAGCTTAAAGGAAGTAACTTGTTATGGGATAAATTAAAGAGAACACAGAGAAGGCAACAGGCATAGAGTAGGGTGTCCTAGTAACAGCAGTAACAGAACAAGATAAAAAGACTCCAGGAAAAATTTTTTACAGATGGCACAATGGCTGGCATTAACAAATAAAATGCTACATGCTCCCATCCTTTAGGTGAGAATTCTGTTTTACTATCAGATTATGAAGACTTTGTTAAAGGAATTTACTTTTTAAAAGGTTATTTGTCCTTTCACAGAGAGTTATTGTGAATTAGGTACCCAATACTCTGCTAAGTCCTGAACACACAAAAATGATTGATGTAAACACCACTTTCTCTATAAGCTTACAGTCTTGTGGGGTAATCCACCATAAACAAACCCATAGACCATGCATAGAAATGTATACATCACTATAAATTCCACTATGAAACCTAAAGGAAAGCAAGAGGTACCTAACACCCCAGAAAAGATAAAGAACATACATATTCAAAGGCTGAGAGATGAGAACATTTTAGTTCAGTAGGTGAAATGAAAGAAGGTGAATTTGTTTTCAGTATACTAGGGAAGAAGAATGGAATGATGATGATGATGATGATGATGATGATGATGATGATGATGATGATGATGATAATAATAATAATAATAAAAAGATTAAAGAAGGATGGTAGCCATCCCTCTCTGCTGCTGCTGTTTTTTTCATCCTTGCAACCCTCTCATGTGACTCTATGCCCTCTAGTGGTGACGGGAGGCAACTTCTCCATCATTTCTCTCTGGAACTGTTGATGGTTTGTTTAATCAGCAGAGCCTGCAGGGCTGGTGGCCTCCAGGGAGAACCCATGAACTGGAGGCTCTGGCAGGGTGACTCCAGGAAGTGACCATGCTTCCTCAGCCCGGTTCTGGATGGAACTCGGAACCCTGGTTGCCAGGTAACGGGAGGCCAGCAGCAGCAACAGCAGCCTGGACAGACCAGCCGGTCCAGAGGAGCTGGAGAGATGAGTCTCTTCTGCTTCCAGACCTCCACGGGCTCAGGTCTCAGAGAAGACAGCGGTGGTCGCCTGTGCCGCTGCTGGAGACATGTGGTGCGCTCCCTGACACATTTCTGGCCTGTTCCCCACTGGGAGACCAAGGTAACCAGGGCCGTCCTGCAGCAGGGAAGCTTTCTGGTCCACCCCACCCCCCATCCACCGCGATCGCAGCCTGGAAGAGTGTTCCTGTTGGGACACTGAGGAACGCTTTTCATGCCTGCTTCCCGCTTAGGTGTAGGGAAATTGGTCATTGGTGCCCCTCGGGGTTTGCACACTTAAAGCCTCCCTCCTGCCCTGGTCCTTCCTCATAGCGAAAGGTAGTGAGCCTTCCTTCATGGCATCCTCATGCTCAGCAATGATCACATGGACTATGTGAAGCAGATGATTCCCTATTTGCCCACCTTCTGGCCCTTTATCCAAAGATTGCCACCATCTGGTTGGTTCTGGACCTGATGCTGAAAAGGCAGGAGAGTGGTTCCACCAGGGATCTAGCCAGCTCTCAGATCTTCTCCTGCTGTTTCCCAGGGCCAGTGCCCTGTGCCCTCACAGAACCGGACGTGTGAGTCCCAGCAGCCTGAGTCCCAGGCCAGACCCCTTAAAGTGACATGGCCAAACATGGGTGATTGTGGCAGGGTGGGGCTCTCACAGGTGCCATTCACCTTCCCCAGGGAATCTCACACACCACCATTTCTCATGCCCTGAGCGACCTTTCCCCATTTGTGTAAAGGATTCTGGACCCCATTTGCACTGTTTGTTATGGATGGAGCCCCTAGCACCCCCACACCCATCCCTGGGAAGATTCTAATAGTTCCTTCTAGATGTCTGGGTGGCTTGGGGACATGGGGCAGTAGGGGTATCACCCCCATGAACTGTCACAGGTATAGATCCTTCAGGCGGAAAAGCAGACAAAGACATGAGTAGGCTTGGGGTGGAGGGGGAGGTGAGCAGGAAGGGGCGTTTAAGGCCAGGGTGGAGGGCCAATTTTGGCCAGGAGCCTCACCTTTGGGGTTCTCTACCTAGGGACTGTCCTCACGACCTAACCTGCTGGTAGAGGATAGAGGTTTCCCACTGGGCTCCTAGGTTTTGAGCAGCAGAGGGAGAGACAAAAAAGGAAAGGCCCTGGGGGATACCAATGCCCCCCCCCGCAGTTCCAAAGAGAGGCCAGACTCCCGACACAGTGTCCCTTTGCCCTGCTCTCACCCACAGTGCCATCTTCTCGTTCTTGTCCCAGTGGCTGCAGAAATTCCCCCAGGATTTCTCTGGGCCCCCGGACCTGGCCATCGTGAGACGGCTGCTGGACTATGCAAGGATCCATGTGCCCACTGCAGAGTCGGACTGCCAATCTGGGGAGATCCTCCGGGCAATGGATAAGCCCTAGATAAGCTTAAGCCTGAGAAGGAGGAGGAGAATTAGGAGGAGGATGAGGACCTGAGGGAGGCGCCTAGTGAGGTAGCAGCTGATTCCAACCCCGTGTCCCACAGGGGAAGTGTCCTGAAGCTCTGGCCAAGGAAGCAGAGGAGGAAGACTGTCAAATCGACTGTCCTGCGGGTAGGAGAGGGGACTGTGCCTTCCCTGGCATGGAGAGGCCATCTTGGGTTAGCTCACCCCATTCTGCGTGCCTTCAGGCTGCTCCCTTATCCCAGATGACGGCTCACCCCTTTCTTTGCCCAGATCCGGGGCTACTTGGGGCCTCAACTGCAGAGCTGTCCATGCAAGACACCTTGGTGGTACAGGAGAAACGGAGCCTGGTTTTGGAGGCAGATGCTAAGCCCAAAGAGGATGCTGAAATCCTGGATCCCATGGCTGCAGGATCCCCAGTCTTGCCAGAAGCTGGACCAGTGCAACCTCTGGCTTTAGCATCAGAGGACACACAGGCCCTTGTGGACTTGGCGGATGAGCTACTGTTTCTCTCCACTGTAGTGCACTTGGGGGCACCCATTCCCCTGTCCCCGCTGCCCGAGGTAGACATATAGTTCGTACAATTGCCGGCTGAGCTGCATCCAGCGCCTTCTCCCCTTAGAGAAAAGATTCCCTTAATTTTGTATATTTTTAAATTGCTGTTTTTCACTCTTGTGTTATTGTTGTTGGTTTCATATTATTATTATTTAAAACGTGTTGCTTACTCAACTTAAGTGATGTATTCAGAGATGGGGCCTCCCCATCGGCCCACAGTGGGTGGCTTAGCCAAGGGGTATGGAGCCTGTTTTTGTTGAGAGTTTCCTGCGAGTTGGGCATGTGCATCCATCTATAGAAGATGCTGCCAGGTGTGTAGTTGGTGCGCAGGGGGTCTACTGGGATAGATTGAGCCCCAGAAAAAAAAGCCCAACAGGGCCAGTGCTTGACAGCAGAATTTTGGGGCCACAGCTGGGCCAAGAGCTAGGCTCTGAGGACCAGGACCAGGACCAGGACCAGGAACAGTACCAGGACCCAGCTCTGTGGACACTATCCCTGAGGGGAAAAAAAACCCTATAATTTGAGATACAGAGTACATTTTGGGGGATCATTTAAATACATGATATTTCTACATAGCCATGCCTGTTTTAGAACTCAGTTTTGGAGCTGGGCATGGTGGCACACACCTGTAATCCCAGCACTCAGGGAAGAAGAGACTTGAATTTGAGGCCAGCCAGGTCTACAAAGTAGATCTAGGACAGCCAAGACTACACAAGGAAATTTTGTCTAAAAAACAAACAAATAAATGAACGAACAAACACAAAAGAGAGCTAATTGTGTGGACCAAGCTGACCATAATCTCAGAAAGATTAGGTTTCCATGGACTCCCAGGTCTACGATGACAGGGATGCATCTCTGAGCAAAGCTAAGATATTTTTAATGACTTATTCTTGAATCAAGGAATGAATGGATAAAATAAGATGTACACAGGTAACATTTTTTTTCTTTTAATGAACAGTAATAAGTCTTCAAATTCTACATTTATTTACAATTGCAAAATCATTTCTGATGTTGTCAGTAAGTGGGTTTTCTCCTTTGCTTTAATTTCATCCATTGAAAAATGTTTGAGTATGTATGTGCCATGAGAGGACAACTTATTGCTGTTTACTATCTGTTTACATCCCATATATGAGTTTTCAACATGAAACCCAAAGAGTCTTCTGACCAGTGAAAGAACTGGCCCTTATTTAGGTTTAAAAATGATTTATGTATGTGCTGGTGTGTGAATTTGTACATACAAAGGCCCAAGTATAGAAATATTAGAAAAATTCTATAGGAGTAATATTGGCTACCCAGAAATTGAGCTCAAATCATCAGGCTTAGAAACAACCAAGTATTCCCACTGAGACAACTCTCTGACATTCACTTGTAGATCTGAGACAGTTTTATGAATAAGTCTTTACTCCTAAGAATGAACTAACACATTCCAAAAAAAATGACAGCATTATATCATTTTACTTTGTACATAGCATTTATTATTATTATTATTATTATTATTATTATTATTATTATTATTATTATTATTTCATGTTCTTCCATCCTTATAGGACAATAGGTTTATAATCTGGATAGAAGACAATGTTTTACTGATGTAATATTTCAATTAAGTTTATTTGAGTATCAATGAACTCAGTGGGGAATGTCTGTGGTAAGCAAAACTGGCAACATGACTTTGAACATATAACAATGACTAAAATAAACCCCACAAAGCTGTCACCAAGTCTTCATACATTTGTCATGGCCTAAGAACCCATAGTCAGATTACACATACACACACAACATGCTGTTTTGAAATAAATATCATTGCTGTTACATTATTCAGCACCTCTAGATAATTCTCTCAGAAGGCAGTACTTCAACATTATGTGTCATGTAGTAACTAATGGGAACATAAGAAGAATGGAACTTCAAATAACATATATATGTGTGTATATATATATTCATATATATTTATGCATATATACATACATACATACATATACACTATTAAGCATTTTAACATTAATGTTGGTAAAAATAGAACACATTGGGGGAACATCTTCCACCCTTGGACGTGTACTCAGAAAGCTGACATGAGAATCAAGACTTCAAATGCAGCTTTGCCTAATTACTGACATCCAAATCAGGCTTGAAAACAAACATCTTAAAGGAATTTGTGAAAATGAAAAACAAAAGCACCATGCTTTCTCAGAGGCCCTTCATTGAAAAGCATGATCACATACCACATGGTATAAATAAGCAATGGATCACATAGATGATGGGAATCCCATTCTATACTTTTCAGCAGAAAAATACCTATCAGCAAGTGGAAATGCATTAGATCAACAGCAGCCACAGAAAGAATAACAGATTTACCTAATAAACTTCTGTGATTGGATTTGATACACATACATCAAACTTCAATACCTACTCCAATGTTTCAAAATATAGAACACAACCACAATTGGTGACTTCCTCCTTTACGTTATAAGTGAACATGGTAAATAATTTACTTCCTCCAAGGCTATGATGAAAAACAGATTAAAAAAATTTTTTTAGTAGATTCTTAGGGAGTACAGATTTTAGTATGTTTATCCTGTATTATATGTCTAATACCCACTTATGAGTGAGTAAATACCCCGTGTGTCTTTCTGCTTTTGGGATACCTCACTCAGGATGATCTTTTCTAGATCCCACCATTTGCCTGCCAGTTTCATGATTTCCTTATTTTTAAATGCTTAGTAGTATTCCCATGTGTAAAAGTACCACAATTCCTATATCCATTCCTCAATGGAGTGGGACCTGGGTTGTTTCCAGCTTCTGGCTATTACAAATAAAGCAGCTACAAACATGGTCCAGCAAATGTCCTTGTTGTACACTTGATCAAATTTTGGATATATACCTAGGAGTGGTATAGCTGGATCTGGAGGTAGCACTATTCCTAATTTTCTGAGAAATTACCACATTGATTTCCAAAGTGGTTGTACAAGTTTACATCACGACCAGACATGGAGGAGTGTTCCCCTTTTCACACATCCTCTCCAGCATGTGTTGTCACTTGAGTTTTCGATCTTTTCTGTTCGGATAGGTGTAATGTGATATCCTGGGTTCATTTTGATTTGTATTTCCCTGATGACTAAGGAAGACTTTTGAGGGGGCAGGAGTTCCACAAGGAGAGCATTGGGACTGATACTCCAACCAAAGACCATGCATGGAGATAACCTTGAACCTCTTCAACTCCTGCCCAGATATATTCCATGGCAGCTCAGTCTCCAAGTGAGTTTCCTAGTAATGGGAACAGGAACTGTCTTTGATATGAACTCAGTGTCTGGCTCTTTGGTCACCTCCCCTTGATGGGGGAGCAGGCCACAGTAGAGGACAATGCAGCCAGTTCTGATGAGATCTCATAGGCTAGGGTCAGATGAAAGTGGAGGAGGACCTCCCATATCAGTGGACTTTAGGACAGAAATAGGAGGAAGTTAGGAGGTTGAATAAAGGAGGGGATGAAGGATGGAGCCACAGCATGGATACAATGTGAATAAACTGTAATTTACAAAAACATAAATTTTTTAAAAGTAAAAAAAAAGAAACAACCTTCAGATACTAGAAGGTTTTTTTGTTTACATCCCAGGATATTGTTTTTTGAGAAAGAGATTTTCTGTATAGCCTTGACTGACCTGTCATACTTTCTAGACCAGGCAGGCCTTAAACTAACACAGATCCATTTCCTTCTGCCAGTCATAGTGCTAGTATTAGAGGCATTTGCCAACAATCCAGGCTTTGATTTTTTTAATTTAATTTAATGTTTTATTTTTGCGACATGGTATCTCAGTGCATTATTGCCAATCCAGGACTCTCTTTGTAAACCAGGCTGACTTTGAACTCACAGAGACCTACCTTCATCTGCCTCTCAAGTGCTGGGACTATGGATGTGTGTCACCATGCCTCGTAAGACTTTCTTATAGCCTTGTCACACTATGTGATTTCAGATATATCTAGCCACACATCTAGCCTGTTTTTTTAGACAATGTTTCTCTCTAGCCATGCATGTCCTGGACTTGCTTTGTAGACCAGGGTGACACTGAACTTACACAGCAGCATGCTTGTGTCTCCTAGAGAGACAGGATTAGAGATATGTGCCACAAAGCCTGGCTCAGATTTTTTATTTCAATAATATATCTCTATGATTAAAACATAAATTGAAACATATACATATGATTAAAACAAAATGTATATATTAATATATAACATATTTATTAAATATATTGGTTTATATTACTATATTTAGTGAGAATATATTAATTATACATATGAATATTTTGGTATTTTGAGAGAGGGTTTCTCCTTTTAGCCTTGGCTATCTTGGACTAGATCTGTAGACCAGCCTGACCTTGAACTCACAGAGACTGGCCTGCTTCTGCCTGGCAGAGTACTGGGATTAAAGGCCTATGCCAACTCTTAGTATTTAGGCACCTGTTTCTGGCTTTCCTAGCAACCTGTGATGTCATTACGTGTTGACTGCCAGGGAGGGCAGGTGGGCAGGTGTGGTTACTTTGCTCCTTAAAAGGATCTGCCTGCCCACTTTGTCTCTCTCTTGGCCTCTCGCCCTCTTGCTATTGCCTTCTTGCGCTCTCCCCCTTCTCTGTTGGGGTGCCCCCTTCTCTCTCTTCCGCTATCATGTCCTGCTGTCTCCTTCTCTCTCTCTCTTCATCTCCATCTGAGAGACCACCTGAGAATGCAAACAACTGTAAAATAAAAAACAGCTGTGACTATTCCCATCTTTGAATTAAAGCCAGAGCCACGTAGCTCTCAAAAGGCAGGATGAACTGCTCTGAGATAGGTTTTAAAAAATAACGGCAGGGTGAATTGTTTTGAGAAAACTCACAAATGGCCAAAAACTGCAAACAACTAGCTGTAAATTATCTTCATGCTATTCTTGCTGACCAATCAATGTATAGAGCAAAAGTGGCCAGATTTTTAAGTATAAAAATCCTGTGCTTTGCATGCTTGGGGTCGTCTCCTGTCTTTGGAGGGGTGACCGTATCACGATTGGAAAAACAAAAAACAAACAAACAAACAAACAAACAAACAAAAAACTCTTGCTTTTGCATGGAGTCGTGGTCTGTGGGGATTTCTGGGAAGGGCGCAATCTTGAACTCCTGAGCTGTGAGACCCCAGGCCTTACATTTTTGGTGCGTTTGACCAGGAAAGGGCGTGCCCCTTCCCCAACCCTCATCAGACTGAGTTCGGAGGTTGAGCTCAAAACAGGTTAGTCTAATTTCTGTTTTGCTTTGCTTGTTTCTGTCTTACCAATCTGTTTCTGTTTAGGCGCCTATCTAGACCTTTTTTTAGTCATCTGATCATTCATTGTGATAGACAGACGTATCAGACTATCACTTGACTGGGAACTGGAGGACGCTCCGGTTTGGGAGGCTAGGATTTGGAAGCTCCTCCTCCCATCTATTTCCTGTTAGAGATGGCTGCCGCCAGGCAGCCTTTCAATCAGAGTTCTGTGGTACCACCCTCAAGGGCGTCCTTGTCTAATTGTCTGTCTCGTTCTCTTTGTCTCTATCTGTGTTTCCTCTTTGACTTTCTTGACAGACGACTTTATTATGGGACAAACTGTGACTACACCCTTATCACTCACCCTTGATCATTTCTCAGAGGTGAGATATAGGGCACATAACATTTCAGTTGAAGTTAAAAAGGGAAAATGGCAAACTTTCTGTTCCTCAGAGTGGCCTACTTTTCAGGTTGAATGGCCACACGAGGGCACCCTTCACCTTGACAAAATCCTTGCTGTCAAGATTAAGACCCTCCAGACTCCAGGAGGCCCTCTGTCTAAGGATCAGTGTGCATATTGCAAGGAGAAAGGACATTGGATCAAGGATTGTCCTAAAAGGACGAAAAAGCCAGAAAAACCGAATGCCCAAGCCCTGGAGACCCAGGTCCTAACCCTGGATGATGACAGTGATTAGGGGGGTAAAGAGTTTGACCCCTTACCCAGAGCCCAGGGTAACCCTTAAGATGGACGGGAAGCCAGTCGACTTCTTGGTGGACACTGGCTTCCAGCATTCTGTTCTGTTACAAGATTTTGAAGCTAAAAAAGAAGAAATCATCGGTCCAAGGAGCCACTGGATGTAAACAATACTCATGGACTACCCGAAGAATGGTGGACGTTGGAGTGGACCGGGTATACCACTCATTCTTAGTTCTCCCTGAATGCCCATACCCGCTGTTAGGGCGAGATATTCTAACTAAGATAGGAGCCCATATCCATTTTAGACCAGATGGCCCACATTTGACAGACAATAAAGGAGATCCCATTCATGTACTGACAATTCAACTGGAAGATGAATGCCGCCTTTCTGAAAAGGTGGTAAGTCCAGAAAAAGACATTGACTGGTGGCTACAGAGATTCCCCAGGCATGGGCTGAAACAGATGGCCTAGGAAAAGCAGAGAAACAGCTCCAGTTCTGATAGAGCTGAAGCCTCAGGCTACCCCAATCACGGTGTAACAATATCCAATGTCTAAGATAACCCGTGAGGATCCACCCTCACAAACAGAGGTTCCTTGATCTAGGGGTTCTCAGAAGGGGCTATTCTGCCTGGAATACTCTATTGCTGCCAATTCAGAAGCCTGGATGCAATGACTATTGACCCCTACAGGTCCTAACCTAACCCTACAGGACTTGAGGGAAATTAACAAACAGGTCATGGACTTACACCCTACCGCACCCAACACATATAACCTGTTGAGTTCCCCTCCCCCTGACAGGGTTTGGTATATGGTCCTGGACCTTAAGGACACATTTTATTTTTTTTGTCTCCAACTCAGCCCTACCAGGCAAGACATTTTTGCTTTTGAATGGAAAGACCCAGACTCAGGGGACTCAGGTGAGCTTACATGGACTCAACTTCCTCAAGGTTTAAAAATTCTTCTACTATATTTGATGAAGCCCTATACTTGGACCTGGCACACTTCCGGGCCACCAATCCCCAGGTAACTTTTCCCCAATATGTGGATGACATTCTATTAGCTGCAAATTGTAAAGAAACCTGCCTTAAAGCCACCAACTAGCTGTTACAAGAGCTGGGTGACCTTGGATATAGAGCATCAGCAATAAAGGCCCAGCTCTGCAGGAAACAGGTCAGTTATCAGGGATATATATTAAGAGAGGAAAAGAAATGGCTATCAGAGGCTAGAAAAGAGACTGTATTTCATATTCCCCCTCCACGGACTACTAAACAACTGAGGGAAATTTTAGGTACAGCAGGGTTTTGCCAGCTGTGGATTGCAGGATTTGCCAAGATGGCAGCCCATCTGTATGCCCTTACAAAGGGCAAAGACTTTCATCTGGGGAAAGGATGAACAAGCCACATTCGATAATATCAAACAAGCCTTAATGTCGGCCCTAGCATTGGGACTCCCTGATGTAACCAAACCTTTCCATCTTTATGTGGCTGAGAAACAGGGAATGGCCAAGGAGTTGCTAACACAGATAATTGGACCCTGGAAGAGACCAGTAGCCTATCTATCCAAAACGCTTGATTCAGTAGTGGCAAGATGGCCAACCTGCCTTCGAATAATAGCAGTAGTAGTGGCACTAGTAAAAGATGCAGACAAACTGACTCTATGACAGGACCTCACCATCTATGCTCCTCATGCCCCTGAGAGTGTCATAAGGCAGCCACCTGATTGCTGGCTCACGAACACTTGCATGACACCTTACCAGGCTTTGCACTTGAATAATGATAGAGTCACCTTTGAACTGGCTATGGAGCTAAACCCTGCCACCTTATTTACGGATCTAGAAATCCAGCCCCTGGAGCATGATTGTTTGCACGTTCTAGCAAAGGAACAGGGATGGTGCAAGGACTTGAAAGATCACCCTCTTCATAAAGCTGAGGTGACATACTATATGGATAGGAGCAGTTTTTTTTGAGAATGGAAGAGAAAGGCAGAGGCAGTGGTGGTAGATGGACATAAGGTAATATGGGCCCAGGCATTGCCAGAGGGCACTTCTGTTCAGCAGGCTGAATTGATTGCTTTAACCCAGGATTTAACTCTGGAAAAGGGTAAAAAGATAAACATCTACACTGATAGTCAGTACGCCTCATAAACAGCCCATGTGCACGGGGCCATCTATCATCAGAGAGGCCTGCAAACATCAGCTGGTAAAGAGATAAAAAATAAAAAGAGATAAAAAATAAAAACAAGATTCTGACTTTGCTCAATGCACTGTTGCTGCCCAACAAGGTAAGCATTATTCAATTCCTAGGACAGCAGAAGGTCGAGACTTCCAGGGCACCAAAGGGGAATAACATGGCCGATCAGGAGGCTAAAGTAGCTGCTAGAGGAAACTCTGCCCCAGTGGTATTAACAGCTGAATTTCCCAGAGAAGAATGACTAAACTGCTCAGAAACTGACTTAAAGTTAATATGGCAAAAATGGGATATTTAACACCAATGTGGGGGCATGGATTGACTTTAAAGGTAAGATCATTCTACCCCAGGAAGATGCTGAGAGATTGATAACTCAGATGCATAAGTGGACTTACTTGGGGGCAAAGAAATTGGCTGAAGTTGCCCTCCAATACCCGTACCGAATACTAAACCTCACCATCCTAACTGAGAGAGTGACTAGGACATGTGAACCTTGCCAGAGAGTAAACATAGGTAAGAATTTCCAGAGCCCAGGAAAGCGGCTAAGAGGAAGTAGACCCAGAATGCATTGGGAGGTGGATTTCACTGAAATTAAACCAGACAGGTATGACAATAAATATCTCCTGGTTTTTGTGGACACTTTTTCAGGATGGGTGGAAGATTTTCCCACAAAGAAAGAAACCACAATGGTCGTGACCAAAAGATTCTGGAAGACATTTTTCCTCAGTAAGGTATTCCAAAGCTAATTGGGTCAGACAATGGGCCAGCCTTCCTTGCTCAGGTAAACCAGGAGGTGGCCAGATTTCTGGGACTTGATTGGAAGTTACATCATGCTTATAGACCCCAAATCTCAGGAGAAGTAGAGAGAATAAATAGAACTCTAAAAGAGACTCTCACAAAATTGACAATGGAGACTGGGGGTGACTGGGTGGTGCTTCTTCCCTTGGCCCTCTTTAGAGTCAGAAATACTCACTCCCTACTAGGCTTAACTCCCTTTGAATTACTGTATGGGGTTCCTGCTCTCCTACCTTGACTCTTCTTGGGGACCCTCTTGACATAACTAGTGGTAACTCTGACTTGTCCAGGCTAAAAGGACTGCAGCTTATGCAGAAAGAAATATGGAGCAAGGTTGACAGTGCATATGTGCCCAGGTCCTTGGAGGTGCCCCATCAGTTCCAGGTGGGAGATCTGGTATATGTGCAGTGACATGGCAGCCAGAATCTGGAACCTCAGTTGAAGGGTCCTTATTACATCCTGCTCACCACCCCAACTGCCAAAGTAGAGAGCATCACAGCTTGGGTCCATGTGTCACACGTTAAGCCTGCTCTTCATCAACCTGCAACACCTGGAAAGTCCAAGCCTACAGCAACCCACTAAAACTGAAACTCATCAGGGACAATAAACTCTCAGACCAGAACACCCCTTTGTCAGGGAAAGTATAAGTGAAGTTCAGGTCCTGATGCTCCAGAAAGAGTATCAACCTCTCCATGAGGTTGATCTACAATTTTAGGGTTAAAATTGAGACAAAAAGGGGGTGTGTGAGAGACCACATGGGAATGAGAAAAACAACAGTGATTATTTGAATTGAAGTCAGGTGTAGATAACTCTTGAAGGAAAGGGTCAACTGTTCTGAGAACAACTATCTACAACCACCTGTAAACTATCTACAACCACCTGTAAACTATGTACAACCAGCTGTATACTACCTAAAACCAGGTGTAAACTATCTTCATGCTATTCTTGCTGAACAATCAATGTATAGAGCAAAAGTGGTTTCAATTTCAGGTATAAAACCCTGTCCTTTGCATATTTAGGGCTGTCTCCTGTCTTTGGAGGGGGGACCCTATAGAAATTGAAATAAAACGCTTGCTTTTGCCTCAAGTTGTGGTCTATGAGTGTTCCTGGGAAGGGCACAATCCTGAGCTCTTGAGCAGTGAGACTCCAGGTGTTACAACATGAAACTAAAATGCTTTTGCAATCCATTCTTTAGGTGGTGGAGCAGCTTATAAAATGGGAAACCTCTTTACAAGCTATACAAAAGACAGGTTCAATTCTAGACCATTCAAAGAAGTCATAAAATGTAAACATGAACAACAAAAAAAAAACAATCCAGAAAGATAATCCTCAGTGAGGTGTCCCAGAAGCAGAAAGATATACACGGTATACACTCACTTTCAAGTGGATGCTAGACCTATAAGATAGGATAAACAAACTAAAATCTGTACACCTAAAGAAGATAAATGAGAAAGAGGACCTAGGTAAGATGATCAATCCTCACTTAGAAAGACCAATGGAATGGATATAGGCAAAAACAAGAATCAGTACAGAAGCCTGCTCCAGAGGACCAATGAAAGACTCTACCTAGCAGTGTATCAAACCAGATGCTGAGACTCATATCCAAACCTTGGGCAGAGCACAGGGAATCATATGAAAGAAGGGAGAGTTATTGTGACCTGGAGAGGACAGGAACTATACAAGGACCAAATATATCAGCACAGGGGTCTTTTATGAGACTGTTTTCTGATATGTGGATCATATACTATTAGCTGCAGATTATAAAGAAACCTTACTTGAATCCACAGATCAGCTGTTGCAAGAGCTGGGTGACCTTGGCTATAGACTGTCGGCGAAAAATGCTCATCTCTGCAGGAAACAGGTCAGTTAAGAGGTGGCTATCGGAGGCTAGAAAAGAGACTGTATTTTATATTCCCCCTTCATGGACTACTGAACAACTGAGGGAAATTTTAAGTAAAGAAGTATTTGCCAAGATGGCAGCCCCTCTGTATCCCCTTACAAAGGGCATTGATTCTTGCATCTGGGGAAAGGATGAACAAGCTGCATTTGATAATATCAAACAAGCCTTAATGTCTGCCCCAGCTTTGGTACTCAGATTGTGACCAAAACCTTCCATCTCTATGTGGCCGAGAATCAGGGAATGGCCAACAGATGCTAACACAGTAAATTGGACCCTGGAAGAGACTAGTAGCCTATCTATCCAAAAAGCTTGATTGAGCAGTGGCAGGATGGCCAACCTGCCTGTGAATAATAGCAGCAGTGGCGGCACTAGTAAACGATGCAGACAAACTGACTGTGGGACAGGACCTCACCATCTATGCTCGTCTTGCCCCTGAGAGTGTCATAAGGCAGCCAACTGATCGCTGGCTCACGAACACCTGTATGACATAATACCAGGCTTTGCTATTGAATAAAGGTAGAGTCACCCTTGCCCTGGCTATGGAGCTAAACCCTGCCACCTTATTGTAGGATCCAGAAATCCAGACCATGGAGCATGATTTGCAGGTTCTAGCAAAGGAACAGGGATGGCGAAAGGACTTGAAAGAGCAACCAATTCCTGATGCGGAGGTGACATACTATATGGATGGGAGCAGTTTTTTGTAGAACGGAAAGAGAAAGGCAGAGGCAGTGGTGGTAAATGGACATAAGGTATTCTGGGCCCAGGCGTTGCCGGAGGGCACATCTGTTCAGGGAGCTGAATTGATTGTTTTAATCCAAGCATTAACTCTGGAAAAGGGTAAAAAGACAAACATCTACACTGATAGTTGGTTCACCTTACCAACAGCCCATGTACATGGGGCCATCTATGAGCAGAGAGGCCTGCTAACATCAGCCGGTAAAGAGATAAAAAATAAAAAATGAGATTCTGGCTTTGGTCAATGCCCTGTTGCTGCCCGACAAGGTAAGCATTATTCATTTCCCGGGACAGCAGAAGGGGACTTCCAGGGCAGCAAAGGGGGATAACATGGCTAATCAGGAGGCTAAAGCAGCTGCTAGAGGAAACTCTGTCCTGGTGGTACTAACTGCTGAACTGCCCAGAGAAGAATGACTAAACTACTCAGAAAGTGACTTAAAGTTAATATGGAAAAAAAAAAAAGGGGATATTTGACAACGACGTGGGGGCATGGATTAACTCCAAAGGTAAGATCATTCTACCCCAGGAAGATGCTGAGAGATTAATAACTCAGATGTATAAATGGATTCACTTGAAGGCAAAGAAATTGGCTGAAGTTGTGCGCCAATCCCAGTCCCTAATACTAAACATCACCCCCTTGAGTGAGTGAGTGACTCTTGCGTGTGAACCTTGCCAGAGTGTAAACATAGGTAAGAATTTCCAGAGCCCAGGGAAGTGGCTGAGAGGAACTGTGGCAGCCTTTTTGGAGTATATGGCAAATTTTGAGTTAATGGCCTCTGAGCAGTGGAACGCTGCCTATTGGCTTTGGCTATTTTCCAAAGTCCAGTTTCTTATAAACTGACCTTGGTGGTCCTACAGCAGACTGCTCTGACCCTGAGAAACTGTGTGCAACCATAGTAACCAGACAGCAGGCTCTGTGTAACCTTGAGTGAGCTCTCCTATGTTCTGACCAAGTAAAGCTCCTACATGAGAAACTGTTTGTACTTTTCTGCCTACTTAAGTGTTAACCTGACGTCCATTAAATCAACACCTGGATAAGCATGTAGACTTGGTGTCCTTCTCTGTGTCACCCTGTCTCTCTCTTTCTCCCAGCCCTCTCTCAGGTGGTATTCAGCTGTCACTGCTGGCCAGTGACAAGGAACTAGACCTGGAATGCATTGGGAAGTGGATTTCACTAAAAGTAAACCATCCAGGTACAGCAATAAATATCTCCTGGTTTTTGTAGACACTTTCTCAGGATGGGTGGAAGCTTTTCCCACAAAGAAAGAAACCTCCCTGGTCATGGCCAAAAAGATTCTGGAAGACATTTTTCCTCGGTTTGGTATTCCAAAGGTAATTGGGTCAGACAATGGGTCAACCTTCATTGCTCAGTTAAGCCAGGAGGTGGCCAGGTTTCTGGGGCTTGACTGTAAGTTACATTGTGCTTATAGACCCCAAAGGTCAGGACATTTAGAGAGAGCGAATAGAACTCTCAAAGAGATTCTCACCAAATTGAACATGGAGACTGGCGGTGACAAGACGGTGCTCCTTCCCTTGGCCCTCTTTAGGGTCAGAATTACTCTCTCCATATAGGTTTAACACCCTTCGAACTACTATATGGGTTTCTGTTCCCTGACTCTTCTTGGGTACCCCCTTGATAAAACTAGTGGTAAATCTGACTTGTACAGGCTGAAAGAATTGCAGCTTATTCAGAAAGAAATTTGGAGCAAGGTTGGCAGTGCATATGTGCCTGGGTCCTTTTAAGTGCCCCATCAGTTCCACGTTGAAGATCTGGTATATGTGCAGTGACATGGCAGCCAGAATCTGGAACCTCAGTTGAAGGGTCCTTATTACATCTTCCTCACCACGCCAACTGCCGTCAAAATAGAGGGCATCATAGCTTGAATCCATGTGTCACATGTTAAACCGGCTTTTCATCAACCTGCAACACCTGGAAACTCCAAGCCTCCAGCTACCGGCTGAAACTGAAACTCATCAGGGACAATAAACTCTCAGACAAGAACTCCCCTTTTTCTGGGAAAGTATAAGTGCAGTTCAGGTCCTGATGCTCCAGAAAGAGTATCAACCTCTCCATGAGGTTGATCCACAATTTTAGGGTTAAAATTGAGGCAAAAAAGGGGGGGGGTGAGAGACCACCTGGGAATGAGAAAAACAACAGTGATTATTTGAATTGAAGTCAGGTGTAGATAACTCTTGAAGGAAAGGGTCAACTGTTCTGAGAACAACTATCTACAACCACCTGTAAACTATCTACAACCAGCTGTATACTACCTAAAACCAGGTGTAAACTATCTTCATGCTATTCTTGCTGAACAATCAATGTATAGAGCAAAAGTGGCTTCAATTTCAGGTATAAAACCCTGTCCTTTGCATATTTAGGGCTGTCTCCTGTCTTTGTAGGGGGACCCTATAGAAATTGGAATAAAACTCTTGCTTTTGCCTCAAGTTGTGGTCTATGAGTGTTCCTGGGAAGTGCACAATCCTGAGCTCCTGAGCAGTGAGACTCCAGGTCTAACAAAATGAAACTAAAACGCTTTTGCCATCCATTCTTTAGGTGGTGAAGCAGCTTAAAAAATGGGAAACCACTGTTCCAGCTATGCAACAGACAGGTTTATATCTAGACCATTCAAAGAAGTCATAAAATGTAAACATGAAGAAACAAACAAACAAACAATCTAGAAAAGATCATCCTGAGTGAGGTATCTCAGAAGCAGAAAGACATACACGGTATATACTCGATTTTAAGTGGAGGCTAGACCTATAATATAGGATAAACATACTAAAATCTATAAGAAGATAAACAAAAAGATAAACAAGAAAGAGGACCTGGGTTAAGATGATCAATCCTCACGTAGAAAGACAAATGGGATGGACATAGGAGAAAACAAGAAACAGGACCCTAGCCTACCACAGAGGACCTGGGAAAGACTCTACCTAGTAGTATATCAAAGCAGGTGCTGAGACTCATAACCAAACCTTGGGCAGAGCACAGGGAATCATATAAAAAAAGGGGGAGTTAGTGTGACCTGGAGAGGGCAGGATCTCCACAAGGACCAAATATATCAGGGCACAGGGGTCTTTTATGAGACTGTATCTCCAACCAAGGACAATGTACGCATAGAACCTAACACCCCTGCTCAAATATAGTCCATGTTAGCTCTGTCTCCAAGTGGGTACCATACTAAGTGGAACAGGGACTATTACAGACATGAACTCAATGGCTGGCTCTTTGACTTCCCCCCTCACAAGGCAGGATCAGATTTGCTAGGCCACAGAGGAGGACATTGCAGCAAACCTGATGATGCCTGATAATCTAGGGTCAGTTGGAACAGGCAGAAGCCCTCGCCTATCAGTAGACTTGGAAAGGTGTAGGTAGTAGATGAGGGAAGGAGGGTAGGAAAGGGAGGGAATGAGGGGACTGGTCTACAGCTTGGATACAAAGTTAATAAACTGTATCTAATATTAAAAAAATAAAAAGTAAAAAAGTGGAACATAAAATAAAGTTCCTAAAGATGAAACACAAAATGCTGACAGTTTTTTGTTTCTTTGAAAACAGAATTTTTTTTCTGAACAATTTTCCTGTCCCAGGCTCTCTTTATAGAACAACCTGTGCTTGAACGCACAGAGATCCACCAACCTTTAACTTCTGAGTGCTAGGAATGCAGGCGCTCACCAACAGCCCTAGCTGCTGACAGTTTATTTAGTTTTAGCATTTTATTTTTGTTGTTGTTTCATGCACTACATCTGAACTGCAGTTTCCTCTTCCTCCACTCCTCCCAGACACAATCTATCCACCACTACTCTGCCCAATTCTGCCCAGCTCACCTCTCCTTCATCCACTGCTTTTTTTCCATTTATTTTATTTTCAATGAAAAAAAAATGTGATGGCATAGCAAGTTATAATAAAACTAGGAACAATCCCTCACATCAGAGTTGGTCAAAGCAATACATGAGGAGAGAAAGTGTAGCTAAAGCAGGAAAAAGAGTCAGAGACACCCCCATTCTCACTGTTGGAAGTCCCTCAGCGAAATCAGGATAATAATCATAAGGTGTATGCCAACAACCTAGCTCACAAGACTCATAGAAGGTTTATGTTTTTGTCCTTCAGTCTCTGATCCCCTATGAACTCAGTTGACTCAGTGGGCCATGTGCTTGTTATGTCCTTAATATCTCTGGCTCCTACAATACATATTCCCTCATTTGTGGGGTTCCCCTGGATACATCATTGTGTTTGGATAAGGGTCTCTGCATCTGTTCCCATGAGATGCCTCGTGATGTCTCTCTGATGACAACTGGGCTAGGCACTCATCAATGATTATAGCATAGTATCTTTCATTGTCACTTTTTGTCTGTCATGTTTAAAGATATCGTGTGTCTCTAGGTTATCTTGACTCTGGTTCATGGTCATCCAGGCAGTGTCAGGCATGGACTTCCCCTCATGGTGTGGGCCTCAATGTGTTTTCTGGAGTGTATTTCACATTATTGGGTTGGGCTTTTCCTTCTAGTATCTTCTGTAGGGCTGGATGGCTGCATATATACTGGGTATAGTAGTCTGGGTTGGCATCGGTGGTCTCTTCGTGTCTGCATGATATCCATCCAAGCCCTTCTGGCTTTCATAGTCTCTGCTGAGAATTCTAGTGTGATTCGGATAGGTCTACTCATTATTTGAATGCTATTTTGGTATTAGCAGTGTCATGCATAGAACAGTTAATTTTCATGGTGTCATCCCCATATAAAATAGAATCTCTGTAACCTGAGAAAATAAAAAATGAACACACTATAATGTGTGTTGAGTGAATTAAGACAAAGAAGGGACTAATTTGAGGTAAAAATAAACTATATATAAATGCTGCAAAAAATTAAAATACTTGTAATTCAATTATGATATTTTAGAATATAACTGCATCAAAAAATTTAATTCCTATGCCATCAATATACCCAAAAATGTATGTAGCATTTTGCCTTTGCATGATGATGAATATTTTTCTATAACTCCTCATATGAAAAGTACGGTTGTTTAAGTGATTTCTGAATGAATTACATAACATTATTAAAAGCAGAAAATTTGGTAGTTCTATGTGAAAGATAATTATATGCGTAGTTTATGTTTCCCTCTAACTCTCTCTTTATAGGAAAGGATTTATGAAAATGATTTACAATCTGTGAGTCAATTAATTCAACAGTGGATGCCTAAAAATGGAAAATCGAGGAATCTATCAGTGGCTTAGTCCATGAGGCTGGTTGGCTCAACTCACCTTCATATACACAGAACTCCTCAAGAAGAAGGTTCTATAGTCAATGAAGAAATAGACTTGCTCCCAAAGCGAAAAAGAACAGGCAAAGAGTAAAACATTCCTTCTTCCATGTCCTTGTATAGGTTTCCAGTAGAAGATGAGGCAAAGATGAGTGGTTGGTTTTGCAGTATGAAGATATGGATTAAAGTTATATTTTTCAGCTTTATAGATCCAGAAGAGAAGTAGAGAAGACTATTTCAAACAAGCAAGAGTACTTTACAATTGTGTCCTTAATTTGGGTGTTTTGCTTAATTCCATATGCAGTCAAGTTAAAAACCAATAGTCATGATCACACCTCTTTTCAGCTTGAAAGATAATCATATCTCCTCTTTACATTAACTTCCAAATGAAAAGAATAACAGGTCATAGTAATGCCTAAAAATAATTTAATGACGCAGAGTACAACAGCAGACAAATTACATATTTATCTTGATAATAACTGAAGCTAACATTATATAACTGTCCTTCAAAACCGTCCAGGTTAGAAACAACAAAGTCCAGATTAGAAACAACTCTCCACCGCCGCTGGGCCACTCCACAACACCTCCCTCATAGGGCAACCCACATTAAGCACAAGGATTCACCTCCCACCTGCTATGTGTATATAGGGTCCCTAGGTCCAGACCAAGCATGCTCCTTATTTGATGGCTCAGTCTCTGCAAGCCCCCTGGGGGCTGGGGCAGCTGTTTCTGTTGGTCTTCTTGTGAGGTTCCTCGCACCTCCAGGGCCTTCCATCTTTTCCCCAACACTTACTCAGGATCGCTAGAGCTCTGCACCTTTCTTAGGTGCAAGTCTGAGCATCTGTCCAAGCTTATTTCTGGCTGGAGTCTCTGAGACAATGGTCAGGTTAGGGTCCAGGCAACCGGGTTTTACAGTCCCAATTCTGGGCGTTCTCAATGTGGTCAAATATCGTCCAACAGAGCCTGATATTCTTCTTCTGTGAGAGGAGCCTCGAGTGTTGGTTCGATCTGCTCGCATGGTACATCTAGGTCCAGAGCGGCTGGTCCCTGTTCCTCTTCCACTGTTCTCGCCAGTTGCTCCAGGAAGAGCTGGACAGGGCAGGAGTTGCTGGATTCTGGGTAGGCCTCTGTGAAGAAGGTGAGTTCGGGTCTTGACATCAACGCTTCTGCACACTGGCCTCCTGCAGAACCCGATGTCAACAAGCTGTCGCGGGAAGCCTCCTGCTCAATGCAACACGATGCTCCAGGAGCCCTTTCCGGGCCAGGAGAGGCAGGCAGGTCCTCACCTTTAGCTGTGCTGCCTCCAGCGCGGCCTTTCTGCCTGGCCTTTCTGTTCTGGAACCATATGTGGACGGTGTCCTCAGGCAAACCTGTGCTCAGGGCCAGTTGCACCCTCGTGGCATAGTCTGGGGATGGAGAGATCTCAAAAGCTTGCACTAGCATGCTGATCTGCGCTGGACTAAGCCGCGTTCGAGGCCTTCTCCGTTCTGAGGGCGGGCCTCTTGCTTGTTGTACCCTGGCGACAACCTTTTCAGGAGGCTGTTGGGAGGCTTCATGGCTGGAGCCTGCGGTGGTCTGCTTTGAGGTCTTCCTCGACATGCCAGTTCTGTTTCTGCGGTTTTGAAACCACACGCGGATGGAGGACTCTGGAACTCCGAATTCCCTGGCCAGTTCCTGCCTGGTCCTGAAGCTCGGGTAAGATGTCTTGGCAAAAACTGAGAGCAAGACCTCCTTCTGCTTGGCCTGCCAAACAGTCTTTTGACGCCGGGATGTCTTTGCCGTGCTGCAGCCACCCACATCTGCCTGATCTTCCATCCTGCTGAAGACACTTTGACAGGAGTTCTTCCTCTCCAGTGTGTACTCAGAACAACACCCAGGAAAGTGCAGACTATGGCAAATGCGTAAATTAGTCCGCTGCTCACCCTTAAATACCGATCTGAAGCCCCACCCACTCCCTCGAGGCCTCCAATTACAGGCCAAACCGTGGAACGCTCTTCTGCTTCCAAACTGTGAAACCCTTCCTTCCTCTTGCGAATTTTCCCATATCCCACCCTAAAGCAGCCTTTCCAGAAACAGTTGGCCTTGTGTTCTACCCAAATTCCACTGCTTAGCTCACAGTACGCACCTGTGTTGGCCCACAAGGAGTTTGAGGGGAGAGTCTAAGGCACGGCTTCTGATGATCAGGCAAGGAGAAGAGGCATAAGCCAGGAGCAGTCTTTGCCTACTTTAACAAGGTCATTCATTCAGCTCTGGCTGATGCTCAAGGAGGAACGTGGCTAGAACAGATCTTGCACTCTGCGTGTGCCGTCTGCCTTAAGTTCCTTTGAGCTCCAGTCACCCGGTGTATGATTTCAACAATCTAAATATGGTTAGGACCCTGCAAGTCTAAGCATTTGGGCAAAGAGTAGACTTATCCTGCAGAAAGACTCCTGGAATTATTTCTGAATTTCTCCTTCAGTGGCAGACTACAGAAGGTGTCAACTTCACTCTTGGACCCTCTGGTTCCACCTATTTAATCCACCATACACTTTGTGCGTGTAGAAGGCAATCTCCCACAGCCTTTCTTGAATGTCTGATGGAGGCATACAGCTGGTTTACAACCTATGACCCTACCTCAGATGAGTGTAAGCCAATGGTGACTATAATCTTTATAGACCAGTCAGCCAGAGATATTTGTAGAAAGCTCCAGAAAAGAAAGGGTTTACAGGACAAGTCGTTGAAGGATTTAGTGCAGGTGGCAGAAAATGTTTTAGACAGCTGGGATATGGAAGAAGAGAAAGAGGAAAGAAAGCAGAAAGAGCAGGAAGTGAGAGAAAGAGAAAGGAAAAGAGGCAAGACAGAAAGTTGACTAAGATCCTGGCCACTGTAGTGCAGTCATAATGATAGGGAGAGAGTTCCTGGAAATCAGAGGGGCCCTCTGTCTAAGGAATAGTATGCCTATTGCAAGGAGAAAGGACACTGGATCAAGAATTGTCCCAAAAGAAAATTGAAGCCCTACACCGGGACCTGGCACACTTCTGGGCCACCAATGCCCAGGTAACTCTTTTCTGATATGTGGATCATATACTATTAGCTGCAGATTATAAAGAAACCTTACTTGAAGCCACAGATCAGCTGTTGCAAGAGCTGGGTGACCTTGGCTATAGACTGTCGGCGAAAAATGCTCATCTCTGCAGGAAACAGGTCAGTTAAGAGGTGGCTATCGGAGGCTAGAAAAGAGACTGTATTTTATATTCCCCCTTCATGGACTACTGAACAACTGAGGGAAATTTTAAGTAAAGAAGTATTTGCCAAGATGGCAGCCCCTCTGTATCCCCTTACAAAGCGCATTGATTCTTGCATCTGGGGAAAGGATGAACAAGCTGCATTTGATAATATCAAACAAGCCTTAATGTCTGCCCCAGCTTTGGTACTCAGATTGTGACCAAAACCTTCCATCTCTATGTGGCCGAGAATCAGGGAATGGCCAACAGATGCTAACACAGTAAATTGGACCCTGGAAGAGACTAGTAGCCTATCTATCCAAAAAGCTTGATTCAGCAGCGGCAGGATGGCCAACCTGCCTGTGAATAATAGCAGCAGTGGCGGCACTAGTAAACGATGCAGACAAACTGACTGTGGGACAGGACCTCACCATCTATGCTCGTCTTGCCCCTGAGAGTGTCATAAGGCAGCCAACTGATCGCTGGCTCACGAACACCTGTATGACATAATACCAGGCTTTGCTATTGAATAAAGGTAGAGTCACCCTTGCCCTGGCTATGGAGCTAAACCCTGCCACCTTATTGTAGGATCCAGAAATCCAGACCATGGAGCATGATTTGCAGGTTCTAGCAAAGGAACAGGGATGGCGAAAGGACTTGAAAGAGCAACCAATTCCTGATGCGGAGGTGACATACTATATGGATGGGAGCAGATTTTGTAGAACGGAAAGAGAAAGGCAGAGGCAGTGGTGGTAAATGGACATAAGGTATTCTGGGCCCAGGCGTTGCCGGAGGGCACATCTGTTCAGGGAGCTGAATTGATTGTTTTAATCCAAGCATTAACTCTGGAAAAGGGTAAAAAGACAAACATCTACACTGATAGTTGGTTCACCTTACCAACAGCCCATGTACATGGGGCCATCTATGAGCAGAGAGGCCTGCTAACATCAGCCGGTAAAGAGACAAAAAATAAAAAATGAGATTCTGGCTTTGGTCAATGCCCTGTTGCTGCCCGACAAGGTAAGCATTATTCATTTCCCGGGACAGCAGAAGGGGACTTCCAGGGCAGCAAAGGGGGATAACATGGCTAATCAGGGGGCTAAAGCAGCTGCTAGAGGAAACTCTGTCCTGGTGGTACTAACTGCTGAACTGCCCAGAGAAGAATGACTAAACTACTCAGAAAGTGACTTAAAGTTAATATGGAAAAAAAAAAAAAAGGGGGATATTTGACACCGACGTGGGGGCATGGATTAACTCCAAAGGTAAGATCATTCTACCCCAGGAAGATGCTGAGAGATTAATAACTCAGATGTATAAATGGATTCACTTGAAGGCAAAGAAATTGGCTGAAGTTGTCCGCCAATCCCAGTCCCTAATACTAAACCTCACCCCCTTGAGTGAGTGAGTGACTAGGGCGTGTGAACCTTGCCAGAGTGTAAACATAGGTAAGAATTTCCAGAGCCCAGGGAAGTGGCTGAGAGGAACTGTGGCAGCCTTTTTGGAGTATATGGCAAATTTTGAGTTAATGGCCTCTGAGCAGTGGAACGCTGCCTATTGGCTTTGGCTATTTTCCAAAGTCCAGTTTCTTATAAACTGACCTTGGTGGTCCTACAGCAGACTGCTCTGACCCTGAGAAACTGTGTGCAACCATAGTAACCAGACAGCAGGCTCTGTGTAACCTTGAGTGAGCTCTCCTATGTTCTGACCAAGTAAAGCTCCTACATGAGAAACTGCTTGTACTTTTCTGCCTACTTAAGTGTTAACCTGACGTCCATTAAATCAACACCTGGATAAGCATGTAGACTTGGTGTCCTTCTCTGTGTCACCCTGTCTCTCTCTTTCTCCCAGCCCTCTCTCAGGTGGTATTCAGCTGTCACTGCTGGCCAGTGACAAGGAACTAGACCTGGAATGCATTGGGAAGTGGATTTCACTGAAAGTAAACCATCCAGGTACAGCAATAAATATCTCCTGGTTTTTGTAGACACTTTCTCAGGATGGGTGGAAGCTTTTCCCACAAAGAAAGAAACCTCCCCGGTCATGGCCAAAAAGATTCTGGAAGACATTTTTCCTCGGTTTGGTATTCCAAAGGTAATTGGGTCAGACAATGGGTCAACCTTCATTGCTCAGTTAAGCCAGGAGGTGGCCAGGTTTCTGGGGCTTGACTGTAAGTTACATTGTGCTTATAGACCCCAAAGGTCAGGACATTTAGAGAGAGCGAATAGAACTCTCAAAGAGATTCTCACCAAATTGAACATGGAGACTGGCAGTGACAAGACGGTGCTCCTTCCCTTGGCCCTCTTTAGGGTCAGAATTACTCTCTCCATATAGGTTTAACACCCTTCGAACTACTATATGGGTTTCTGTTCCCTGACTCTTCTTGGGTACCCCCTTGATAAAACTAGTGGTAAATCTGACTTGTACAGGCTGAAAGAATTGCAGCTTATTCAGAAAGAAATTTGGAGCAAGGTTGGCAGTGCATATGTGCCTGGGTCCTTTTAAGTGCCCCATCAGTTCCACGTTGAAGATCTGGTATATGTGCAGTGACATGGCAGCCAGAATCTGGAACCTCAGTTGAAGGGTCCTTATTACATCTTCCTCACCACGCCAACTGCCGTCAAAATAGAGGGCATCATAGCTTGAATCCACGTGTCACATGTTAAACCGGCTTTTCATCAACCTGCAACACCTGGAAACTCCAAGCCTCCAGCTACCGGCTGAAACTGAAACTCATCAGGGACAATAAACTCTCAGACAAGAACTCCCCTTTTTCTGGGAAAGTACAAGTGCAGTTCAGGTCCTGATGCTCCAGAAAGAGTATCAACCTCTCCATGAGGTTGATCCACAATTTTAGGGTTAAAATTGAGGCAAAAAAGGGGGGGTGAGAGACCACCTGGGAATGAGAAAAACAACAGTGATTATTTGAATTGAAGTCAGGTGTAGATAACTCTTGAAGGAAAGGGTCAACTGTTCTGAGAACAACTATCTACAACCACCTGTAAACTATCTACAACCAGCTGTATACTACCTAAAACCAGGTGTAAACTATCTTCATGCTATTCTTGCTGAACAATCAATGTATAGAGCAAAAGTGGTTTCAATTTCAGGTATAAAACCCTGTCCTTTGCATATTGAGGGCTGTCTCCTGTCTTTGTAGGGGGACCCTATAGAAATTGGAATAAAACTCTTGCTTTTGCCTCAAGTTGTGGTCTATGAGTGTTCCTGGGAAGTGCACAATCCTGAGCTCCTGAGCAGTGAGACTCCAGGTCTAACAACATGAAACTAAAACGCTTTTGCCATCCATTCTTTAGGTGGTGAAGCAGCTTATAAAATGGGAAACCACTGTTCCAGCTATGCAACAGACAGGTTTATATCTAGACCATTCAAAGAAGTCATAAAATGTAAACATGAAGAAACAAACAAACAAACAATCTAGAAAAGATCATCCTGAGTGAGGTATCTCAGAAGCAGAAAGACATACACGGTATATACTCGATTTTAAGTGGAGGCTAGACCTATAATATAGGATAAACATACTAAAATCTATAAAAAGATAAACAAGAAAGAGGACCTGGGATAAGATGATCAATCCTCACATAGAAAGACAAATGGGATGGACATAGGAGAAAACAAGAAACAGGACCCTAGCCTACCACAGAGGACCTGGGAAAGACTCTACCTAGTAGTATATCAAAGCAGGTGCTGAGACTCATAACCAAACCTTGGGCAGAGCACAGGGAATCATATAAAAAAAGGGGGAGTTAGTGTGACCTGGAGAGGGCAGGAACTCCACAAGGACCAAATATATCAGGGCACAGGGGTCTTTTATGAGACTGTATCTCCAACCAAGGACAATGTACGCATAGAACCTAACACCCCTGCTCAAATATAGTCCATGTTAGCTCTGTCTCCAAGTGGGTACCATACTAAGTGGAACAGGGACTATTACAGACATGAACTCAATGGCTGGCTCTTTGACTTCCCCCCTCACATGGCAGGATCAGATTTGCTAGGCCACAGAGGAGGACATTGCAGCAAACCTGATGATGCCTGATAATCTAGGGTCAGTTGGAACAGGCAGAAGCCCTCGCCTATCAGTAGACTTGGAAAGGTGTAGGTAGTAGATGAGGGAAGGAGGGTAGGAAAGGGAGGGAATGAGGGGACTGGTCTACAGCTTGGATACAAAGTTAATAAACTGTATCTAATATTAAAAAAATAAAAAGTAAAAAAGTGGAACATAAAACAAAGTTCCTAAAGATGAAACACAAAATGCTGACAGTTTTTTGTTTCTTTGAAAACAGAATTTTTTTTCTGAACAATTTTCCTGTCCCAGGCTCTCTTTATAGAACAACCTGTGCTTGAACGCACAGAGATCCACCTACCTTTAACTTCCTGAGTGCTAGGAATGCAGGCGCTCACCAACAGCCCTAGGTGCTGACAGTTTATTTAGTTTTAGCATTTTATTTTTGTTGTTGTTTCATGCACTACATCTGAACTGCAGTTTCCTCTTCCTCCACTCCTCCCAGACACAATCTATCCACCACTACTCTGCCCAACTCTGCCCAGCTCACCTCTCCTTCATCCACTGCTTTTTTTCCATTTATTTTATTTTCAATGAAAAAAAAAATGTGATGGCATAGCAAGTTATAATAAAACTAGGAACAATCCCTCACATCAGAGTTGGTCAAAGCAATACATGAGGAGAGAAAGTGTAGCTAAAGCAGGAAAAAGAGTCAGAGACACCCCCATTCTCACTGTTGGAAGTCCCTCAGCGAAATCAGGATAATAATCATAAGGTGTATGCCAACAACCTAGCTCACAAGACTCATAGAATGTTTATGTTTTTGTCCTTCAGTCTCTGATCCCCTATGAACTCAGTTGACTCAGTGGGCCATGTGCTTGTTGTGTCCTTAATATCTCTGGTTCCTACAATACATATTCCCTCATTTGTGGGGTTCCCCTGGATACATCATTGTGTTTGGATAATGGTCTCTGCATCTGTTCCCATGAGATGCCTCGTGATGTCTCTCTGATGACAACTGGGCTAGGCACTCATCAATGATTATAGCATAGTATCTTTCATTGTCATTTTTTGTCTGTCATGTTTACAGATATCGTGTGTCTCTAGGTTATCTTGACTCTGGTTCATGGTCATCCAGGCAGTATCAGGCATGGACTTCCCCTCATGGTGTGGGCCTCAATGTGTTTTCTGGAGTGTATTTCATGTTATTGGGTTGGGGTTTTCTTTCTAGTATCTTCTGTAGGGCTGGATGGCTGCATATATACTGGGTATAGTAGTCTGGGTTGGCATCGGTGGTCTCTTCGTGTCTGCATGATATCCATCCAAGCCCTTCTGGCTTTCATAGTCTCTGCTGAGAATTCTAGTGTGATTCGGATAGGTCTACTCATTATTTGAATGCTATTTTGGTATTAGCAGTGTCATGCATAGAACAGTTAATTTTCATGGTGTCATCCCCATATAAAATAGAATCTCTGTAACCTGAGAAAATAAAAAATGAACACACTATAATGTGTGTTGAGTGAATTAAGACGAAGAAGGGACTAATTTGAGGTAAAAATAAACTATATATAAATGCTGCAAAAAATTAAAATACTTGTAATTCAATTATGATATTTTAGAATATAACTGCATCAAAAAATTTAATTCCTATGCCATTAATATACCCAAAAATGTATGTAGCATTTTGCCTTTGCATGATGATGAATATTTTTCTATAACTCCTCATATGAAAAGTACTGTTGTTTAAGTGATTTCTGAATGAATTATATAACATTATTAAAAGCAGAAAATTTGGTAGTTCTATGTGAAAGATAATTATATGCGTAGTTTATGGTCCCTCTAACTGTCTCTTTATAGGAAAGGATTTATGAAAATGATTTACAATCTGTGAGTCAATTAATTCAACAGTGGATGCCTAAAAATGGAAAATCGAGGAATCTATCAGTGGCTTAGTCCATGAGGCTGGTTGGCTCAACTCACCTTCATATACACAGAACTCCTCAAGAAGAAGGTTCGATAGTCAATGAAGAAATAGACTTGCTACCAAAGCGAAAAAGAACAGGCAAAGAGTAAAACATTCCTTCTTCCATGTCCGTGTATAGGTTTCCAGTGGAAGATGAGGCAAAGATGAGTGGTTGGTTTTGCAGTATGAAGATATGGATTAAAGTTATATTTTTCAGCTTTATAGATCCAGAAGAGAAGGAGAGAAGACTATTTCAAACAAGCAAGAGTACTTTACAATTGTGTCCTTAATTTGGGTGTTTTGCTTCATTCCTTATGCAGTCAAGTTAAAAACCAAGAGTCATGATCACACCTCTTTTCAGCTTGAAAGATAATCATATCTCCTCTTTACATTAACTTCCAAATGAAAAGAAGAACAGGTCATAGTAATGCCTAAAAATAATTTAATGACGCAGAGTACAACAGCAGACAAATTACATATTTATCTTGATAATAACTGAAGCTAACATTATATAACTGTCCTTCAAAACCGTCCAGGTTAGAAACAACAAAGTCCAGGTTAGAAACAACTCTCCACCGCCGCTGGGCCACTCCACAACACCTCCCTCATAGGGCAACCCACATTAAGCACAAGGATTCACCTCCCACCTGCTATGTGTATATAGGGTCCCTAGGTCCAGACCAAGCATGCTCCTTATTTGATGGCTCAGTCTCTGCAAGCCCCCTGGGGGCTGGGGCAGCTGTTTCTGTTGGTCTTCTTGTGAGGTTCCTCGCACCTCCAGGGCCTTCCATCTTTTCCCCAACACTTACTCAGGATCGCTAGAGCTCTGCACCTTTCTTAGGTGCAAGTCTGAGCATCTGTCCAAGCTTATTTCTGGCTGGAGTCTCTGAGACAATGGTCAGGTTAGGGTCCAGGCAACCGGGTTTTACAGTCCCAATTCTGGGCGTTCTCAATGTGGTCAAATATCGTCCAACAGAGCCTGATATTCTTCTTCTGTGAGAGGAGCCTCGAGTGTTGGTTCGATCTGCTCTCATGGTACATCTGGGTCCAGAGCGGCTGGTCCCTGTTCCTCTTCCACTGTTCTCGCCAGTTGCTCCAGGAAGAGCTGGACAGGGCAGGAGTTGCTGGATTCTGGGTAGGCCTCTGTGAAGAAGGTGAGTTCGGGTCTTGACATCAACGCTTCTGCACACTGGCCTCCTGCAGAACCCGATGTCAACAAGCTGTCGCGGGAAGCCTCCTGCTCAATGCAACACGATGCTCCAGGAGCCCTTTCCGGGCCAGGAGAGGCAGGCAGGTCCTCACCTTTAGCTGTGCTGCCTCCAGCGCGGCCTTTCTGCCTGGCCTTTCTGTTCTGGAACCATATGTGGACGGTGTCCTCAGGCAAACCTGTGCTCAGGGCCAGTTGCACCCTCGTGGCATAGTCTGGGGATGGAGAGATCTCAAAAGCTTGCACTAGCATGCTGATCTGCGCTGGACTAAGCCGCGTTCGAGGCCTTCTCCGTTCTGAGGACGGGCCTCTTGCTTGTTGTACCCTGTCGACAAGCTTTTCAGGAGGCTGTTGGGAGGCTTCATGGCTGGAGCCTGCGGTGGTCTGCTTTGAGGTCTTCCTCGACATGCCAGTTCTGTTTCTGCGGTTTTGAAACCACACGCGGATGGAGGACTCTGGAACTCCGAATTCCCTGGCCAGTTCCTGCCTGGTTCTGAAGCTCGGGTAAGGTGTCTTGGTGAAAACTGAGAGCAAGACCTCCTTCTGCTTGGCCTGCCAAACAGTCTTTTGACGCCGGGATGTCTTTGCCGTGCTGCAGCCACCCACATCTGCCTGATCTTCCATCCTGCTGAAGACACTTTGACAGGAGTTCTTCCTCTCCAGTGTGTACTCAGAACAACACCCAGGAAAGTGCAGACTATGGCAAATGCGTAAATTAGTCCACTGCTCACCCTTAAATACCGATCTGAAGCCCCACCCACAACCTCGAGGCCTCAAATTACAGGCCAAACCGTGGAACGCTCTTCTGCTTCCAAACTGTGAAACCCTTCCTTCCTCTTGCGAATTTTCCCATATCCCACCCTAAAGCAGCCTTTCCAGAAACAGTTGGCCTTGTGTTCTACCCAAATTCCACTGCTTAGCTCACAGTACGCACCTGTGTTGGCCCACAAGGAGTTTGAGGGGAGAGTCTAAGGCACGGCTTCTGATGATCATGCAAGGAGAAGAGGCATAAGCCAGGAGCAGTCTTTGCCTACTTTAACAAGGTCATTCATTCAGCTCTGGCTGATGCTCAAGGAGGAACGTGGCTAGAACAGATCTTGCACTCTGCGTGTGCCGTCTGCCTTAAGTTCCTTTGAGCTCCAGTCACCCGGTGTATGATTTCAACAATCTAAATATGGTTAGGACCCTGCAAGTCTAAGCATTTGGGCAAAGAGTAGACTTATCCTGCAGAAAGACTCCTGGAATTATTTCTGAATTTCTCCTTCAGTGGCAGACTACAGAAGGTGTCAACTTCACTCGTGGACCCTCTGGTTCCACCTATTTAATCCACCATACACTTTGTGCGTGTAGAAGGCAATCTCCCACAGCCTTTCTTGAATGTCTGATGGAGGCATACAGCTGGTTTACAACCTATGACCCTACCTCAGATGAGTGTAAGCCAATGGTGACTATAATCTTTATAGACCAGTCAGCCAGAGATATTTGTAAAAAGCTCCAGAAAAGAAAGGGTTTACAGGACAAGTCGTTGAAGGATTTAGTGCAGGTGGCAGAAAATGTTTTAGACAGCTGGGATATGGAAGAAGAGAAAGAGGAAAGAAAGCAGAAAGAGCAGGAAGTGAGAGAAAGAGAAAGGAAAAGAGGCAAGACAGAAAGTTGACTAAGATCCTGGCCACTGTAGTGCAGTCATAATGATAGGGAGAGAGTTCCTGGAAATCAGAGGGGCCCTCTGTCTAAGGAATAGTATGCCTATTGCAAGGAGAAAGGACACTGGATCAAGAATTGTCCCAAAAGAAAATTGAAGCCCTACACCGGGACCTGGCACACTTCTGGGCCACCAATCCCCAGGTAACTCTTTTCTGATATGTGGATCATATACTATTAGCTGCAGATTATAAAGAAACCTTACTTGAAGCCACAGATCAGCTGTTGCAAGAGCTGGGTGACCTTGGCTATAGACTGTCGGCGAAAAATGATCATCTCTGCAGGAAACAGGTCAGTTAAGAGGTGGCTATCGGAGGCTAGAAAAGAGACTGTATTTTATATTCCCCCTTCATGGACTACTGAACAACTGAGGGAAATTTTAAGTAAAGAAGTATTTGCCAAGATGGCAGCCCCTCTGTATCCCCTTACAAAGGGCATTGATTCTTGCATCTGGGGAAAGGATGAACAAGCTGCATTTGATAATATCAAACAAGCCTTAATGTCTGCCCCAGCTTTGGTACTCAGATTGTGACCAAAACCTTCCATCTCTATGTGGCCGAGAATCAGGGAATGGCCAACAGATGCTAACACAGTAAATTGGACCCTGGAAGAGACTAGTAGCCTATCTATCCAAAAAGCTTGATTCAGCAGCGGCAGGATGGCCAACCTGCCTGTGAATAATAGCAGCAGTGGCGGCACTAGTAAACGATGCAGACAAACTGACTGTGGGACAGGACCTCACCATCTATGCTCGTCTTGCCCCTGAGAGTGTCATAAGGCAGCCAACTGATCGCTGGCTCACGAACACCTGTATGACATAATACCAGGCTTTGCTATTGAATAAAGGTAGAGTCACCCTTGCCCTGGCTATGGAGCTAAACCCTGCCACCTTATTGTAGGATCCAGAAATCCAGACCATGGAGCATGATTTGCAGGTTCTAGCAAAGGAACAGGGATGGCGAAAGGACTTGAAAGAGCAACCAATTCCTGATGCGGAGGTGACATACTATATGGATGGGAGCAGTTTTTTGTAGAACGGAAAGAGAAAGGCAGAGGCAGTGGTGGTAAATGGACATAAGGTATTCTGGGCCCAGGCGTTGCCGGAGGGCACATCTGTTCAGGGAGCTGAATTGATTGTTTTAATCCAAGCATTAACTCTGGAAAAGGGTAAAAAGACAAACATCTACACTGATAGTTGGTTCACCTTACCAACAGCCCATGTACATGGGGCCATCTATCAGCAGAGAGGCCTGCTAACATCAGCCGGTAAAGAGATAAAAAATAAAAAATGAGATTCTGGCTTTGGTCAATGCCCTGTTGCTGCCCGACAAGGTAAGCATTATTCATTTCCCGGGACAGCAGAAGGGGACTTCCAGGGCAGCAAAGGGGGATAACATGGCCAATCGGGAGGCTAAAGCAGCTGCTAGAGGAAACTCTGTCCTGGTGGTACTAACTGCTGAACTGCCCAGAGAAGAATGACTAAACTACTCAGAAAGTGACTTAAAGTTAATATGGCAAAAAAAAAAAAAAACAAAAGAAGATATTTGACACCGACGTGGGGGCATGGATTAACTCCAAAGGTAAGATCATTCTACCCCAGGAAGATGCTGAGAGATTAATAACTCAGATGTATAAATGGATTCACTTGAAGGCAAAGAAATTGGCTGAAGTTGTCCGCCAATCCCAGTCCCTAATACTAAACCTCACCCCCTTGAGTGAGTGATTGACTCTTGCGTGTGAACCTTGCCAGAGTGTAAACATAGGTAAGAATTTCCAGAGCCCAGGGAAGTGGCTGAGAGGAACTGTGGCAGCCTTTTTGGAATATATGGCAAATTTTGAGTTAATAGCCTCTGAGCAGTGGAACGCTGCCTATTGGAGTTGGCTATTTTCCAAAGTCCAGTTTCTTATAAACTGACCTTGGTGGTCCTACAGCAGACTGCTCTGACCCTGAGAAACTGTGTGCAACCATAGTAACCAGACAGCAGGCTCTGTGTAACCTTGAGTGAGCTCTCCTATGTCCTGACCAAGTAAAGCTCCTACATGAGAAACTGCTTGTACTTTTCTGCCTACTTAAGTGTTAACCTGACGTCCATTAAATCAACACCTGGATAAGCATGTAGACTTGGTGTCCTTCTCTGTGTCACCCTGTCTCTCTCTTTCTCCCAGCCCTCTCTCAGGTGGTATTCAGCTGTCACTGCTGGCCAGTGACAAGGAACTAGATCTGGAATGCATTGGGAAGTGGATTTCACTGAAAGTAAACCATCCAGGTACAGCAATAAATATCTCCTGGTTTTTGTAGACACTTTCTCAGGATGGGTGGAAGCATTTCCCACAAAGAAAGAAACCTCCCTGGTCATGGCCAAAAAGATTCTGGAAGACATTTTTCCTCGGTTTGGTATTCCAAAGGTAATTGGTCAGACAATGGGTCAACCTTCATTGCTCAGTTAAGCCAGGAGGTGGCCAGGTTTCTGGGGCTTGACTGTAAGTTACATTGTGCTTATAGACCCCAAAGTTCAGGACATTTAGAGAGAATGAATAGAACTCTCAAAGAGATTCTCACCTAATTGAACATGGAGACTGGCGGTGACAAGGCGGTGCTCCTTCCCTTGGCCCTCTTTAGGGTAAGAAATACTCTCTCCATATAGGTTTAACACCCTTCGAACTACTATATGGGTTTCTGTTCCCTGACTCTTCTTGGGTACCCCCTTGATAAAACTAGTGGTAAATCTGACTTGTACAGGCTGAAAGAATTGCAGCTTATTCAGAAAGAAATTTGGAGCAAGGTTGGCAGTGCATATGTTCCTGGGTCATTTTAGGTGCCCCATCAGTTCCACGTTGAAGATCTGGTATATGTACAGTGACATGGCAGCCAGAATCTGGAACCTCAGTTGAAGGGTCCTTATTACATCTTCCTCACCACGCCAACTGCCGTCAAAATAGAGGGCATCATAGCTTGAATCCATGTGTCAAATGTTAAGCCGGCTTTTCATCAACCTGCAACACCTGGAAACTCCAAGCCTCCAGCTACCGGCTGAAACTGAAACTCATCAGGGACAATAAACTCTCAGACAAGAACTCCCCCTTTTCTGGGAAAGTATAAGTGCAGTTCAGGTCCTGATGCTCCAGATAGAGTATCAACCTCTCCATGAGGTTGATCCACAATTTTAGAGTTAAAATTGAGGCAAAAAAAAGGGGGTGAGAGACCACCTGGGAATGAGAAAAACAACAGTGATTATTTGAATTGAAGTCAGGTATAGATAACTCTTGAAGGAAAGGGTCAACTGTTCTGAGAACAACTATCTACAACCACCTGTAAACTATCTACAACCAGCTGTATACTACCTAAAACCAGGTGTAAACTATCTTCATGCTATTCTTGCTGAACAATCAATGTATAGAGCAAAAGTGGCTTCAATTTCAGGTATAAAACCCTGTCCTTTGCATATTTAGGGCTGTCTCCTGTCTTTGTAGGGGGACCGTATAGAAATTGGAATAAAACTCTTGCTTTTGCCTCAAGTTGTGGTCTATGAGTGTTCCTGGGAAGTGCACAATCCTGAGCTCCTGAGCAGTGAGACTCCAGGTCTAACAACATGAAACTAAAACGCTTTTGCCATCCATTCTTTAGGTGGTGAAGCAGCTTATAAAATGGGAAACCACTGTTCCAGCTATGCAACAGACAGTTTTATATCTAGACCATTCAAAGAAGTCATAAAATGTAAACATGAAGAAACAAACAAACAAACAATCTAGAAAAGATCATCCTGAGTGAGGTATCTCAGAAGCAGAAAGACATACACGGTATATACTCAATTTTAAGTGGAGGCTAGACCTATAATATAGAATAAACATACTAAAATCTATAAGAAGATAAACAAAAAGATAAATAAGAAAGAGGACCTGGGTTAAGATGATCAATCCTCACGTAGAAAGACAAATGGGATGGACATAGGAGAAAACAAGAAACAGGACCCTAGCCTACCACAGAGGACCTGGGAAAGACTCTACCTAGTAGTATATCAAAGCAGGTGCTGAGACTCATAACCAAACCTTGGGCAGAGCACAGGGAATCATATAAAAAAAGGGGGAGTTAGTGTGACCTGGAGAGGGCAGGAACTCCACAAGGACCAAATATATCAGGGCACAGGGGTCTTTTATGAGACTGTATCTCCAACCAAGGACAATGTACGCATAGAACCTAGCACCCCTGCTCAAATATAGTCCATGTTAGCTCTGTCTCCAAGTGGGTACCATACTAAGTGGAACAGGGACTATTACAGACATGAACTCAATGGCTGGCTCTTTGACTTCCCCCCTCACAAGGCAGGATCAGATTTGCTAGGCCACAGAGGAGGACATTGCAGCAAACCTGATGATGCCTGATAATCTAGGGTCAGTTGGAACAGGCAGAAGCCCTCGACTATCAATAGACTTGGAAAGGTGTAGGTAGTAGATGAGGGAAGGAGGGTAGGAAAGGGAGGGAATGAGGGGACTGGTCTACAGCTTGGATACAAAGTTAATAAACTGTATCTAATATTAAAAAAATAAAAAGTAAAAAAGTGGAACATAAAACAAAGTTCCTAAAGATGAAACACAAAATGCTGACAGTTTTTTGTTTCTTTGAAAACAGAATTTTTTTTCTGAACAATTTTCCTGTCCCAGGCTCTCTTTATAGAACAACCTGTGCTTGAACGCACAGAGATCCACCTACCTTTAACTTCCTGAGTGCTAGGAATGCAGGCGCTCACCAACAGCCCTAGGTGCTGACAGTTTATTTAGTTTTAGCATTTTATTTTTGTTGTTGTTTCATGCACTACATCTGAACTGCAGTTTCCTCTTCCTCCACTCCTCCCAGACACAATCTATCCACCACTACTCTGCCCAACTCTGCCCAGCTCACCTCTCCTTCATCCACTGCTTTTTTTTCCATTTATTTTATTTTCAATGAAAAAAAATGTGATGGCATAGCAAGTTATAATAAAACTAGGAACAATCCCTCACATCAGAGTGGGTCAAAGCAATACATGAGGAGAGAAAGTGTAGCTAAAGCAGGAAAAAGAGTCAGAGACACCCCCATTCTCACTGTTGGAAGTCCCTCAGCGAAATCAGGATAATAATCATAAGGTGTATGCCAACAACCTAGCTCACAAGACTCATAGAATGTTTATGTTTTTGTCCTTCAGTCTCTGATCCCCTATGAACTCAGTTGACTCAGTGGGCCATGTGCTTGTTGCGTCCTTAATATCTCTGGTTCCTACAATACATATTCCCTCATTTGTGGGGTTCCCCTGGATACATCATTGTGTTTGGATAAGGTTCTCTGCATCTGTTCCCATGAGATGCCTCGTGATGTCTCTCTGATGACAACTGGGCTAGGCACTCATCAATGATTATAGCATAGTATCTTTCATTGTCATTTTTTGTCTGTCATATTTACAGATATCGTGTGTCTCTAGGTTATCTTGACTCTGGTTCATGGTCATCCAGGCAGTGTCAGGCATGGACTTCCCCTCATGGTGTGGGCCTCAATGTGTTTTCTGGAGTGTATTTCACATTATTGGGTTGGGGTTTTCCTTCTAGTATCTTCTGTAGGGCTGGATGGCTGCATATATACTGGGTATAGTAGTCTGGGTTGGCATCGGTGGTCTCTTCGTGTCTGCATGATATCCATCCAAGCCCTTCTGGCTTTCATAGTCTCTGCTGAGAATTCTAGTGTGATTCGGATAGGTCTACTCATTATTTGAATGCTATTTTGGTATTAGCAGTGTCATGCATAGAACAATTAATTTTCATGGTCTCATCCCCATATAAAATAGAATCTCTGTAACCTGAGAAAATAAAAAATGAACACACTATAATGTGTGTTGAGTGAATTAAGACGAAGAAGGGACTAATTTGAGGTAAAAATAAACTATATATAAATGCTGCAAAAAATTAAAATACTTGTAATTCAATTATGATATTTTAGAATATAACTGCATCAAAAAATTTAATTCCTATGCCATCAATATACCCAAAAATGTAGGTAGCATTTTGCCTTTGCATGATGATGAATATTTTTCTATAACTCCTCATATGAAAATTACTGTTGTTTAAGTGATTTCTGAATGAATTACATAACATTATTAAAAGCAGAATGTTTGGTAGTTCTATGTGAAAGATAATTATATGCATAGTTTATGTTTCCCTCCAACTCTCTCAGTATAGGAAAGGATTTATGAAAATGATTTACAATCTGTGAGTCAATTAATTCAACAGTGGATGCCTAAAAATGGAAAATCGAGGAATCTATCAGTGGCTTAGTCCATGAGGCTGGTTGGCTCAACTCACCTTCATATACACAGAACTCCTCAAGAAGAAGGTTCTATAGTCAATGAAGAAATAGACTTGCTCCCAAAGCGAAAAAGAACAGGCAAAGAGTAAAACATTCCTTCTTCCATGTCCTTGTATAGGTTTCCAGTAGAAGATGAGGCAAAGATCAGTGGTTGGTTTTGCAGTATGAAGATATGGATTAAAGTTATATTTTTCAGCTTTATAGATCCAGAAGAGAAGTAGAGAAGACTATTTCAAACAAGCAAGAGTACTTTACAATTGTGTCCTTAATTTGGGTGTTTTGCTTAATTCCATATGCAGTCAAGTTAAAAACCAAGAGCCATGATCACACCTCTTTTCATCTTGAAAGATAATCATATCTCCTCTTTACATTAACTTCCAAATGAAAAGAATAACAGGTCATAGTAATGCCTAAAAATAATTTAATGATGCAGAGTACAACAGCAGACAAATTACATATTTATCTTGATAATAACTGAAGCTAACATTATATTACTGTCCTTCAAAACCGTCCAGGTTAGAAACAACAAAGTCCAGGTTAGAAACAACTCTCCACCGCCGCTGGGCCACTCCACAACACCTCCCTCATAGGGCAACCCACATTAAGCACAAGGATTCACCTCCCACCTGCTAGGTGTATGTAGGGTCCCTAGGTCCAGACCGAGCATGCTCCTTATTTGATGGCTCAGTCTCTGCAAGCCCCCTGGGGCAGCTGTTTCTGTTGGTCTTCTTGTGAGGTTCCTCGCACCTCCTGGACCTTCCATCTTTTCCCCAACACTTACTCAGGATCGCTAGAGTTCTGCACCTTTCTTAGGTGCAAGTCTGAGCATCTGTCCAAGCTTATTTCTGGCTGGAGTCTCTGAGACAATGGTCAGGTTAGGGTCCAGGCAACCGGGTTTTACAGTCCCAATTCTGGGCGTTCTCAATGTGGTCAAATATCGTCCAACAGAGCCTGATATTCTTCTTCTGTGAGAGGAGCCTCGAGTGTTGGTTCGATCTGCTCCCATGGTACATCTGGGTCCAGAGCGGCTGGTCCCTGTTCCTCTTCCACTGTTCTCGCCAGTTGCTCCAGGAAGAGCTGGACAGGGCAGGAGTTGCTGGATTCTGGGTAGGCTTCTGTGAAGGAGGTGAGTTCGGGTCTTGACATCAACGCTTCTGCACACTGGCCTCCTGCAGAACCCGATGTCAACAAGCTGTCGCGGGAAGCCTCCTGCTCAATGCAACACGATGCTCCAGGAGCCCTTTCCGGGCCAGGAGAGGCAGGCAGGTCCTCACCTTTAGCTGTGCTGCCTCCAGCGCGGCCTTTCTGCCTGGCCTTTCTGTTCTGGAACCATATGTGGACGGTGTCCTCAGGCAAACCTGTGCTCAGGGCCAGTTGCACCCTCGTGGCATAGTCTGGGGATGGAGAGATCTCAAAAGCTTGCACTAGCATGCTGATCTGCGCTGGACTAAGCCGCGTTCGAGGCCTTCTCCGTTCTGAGGGCGGGCCTCTTGCTTGTTGTACCCTGGCGACAACCTTTTCAGGAGGCTGTTGGGAGGCTTCATGGCTGGAGCCTGCGGTGGTCTGCTTTGAGGTCTTCCTCGACATGCCAGTTCTGTTTCTGCGGTTTTGAAACCACACGCGGATGGAGGACTCTGGAACTCCGAATTCCCTGGCCAGTTCCTGCCTGGTCCTGAAGCTCGGGTAAGGTGTCTTGGCGAAAACTGAGAGCAAGACCTCCTTCTGCTTGGCCTGCCAAACAGTCTTTTGACGCCGGGATGTCTTTGCCGTGCTGCAGCCACCCACATCTGCCTGATCTTCCATCCTGCTGAAGACACTTTGACAGGAGTTCTTCCTCTCCAGTGTGTACTCAGAACAACACCCAGGAAAGTGCAGACTATGGCAAATGCGTAAATTAGTCCGCTGCTCACCCTTAAATACCGACCTGAAGCCACACCCACTCCCTCGAGGCCTCCAATTACAGGCCAAACCGTGGAACGCTCTTCTGCTTCCAAACTGTGAAACCCTTCCTTCCTCTTGCGAATTTTCCCATATCCCACCCTAAAGCAGCCTTTCCAGAAACAGTTGGCCTTGTGTTCTACCCAAATTCCACTGCTTAGCTCACAGTACGCACCTGTGTTGGCCCACAAGGAGTTTGAGGGGAGAGTCTAAGGCACGGCTTCTGATGATCAGGCGAGGAGAAGAGGCATAAGCCAGGAGCAGTCTTTGCCTACTTTAACAAGGTCATTCATTCAGCTCTGGCTGATGCTCAAGGAGGAACGTGGCTAGAACAGATCTTGCACTCTGCGTGTGCCGTCTGCCATAAGTTCCTTTGAGCTCCAGTCACCCGGTGTATGATTTCAACAATCTAAATATGGTTAGGACCCTGCAAGTCTAAGCATTTGGGCAAAGAGTAGACTTATCCTGCAGAAAGACTCCTGGAATTATTTCTGAATTTCTCCTTCAGTGGCAGACTACAGAAGGTGTCAACTTCACTCGTGGACCCTCTGGTTCCACCTATTTAATCCACCATACACTTTGTGCGTGTAGAAGGCAATCTCCCACAGCCTTTCTTGAATGTCTGATGGAGGCATACAGCTGGTTTACAACCTATGACCCTACCTCAGATGAGTGTAAGCCAATGGTGACTATAATCTTTATAGACCAGTCAGCCAGAGATATTTGTAAAAAGCTCCAGAAAATAAAGGGTTTACAGGATAAGTCGTTGAAGGATTTAGTGCAGGTGGCAGAAAAGGTTTTAGACAGCTGGGATATGGAAGAAGAGAAAGAGGAAAGAAATCAGAAAGAGCAGGAAGTGAGAGAAAGAGAAAGGAAAAGAGGCAAGACAGAAAGTTGACTAAGATCCTGGCCACTGTAGTGTAGTCATAATGATAGGGAGAGAGTTCCTGGAAATCAGAGGGGCCCTCTGTCTAAGGAATAGTATGCCTATTGCAAGGAGAAAGGACACTGGATCAAGAATTGTCCCAAAAGAAAATTGAAGCCCTACACCGGGACCTGGCACACTTCTGGGCCACCAATCCCCAGGTAACTCTTTTCTGATATGTGGATCATATACTATTAGCTGCAGATTATAAAGAAACCTTACTTGAAGCCACAGATCAGCTGTTGCAAGAGCTGGGTGACCTTGGCTATAGACTGTCGGCGAAAAATGCTCATCTCTGCAGGAAACAGGTCAGTTAAGAGGTGGCTATCGGAGGCTAGAAAAGAGACTGTATTTTATATTCCCCCTTCATGGACTACTGAACAACTGAGGGAAATTTTAAGTAAAGAAGTATTTGCCAAGATGGCAGCCCCTCTGTATCCCCTTACAAAGGGCATTGATTCTTGCATCTGGGGAAAGGATGAACAAGCTGCATTTGATAATATCAAACAAGCCTTAATGTCTGCCCCAGCTTTGGTACTCAGATTGTGACCAAAACCTTCCATATCTATGTGGCCGAGAATCAGGGAATGGCCAACAGATGCTAACACAGTAAATTGGACCCTGGAAGAGACTAGTAGCCTATCTATCCAAAAAGCTTGATTCAGCAGTGGCAGGATGGCCAACCTGCCTGTGAATAATAGCAGCAGTGGCGGCACTAGTAAACGATGCAGACAAACTGACTGTGGGACAGGACCTCACCATCTATGCTCGTCTTGCCCCTGAGAGTGTCATAAGGCAGCCAACTGATTGCTGGCTCACGAACACCTGTATGACATAATACCAGGCTTTGCTATTGAATAAAGGTAGAGTCACCCTTGCCCTGGCTATGGAGCTAAACCCTGCCACCTTATTGTAGGATCCAGAAATCCAGACCATGGAGCATGATTTGCAGGTTCTAGCAAAGGAACAGGGATGGCGAAAGGACTTGAAAGAGCAACCATTTCCTGATGCGGAGGTGACATACTATATGGATGGGAGCAGTTTTTTGTAGAACGGAAAGAGAAAGGCAGAGGCAGTGGTGGTAAATGGACATAAGGTATTCTGGGCCCAGGCGTTGCCGGAGGGCACATCTGTTCAGGGAGCTGAATTGATTGTTTTAATCCAAGCATTAACTCTGGAAAAGGGTAAAAAGACAAACATCTACACTGATAGTTGGTTCACCTTACCAACAGCCCATGTACATGGGGCCATCTATCAGCAGAGAGGCCTGCTAACATCAGCCGGTAAAGAGATAAAAAATAAAAAATGAGATTCTGGCTTTGGTCAATGCCCTGTTGCTGCCCGACAAGGTAAGCATTATTCATTTCCCGGGACAGCAGAAGGGGACTTGCAGGGCAGCAAAGGGGGATAACATGGCCAATCGGGAGGCTAAAGCAGCTGCTAGAGGAAACTCTGTCCTGGTGGTACTAACTGCTGAACTGCCCAGAGAAGAATGACTAAACTACTCAGAAAGTGACTTAAAGTTAATATGGCAAAAAAAAAAAAAAAAAAAAAAAAAAAAAAAAAAAAAAAAACGAAAAAAAACAAACAAACAAAAAAAAAAAAACAAAAGGGGATATTTGACACCGACGTGGGGGCATGGATTAATTCCAAAGGTAAGATCATTCTACCCCAGGAAGATGCTGAGAGATTAATAACTCAGATGTATAAATGGATTCACTTGAAGGCAAAGAAATTGCCTAAGTTGTCCACCAATCCCAGTCCCTAATACTAAACCTCACCACCTTGAGTGAGTGAGTTACTAGGGCGTGTGAACCTTGCCAGAGTGTAAACATAGGTAAGAATTTCCAGAGCCCAGGGAAGTGGCTGAGAGGAACTGTGGCAGCCTTTTTGGAGTATATGGCAAATTTTGAGTTAATGGCCTCTGAGCAGTGGAACGCTGCCTATTGGCTTTGGCTATTTTCCAAAGTCCAGTTTCTTATAAACTGACCTTGGTGGTCCTACAGCAGACTGCTCTGACCCTGAGAAACTGTGTGCAACCATAGTAACCAGACAGCAGGCTCTGTGTAACCTTGAGTGAGCTCTCCTATGTTCTGACCAAGTAAAGCTCCTACATGAGAAACTGCTTGTACTTTTCTGCCTACTTAAGTGTTAACCTGACGTCCATTAAATCAACACCTGGATAAGCATGTAGACTTGGTGTCCTTCTCTGTGTCACCCTGTCTCTCTCTTTCTCCCAGCCCTCTCTCAGGTGGTATTCAGCTGTCACTGCTGGCCAGTGACAAGGAACTAGACCTGGAATGCATTGGGAAGTGGATTTCACTGAAAGTAAACCACCCAGGTACAGCAATAAATATCTCCTGGTTTTTGTAGACACTTTCTCAGGATGGGTGGAAGCTTTTCCCACAAAGAAAGAAACCTCCCTGGTCATGGCCAAAAAGATTCTGGAAGACATTTTTCCTCGGTTTGGTATTCCAAAGGTAATTGGGTCAGACAATGGGTCAACCTTCATTGCTCAGTTAAGCCAGGAGGTGGCCAGGTTTCTGGGGCTTGACTGTAAGTTACATTGTGCTTATAGACCCCAAAGTTCAGGACATTTAGAGAGAACGAATAGAACTCTCAAAGAGATTCTCACCAAGTTGAACATGGAGACTGGCGGTGACAGGGCAGTGCTCCTTCCCTTGGCCCTCTTTAGGGTCAGAAATACTCTCTCCATATAGGTTTAACACCCTTCGAACTACTATATGGGTTTCTGTTCCCTGACTCTTCTTGGGTACCCCCTTGATAAAACTAGTGGTAAATCTGACTTGTACAGGCTGAAAGAATTGCAGCTTATTCAGAAAGAAATTTGGAGCAAGGATGGCAGTGCATATGTGCCTGGGTCCTTTTAGGTGCCCCATCAGTTCCACGTTGAAGATCTGGTATATGTGCAGTGACATGGCAGCCAGAATCTGGAACCTCAGCTGAAGGGTCCTTATTACATCTTCCTCACCACGCCAACTGCCGTCAAAATAGAGGGCATCATAGCTTGAATCCACGTGTCACATGTTAAGCCGGCTTTTCATCAACCTGCAACACCTGGAAACTCCAAGCCTCCAGCTACCGGCTGAAACTGAAACTCATCAGGGACAATAAACTCTCAGACAAGAACTCCCCTTTTTCTGGGAAAGTATAAGTGCAGTTCAGGTCCTGATGCTCCAGAAAGAGTATCAACCTCTCCATGAGGTTGATCCACAATTTTAGGGTTAAAATTGAGGCAAAAAAGGGGGGGTGAGAGACCACCTGGGAATGAGAAAAACAACAGTGATTATTTGAATTGAAGTCAGGTGTAGATAACTCTTGAAGGAAAGGGTCAACTGTTCTGAGAACAACTATCTACAACCACCTGTAAACTATCTACAACCAGCTGTATACTACCTAAAACCAGGTGTAAACTATCTTCATGCTATTCTTGCTGAACAATCAATGTATAGAGCAAAAGTGGTTTCAATTTCAGGTATAAAACCCTGTCCTTTGCATATTTAGGGCTGTCTCCTGTCTTTGTAGGGGGACCCTATAGAAATTGGAATAAAACTCTTGCTTTTGCCTCAAGTTGTGGTCTATGAGTGTTCCTGGGAAGTGCACAATCCTGAGCTCCTGAGCAGTGAGACTCCAGGTCTAACAACATGAAACTGAAACGCTTTTGCCATCCATTCTTTAGGTGGTGAAGCAGCTTATAAAATGGGAAACCACTGTTCCAGCTATGCAACAGACAGGTTTATATCTAGACCATTCAAAGAAGTCATAAAATGTAAACATGAAGAAACAAACAAACAAACAATCTAGAAAAGATCATCCTGAGTGAGGTATCTCAGAAGCAGAAAGACATACACGGTATATACTCGATTTTAAGTGGAGGCTAGACCTATAATATAGGATAAACATACTAAAATCTATAAGAAGATAAACAAAAAGATAAACAAGAAAGAGGACCTGGGTTAAGATGATCAATCCTCACGTAGAAAGACAAATGGGATGGACATAGGAGAAAACAAGAAACAGGACCCTAGCCTACCACAGAGGACCTGGGAAAGACTCTACCTAGTAGTATATCAAAGCAGGTGCTGAGACTCATAACCAAACCTTGGGCAGAGCACAGGGAATCATATAAAAAAAGGGGGAGTTAGTGTGACCTGGAGAGGGCAGGAACTCCACAAGGACCAAATATATCAGGGCACAGGGGTCTTTTATGAGACTGTATCTCCAACCAAGGACAATGTACGCATAGAACCTAGCACCCCTGCTCAAATATAGTCCATGTTAGCTCTGTCTCCAAGTGGGTACCATACTAAGTGGAACAGGGACTATTACAGACATGAACTCAATGGCTGGCTCTTTGACTTCCCCCCTCACAAGGCAGGATCAGATTTGCTAGGCCACAGAGGAGGACATTGCAGCAAACCTGATGATGCCTGATAATCTAGGGTCAGTTGGAACAGGCAGAAGCCCTCGCCTATCAGTAGACTTGGAAAGGTGTAGGTAGTAGATGAGGGAAGGAGGGTAGGAAAGGGAGGGAATGAGGGGACTGGTCTACAGCTTGGATACAAAGTTAATAAACTGTATCTAATATTAAAAAAATAAAAAGTAAAAAAGTGGAACATAAAACAAAGTTCCTAAAGATGAAACACAAAATGCTGACAGTTTTTTGTTTCTTTGAAAACAGAATTTTTTTTCTGAACAATTTTCCTGTCCCAGGCTCTCTTTATAGAACAACCTGTGCTTGAACGCACAGAGATCCACCTACCTTTAACTTCCTGAGTGCTAGGAATGCAGGCGCTCACCAACAGCCCTAGGTGCTGACAGTTTATTTAGTTTTAGCATTTTATTTTTGTTGTTGTTTCATGCACTACATTTGAACTGCAGTTTCCTCTTCCTCCACTCCTCCCAGACACAATCTATCCACCACTACTCTGCCCAACTCTGCCCAGCTCACCTCTCCTTCATCCACTGCTTTTTTTCCATTTATTTTATTTTCAATGAAAAAAAAATGTGATGGCATAGCAAGTTATAATAAAACTAGGAACAATCCCTCACATCAGAGTTGGTCAAAGCAATACATGAGGAGAGAAAGTGTAGCTAAAGCAGGAAAAAGAGTCAGAGACACCCCCATTCTCACTGTTGGAAGTCCCTCAGCGAAATCAGGATAATAATCATAAGGTGTATGCCAACAACCTAGCTCACAAGACTCATAGAATGTTTATGTTTTTGTCCTTCAGTCTCTGATCCCCTATGAACTCAGTTGACTCAGTGGGCCATGAGCTTGTTGTGTCCTTAATATCTCTGGTTCCTACAATACATATTCCCTCATTTGTGGGGTTCCCCTGGATACATCATTGTGTTTGGATAAGGGTCTCTGCATCTGTTCCCATGAGATGCCTCGTGATGTCTCTCTGATGACAACTGGGCTAGGCACTCATCAATGATTATAGCATAGTATCTTTCATTGTCACTTTTTGTCTGTCATGTTTACAGATATCGTGTGTCTCTAGGTTATCTTGACTTTGGTTCATGGTCATCCAGGCAGTGTCAGGCATGGACTTCCCCTCATGGTGTGGGCCTCAATGTGTTTTCTGGAGTGTATTTCACATTATTGGGTTGGGGTTTTCCTTCTAGTATCTTCTGTAGGGCTGGATGGCTGCATATATACTGGGTATAGTAGTCTGGGTTGGCATCGGTGGTCTCTTCGTGTCTGCATGATATCCATCCAAGCCCTTCTGGCTTTCATAGTCTCTGCTGAGAATTCTAGTGTGATTCGGATAGGTCTACTCATTATTTGAATGCTATTTTGGTATTAGCAGTGTCATGCATAGAACAGTTAATTTTCATGGTGTCATCCCCATATAAAATAGAATCTCTGTAACCTGAGAAAATAAAAAATGAACACACTATAATGTGTGTTGAGTGAATTAAGACGAAGAAGGGACTAATTTGAGGTAAAAATAAACTATATATAAATGCTGCAAAAAATTAAAATACTTGTAATTCAATTATGATATTTTAGAATATAACTGCATCAAAAAATTTAATTCCTATGCCATCAATATACCCAAAAATGTAGGTAGCATTTTGCCTTTGCATGATGATGAATATTTTTCTATAACTCCTCATATGAAAAGTACTGTTGTTTAAGTGATTTCTGAATGAATTACATAACATTATTAAAAGCAGAAAGTTTGGTAGTTCTATGTGAAAGATAATTATATGCATAGTTTATGTTTCCCTCTAACTCTCTCTTTATAGGAAAGGATTTATGAAAATGATTTACAATCTGTGAGTCAATTAATTCAACAGTGGATGCCTAAAAATGGAAAATCGAGGAATCTATCAGTGGCTTAGTCCATGAGGCTGGTTGGCTCAACTCACCTTCATATACACAGAACTCCTCAAGAAGAAGGTTCTATAGTCAATGAAGAAATAGACTTGCTAGCAAAGCGAAAAAGAACAGGCAAAGAGTAAAACATTCCTTCTTCCATGTCCTTGTATAGGTTTCCAGTAGAAGATGAGGCAAAGATCAGTGGTTGGTTTTGCAGTATGAAGATATGGATTAAAGTTATATTTTTCAGCTTTATAGATCCAGAAGAGAAGTAGAGAAGACTATTTCAAACAAGCAAGAGTACTTTACAATTGTGTCCTTAATTTGGGTGTTTTGCTTAATTCCATATACAGTCAAGTTAAAAACCAAGAGTCATGATCACACCTCTTTTCAGCTTGAAAGATAATCATATCTCCTCTTTACATTAACTTCCAAATGAAAAGAATAACAGGTCATAGTAATGCCTAAAAGTAATTTAATGACGCAGAGTACAACAGCAGATAAATTACATATTTATCTTGATAATAACTGAAGCTAACATTATATAACTGTCCTTCAAAACCGTCCAGGTTAGAAACAACAAAGTCCAGGTTAGAAACAACTCTCCACCGTCGCTGGGCCACTCCACAACACCTGCCTCATAGGGCAACCCACATTAAGCACAAGGATTCACCTCCCACCTGCTATGTGTATATAGGGTCCCTAGGTCCAGACCAAGCATGCTCCTTATTTGATGGCTCAGTCTCTGCAAGCCCCCTGGGGGCTGGGGCAGCTGTTTCTGTTGGTCTTCTTGTGAGGTTCCTCGCACCTCCAGGGCCTTCCATCTTTTCCCCAACACTTACTCAGGATCGCTAGAGCTCTGCACCTTTCTTAGGTGCAAGTCTGAGCATCTGTCCAAGCTTATTTCTGGCTGGAGTCTCTGAGACAATGGTCAGGTTAGGGTCCAGGCAACCGGGTTTTACAGTCCCAATTCTGGGCGTTCTCAATGTGGTCAAATATCGTCCAACAGAGCCTGATATTCTTCTTCTGTGAGAGGAGCCTCGAGTGTTGGTTCGATCTGCTCCCATGGTACATCTGGGTCCAGAGCGGCTGGTCCCTGTTCCTCTTCCACTGTTCTCGCCAGTTGCTCCAGGAAGAGCTGGACAGGGCAGGAGTTGCTGGATTCTGGGTAGGCTTCTGTGAAGGAGGTGAGTTCGGGTCTTGACATCAACGCTTCTGCACACTGGCCTCCTGCAGAACCCGATGTCAACAAGCTGTCGCGGGAAGCCTCCTGCTCAATGCAACACGATGCTCCAGGAGCCCTTTCCGGTCCAGGAGAGGCAGGCAGGTCCTCACCTTTAGCTGTGCTGCCTCCAGCACGGCCTTTCTGCCTGGCCTTTCTGTTCTGGAACCATATGTGGACGGTGTCCTCAGGCAAACCTGTGCTCAGGGCCAGTTGCACCCTCGTGGCATAGTCTGGGGATGGAGAGATCTCAAAAGCTTGCACTAGCATGCTGATCTGCGCTGGACTAAGCCGCGTTCGAGGCCTTCTCCGTTCTGAGGGCGGGCCTCTTGCTTGTTGTACCCTGGCGACAAGCTTTTCAGGAGGCTGTTGGGAGGCTTCATGGCTGGAGCCTGCGGTGGTCTGCTTTGAGGTCTTCCTCGACATGCCAGTTCTGTTTCTGCGGTTTTGAAACCACACGCGGATGGAGGACTCTGGAACTCCGAATTCCCTGGCCAGTTCCTGCCTGGTCCTGAAGCTCGGGTAAGGTGTCTTGGCGAAAACTGAGAGCAAGACCTCCTTCTGCTTGGCCTGCCAAACAGTCTTTTGACGCCGGGATGTCTTTGCCGTGCTGCAGCCACCCACATCTGCCTGATCTTCCATCCTGCTGAAGACACTTTGACAGGAGTTCTTCCTCTCCAGTGTGTACTCAGAACAACACCCAGGAAAGTGCAGACTATGGCAAATGCGTACAGGAGTCCGCTGCTCACCCTTAAATACTGACCTGAAGCCCCACCCACTCCCTCGAGGCCTCCAATTACAGGCCAAACCGTGGAACGCTCTTCTGCTTCCAAACTGTGAAACCCTTCCTTCCTCTTGCGAATTTTCCCATATCCCACCCTAAAGCAGCCTTTCCAGAAACAGTTGGCCTTGTGTTCTACCCAAATTCCACTGCTTAGCTCACAGTACGCACCTGTGTTGGCCCACAAGGAGTTTGAGGGGAGAGTCTAAGGCACGGCTTCTGATGATCATGCAAGGAGAAGAGGCATAAGCCAGGAGCAGTCTTTGCCTACTTTAACAAGGTCATTCATTCAGCTCTGGCTGATGCTCAAGGAGGAACGTGGCTAGAACAGATCTTGCACTCTGCGTGTGCCGTCTGCCTTAAGTTCCTTTGAGCTCCAGTCACCCGGTGTATGATTTCAACAATCTAAATATGGTTAGGACCCTGCAAGTCTAAGCATTTGGGCAAAGAGTAGACTTATCCTGCAGAAAGACTCCTGGAATTATTTCTGAATTTCTCCTTCAGTGGCAGACTACAGAAGGTGTCAACTTCACTCTTGGACCCTCTGGTTCCACCTATTTAATCCACCATACACTTTGTGCGTGTAGAAGGCAATCTCCCACAGCCTTTCTTGAATGTCTGATGGAGGCATACAGCTGGTTTACAACCTATGACCCTACCTCAGATGAGTGTAAGCCAATGGTGACTATAATCTTTATAGACCAGTCAGCCAGAGATATTTGTAGAAAGCTCCAGAAAATAAAGGGTTTACAGGACAAGTCGTTGAAGGATTTAGTGCAGGTGGCAGAAAAGGTTTTAGACAGCTGGGATATGGAAGAAGAGAAAGAGGAAAGAAAGCAGAAAGAGCAGGAAGTGAGAGAAAGAGAAAGGAAAAGAGGCAAGACAGAAAGTTGACTAAGATCCTGGCCACTGTAGTGCAGTCATAATGATAGGGAGAGAGTTCCTGGAAATCAGAGGGGCCCTCTGTCTAAGGAATAGTATGCCTATTGCAAGGAGAAAGGACACTGGATCAAGAATTGTCCCAAAAGAAAATTGAAGCCCTACACCGGGACCTGGCACACTTCTGGGCCACCAATCCCCAGGTAACTCTTTTCTGATATGTGGATCATATACTATTAGCTGCAGATTATAAAGAAACCTTACTTGAAGCCACAGATCAGCTGTTGCAAGAGCTGGGTGACCTTGGCTATAGACTGTCGGCGAAAAATGCTCATCTCTGCAGGAAACAGGTCAGTTAAGAGGTGGCTATCGGAGGCTAGAAAAGAGACTGTATTTTATATTCCCCCTTCATGGACTACTGAACAACTGAGGGAAATTTTAAGTAAAGAAGTATTTGCCAAGATGGCAGCCCCTCTGTATCCCCTTACAAAGGGCATTGATTCTTGCATCTGGGGAAAGGATGAACAAGCTGCATTTGATAATATCAAACAAGCCTTAATGTCTACCCCAGCTTTGGTACTCAGATTGTGACCAAAACCTTCCATCTCTATGTGGCCGAGAATCAGGGAATGGCCAACAGATGCTAACACAGTAAATTGGACCCTGGAAGAGACTAGTAGCCTATCTATCCAAAAAGCTTGATTCAGCAGCGGCAGGATGGCCAACCTGCCTGTGAATAATAGCAGCAGTGGCGGCACTAGTAAACGATGCAGACAAACTGACTGTGGGACAGGACCTCACCATCTATGCTCGTCTTGCCCCTGAGAGTGTCATAAGGCAGCCAACTGATCGCTGGCTCACGAACACCTGTATGACATAATACCAGGCTTTGCGATTGAATAAAGGTAGAGTCACCCTTGCCCTGGCTATGGAGCTAAACCCTGCCACCTTATTGTAGGATCCAGAAATCCAGACCATGGAGCATGATTTGCAGGTTCTAGCAAAGGAACAGGGATGGCGAAAGGACTTGAAAGAGCAACCAATTCCTGATGCGGAGGTGACATACTATATGGATGGGAGCAGTTTTTTGTAGAACGGAAAGAGAAAGGCAGAGGCAGTGGTGGTAAATGGACATAAGGTATTCTGGGCCCAGGCGTTGCCGGAGGGCACATCTGTTCAGGGAGCTGAATTGATTGTTTTAATCCAAGCATTAACTCTGGAAAAGGGTAAAAAGACAAACATCTACACTGATAGTTGGTTCACCTTACCAACAGCCCATGTACATGGGGCCATCTATCAGCAGAGAGGCCTGCTAACATCAGCCGGTAAAGAGATAAAAAATAAAAAATGAGATTCTGGCTTTGGTCAATGCCCTGTTGCTGCCCGACAAGGTAAGCATTATTCATTTCCCGGGACAGCAGAAGGGGACTTCCAGGGCAGCAAAGGGGGATAACATGGCCAATCGGGAGGCTAAAGCAGCTGCTAGAGGAAACTCTGTCCTGGTGGTACTAACTGCTGAACTGCCCAGAGAAGAATGACTAAACTACTCAGAAAGTGACTTAAAGTTAATATGGCAAAAAAAAAAAAAAAAAAAAAAAAAAAAAAAAAAAAAAAAACGAAAAAAAACAAACAAACAAAAAAAAAAAAACAAAAGGGGATATTTGACACCGACGTGGGGGCATGGATTAATTCCAAAGGTAAGATCATTCTACCCCAGGAAGATGCTGAGAGATTAATAACTCAGATGTATAAATGGATTCTCTTGAAGGCAAAGAAATTGCCTAAGTTGTCCACCAATCCCAGTCCCTAATACTAAACCTCACCCCCTTGAGTGAGTGAGTGACTAGGGCGTGTGAACCTTGCCAGAGTGTAAAAATAGGTAAGAATTTCCAGAGCCCAGGGAAGTGGCTGAGAGGAACTGTGGCAGCCTTTTTGGAGTATATGGCAAATTTTGAGTTAATGGCCTCTGAGCAGTGGAACGCTGCCTATTGGCTTTGGCTATTTTCCAAAGTCCAGTTTCTTATAAACTGACCTTGGTGGTCCTACAGCAGACTGCTCTGACCCTGAGAAACTGTGTGCAACCATAGTAACCAGACAGCAGGCTCTGTGTAACCTTGAGTGAGCTCTCCTATGTTCTGACCAAGTAAAGCTCCTACATGAGAAACTGCTTGTACTTTTCTGCCTACTTAAGTGTTAACCTGACGTCCATTAAATCAACACCTGGATAAGCATGTAGACTTGGTGTCCTTCTCTGTGTCACCCTGTCTCTCTCTTTCTCCCAGCCCTCTCTCAGGTGGTATTCAGCTGTCACTGCTGGCCAGTGACAAGGAACTAGACCTGGAATGCATTGGGAAGTGGATTTCACTGAAAGTAAACCACCCAGGTACAGCAATAAATATCTCCTGGGTTTTGTAGACACTTTCTCAGGATGGGTGGAAGCTTTTCCCACAAAGAAAGAAACCTCCCTGGTCATGGCCAAAAAGATTCTGGAAGACATTTTTCCTCGGTTTGGTATTCCAAAGGTAATTGGGTCAGACAATGGGTCAACCTTCATTGCTCAGTTAAGCCAGGAGGTGGCCAGGTTTCTGGGGCTTGACTGTAAGTTACATTGTGCTTATAGACCCCAAAGTTCAGGACATTTAGAGAGAACGAATAGAACTCTCAAAGAGATTCTCACCAAGTTGAACATGGAGACTGGCGGTGACAGGGCAGTGCTCCTTCCCTTGGCCCTCTTTAGGGTCAGAAATACTCTCTCCATATAGGTTTAACACCCTTCGAACTACTATATGGGTTTCTGTTCCCTGACTCTTCTTGGGTACCCCCTTGATAAAACTAGTGGTAAATCTGACTTGTACAGGCTGAAAGAATTGCAGCTTATTCAGAAAGAAATTTGGAGCAAGTTTGGCAGTGCATATGTGCCTGGGTCCTTTTAGGTGCCCCATCAGTTCCACGTTGAAGATCTGGTATATGTGCAGTGACATGGCAGCCAGAATCTGGAACCTCAGTTGAAGGGTCCTTATTACATCTTCCTCACCACACCAACTGCCGTCAAAATAGAGGGCATCATAGCTTGAATCCACGTGTCACATGTTAAGCCGGCTTTTCATCAACCTGCAACACCTGGAAACTCCAAGCCTCCAGCTACCGGCTGAAACTGAAACTCATCAGGGACAATAAACTCTCAGACAAGAACTCCCCTTTTTCTGGGAAAGTATAAGTGCAGTTCAGGTCCTGATGCTCCAGAAAGAGTATCAACCTCTCCATGAGGTTGATCCACAATTTTAGGGTTAAAATTGAGGCAAAAAAGGGGGGGGGGTGAGAGACCACCTGGGAATGAGAAAAACAACAGTGATTATTTGAATTGAAGTCAGGTGTAGATAACTCTTGAAGGAAAGGGTCAACTGTTCTGAGAACAACTATCTACAACCAGCTGTATACTACCTAAAACCAGGTGTAAACTATCTTCATGCTATTCTTGCTGAACAATCAATGTATAGAGCAAAAGTGGTTTCAATTTCAGGTATAAAACCCTGTCCTTTGCATATTTAAGGCTGTCTCCTGTCTTTGTAGGGGGACCCTATAGAAATTGGAATAAAACTCTTGCTTTTGCCTCAAGTTGTGGTCTATGAGTGTTCCTGGGAAGTGCACAATCCTGAGCTCCTGAGCAGTGAGACTCCAGGTCTAACAACATGAAACTAAAACGATTTTGCCATCCATTCTTTAGGTGGTGAAGCAGCTTATAAAATGGGAAACCACTGTTCCAGCTATGCAACAGACAGGTTTATATCTAGACCATTCAAAGAAGTCATAAAATGTAAACATGAAGAAACAAACAAACAAACAATCTAGAAAAGATCATCCTGAGTGAGGTATCTCAGAAACAGAAAGACATACACGGTATATACTCGATTTTAAGTGGAGGCTAGACCTATAATATAGGATAAACATACTAAAATCTATAAGAAGATAAACAAAAAGATAAACAAGAAAGAGGACTTGGGTTAAGATGATCAATCCTCACCTAGAAAGACAAATGGGATGGACATAGGAGAAAACAAGAAACAGGACCCTAGCCTACCACAGAGGACCTGGGAAAGACTCTACCTATTAGTATATCAAAGCAGGTGCTGAGACTCATAACCAAACCTTGGGCAGAGCACAGGGAATCATATAAAAAAAGGGGGAGTTAGTGTGACCTGGAGAGGGCAGGAACTCCACAAGGACCAAATATATCAGGGCACAGGGGTCTTTTATGAGACTGTATCTCCAACCAAGGACAATGTACGCATAGAACCTAGCACCCCTGCTCAAATATAGTCCATGTTAGCTCTTTCTCCAAGTGGGTACCATACTAAGTGGAACAGGGACTATTACAGACATGAACTCAATGGCTGGCTCTTTGACTTCCCCCCTCACAAGGCAGGATCAGATTTGCTAGGTCACAGAGGAGGACATTGCAGCAAACCTGATGATGCCTGATAATCTAGGGTCAGTTGGAACAGGCAGAAGCCCTCACCTATCAGTAGACTTGGAAAGGTGTAGGTAGTAGATGAGGGAAGGAGGGTAGGAAAGGGAGGGAATGAGGGGACTGGTCTACAGCTTGGATACAAAGTTAATAAACTGTATCTAATATTAAAAAAAATAAAAAGTAAAAAAGTGGAACATACAACAAAGTTCCTAAAGATGAAACACAAAATGCTGACAGTTTTTTGTTTCTTTGAAAACAGAATTTTTTTTCTGAACAATTTTCCTGTCCCAGGCTCTCTTTATAGAACAACCTGTGCTTGAACGCACAGAGATCCACCTACCTTTAACTTCCTGAGTGCTAGGAATGCAGGCGCTCACCAACAGCCCTAGCTGCTGACAGTTTATTTAGTTTTAGCATTTTATTTTTGTTGTTGTTTCATGCACTACATCTGAACTGCAGTTTCCTCTTCCTCCACTCCTCCCAGACACAATCTATCCACCACTACTCTGCCCAACTCTGCCCAGCTCACCTCTCCTTCATCCACTGCTTTTTTTCCATTTATTTTATTTTCAATGAAAAAAAAATGTGATGGCATAGCAAGTTATAATAAAACTAGGAACAATCCCTCACATCAGAGTTGGTCAAAGCAATACATGAGGAGAGAAAGTGTAGCTAAAGCAGGAAAAAGAGTCAGAGACACCCCCATTCTCACTGTTGGAAGTCCCTCAGCGAAATCAGGATAATAATCATAAGGTGTATGCCAAAAACCTAGCTCACAAGACTCATAGAATGTTTATGTTTTTGTCCTTCAGTCTCTGATCCCCTATGAACTCAGTTGACTCAGTGGGCCATGTGCTTGTTGTGTCCTTAATATCTCTGGTTCCTACATTACATATTCCCTCATTTGTGGGGTTCCCCTGGATACATCATTGTGTTTGGATAAGGGTCTCTGCATCTGTTCCCATGAGATGCCTCGTGATGTCTCTCTGATGACAACTGGGCTAGGCACTCATCAATGATTATAGCATAGTATCTTTCATTGTCACTTTTTGTCTGTCATGTTTACAGATATCGTGTGTCTCTAGGTTATCTTGACTCTGGTTCATAGTCATCCAGGCAGTGTCAGGCATGGACTTCCCCTCATGGTGTGGGCCTCAATGTGTTTTCTGGAGTGTATTTCACATTATTGGGTTGGGGTTTTCCTTCTAGTATCTTCTGTAGGGCTGGATGGCTGCATATATACTGGGTATAGTAGTCTGGGTTGGCATCGGTGGTCTCTTCGTGTCTGCATGATATCCATCCAAGCCCTTCTGGCTTTCATAGTCTCTGCTGAGAATTCTAGTGTGATTCGGATAGGTCTACTCATTATTTGAATGCTACTTTGGTATTAGCAGTGTCATGCATAGAACAGTTAATTTTCATGGTGTCATCCCCATATAAAATAGAATCTCTGTAACCTGAGAAAATAAAAAATGAACACACTATAATGTGTGTTGAGTGAATTAAGACGAAGAAGGGACTAATTTGAGGTAAAAATAAACTATATATAAATGCTGCAAAAAATTAAAATACTTGTAATTCAATTATGATATTTTAGAATATAACTGCATCAAAAAATTTAATTCCTATGCCATCAATATACCCAAAAATGTAGGTAGCATTTTGCCTTTGCATGATGATGAATATTTTTCTATAACTCCTCATATGAAAAGTACTGTTGTTTAAGTGATTTCTGAATGAATTACATAACATTATTAAAAGCTGAAAATTTGGTAGTTCTATGTGAAAGATAATTATATGCATAGTTTATGTTCCCTCTAACTCTCTCTTTATAGGAAAGGATTTATGAAAATGATTTACAATCTGTGAGTCAATTAATTCAACAGTGGATGCCTAAAAATGGAAAATCGAGGAATCTATCAGAGGCTTAGTCCATGAGGCCGGTTGGCTCAACTCACCTTCATATACACAGAACTCCTCAAGAAGAAGGTTCTATAGTCAATGAAGAAATAGACTTGCTCCCAAAGCGAAAAAGAACAGGCAAAGAGTAAAACATTCCTTCTTCCATGTCCTTGTATAGGTTTCCAGTAGAAGATGAGGCAAAGATGAGTGGTTGGTTTTGCAGTATGAAGAAAAGGATTAAAGTTATATTTTTCAGCTTTATAGATCCAGAAGAGAAGGAGAGAAGACTATTTCAAACAAGCAAGAGTACTTTACAATTGTGTCCTTAATTTGGGTGTTTTGCTTAATTCTATATGCAGTCAAGTTAAAAACCAAGAGTCATGATCACACCTCTTTTCAGCTTGAAAGAGAATCATATCTCCTCTTTACATTAACTTCCAAATGAAAAGAATAACAGGTCATAGTACTGCCTAAAAATAATTTAATGACGCAGAGTACAACAGCAGACAAATTACATATTTATCTTGATAATAACTGAAGCTAACAGTATATAACTGTCCTTCAAAACGGTCCAGGTTAGAAACAACAAAGTCCAGGTTAGAAACAACTCTCCACCGCCGCTGGGCCACTCCACAACACCTCCCTCATAGGGCAACCCACATTAAGCACAAGGATTCACCTCCCACCTGCTAGGTGTATGTAGGGTCCCTAGGTCCAGACCAAGCATGCTCCTTATTTGATGGCTCAGTCTCTGCAAGCCCCCTGGGGGCTGGGGCAGCTGTTTCTGTTGGTCTTCTTGTGAGGTTCCTCGCACCTCCAGGACCTTCCATCTTTTCCCCAACACTTACTCAGGATCGCTAGAGCTCTGCACCTTTCTTAGGTGCAAGTCTGAGCATCTGTCCAAGCTTATTTCTGGCTGGAGTCTCTGAGACAATGGTCAGGTTAGGGTCCAGGCAACCGGGTTTTACAGTCCCAATTCTGGGCGTTCTCAATGTGGTCAAATATCGTCCAACAGAGCCTGATATTCTTCTTCTGTGGAGGAGCCTCGAGTGTTGGTTCGATCTGCTCCCATGGTACATCTGGGTACAGAGCAGCTGGAACCTGTTCCTCTTCCACTGTTCTCGCCAGTTGCTCCAGGAAGAGCTGGACAGGGCAGGAGTTGCTGGATTCTGGGTAGGCCTCTGTGAAGAAGGTGAGTTCGGGTCTTGACATCAACGCTTCTGCACACTGGCCTCCTGCAGAACCCGATGTCAACAAGCTGTCGCGGGAAGCCTCCTGCTCAATGCAACACGATGCTCCAGGAGCCCTTTCTGGGCCAGGAGAGGCAGGCAGGTCCTCACCTTTAGCTGTGCTGCCTCCAGCGCGGCCTTTCTGCCTGGCCTTTCTGTTCTGGAACCATATGTGGACGGTGTCCTCAGGCAAACCTGTGCTCAGGGCCAGTTGCACCCTCGTGGCATAGTCTGGGGATGGAGAGATCTCAAAAGCTTGCACTAGCATGCTGATCTGCGCTGGACTAAGCCGCGTTCGAGGCCTTCTCCGTTCTGAGGGCGGGCCTCTTGCTTGTTGTACCCTGGCGACAAGCTTTTCAGGAGGCTGTTGGGAGGCTTCATGGCTGGAGCCTGAGGTGGTCTGCTTTGAGGTCTTCCTCGACATGCCAGTTCTGTTTCTGCGGTTTTGAAACCACACGCGGATGGAGGACTCTGGTACTCCGAATTCCCTGGCCAGTTCCTGCCTGGTCCTGAAGCTCGGTTAAGGTGTCTTGGCGAAAACTGAGAGCAAGACCTCCTTCTGCTTGGCCTGCCAAACAGTCTTTTGACGCCGGGATGTCTTTGCCGTGCTGCAGCCACCCACATCTGCCTGATCTTCCATCCTGCTGAAGACACTTTGACAGGAGTTCTTCCTCTCCAGTGTGTACTCAGAACAACACCCAGGAAAGTGCAGACTATGGCAAATGCGTAAAGTGTCCGCTGCTCACCCTTAAATACCGACCTGAAGCCCCACCCACTCCCTCGAGGCCTCCAATTACAGGCCAAACCGTGGAACGCTCTTCTGCTTCCAAACTGTGAAACCCTTCCTTCCTCTTGCGAATTTTCCCATATCCCACCCTAAAGCAGCCTTTCCAGAAACAGTTGGCCTTGTGTTCTACCCATATTCCACTGCTTAGCTCACAGTACGCACCTGTGTTGGCCCACAAGGAGTTTGAGGGGAGAGTCTAAGGCACGGCTTCTGATGATCAGGCAAGGAGAAGAGGCATAAGCCAGGAGCAGTCTTTGCCTACTTTAACAAGGTCATTCATTCAGCTCTGGCTGATGCTCAAGGAGGAACGTGGCTAGAACAGATCTTGCACTCTGCGTGTGCCGTCTGCCTTAAGTTCCTTTGAGCTCCAGTCACCCGGTGTATGATTTCAACAATCTAAATATGGTTAGGACCCTGCAAGTCTAAGCATTTGGGCAAAGAGTAGACTTATCCTGCAGAAAGACTCCTGGAATTATTTCTGAATTTCTCCTTCAGTGGCAGACTACAGAAGGTGTCAACTTCACTCTTGGACCCTCTGGTTCCACCTATTTAATCCACCATACACTTTGTGCGTGTAGAAGGCAATCTCCCACAGCCTTTCTTGAATGTCTGATGGAGGCATACAGCTGGTTTACAACCTATGACCCTACCTCAGATGAGTGTAAGCCAATGGTGACTATAATCTTTATAGACCAGTCAGCCAGAGATATTTGTAGAAAGCTCCAGAAAATAAAGGGTTTACAGGACAAGTCGTTGAAGGATTTAGTGCAGGTGGCAGAAAAGGTTTTAGACAGCTGGGATATGGAAGAAGAGAAAGAGGAAAGAAAGCAGAAAGAGCAGGAAGTGAGAGAAAGAGAAAGGAAAAGAGGCAAGACAGAAAGTTGACTAAGATCCTGGCCACTGTAGTGCAGTCATAATGATAGGGAGAGAGTTCCTGGAAATCAGAGGGGCCCTCTGTCTAAGGAATAGTATGCCTATTGCAAGGAGAAAGGACACTGGATCAAGAATTGTCCCAAAAGAAAATTGAAGCCCTACACCGGGACCTGGCACACTTCTGGGCCACCAATCCCCAGGTAACTCTTTTCTGATATGTGGATCATATACTATTAGCTGCAGATTATAAAGAAACCTTACTTGAATCCACAGATCAGCTGTTGCAAGACCTGGGTGACCTTGGCTATAGACTGTCGGCGAAAAATGCTCATCTCTGCAGGAAACAGGTCAGTTAAGAGGTGGCTATCGGAGGCTAGAAAAGAGACTGTATTTTATATTCATGGACTACTGAACAACTGAGGGAAATTTTAAGTAAAGAAGTATTTGCCAAGATGGCAGCCCCTCTGTATCCCCTTACAAAGGGCATTGATTCTTGCATCTGGGGAAAGGATGAACAAGCTGCATTTGATAATATCAAACAAGCCTTAATGTCTGCCCCAGCTTTGGTACTCAGATTGTGACCAAAACCTTCCATCTCTATGTGGCCGAGAATCAGGGAATGGCCAACAGATGCTAACACAGTAAATTGGACCCTGGAAGAGACTAGTAGCCTATCTATCCAAAAACCTTGATTCAGCAGCGGCAGGATGGCCAACCTGCCTGTGAATAATAGCAGCAGTGGCGGCACTAGTAAACGATGCAGACAAACTGACTGTGGGACAGGACCTCACCATCTATGCTCGTCTTGCCCCTGAGAGTGTCATAAGGCAGCCAACTGATCGCTGGCTCACGAACACCTGTATGACATAATACCAGGCTTTGCGATTGAATAAAGGTAGAGTCACCCTTGCCCTGGCTATGGAGCTAAACCCTGCCACCTTATTGTAGGATCCAGAAATCCAGACCATGGAGCATGATTTGCAGGTTCTAGCAAAGGAACAGGGATGGCGAAAGGACTTGAAAGAGCAACCAATTCCTGATGCGGAGGTGACATACTATATGGATGGGAGCAGTTTTTTGTAGAACGGAAAGAGAAAGGCAGAGGCAGTGGTGGTAAATGGACATAAGGTATTCTGGGCCCAGGCGTTGCCGGAGGGCACATCTGTTCAGGGAGCTGAATTGATTGTTTTAATCCAAGCATTAACTCTGGAAAAGGGTAAAAAGACAAACATCTACACTGATAGTTGGTTCACCTTACCAACAGCCCATGTACATGGGGCCATCTATCAGCAGAGAGGCCTGCTAACATCAGCCGGTAAAGAGATAAAAAATAAAAAATGAGATTCTGTCTTTGGTCAATGACCTGTTGCTGCCCAACAAGGTAAGCATTATTCATTTTCCGGGACAGCAGAAGGGGACTTCCAGGGCAGCAAAGGGGGATAACATGGCCAATCGGGAGGCTAAAGCAGCTGCTAGAGGAAACTCTGTCCTGGTGGTACTAACTGCTGAACTGCCCAGAGAAGAATGACTAAACTACTCAGAAAGTGACTTAAAGATAATATGGCAAAAAAAAAAAAAGGGATATTTGACACAGACGTGGGGGCATGGATTAACTCCAAAGGTAAGATCATTCTACCACAGGAAGATGCTGAGAGATTAATAACTCAGATGTATAAATGGATTCACTTGAAGGCAAAGAAATTGGCTGAAGTTGTCCGCCAATCCCAGTCCCTAATACTAAACCTCACCCCCTTGAGTGAGTGAGTGACTAGGGCGTGTGAACCTTGCCAGAGTGTAAACATAGGTAAGAATTTCCAGAGCCCAGGGAAGTGGCTGAGAGGAACTGTGGCAGCCTTTTTGGAGTATATGGCAAATTTTGAGTTAATGGCCTCTGAGTAGTGGAACGCTGCCTATTGGCTTTGGCTATTTTCCAAAGTCCAGTTTCTTATAAACTGACCTTGGTGGTCCTACAGCAGACTGCTCTGACCCTGAGAAACTGTGTGCAACCATAGTAACCAGACAGCAGGCTCTGTGTAACCTTGAGTGAGCTCTCCTATGTTCTGACCAAGTAAAGCTCCTACATGAGAAACTGCTTGTACTTTTCTGCCTACTTAAGTGTTAACCTGACGTCCATTAAATCAACACCTGGATAAGCATGTAGACTTGGTGTCCTTCTCTGTGTCACCCTGTCTCTCTCTTTCTCCCAGCCCTCTCTCAGGTGGTATTCAGCTGTCACTGCTGGCCAGTGACAAGGAACTAGACCTGGAATGCATTGGGAAGTGGATTTCACTGAAAGTAAACCATCCAGGTACAGCAATAAATATCTCCTGGTTTTTGTAGACACTTTCTCAGGATGGGTGGAAGCTTTTCCCACAAAGAAAGAAACCTCCCTGGTCATGGCCAAAAAGATTCTGGAAGACATTTTTCCTCGGTTTGGTATTCCAAAGGTAATTGGGTCAGACAATGGGTCAACCTTCATTGCTCAGTTAAGCCAGGAGGTGGCCAGGTTTCTGGGGCTTGACTGTAAGTTACATTGTGCTTATAGACCCCAAAGTTCAGGACATTTAGAGAGAATGAATAGAACTCTCAAAGAGATTCTCACCAAATTGAACATGGAGACTGGCGGTGACAAGGCGGTGCTCCTTCCCTTGGCCCTCTTAAGGATCAGAAATATTCTCTCCATATAGGTTTAACACCCTTCGAACTACTATATGGGTTTCTGTTCCCTGACTCTTCTTGGGTACCCCCTTGATAAAACTAGTGGTAAATCTGCTTGTACAGGCTGAAAGAATTGCAGCTTATTCAGAAAGAAATTTGGAGCAAGGTTGGCAGTGCATATGTGCCTGGGTCCTTTTAGGTGCCCCATCAGTTCCACGTTGAAGATCTGGTATATGTGCAGTGACATGGCAGCCAGAATCTGTAACCTCAGTTGAAGGGTCCTTATTACATCTTCCTCACCACGCCAACTGCTGTCAAAATAGAAGGCATCATAGCTTGAATCCACGTGTCACATGTTAAGCCGGCTTTTCATCAACCTGCAACACCTGGAAACTCCAAGCCTCCAGCTACCGGCTGAAACTGAAACTCATCAGGGACAATAAACTCTCAGACAAGAACTCCCCTTTTTCTGGGAAAGTATAAGTGCAGTTCAGGTCCTTATGCTCCAGAAAGAGTATCAACCTCTCCATGAGGTTGATCCACAATTTTAGGGTTAAAATTGAGGCAAAAAAGGGGGGGGTGAGAGACCACCTGGGAATGAGAAAAACAACAGTGATTATTTGAATTGAAGTCAGGTGTAGATAACTCTTGAAGGAAAGGGTCAACTGTTCTGAGAACAACTATCTACAACCACCTGTAAACTATCTACAACCAGCTGTATACTACCTAAAACCAGGTGTAAACTATCTTCATGCTATTCTTGCTGAACAATCAATGTATAGAGCAAAAGTGGCTTCAATTTTAGGTATAAAACCCTGTCCTTTGCATATTGAGGGCTGTCTCCTGTCTTTGTAGGGGGACCCTATAGAAATTGGAATAAAACTCTTGCTTTTGCCTCAAGTTGTGGCCTATGAGTGTTCCTGGGAAGTGCACAATCCTGAGCTCCTGAGCAGTGAGACTCCAGGTCTAACAACATGAAACTAAAACGCTTTTGCCATCCATTCTTTAGGTGGTGAAGCAGCTTATAAAATGGGAAACCACTGTTCCAGCTATGCAACAGACAGGTTTATATCTAGACCATTCAAAGAAGTCATAAAATGTAAACATGAAGAAACAAACAAACAAACAATCTAGAAAAGATCATCCTGAGTGAGGTATCTCAGAAGCAGAAAGACATACACGGTATATACTCGATTTTAAGTGGAGGCTAGACCTATAATATAGGATAAACATACTAAAATCTATAAAAAGATAAACAAGAAAGAGGACCTGGGTTAAGATGATCAATCCTCACCTAGAAAGACAAATGGGATGGACATAGGAGAAAACAAGAAACAGGACCCTAGCCTACCACAGAGGACCTGGGAAAGACTCTACCTAGTAGTATATCAAAGCAGGTGCTGAGACTCATAACCAAACCTTGGGCAGAGCACAGGGAATCATATAAAAAAAGGGGGAGTTAGTGTGACCTGGAGAGGGCAGGAACTCCACAAGGACCAAATATATCAGGGCACAGGGGTCTTTTATGAGACTGTATCTCCAACCAAGGACAATGTACGCATAGAACCTAGCACCCCTGCTCAAATATAGTCCATGTTAGCTCTGTCTCCAAGTGGGTACCATACTAAGTGGAACAGGGACTATTACAGACATGAACTCAATGGCTGTCTCTTTGACTTCCCCCCTCACAAGGTAGGATCAGATTTGCTAGGTCACAGAGGAGGACATTGCAGCAAACCTGATGATGCCTGATAATCTAGGGTCAGTTGGAACAGGCAGAAGCCCTCGCCTATCAGTAGACTTGGAAAGGTGTAGGTAGTAGATGAGGGAAGGAGGGTAGGAAAGGGAGGGAATGAGGGGACTGGTCTACAGCTTGGAGACAAAGTTAATAAACTGTATCTAATATTAAAAAAATAAAAAGTAAAAAAGTGGAACATAAAACAAAGTTCCTAAAGATGAAACACAAAATGCTGACAGTTTTTTGTTTCTTTGAAAACAGAATTTTTTTTTTCTGAACAATTTTCCTGTCCCAGGCTCTCTTTATAGAACAACCTGTGCTTGAACGCACAGAGATCCACCTACCTTTAACTTCCTGAGTGCTAGGAATGCAGGCGCTCACCAACAGCCCTAGCTGCTGACAGTTTATTTAGTTTTAGCATTTTATTTTTGTTGTTGTTTCATGCACTACATCTGAACTGCAGTTTCCTCTTCCTCCACTCCTCCCAGACACAATCTATCCACCACTACTCTGCCCAACTCTGCCCAGCTCACATCTCCTTCATCCACTGCTTTTTTTCCATTTATTTTATTTTCAATGAAAAAAAACTGTGATGGCATAGCAAGTTATAATAAAACTAGGAACAATCCCTCACATCAGAGTTGGTCAAAGCAATACATGAGGAGAGAAAGTGTAGCTAAAGCAGGAAAAAGAGTCAGAGACACCCCCATTCTCACTGTTGGAAGTCCCTCAGCGAAATCAGGATAATAATCATAAGGTGTATGCCAACAACCTAGCTCACAAGACTCATAGAATGTTTATGTTTTTGTCCTTCAGTCTCTGATCCCCTATGAACTCAGTTGACTCAGTGGGCCATGTGCTTGTTGCGTCCTTAATATCTCTGGTTCCTACAATACATATTCCCTCATTTGTGGGGTTCCCCTGGATACATCATTGTGTTTGGATAAGGGTCTCTGCATCTGTTCCCATGAGATGCCTCGTGATGTCTCTCTGATGACAACTGGGCTAGGCACTCATCAATGATTATAGCATAGTATCTTTCATTGTCACTTTTTGTCTGTCATGTTTACAGATATCGTGTGTCTCTAGGTTATCTTGACTCTGGTTCATGGTCATCCAGGCAGTGTCAGGCATGGACTTCCCCTCATGGTGTGGGCCTCAATGTGTTTTCTGGAGTGTATTTCACATTATTGGGTTGGGGTTTTCCTTCTAGTATCTTCTGTAGGGCTGGATGGCTGCATATATACTGGGTATAGTAGTCTGGGTTGGCATCGGTGGTCTCTTCGTGTCTGCATGATATCCATCCAAGCCCTTCTGGCTTTCATAGTCTCTGCTGAGAATTCTAGTGTGATTCGGATAGGTCTACTCATTATTTGAATGCTATTTTGGTATTAGCAGTGTCATGCATAGAACAGTTAATTTTCATGGTGTCATCCCCATATAAAATAGAATCCCTGTAACCTGAGAAAATAAAAAATGAACACACTATAATGTGTGCTGAGTGAATTAAGACGAAGAAGGGACTAATTTGAGGTAAAAATAAACTATATATAAATGCTGCAAAAAATTAAAATACTTGTAATTCAATTATGATATTTTAGAATATAACTGCATCAAAAAATTTAATTCCTATGCCATCAATATACCCAAAAATGTATGTAGCATTTTGCCTTTGCATGATGATGAATATTTTTCTATAACTCCTCATGTGAAAATTACTGTTGTTTAAGTGATTTCTGAATGAATTACATAACATTATTAAAAGCAGAAAATTTGGTAGTTCTATGTGAAAGATAATTATATGCATAGTTTATGTTTCCCTCTAACTCTCTCTTTATAGGAAAGGATTTATGAAAATGATTTACAATCTGTGAGTCAATTAATTCAACAGTGGATGCCTAAAAATGGAAAATCGAGGAATCTATCAGTGGCTTAGTCCATGAGGCTGGTTGGCTCAACTCACCTTCATATACACAGAACTCCTCAAGAAGAAGGTTCTATAGTCAATGAAGAAATAGACTTGCTAGCAAAGCGAAAAAGAACAGGCAAAGAGTAAAACATTCCTTCTTCCATGTCCTTGTATAGGTTTCCAGTAGAAGATGAGGCAAAGATGAGTGGTTGGTTTTGCAGTATGAAGATATGGATTAAAGTTATATTTTTCAGCTTTATAGATCCAGAAGAGAAGTAGAGAAGACTATTTCAAACAAGCAAGAGTACTTTACAATTGTGTCCTTAATTTGGGTGTTTTGCTTAATTACATATGCAGTCAAGTTAAAAACCAAGAGTCATGATCACACCTCTTTTCAGCTTGAAAGATAATCATATCCCCTCTTTACATTAACTTCCAAATGAAAAGAATAACAGGTCATAGTAATGCCTAAAAATAATTTAATGACGCAGAGTACAACAGCAGACAAATTACATATTTATCTTGATAATAACTGAAGCTAACATTATATAACTGTCCTTCAAAACTGTCCAGGTTGGAAACAACAAAGTCCAGGTTAGAAACAACTCTACACCGCCGCTGGGCCACTCCACAACACCTCCCTCATAGGGCAACCCACATTAAGCACAAGGATTCACCTCCCACCTGCTAGGTGTATGTAGGTTCCCTAGGTCCAGACCGAGCATGCTCCTTATTTGATGGCTCAGTCTCTGCAAGCCTCCTGGGGGCTGGGGCAGCTGTTTCTGTTGGTCTTCTTGTGAGGTTCCTCGCACCTCCAGGGCCTTCCATCTTTTCCCCAACACTTACTCAGGATCGCTAGAGCTCTGCACCTTTCTTAGGTGCAAGTCTGAGCATCTGTCCAAGCTTATTTCTGGCTGGAGTCTCTGAGACAATGGTCAGGTTAGGGTCCAGGCAACCGGGTTTTACAGTCCCAATTCTGGGCGTTCTCAATGTGGTCAAATATCGTCCAACAGAGCCTGATATTCTTCTTCTGTGAGAGTAGCCTCGAGTGTTGGTTCGATCTGCTCCCATGGTACATCTGGGTCCAGAGCAGCTGGTCCCTGTTCCTCTTCCACTGTTCTCGCCAGTTGCTCCAGGAAGAGCTGGACAGGGCAGGAGTTGCTGGATTCTGGGTAGGCCTCTGTGAAGAAGGTGAGTTCGGGTCTTGACATCAACGCTTCTGCACACTGGCCTCCTGCAGAACCCGATGTCAACAAGCTGTCGCGGGAAGCCTCCTGCTCAATGCAACACGATGCTCCAGGAGCCCTTTCCGGGCCAGGAGAGGCAGGCAGGTCCTCACCTTTAGCTGTGCTGCCTCCAGCGCGGCCTTTCTGCCTGGCCTTTCTGTTCTGGAACCATATGTGGACGGTGTCCTCAGGCAAACCTGTGCTCAGGGCCAGTTGCACCCTCGTGGCATAGTCTGGGGATGGAGAGATCTCAAAAGCTTGCACTAGCATGCTGATCTGCGCTGGACTAAGCCGTGTTCGAGGCCTTCTCCGTTCTGAGGGCGGGCCTCTTGCTTGTTGTACCCTGGCGACAAGCTTTTCAGGAGGCTGTTGGGAGGCTTCATGGCTGGAGCCTGCGGTGATCTGCTTTGAGGTCTTCCTCGACATGCCAGTTCTGTTTCTGCGGTTTTGAAACCACACGCGGATGGAGGACTCTGGAACTCCGAATTCCCTGGCCAGTTCCTGCCTGGTCCTGAAGCTCGGGTAAGGTGTCTTGGCGAAAACTGAGAGCAAGACCTCCTTCTGCTTGGCCTGCCAAACAGTCTTTTGACGCCGGGATGTCTTTGCCGTGCTGCAGCCACCCACATCTGCCTGATCTTCCATCCTGCTGAAGACACTTTGACAGGAGTTCTTCCTCTCCAGTGTGTACTCAGAACAACACCCAGGAAAGTGCAGACTATGGCAAATGCGTAAAGTGTCCGCTGCTCACCCTTAAATACCGACCTGAAGCCCCACCCACTCCCTCGAGGCCTCCAATTACAGGCCAAACCGTGGAACGCTCTTCTGCTTCCAAACTGTGAAACCCTTCCTTCCTCTTGCGAATTTTCCCATATCCCACCCTAAAGCAGCCTTTCCAGAAACAGTTGGCCTTGTGTTCTACCCATATTCCACTGCTTAGCTCACAGTACGCACCTGTGTTGGCCCACAAGGAGTTTGAGGGGAGAGTCTAAGGCACGGCTTCTGATGATCAGGCAAGGAGAAGAGGCATAAGCCAGGAGCAGTCTTTGCCTACTTTCACAAGGTCATTCATTCAGCTCTGGCTGATGCTCAAGGAGGAACGTGGCTAGAACAGATCTTGCACTCTGCGTGTGCCGTCTGCCTTAAGTTCCTTTGAGCTCCAGTCACCCGGTGTATGATTTCAACAATCTAAATATGGTTAGGACCCTGCAAGTCTAAGCATTTGGGCAAAGAGTAGACTTATCCTGCAGAAAGACTCCTGGAATTATTTCTGAATTTCTCCTTCAGTGGCAGACTACAGAAGGTGTCAACTTCACTCTTGGACCCTCTGGTTCCACCTATTTAATCCACCATACACTTTGTGCGTGTAGAAGGCAATCTCCCACAGCCTTTCTTGAATGTCTGATGGAGGCATACAGCTGGTTTACAACCTATGACCCTACCTCAGATGAGTGTAAGCCAATGGTGACTATAATCTTTATAGACCAGTCAGCCAGAGATATTTGTAGAAAGCTCCAGAAAATAAAGGGTTTACAGGACAAGTCGTTGAAGGATTTAGTGCATGTGGCAGAAAAGGTTTTAGACAGCTGGGATATGGAAGAAGAGAAAGAGGAAAGAAAGCAGAAAGAGCAGGAAGTGAGAGAAAGAGAAAGGAAAAGAGGCAAGACAGAAAGTTGACTAAGATCCTGGCCACTGTAGTGCAGTCATAATGATAGGGAGAGAGTTCCTGGAAATCAGAGGGGCCCTCTGTCTAAGGAATAGTATGCCTATTGCAAGGAGAAAGGACACTGGATCAAGAATTGTCCCAAAAGAAAATTGAAGCCCTACACCGGGACCTGGCACACTTCTGGGCCACCAATCCCCAGGTAACTCTTTTCTGATATGTGGATCATATACTATTAGCTGCAGATTATAAAGAAACCTTACTTGAAGCCACAGATCAGCTGTTGCAAGAGCTGGGTGACCTTGGCTATAGACTGTCGGCGAAAAATGCTCATCTCTGCAGGAAACAGGTCAGTTAAGAGGTGGCTATCGGAGGCTAGAAAAGAGACTGTATTTTATATTCCCCCTTCATGGACTACTGAACAACTGAGGGAAATTTTAAGTAAAGAAGTATTTGCCAAGATGGCAGCCCCTCTGTATCCCCTTACAAAGGGCATTGATTCTTGCATCTGGGGAAAGGATGAACAAGCTGCATTTGATAATATCAAACAAGCCTAATGTCTGCCCCAGCTTTGGTACTCAGATTGTGACCAAAACCTTCCATCTCTATGTGGCCGAGAATCAGGGAATGGCCAACAGATGCTAACACAGTAAATTGGACCCTGGAAGAGACTAGTAGCCTATCTATCCAAAAAGCTTGATTCAGCAGCGGCAGGATGGCCAACCTGCCTGTGAGTAATAGCAGCAGTAGCGTCACTAGTAAACGATGCAGACAAACTGACTGTGGGACAGGACCTCACCATCTATGCTCGTCTTGCTCCTGAGAGTGTCATAAGGCAGCCAACTGATCGCTGGCTCACGAACACCTGTATGACATAATACCAGGCTTTGCGATTGAATAAAGGTAGAGTCACCCTTGCCCTGGCTATGGAGCTAAACCCTGCCACCTTATTGTAGGATCCAGAAATCCAGACCATGGAGCATGATTTGCAGGTTCTAGCAAAGGAACAGGGATGGCGAAAGGACTTGAAAGAGCAACCAATTCCTGATGCGGAGGTGACATACTATATGGATGGGAGCAGTTTTTTGTAGAACGGAAAGAGAAAGGCAGAGGCAGTGGTGGTAAATGGACATAAGGTATTCTGGGCCCAGGCGTTGCCGGAGGGCACATCTGTTCAGGGAGCTGAATTGATTGTTTTAATCCAAGCATTAACTCTGGAAAAGGGTAAAAAGACAAACATCTACACTGATAGTTGGTTCACCTTACCAACAGCCCATGTACATGGGGCCATCTATCAGCAGAGAGGCCTGCTAACATCAGCCGGGAAAGAGATAAAAAATAAAAAATGAGATTCTGGCTTTGGTCAATGCCCTGTTGCTGCCCGACAAGGTAAGCATTATTCATTTCCCGGGACAGCAGAAGGGGACTTCCAGGGCAGCAAAGGGGGATAACATGGCCAATCGGGAGGCTAAAGCAGCTGCTAGAGGAAACTCTGTCCTGGTGGTACTAACTGCTGAACTGCCCAGAGAAGAATGACTAAACTACTCAGAAAGTGACTTAAAGTTAATATGGAAAAAAAAAAAAAAAAAAAAAAAAACCAAAAGGGGATATTTGACACCGACGTGGGGGCATGGATTAACTCCAAAGGTAAGATCATTCTACCCCAGGAAGATGCTGAGAGATTAATAACTCAGATGTATAAATGGATTCACTTGAAGGCAAAGAAATTGGCTGAAGTTGTCCGCCAATCCCAGTCCCTAATACTAAACCTCACCCCCTTGAGTGAGTGAGTGACTAGGGCGTGTGAACCTTGTCAGAGTGTAAACATAGGTAAGAATTTCCAGAGCCCATGGAAGTGGCTGAGAGGAACTGTGGCAGCCTATTTGGAGTATATGGCAAATTTTGAGTTAATGGCCTCTGAGCAGTGGAACGCTGCCTATTGGCTTTGGCTATTTTCCAAAGTCCAGTTTCTTATAAACTGACCTTGGTGGTCCTACAGCAGACTGCTCTGACCCTGAGAAACTGTGTGCAACCATAGTAACCAGACAGCAGGCTCTGTGTAACCTTGAGTGAGCTCTCCTATGTCCTGACCAAGTAAAGCTCCTACATGAGAAACTGCTTGTACTTTTCTGCCTACTTAAGTGTTAACCTGACGTCCATTAAATCAACACCTGGATAAGCATGTAGACTTGGTGTCCTTCTCTGTGTCACCCTGTCTCTCTCTTTCTCCCAGCCCTCTCTCAGGTGGTATTCAGCTGTCACTGCTGGCCAGTGACAAGGAACTAGACCTGGAATGCATTGGGAAGTGGATTTCACTGAAAGTAAACCATCCAGGTACAGCAATAAATATCTCCTGGTTTTTGTAGACACTTACTCAGGATGGGTGGAAGCTTTTCCCACAAAGAAAGAAACCTCCCTGGTCATGGCCAAAAAGATTCTGGAAGACATTTTTCCTCGGTTTGGTATTCCAAAGGTAATTGGGTCAGACAATGGGTCAACCTTCATTGCTCAGTTAAGCCAGGAGGTGGCCAGGTTTCTGGGGCTTGACTGTAAGTTACATTGTGCTTATAGACCCCAAAGTTCAGGACATTTAGAGAGAATGAATAGAACTCTCAAAGAGATTCTCACCAAATTGAACATGGAGACTGGCGGTGACAAGGCGGTGCTCCTTCCCTTGGCCCTCTTTAGGGTCAGAAATACTCTCTCCATATAGGTTTAACACCCTTCGAACTACTATATGGGTTTCTGTTCCCTGACTCTTCTTGGGTACCCCCTTGATAAAACTAGTGGTAAATCTGCTTGTACAGGCTGAAAGAATTGCAGCTTATTCAGAAAGAAATTTGGAGCAAGGTTGGCAGTGCATATGTGCCTGGGTCCTTTTAGGTGCCCCATCAGTTCCACGTTGAAGATCTGGTATATGTGCAGTGACATGGCAGCCAGAATCTGGAACCTCAGTTGAAGGGTCCTTATTACATCTTCCTCACCACGCCAACTGCCGTCAAAATAGAGGGCATCATAGCTTGAATCCACGTGTCACATGTTAAGCCGGCTTTTCATCAACCTGCAACACCTGGAAACTCCAAGCCTCCAGCTACCGGCTGAAACTGAAACTCATCAGGGACAATAAACTCTCAGACAAGAACTCCCCTTTTTCTGGGAAAGTATAAGTGCAGTTCAGGTCCTTATGCTCCAGAAAGAGTATCAACCTCTCCATGAGGTTGATCCACAATTTTAGGGTTAAAATTGAGGCAAAAAAGGGGGGGGGGGGTGAGAGACCACCTGGGAATGAGAAAAACAACAGTGATTATTTGAATTGAAGTCAGGTGTAGATAACTCTTGAAGGAAAGGGTCAACTGTTCTGAGAACAACTATCTACAATCACCTGTAAACTATCTACAACCAGCTGTATACTACCTAAAACCAGGTGTAAACTATCTTCATGCTATTCTTGCTGAACAATCAATGTATAGAGCAAAAGTGGCTTCAATTTCAGGTATAAAACCCTGTCCTTTGCATATTGAGGGCTGTCTCCTGTCTTTGTAGGGGGACCCTATAGAAATTGGAATAAAACTCTTGCTTTTGCCTCAAGTTGTGGTCTATGAGTGTTCCTGGGAAGTGCACAATCCTGAGCTCCTGAGCAGTGAGACTCCAGGTCTAACAACATGAAACTAAAACGCTTTTGCCATCCATTCTTTAGGTGGTGAAGCAGCTTATAAAATGGGAAACCACTGTTCCAGCTATGCAACAGACAGGTTTATATCTAGACCATTCAAAGAAGTCATAAAATGTAAACATGAAGAAACAAACAAACAAACAATCTAGAAAAGATCATCCTGAGTGAGGTATCTCAGAAGCAGAAAGACATACACGGTATATACTCGATTTTAAGTGGAGGCTAGACCTATAATATAGGATAAACATACTAAAATCTATAAAAAGATAAACAAGAAAGAGGACCTGGGTTAAGATGATCAATCCTCACCTAGAAAGACAAATGGGATGGACATAGGAGAAAACAAGAAACAGGACCCTAGCCTACCACAGAGGACCTGGGAAAGACTCTACCTAGTAGTATATCAAAGCAGGTGCTGAGACTCATAACCAAACCTTGGGCAGAGCACAGGGAATCATATAAAAAAAGGGGGAGTTAGTGTGACCTGGAGAGGGCAGGAACTCCACAAGGACCAAATATATCAGGGCACAGGGGTCTTTTATGAGACTGTATCTCCAACCAAGGACAATGTACGCATAGAACCTAGCACCCCTGCTCAAATATAGTCCATGTTAGCTCTGTCTCCAAGTGGGTACCATACTAAGTGGAACAGGGACTATTACAGACATGAACTCAATGGCTGTCTCTTTGACTTCCCCCCTCACAAGGTAGGATCAGATTTGCTAGGTCACAGAGGAGGACATTGCAGCAAACCTGATGATGCCTGATAATCTAGGGTCAGTTGGAACAGGCAGAAGCCCTCGCCTATCAGTAGACTTGGAAAGGTGTAGGTAGTAGATGAGGGAAGGAGGGTAGGAAAGGGAGGGAATGAGGGGACTGGTCTACAGCTTGGAGACAAAGTTAATAAACTGTATCTAATATTAAAAAAATAAAAAGTAAAAAAGTGGAACATAAAACAAAGTTCCTAAAGATGAAACACAAAATGCTGACAGTTTTTTGTTTCTTTGAAAACAGAATTTTTTTTTTCTGAACAATTTTCCTGTCCCAGGCTCTCTTTATAGAACAACCTGTGCTTGAACGCACAGAGATCCACCTACCTTTAACTTCCTGAGTGCTAGGAATGCAGGCGCTCACCAACAGCCCTAGCTGCTGACAGTTTATTTAGTTTTAGCATTTTATTTTTGTTGTTGTTTCATGCACTACATCTGAACTGCAGTTTCCTCTTCCTCCACTCCTCCCAGACACAATCTATCCACCACTACTCTGCCCAACTCTGCCCAGCTCACATCTCCTTCATCCACTGCTTTTTTTCCATTTATTTTATTTTCAATGAAAAAAAACTGTGATGGCATAGCAAGTTATAATAAAACTAGGAACAATCCCTCACATCAGAGTTGGTCAAAGCAATACATGAGGAGAGAAAGTGTAGCTAAAGCAGGAAAAAGAGTCAGAGACACCCCCATTCTCACTGTTGGAAGTCCCTCAGCGAAATCAGGATAATAATCATAAGGTGTATGCCAACAACCTAGCTCACAAGACTCATAGAATGTTTATGTTTTTGTCCTTCAGTCTCTGATCCCCTATGAACTCAGTTGACTCAGTGGGCCATGTGCTTGTTGCGTCCTTAATATCTCTGGTTCCTACAATACATATTCCCTCATTTGTGGGGTTCCCCTGGATACATCATTGTGTTTGGATAAGGGTCTCTGCATCTGTTCCCATGAGATGCCTCGTGATGTCTCTCTGATGACAACTGGGCTAGGCACTCATCAATGATTATAGCATAGTATCTTTCATTGTCACTTTTTGTCTGTCATGTTTACAGATATCGTGTGTCTCTAGGTTATCTTGACTCTGGTTCATGGTCATCCAGGCAGTGTCAGGCATGGACTTCCCCTCATGGTGTGGGCCTCAATGTGTTTTCTGGAGTGTATTTCACATTATTGGGTTGGGGTTTTCCTTCTAGTATCTTCTGTAGGGCTGGATGGCTGCATATATACTGGGTATAGTAGTCTGGGTTGGCATCGGTGGTCTCTTCGTGTCTGCATGATATCCATCCAAGCCCTTCTGGCTTTCATAGTCTCTGCTGAGAATTCTAGTGTGATTCGGATAGGTCTACTCATTATTTGAATGCTATTTTGGTATTAGCAGTGTCATGCATAGAACAGTTAATTTTCATGGTGTCATCCCCATATAAAATAGAATCCCTGTAACCTGAGAAAATAAAAAATGAACACACTATAATGTGTGCTGAGTGAATTAAGACGAAGAAGGGACTAATTTGAGGTAAAAATAAACTATATATAAATGCTGCAAAAAATTAAAATACTTGTAATTCAATTATGATATTTTAGAATATAACTGCATCAAAAAATTTAATTCCTATGCCATCAATATACCCAAAAATGTATGTAGCATTTTGCCTTTGCATGATGATGAATATTTTTCTATAACTCCTCATGTGAAAATTACTGTTGTTTAAGTGATTTCTGAATGAATTACATAACATTATTAAAAGCAGAAAATTTGGTAGTTCTATGTGAAAGATAATTATATGCATAGTTTATGTTTCCCTCTAACTCTCTCTTTATAGGAAAGGATTTATGAAAATGATTTACAATCTGTGAGTCAATTAATTCAACAGTGGATGCCTAAAAATGGAAAATCGAGGAATCTATCAGTGGCTTAGTCCATGAGGCTGGTTGGCTCAACTCACCTTCATATACACAGAACTCCTCAAGAAGAAGGTTCTATAGTCAATGAAGAAATAGACTTGCTAGCAAAGCGAAAAAGAACAGGCAAAGAGTAAAACATTCCTTCTTCCATGTCCTTGTATAGGTTTCCAGTAGAAGATGAGGCAAAGATGAGTGGTTGGTTTTGCAGTATGAAGATATGGATTAAAGTTATATTTTTCAGCTTTATAGATCCAGAAGAGAAGTAGAGAAGACTATTTCAAACAAGCAAGAGTACTTTACAATTGTGTCCTTAATTTGGGTGTTTTGCTTAATTACATATGCAGTCAAGTTAAAAACCAAGAGTCATGATCACACCTCTTTTCAGCTTGAAAGATAATCATATCCCCTCTTTACATTAACTTCCAAATGAAAAGAATAACAGGTCATAGTAATGCCTAAAAATAATTTAATGACGCAGAGTACAACAGCAGACAAATTACATATTTATCTTGATAATAACTGAAGCTAACATTATATAACTGTCCTTCAAAACTGTCCAGGTTGGAAACAACAAAGTCCAGGTTAGAAACAACTCTACACCGCCGCTGGGCCACTCCACAACACCTCCCTCATAGGGCAACCCACATTAAGCACAAGGATTCACCTCCCACCTGCTAGGTGTATGTAGGTTCCCTAGGTCCAGACCGAGCATGCTCCTTATTTGATGGCTCAGTCTCTGCAAGCCTCCTGGGGGCTGGGGCAGCTGTTTCTGTTGGTCTTCTTGTGAGGTTCCTCGCACCTCCAGGGCCTTCCATCTTTTCCCCAACACTTACTCAGGATCGCTAGAGCTCTGCACCTTTCTTAGGTGCAAGTCTGAGCATCTGTCCAAGCTTATTTCTGGCTGGAGTCTCTGAGACAATGGTCAGGTTAGGGTCCAGGCAACCGGGTTTTACAGTCCCAATTCTGGGCGTTCTCAATGTGGTCAAATATCGTCCAACAGAGCCTGATATTCTTCTTCTGTGAGAGTAGCCTCGAGTGTTGGTTCGATCTGCTCCCATGGTACATCTGGGTCCAGAGCAGCTGGTCCCTGTTCCTCTTCCACTGTTCTCGCCAGTTGCTCCAGGAAGAGCTGGACAGGGCAGGAGTTGCTGGATTCTGGGTAGGCCTCTGTGAAGAAGGTGAGTTCGGGTCTTGACATCAACGCTTCTGCACACTGGCCTCCTGCAGAACCCGATGTCAACAAGCTGTCGCGGGAAGCCTCCTGCTCAATGCAACACGATGCTCCAGGAGCCCTTTCCGGGCCAGGAGAGGCAGGCAGGTCCTCACCTTTAGCTGTGCTGCCTCCAGCGCGGCCTTTCTGCCTGGCCTTTCTGTTCTGGAACCATATGTGGACGGTGTCCTCAGGCAAACCTGTGCTCAGGGCCAGTTGCACCCTCGTGGCATAGTCTGGGGATGGAGAGATCTCAAAAGCTTGCACTAGCATGCTGATCTGCGCTGGACTAAGCCGTGTTCGAGGCCTTCTCCGTTCTGAGGGCGGGCCTCTTGCTTGTTGTACCCTGGCGACAAGCTTTTCAGGAGGCTGTTGGGAGGCTTCATGGCTGGAGCCTGCGGTGATCTGCTTTGAGGTCTTCCTCGACATGCCAGTTCTGTTTCTGCGGTTTTGAAACCACACGCGGATGGAGGACTCTGGAACTCCGAATTCCCTGGCCAGTTCCTGCCTGGTCCTGAAGCTCGGGTAAGGTGTCTTGGCGAAAACTGAGAGCAAGACCTCCTTCTGCTTGGCCTGCCAAACAGTCTTTTGACGCCGGGATGTCTTTGCCGTGCTGCAGCCACCCACATCTGCCTGATCTTCCATCCTGCTGAAGACACTTTGACAGGAGTTCTTCCTCTCCAGTGTGTACTCAGAACAACACCCAGGAAAGTGCAGACTATGGCAAATGCGTAAAGTGTCCGCTGCTCACCCTTAAATACCGACCTGAAGCCCCACCCACTCCCTCGAGGCCTCCAATTACAGGCCAAACCGTGGAACGCTCTTCTGCTTCCAAACTGTGAAACCCTTCCTTCCTCTTGCGAATTTTCCCATATCCCACCCTAAAGCAGCCTTTCCAGAAACAGTTGGCCTTGTGTTCTACCCATATTCCACTGCTTAGCTCACAGTACGCACCTGTGTTGGCCCACAAGGAGTTTGAGGGGAGAGTCTAAGGCACGGCTTCTGATGATCAGGCAAGGAGAAGAGGCATAAGCCAGGAGCAGTCTTTGCCTACTTTCACAAGGTCATTCATTCAGCTCTGGCTGATGCTCAAGGAGGAACGTGGCTAGAACAGATCTTGCACTCTGCGTGTGCCGTCTGCCTTAAGTTCCTTTGAGCTCCAGTCACCCGGTGTATGATTTCAACAATCTAAATATGGTTAGGACCCTGCAAGTCTAAGCATTTGGGCAAAGAGTAGACTTATCCTGCAGAAAGACTCCTGGAATTATTTCTGAATTTCTCCTTCAGTGGCAGACTACAGAAGGTGTCAACTTCACTCTTGGACCCTCTGGTTCCACCTATTTAATCCACCATACACTTTGTGCGTGTAGAAGGCAATCTCCCACAGCCTTTCTTGAATGTCTGATGGAGGCATACAGCTGGTTTACAACCTATGACCCTACCTCAGATGAGTGTAAGCCAATGGTGACTATAATCTTTATAGACCAGTCAGCCAGAGATATTTGTAGAAAGCTCCAGAAAATAAAGGGTTTACAGGACAAGTCGTTGAAGGATTTAGTGCATGTGGCAGAAAAGGTTTTAGACAGCTGGGATATGGAAGAAGAGAAAGAGGAAAGAAAGCAGAAAGAGCAGGAAGTGAGAGAAAGAGAAAGGAAAAGAGGCAAGACAGAAAGTTGACTAAGATCCTGGCCACTGTAGTGCAGTCATAATGATAGGGAGAGAGTTCCTGGAAATCAGAGGGGCCCTCTGTCTAAGGAATAGTATGCCTATTGCAAGGAGAAAGGACACTGGATCAAGAATTGTCCCAAAAGAAAATTGAAGCCCTACACCGGGACCTGGCACACTTCTGGGCCACCAATCCCCAGGTAACTCTTTTCTGATATGTGGATCATATACTATTAGCTGCAGATTATAAAGAAACCTTACTTGAATCCACAGATCAGCTGTTGCAAGAGCTGGGTGACCTTGGCTATAGACTGTCGGCGAAAAATGCTCATCTCTGCAGGAAACAGGTCAGTTAAGAGGTGGCTATCGGAGGCTAGAAAAGAGACTGTATTTTATATTCCCCCTTCATGGACTACTGAACAACTGAGGGAAATTTTAAGTAAAGAAGTATTTGCCAAGATGGCAGCCCCTCTGTATCCCCTTACAAAGGGCATTGATTCTTGCATCTGGGGAAAGGATGAACAAGCTGCATTTGATAATATCAAACAAGCCTAATGTCTGCCCCAGCTTTGGTACTCAGATTGTGACCAAAACCTTCCATCTCTATGTGGCCGAGAATCAGGGAATGGCCAACAGATGCTAACACAGTAAATTGGACCCTGGAAGAGACTAGTAGCCTATCTATCCAAAAAGCTTGATTCAGCAGCGGCAGGATGGCCAACCTGCCTGTGAGTAATAGCAGCAGTAGCGTCACTAGTAAACGATGCAGACAAACTGACTGTGGGACAGGACCTCACCATCTATGCTCGTCTTGCTCCTGAGAGTGTCATAAGGCAGCCAACTGATCGCTGGCTAACGAACACCTGTATGACATAATACCAGGCTTTGCGATTGAATAAAGGTAGAGTCACCCTTGCCCTGGCTATGGAGCTAAACCCTGCCACCTTATTGTAGGATCCAGAAATCCAGACCATGGAGCATGATTTGCAGGTTCTAGCAAAGGAACAGGGATGGCGAAAGGACTTGAAAGAGCAACCAATTCCTGATGCGGAGGTGACATACTATATGGATGGGAGCAGTTTTTTGTAGAACGGAAAGAGAAAGGCAGAGGCAGTGGTGGTAAATGGACATAAGGTATTCTGGGCCCAGGCGTTGCCGGAGGGCACATCTGTTCAGGGAGCTGAATTGATTGTTTTAATCCAAGCATTAACTCTGGAAAAGGGTAAAAAGACAAACATCTACACTGATAGTTGGTTCACCTTACCAACAGCCCATGTACATGGGGCCATCTATCAGCAGAGAGGCCTGCTAACATCAGCCGGTAAAGAGATAAAAAATAAAAAATGAGATTCTGGCTTTGGTCAATGCCCTGTTGCTGCCCGACAAGGTAAGCATTATTCATTTCCCGGGACAGCAGAAGGGGACTTCCAGGGCAGCAAAGGGGGATAACATGGCCAATCGGGAGGCTAAAGCAGCTGCTAGAGGAAACTCTGTCCTGGTGGTACTAACTGCTGAACTGCCCAGAGAAGAATGACTAAACTACTCAGAAAGTGACTTAAAGTTAATATGGAAAAAAAAAAAAAAAAAAAAAAAACCAAAAGGGGATATTTGACACCGACGTGGGGGCATGGATTAACTCCAAAGGTAAGATCATTCTACCCCAGGAAGATGCTGAGAGATTAATAACTCAGATGTATAAATGGATTCACTTGAAGGCAAAGAAATTGGCTGAAGTTGTCCGCCAATCCCAGTCCCTAATACTAAACCTCACCCCCTTGAGTGAGTGAGTGACTAGGGCGTGTGAACCTTGTCAGAGTGTAAACATAGGTAAGAATTTCCAGAGCCCATGGAAGTGGCTGAGAGGAACTGTGGCAGCCTATTTGGAGTATATGGCAAATTTTGAGTTAATGGCCTCTGAGCAGTGGAACGCTGCCTATTGGCTTTGGCTATTTTCCAAAGTCCAGTTTCTTATAAACTGACCTTGGTGGTCCTACAGCAGACTGCTCTGACCCTGAGAAACTGTGTGCAACCATAGTAACCAGACAGCAGGCTCTGTGTAACCTTGAGTGAGCTCTCCTATGTCCTGACCAAGTAAAGCTCCTACATGAGAAACTGCTTGTACTTTTCTGCCTACTTAAGTGTTAACCTGACATCCATTAAATCAACACCTGGATAAGCATGTAGACTTGGTGTCCTTCTCTGTGTCACCCTGTCTCTCTCTTTCTCCCAGCCCTCTCTCAGGTGGTATTCAGCTGTCACTGCTGGCCAGTGACAAGGAACTAGACCTGGAATGCATTGGGAAGTGGATTTCACTGAAAGTAAACCATCCAGGTACAGCAATAAATATCTCCTGGTTTTTGTAGACACTTACTCAGGATGGGTGGAAGCTTTTCCCACAAAGAAAGAAACCTCCCTGGTCATGGCCAAAAAGATTCTGGAAGACATTTTTCCTCGGTTTGGTATTCCAAAGGTAATTGGGTCAGACAATGGGTCAACCTTCATTGCTCAGTTAAGCCAGGAGGTGGCCAGGTTTCTGGGGCTTGACTGTAAGTTACATTGTGCTTATAGACCCCAAAGTTCAGGACATTTAGAGAGAATGAATAGAACTCTCAAAGAGATTCTCACCAAATTGAACATGGAGACTGGCGGTGACAAGGCGGTGCTCCTTCCCTTGGCCCTCTTTAGGGTCAGAAATACTCTCTCCATATAGGTTTAACACCCTTCGAACTACTATATGGGTTTCTGTTCCCTGACTCTTCTTGGGTACCCCCTTGATAAAACTAGTGGTAAATCTGCTTGTACAGGCTGAAAGAATTGCAGCTTATTCAGAAAGAAATTTGGAGCAAGGTTGGCAGTGCATATGTGCCTGGGTCCTTTTAGGTGCCCCATCAGTTCCACGTTGAAGATCTGGTATATGTGCAGTGACATGGCAGCCAGAATCTGGAACCTCAGTTGAAGGGTCCTTATTACATCTTCCTCACCACGCCAACTGCCGTCAAAATAGAGGGCATCATAGCTTGAATCCACGTGTCACATGTTAAGCCGGCTTTTCATCAACCTGCAACACCTGGAAACTCCAAGCCTCCAGCTACCGGCTGAAACTGAAACTCATCAGGGACAATAAACTCTCAGACAAGAACTCCCCTTTTTCTGGGAAAGTATAAGTGCAGTTCAGGTCCTTATGCTCCAGAAAGAGTATCAACCTCTCCATGAGGTTGATCCACAATTTTAGGGTTAAAATTGAGGCAAAAAAGGGGGGGGGGTGAGAGACCACCTGGGAATGAGAAAAACAACAGTGATTATTTGAATTGAAGTCAGGTGTAGATAACTCTTGAAGGAAAGGGTCAACTGTTCTGAGAACAACTATCTACAATCACCTGTAAACTATCTACAACCAGCTGTATACTACCTAAAACCAGGTGTAAACTATCTTCATGCTATTCTTGCTGAACAATCAATGTATAGAGCAAAAGTGGCTTCAATTTCAGGTATAAAACCCTGTCCTTTGCATATTGAGGGCTGTCTCCTGTCTTTGTAGGGGGACCCTATAGAAATTGGAATAAAACTCTTGCTTTTGCCTCAAGTTGTGGTCTATGAGTGTTCCTGGGAAGTGCACAATCCTGAGCTCCTGAGCAGTGAGACTCCAGGTCTAACAACATGAAACTAAAACGCTTTTGCCATCCATTCTTTAGGTGGTGAAGCAGCTTATAAAATGGGAAACCACTGTTCCAGCTATGCAACAGACAGGTTTATATCTAGACCATTCAAAGAAGTCATAAAATGTAAACATGAAGAAACAAACAAACAAACAATCTAGAAAAGATCATCCTGAGTGAGGTATCTCAGAAGCAGAAAGACATACACGGTATATACTCGATTTTAAGTGGAGGCTAGACCTATAATATAGGATAAACATACTAAAATCTATAAGAAGATAAACAAAAAGATAAACAAGAAAGAGGACCTGGGTTAAGATGATCAATCCTCACGTAGAAAGACAAATGGGATGGACATAGGAGAAAACAAGAAACAGGACCCTAGCCTACCACAGAGGACCTGGGAAAGACTCTACCTAGTAGTATATCAAAGCAGGTGCTGAGACTCATAACCAAACCTTGTGCAGAGCACAGGGAATCATATAAAAAAAGGGGGAGTTAGTGTGACCTGGAGAGGGCAGGAACTCCACAAGGACCAAATATATCAGGGCACAGGGGTCTTTTATGAGACTGTATCTCCAACCAAGGACAATGTACGCATAGAACCTAGCACCCCTGCTCAAATATAGTCCATGTTAGCTCTTTCTCCAAGTGGGTACCATACTAAGTGGAACAGGGACTATTACAGACATGAACTCAATGGCTGGCTCTTTGACTTCCCCCCTCACAATGCAGGATCAGATTTGCTAGGCCACAGAGGAGGACATTGCAGCAAACCTGATGATGCCTGATAATCTAGGGTCAGTTGGAACAGGCAGAAGCCCTCGCCTATCAGTAGACTTGGAAAGGTGTAGGTAGTAGATGAGGGAAGGAGGGTAGGAAAGGGAGGGAATGAGGGGACTGGTCTACAGCTTGGATACAAAGTTAATAAACTGTATCTAATATTAAAAAAAATAAAAATTAAAAACTGGAACATAAAACAAAGTTCCTAAAGATGAAACACAAAATGCTGACAGTTTTTTGTTTCTTTGAAAACAGAATTTTTTTTCTGAACAATTTTCCTGTCCCAGGCTCTCTTTATAGAACAACCTGTGCTTGAACGCACAGAGATCCACCTACCTTTAACTTCCTGAGTGCTAGGAATGCAGGCGCTCACCAACAGCCCTAGCTGCTGACAGTTTATTTAGTTTTAGCATTTTATTTTTGTTGTTGTTTCATGCACTACATCTGAACTGCAGTTTCCTCTTCCTCCACTCCTCCCAGACACAATCTATCCACCACTACTCTGCCCAACTCTGCCCAGCTCACCTCTCCTTCATCCACTGCTTTTTTTCCATTTATTTTATTTTCAATGAAAAAAAATGTGATGGCATAGCAAGTTATAATAAAACTAGGAACAATTCCTCACATCAGAGTTGGTCAAAGCAATACATGAGGAGAAAAAGTGTAGCTAAAGCAGGAAAAAGAGTCAGAGACACCCCCATTCTCACTGTTGGAAGTCCCTCAGCGAAATCAGGATAATAATCATAAGGTGTATGCCAACAACCTAGCTCACAAGACTCATAGAATGTTTATGTTTTTGTCCTTCAGTCTCTGATCCCCTATGAACTCAGTTGACTCAGTGGGCCATGTGCTTGTTGTGACCTTAATATCTCTGGTTCCTACAATACATATTCCCTCATTTGTGGGGTTCCCCTGGATACATCATTGTGTTTGGATAAGGGTCTCTGCATCTGTTCCCATGAGATGCCTCGTGATGTCTCTCTGATGACAACTGGGCTAGGCACTCATCAATGATTATAGCATAGTATCTTTCATTGTCACTTTTTGTCTGTCATGTTTACAGATATCGTGTGTCTCTAGGTTATCTTGACTCTGGTTCATGGTCATCCAGGCAGTGTCAGGCATGGACTTCCCCTCATGGTGTGGGCCTCAATGTGTTTTCTGGAGTGTATTTCACATTATTGGGTTGGGGTTTTCCTTCTAGTATCTTCTGTAGGGCTGGATGGCTGCATATATACTGGGTATAGTAGTCTGGGTTGGCATCGGTGGTCTCTTCGTGTCTGCATGATATCCGTCCAAGCCCTTCTGGCTTTCATAGTCTCTGCTGAGAATTCTAGTGTGATTCGGATAGGTCTACTCATTATTTGAATGCTATTTTGGTATTAGCAGTGTCATGCATAGAACAGTTAATTTTCATGGTGTCATCCCCATATAAAATAGAATCTCTGTAACCTGAGAAAATAAAAAATGAACACACTATAATGTGTGTTGAGTGAATTAAGACGAAGAAGGGACTAATTTGAGGTAAAAATAAACTATATATAAATGCTGCAAAAAATTAAAATACTTGTAATTCAATTATGATATTGTAGAATATAACTGCATCAAAAAATTTAATTCCTATGCCATCAATATACCCAAAAATGTAGGTAGCATTTTGCCTTTGCATGATGATGAATATTTTTCTATAACTCCTCATATGAAAAGTACTCTTGTTTAAGTGATTTCTGAATGAATTACATAACATTATTAAAAGCAGAAAATTTGGTAGTTCTATGTGAAAGATAATTATATGCATAGTTTATGTTTCCCTCTAACTCTCTCTTTATAGGAAAGGATTTATGAAAATGATTTACAATCTGTGAGTCAATTAATTCAACAGTGGATGCCTAAAAATGGAAAATCGAGGAATCTATCAGTGGCTTAGTCCATGAGGCTGGTTGGCTCAACTCACCTTCATATACACAGAACTCCTCAAGAAGAAGGTTCTATAGTCAATGAAGAAATAGACTTGCTACCAAAGCGAAAAAGAACAGGCAAAGAGTAAAACATTCCTTCTTCCATGTCCTTGTATAGGTTTCCAGTAGAAGATGAGGCAAAGATCAGTGGTTGGTTTTGCAGTATGAAGATATGGATTAAAGTTATATTTTTCAGCTTTATAGATCCAGAAGAGAAGTAGAGAAGACTATTTCAAACAAGCAAGAGTACTTTACAATTGTGTCCTTAATTTGGGTGTTTTGCTTAATTCCATATGCAGTCAAGTTAAAAACCAAGAGTCATGATCACACCTCTTTTCAGCTTGAAAGATAATCATATCTCCTCTTTACATTAACTTCCAAATGAAAAGAATAACAGGTCATAGTACTGCCTAAAAATAATTTAATGACGCAGAGTACAACAGCAGACAAATTACATATTTATCTTGATAATAACTGAAGCTAACAGTATATAACTGTCCTTCAAAACGGTCCAGGTTAGAAACAACAAAGTCCAGGTTAGAAACAACTCTCCACCGCCGCTGGGCCACTCCACAACACCTCCCTCATAGGGCAACCCACATTAAGCACAAGGATTCACCTCCCACCTGCTAGGTGTATGTAGGGTCCCTAGGTCCAGACCAAGCATGCTCCTTATTTGATGGCTCAGTCTCTGCAAGCCCCCTGGGGGCTGGGGCAGCTGTTTCTGTTGGTCTTCTTGTGAGGTTCCTCGCACCTCCAGGACCTTCCATCTTTTCCCCAACACTTACTCAGGATCGCTAGAGCTCTGCACCTTTCTTAGGTGCAAGTCTGAGCATCTGTCCAAGCTTATTTCTGGCTGGAGTCTCTGAGACAATGGTCAGGTTAGGGTCCAGGCAACCGGGTTTTACAGTCCCAATTCTGGGCGTTCTCAATGTGGTCAAATATCGTCCAACAGAGCCTGATATTCTTCTTCTGTGAGAGTAGCCTCGAGTGTTGGTTCGATCTGCTCCCATGGTACATCTGGGTCCAGAGCGGCTGGTCCCTGTTCCTCTTCCACTGTTCTCGCCAGTTGCTCCAGGAAGAGCTGGACAGGGCAGGAGTTGCTGGATTCTGGGTAGGCCTCTGTGAAGAAGGTGAGTTCGGGTCTTGACATCAACGCTTCTGCACACTGGCCTCCTGCAGAACCCGATGTCAACAAGCTGTCGCGGGAAGCCTCCTGCTCAATGCAACACGATGCTCCAGGAGCCCTTTCCGGGCCAGGAGAGGCAGGCAGGTCCTCACCTTTAGCTGTGCTGCCTCCAGCGCGGCCTTTCTGCCTGGCCTTTCTGTTCTGGAACCATATGTGGACGGTGTCCTCAGGCAAACCTGTGCTCAGGGCCAGTTGCACCCTCGTGGCATAGTCTGGGGATGGAGAGATCTCAAAAGCTTGCACTAGCATGCTGATCTGCGCTGGACTAAGCCGCGTTCGAGGCCTTCTCCGTTCTGAGGGCGGGCCTCTTGCTTGTTGTACCCTGGCGACAAGCTTTTCAGGAGGCTGTTGGGAGGCTTCATGGCTGGAGCCTGAGGTGGTCTGCTTTGAGGTCTTCCTCGACATGCCAGTTCTGTTTCTGCGGTTTTGAAACCACACGCGGATGGAGGACTCTGGAACTCCGAATTCCCTGGCCAGTTCCTGCCTGGTCCTGAAGCTCGGTTAAGGTGTCTTGGCGAAAACTGAGAGCAAGACCTCCTTCTGCTTGGCCTGCCAAACAGTCTTTTGACGCCGGGATGTCTTTGCCGTGCTGCAGCCACCCACATCTGCCTGATCTTCCATCCTGCTGAAGACACTTTGACAGGAGTTCTTCCTCTCCAGTGTGTACTCAGAACAACACCCAGGAAAGTGCAGACTATGGCAAATGCGTAAAGTGTCCACTGCTCACCCTTAAATACCGACCTGAAGCCCCACCCACTCCCTCGAGGCCTCCAATTACAGGCCAAACCGTGGAACGCTCTTCTGCTTCCAAACTGTGAAACCCTTCCTTCCTCTTGCGAATTTTCCCATATCCCACCCTAAAGCAGCCTTTCCAGAAACAGTTGGCCTTGTGTTCTACCCATATTCCACTGCTTAGCTCACAGTACGCACCTGTGTTGGCCCACAAGGAGTTTGAGGGGAGAGTCTAAGGCACGGCTTCTGATGATCAGGCAAGGAGAAGAGGCATAAGCCAGGAGCAGTCTTTGCCTACTTTCACAAGGTCATTCATTCAGCTCTGGCTGATGCTCAAGGAGGAACGTGGCTAGAACAGATCTTGCACTCTGCGTGTGCCGTCTGCCTTAAGTTCCTTTGAGCTCCAGTCACCCGGTGTATGATTTCAACAATCTAAATATGGTTAGGACCCTGCAAGTCTAAGCATTTGGGCAAAGAGTAGACTTATCCTGCAGAAAGACTCCTGGAATTATTTCTGAATTTCTCCTTCAGTGGCAGACTACAGAAGGTGTCAACTTCACTCTTGGACCCTCTGGTTCCACCTATTTAATCCACCATACACTTTGTGCGTGTAGAAGGCAATCTCCCACAGCCTTTCTTGAATGTCTGATGGAGGCATACAGCTGGTTTACAACCTATGACCCTACCTCAGATGAGTGTAAGCCAATGGTGACTATAATCTTTATAGACCAGTCAGCCAGAGATATTTGTAGAAAGCTCCAGAAAATAAAGGGTTTACAGGACAAGTCGTTGAAGGATTTAGTGCAGGTGGCAGAAAAGGTTTTAGACAGCTGGGATATGGAAGAAGAGAAAGAGGAAAGAAAGCAGAAAGAGTAGGAAGTGAGAGAAAGAGAAAGGAAAAGAGGCAAGACAGAAAGTTGACTAAGATCCTGGCCACTGTAGTGCAGTCATAATGATAGGGAGAGAGTTCCTGGAAATCAGAGGGGCCCTCTGTCTAAGGAATAGTATGCCTATTGCAAGGAGAAAGGACACTGGATCAAGAATTGTCCCAAAAGAAAATTGAAGCCCTACACCGGGACCTGGCACACTTCTGGGCCACCAATCCCCAGGTAACTCTTTTCTGATATGTGGATCATATACTATTAGCTGCAGATTATAAAGAAACCTTACTTGAATCCACAGATCAGCTGTTGCAAGAGCTGGGTGACCTTGGCTATAGACTGTCGGCGAAAAATGCTCATCTCTGCAGGAAACAGGTCAGTTAAGAGGTGGCTATCGGAGGCTAGAAAAGAGACTGTATTTTATATTCCCCCTTCATGGACTACTGAACAACTGAGGGAAATTTTAAGTAAAGAAGTATTTGCCAAGATGGCAGCCCCTCTGTATCCCCTTACAAAGGGCATTGATTCTTGCATCTGGGGAAAGGATGAACAAGCTGCATTTGATAATATCAAACAAGCCTTAATGTCTGCCCCAGCTTTGGTACTCAGATTGTGACCAAAACCTTCCATCTCTATGTGGCCGAGAATCAGGGAATGGCCAACAGATGCTAACACAGTAAATTGGACCCTGGAAGAGACTAGTAGCCTATCTATCCAAAAAGCTTGATTCAGCAGCGGCAGGATGGCCAACCTGCCTGTGAATAATAGCAGCAGTGGTGGCACTAGTAAACGATGCAGACAAACTGACTGTGGGACAGGACCTCACCATCTATGCTCGTCTTGCCCCTGAGAGTGTCATAAGGCAGCCAACTGATCGCTGGCTCACGAACACCTGTATGACATAATACCAGGCTTTGCTATTGAATAAAGGTAGAGTCACCCTTGCCCTGGCTATGGAGCTAAACCCTGCCACCTTATTGTAGGATCCAGAAATCCAGACCATGGAGCATGATTTGCAGGTTCTAGCAAAGGAACAGGGATGGCAAAAGGAGTTGAAAGATCAACCAATTCCTGATGCGGAGGTGACATACTATATGGATGGGAGCAGTTTTTTGTAGAACGGAAAGAGAAAGGCTGAGGCAGTGGTGGTAAATGGACATAAGGTATTCTGGGCCCAGGCGTTGCCGGAGGGCACATCTGTTCAGGGAGCTGAATTGATTGTTTTAATCCAAGCATTAACTCTGGAAAAGGGTAAAAAGACAAACATCTACACTGATAGTTGGTTCACCTTACCAACAGCCCATGTACATGGGGCCATCTATCAGCAGAGAGGCCTGCTAACATCAGCCGGTAAAGAGATAAAAAATAAAAAAATGAGATTCTGGCTTTGGTCAATGCCCTGTTGCTGCCCGACAAGGTAAGCATTATTCATTTCCCGGGACAGCAGAAGGGGACTTCCAGGGCAGCAAAGGGGGATAACATGGCCAATCGGGAGGCTAAAGCAGCTGCTAGAGGAAACTCTGTCCTGGTGGTACTAACTGCTGAACTGCCCAGAGAAGAATGACTAAACTACTCAGAAAGTGACTTAAAGTTAATATGGAAAAAAAAAAAAAAAAAAAAATCCAAAAGGGGATAAAAACCGACGTGGGGGCATGGATTAACTCCAAAGGTAAGATCATTCTACCCCAGGAAGATGCTGAGAGATTAATAACTCAGATGTATAAATGGATTCACTTGAAGGCAAAGAAATTGGCTGAAGTTGTCCGCCAATCCCAGTCCCTAATACTAACCCTCACCCCCTTGAGTGAGTGAGTGACTAGGGCGTGTGAACCTTGTCAGAGTGTAAACATAGGTAAGAATTTCCAGAGCCCAGGGAAGTGGCTGAGAGGAACTGTGGCAGCCTTTTTGGAGTATATGGCAAATTTTGAGTTAATGGCCTCTGAGCAGTGGAACGCTGCCTATTGGCTTTGGCTATTTTCCAAAGTCCAGTTTCTTATAAACTGACCTTGGTGGTCCTACAGCAGACTGCTCTAACCCTGAGAAACTGTGTGCAACCATAGTAACCAGACAGCAGGCTCTGTGTAACCTTGAGTGAGCTCTCCTATGTTCTGACCAAGTAAAGCTCCTACATGAGAAACTGCTTGTACTTTTCTGCCTACTTAAGTGTTAACCTGACGTCATTAAATCAACACCTGGATAAGCATGTAGACTTGGTGTCCTTCTCTGTGTCACCCTGTCTCTCTCTTTCTCCCAGCCCTCTCTCAGGTGGTATTCAGCTGTCACTGCTGGCCAGTGACAAGGAACTAGACCTGGAATGCATTGGGAAGTGGATTTCCCTGAAAGTAAACCATCCAGGTACAGCAATAAATATCTCCTGGTTTTTGTAGACACTTTCTCAGGATGGGTGGAAGCTTTTCCCACAAAGAAAGAAACCTCCCTGGTCATGGCCAAAAAGATTCTGGAAGACATTTTTCCTCGGTTTGGTATTCCAAAGGTAATTGGGTCAGACAATGGGTCAACCTTCATTGCTCAGTTAAGCCAGGAGGTGGCCAGGTTTCTGGGGCTTGACTGTAAGTTACATTGTGCTTATAGACCCCAAAGTTCAGGACATTTAGAGAGAATGAATAGAACTCTCAAAGAGATTCTCACCAAATAGAACATGGAGACTGGCGGTGACAAGGCGGTGCTCCTTCCCTTGGCCCTCTTTAGGGTCAGAAATACTCTCTCCATATAGGTTTAACACCCTTCGAACTACTATATGGGTTTCTGTTCCCTGACTCTTCTTGGGTACCCCCTTGATAAAACTAGTGGTAAATCTGACTTGTACAGGCTGAAAGAATTGCAGCTTATTCAGAAAGAAATTTGGAGCAAGGTTGGCAGTGCATATGTGCCTGGGTCCTTTTAGGTGCCCCATCAGTTCCACGTTGAAGATCTGGTATATGTGCAGTGACATGGCAGCCAGAATCTGGAACCTCAGTTGAAGGGTCCTTATTACATCTTCCTCCCCACGCCAACTGCCGTCAAAATAGAGGGCATCATAGCTTGAATCCACGTGTCACATGTTAAGCCGGCTTTTCATCAACCTGCAACACCTGGAAACTCCAAGCCTCCAGCTACCGGCTGAAACTGAAACTCATCAGGGACAATAAACTCTCAGACAAGAACTCCCCTTTTTCTGGGAAAGTATAAGTGCAGTTCAGGTCCTGATGCTCCAGAAAGAGTATCAACCTCTCCATGAGGTTGATCCACAATTTTAGGGTTAAAATTGAGGCAAAAAAGGGGGGGGTGAGAGACCACCTGGGAATGAGAAAAACAACAGTGATTATTTGAATTGAAGTCAGGTGTAGATAACTCTTGAAGGAAAGGGTCAACTGTTCTGAGAACAACTATCTACAACCACCTGTAAACTATCTATAACCAGCTGTATACTACCTAAAACCAGGTGTAAACTATCTTCATGCTATTCTTGCTGAACAATCAATGTATAGAGCAAAAGTGGCTTCAATTTCAGGTATAAAACCCTGTCCTTTGCATATTTAGGGCTGTCTCCTGTCTTTGTAGGGGGACCCTATAGAAATTGGAATAAAACTCTTGCTTTTGCCTCAAGTTGTGGTCTATGAGTGTTCCTGGGAAGTGCACAATCCTGAGTTCCTGTGCAGTGAGACTCCAGGGCTAACAACATGAAACTAAGACGCTTTTGCCATCCATTCTTTAGGTGGTGAAGCAGCTTATAAAATGGGAAACCACTGTTCCAGCTATGCAACAGACAGGTTTATATCTAGACCATTCAAAGAAGTCATAAAATGTAAACATGAAGAAACAAACAAACAAACAATCTAGAAAAGATCATCCTGAGTGAGGTATCTCAGAAGCAGAAAGACATACACGGTATATACTCGATTTTAAGTGGAGGCTAGACCTATAATATAGGATAAACATACTAAAATCTATAAGAAGATAAACAAAAAGATAAACAAGAAAGAGGACCTGGGTTAAGATGATCAATCCTCACGTAGAAAGACAAATGGGATGGGCATAGGAGAAAACAAGAAACAGGACCCTAGCCTACCACAGAGGACCTGGGAAAGACTCTACCTAGTAGTATATCAAAGCAGGTGCTGAGACTCATAACCAAACCTTGGGCAGAGCACAGGGAATCATATAAAAAAAGGGGGAGTTAGTGTGACCTGGAGAGGGCAGGAACTCCACAAGGACCAAATATATCAGGGCACAGGGGTCTTGTATGAGACTGTATCCCCAACCAAGGACAATGTACGCATAGAACCTAGCACCCCTGCTCAAATATAGTCCATGTTAGCTCTGTCTCCAAGTGGGTACCATACTAAGTGGAACAGGGACTATTACAGACATGAACTCAATGGCTGGCTCTTTGACTTCCCCCCTCACAAGGCAGGATCAGATTTGCTAGGCCACAGAGGAGGACATTGCAGCAAACCTGATGATGCCTGATAATCTAGGGTCAGTTGGAACAGGCAGAAGCCCTCGCCTATCAGTAGACTTGGAAAGGTGTAGGTAGTAGATGAGGGAAGGAGGGTAGGAAAGGGAGGGAATGAGGGGACTGGTCTACAGCTTGGATACAAAGTTAATAAACTGTATCTAATATTAAAAAAAATAAAAATTAAAAACTGGAACATAAAACAAAGTTCCTAAAGATGAAACACAAAATGCTGACAGTTTTTTGTTTCTTTGAAAACAGAATTTTTTTTCTGAACAATTTTCCTGTCCCAGGCTCTCTTTATAGAACAACCTGTGCTTGAACGCACAGAGATCCACCTACCTTTAACTTCCTGAGTGCTAGGAATGCAGGCGCTCACCAACAGCCCTAGCTGCTGACAGTTTATTTAGTTTTAGCATTTTATTTTTGTTGTTGTTTCATGCACTACATCTGAACTGCAGTTTCCTCTTCCTCCACTCCTCCCAGACACAATCTATCCACCACTACTCTGCCCAACTCTGCCCAGCTCACCTCTCCTTCATCCACTCCTTTTTTTCCATTTATTTTATTTTCAATGAAAAAAAAATGTGATGGCATAGCAAGTTATAATAAAACTAGGAACAATCCCTCACATCAGAGTTGGTCAAAGCAATACATGAGGAGAGAAAGTGTAGCTAAAGCAGGAAAAAGAGTCAGAGACACCCCCATTCTCACTGTTGGAAGTCCCTCAGTGAAATCAGGATAATAATCATAAGGTGTATGCCAACAACCTAGCTCACAAGACTCATAGAATGTTTATGTTTTTGTCCTTCAGTCTCTGATCCCCTATGAACTCAGTTGACTCAGTGGGCCATGTGCTTGTTGTGTCCTTAATATCTCTGGTTCCTACAATACATATTCCCTCATTTGTGGGGTTCCCCTGGATACATCATTGTGTTTGGATAAGGGTCTCTGCATCTGTTCCCATGAGATGCCTCGTGATGTCTCTCTGATGACAACTGGGCTAGGCACTCATCAATGATTATAGCATAGTATCTTTCATTGTCATTTTTTGTCTGTCATGTTTACAGATATCGTGTGTCTCTAGGTTATCTTGACTCTGGTTCATGGTCATCCAGGCAGTGTCAGGCATGGACTTCCCCTCATGGTGTGGGCCTCAATGTGTTTTCTGGAGTGTATTTCACATTATTGGGTTGGGGTTTTCCTTCTAGTATCTTCTGTAGGGCTGGATGGCTGCATATATACTGGGTATAGTAGTCTGGGTTGGCATCGGTGGTCTCTTCGTGTCTGCATGATATCCATCCAAGCCCTTCTGGCTTTCATAGTCTCTGCTGAGAATTCTGGTGTGATTCGGATAGGTCTACTCATTATTTGAATGCTATTTTGGTATTAGCAGTGTCATGCATAGAACAGTTAATTTTCATGGTGTCATCCGCATATAAAATAGAATCTCTGTAACCTAAGAAAATAAAAAATGAACACACTATAATGTGTGTTGAGTGAATTAAGACGAAGAAGGGACTAATTTGAGGTAAAAATAAACTATATATAAATGCTGCAAAAAATTAAAATACTTGTAATTCAATTATGATATTTTAGAATATAACTGCATCAAAAAATTTAATTCCTATGCCATCAATATACCCAAAAATGTATGTAGCATTTTGCCTTTGCATGATGATGAATATTTTTCTATAACTCCTCATATGAAAAGTACTCTTGTTTAAGTGATTTCTGAATGAATTACATAACATTATTAAAAGCAGAAAATTTGGTAGTTCTATGTGAAAGATAATTATATGCGTAGTTTATGGTCCCTCTAACTCTCTCTTTATAGGAAAGGATTTATGAAAATGATTTACAATCTGTGAGTCAATTAATTCAACAGTGGATGCCTAAAAATGGAAAATCGAGGAATCTATCAGTGGCTTAGTCCATGAGGCTGGTTGGCTCAACTCACCTTCATATACACAGAACTCCTCAAGACGAAGGTTCTATAGTCAATGAAGAAATAGACTTGCTACCAAAGCGAAAAAGAACAGGCAAAGAGTAAAACATTCCTTCCTCCATGTCCGTGTATAGGTTTCCAGTAGAAGATGAGGCAAAGATGAGTGGTTGGTTTTGCAGTATGAAGATATGGATTAAAGTTATATTTTTCAGCTTTATAGATCCAGAAGAGAAGTAGAGAAGACTATTTCAAACAAGCAAGAGTACTTTACAATTGTGTCCTTAATTTGGGTGTTTTGCTTAATTCCATATGCAGTCAAGTTAAAAACCAAGAGTCATGATCACACCTCTTTTCAGCTTGAAAGATAATCATATCTCCTCTTTACATTAACTTCCAAATGAAAAGAATAACAGGTCATAGTACTGCCTAAAAATAATTTAATGACGCAGAGTACAACAGCAGACAAATTACATATTTATCTTGATAATTACTGAAGCTAACATTATATTACTGTCCTTCAAAACCGTCCAGGTTAGAAACAACAAAGTCCAGGTTAGAAACAACCCTCCACCGCCGCTGGGCCACTCCACAACACCTCCCTCATAGGGCAACCCACATTAAGCACAAGGATTCACCTCCCACCTGCTAGGTGTATGTAGGGTCCCTAGGTCCAGACCAAGCATGCTCCTTATTTGATGGCTCAGTCTCTGCAAGCCCCCTGGGGGCTGGGGCAGCTGTTTCTGTTGGTCTTCTTGTGAGGTTCCTCGCACCTCCAGGGCCTTCCATCTTTTCCCCAACACTTACTCAGGATCGCTAGAGCTCTGCACCTTTCTTAGGTGCAAGTCTGAGCATCTGTCCAAGCTTATTTCTGGCTGGAGTCTCTGAGACAATGGTCAGGTTAGGGTCCAGGCAACCGGGTTTTACAGTCCCAATTCTGGGCGTTCTCAATGTGGTCAAATATCGTCCAACAGAGCCTGATATTCTTCTTCTGTGAGAGGAGCCTCGAGTGTTGGTTCGATCTGCTCCCATGGTACATCTGGGTCCAGAGCAGCTGGTCCCTGTTCCTCTTCCACTGTTCTCGCCAGTTGCTCCAGGAAGAGCTGGACAGGGCAGGAGTTGCTGGATTCTGGGTAGGCCTCTGTGAAGAAGGTGAGTTCGGGTCTTGACATCAACGCTTCTGCACACTGGCCTCCTGCAGAACCCGATGTCAACAAGCTGTCGCGGGAAGCCTCCTGCTCAATGCAACACGATGCTCCAGGAGCCCTTTCCGGGCCAGGAGAGGCAGGCAGGTCCTCACCTTTAGCTGTGCTGCCTCCAGCGCGGCCTTTCTGCCTGGCCTTTCTGTTCTGGAACCATATGTGGACCGTGTCCTCAGGCAAACCTGTGCTCAGGGCCAGTTGCACCCTCGTGGCATAGTCTGGGGATGGAGAGATCTCAAAAGCTTGCACTAGCATGCTGATCTGCGCTGGACTAAGCCGCGTTCGAGGCCTTCTCCGTTCTGAGGGCGGGCCTCTTGCTTGTTGTACCCTGGCGACAAGCTTTTCAGGAGGCTGTTGGGAGGCTTCATGGCTGGAGCCTGCGGTGGTCTGCTTTGAGGTCTTCCTCGACATGCCAGTTCTGTTTCTGCGGTTTTGAAACCACACACGGATGGAGGACCCTGGAACTCCGAATTCCCTGGCCAGTTCCTGCCTGGTCCTGAAGCTCGGGTAAGGTGTCTTGGCGAAAACTGAGAGCAAGACCTCCTTCTGCTTGGCCTGCCAAACAGTCTTTTGACGCCGGGATGTCTTTGCCGTGCTGCAGCCACCCACATCTGCCTGATCTTCCATCCTGCTGAAGACACTTTGACAGGAGTTCTTCCTCTCCAGTGTGTACTCAGAACAACACCCAGGAAAGTGCAGACTATGGCAAATGCGTAAAGTGTCCGCTGCTCACCCTTAAATACCGACCTGAAGCCCCACCCACTCCCTCGAGGCCTCCAATTACAGGCCAAACCGTGGAACGCTCTTCTGCTTCCAAACTGTGAAACCCTTCCTTCCTCTTGCGAATTTTCCCATATCCCACCCTAAAGCAGCCTTTCCAGAAACAGTTGGCCTTGTGTTCTACCCAAATTCCACTGCTTAGCTCACAGTACGCACCTGTGTTGACCCACAAGGAGTTTGAGGGGAGAGTCTAAGGCACAGCTTCTGATGATCAGGCAAGGGGAAGAGGCATAAGCCAGGAGCAGTCTTTGCCTACTTTAACAAGGTCATTCATTCAGCTCTGGCTGATGCTCAAGGAGGATCGTGGCTAGAACAGATCTTGCACTCTGCGTGTGCCGTCTGCCTTAAGTTCCTTTGAGCTCCAGTCACCTGGTGTATGATTTCAACAATCTAAATATGGTTAGGACCCTGCAAGTCTAAGCATTTGGGCAAAGAGTAGACTTATCCTGCAGAAAGACTCCTGGAATTATTTCTGAATTTCTCTTTCAGTGGCAGGCCACAGAAGGTGTCAAGTTCCCTCTTGGTTCCCTGCCACGGACCGGCCCAGTCGGGCTCCTGTCTTACGCGGGAGAACAAGGCTTTAGACAGGAAGACACGGTTTCGGCAAAGAATTGACAGAGACACCTTGATGGTTTTGACTCTGCTGCAACTTTACTGAAATCAAGCTAGTATTTTTATAATGATTTCACAAAAGGCACCTTAAAATTGGCATATTTTCCAGAACATTCAGACTTTCACCAAGAATACAAAGTTTGCATTTTAACTCAAAATGCAATTAAACATAAAGCAGTACCCACAAATAATCTTGGCCTAGAAACTTTTTGATAAGAGCAAACAAAGGAAAAGAAACCTCAAATATAGTTTTATTATTGCTAACCAATGAAGAGGAAAGTCAGGAGCTAAATCAGATGCCTGCCAAAGTCCTTCTCTATATCAAAATCTAACTACATCTTTGTTAACCCTCCTCCCATATGTCCTGCCCAAGATTTATGATCTTCTCTAGGAACAAGGCACTGAAGGGAGGGGGAAACTCCCGCCAGCTGCACCTCTCATGCTACTATTTCTTAAGAAGGAGCCTATTATTATTTTACTATCCTTAATGCCTATTAATACTAAATTTAATTCATTACTTTTCTTAAACTTATTTTTATTAAAGCCTTTAACAATCTACTAATAATAAATTTCTTTATAAAGTTAATTGTGCTGTTTCAGGTATCACAGGGAAAGATCAAAGAATTTATTATTTTATCCCCAGAGCCACAACTGAAGAAGCGTAGAAATCTCAGAACACGTCTCTTTTCCAAGTGGGATGAGTTTGCCAGGGACCTTCCAGGGGGCATTATTTCCGAGGAAATCATATCCCCCGCCCTGTAGCTTATGCTACTATGGCGACACTGGCGTGGGTGTGGCAGTTCCTCTGGTTCCACCTATTTAATCCACCATACACTTTGTCCTACTGGAGAAATTTTACAGATTCCTAGAAACTGTATGAACCTTCAGAAGCACACATTGTGGATCCCAAGACTTTTGGGAGAGGATACTGAAGTCATTTCCTTCATTTCAAGGAACAACATTTGTTGCTGCCATTAATTTGGATCTCTGATCATTAGGCACTGTTTTCCAGAACACACAATTTCCGGTACTGCCAAATGTGCCTGTCCTTCCTAAGGGTGCGGCTTTGCCCTAGATGGAGGAGAACAGTAACAGTTGAGAAATTCTAACCCTGCCTTATTTTTGCATCTCATGTTTTACATGTGCCATAATTTTAACTTTTTCCTTGCAGTCCCCATCAACAGTACCTGGGTGTACAATAGATACTGTAGAAGTTATTCTGCTTCTTCCAGAGATCCGCTTTACCATTCCTGAATACACAGGTCCATAAACAGCTGTATTTCCTTTGTAACATAGAAGCCTTGTGGATAGGGTTAGAGGTTTATCTGCAGGCAGATGCAAAGCTGTGCTGCTGCATGCAGTGGTGTGTATCAAGTCTAAAATCCTCAGTTGATATTTTCCTACCTGCCTAGTACCTCATGGCTGCGTGATGGGAGACAGCTCGTATTGTTGCATGAGGGGCCTAAGCCTGACAGGCCCCTCTGTTGGTTTCCTGATGGCAAGAGGTTAGCCTGTATGTCCCTCTTGGGCAGTGATCCCTAGTACAGTGCTTTCCTTTGCCACAGCTGCCATGAAACCCCGGGAACCTTTGCATTCCCTTGGAGCCAGAATCTGCTTGTTCCCTTCTGTGAGTAAAGGGACCACTTGCCTCTGTGTTAACACACCTCCTATTTTGGGTTCTAGAGATTTTAACCTCACAGTTTATTTTTTGGTAAATGCCTGGATTCACCCAAAATAGCACACCAGGTGTTTTGAGAACTGGGAACTCTAGCTGTAGCTTGTCCTGTGAGGTCGGCATGATGCTCCTGAGAGCCAATAGCAGTTGTCTCTCTTAATCATTCATCTCTTGGGGCCGCTCCTCCTTTTCATGCTCTAAATGCTCTCCTACATGTGGTATTTGCAATATCATGTGCCAATAATTGCATCAGTGTTTATCTGGTGTCAGTCTGTTACTGCCTTCTTTAGAGCTGAACCCAATCTCTGTATGAAGTTGGTGAACAGTCTTCTCCAGGGCCTTGAATTACCTTACTGAATGAGGCAGTTGTTTTGCACAGGCTCCTAAACAGATCCCTGCACCCTTAACACTGCAACATGACATTATTCAGTGACTTCATCATCAGAACAAATGAGGGACCACCTGGGAATGAAAAAAAAAAAAACAACTGTGATAATTTGAATTGAAACCAGGTGCTGATATCTCTTGAAGGGCAGGGTGAACTGTTCTGAGAAACAATCAGCTGTAAAGTATAGAGCAAAAGTGATCTGATTTTCAGGCATAAAAACCCTGTGCTTTGCATGTTCAGGGTCATGTCCTGTCTTTGGAGGTGCGACCTATCTCGACAGCAATAAAACCTTTTGCTATTGCATTGAGATGTGGTCTGTGATTGTTCCTGTGAAGGGCGCAATCCTGAGATCCTGAGCAGTGAGACTCCAGGTCTTACATTTTGGTGCGTTGCCCAGAAAACAGCGTGCCCTTCCTTAACCCTCAACAGACTGGGCTCAGAGGTCGAGCTCGGAACAGGTTAGTCTGATTTCTGGTATACCACTGTTTCTCTTTAGTCACCTAACTGGACCTTTTTGGTCGTCTGCTCAGTCACTGCAATAGACATATTTGTCAGAATATCGATTGACTGGGAACTGGAGGACATTCCGGATTCCATTTGGGGAGGCTAGGTCCTGCATGGTCTTCCTCCCATCTGTTTCTCTTCAGAGACAGCTGCCGTGAGGCAGCCTCTCAATCAGAATTCTGTGGTACCACCCAAAAGGGTGTCCTTGTCAAATTGCCTGTCTTGTTCTTTTTGTCTCTATCATTGTTGCTTCTTTGACTTTCTTGATGGATGACTTTATTATAGGACAGGCTGTGACTATCATGTCTTGGAGGTGAGATACAAGGCCCATATTTCTTTGAATATGTCCTATTCTCAAACCAGCCCACTTGGGATGATTGCCAGCTACTCTTGCAGGCCCTTTTGACTAGTGAGGAAGGAGACGGGTCCTCCTTTTGACAAGAAAGACTGTGCCAGGAATGGACAGGAGGCCTTCCATCCTCCCTAATGAGATTGATGATGGCTTTCCCCTCACCCACCCCAACTGGGATTACAACGTATCCAGATGTAGGGAATGCCTGCAGGTCTACCGCCAGACTCTAATATCATGTGTCCATGGGGCCGCTCAAAAGCCCACCAATTTGATGAAGGTAAGAGAGATGGTTCAGGAGCCAGATGAATCTCCCACAGCCTTTCTTCAATGGCTGATGGAGGCATATAGCTGGTTTACACCTTATGACCCTACCTCAGATGAGTATAAGGCAATGGTGACTATAATCTTTATAGACCAGTCAGCCAGAGATATTTGTAGAAAACTCCAGAAAATAGAGGGTTTACAGGAAAAGTCGTTAAAGGATTTAGTGCAGGTAGCAGAAAAGGTTTTTTACAGCCGGGAGATGAAAGAAGAGAAAGAGGAAAGAAAGCAAAATGAGCAGGAAGTGAGAGAAAGAGAAAGGATAAGAGGCAAGACAGAAAGTTGACTAAGATCCTGGCCACCACAGTGCAGTCATAATGATAGGGAGAGAGTTCCTGGAAATCAGAGGGGCCCTCTGTCTAAGGATCAGTGTGCCTATTGCAAGGAGAAAGGACATTGGATCCAGGATTGTCCCAAAAGGAAGATGAAGCCCTACACTTAAACCTGGCACACCTCCAGGCTACCAATCCCCAGGTAACTCATCTCCAATATGTGGATGATATACTATTAGCAGCAGATTGTAAAGAAAGTTGTTTTGACGCCACCGACCAGCTGTTGCAAGAGATGGGTGAGCTCAGCTACAGCGAAAAACTCCCATCCTGCAGGTCAGTTACCTGGGATATATATTAAAAGCGGGAAAGAGATGGCCTTCGGAGGCTAGAAAAGAGACTGTATTTCACATTCCCCCTCCAGGGACTACTGAACAACTGAGGGAAATTTTCGGTACAGCAGGGTTTTGCTGGCTGTGGATTCCGGGATTTGCCAAGAAGGTAACCCTTCTGCATGCCTTTACAAAGGGCAATGACTCTTTCATCTGGGGAAAGGATGAACAAGCTGCATTTGATAATATCAAACAAGCCTTAATATTGGCTCCTGCATTGGGACTCCCTGATGTAACCAAACCCTTCCATCTCTATGTGGCTGAGAATCAGGGAATGGTCAATGGGGTGCTAACACAGAAAATTGGACCCTGGAAGAGACCGGTAACCTATCTATCCAAAACACTTGATTCACTAGTGGCAAGATGGCCAACCTGCCTGGAAATAATAGAAGCAGTGGCGGCACTAGTATAACATGCAGACAAACTGACTCTGGGACAGGACCTCACCATCTGTGCTCCTCATGCCCTTGAGAGTGTCATAAGGCAGCCACCTGACTGCTGGCTCATGAATGCCCGCATGACACATTACCAAGCCTTGCTTTTGAATGATGATAGAGTCACCTTTGCCCCGGCTACAGGGCTAAACCCTGCCACCTTATTGCCAGATCCACAAATCCAGCTCCTGGAGCATGATTGTTTCCAGGTTCTAGCAGAGGAACAGGGATGGCGAAAGGACATGAAAGATCAGCCTCTGCCCTACTGTGAGATGACATACTATATGGATGGGAGCAGTTTTGGGAGAATGGGAAAAGAAAGGCAATGGCAGCAGTAATAGATGGACATAAGTTAATATGGGTCCAGGCGTTACTGAAGGGCACTTCTGCTCAGCAAGCTGAATTGGTTGCTTTAACACAGGCATTAACTCTGGGAAAGGGTAAAAAGAAACATCTACTCTGATAGTCAGTACACCTTCGCAACAGCCCATGTGCAAGGGACCATCTATCATCAGAGAGGCCTGCTAACATCAGCTGGTAAAGAGATAAAAAATAAAAACGAGATTCTGGCTTTGCTCAATGCCTTGTTGCTGCCTGCCAAGCGAAGCTTTATTCATTTCCCTGGACATCAGAAGGGAACTTCCAGGGCAGCAAAGGGGAATAACATGGCTGATCAAGAGGCTAAAACAGCTGCTAGAGGAAACTCTGTCCTGGTGGTACTAACTGCTGAACTGCCCAGAGAAGAATGACTAAACTACTCAGAAAGTGACTTAAAGTTAATATGGCAACAACAGGAGATATTTGACACTGACTTGGGGGCATGGATTAACTCCAAAGGTAAGATTATTCTACCCCAGGAAGACACTGAGAGATTAATAACTCAGATGTATAAATGGACTCACTTGAGGGCAAAGAAATTGGCTGAAGTTGCCCACAAATCCCAGTACCAAATACTAAAACTCACCATCCTGAATGAGAGAGTGACTAGGGCATGTGAACCTTGCCAGAGGGTAAACATAGGTAAGAATTTCCAGAGCCCAGGGAAGCAGCTGAGAGGAACTAGACCCAGAATGCATTGGGAAGTGGATTTCAGTGAAATTAAACCAGCCAGGTACGACAATAAATATCTCCTGGTTTTTGTGGACACTTTCTCAAGATGGGAAGAAGGTTTTTCCACAAAGAAAGAAACAACCCTGGTCATGGCCAAAAAGATTCTGGAAGACATTTTTTCCACAGTAAGGTATTCCAAAAGTAATTGTGTCAGACAATGGGCCAGCCTTCGTTGCTCAGGTAAGCCAGGAGGTGGCCAGGTTTCTGGGGCTTGACTCTAAGTTACATTGTGCTTATAGACCCCAAAGTTCAGGACAGGTAGAGAGAATGAATAGACTGTTAAAAGAGAATCTCACCAAATTGACAGTGATGACTGGCAGTGACTGGGTGGTGCTCCTTCCCTTGGCCCTCTTTAGAGTCAGAAATACTCCCTCTGTACAAGGCCTGACTCCATTCAAACTATGATATGGGGTTCCTGCTCCCCTGTCTCTTCTTGGGGACCCCCTTGACATCAGTAGTGGTTACTCTGACTTGTTGTCCATGCTAAAAGGACTGCAAATTATTCAGAAAGAGATTTGAAGAAAGGATGACAGTGCATATGCACCTGAGTCCTTGGAGGTGCCCCATCAATCCCAGGTTGGAGATCTGGTATATGTGTCATGACACTGCAGCCAAAATCTGGAACCTGGGTGGAAGGGTCCTTATTACCTCCTGCTCAACACCCCAACTGATGTCAAAGTAGAGGGCATCACAGCTCAGGTCCACCTGTGACATGTAAAGCCTGCCCTTCATCAACCTGCAACACCTGGAAAGTCCAAGCCTCCAACAACCTGCTAAAACTGAAACTCATCAAGGACAATAAACTCTCCGACCAGAACTCGCCTTTGTCAGGGAACTTATAAGTGCAGTTCAGTTCCTGATGCTCCAGAGACAGTATCAACCTCTCTCTGACGTTGATCCACAATTTTAGGGTTACAATTGAGGAAAAAAGGGGGGGTGAGGGACAACCTCAGCATGAGAAAAACAACTGTGATTATTTGAATTGAAAAGTCATGTGTAGATAACTCTTGAAGGGAAGGGTCAACTGTTCTGAGAAAAACTATCTACAACCAGCTGTACACAATCTACAACCAGCTGTACACTATCTACAATCAGCTGTACACTATCATACTATTCTTGCTGACCAATCAATGGATACAGCAAAAGTGGTTTGAATTTCAGGTATAAAAACCCTGTGCTTTGCATGTTCAGGGTCATCTCCTGTCTTTGGAGGGGCGACCCTATCACAATTGGAATAAAACTCTTGATTTTGCATTGAGTTGTGGTCTCTGAGTGTTCCTGGGAAGTGCACAATCCTGAGCTCCTGAGCAGTGAGACTCCAGGTCTAACAACAGGAGACTAAAATGCTTTTGCTATCCATTCTTTAGGTGGTGAAGCAGCTTATAAAATGGGAAACCTATTTACCAGCTGTGCAACAGACAGGTTTTTATCTAGTCCATTCAAAGAAATCATGAGATATAAACATAAAGAAACAAAAAAAATCTAGAAAAGATCATCCTGAGTAAGGTATCCCAGAAGCAGAAAGACATACATGGTATACACTCACTTTTAAGTGGATGCTAGACCTATAACATAGGAAAAACATACTAAAATCTGTACACCTAAAGATGACAAACAAGAAAGAGGACCTGGGTTAAGATGATCAATCCTCACTTAAAAAAACAAATGGGATGGACATAGGAGAAAACAAGAAACAGGACAGAAGCCTACCACAGAGGCCCTGTGAAAGACTCTACCTAGCAGTGTATCAAAGCAGATGCTGAGACTCATAACCAAACCTTGGGCAGAGCACAGAGAATCATATGAAAGAAGGGGTTGTTTGTGTGACCTGGAAAGGAAAGGAACTCCACAAGAACCAAATATATCAGGGCACAGGGGTCTTCTATGAGACTGTATCTCTACCCAAGGACCATGTATGCATGTAACCTAGCACCCCTGCTCAAATATATCCATGTCAGCTCTGTATCTAAGTGGGTACCATACTAAGTGCAACAGGGACTATTTTGGACATGAACTCAATGGCTGGCTCTTTGACCTCCCCCCTCCCAAGGGAGGATGAGACTTGCTAGGCCACAGAGGAGGACATTACAGCCAGTCCTGATGATACCTGATAAGCTATGGTCAGTTGGAACAGGAGGAGGCCCTTCCCTATCAGTGGACTTGGAAAGGGGTAGGGAGGAGATGAGAGGGTGGGTGGGAAAGGGACGAAATGAGGGACTGGGCTACAGCTAGGATACAAAGTTAAGAAACTGTATCTCATATTAAAAAATAAAAAATTAAAAAAGTAGGACATAAAACAAAGTTCCTAAAGATGAAACACAAAATGCTGACAGTTTTTTGTTTGTTTGAAGACAGGATTTTTCTGAATAATTTTGGCTGTCCTGGACTCTGTTTGTAGAACAGCCTGTGCTCTCTGTGCTCACAGAGACCCACCTACCTTTAACTTCCTGAGTGCTAGCACTGCAGGTACTCACCAACAGCCCTAGCTGCTGATAGTTTATTTTGTTTTAGCATTTTATTTTTTGTTCTTGCTTCATGCACTACATCCCAACTGCAGTTTCCTGTTCCTCCATTCCTCCTACCCACAATCTATCCACCTCTACTCTGCCCAACTCACCTCTCCTTCAGATCCACTGCTTCTTTATTTTCAATGAAAAAAATTCTGATGGCATAACAAGTTACAATAAGACTAGGAACAATCCCTCACATCAGAGTTGGTCAAAGCAATACATGAGGAAAGTGTAGCTAGAGCAGGAAAAAGAGTCAGAGTCACCCACGGACACACACACACACTCACTGTTGGAAGTCCCTCAGCAACATCTAAGATGTATGCAGACAACCTAGCTCACAAGACTCATAGAATGTTTGCCTTTTTCTTTCAGTCTCTGTGATCCCCTATGAGCCCAGTTGACTTAGTGAGCCATGTTCTTGTTCTGTCCTTGATATCTCTGATTCCTACAATACATATTCCATCATTTGTGGCGTTCCCCTAGATACATAATTGTGTTTGGCTGTGGTTCTCTGCATCTGCTCCCATCAGATGCCGGGTGATGTCTCTCTGATGACAACTGGGCTAGGCACTCATATATGATTATAGCGGAGTATCTTTCATTGACATTTTTTTGCCTGTCATGTTTACAGATATCGTGTGTCTCTAGGTTATCTTGACTCTGGTTCATGGTCATCCAGGCAGTGTCAGGCATGGACTTCCCCTCATGGTGTGGGCCACAATGTGTTTTCTGGAGTGTATTTAATATTAATGGGTTGGGGTTTTCCTTCTAGTATCTTCTGTAGGGCTGGATGGCTGCATATATACTGGGTATAGTAGTCTGGGTTGGCATCAGTGGTCTCTTAGTGTCTGCATGATATCCATCCAAGCCCTTCTGGCTTTCATAATCTCTGCTGAGAATTCTAGTGTGATTCTGATAGGTCTACTTATTATTTGAATGATGTTTTGGTATTAGCAGTGTCATGCATAGAACAGTTAATTTTCATGATGTCATCCCCATATAAAATAGAATCTCTGTAACCTATGAAAATGAAAAATGAACACACTTTAATGTGTGTTGAGGGAATTAAGACAAAGAAGGGATTAATTTGAGGTAAAAATAAACTATATATAAATGCTGCAAAAAATTAAAATACTTGTAATTCAATTACGATATTTTAGAATATAACTGCATCAAAAAAATTAATTCCTAGTCCATCAATATACCCAAAAAGTTATGTAGCATTTTGATTTTGCATGGTGATGAATATTTTTCTATAACTCCTCATATGAAAATTACTGTTGTTTAAGTGATTCCTGAATGAATTACATAACATTATTAAAAGCAGAAAATTTGGTAGTTCTATGTGAAAGATAATTATATGCATAGTTTATTTTCCCTCTAACTCTCTCTTTATAGGAAAGGATTTATGAGAATGATTTACAATCTGTGAGTCAAGTAATTCAACAGTGGATGGCTAAAAATGGAAAATCCAGGAATCTATCAGTGGCTTGGTCCATGAGGCTGGTTGGTGCAACTCACCTTCAAATACACTGAAATCCTCAAGAAGAAGGTTCTATAGTCAATGAAGAAATAGACTTGCTACCAAAGCAAAAAGGAACAGGAAAAGAGTAAAATATTCCTTCTTCCATGTCCTTGTATAGGTTTCCAGTAGAAGATGAGGCAAAGGTGAGTGGTTGGTTTTGCAGTATGAAGATATGGATTAAAGGTGTGTTTTTCAGCCTTATAGATCCAGAAGAGAAGTAGAGAAGACTACTTCAAATAAGGAAGAGTACTTCACAATTGTGTCCTTAATTTAGGTGTTTTGCTTAATTCCACATGCAGTCAAGTTAAAAACCAAGACTCATGATCACACCTCTTTTCAGCTTGAAAGATAATCATATCTCCTCTTTAAATTAACTTCCAAATGAAAACAATAACCAGGTCATAGTAATGCCTAAAAGTAATTTAATGATGCAGAGTACAATAACAGACAAATTACATATTTATACTCATCATAATTGAAGCTAACATGATATAACTGTCCTTCAAAAACCGTCCAGGTTAGAAACAACAAAGTCCAGGCTAGAAACAACTTTCCACCGCCGCTGTGCCACTCCACAACACCTCCCTCATAGGGCAACCCACATTAAGCACAAGGATTCACCTCCCACCTGCTACGTGTGTGCAGGGTCCTTAGGTCCAGACCAAGCATGCTCCTTATTTGATGGCTCAGTTTCTGCAAGCCCCCTGGGGTCTGGGTCACCTGTTTCTGTTGGTCTTCTTGTGAGGTTCCTCGCACCTCCAGGGCCTTCCATCTTTTTCCCAACACTTACTCAGGATCGCTAGAGCTCTGCACCTTTCATAGGTGCAAGCCTGAGCATCTGTCCAAGCTCATTTCTGGCTGGAGTCTCTGAGACAATGGTCAGGTGCGGGTCCAAGCAACAGAGTTTTACAGTCCCAATTCTAGGGGTTACCAATGGGGTCAAATATCATACAACAGAGACTGATATTCTTCTTCCGTGAGAGGAGCCTCAAGTGTTGGTTCGATCTGCTCTCATGGGTCATCTGGGTCCAGAGCAGCTGGTACCTGTTCCTTGACTTCCGCTGTACTCAGCAGTTGATCCAGGAAAAGCTGTGCAGGGCAGGAGTTGCTGGGTTCTGGGTAGGCCTCTGTGGAGAAGGTGAGCTCGGATGTTGGCATCAACGTTTCTCCATACTCGCCTCCTGCAGAACCCGGTGTCAACAAGCTGTCGCGGGAAGCCTCCTGCTCAATGCAATACGATGCTCCAGGAGCCCTTTCTGGGTCAGGAGAGGCAGGCAGATCCTCACCTTTAGCTGTGCTGCCTCCAGCACGGCCTTTCTGCCTGGCCTTTCTGTTCTGGAACCATATGTGGTCGGTGTCCTCAGGCAAACCTGTGCTCAGTGCCAGTTGCACTCTCGTGGCATAGTCTGGGGATGGAGAGATCTCAAAAGATTAGCATGCTGATCTGCGCTGGACTAAGCCGCGTTCGAGGCCTTCTCCGTTCTGAGGGCGGGCCTCTTGCTTGTTGTACCCTGGCGACATGCTTTTCAGGAGGCTGTTGGGAGGCTTCAAGGCTGGAGCCTGCGGTGGTCTGTTTTGAGGTCTTCCTCGACACGCCAGTCTTATTTCTGCAGTTTTGAAACCACATGCAGATGCAGGACTCTGGAACCCCAAATTCCCTGGCCAGTTCCTGCCTGGTCCTGAAGCTCGGTTAAGGTGTCTTGGCGAAAACTGAGAGCAAGACCTCCTTCTGCTTAGCCTGCCAAACAGTTTTTAGACGCCAGGATGTCTTTGTCTTACTGCAGCCACTCACATCTGCCTGATCTTCCATCCTGCCGAGGACACTTTGACAGGGGTTCTTCCTCTCCAGTGTGTACTCAGAACAACATCCAGGACAGTGCAGGCTATGGCAAATGCGTAAAGGGGTCCGCTGCTCACCCTTAAATACCGACCTAGGCACCACCCACTCCCTCGAGGCTTCCAATTACAGGCTAAACCGTGGAACGCCCTTCTGCTTCCAAACTGTGAAACCCTTCCTTCCTCCTGCGAATTTTCCCATATCCCACCCTAACGCACCCTTTCCAGATACAGGTGGTCTTGTGTTCTACCCAAATTCCACTGCTTAGCTCACAGTACGCACCTGTGTTGGCCCACAAGGAGTTTGAGGGGAGAGTCTAAGGCACGGCTTCTGATGATCAGGCAAGGAGAAGGGGCAGAAGCCAGGAGCAGTCTTTGCCTACTTTAACGAAGTCATTCATTCAGCTCTGGCTGATGCTCAAGGAGGAACGTGGCTAGAACAGATCTTGCATTCTGCGTGTGCTTCTGCCTTAAGTTCCTTTCAGCTTCAGTCTCCCAGTGTATGATTTCAACAATCTAAATATGGTTAGGAAACTGCAAGTATAAGCATTTGGGCAGAGAGGAGACTTATCCTGCAGAAAGACTCCTGGAATTATTTCTGAATTTCTCCTTCAGTGGCAGGCTACAGAAGGTGTCAACTTCCCTCTTGGACCCTCTGGTTCCACCTATTTAATCCCCCATACACTTTGTCCTACTGGAGAAATTTTACAGATTCCTAGAAACTGTATATGAACCTTCAGAAGCACACATTGTGGATCCCAAGACTTTTGGGAGAGGATACTGAAGTCATCTCCTGCATTTCAATGAACACCACTTGTTGCTGCCATTAATTTGGATCTCTGATCATTAGACACTGCTTTCCAGAACACACAATTTCCGGTACTGCCAAATGTGCCTGTCCTTCCTAAGGGTGCGGCTTTGCCCTAGATGGAGGAGAACAGTAACAGCTGAGCAATTCTACCCCTGCCTTATTTTTGTATCTCGTGTTTTACATGCACCATGATTTTAACTTCTTCCTTGCAGTCCCCATCTACAGTACCTGGGTGTACAATAGATCCTGTAGAAGTTATTCTGCTTCTTCCAGAGATCCTCTTTAGCATCCCTGAATACACAGGTCCATAAACAGCTGTATTTCCTTTGTGACATAGAACCCTTGTGCTTAGGGTCAGAGGTTTATATGCAGCCAGATGCAAAGCTGCGCTCAGTTGAGATTTTCCTACCTGCCTAGTACCTCATGGCTGCGTGATGGGAGACAGCTCGTATTGTTGCATGAGGGGCCTAAGCCTGACAGGCCCCTCTGTTGGTTTCCTGATGGCAAGAGGTTAGCCTGTTTGTCCCTCTCAGAGCAGTAATCCCTAGACCTGTGCTTTCCCTTGCCACAGCTGCCATGAAACCCCGGGAACCTTTGAATTCCCTTGGAGCCAAAATCTGCTTGTTCCCTTCTGTGAGTAAAGGCACAACTTGCCTCTGTGTTAACACACCTCCTATTTTGCATTCTAGAGATTTTAACCTCACAGTTCTTTTGGTAAATTCCTGGATTCACCCAAAATAGCACAACGTTTTTTTTTTTTTTTTTTTTTTTTTTTTTTTTCTTTTGAGAACTGGGAACTCTAGCTGTAGCTTGTCCTGTGAGGTCGGCATGATGTTCCTGAGAGTCAATAGCAGTTGTCTCTCTTAATCAATCTTCTCTTGGGGCTGCTCCTCCTTTTCATGCTCTAAATGCTCTCCTACATGTGGTATTTGCAGTATCATGCGCCAAGAATGACATCAGTGCTTATCTGGTGTCAGTCCGGTACTACCCTCTTTAGAGCTGAATCCAATCTCTGTATGAAGTTGGTGAACAGTCTTCTCCAGGGCCTTGAATTACCTTAGTGAATGAGGCTGTTGTTTTGCACAGGCTCCTAAACAGATCCCTGCACCCTTAACACTGCAACATGACATTATTCAGTGATTTCATCATCAGAACAAATGAGGGACCACCTGGGAATGAGAAAAACAACTGTTATTATTTGAATTGAAGCCAGGTGCAGATAGCTCTTGAAGGGCGGGGTGAACTGTTCTGAGGAACAACCAGCTGTAAAGTGTAGAGCAAAAGTGATCTGATTTTCATGCATAAAAATCCTGTTTTGTATGTTCAGGGTCATGTCCTGTCTTTGTAGGTGCGACCCTATCTCAACAGCAATAAAACCTTTTGCTATTGCATTGAATTGTGGTCTGTGAGTTTTCCTGTGAAGGGCGAGATCCTGAGCTCCTGAGAAGTGAGACTCTAGGTCTTCCATTTTGGTGCGTTGCCCGGAAAACAGTGTGCCCTTCCTTAACACTCAGCTGGCTGGGCTCAGAAGTGAGCTCAGAACAGGTTAGTCTGATTTTTGGTATACCACTGTTTCTCTTTAGTCACCTATCTAGACATTTTTGGTCATCTGCTCATTCCCTGCGATAGACAAACTTGTCAGAATATCGGTTGCCTGGGAACTGGAGGACCTTCCAGATTCCATTTGGGAGGCTAGTTCCGGGATGGTTTTCCTCCCATCTGTTTCTCTTCAGAGACAGCCGCCATGAGGCAGCCTCTCAATCAGAATTCTGTAGTACCACCCGTAAGGGTGTCCTTGTGTAACTGCCTTTCTTGTTTTCTTTGTCTCTATCATTGTTGCTTCTTTGACTTTCTTGATGGACGACTTTATTATGGGACAGGCAGTGACTATCATTTCTTGGAGGTGAGATAAAAGGCACATATTTGTTTGAATCTGTCCTATTCACCAGCCCACTTGGGATGATTGCCAGAAACGCTTGCAGGCCCTCTTAACTACTGAGGAACGAGACGGGTCCTCCTTGGGAAGAGAAAGACTGTGCCTGGAATGGACAGGAGGCCTTCTATCCTCCCTAATGAGATTGATGATGGCTTTCCCCTCACCCACTGAACGGGAATTACAACACATCTGGAGGTAGGGAATGACTGGAGGTCTACCGTCAGACTCTAATTGCGGGTTTCCATGGGGCTGCTTGAAATCCCACTGATTTGATGAAGGTAAGAGAGATGGTTCAGGGGCTGCATGAATCTCCTGCAGCCTTTCTGGAATGGCTGATAGAGGCTTACTGTCAGTTTACGCCCTATGACCCTATCATAGATGAGCATAAACCAATGGTGACTATTACCTTTATAGACCAGTCAGCCAGAGATATTTGTAGAAAACTCCAGAAAATAGAGGGTTTACAGGACAAGTTCTTTAAGGATTTAGTGCAGGTAGCAGAAAAGGTTTTCTACAGCTGGGAGATGGAAGAAGAGAAAGAGGAAAGAAAGCAGAAAGAGCAGGAAGCAAGAGAAAGAGAAAGGATAAGAGGCAAGACAGAAAGTTGACTAAGATCCTGGCCACCGCAGTGCAGTCATAATGATAGGGAGAGAGATCCTGGAAATCAGAGGGCCCTCTGTCTAAGGATCAGTGTGCCTATTGCAAGGAGAAAGGACACTGGATCAAGAATTGTCCCAAAAGGAAGATGAAACCCTTCTTTGGGACCTGGCACACCTCCGGGCCACCAATCCACAGGTAACTCTTCTCCAATATGTGGATGACATTCTATTAGCTGCAAATTGTAAAGAAACCTGTTTTGAGGCCACCGACCAGCTGTTGCAAGAGATGGGTAAGCTCAGCTACAGAGAAAAAGACCCATCTCTGCAGGAAACAGGTCAGTTATCTGGGATATATATTAAAAGAGGGAAAGAGATGGCCGTCGGAGGCTAGAAAAAAGACTGTATTTCATATTCCCCCTCTACAGACTACTGAACAACTGAGGGAAATTTTAGGTACAGCGGGGTTTTGCCGGCTGTGGATCCCGGGATTTGCCAACATGGCAGCCCTTCTGCATGCCCTTACAAAGGGCAGTGACTCTTTCATCTGGGGAAAGGATGAACAAGCTGCATTTGGTAATAACAAACAAGCCTTAATATTGGCCCCAGCATTGGGACTCCCTGATGTAACCAAACCCTTCCATCTCTATGTGGCTGAGAATCAGGGAATGGCCAATGGGGTGCTAACACAGAAAATTGGACCCTGGAAGAGACCAGTAGCCTATCTATCCAAAACACTTGATTGAGTAGTGGCAAGATGGCCAACCTGCCTGTAAATAATAGCAGCAGTGGCGGCACTAGTAAAACATGCAGACAAACTGACTCTGGGACAGGACCTCATCATCTGTGCTCCTCATGCCCTTGAGAGTGTCTTAAGGCAGCCACCTGATTTCTGGCTCATGAATGCCAGCAAGACACATTACCAGGCCTTGCTCTTGAATAATGATAGAGTCACCTTTGCCCCGGCTACAGGGCTAAACCCTGCCACCTTATTGCCAGATCCAGAAAACCAGCCCCTGGAGCATGATTGCTTACAGGTTCTAGCAGAGGAACAGGGATGGCTAAAGGCCTTGAAAGATCAACCTCTTCCTGATGCTGAGGTGACACACTATAAGGATGGGAGCAGTTTTTTGTAGAACGGGAAGAGAAAGGCAGAGGCAGTGGTGGTAGATGGACATCAGGTAATATGGGCCCAGGCGTTGCCGGAGGGCACATCTGTTCAGCGAGCTGAATTGATTGCTTTAATCCAGGCATTAACACTGGAAAAGGGTAAAAAGATAAACATCTACACTGATAGTTGGTTCGCCTTACCAACAGCCCATGTACATGGGGCCATCTATCAGCAGAGATTTCTGCTAACATCAGCTGGTAGAGATAAAAAATAAAAATGAGATTCTGACTTTGCTCAATGCCTTGTTGCTGCTGGAAAAGGTAAGCATTATTCATTGTCTGGGACATCAGAAGGGGATTTCTGAGGCAGGAAAAGGGGAATAACATGGCCGATCAGGAGGCTAAAGCAGCTGCTAGAGGAAACTGTCCTAGTGGTACTAACTGCTGAACTGCCCAGAGAAGAATGACTAAACTACTCAGAAAGTGACTTAAAGTTAATATGGTAAAACACAGGGGATATTTGACACCTATGTGGGGGCATGGATTGACTCTAAAGGTAAGATCATTCTACCACAGGAAGACGCTGAGAGATTAATTACTCAGATGCATAAGTGGACTCACTTGCGGGCAAAGAATTTAGCTGAAATTGCCTACCCATCCCAGTACTGAATACTAAACCTCACCACCCTGACTGAGACAGTGACTAGGGCATGTGAACCTTGCCAGTAGGTAAACATAGGTAAGAGTTTCCAGAGCTGCTTACAGGGAAGCAGCTGAGAGGAACTGTGGCAGCCTTTTTGGAGTATATGGCAAATTTGGAGTTAATGGCATCTGAAGAGTGGAATCTGGCCTCTTGGCTTTGGCTATTTTCCAAAGTCCAGTTTCTTATAAACTGACCTTGGTGGTCCTACAGCAAACAGCTCTGACCCTGCGAAACTGTGTGCAACCATAGTAACCAGACAGCAGGCGCTGTGTAACCTTGAGTGAGCTCTCCTATGTTTTGACCATGTAAAGCTCCTACAGGAGAAACTGCTTGTACTTTTTGGCCTACTTAAGTGTTAACCTGACGTCCATTAAACTGACACTTGGATCAGCATGTAGACTCAGTGTCCTTCTCTGTGTCACCCTGTCTCTCTCTCTCTTTCCCAGCCCTCTCTCAGGTGGTATTCAGGTGTCACTGCTGGCCAGTGACAAGGAACTAGACCTGGAATGCATTGGGAAGTGGATTTCACTGAAAGTAGACCATCTAGAGATGGCAATAAATATCTCCTGGTTTTTGTGTACACTTTCTCAGGATGGGTGGAAGCTTTTCCCACAAAGAAAGAAACCTCCCTGGTCATGGCCAAAAAGATTCTGGAAGACATTTTTCCTCGGTTTGGTATTCCAAAGGTAATTGGGTCAAACAATGGGCCAACCTTTGTTGTTCAGGTAAACCAGGAGGTGGTCAGGTTTCTGGGACTTGATTAGAAGTTACATTGTGCTTATAGACTTCAAAGTTCAGGACAGGTAGAGAGAATGAATAGAACTCTCAAAGAGACTCTCACTAAATTGACCATGAAGACTGATGGTGACTGGGCAGTGATCCTTCCCTTGGCCCTCTTTAGAGTCAGAAGTACTCCCTCCATACTAGGTTTAACTCCCTTTGAACTACTATATGGGGTTCCTGCTACCCTGACTCTTCTTGGGGACCCCATTGACATAATTAGTGGTAACTCTGACTTGTTGTCCAGGTGAAAAGGACTGCAACTTATTCAGAAAGAGATTTGGAGCAAGGTTGGTAGTGCATATGCGCCCAGGTCCTTGGAGGTCCCCCATTAGTTCTAGGTTGGAGAGATGGTGTACTTGTTATGACACCGCAGCCAGAATTTGGAACCTCGTTGGAAGGTTCCTTATTGTGTCCTGCTCAACACCCCAACAGCCGTCAAAGTAGAGAGCATTGCAGCTTGGATGCATGGGTCATATGTCAAGCCTGTTCTTCATAAACCTTCTGACACCTGGAAAGTCCAAGCCTCCAGCAACCTGTTAAAACTGAAACTCATCAGGGACAATGAACTCTTTGACCAGTAAAGTGGACAGACAATGGTACCTCTGGGTGGTGCTGTTTTTACTCAATTGGAGTTTTGGTGATCCTCACCAGGCTCACAAGGCCCTGGAAGCAATGTATGGTAAACCCTGTGATTGCAAGGGTGGTGTGATGAATGGCAGAGCCTTACTTATTGGTAAGATTTGGAGCCCCAACAAGGCCTATGCTCAAGTTGAGTTTGGCGATACATGGGCATATAGAGCCCTACAACCTTCAGGGAGTACCCCAAGTTTAGAATGGCATTGTGTAACTAAGCCTAAGATGATTCCTTATGTAAATGGGTGCCCCGTGCCTTGCCCTTGTGATACCTATCAACAGGTTGTGCATAGCAGTTGCTATAGGGTTGTGCAACAATGTACTGGAAAAGATAACATCACCTATTTCACTGCCATATTGAACCAAGTCAGGGAGGAGATGAGGATAGACGATTGTTTCCACAGTATGCCAACAGGAGTCCATGGATCTTAATTACTCCAAGCCCCTTGTTCTGGGATGGTAGGAAAGCCTGTACGCTGAAGAAAGATACCTCCCATTCACCTCTCAGATGGAGGAGGGGTGCAGGATCAGGCCAGACAAGAACAGGTTAAACAATGCATTGAAGGGTTAATAGAAAAAAGAATACTCGTCCCTCAATTACCACCCTCTGGTTCTTCCTGATAGTAGAGGAAACTTTATTTTAGACCCCCAGACTGTAGATGTTATTACTGCCACTCATAGCCTCCTAAATGACACCAACCCTTCGCTTGCAAGTGACTTCTGGCTCCGCCTCTGACAAGGGCAGCCTGTTCCTCTGGAGCTCCCCCCCCAACGCCACTTATTCCACTGCTGAGGGGTCCTGACACTCAGCACCCTCTCTGAGAGTGCAGCCTCTCTTCAAGCAAAATGTTACTTGTTTGACAAAACCCTACAAAAATGATAGCTCAGATCTACCTGTAGGGGATGCTACCTTTGCCATTTGTGATTCAGCAATTGACATCTCCACAGCTCTCTGCCCTGACAATAACACTGTTTTCTTATGCAGGAATAATAAAGCCTATACATTCTTGCCCACAGATTGGACTGGGACCTGTGTACAGGCAACTCCCTGATCTTAGCATCATTCCAGGGGATGAGCCAGTCCTAGTCACCACCTTTGACTTAATGGCTGGAAGAATGAAGAGAGCCATTCAGTTCATTCCTCTGTTAGTGGGAACTGGGCTGAGTGCTTCCATAGGCGCTGGGTCAGCTGGCTTGGGTGTTTTATTATATAAATACAACAAACTGTCCCAACAGTTAATTAATGATGTACAATTGCTTTTGAGCACCATCAATGACCTCCAAGACCAGCTCAATTCCTTAGCAGAAGTAGTTCTCCAGACCCAGAGGGGATTAGACCTCCTTACGGTTGAAAAAGGAGGAATCTGCTTAGCCCCACAGGAGAAATGCCGTTTTTTACACTAATAAATCAGGCATTGTTAAAGGAAAGATTAAAAAAAAAGATCTTGAAAACAGAAGATGAGAATTAATAGAATATCCTTTTTGGAATGGGTTTAATGGTATGCTCCCCTATGTGCTTCTCTTACTGGGACCTTTTGCTACCCTTTTGCTCCTTGTCACAATATTACCCTGTATTGTTAACCAATTACTGGCCTTTGTCAGGGAATGTGTAAGTGTGGTTCAGGTCCTGATGCTCCAGAGGCAGTATCGATCTCTCTCTGAGATTGATCCACAATTTTAGGGTTAAAATTGGAGCACAAAGAAAAGGGGGATGAGAGCTCACCCGAGAATGAAAACAACTGTAAAAGAAAAACAGCTGTGACCATTCCCATTCTTGAATTAAAGCCAGAGGCACATAGGTCTCAGATGGCAGGATGAACTGCTCTGAGATAGCCTTGAATTGAAGCCAAAGGCAGGTAGCTCTTGAAGGGCAGGGTGAGTTGTTTTGAGAAAACTCACAAATGGCCAAAAACTGCAAACAACTAGGCGTAAACTATCTTCATGCTATTCTTGCTGACCAATCAATGTATAGAGCAAAAGTGGCCAGATTTTTAAGTATAAAAACCCTGTGCTTTGCATGCTTGGGGCCATCTCCTGCCTTTTGAGGGGTGACCCTATCGCGATTGAAATAAAAAAAAATGCTCTTGCTTTTGCATTGAGTTGTGGTCTGTGGGAATTCCTGAGAAGAGTGCGATCTTGAACTCCTGAGCTGTAAGACCCCAGGTCTTTTACAGGATAAATATAAAAGAAGGAAGTAGGTAAAATAACAGTAAAATTTTTAAAGAGTTTTAAGCAATCATACTGTGAATTATCTACATAAATCCCTATAATACATGTAAGTACATGCATGAATATAAACATGTAGCAACCTAAATGCTTTTAATAATGCACATAGATAAGTATAGTTCACCACTGACCAAGGAAGCTTTTCCTTGAACCACAATCATGACTGAAAACCACAACCAATCACAAGGCAGAATTCTGGAGAACAGTCACATCTACAAAACAATTCCCAGATCTAAGACTCAGTGATCATGCATAACAGGAGGTAAATATATATATATATATATATATATATATATATATATATGGCAGAGGATCAGAGTATGGTCTGGTAATGTGTCTCCTAATAATACCAGAAGCTACACCCATAAGATGGACCAATATAAAAAAAATAAAGAAAAAAAGGCTTACCAATATACCTGTATAAAAACGAACTAAAAATTGAAAATGCTAATAGACATGCAAAAGTGGTCTAGGAAGAAACCATTGTCCTTAATCCTACACAAAAATCTGCAGGGAACTAATAAATGCTGAGAGTATGAGAAAAAAAATCTTTCCAGGAAAGAGCATAAAATCATTTAGTTATCCAATACCAAGCAATCAACCCTGAAAACATGCATGGAAGTAACATTATTAAACTGAGCAACTTATATTAAGAGCATAATACAAATTTGAAAAAAGAAGATGAATTTGAAAGAGAAATAGGAGAGGTCTGTGGGAAGGTTTGGAGGGAAGAAAAGAGAAGGCACAAAATGATGTAATTATTAAATAACCTTAAAAATGAATTAAATATAAGCTCTTTAGGTCATGATTTTAAAATGTATCACTATTGAGTAGTATGCAAACATAAAACTTGCAGGTAGATAGATGGAACTAGAAAAAAAAATCATGTTATATGAGGTAATCCAAACACAGAAAGACAAATTCCACATATTCTCTCTTCTAAGTTTCCCAGCTTTAAACGGAATATGTGTGTACTCATATGTGAGTCTATATCCGGCAGTAATTAAAAAACCAAGAATGAAATAGTGACCATTTCCAAGGTGAGAATGGAAGTGTGTGGGGGCAGAAGGAAGTAGAAAGGTATAGAGATTTGAAAGAGGAAATGGGAAAAACTTGAAGGGGGTATAATAATTTCGGAGGTAAGACAGAAAGAAATACAAAAGGGAAGATGGTAAGGTAAGGATGTCTGAAAAAGTAATATGGAATTATATTAGTAACTATATAAGATATGTATAATCCATGTAAGCTATTGTATAAAACTAAAATTTAGTTTAAATGAAATTTTACCATCTGTGATGACAATTGTCCCTCCATCTAACAAAAACTCCAACACCAGGCATGAGAAGTCAACTTTTGAGTTACTGGGAAGGGTTTTCTAAGAGAATCCTCAAGAATCATATGCTACTACCTATCTGAACTGAAAACTACAGTCCATTTTCAGCCTGAAAAGATGCTGTTTGTTCGGTCTGAAATACCTGAAAATAACAGGATGCAGAATGAGGAACTAGGAAAATGAAGAGGTGCTGTGCTAACTCTTGAACTTTGAATTTACGCCAACTGCCAGCTTCTTGGAATATAAACTTATAGTTGTCCTCAAGCGCCTGCTTTTTCAACAGTACATAACACATTGAAGACATGGCATGTATGCTTGTGGGTGCTCGCGTTCCACTTAACATCCAGCACAGTCCTGTCCAAAAGCTCCAATACCCCATCCACCCTCTTAGGAGCTGTCCAGGCTTTAAATCAATCTTAAATCTATCTACCGCATTTCAGCTCCACTTCCAGCCACTCACATTGTATTCTAGGTGTCTCATAGACAAAAAAAAAAAAAAAAAAAATTATCTGTTTTATCTTGTACGATTGTGAACATCCTTACTGAATTCATGATGAAATGTCCCAGACACGGAAATTCTTAAAGCCAAGCACTCCATAGCCAGGGAACTACAAATAATCCCAGAGTGCATTGTGCCTGCTGGGAGCCTCAGTGAGAACTGTCTCAGAGCAAGGACTTCTGGGATTGTTTGTAGTAACATAGCCAGGTCTCACTATATCGTCGCTTTGCCGAGTTGCAGACGCAAAAATACAATTCCCAGAATGCTGTATTTATCGCATTACACCCTCACAAGCTATCCTCCTCCTCCCTACTTAGCCTAGAGCTCTGTCAGGACCCAGAAGTATCCCCCGGAAGCGCTTTCCCCGTCGTCACAAAGCACACAGTGTTTTCCCTGGTCCCTGGTGTTCTGTCAATGTCCCTGCCCTGTGCCCCTCGCAGTCTTCAGGTTCAGGAGCCTTTCGGAGCCAATTTGTGATGCCATCGCCCCGCCCCCTGGTACCGGAAGTAAACACACAGGGCTGCTGCACTTGTGTGCAGGAAAAATGAGCGCTTTGAGTTCTCCTGATCAGAGGAAGTCCAGCTGGTCCCTGGTCCCTGGAGAAGGGATCCTGAGGTCCCTCCCCCTTTTTAAAATTAATTTTGAGTCGCCCAGTCAAAGGAGGACTAGTCTTGGGAAGGCAGAAACGCGCTCACAGGGAAAATAAATGTCTTTTAAATATTAAAAAATAACTGGAGGCAGGAGAGATGGCTCAGAGGTTAACAACGCTGGCTGCTCTTCTAGAGTTCCTGAGTTCAATTCCCAGCAACCACATGGTGGCTCACAGCCAGCTGTAATGGGATCTGGTGCCCTCTTCTGGTGCACAAGCAGAATGAATGAATGGATGAATGAATACATGGATGGATGAATCTTAAAAAAAAAAAAGCCGACCTTTGTCATCGCAACAGCCATCAGACACAGAAAATCCCTCTCTTATCAAGGTGCCAGGTTCCATCCCAGGGACCACACGGTGGCGCTCCAACCATCTGTCAAGGAATCTGGTGCCCTCTGGTGGAGCACACGTGTCACTTAATAACTAGCTTTATATATATGATGTTTTCATTTAATACTATGTATTTATTTCAATTTAATAAGAACAGACAAGGGCGTGTCTTGAGAGCAGGCTTCCCAGAGTCCTGTGGAGTCGGTACGCAGGAGGTCTCTGTGCTAGATCAAAGCAGGGCCTGGGGCCCCCCACCTGTGTCCATCCTCCAGTGCTCTCCCCAACCTGATGGTAAGATTCTGTTGCTGAGGACAACACCTTCACAAGTCATTGGACACAGCGAATCCCAGCTGGCCCCTACCGAGAACCTTCACCCTTATAGACTGCTGTTTGCGATACAGGAACATACGCTGCATGCCACCAGAAGAGAAAAGTACACACCAACCCAGCCATACACCCTTCACTCTCCAACAGTGACCTGCCTACAAGATTTTCTGGTGCACTTGTGGTATAAAGGTCACAGAAGAGACCAACTAATATCTAGTTGGGTTTCAGGAGGCCCACTCCATGAGAAGGAACCTTGATCCAATACTGCTTGATTGGCCAGGAACCTGAGTCTACAGAGGCCAAGGACATAAGAGAAATCTAAATGCTACAGTTGTGCTAAAGGAGCACAGCCATACTCACAGATTAGTGCCTTGCTAGGCCATCATTGGAAATTTCTCCTGCAGGAGATGGGAATAAATACAGAGACCCACATCCAGTTGATATGCAAACAGTGAGAAGCCTTGGACCATTCCACCCTCAATGAGATGTCTGCAAGAAACCCTAAGCCCCTAAGGGCTCAAGAAACTCTGTGTGCAGAGTGTAAGCGTCAGAGTGGATGAAGGACACAAGGGTAACAAGGCCTTGTAAACACAGCAGGACCAACACACATATGAATGCACCCTGACCCACAAGCTATCTTTTCTTTCACTTTCCCATGTTGGGGTTGCCTCAACAGGCAAAGAGTATGTGTTCCGTCCTGATGCCACTTGATATGCTGGGGTGGGTGGGTATGCACAGGAGAGGCAGGGTGATCCTCTTTTCTGAAGAGCCAGGTGAGGGATGATAGTGGAAAAAAGGGAGGGTATGACTGGAAGGAGAAGGAGAAGAAGGGGAGGTCTAAGACAGGGATGTAAAATGAATAAATAAAAATTTAAAAAATAAAAATAAGAAATAAGGGGGCAGGAGAGATAGCACAGAGTTTAAGATCACAGGCTGCTCTTCCAGAGTTTCTGAGCTCAATTCCCAGCACCCACATGGTCATATCAATCTATCGTGAGACCTGGTGCCCTCCTCTGGCATACAGACAGAATAGTGTACAAATAATAAAAAAATCTTCCATAATAAAGAGAACTACACTATGAATCATAAATAAAGTGTCCATCCCTCCAAAAAGAACACTCATTCCCTATTTAATAATAATAATAACAATAATAATAACAATGATAATAAATGAAAATCTTATTTTTCTCCAAGGGACTCTCATTGAGGCAACAAACCAGACTAATGTGTAGGTCCCATGAGAAGCAATAGATGGCAAAAGAAAAACTCAAAGGTATACTTGTGGGTTGTCAATGCTGCCTCTTCAGGCACCAGGCATCCACCTGGTACACAGGCACACCTATCCATGCAGGCAAAACAGTCATACGTGTAAAAATAAACAAATAGATGGGATTTACACTTCTTAGAAGAAGGGAAAAAAGCACAAGGGTCCATTAGTAAGTAAAGCTAGTTTATTGCACACACAGCCCCAGCTTAAATTTATGAATTCCCAGTTTAAATGTGTCCAGTTTAAATTCCCTGCTCAGCCAGGGCCCAGCCAGTCCCTGCTCACTGCAGAAGGAATCCTGGGGTCCCTGCCCCCCTTTCTTTTAGTGATTGCAAACTCTCCCAGTCAAAACAGAGCTGGTCCCAGGAAGGCAGACAGAGATTACAAATCATTCTTAAAGACTATAACAAGAAGCCAGGTGTGGTGTCGCATGCCTGTGGCTGTCAGTGGGGCAAGCAGAGGCTGGTGTGAGTTCCAGGCCATCTGGGTTTGCAAAACGAGTTCAGGACATGCAAGGCCACAAGAGAAACCCTCTCTCCAAAAGGAAGGGTTTGCACCCCTGCCAGCTCTTCACACTCACATGTCCTAAGTCATAAAGTATGACTTCAACCAGGCTATAAGAAAGTCCTGCCAAGCACAGTGCACACACCTTTAATCCCAACACTTGGGAGGCAGAGGCAGGTAGATGTCTGTGAGTATGTCTGGGAGTTCGAGGCCAGCCTGGTATACAATGAGGCCTGGAAAGCCAGGGCTACACAGAGAAAACCTGTCTCAAAAACCCAAATTAATAATAATAATGATAATAATAATAAGATTGAAATAAAAAAAATCAGAGCCAGGCCTGCTGGCACATTGTCAGAAACAGGTTCCTTTCCCAAGGAAGGCACACAGTAGAGTTTATGGGAAAAATAGCAGATGGAAGAAAGATTTGAAACTTCATTTTATTTCATTTTTAAAATCTCAATTACATTAATTCTTAGTGGATTTGAGAGAGCAAAGACTTAAAATCAGTGGGTATTGTTTTAAAGTTTAAAGCATAAGCATGAATAAAGCCTAGTTAGTTGGAAACATGTCCAGCCTCCTTTGGGGAAGAACTAGCCTTAAGGGGACAAATTAACCTTACTGCATTCTTTCCTGCCCACTAATTATACAGTTGCTAGAAAACTGGCCCATAGGACCAGGCCAGAACTGTTTGTGGTCTTGATGCCCAAAGTAACCAATCATTTCAAACTGAGTTTCCATTACACAATCATGTAAAGCCAAAGCATGTAAGTCCCTGCTTGCAGTTTTGCCCCATAAAAACCTTGCTTCCCTAGATCTCAGGGCTACATTCTGTCCTGTGTCCACAGGAAGTTTGTGTCCCATGTCTGAACACGTATACAATTTTAAAAACCTCATGTATTTACAGCAGAGTGTATCCCAGGTCTTTTGGGTTTCCCAAAATGGCATAACAGTTTCACTCTGAATAATACCATTAGTAATTTATAAACATCTCCCAATGACAATAAACACTTGTAGCCACAGAAAACAACCAAAAACCTACCCAATCCCCCTTAAGGAAAATATGACATCATTCTCATTGATTTCTTCTAGCTGACATTTTGGACATGCAGAAATCCTGTTGGGGGCCCAAAGAAAATTGGAAAAATGTTTAATTAAGTAAGCAATATTTGTGGTCCAGTCTTTGAATGTTGAGAAAATAATAAAAGTCCTGTTTAGAACAGTTTAAAATGCTGGACCAATTAAGATTTGTAGCTTTCTTCAAAGCTCTCTTGGGAGCAGGCAGTGATGAGAAACAGCAATTGAAGTTGTTGAGGCAGGAACAAGCACAATTCTGGAACATGCAAGATACAAACAGATGTGTCAATATCTCAGCATGCTGGAAGAAAAATTCTGTCAGGTTTGGTCCAGCATCTCCAGTATTCACTCCTTTTGTTCTGCAAACATATAATTTCTCACAAGCATTATACAGTTCTAAAATTATAAATGTATGAGATGTTCAGAATGAAATTAAACTGTAAACCAATTTTATCAATGCCAATTAAAAGAATGACATAATAAAAATTGAGGATATTATAGCCAAGGATTTATTGGTCATGTACTGCTGAAGTTCTGGCTAGAGACATTTTTTATGTCTCAGTCAGCTTTAGAATTATGTGAAGCGATTATCAATTTATATTGCCTGTTTTGTTTGGTATTCTTAATTTCTTTCTTCTTGTGTGTGACCAAGGTTTTCGGGTGGTCTTCCTCTGTGATATCTGATTTTTATTTGTTTTGAAGGAACCCATAATTTCTCTTCTCCTGTATGAACATATGAAAAACCTCTTCCCCAGTATGTAATACATCCCCTACTGTTCATTGTGAAGTTAGGGTATCTTTGAAATATATAGGCTGAAATAATTCAGCAATTTTTTTTCTATAACCCAGTGTCTTTGTGCAGCTGTTGTTTGTTGTTCATTAACATTTAAGAAATTTAAGGTCAAAAAAGCATTATGTAATCTATCTCCTGTGGGGGGGGTTAAAACCCCTCTCTGTTTGTTAAGCATGTCCCTTAAAGTATGATTCAATTTTTCAATGACTGCTTGACTGGCAGGATTCTGCGGAATACCTGTTACATGTTTTAGCTTATAATATGTAAAAAAATCTTTCCATTTTATTAAAGATATATGCTGTAACATTATCAGACTTGATTTGTGTAGGCATAACCATAACTTCCAGAACTTCTAATAAATTTGTAATAACTAAATCAGCCTTCTTAGAACTTGTGGCTTCGCCTGAAAGATGGAGCTGGTTTCCGCCTTCCACCTTCCCGATGGTGAGTGCTCTCTGTCACAAACAACTCCGCATTTGGCTAAGGCTGAGGATCTGGCTTGCTTCCATGTATGTGGACCTATCTTCATTGCCCACGTGGCATGCTGAGGTTGGCTACCCAGAGGATATTTAACCTGTGGGCTGGCTTTTCCCAGGGTCAGATGATTGTTCAAGGTTCCTGAATAAACTGCATTGAAAAAAGAAAAAAGAACTTGTGGCTTTTGTTCATTGGAACCCTGAATATGTGTCTATAGTATGGTGCACATATTTCAGTTTACCAAACTCTATAAAATAAAACACATGATTTGCTAAATTTCATTTCTTTGTTTACCATTTGGGTTACTTCCTGCAGGTAGTGGAGTTTAATTATATAAAGAACAAGTGGGACATTTTCGCACAATTTCTTTGGCTTGTTGCCAAGTGATAGAAAACTCTCTTTTTAAACCTTTGCTGTTAACATACTGTTTTTAAAATGAAATTCTGAGGCCTCAAACAAACTTCCTGTCAATAGTTGATCAATTTCATCATTGCCTGTGCTAGAGTGCCTGGTGGATGCATATCAGATCTGATCTATGTTATATACAATGTATTATTTTTATTTCTTATTACTCGGTGTAATTGAAGAAACAGTGAAGTTAAGTCCAAACAATCCTGAATTAGATCAGAAGTTTCTATATGTAGAACAATAATTTCTGCATATTGAGAGTCAGTGACTATATTAAGAAATTCTTGAAAATTTGATGACACCAAGAGAATTGCATATAATTCTGATTTTTGAACTGAATCATAAGCACTCTCCATCACTTTACTCAGATTTTCTGACTTAGAACCTGCCATTTTTGATTTATTGGCATCCGTATAAAATATGGGAGCTCCAAAAATTGGAGTTCCTTTTATTATATGAGGAAGAATCCAATTGTTTCTTTTTATAAACTGAAGTGACTTGATTTTGGGGTATCTGTTGCTGATTTCTCCGAAAAACTCACAACAAGCTCTTTGCCAATATCCGTTCACTGCCCATAATGATACAATCTCAGCATTGGGAAAGGTCACCACAATTCCAGATGGATCTATTCCAGCCAACTGATGAAGTCTCATTTTTCCTTTTAAGAGTAATTCAGGAACTTTTCTATATCGATTTTTAATTTTTTTTTTATTTTGCTTGTGTACCAAAAATACCCCATTCTAAGACACAGTCCACCTTCTGCATTAGAATTCCTGTGGGAGAATGAGTGAAAAGCAAGATAACCAAAATATAGGCCGTCTTTGGATCAATATGGTCTATATATGCATCTTGTAATTTCCTTTCTACCAGAGCCAATTCATTTTCATCTTCAGTTGATAACGTTCTTGGACATTTAAAGTCCTTATCATCATATAAGGTTTAAAATAAGTTATTTAGCTTTGAGTAGCTAAACAAAATGTAGGCTATAGCCAGTTAATATCTTACAGTAATTTTTTGAAAATCATTGAGAGTTTTTAATTGGGTTCTTCCAAGTTGTTGAGTTTTTTTGTAGACCTATTTTGTATCCTAGGTAATTAATAGAATCTCCTCTTTGTACTTTTTCGGGCGCAATCTCTAAACCCCAACAAGGCAAAGTTCTATTTATTTCATCAAATATATTTTCTAATGTTTTTCTATCTGAATCAGCCAATAAGATATCATCCATATAGTGGTAAATTATTCATTGAGGAAACTGCTTACAAATTACCTCCAACAGTTGTTGTACAAAATATTGGCACAAAGTAGGACTGTTCAACATCCCTTGTGGTAAGACCCTCGAGTGGTATCTCTTTATTGGACAGCTTCTATTCAAAGTGGGTCCTGAGAAAGCAAACCTTTCCCTATCATACTCATGTAAAGGAATTGTGAAAAAGCAATCCTTTATATCAATCACTATAATAGGCCATTGTTTAGGTAACACGGAAGGCAATGGGATTCCGGATTGTAATGACCCCATTGCTGGAATAATTTTGTTAATGGCTCTGAGATCTGTTAACATCTTCCATTTGCCAGATTTCTTCTTGATGACAAATACCAGAGAATTCCAAGGGTTGTTGGACTCCTCTATATGCTGAGCCTCCAGTTGTTCCAGGACTAGCTGTTCTAGTGCCAGTAATTTTTCTTTACTCATAGACCATTGTTCAATACAAATAGGTTGGTTTTCCAACCACCTTAGTGGTAAGGCTGTGGGAATTTTATCAGCAGTGGCTTTCCAACAGGCAGTTGAAAAAATGGCCTCTGCTGTATTTTGTTTATGGACAGCCTGGACAGTCTGAAACTGTTTTTGATGGCATTTTAAAATAATTTTAGCTTCTTTATCAGGAGTATTACCTGTTTTTTGCCTCATAACATGGGGGGATGTTAATGTGGGTCTTCCATTATTGTAACACATCTCTTCTCCATAAGTTTATGGCTATCTCAGCCACATATGGTCTTAGTTTTCTTATTTGACCTTCTGGTTCTGTACATTTAAACCATCTAACACTTTGTTTCACTTTAGATAAAGTCCCAACTCCTTGGAATTGAATATCCACCTCCTGAAGTGGCCAATTTGGAGGCCAGGATTTACAAGTAATAATTGTGACATCAGTCCCAGTATCCACCACACATTCAATTTCAATACTATTTAAAATTATCTTTAACTTTGCCCTATGATCATTTATAGAGGTTTGCCAATATATTTGCTTTTTTGTTCCCTTCCCTTCCTTTTTTTTTATTTATTTACCTATAAAACCTACCCTGGCCTCACTGTTGAAATTTTTAATGTTTATTCCCAGAGCAGTGGTGTTTATCTTTCTTGTGGAGGAGTATCCCTGTCCTGTATTGGGGCTTGAGACAGGCCCCTTCAGGCATTTTTTGATAAAGAATTACCCCATTTATCTGTGCTCTATATTCACTTATCTGATGTCAACCCTTGCACATCTTCTGCATATTCTAGGACGTATAGGCTCCCTTTTTGAATTATTTTGTTTTTCCTGGTAACTCCATTTGCAGCAACCTTGCTCATCAAAATTAAGACATTTCCCAATGTTTTTAGGCGTAGCTTCTCCTATCAAGGTCAAATTGAGGTCTGATGTCAATCCTATTTATAACACATTCGTCTATTTGTGCACACCTTGCTTTTAATGGCCGTATTACCTCTTTACAATCAAAATCTTTGCATTTTCAAAAGCTAAAGGTTCTATTAGTGCTTTTCTAGCTAGTGGATCTGATATACTTGTATCCCCAGCTTTGCAAAACATTAGTGAATGTTTCACTTGGAGCTTGTATGACCTGAGAGAATGGCTCAAGCCTTTTTCCTGATCCCTCAACCTTGTCCCAGGTATTTAAGGCTGCTAGGTGACATAATACTAAGGTTTCTTCATTATATACAGCTTGTATCTCTGTGTGAGCCTATTGGCCATCACCAAGCAGCCATTCCTTAAAAATACCAACAGCCCTGGCTCTATTTTGTATGCTATCTCTCTAGCCTCTTCTCTTCACCATGATAGCCATTGTAAATATGGCTCAGGTTCTTTTATTGTCTTTGCCATATCCTCCCAGTCCTTTGGGATTACTATACTGATTGGCCAGGAAGTCAGCATTTGTTTAACAAATGGTGAATGCATTCCAAAATTGGTGACACTCTCTTTAAACTTTCTCAGGTCTAGCACTTCCACAGGGTGCCATTCAGCCTCATGGTAATCCTGTGGGTAATCATCTGCTGGTCTCTGTTGTACACTGACTGGATAAGCTAACATTTGTTTTCTAACCAACTTTGTTTGGCTTTCTATATTATTATCTTTTGCGTCTGCCTGAGTATTACTTAGTATTCTAAACTCTTTTTTTAAGGTCTGTACCCATATTTTACACCCATCTCTCTATTTTTTGTTTTGTTCAATAATCTCTGGAATGTCTTGTTTTATGCCTTGCTTCTAACTTTTAATTTTTTCTTTATATTGTTCTACTTGTTCTTTGTGTTTTCCAGTATATTTTCTAAAACCTCTGCCCTCTTTTCCTGTTGTTTATCATGTTCTGTAAGTTTTTGTATCTCGTTTTATGTCCTGTTTCCAACCTTCATTTTTTTCTTCATATTGTTCTACTTGTTCTTTGTGTTGTTCCAGTATCTTTTCGAAAGCCTTTGCCTTTGAGAACACATAAAAGGCTAAATCAATTTTTAAAGTTAAATTGAGGAATATGAATGTAACCATGGTCATAATTTCTAAACTTTCCTTTATTTCTGTCTTAAAACTGTAGAAGAGATTATCAGCCAAGCTCAAAGAAGTCTGTTTTATCTCTCATCCTGTTAGACTGTAGTTGCAACCAGTTTTGTTCAGTCTCAGGTCTGCCCACAGTAGGCTGTCTTTTGCTCTGAGGCATGTTTAAGAGTCTCTTTTAAAGAGCCAGTAATTTATCTGGGAGTTTTTAGGTTTAAAGTTTGGGTTGTATCACTGAGAGCTTATTCCTCTCCCCCACCAAATTAAATTAAAGTAGGATTTAAAGGGTGTGGATACTTAGATTAGTTGAGTGCCATTTGTTGTAGATTATTAATATTTACTATTGATAAATCTTTTGGTTAAGCAGTGGTTATTCCTAAACAGCTGTATAACCAAATCACCACACAGAGACTAGGATTTAATTAATTAACCTAGAGCACAATGTTGGCTAACAGTTACTCCATCCTAAACCTCCAAGCCCGCAGAGATTCCTAGGATTCAGATTCACCCATCATACTTGCTTTTTGTGATATTTTAGTTCCAGTTAATTTCTGCATGTGGTGCCAAGCCCTCTCCTGCAGATTCTCCTCCTCTCCTCTCCTGTCTCCTTTCTCTTCCTCCCACTCTGGACCAGGATGTCTCACCTTATCCTCTCCATTATTCAGTATTGGGGCTGGTTGTTTTAATTGACAATATAGAGAACAAATGGTGGCATGTTTATGCAAACTTGAGACAGGCGATGCTTAGAAAAAGCATCACAATGCAATATTTGCATTGAAACCAGGCAGTGGAATAGAGAAATCAGCATTTGAATGAATAAGGGTAAATTGTATACATCCAAAAAAAAACATTACACCAATATAATCCCTTGTATCATATTAGAAAAACATGGTCTAAAGATAGACCTTAATAGTAACAAAAATAGTAAACAGCCTGCATATGCATGGAAAGTGAACTCTACTCAATGACAGCTGGATTATGGAAAAAATAAACTAATTAGACTTTCTAGAATTTAACAAAAATGAAGGCACAACTCACCCAAACTAATGAGACATAATGAAAGTAATTCTAAGAGGAAAGTTCATAGAACTAAGTGACTTCATAAAGAAATCTGAAGCATCTCAAATCAACATAACAGCACACTTGAAAGACCTAGTCAAAAGGAAGCAGACATACACAAGAGGAGTATATGGCTAGAAATAATCAAACTTAGGGCAGAAATCAATAAATTAGAAACAAAGAAAGCAATTCAAAAAATAAACAAAAGCAAGAGCTTGTTCTTGGAGAAAATGACAAAGATAGAGAAACCTTTAGCATAACTAACTAAAACACAGGGGGACACTATACAAATCAGCAAAATCAGAAAATAAAAGGAGGTATAATTACAGACACTGAGGAAATTCAAAAATCATTAGGTTTTACCTTAAAAGTCTATATGCCACAAAATTTGAAAATCTAAATGAAATGGAATATTTTCTTGCTAGATTCCACTTATCAAAGTTGAATCTGGATCAGGTAACTAAATTAATAGACCTATATGCCCTAATGAAATAGAAGCAATCATCAAATTCTCCCTGCCAAACAAAGCCCAGAGCCTGATGGTTTCAGCGCAGAATTTTACTAGACCTTCAAAGAAGAGGTAACACCAATACTCTTCAAACTATTTCACAAAACAGAAAAATAAGGAACATTACCAAACTCATTCTATGAGGCCACATTCACCTTGATACCTAAACCTCACAAAGGCTAACTAAAAGGCAGGGATACACTAAAAAAGATAATTTCAAACCAATCTCTCTTATGAATATTGAAACAAAAATACTCAATAAAATACTCGCAAAATGAATCCAAGAAAACATCAAATATCTCACCTATCCTGACCAAGTAGGCTTCATTCTAGGCATGCAGGGGAGGTACAATCTACAGAAATCCATCAGTGTAATCCACGACTTAAACAAACTGAGAAACAAAAACCACAAAATCATCTCAATAGATGCTGAAAGGCATTTAATAAAATCCAAGTTCCATTAATATTTAAAGTTTTGGAGATATCAGAGATAAAAGGCACATGCCTAAACACAGCAAAGATAATATACAACAAGCCTATAGCAAACTAAATGGAAAGCAATTTAAATCAATCCCACTGAAATCAGAGACAAGCCAACTTTGCTCACTCTCTCCTTTCTCTTCAACATAGTACTGGAAGTTCTAGCTAGAGCAGTAAAACAACTAAAGGAAATCAAGGGGATACAAAGCAGAAGGGAAAAAGTCAAAGTATCACTATTCACAAATGATATGACAGTATACATGAGTGACCCTAAAAATTCTACCAGAGAAGTACTACAGCTGATAAACACCTTCAGCAAAGTGGCTGTATACAAAGATGCTAAAAAATATCTGAAGCCCTCTTGTATAGAAAAGACAAGAGGGCTGAGAAAGAAATTAGGGAAAAAAAACAACCTTGCAATAGCTACAAATAGCATAAAGTGCACTGGTGTGACTAACCAAGCAAGTGCAAAATCTGTATAAAAAACTTCAAGTCTTTGAAGAAAGAAATTGAAGAAGATATCATAAGATGGAATGATCTCCCATACTCATTGACCAGTAAGAAAAAACAGCAAAATGGCCATTCTACCAAAAGAAATGTAGAGATTCAATGCAATTCCCATCAAAATATCAACACAATTCTTTACAGACCTTGAAATAACAATTCTCAACATTACATAAAAAACACAAAAAATCCAGAATAGTTAAAAGAATTCAGTACAATAAAAAACTTCTGGAGGTATCTCCATCCTGGATCTCAAGCTGTACTACAGAAAAACAGTAAAAACGGTGTGGTACTGGCATAGAAACATACTGGTGGATCTGTGGAATTGAATCAAAGACCCAGAAATAAACCCACACACCTACAATGCCTGATTTTTGACAAAGAAGCCAAAACCATTCAATGGAAAAAAGAACATCTTCAACCAATGTTGCTTGTCTAACTGGATGTCCACACATACAAATAGATCCATACTTATCACCCTGCACAAAAGTAAATTCCTTGTGGATCAGATACCTCAACATAAAACTAACATTCTTAATCTGTTATTAAAAAAATTGAGGAAGAGGCTTGAACATATTTGCACAGGAGACAACTTCTTGAACAGAACACCAGCAGCACAGGCTCAAAGATCAACAATCAATAAATGGGATCTCATGAAACTGAAAATCTTCCCTAAAGCAAAGGACACTGTCAGCAGAACAAAAGGATGGCTTACAGACTGGGAAAGGATCTTCACCAACTCTACATCTGACAGAAGGCTAATATCCAGAATATATAAATAACCCAACAAATTAAATAATCCAATTTAAAATATGATTCAAGGCTAAACAGAAATTCTCAACAGAGAAATATTGAATGGTGTAGAAACACTTAAAATGCTCAACATCCTTAAAAATCTGAGAAATGAAAATCAAAACGACTCTGAGACTCCACCTCTCACCCAACAGAATGACTAAGAGAAAAAACTCAAGGGACAACTCATGCTGGAGAAGATGTGCAGAAAGGAGAACCCTCCTCCATTGCTGGTGAAAATCTAAACTTGTACAGCTGCTTCAGAAATCAGTCTGGTGCTTTTTCAGAAAACTGGGAATACTGCTACCCCAAGACTCAGCTAAAAAACTCCTAGGCATATATCAGAAAGATGCTCAACCATACAACAAGGACATTTGCTCAACTATGACAATAACAGCTTTATTCATAATAGCCAGAATCTGGAATCAAACTAGATGTCCCTCAATGGGGGAATGGATACAGAAATTGTGGTACATTTACACAAGGAAATACTACTCAGATACTAAAAACAAGAAAATCATGAAATTTGCAGGCAAATGGATGGAACTAAAAAAAAATCACCCTGAGTGATATATCTCAGAAGCAGAAATACATGTATGGTATATATTCATTTACAAGTGATTATTACCCATACAATATAGATTGGACATACTAAAATCTACAGACCTTAAAAACCTAAAGTACAAGGAGAAACAGAGAAACATAGGGAAGATGCTTAATTCTCATTCAGAAAAGAAAACGGGATAGACGCCAGAACGCATAAAAGAGAGAACAGGATAGGAGCCTTTCACAGATGAACACTAAGTGACTCCACTCAAGAGGTGATTGAAGCAGATACAGAGACCCACAGCAAAATTTTGTATAGAGCACAAAATGTCTTATTGAAGAAGTGGGAGATAGAAGGACCTAAAGGGGACAGGAGTCACACAAGGAGACCGACAAAAAAAAAATCTGGGTCCTGGGGCCCTGCATAGACTCATGCATCAACCAAAGAGCATGAGAGGAATTAGACCCCCTGCTCAGATGTAGCACATAGACAGCTCAGTGTCCCTATGGGATCCCTAGTAAGGGGAGAAGAGACAGTCTCTGAACTTGGCTGCCTGCTTCTTGATCACTTCTCCCTGGTGGGACCACCTAGTCAACCTACAGATGAATAGGATACAGGGAGTCTTAAAGGAACCTGATAGGACAGGGTCTGATAGGACCTTCCCTATCAGAGGACTACAGGAGAAGGATAGGAGAGAAGTAGGGAGGGATGCTGGGACCTAGAGGAGAAGAGAGGGGGGCTACAATTGGGATACAAAGTGAATAAATTGTAAAAATTAATGATAAACAAGGGTGACAGAATAAAGCATAAATAACACAATTGACTGAGAAAAACACAAAAAATACTCACATCTTTAATCATAGATCTAGCTAGAAAAAAAACCTTAGGCAACCATTACCTCAAATGACAAATAATGTATGTTTAGTGTCCTTCTTGGTACTATAGTAAAAGAGAATGTGATAGGATGCACACAGTATCATTGGAAATCTTTCTTCATGCACTGAACATGGAGTGACTTGTAGGAGTTGAGATGTTGATTTACTTTCTCCCCACAGATCAGCAGGAGTGTATCCCTTGCTGAATTCAAGAGTACCCAAACCTTGAGAGAAACAAGTGCCTGCCCATGGCAGTGACCTTCCTGTCATTTGAGGATCCTCTGGGTTTGGTCCTGGCCTGCATGGCTTTGTGTTTATCTGTCAGCACAGCTATAGTTTTGGGGATCTTTCTCAAGCACCATGACCTACCCATCATTAAGTCCAATAACTGGACTATAATAAAATACCTTAGTGTCTTCAAATGAAATTATTTACCCTTAATTTTAGTAAGTTTATATAAAATGTATATCTAACCATAACTAAAAGAGCCCTTCATTTAAGCAATGTTATATAGATACACTCTATTTCAGAATATAAACTACTTCTGAAAACACATTTTAGTAAGTTATACATGTTACTTTTTAATTTGTGGACAATATAAGTATTCAAATTTTAATTACATAATAGTAATTGTGATAAATAACACAGGTACTATATATTTTTCCTTAGTATTTTTTTTTTCTGGAGAAAACAGGAATTAGGTTGACAGTTAACATCTTCTGTTGGACAGACAAAAACCTGGACCTATGGCAAAGGGAGCTTGCAAAATTGTACATCCATAGCAGAAATCAGTGTTCAGAATTCTCAAAATGATGAAAATAAATCTACCATATGAACCACTTATGACTTTCATTGACTTATGCACAATGGACTCAATATACTCCTTCAAAAATATTTTCTCAACCATACTCATTGCTATTCTGTTCACAATAGGTACAAAATGAGAACACTTAAATATCCTTCAACTGATATAGATAAGTGAAATGGTATGCACATTAGTAGATAGAAATATAAATGACGATATTGATTTAGGTAACTCAAATCCAGAAAACAGATATCACATGTCCTATCTACTCTGAAGAATATAGTTCTAGATCTTCAGTTGTGATTATTCACCCTACTGTGAAAGAATAGAAAGAGTGTGGCAAAAGACTGGGGATCAGCCCCAGCAGTTGAGGGAGAGAAGAATAAGTTGGTGCAGAAACGAGTCAGACATGGTTGTCCAAAGAAACTTAAAGTCTTGATGGACTGGCAGTCAGAGTACTTCTTTATTTAGACAGATTTCAATAATAAAAGATAGATTCACATTCTTCTAAAACATAGATTATATCCTTTTTGTCTCCAGACAGGTGTTTTATCTGTCATAAATTTAGTCATCATTGATAAACCTTATCTTTTTACTATCATTTTTCTTCATCAATGCCATAACCTGACATTTTTGAGAATATGGAGGCATATTTGCCACAGCCTGAAACCCCATTCTCAGGTTGGACGCATTCTCAGATTCAATGGCAATGGGTAGAAAATCTTCAAGCCAGCCTGGGCATATTGCTTTGTCCCAATTAGTATATTATCATATTTTAATGGACAGCCTCAAGAAAAACAATTTAAGCCAAAGCAGCAACAGTTGTTATTAAATTCCTGGCATAATGCATTGTCTATATCTCATATCTTTGTAGAATTTACTTATGTGCTAAATCTAAGTATTCTTTCATTATTTTGGTCATACAACATCACAGTGATAATGTGAAAGCTGATATTTCTAGGAAAAGGAGGTCCTAATACCTCACTTTAAAAATCATTTTTATAAAACATTCTTTGTCCATCATTACAGACCCTAGTGTAAGGTGAAGATGTCTCCAGTCATTCATTTACATCTTTATCTAATCATTGAGGGCATACCATATGTAACTCCTAATCTTATATGCCAAGTATTCATCTGAGGATACAGCAGTACAAGGTATTTAATCTCAAATACTATCAACTCTCCTGGCTCTAGAAACTTTGTTTGCCTTTTTAAGAGTATGTTCTGATTATTTTCTTCTTGAGGAAACACAGGGGTAGATTTTGCAAGACTATCTTGAAGCTAAAGTCTCATAAGGAGTTTTCTGACATTTTTATGAGAAAGACATTTATGTAGGGCCAGATAATTGATATTTCCCCTAAATATGAGAGGAGCAGTATGCTCAGGATTTTTCTGGAGAAGCTAAGAAGCAGTACTCCAGGGTGAAGGCATAAATGATTCATGAAAAAAATTCCCATTGCTCCAATGGCCCCAGGTTGTACATGTATTGAAAGCCCTCTAAGCATGTAGCAAGTGGAGATCAAGACCAAGGCTGAAAGATAGTATGAAGGCTATTGTAACATGCAACTCAGATATGCTTGATCTTTGTCAAATATCTGTGCTGACTTCAAGACTTTAAGTGTATATAAACTTTTGTGAGGTTTTAATCCACTTGGAGGTGACTTTTGAGTGAAAATAAGCATCAATTTCCATGTTTCTACATATAGACATCTAGTTTGGTCAGCATCATTTGTGAAGATTTTAACTGTTTTTCTGTCATAGTACTATTTTTGTTATAGTACTAGTGCATTTACATAATAAAACATTACTCAGACATTTAAAAAATCAAATCATGAAACATGAAGGTAAATGCACCTTTGCAGGTAACTGAGAGTGAGAGAACCTAGACCCCCAAAGACAAATAGGGTATGTATTTGCTTTTACATATATATTAGTTGCAAGATGTATGATATGCAAGCAACTGGACATAATACCACAGGGGATACATACAAATTAAAAACTGGAGGTTAGGGGAGGCAGAGATTTCTCCATAGGAAAGGGAAATAAAATACTTGGAACAAATGGAAGGTGGGCTAAAAAGATAGAATTGAAGGATATTGGGAAAGGAAGAGGGCAATGAAAAGGTAACATGAGGAAAGACAGGTAAAATTAAGGGTCATTTGTTTGGTACAGTGGAAACCTAATGCAATAGAAACATTTTAAATCATGTTCATATTAAGAGCCAATATAAATGAAATCACCAGAGAAGAAAGTCCCAACTGGAAATCTCTTGTCACTAAGTAAAGCATCCAGTACTGGTAATAGTCTATATTTAACTGAGGTATTGGCCAAAGTAGTGTGATTGTAATGCCAAAACAATATAGGCTTTTGCCAAGACTATAGGCTGCTCTCCACAAATTGACTGCAGTGCCCTTTTGCTGGAGATAACACTTACACTTACATGGAACATAGATAAATAGAGCTTGTGCTTACATAGAACCTTCACACTTACATTCTAGCAACTTTGATATGAGAAGTACACTGCAACTACAAGAGGAGAAATACAAACACTAAGCCAGCTACCAAACTTTTGAACTATGACAGTTTCCTACCTGTAAGACATATTAGTGCAAGAGTTGTAGGAGTAAATAACCAATCTATAGTTTGACTTAAGGCCCACTTCACATGATGGAATCCATACCTGACACTGGTTTATTGATCAAGAAAAAGAAATTACACAGACCATGGTTCTGGGGGAAAAGCAAATACTGCATTCTACTAAAAGTAATAAAATGACCATTGACACCATTCTGCTATACTCATAGACCAGTATCTTGTTCAGCCATCATAAAAAAAAAGTCATCCTGCATCTGATGGAGACAAATTCAGAGACCCATAGAGAAAATAGACAATCAGTGAGAGACCTCAGAATATGCCCTTCAGACTCTTCAGTAATTCAGCCAGAAGAGTATAAGAGCCAGAAAGGATAGAGGATATCAAAGAAGAAAGCATTATAAATTAAGAGGACTGAAGAATATATAAGCTGTGAGAGACTGAGGCAGCATGCAAAAGGAATTTAATGTTATCCCTAGCCCTATCTCTAATTGATAAGTGCTTGCAAATGAAAATGTAGTTTTCTCCAAGGTGCACTCATTTTATCCAATGAACTACACTTAATTGTACTTTTAAGCATACATTCCAAAAGGTAGATGGCCAAAAATTTCACTCACTGGCACATTTGGATTTCCATGTCCTGTAATTCTGGTATGCATTTTAAAAATTTTATCACATTTCTCATTTTAATTTGCTGAAGAGTTTTTTCCTAGTTTTAAAGCTACATGGACCCTCTGTGTGTACTACTGTTTCATGTTTAATATTTTATGAAATTTCTGCATGTGTGAACAAGTCTACATATTTTCCCCCCTTGAGCTCTTTTTCTTTTGTTGGTCTTTTATAATAAGATGTGATTGTTTTTGTATTTTCTCTATTTTACTTTCTTATTATACATTATAGCCCTTCTTGTTTTATATGAGGGTAAATTTAAACAGGATAGAAGGGGAGATGGGAAAGAATTGCCAGGATTAGAGGAAGGGAAAACTTTAATCAGGGTGAATATATGAGTAAAGTGACTATTTTGAAAAGAAAAAAAGGAGGAGGAGGAGCAAGAAGAAAAGCAGGAGGAGGACGAAGAGATGAAGTTGAAGATGATTATGAACAACAAGAATAAAGAAACAACAACAACTGGATAATTGCATCAAAAGAAATGTTAAATAGCCATGCACAAAAGATCCAGAATATCTAAAAAGTGCAAAAAAATAATTTATGAATAATAGAAATAGAGGAAGAAGACAAAACTCACATCAAAATCCCTGAAATATTTTCAGCAAAATAATAGAATATATCCTTAACCTAATGAAGACGGGGTAGCCTATAAAAGTACAAAAAGTATAGAAAACAACAAAGCATACCAGAAAAGAAATTGTGCTCAGCATATAAAATCAAAACCCTAAATGTAAAGAAAATTATATTAAACAAAGAAGGTATATTAAAAGTTGCAAGTTGAAAAGACTAAGTTGCATATAAATTCAGGCTCATTAGAGTAACTCCTGATCTCTCAAGAAAAATTCTAAACCTAGAATGGCTGAGACAAATTGTATATAATCTTTAAGGGATCCTTATTACTATATCCAGTATACTTTCAATAATAAATGGTGAATAAAAATATATTGCACAATTAAACCAAATATGAGCAATATCTCTGTAAAACTCCTTCACTACAGAAGCCAATCAAAGCAAAACTCCTATCTAAAAATGTTAACCACACCCAATAACAGACAAAAAGTGAATAATCCCAAGCATCAAATATAAAGAAGTAAACTCCCCACACCATAACTACAAAATAAAGGGAAATAATAAACATTGTTCATTGAAAACTCTCAACTTGAATGTTCAATTCTCCAATAGAAAGACAGGAACTAACAGAATGGACTAGACAAAAAATGTCCATTCTTCCGCTGCATCTACGGAACACTCTGTACCATTCACATTAGATAGCATTTTTGTGTAAAAGGATGGAAGGAGACAGTAGAAGAAAGTGGACCAAGAAAGAAGTTTAGGGGCGCTTTATTTTATACAGTTCACACACACAAAATACCTAAAATTCTTGAGTCAATTTAAAAGAGAATATATACTGTACACACTGAATGAGGAGTTCTACCATTATCCACATAAAAACAACAGATGACTTGGGCAGGTCCAGCACACATATATACTCATGTTTACTGAAACACAGCTGACTGTGTGCTAAGATAGAATACACCTGATTGTCCTGAATCACATCAGTGCAAAATATTATATTATTCAATTTTTTTATTCATAGAAAACATGTACATTTGTTTTTCGAGATTTTAATATAATCACATTTTTTTTCTCATTTCTCTGTTCCCCACATACAAAATCTCCCATACAGCCCTCTTTTGGTTCTTTCAATTTCAAGTCTTGTGTTTCCAATAACTACTATTACATGTATCATGCATTATGTGTGTGTGTGTGCATGTGTGTGAGAGAGAACATTTAACATTTTAAGAAAGGCAATCATTTTACTTTGAAATTGTGGATGAACTAAAAATGTATCATCAAAAATTGTGACCTTAGCTAGACGCAGAAATCAAACATTGTATGACTTCAGTCCTAATTGGGCTAAAAGAAGTCAGTACACTGAAATAAGAACTGAAAAGTCAGTATTAGAGCCTGAACATCAGGGTGTAGTGGCATGACTTGTCAAAGAACACATTTAAGTGACAAGAGGAATAATTTAAAGAAATATCTCAGGGTACATGCAAAAGAGCTATTACTAATACCTTACATTGTTTACTTGAGAAATATTCTGTATATATTTTTTTAAATCTCAATAATCAAAATGTTATAATTACTGTGTAAGAAATATTTATTTATATATTATTTATTCTTCCATCAATTTTCCTTCCATTTTCACCCTCCTGAGTTTTGAGTAAACATTCTTTGCTCTTTTGAAAATTCAAGCCACTTTTTCATAAACTATTTTTACACACTTAATATATCAAAATTTGATTTGTAAAATATTTTATAATATTATAATACTAGGAATATATAACAAACCACTGAATTTTATCAAGGGTATTTATTATATACAGGAAAAAGGAAAATGTGAAGAGGTGAAATACTATTCTTTCTAGTTGTTTTTAAGAGACAGTTGCCTGAGTGCAGCCATTTCAGGAAAAAAACTTATTTTTTTCTTTTTTATTGATTATTACAATTTATTCACTTTGTTTTCTGGCTGTAAGACCTTCCCTCATCTTCCATCAATTACAACCTACCTCCCTCTTCTACCCCTATGCCCCTCTCCTAGTCCACTGATAGGGGAAGTCCTACTTCCCTACTGTCTTATCCTAGCCTATCTTATCAAGTCTTCCCAAGAATGGCTGCATCTTCCTCTGTGGCCTGGCAAGGCTGCACCTTCCAGGAGTAGGTTATCAAGGAGCCTGCCACTGAGTTCATGTCAGAGACAGCTGCTGTTACCCTTAATAGGGAACTCACATGGAAACCGAGATACTTATGAGCTACATCTGAGCAGGGGTTCTAGGTGTTCTTCATGCATGGTCCTTGGTTGGAAAAGGACCCCCTGGGCCCATATTTTTTGGCTCAATTGGCCTCCTTGTGGAGGGCCTCTCTCATCCAGGTCTTTCTATCTCCTGAATCTTCCATATTATTCCATGCTCTCTGCCCAAAGTTTGGCTTTGTGGCTAACCATCTGCTTCAGTACCCTGCTAGGTAGATTCTTTCAGAGGCCCTCTGTGGTTGGTTCGTGCCCTGTTCCCTGTCTTCTCCCATTACTGATATCTATCCCATTTGCCTTTCTAAACGAGGATTAAGCATCTTCCCTAGGGTTCTTCCTGTTGCTTTAGGACTATAAATTTTAGTATTTTAATCCTACATTATTTGACTAATTCCCACATATAAGTGAGGATATACCATGAGTGTCTTTCTGCTTCTGGATACCTCACTCAGAGTGATCTTTTCTAGTTCAATCCATTTGCCTGCTGATTTCCTTGTTTTTAATTGCTAAATAGTATTGCATTGTATAAATGTGCCACAATTTCTATGTCTATTCCTCGGTTTGGGGACATCTAAGTTGTTTCCAGATTCTGGCTATTATCAGTAAAGCTGTTATGAGTACAGTTGAACAAATGTCCCTGTTGTTTGTTTGATAATCTTCTGAATATATGCCCAGAGTTGGTATAACTGAATATTCTAGTAGTACTATTCATAGTTTTCTGAGAAAGCACCAGATTGATTTCCAAAGTGGTTGTACAAGTTTACATTCCCACCAGCAATGGAGAAGGGTTCCCTTTTCTCCATATCCAGTCCAGCTTGTGTTGCAGATAATGTGATAGTATACATGAATAACCCTAAAAATTCAACCAGGGAACTCCTACAGCTGATAAACAACTTTAGCAAAATGACTGGATACAAAATTAAATTTAAAAAAATCTGAAGCCCTCCTGTATACAGAAGACAAATGAGCTCAGAAAGAAATTAGGGAAACAAAACCCCTTTACAGAAGCCAGAGATAATATAAAGTACATTGGTGTGACTCTAATCAAGCCAGTGAACGACTTGTATGAAAAAAAAGAACTTCAAGGAAGATATCAGAAAATCTCCCATACTCCAGAATTGGTAGGATTAACATAGTAAAAATGGCCACTCTACCAAAAGAAATCTAAAGACTCAATGCAATTCCAATCAAAACACCAGCACAACTCATTACAGACCTCCAAAGAACAATTCTCAGTTTCATATGGAAAAACAAGAAACCCAGAATTGATTTTAAAAAAAATGCCTGCACAATAAATATTTTCTGGAGGTATCTTCATCCACAATCTCAAGTAGTACTATAGGGCAACAGTAATAAAAAATGGCATGGTACTGGCACCTGTACTTTAAATCTTAAAGGGGTGTGCATCTACTCATTAATCATTTTTATTAAATCATATCAAGAAGCTGAGGGGAAAAACAAATATAAGGGAATCAACTGCTGTCTCAGGTTTAGACCTAGTTTGCGGGTGCCCAGATGGCCAATGCTACCTTGGGCTATTGTTTCAGCTCATCAACCTTAAAATATCCCTGGATTTACTATTAATAGTGTACTTTTCTTAACTTTAAATTGTTCTCTAAGATTTTTTACATCAGAGCCAAACATCTTCCCTGACCTTGTGAAACAATCTATTTTTCCAAATTGTTTCTAAGTATAATGGTCATTGCTAACAATCTATATCTATGGCTCATTTCAAGGACAGTGGTTAATTCATTAATCTGCTCCAGTTAACATGTGAAAAGAGATCAAGCATTGTTAATTTTAAATGTCAGTGATATTTCCCAGTGAAGAGCTAGAAGCCTTCTTAAAGTTTTCATACAACTCATGTTATAAGGATTATGGACATCATAAGGGCAACAAGCAGAGATATGCTACATAAGAACACAAATTCATCTGGAAAATCAGTTTTTGGGATTATGCTTCTCCAAGACAAACTCATCATGATTATGCTAACAGGGGAGCCACATTCCATGAGTTCTACAGCTGTTCTGCTGTTGCTCCTGCATGGCGCTTGACAGAACCAGGTAGCCAAAATAGTTTGCCTATATGTGTGTGGGGGGGTAAGGTTATCTCAGGACCTGGGAAGGAGAATTCAGGGTAATGCATGGGCTGTACTAGCCTGGATGGCCAGATAACATGGAAGGACTGAAGGATTTCTGAGAGAAAATGGCAGGTGGGTTTGATTTGATATGTTAACTAGGAAACTCTGCCATTAGTTTCAGGTTTGAATCCTACTTCTATGGTAACATAAACTTCAGAGAGAGAATCATGGTCTCCATTGCATAATGATCTTCAACTGAGCTCATAGGGAAGAAAGGTGACAAAGACAAAGATTCTGTTTTTCTTTTCTTTCTATATATCTTCTTTCTTTTCTTTGAGGGAGGGCAGTTACCCAAACTAGACTCAAATTTTTGCTGTTTTGCTTTGTTTTCTTTACTATATTTTATTTTATCAATTGTTTTTATTTTTCACAATTTATTCACAATTTATTCATTATATATGCTGATTGAAGGTCACTCCCTCAACTCCTACTGGTCCCTCCCTCCACCTTCCCCCTTCCCCTTCCCATAGACTACTCAAAAGGAGAGTTCCTCTCGCCTGCCATTCACCCTTACATTATCAGAACAATACTCAGCTATTAAAAACAGAAAAATAAAATTTCTGCTTGTATTTATTTTCCATGGGCCACTGTACTCACCTTAGAAGATTTCATACCATGAAGCTTGCCTGCAACCTTACCTTGAACTAAACAATAAGTATAACTCATTTTAATGAGTCCCATCCCAAGATACTGTTTGATTGACCATCTCAAATCCAGAAACATGTGAAATTTGAAATGCTATGCAGTCTGAAATATTTTATCACAGGCATTTCAGAGAATGTGATTCTCTTGCTACCTGGATGGCTGTTTCCCACCAGCCCAGGAAGGCATGAGGGGCAGAAGATGAGTAGTATAAAGCTTGGAAAGCTCACAAGCATAACATTGGTTAGCCACTCTGGGAACCACTTCAGAAAGTAAGTTCAACTTTAATTCCAGAAAACAGAACACAGTGGCTTGTATCCCTTGGGGAGTACCAGGGATGTTCCAAGCATAGGTGTAGATAATTGTTTAATACTAGGAAATTCAAGAATGCTAGATTTGCATTAAACAGCACATTCCTATTATATGAATAAGAAGAACAAGAACACAGAACCAAATTATCCTATATTTGAAGGGAGGGGAGAGTTATCAGGGATCTGTGTCAAAGGCCATCTATCAAATTTGATTGGTGGTTTCCATGTCTAAAGATACTCTCCAGATGAAGTCAGGCAGAGAAAACACACCCTTGACATGGTTACCCATCTAGGCCAGAAGCAGTCATACATAGAAAAAAAAGTGATTTTTTTCAATAGTACCCCTGGAACAATAGGTAGATGTACACAAAGAAACTTCTACAGGCTACCAATCTTGTGATACTCTCAGAGAACTTCCTGGCTGGTGAAAGTTCATTTCCTACATATTCATCCACTGAACTAACAGTTTCTTGTGTAAAGTGCGGCAATTAAGTTTGATTTTTGTTCCTTGTAATGTATTTTTGTTCCCTAAGATATGCTATAGTATGATAAGTTCTGTGTCCTGTCCTTTGTGATTGCACAATGGCAGAAGAAGGCATGCAATACCTTTCTCAGGGGAACACCATGAGTTTCACAGCTTGCCCCAGGGGTGCTGAAAAAGAGGGAAGGGTAGGGAGTCGAGCAACCCCTTCACATCTGTGTAGGGAGGTAATGGCCCTCAACCTTGAAACTATCTAAATGTACTCCATCCTTCAAGAGGTGATGATTAAAACACTCTCTGCTCCCCACTTTATCATGCTCTCGATGCTTTGTTCTTACATATTATGGAAAAATAAATGATGGAGTAGGAAAAAAAAAGAAAACACTAAATGTTGAGAATCAGGATTATCAATAAGTCTTCCATAAACACCTTATCATATAATACTGTTGCGTGTAATTCATATTCACTATCCATTGTATTCTTTTAAAAAATGAGTTTATTTACTTTACATTCCAATTTAAGTCTCCCCCCTTTCACTCCCCCATTACTACCCTCCATTCTTATTGCCTCTATTCCCTTTCCCCTTCAGAAAAGTGAGGTCATTTCCAATGAGCTAGTTTTACACTTCTGTTGCATCTCAGTGGACCAAAGTACACAAAGGGCTTTCCACCTTGCTTATAGTCACAGAATTCCTCTCCAGTAAGGATAATTTTATGATGATGATGACGACTCTAGATTTGTGCAAGGCCTCACTATTTTAACATATTCATAAGTTCTCTCAAGTATGAATCCTTTCATGATGATGAAGATTGTACAAATATAGAATGGTTTCACCATGTTAAAGGACTCATAGGCTTTCTGTCCATTAGGATATCTTTCATGAGTTTGAAGATGATTCTGAAGTGCAAAAGTTTATTCACATTGGATGCAGTGAGACAGCTTCTTTCCAGTATGTGTTCTTTTATGTATTAAGAGATGTTATATGCAAAGGCTTTGCCACATAATTATATTTATATGGTTTCCCTCCAGAATGTGTTGTTGTCTTAGGAGATGATTGTTACATGCAAAGAATTTATCACACTAATTACCCTCACCAGGCTTCTCTCCACTGTGTGTTTTTTCATGTTTTTGGAGACTACTCTGTTGTGCAAGGGCTTTATCATGTTGAGTATACGTATAAGGTTTCTTTCCAGTGTGTTTTCTTTTATGGCTTAAGAGAGTACTGGTTTGTGCAAAGGCTTTACCACACTGGTTACATTCATAAGGTTTCTCTCCAGTGTGTGTTCTTTTATGGCTTATGAGAGCACTGTTTTGTGCAAAGGCTTTACCGCACTGGTTGCATTCATAAGGTTTCTCTCCACTGTGTGTTCTTTTGTGGCTTAATAGAGTACTGTTTTCTGCAAAGGCTTTACCACACTGGTTACATTCATAAGGTTTCTCTCCAGTGTGTGTTCTTTTATGCCGTATGAGATTATTCTTTTCTGCAAAGGTTTTACCACACTGGTTACATTCATAAGGTTTCTCTCCAGTGTGTGTTCTTTTATGCCGTATGAGATTATTCTTTTCTGCAAAGGTTTTACCACACTGGTTACATTCATAAGGTTTCTCTCCAGTGTGTGTTCTTTTATGGCTTAAGAGAATACTGTTTTCTGCAAAGGTTTTACCACAATGGTTACATTCATAAGGTTTCTCTCCAGTGTGTGTTCTTTTATGTCTTATGAGATGACTGTTTCGTGTAAAGGCTTTACCACACTGGTTACATTCATAACGTTTCTCTCCAGTGTGTGTTCTTTTATGCCATATGAGATTATTCTTTTCTGCAAAGGCTTTACCACACTGGTTACATTCGTAAGGTTTCTCTCCAGTGTGTGTTCTTTTATGCCGTATGAGAAAAGTTGTATACGGGAAGGCTTTATGACATACAGTGCATTTAAAGGGTTTCTCTCCAGTATGACTATATTCATGCCTGCAAAGAAAATTGACACATGTGAAAGATTTACCACAGTGATTTCATTACACTAATAAATATATTTATCTATATGAATTAATATCATAATTTGGTCTAATGGTAAAGAAGAATCAAATTTTAAAGTTTTATCACTTTATTTACTTTCACGGTATTCGCCTTCATTATGGGTATTTTTGAAGATCCCTGTGATGGTAAGAGCATTTGTTATGTGGATCACTTTTATAGCATCATTTTTCTATATGAGGTTTTCTCCTATATATGAAGAGTATTGTAAGAATTCAGAGTTTTACCACAGCAATCCCATTCACAAATTTTTGTACTGTATGAATGATACTTCATTTACAATGTGAGCCAAGACAAGCAGAAGTTCCAAATTCCTAGTATTCATAGATATTTTCAGCAATATGTGTTTGCTAATGAATTCTCAGTGAAGTTGCAAAACCAATTAACAGTAACCATTTATCACATTCAGAAAATTTACTCACAGTGGGGACTACTACCAAATCAATTGTTCTTGGAGAAAGACAGGGACACTGCTTCTTTCAATAACCCTATGTTCCTGTGTCTTAGAATCATTTTGACATATGATATACCAGTTTAATTTACAAAAATAATAAAGATTCCCACATTGAATTAAAACATTTTGTTTTTTGTTCATCATAGACATGTCATATAGGGATTAAGATTTCTCCACAACAATATTCTTGATTCTCATAAGCTGCTCCTTTCACTAAACTTTACAATGTTACTGCACGAAAATGAGTAGCACTGGGTCTACTATGAAACTTTTGCTTATTAGAAGGTTTTGGACACATACTGATCACCAATTCAGTGTGTATACCTCTTACAATATCTGAATAGACAGAATGAGACTAAACAGATTGGCAGTTCAAGTCAGTAGCTGTAATGTCCATATGATTCAAATGTTATTTTTGTTACAACATTATTTTATTTTCTTCTATCTTAGGGGAGTGCCTTGTAAACACAAATCAGATACCTGACATTGAAGTACATGGAATTATGAGATTTTAATGATCATCAGTACACTTAAAGTAGTGCTGTTTTTACACTGTTGCTTTTCTTTAAAACTTCCAGGACACAGCCATGTGTGCTGGTACATGCCTTCAATCCCAGCACTTGTGGAGGCAGAAGCAGGCATATCTCTGTGATTTTGAGGTCAGGCTGGTCTAACAAGTAAGTCTAAGAAAATCACAGATACCCAGAAAAAAATATATTTCAAAAACAGAAAATAAAAAGCAGCCAATAAACAAACAAACAAACAAAAAACACCAAACTTCCAGGACACATTAAAATTTAAGATTTACATCTGTGTCAACATGTACATAAAGTTACCTTTTATTACTTGTAGAACTTTGAAAATGTTCTTCAATATCATGGTCATCCCAATTGTAGCCTAAAATATAGTATGAGAAAATATATATTATTGGAAATATCATGTTATTATTAAGGCAAAACTTAAATCACTATGATCTGTGATCCTTAGAACCATGCCTGATTTATTTACCTCATTCCTCCTCATTCTCAATTGGAATAACAGAAGAGGATCAATAACAAAGTAAGAGTTGTCTCTTTATTTTAAAAGTGAAAGAAAAATTGCAGTCTTACCTATAGCAGTGAGGTTTTCACAGGTCTCTAGCATCACATCTTTGTAGAGTTGCTTCTGGGAAGGTTCCAGCAAGGCCCACTCTTCTTGGCTGAATTTCACATGCACATCATTGAAGGTCACTGAATTCTAAAATATGCCATACATTTGTACAACAGAAACAGTGGCAACAATATAAATTTATACTTCATTGTCAATATAATCATATAATTCTACTGCTTCTTCAATTTATTTTCTGACACAGAAGTGTGACTGTTATATAGTTGGGTGCTGTGCGTGATGTGCAGTAGGGGAGATGAAAAAGCCTAAGGGTTAGATTGAAAAAAAAGGCATGCTTCAAAAACCTGTGTTTCATCAGTTGGTAAGACATTAATATAAAGTAGCCATTAGTTGGGTTCTTGAGCAATCTATGAATCATCTTCAGTTACTTGGGTGAGTAGGTCAGGACTCTGTCATGAGACAAGTGGAAGGACAAAACACAGTCATGATATTTTATATAGCAATAAATGAGATGTATTGATCAGGGGACACTGAACAGATGGGTAACATCAGTCAAAAGACAACATGGTACTGAATATTATGTTTTGACCAGGGCTCAGGGATATGGCATATCAGTATGTGAAGAGGGGGGCTCATATAATTGTGGAAGGGAAAGTGGACTACAGTGAATACATGGATAAAAATAATGTGAGTGGCAAGCAACAACAATCATAGCCAATAACATCATATTTCTGAGTGACCAGACAAAAGAAAAGGAATAGAACACGTGATTATTCTTTGATCATTGTTTTGTATATCCTCCTTACTAAATAATGTAGTCTATAGATTAAAAATAAAGATTAAAACTTTTCTATTAAAAAAGAAGTGTTAATGTTATCACTAAGTCATTTTAGAAGAAAACGGAATAACAAGTTTTAACTGTATCATATCTAAACTTTTTGAAGAGGATATAGCTTTGAAATAGACATGGCAATTAATGTGGACAAAGACAAACAGAGAGAAGAGTGTGAAATAGAGAGACAGAGACATAGAGACAGAGACACAGAGAGAGAGAAATTAACAGATGAACAATACTAAGTACAAATCAGAGAAATTTATTAACAGTTACTAACTACAAAAAATGGTGGACAAGCTGGGTGTATTCTGTCATGCCTTCAATTCCATCACTCAGGAGGCAGATGCAGGTGTATCTTATTGAACTGGATGTCAGCATTATCTATTCAAAGAGTTCTAGGACAGCCAGACCTATATATTAAGACAGAGCCTCCCCTAAAAGTCAATCAAACAAACACAAAATATTGAAAGAACTCAGAGGTCTTTACTGAAGCTTCTACATGGAGTTATACATTCACTCCTATTGTATATTTATTTTCCAGAAATCTGTACTGCCCCAGCTTAAACTGCAACTGCAATGATATCTTACTAAAAGGGAATGCATGTTTAAACAGGTAAAAATAGAAGACAAAAATATTAGCAGTGTAAATGCTGATCATAAAAGAGCCACATAAGATAGAAGAGATGGCTCAGCAGTAAGGAGCTCTTACTGCTCTTGCAAATAATTGGGCTCAATTGTTAGTGTTTACCTGGTACCCGCTACTTTCAATTGCTATAAGTTCATGAGTTCTGAAGACATCTTCAGACTACTGTGAGGATTAGGCACAGAAGAGATGCATATTCATGCATACAATCAAAATACTTATATTCAGTAAAAACTAAAAATAGATCCCAGATGGCTGGACTGATTTCACACTGTTCTGATAAGATGGGTAGCAGAGACTGCACAGTGACCAATAGTTGGATCTGTGGGCCCCCAAACACCACTGACTGTGTTTCCTAGGTAAGAAGAAAACCAATGATGAGGGAAACAATTGGGTCCAACCTCAGAGAACCCCACTAATCTCTGGGAAAATTTCTTGGATGTTGCAGCAGGAATAAGGTTTTCAAGCAAATGGACCCATGAAGCAAGCAGGAGTAGCTATTCTAATATCTAATAAAACAGACTTTCAACCAAAATTAATTGAAAGGGATGATAAAGAGGGAATCCAAGATGGCATTGCCAGGAGGAACAGGACAGGAACAGAACAGGAACAGGACAGCAATATTGGTACAGCAACTAAAAGACTGAATTCTGGGCCCTAAAACAACAGCAATCGTGTTTCCCAGGTGAGCGGAAACTCCATGGTGTGGGGATCACTCAGTTCCACTCTCAGGTCACTCAGTGAGAACCCGGAAAATATTCCAGGCTCAGGATACACTTGTGTGTCCTGATCACCTTCCCAGGCCAAACTGTGTGCTCCAGGGCACCAGAGACTGGGAGCCAAGTGTCAAAAAAAAAAAAAAAAAAAAAAAACAGAGAAGAAGAAAGTGGGACTGACCTCAGGTTACCCAGTCTATCCCTGGAAAAGATCCTGCAGACTGGTGGGTGCACAGCTGCCAGCCTTGAGTGGGCCTCCAGTCACTAGACCAGCATGCCCTATTCTCCATCACAGACAGAACTGTGTGCCCCAGGACACTAGAGGATAGGTTTCCCTGTCTGGAGAAAAACCCACAGACAGGGAAAAAGCAGGTCCCAGCTTAGAGCACTCAGCCAACTCCCCCCCACACACACACTACCACCACCACAAATGGGAACATTCTTGGAAATGTTCGCAGGTTCTTTCCCAGTCACCGGCTTGGTAGCCATCTGGCAAGTGCCTACCCATTCTACACACCATGTCAAAAACCACAGATTAGGTTTTCATGTTGGGAGAAAACCCAAAGGTGGGGAAAACATCTGGCCCTACCTCAGGACACCTAGCTCTGGAAAAGTTTCTGGTTATTCACAGGCTCCAGACTCTAGCCTCCTGCTGCACATGGGAGAGCAGTGCCAAGCTGCCATGGATTACTGCTTGGGTACTGGGGCACAGAGCTCTAACCTCAGACATACAGAAGCCTGGGATCCCCAAGATCAACCCCAGATACTGCTCCAAGGGACGACCAGTTATCCCTAACTAAGCAGACCAAACCATGGGGTGCCCAGGTTGCAGCTGCAGCTTACTAACTTTACAGCAAGAAAGCCAGAAGCAGGACAGCTGTCTCCAGGACTTCTCTGGGTGAGAGGAGAGCCCCCTTGACTAACAAAGACCACAATTACCGCTCAGGTCTCTATGCCTGTGGTGAGTTTTGGCAATTCCTGAAAAATACCTGCTATTCAGTGACTGTATCCCAAAAGCTGAGGAGGCCTCCTTCAGGAAAAATCATCTTCCTGCCAAGGGGATTATCCCCACCACAGGATTCCAGGAAGCACCAGAAACTAACACCCAACACCTAAGATAGCCAAAAGGGTAGAGGCAAGTGTAAAAGCTCAAAAAGACAAAGCAATATGGCATCTCCAGAACCCAGTTATTCGGGGCAAGCAGCCCTGGACACACCAGGGTAAATGAAATTCAAGAAGATGACCTTACATCTGTGCTTATGAACAGGATAATAGAGGAAAAAAAAATAAACTGCGTAAAGACCTAGATGAAGATAAAGTCAAACAGATTATTGCCATTTGCAAAGAAATGGAGGAAGATAAAGTCAAACAGATTATGGCCATCCTTAAAGAAATACAGGAAGTTGCAGCCAAACAATTTGTGGCCTTTAGAGAGGAAATACTTAAATCACGAAAAGATATTAATGAAACAGAGGATTGTTCGAACAAACAGCTGACAGAATTGAAGGAAAATACAGTCAGAGAAGTGAAGGAAATCAATAAAATGGCTCAAGATCTGATAAGAGAATTGGAAAAAAATTAAAGAAAACACAAGTGGAGGAAACTGTGGAGAGAAAGAACTTAGAGAGGAAAAGAGGAACTACAGAGGTAAGCATAAGAAATAGACTACGAGAGATGGAAGAAAGAATCTTAGGTGTGGAAGACACAATGGAAGAAATAGATGTAGCTATCAAAGAAAATGTTAAATCTAAAAAATTCCTGACACAGACCATCCAAGAAATCCAAGACAACATGAAAAGCAAAACCTAAAAATAATAGGAATAGAGGAAAAAGAAGATTCCCTCCTCCAAGGCCCACAAAATATTTTCAACAAAATCATAGAAGAAAATTTCCCCAACTTAAAAGAGAGGTCTATAAGAATACAAGAGGTCTACAGAACACCCAATAAATTAGACCAGAATAGAAAATCCTCCCACCACATAATAAACAGTAAGTATACAGAACAAAGAAAAAATACTAAAAGCTGCAAAGGAAAAAGGCCAACTTAACATATAATGGCAAACCCATAAGAATCACACCTGACTTTTCATCAGAGACTATGAAAGCCAGAAGGGCCTGAACAGATATCATGAAGACCCTAAGAGAACACAGATGACCACCCAGGCTACTATACCCAGCAAAATCTCAGTCATCATAGATGGAGCAAACAAGATATTTATTGACAAAAACAAATTTAAACAACACCTACCCACAAATCCAGGGGTACAGAAGCTCCTAGAAGGAAAACTACAACCCAGGAAAGCTAACTACATTCAGGAAAACACAGGAAAGAAATAATGTCACTAGAGCAAAACTAAAAGTAACCAAGCACACAAACACACTACCACAAGCAACATCAAAATAAAAGGAACTAACAGCCACTGGTCATTAATTTCCCTCAACATCAATGGACTTAACACTCCAATAAAGACACAGACTTACAGAATGGATATGTAAACAAGACCCAACAATCTGTTGCATACAAGAAACACATCTAAGTCACAAAATAGAAAGGTGGAAGGTTCCAAGCAAATGGAGCCAAGAAACATGCAGGAGTAGCCATTTTAATATCTAATAAAGTAGATTTTCAACCAAAATTAATCAAAAGACATGAGGAAGGTCATTTCATACTCATCAAAGGAAAATTCCGCCAAGAAGAAATCATAATTCTGAACATCTATGCTCCAAATACAAAGATACCCACGTTTGTAAAAGAAAGATCAATAAAACCTAAACCGCACACAAATCCCCATACATTACTACTGGGAAACTTCAACACCCCACTCTCAACAAAGGACAAGTAAACAACAGAAATTAAACAAAGAAACAATATCTCTAATAGAGGTCATGTATCAAATGGACCTAACAGATATCTACAGAATCTTACACTCAAAGACAAAAGAATTTACCTTCTTCTCAGCACCTCATGGAACCTTCTCCAAAATAGACCATGTCGTTGGTCACAAAGTGAATCTCAACAGATATAAGAAGATTGAAATAATGCCTTGTATCCTATCTAATTACCATGGACTAAAGCTGGACCTCAACAACAACAGAAATAGCAAAAAGCCTACACTCACATGGAAACTAAACAACTCACTACTAAATGACAGCTGGGTCAGGGAAGAAATAAAGAAAGAACTTAAAGTCTTCCTAGAATTCGAAGACACAACACAACCAAACTTATGGGAGACAATGAAAGCAGTGCTAAGAGGAAAGTTCATAGCACTAAGTGCCTTCAAGAAGAAATTTGTAACATCTCACACAATCAACTTAATAGCCCATCTAATGGCCCTAGAAAAAAAGAAGCAGACACACCGAAAAAGAAGAGACACCTGGAAATAATCAAACTCAGGACTGAAATCAATAAATTAGAAATAAATAAAACATTTCAAAGAATCAATGAAACCAAGACCTGGTTCTTTGAGAAAATTAACAAGATAGACAAACCCTTAGCTAAACTAACTAAAAGGCAGAGAGAGATTGTCCAAATTAACAAAATCAGAAATGAAAATGGGACAAAACAAAAGAAACTAAGGAAATCCAAACAATCGTTAGGACTTACTTCAAAAGTCTATATGCCATAAAATTTGAAAATCTAAATGAAATAGACAATTTTCTTAATCAATTACACTTACCAAAGCTGAATCAATAAAATAGTCCTTTATCCACTAAGGAAATAGCATTCCTCAAAAGACTCCAATCCACAAAAAGCTCAGGACCAGATGGTTTCAGTGCAGAATTCTACCACACCTTCAAAGAAGAGGTAACTCCAGCTATCTTCAATTTATTCCACAAAATAGGAACAGAAGGAACACTACGAAACTCATTCATTGAAGCCACAGTCACTTTGTAACCTAAACCTCACAAAGACCCAACAAAGAAAGAGAATTTCAGGCCAATCTCCCTTATGAACATTGATGCAAAAATACACAACAAAATACTTTGAAAACCCAATACAAGAACACATCAAATATATCATCCACTATGACGATGTAGGCTTCATGCCAGGTATGCAGGGGTGGTTCAACAAACAGAAATCCATTAATGTGATCCACAATATTAAAAAATTGAAAGAAAAAAACATGATAATCTCCTTAGATGCTGAAAAAGCATTTGAAAAAATCCAGCATCCATTCATGTTTAAACTATTGGAGAGATCAGGGATACAAGGCACATACCTAAACATAGTAAAAGCAATATACAGCAAGCCTGTAGCCAACATCAAGTAAACAGAGAGAAACTTAAAGCAATCCCACTGAATTCAGGGACAAGGCAAGGCTGCCCACTCTCTCCATATCTCTTCAACATAGTTCTTGAAGTCCTTGCTAGAACAAGAAGAAAATTAAAGGAGACCAAAAGGATACAAATTGGTAAGGAAGAAGTCAAAGTATCACTATTTGCAGATTATATGATAGTATACTTGAGTAACTCCAAAACTTCTACCAGGGAACTCCTACAGATGATAAACACCATCAGCAAAGTGGCTGGATACAAAATTATCTCAAAAAAAAAATCAGTAGCCCTCCTGTATACAAAAGATAAAAGGGCTGAGAAAGAAATTTGTGAAACAACACCGTTCACAATAGCCACAAAGGACATAAAGTACCTTGGTGTGACCATATCCAAGCAAGTCAAAGACTTGTATAAAAAAAACTTCAAGTCTCTGAAGAAAGAATTAGAAGAAGATATCAGAATATGGAACTATCTCCGATACTCATGGCTTGGCAGGGTTAACATAGTAAAAATGGACATCTTACCAAAAGTAATGTACAGATTCAATGAAATTTCCATCAAAATACCAACAGAATATTTTACAAACCTTGATAGAAGATTTCTCAACTTCATATGGGATGCAATGAAAACAGTCCGAAGAGGAGATTGAATACCAACAAAGGCCATCATAAGCTAATGGAGGCATCCCATACAAGCAACTTAATGGCATACCTGAAAGACCTAAGAAAAAAGAAGCAGACACACCCAGCAAGAGTAGACCACTAGGAAAAAACAAACTCAGGCCTGATATCAATAAATTAGAAACAAAGATAATAATTCAAAGAATCAACGAAACCAAGAGCTAGTTCTTTGAGAAAATAAAAAACACAGACAAATTCTTAGCCAAACTAAGTAAATGGCGGAAAGACACTATCCAAATCAACAAAGTCTGAAAGAAAAAGATATAATATACACTGAGAAAATCCAAAGAACCATTACCTTTTATGTCAAAAGCCTATATGCTCCAAAATTTGAAAATCTAAATGAAATATACAATTCTCTTTAAAATCCACTTAGCAAAGTTGAATCAACATCAGGTAAAGATATTAAATAGCCTTATAGTGAATAAGGCAATAGAGGCAGCCATCAAAATACTCCCAACCAAAAAAAATCCAAGGGTCAGATGATTTCAGAGCAGAATTCTACAAGACCTTCAAAGAAGAGCGAATACTGATATTCTCCAAATTATTTCACAAAATAGAAATAGATGCAACATGACCAAATTCCTTTGGTGAGACCACAGTCACCTTGATAAATCCTCAAAGATCCCCAAAAAGAAAGAGAACTTCAGACCAATCTCTTTTATGAACAATGATGTAAAAATACTCTATAAAATACTTGCAAACCAAATCCAAGTACATATCAAAGATGTCATCCACCATGACCAAGTAGGCTTCATCCCAGGCATGCAAGGGTGGTTAAGTATATGGAATCCATCAATGTAATCCACTGTATAAACAAATTGAAAAAAAAGACCATTTTCTTAGATGCTGAAAAAGCATTTGACAATATCCAACAGTTATTCTTGTTTAAAGTCTTAGAGAGACCAGGGACAAAGGCACATATCTAAAAATAGTAAAGATAGTATACAGAATATATACAGAATATACAGAATATATACAGAATAGTATATAGCTAACATCAAACTAAATGAAAAAAATGTTAAGTCAATTCCACTGGACTTGGGGACAAGACAAGGCTACACACTCTCTCCAAATCTCTTCAATACAGTACTCGAAGTCCTATCTAGGGCAATAAGACAACTAAAGGAGATTAAGGGGATACAAATTGATAAGAAAGAAGTCAAAGTATCTTGATTCACAGATGATATGACAGTAAACAAAAATGACCCCCAATATTCTACTGTAGGGAACTCCTACAGTTGAAAAACACTTCAGCAAAGTGGCTGGATATAAAGTTAACTAAAAACGAAAAAGAAAACTCAAAAAAATACACTCCTGTATGCAAAGGACAAATGGACTGAAAAAAATTAGGAAAATAACACACTTCACAATAGCCAGTAAAAAAAAAAAAAAAAAAAAAAAAAAAAAAAAAAATAATGTATTTTGGTGTTATCTTCAACAAGCCAGTAAAAAACCTATATGAACAACAACAAAAAAAAACCCAAAAAAGAAATTGAAAAAGATACCAGAAGATAGAAATATCTCTCATGCTTATGGATCAGTAGGATCAACATAGTAAAAATTGTCATCGTAACAAAAACAATCTACAGATTCAATGATATTCCCATCAAAATATCAATATAATTCTTAAGGAATTTGAAAAAATTATTCCCAGCTTCATATGGAAAAATAAAAAGCCAGAATAGCTAAAACAATCATGTTCAAAGACAGATCTTCATTAGGTATCACCTTCCCTGATCTCAAGCTCTACTATAAAACAATAGTAATAAAAACTGCACAGTACTGTGATAAAAACAGAATGGTGGATGAATGGAATTGAAGTGAAGACCCATAAGTGAACCCACACACCTATGGCCACTTGATTTTTGACAAAGAAGCCAAAAGCATGCAATGGAAAAATGACAGTATCTTCAACAAATGGTGCTGGTCTAACTGGATGTCTACATGTAGAAAAATGAAAATAGATCCATATTTATCACCCTGCATCAAACTACAGTCCAAGTTGTTCTAAAGACCTCAACATAAAACCAGATACACTAAATCTGTTAGAAGAAAAATTGGGAAAGAGCTTGATCTCATTGGCATAGAAGGTAACTTCCTTAACAGAACACCAAGAACACTGGCTCGAAGATGAAGAATTAACAAATAGGATCTCATGAAAGAAAAAAGCTTTTATGAAGCAAAGAACTCTGTCAGTAGAACAAGATGACTGCCTACAGCCTGACAAAAGATCTCCACCAACCCTACATACAACAGGAAGAGCTAATAAACAATATTTATAAAGAGCTCAAGAAATTAAACTCCAACAATCCAAATAATCCAATTTAAAACTGGGGTACAGAACTATACAGAGATTTCTCCACAGAGGAATATCAAATGGTGGACATTAAATGCTCAATATCTGTAGTCATCATGGAAATGCAAATGACATTCCATCTTAAACCCATCATGGCTAAGGTCAAAACGTGAAGTGACAGCAAGCTAATGAGAATGTGGAGAAAGAAGAATACTCCTCCATTGCTGGTGGGAGTGCAAACTTATACAACCACTTTAGAAATCAATCTGATGCTTTCTCAGACATTGAAAATAGTGTTACTTCAAGACCCAGCTCTACCATTCCTGGGAATATATCAAAAAGATGCTCCACCATTCAACAAAAATATTTTCTCAACTGTGTTCATAGCATCTATATTCATAATGGCAATAACAGAGAAATAAACTACACATCTCTCAACCAAACCATTGTTTTACAGAAATTGTGGTACATTCACACAATGGAATGCACCTCGGGTATTTTAAAAAAACAAGGAAATTATAAAATTTTCAGGCAAGTAGATGGAACTAAAAATGATCATCCTAAGTGAGTTATTCCAAAACCAGAAAGACATGCATGGTATATACTCACTTGTAAATGGTAATGGCCATAATATAGGATAAACATACTACAATCTACAGACCTAAAGGAGCTAAATAAAAAGGAGTACCCTATGGAAGATGGTCAAGTCTTATTCAAAAGGGCAAATAGAATCGACACCAGAAGTGACTGAGGAGAGGGAAGAGAATGAGAGCCTAACAAACATATCCTCCGAAAGACTCTGCTCAGGAGGGGATCGAAGCAGATGCTAAGATTCACAGCCAAACTTTGGGTAGAGCACAGGGAATCATAGGAAAGAGTGGGAGGATAGAATATAGAAAGACCCAGAGCTGGCAGGACCTCCATAAGAAGACCAACAAGGACAACAAATCTGGGCCCATGGGGACTTGGAGAGATTGATGCACCCACCAAAGACCATTCATGAAGAGGACCTAGACCGCTGCTCAGATGTAGCTGATAGGAAGCTCAGTCTCCATGTTCTATCCGTAGTAAGGGGAGAAGGTGCCTGCTCTGACATGGACTCTGTTGTCTGCTATTTGATCACTTCCCCTTGGTGGAGGGGGCATTGCTATGCCACTGAGGATGAGGATGCAGGCAATCCTAGTGAGACTTGATAGGCTGGGTTCAGATGGTAGGAGAGGAGGGCTCCCTGTATCTGAGATATTGGAAATGGCATAAAGGAGAAAGAAGAATGGAGGGTGAGACTAGGAAGAGACGAGAGAGAGGATTACAATTGGGATGTTAAGTGAATAAATTATTTTTAATTTAATTTATTTATTTATTACAATGTGTTCACTTTGTATCCTTGCTGTAGCCCCTCCCTCATATCCTCTCAGTCCCACCCACCCTCCTTCTTCTGCCCCTATTCCCTTTCTCTAGTCTTCTAAATGAGGAGGAACTCCTTCCCTTTAGCTTATCAGGTCTCATCAAGGATAGCTGCATCATCTTCCTCTGTGGCATTGCAAGGCTGCAACACTTAGGAGGAGGTAATCAAAGGCTCAAGTTCATGTCAGAGAATAAATTAAAAAAAAACAAATTTAAATTAAAAATAAATTAAATGTGAATAAAACAAACGAATAAAATAAAAAAATACTACAGGTAAGAAGAGCGTCACAAACCCACAATTCAATGTCTCAGAAAGCTCAGATAGTGTTAGTGTCAATGAATAAATGCCATCCTAAGAAATTAAATATACTCCCTGCCAATATTTCAAATGCAAGATGTTGATGAAGATCAACACAATAACCTATGCTTACATATACAAAACAAAACAAAATAAATACCTAAATCCGTATATTCCATGCTCAGCAGCCAATGATGGTGATGTTGATGCCAGGCATGTTGGCCTACATTTAAGCCCAACACTTGAGTGGAGTTAGAGCTGTAAGTTCAAAACCAGCCTGTCTACATACAAACTTTCAGGGAACATTCAGGATTTACGGGACAGTATGACAACACACAACATGCTGATAATCAGATTAGAAGAAGAAGGATGAGATCAAAGGTCCAGAAGACATTTTCAACAAAATCATACAAGAAAAATTTCTTAACCTAAAGAAGAAGATGTCTATCAAGGCACACGAAGCATACAAAATATCAAAGACACTGGACCAGAAAAGAAAGTCCTCTTACCAGAGAATAATCAAAACTCTAAATATACAGAATGAAGAAAGAATATGAAAAGCTGCAACTAAAAACAAACAAAGAAACCAAACTAACCAACCAATCAGACAAACCAAAACAAACAAAAACCAACCAAAAAAAAGGCAGATCTATTGGAATTAATCCTGTATTCTCAGTAAAAATGCTAGAAGTTGAAGGGCTTAGACACAGTGCTTCTGACTCTAAAAAACTACAGAAGCCAACACAAATTACTAACTATGCCCAGAAACTTTCAATCACCAAATGGGGAAAATAAGATGTTCCATAAAAAGGTCAATTTTAAATAATATGTATCTATAAATACAGCCCCACTCAAGGTGCTAAAACCACCACCACCACCAAAATAACAATCACTGTTCAATGATATCTCTTAATAACATTAACCCAAATTCACCAATAAAAAAAACACAGACTCACAAAATGGATGATAAAATAGAATTCACCCTTTTTCTAAATACAAAAAAACACAGCTTCACATCAAGATAGACATTATCTCAAGGTAAAGGTTTGGAAAAAGATATTCTAAATAAGTGGACTGGAGTATCAAGCTTGTATATCAATTTTAATATCCAATGAAACAGCTTTCAAAAACCTAATCAAAAGATGGCAAAGGACATGATGTATTCAAAAAATCCAGCAATATAACATTTCAATACTTAACATGTATGCTCCCAACCTAAGAGCACCTAAGTTATAAAAGAAACACTTCCGCAGTGCTTGCATCACATCCTGGCCCTCATAAACTGATAGGGAAAGACTTCAATATATCACTCTCACCAATGGACAGTTCCTCCTGACCAAACTGAACAGAGAAATGCTCCAGCTAACATCAAAAATCTAAATATACCCAAATAATATTTACAGAACATCTACCCAAGCACAAAAGATTGTTCCTTCTTCTCAGCAAATCATATATTGCTCTCCAAAATTGATGATATACTTGAACAGTGGAAGTCTCAAAAGATATAAGAAATTTGCAATAACCTCCTGCATCCTATCAGACCACTAAGGTTTAAAGCAGCACATCACCAATAACAAAAACAATAGAAAGCTTACGAACTCATAGAAATTCAACAACTCTCTACTGAATAAAAAATGGATCAAAACTGAAATAAAGAAATTAAAGACTTTCTAGAAGTAAATGAAATGAATACACAGCATATCAAAACTTATAGTACACAATGTAAATGTTGAACAGAAGACAGTTCATAGCACTAAGTACATTCAGAAAAAAATAATCAGAAAGATCTCTTAGTAGCAACTTAACAGCACACCTAAATACTCTAGAAAAAAAGAAGTAAACATAACTAAAAGGAGTAGACAGTGAGAAACTACTGAACTGTGTCTTCACTGGTAAAACCGAATGTTTTAACAGGAAAAGAAAGGTGGATCCTATCAAAATTGATAATGATAAGATTTGAATAGTAGAGATCTTCTGAATAAGCAGAGGTAACTCTTCATCAGAGACCTTGGTCATTGAGTCCAAACAAACTTATAAAGACTAGTGATTTCTTCTTAAATAAAAAATGGGTATGGGGCAGGGTTTTGATGTAATCTTTTCAGGAGAATAAAAACATCCAACTAAATAATATGGATACCACTGGACCACCACATGAAACTTCTGAAGAAAAAGGACAGAATATGTCACCAAAAGAATATGCCCAAAGAAAAGGAGTAACTGGTCAAGTGGTATCACTCACCTTAATGTTGTCTCTTCGGCCTTTTACAGACATAAGTGCAAATTGTCTTTATGTGCTTGCTAAAGGACAATCCAAAATCTCTAACTCTAATATCAGAAAAGCCACCTGGTAAGAAATAGAGGAAAACAGAAAAATAAATGAAGACTCTATTGCCACTAATCTCATAAATCTTCTGGCATGATGTGACTTCTGTACTCCCCACAAACTTCAACAATCAAGAATATGTTCAGTATTTGTGGGAGAAAAAAGCCAAAAACATAAGCCTAAAATATAGCCAATTTTACATGAAAAAACCTAAAGAAACTCTAACATGAAAAATGTACACTGGATCAGAGATACCTTTGATTTTTTTAAATTTAATACAAATTAAATAAACACAGATTTCACAACTCCTACAAGACAAACTCAAAGTACACCAAAACTGTTATATTTTTGACTTTGCAGCTACTCCTAATAGCCTTTCAGAGAGTCCTTTTGTTCTGGATGTCTCTTAGAAAGTGGAGGTGATCAAAAAGATGAGCTATGGCTTTCAGTCCCTCATGTCGCCTTGTGGGTTCAGGCACATCTCTGCCCTTGCCAACACTCACACCCAAAACAAAGTTGGAGAATAATTTAATGTTTCCTGCTGTGTGGATTATGTCACAAGATGTGGAATCTGCCCTATTCACTTATCTAAAACCAGGCACACCTGACACGGACAAAATTTTGCACCTCAGAAAATCCTTTTGAACCCAAGAATTCAATTTTCCTGAATTACACCAGTGTGTTCATTGATAGTTGAAAGGTAAAAAATAAATTTAAAAAAAAATAAGCAAGTATTGCTTAAGATGACCACCACCACTTTTTTTTTTACCACTTTCAAAACTATTTATAAAATTTGTTACACAAAACCATGTGTGGAATATAACATGAGGCATTTCTAGAAATGAGACTTTCAGTTTTCCAATCTATCTATCTAATGCACAGCAAAAGCAATGCCTGGGTGTGCACACTAGATAGTGATACTATAAGCACCACAACTTTCTACTGCCCAAGCCACAGGGTCCCCTCCTCCTTGAACAGTCAACACTCAAGAAGGGTAAGAGGACAAGGATCTCTGCTGAAGTCACCACATGGAAAACAACAGAATCAGAGTCTGAAACACAGCCCATCTCGGTCAAAGCAGAATAGGCCGTGATAGCTTAGCAGACCTGCTCTGCCTGGCCTGGGAACAATGGCCCCTCACTCACCATGGCATGGGCTCTGGTCTCATTCACAGCTCCCTACAGCTACATCAGAGTACAATCCCAGAACAAACCCATAAGCTACCTCCCACTGTTGGTCCTTACTGCTAGTCCCATGCAGACTCTCTCATTAGCTTGGACAATACAGCTGAGTCTCAGGACAGTAGTAGCTCTTCTACCAGTGTATAAAAGATCAACTGATGCAGATAGCAGAGGTATTCTAGCTTTGCCCCAACCCCTAGGGGCTCACAGAACCCTAGTGTTGTTATAAAAAAATGAAAATCCCAATTGTTTGAGTTTACCAATACAGACCCAGGAGCTAGGTACTGGGGAGAAAACCTGGTAGTTCAGAAAGTCAGATAAAGCATCCATCTGACCCTGCTACTCACCTCACATCTAAGAGGAAAAAGCTCCAAAAGCTCACCAGTTCAGATGACAGCTCAGGGGGGATAGGCCAAACTAATCCAACACCAAAGGCGTTCTAGCTCAAAGCTCAAAAAGCCCCATAGCTACCAAGCTAAAACTCCTTCCACTTTTACACTCTGTCTTAAATACATTTCAGCTGAAATTTCCACTTACTCTTTAATCCCTGTCAGCTGGCTTCTTGCTTTGCCTCTTGACCTAGGGTTAACATTATTTAATCCTATGCACAGGGAGCTTTTGAATTAAAGGTATGTTCCAGGGCTGACGGATTCATACCATAATCACCTGTTTAGAATAAATGGAAAGTTCTTGGAATTAAGATTTGTGTTAGGGCTCAACCATACCAAACAAAGCCCAGGTTTTTACAGTTCACAATCTAAGGAATCACACTGGGATCAAATCCTGCAACACCCTCATTTTGGAAATAATTTAAAATACAGTCTTCCACTCTCCCAGGGCACCTGTTCATTTTCCATGATACAGGTAATTTATGTTACACACTCAGTGTCCAGTGCATTCATCTCTACCTCATAGTTGGGAAGTCCTTCATCGAAACTTCAGTCAAAGACAAACAGTAACAACCATTAAAGAAACAAACGGCCATGAATTCGAATCAAGGAGTAGTTAAGCTCATCGAAAATGAGATATAAAACAAAAAGGATGTGGCTGTTCCTAGGTATGTTGGAGTAGAAAGTTTATTATAGATAGACACAGGGAAATGTGGGACAGTCTAGAGTTGACATGACCCTGAGCTATGTGAGAAGAGAGGACAGAGGGAAGTAGAGAGCCAGAACAAAGGGCCAGGAGGATAAATGATAAATGAAAAAGACCAGGTAACCAAAACGGTTAGAATACATAAGGGAGGACAGCTGGGAGGAGGGCAGCTTAACTCCTGGGCTAGAGAACTCTGTTTGACACCCATACCTTGTAACAGGTAAGGACTGAGGGATGCTGGGAGAACCTGACAGCCAAATCTGCTTTGATTGTTAAGTAGCCACCTTAAGGATTTATCCCATCTTTTGAGATGTAAGAGTAGAGAGGAATGAGAAAGTTGAAACGATTTCATTATAATCTTAAAAATTATTTTTAAAAGTTGAAAATGGCTTTATGGTCCAATATTCTTCAGGGAATTCAAGTATGTATTAGAGCACACAAAATATTACTCACACCTTTTCTCTCTCAGGTTGTGCATTTTCAAATGGGGGGAGGGGAAAGCATTCCTGCTAGGCACTACCACCCCACTTTGTCCAGATCTTCTGTGTGTTTGAACTAGTGTAACTGTAAAAATTTGCTTTCCAGAAACAAGTTCAGCAACTAATCCATATTCTTGATTCTCTTTGTGTATAACTCCCAGCCCTAAGTATACACTTTTCACATTTACTGACCATCTAAAATTGATTACCATTATCATTGCCATCTTCCCTCTTCCCCTCCCTTTCTGTGTTGTGACAACACCAGCTTCAAAGTAGCTCAGTGAGCTCAATTCTTACACAGGTCTCGCTTTATTTGTAATCACCCAGCTCCAAACAAACAAACAAACAAAACCCAGGGAAGTCAGTGGACACTCATTCACTGATCTCTTTTACTTCACACTAACCAGTCAGGGCCCACCTGAAAAGAGTTGGAGGATTATATTCTAGGCACTGGGCTGTAGAGGTAGCATTCAGTGTTCAAATAAAGTGTAAACTACATAACATGTGAAAGGCTGATCTACAGGAGACATTGCTTTAAACAAAAACAAAAATCAAAGCACTAAAGAAAAAGGAATGAAATTCTTAATGACTGGGGATTATCAGAGAATATTAACTAATAGACTAGAGCAGTGATTCATCAACAAAATAAAATTTAGTAATACCAACAACTGACTTATTTATTTATTTATTATGTATACAGTGTTCTGCATGCATGTACACTTGCACGCCAGAAGAGAGCACCAGATTTCATATAGATGTTGTGAGCCACCATGTGGTTGTTGGGATTAAACTTGTGATCTCTGAAAGAGCAGCCAGTGATCTTAACCTCTTAGTTGAAAAATACACATAGCATACTGACTTTGAAAAACACAGGTCAATCTCTTGTAGAGTGAAAGCCATTAATAAGATACTGTTTAATGTTGTCCCTGTGTACAATATTAGCTGCTGAGACCTGTAACCTGACAGACACAGCTTTATCCACTAGCCTGTGGCTCAAATTTGAACTGACAGAACTATTTCAATGAGGATTGTACATATGGGCATAGGAAAGTCCATTAATTTGAAATTCAATATTCACTGGATCAAGCTACCTGACCCAAATTGTACACCCACCAATCTGGTCTGTTTTCATTCACATTCATGAATTAATAAATACACGTTGGAAAATTACAAATTAAAAGAACTCATCCTGCCACATTTCTAGATAATCCTGGTCAGCAAACATGTGCATCCTCCTATCCTAATCTCTAACAGGCCTGGTTATCATACTACTTATTTGTGTAGTGTTTTACAGGCAGTTTTCCCTCAGCTAAATTCTAGTTTCTCAGCAATAGTAAATCCTTTACATCATCAGTTCTACTCTTCTATATCATAGCTTGATATTGGAGTGCTTTCTGGCACAGGACATATCATTTACAACCCCCACAAAATCCAAATGGATCTTTTAGAACTTAGAGAACCTACCTGACACCCCCAAAGATCACCAGGAACTAGGACTAAAAAAGGTCACCTAAAGGTCACCAGACTAGTGACTCTACCCCAAGATCACCAGGAATTGGTCCATGTCATAAGATTCCCTACCCAAGGAACAGTCTGAGGATAACCACAAGGATGGAAAAGTATCTTAAAGTGGGACAATTGTGCTGAGCACCCTACCAACCTTGTAGAAGATTCAATGACACAGAAAATACCTAACATTCCTGAGGCCTACAGTTATGTTAGCTAGCCAATCACTTGATAAAAAGCTTGCCCTTGCTGAATGTCACCCAATCCTTTAACTGTTAAACTACAACTTCCTGGTCCTTCCTCAGACCCCAATCAAAACCCTGCCATGCAGCTGCTCAGGGCTCTCCTCTCTGATCCATTGTGTTGGTAATGATGGAGAGACCCAGCTTAAGCCCAAATAAAACTCTTTGCTCTTGCATATATGGTCCAGCTCCTGATGATCTTTGGTGACCCTAAGTGCTGGCCATAACATATGGGTTCTCATATTGGATTCCCAAGTCTCCCAAGCACCCCCAGCACATGGAGCTGAACAACAGCCAGTAAGTGAGCACTCTGTCAGTATCTCTCTGTGTCTGGCTCTGTGTTTCTGTAGTTTCTTTTTTCAAGACTCGAGGCAAAATGTGTAATCTGTGTGGTCAGAAAGGTTAGAGCTGATGCTTTGGACAGCTGTGGGGCAGAGGGGGCCTGGAAGACTTTCCAGACCCCCCTCAAAGAGGCACATTTGTAAAGGTAATTGAGTACTGAGTTTTCTGTGATCTCTGGACCTCAGAGAGGATGAATGTGCCCCTATCTGTAAAGGGTGGTAGAGTACCCAGTTTTCTGTGATCTCTGGATCGTTGGACAAGGACAATGCAGGTATCTCCTGTAGCAGAGATTCTCTGATATCCTACTTTCATTTTTTTCCACTGCAGGAATGGTGGAATCTGCTGTCTAGCTCTGTGTATTTTTCTGCTGCACAAGCAATGGGATCTAGCTGTTTGTGTCTTGTTTAACTGTTTTGTCCCTTGTTGCCATTTTTTTGTCTCTGAGACTGACTGAGGACATGGGACAGAATCCTTCTATCCCTCTAGACTTGATTCTTTCCCATTTCAGGGAAGCTTGAGCTATGCTCCACAGGCTCCCATGAGAGTGGCAAGGAGGTGCCAAAGGATGGATACAGTATGTGGAGCCCCAGGCTTGGCACCTCTGCCAATGTTCTCTGGCCTCAGGTCTGGCAGAGTTTGGATGCTGCTCTGGACTGTGATCTGGCCGAGATTTGCTGCTGCTGTGGTCTCTGGTCTGGCAGAGTTTGGCTGGTGTTTGGACTCTGGTCTGGTAGAGATCAACAGATATTTTACTGCGTCATTCTCTGGTCTGGCTGAATGCAGGACACCATTCCAAACTCTGGTGTAGTTGGTTGGATCCTGATTTCGGTGTAGGTCACCACTTATGGAACAGGATAGAGGGCCCATAGAGAGACAGGTCACTGTTTTGAGTTTTGGTATTTTCTTCTTCCATTTTCTTTGCACGCATTGTACCCAGTGCATTTTTTCTTGTGTTGTTCTTTTGCGGTTTTGTTTGCTTGTGATGGTCTCAGTGGGCTGGTGACAAAACAGTTGTGATCCATTGTGACTTTGCCTGCCCCATACTGCCAGCGCTACAAGCTGGGGCACCTCTGGTCTCCTGTGGGAGCACACATTTCCACATAGTTGGCTGGGAAATCTCGGTTGGAGAGGGATCGGTATGCAGAAAATCCTGTTGGGCTGGACCATGTTGCCTCCTTGCTTTTTCTCTGAGGAAAGTTGGTGACATGAGGTTAGCTCTGGCTTGGAACAATGATCGCCAAATAATGCTTTTACCTGAAGCGTATTATAGTTATTACTATTATTATTACTTGGTTAGGGTCCCCTGTACCCCAGCCTGGCCTTATACTAAACAGCTTAAATTTCTGATCCATCTGATCCACCTCTTATCAACTGAGCTACACTCCCACCATGTGCTTCTCAAAGAGAAATAACAAAGATTAAAGAGGAAGCCAGAGGGGCTGAAGAGATGGCTTAGTGATGAAAAATACTTTCTGTATTTTTCTGTATTTTTTGTGGGGCTGGAGGGATGCCTCATTCCTTAAGAGGACTGGCTGCTTTTTGTCATGAGTTCAATTCCCAACAACCACATGGTGGCTCACAATGAAATCTGTTGCCCTCTTCTGGCATGCAGGTGTATATGAAAACACAACATTGTATACATAATAAATCTTAGAACAAAGCAAAACATTCTCTACTTTTTTTTTTTGCAGAGTTCCTAGCATGTCCATGGTGGTTCACAATCTTCTGTAACTCCTGTTACAGAAAATTTGATGCCATATGGCCTCCTGGGATATAAGGCACACATGTGGTACACTTATATACATACAAGTAAAATAATCTTATCACTCATCTAAAGAAAAGATAAAAATACCCCCTCAAAAAAAAAGAGGTCAGCAGGCATGGTGGCACACACTGGATCTCAGTGATTTTGAGGCCATCCTGGTCAACAGAGCTAGTCCAGTCCAGGCAAAGCTACACAGGGAGATTCTGTCTTGAAAAGCAAAGCAAAACAACCAACCAACCAAAACAAACAAACAAATAAACAAAACAAAGCAAAAACTATCATAAAGCAAGTGTGGTGACACATGCCTGTAAATGGAGCAACAGGGAGGTCAGGAATGAAGGTCAACCTGGACTATATGAAACTCGGTCTCAAAAACAAAACAGCAGCAGCAACAACAAAACAGCACAAGAATCTGAGTGCCTGAGATGCTTTGGGACATTCAAATTTTTATCTTAATTCCTGGCTACATAGGAAGCTATTGAGGAGTGTAGTTCTTTGAATGAAAATGACCCCTACTATCTCATATGTTTGAAAATCTGGTCTCCCATTGGTGGAACAATTTTGGAAAAATAAGTGTGATCTTGTTGAAGAGGTGTGTCACTGTGGGTCAGCTCTGAGGTTTTAAAATCCCACACATTCTCAGTTAGCTCTTTGCCTCATACTTATAGATCAGGATGTAAGCTCTGAACCACTGTTCTCTCTGGTGCTCTGTCTGCCATTACTGTCTGCCACCATGGTCCCTGCCATGATATTCATGGACTTATCATCTGAAACTCTAAGTACCCAAACAACTGTTTCTTCTATAAGCTGCTTTGGTCATGATATCTTAGCATAGTGATAGAAAAGTAGCTAAGACAAGTGGTTTGAAAATAGGATAGAAATGATTTAGTGTACACTTATCTCAAAGATCTTTTTGTCCTATAAACTTAATAGTAAGATTACAAAAATTTAAACATACACACACTTTTATGCACTGCCTGTGGATGGGTCCATATGGTCTTGTTCTTGATTCCCAGCATAATTTAAAGGGGAAACTTACACAATGTTCTGAGCCCTTGATGTCCTGCAGATGAAGTAGGAGGATGTCCTCAAGTGCCTTGCCACAGGAACCCAGTTAGGTGGCAGGAACCTTGACTTTCAGATGGAGCAATGCATCTACAAAAGGAAAGTGATGGTATCTACATCATAAATCTGAAAAGGACCTGTTGCTTGCAGCTCAGGCTATTGTTGCCATTGAGAACCTTGCTGATGGCAGTGTCATCGCCTCCAGGAACACTGGTGAGCAAGCTGTGCTGAAGTTTGCCGCTACCACTGTAGCCACTCCAATTGCTGCCCCCTTCACACCTGGGATCTTCACTAACCAGATGCAAGCAGCTTCAGGGATCCATGGCTTCTAGTGGTAACTGATCTCAGGGCTGAAACCAGCCCTTCCCAGAGGCTGCTTAGGTCAACCTGCCTACCATTGCTCAGTGCAAGACAGATTCTCTGCACTATGTGAACATTGCCATCCACGTAACAAGGGAGTTCACTCAGTGGTGGATGCTGGCCGAGGAAGTACACCTCATGCATGGCACTATCTCCTGTGAGCAGTCATGGGAGGTTATGCTTGATCTTTACTTCTACATATACCCAGAGGAGACTGAGAAAGAATAGCAGGCTGCTGCTGAGAAGGCCATGACCGAGGAGGAATTCCAGGGTGAATGGACTGTGCCAGCTCCTGAGTTCACTGTCGCTCATCCCGAGGTGGCAGACCGGTCTGAGGGTATGCAGGTGCCCTCTGTACCCATCCAGAAGTTCCCTACTGAAGACTGGAGTGTCCAGCCAGACACTGAGGACTGGTGAACAGCTCCCACAGCATAGGCCATTGATTGGGTTGGAGCCACCCCTGAGGGGTCCTGAGCTCCTCTGCAGAAACCTGTGCAAACAGAAAAGGTAGAATGAAAATAAAGTTCCTAAAAGCTGAAAATATGCACACACACACACACACACTTTAGAAACAATAGTTTTGAGTGTTGGGTGTAATGGTACACTTCTGTAATCCTGGCTCTTAGGAGGTTGGGGCAGAAGGATGGTGAACTTGGGCTATGTAGTGAGATCATCTCAACAATAATGACAAGACTAGAACAACTAGAGATTGTTTTGAGGCTGGGGTATGTAGCTCAGTGGTAAATCATGTGCTAAGAATGCACAAGGTGGTTCTAGGTTTTGTTGTTATCTCCAAAATACCAAACAACCAAAGCAGAATATTGGGGCTGGAGAGATGACTTGGAGGCTAATAGAACTGGCTGTCCTTCCAGAGGACCTGAGTTCAATTCCTGGCAACCACATTGTGGTTCACAACCAACTATACAGGGATCTGATGCCCTCTTCTGGCATGCAGGTGTATATGCATGTAGAGAACTCATAGACATAAAAATCAAAATCAAAAAAAGAAAAAAAAAATGGGCCGAAGAGATGGCTCAGAGGTTAAAAACACTAGCTACTTTTCTAAAGGTCCTGAGCTCAATTCCCAGCAACCACCCCCCCTCTCTACTCCAGCATGCACACAGACTGCACCAACAGAGTCAGCTTTGTGGAAACATACCCTGTTCAGGTACTAGGGATCTGCACTCAGAGGAGCCCACCTTTGTTCTAATGCTCTGCTAAAGCTTTTGAAATCTTTAACTTTTGAACAAGGGATCCTTCACTTTTGTTTTGCACTGGACTCTGCAAATTATGCAACCAAGGCCTGTGTACCAAATATTCAGTCTATATAAGAACAGCCTGCAAAGCCTCTCAGTACCACTGTGACCACTGCAGTCCCAGATATTTCGAAAAAAAAAATGTCAAGACACAATGGCCTAAGATACAGTCTCTCAGCCATCTCTGGATTTCTCTTTCCTGCACTCCAAACATAGTTCAAACTGAAAATGTGTGCTTGGTACACTAACTTTTTTTTCTCAAAATAGGGCTTTTCTGTGTAGACCAGGCTGGCCCTGAACTCAGTGCGACCCACCTGCCTCTGCTTCTCTGAGTGCGGGCTCACAGGTGTGTGCCACTGCTCCAGGCTTACAGACTTAATTTTAAGACTGGGTCAATATCTTGCTTTTTGTTTTTAGGTTTTCTATATAAGGACTTGGAACATAGCTCAGTTGGTAAAGTGCTTGCCTTGCATCCATCAAACCTCGTGTTTTGTACACACCTGTAATCCTAATAAGGAGGTGCAGTCAGGGGCATCAGAAGTTCAACATCATCTTAATGTGCTTGGAATTTTTGAGGCTAGCCTGAGATAAGTAAAACCTGATTTTAAAAAATAAGTTTTACATATAAAAAGCCATTTTTTTACACACATGGAACCAATGAAGAGGGAAAAGGGTAAGGAAGGTATTATAAACTATCAAGATGGGAAATGACAATGATGTGAGTGTGAAATGGACATGTGGGAAGTAGGAGCAACAGGAATGAAAGACGAATGTGGGCCTGAGTGAAAGGCCAGTATCGAGGGTAGCAGTCATTGAGATTTTTGTTTAGGCAACTGTGTGTTTTGAGATATGGCAGTCATCAGGGAAATTTCCACATCTCTCAGTCTCCTAAGTTATGGATTGGGAGAAGAAATCTGAAGGAGCCCTGGTTGTGGCTGCAGGAAATGTGATCAAATCCAACTCTCAGACTGCCTGCCTAAACTGTAGTGGCTAACCACAGCAAGCATTGGCAATGACTGTACAGTGAAACCACTTACCCCACCACAGTCCACACGGGGAGTATCAGGCTGAGAAATCCCCCCCCCACTAGGAATCAGCTTCATCTTGTCTTGTAAGGCAAGAAAGGCTGTCTTCTCTCTTGCATAGCTTTATCACTTGAGGCTCCCAGCCCTCAGCAAAACAAATCTGGACTTGGATTTTTCTCTCCCTTGTTAGTGAAAGATGATGGTAGTTATCTTAGGGGGTGGAATGGCCTTTAGCCAGCCTCATCAATCAGGCTGTCCTGTCCAGGCTTATTAGTTTCAGCAGCCTGGCAGTTGTTAGGTGAGAAACCAAAGTATATCTTCAGTGGATGTTAATGTGTTCATGCATAGATAGAAACACACAGTATTTTTAGGCCTTTACCTTATGTCATGGGAAAACTTCATTTACAAAACAGCCATTTAAATGTCCACTAGTCTATCTAAGACATTAATAGAATAAACATAGTCAAGAAGGTAGTTCTCAATTCTAGATTTGGAAAACAACTTCGATAAAGAAAAAGAAAGAAATTAAAATAAACTTGCAAGTTGGGAATGTAGTTTAGTATTAGTAGAACAATGATTAGATGAACAATGATTACCTCAGGTTAATGTCAATATTTTCAAAGAGAATTTAAACAATATGCATTTAAAGAGTAAATGGGGGCTGGGGAGATGGCTTAGTGGTTAAGAGAACTTGATTCTCATCCAAAGAACTAAGTTCAGTTCCTAGCATCCATGCTGGATGCTCACAGTTGTCTCTCCCTCTAGATCTGGGGTCTCTGACACTCTCTTTTGGTCATCACATGCACACACATACATACGTACACACAAAGAGTTATACACACACAAAATAAACATAGATCTTTTAAAAAAGATAAAATGAGAACCCTATCATTACAAAGTCAACCCAAAATGGATCAAAGGCCAAAATATAAGAGCTATAAGTGTGTAAAGGTTACATAGAAGTGAACTTTCATGATGTTAAATTCAATAATTAATTTTTAAATATGACACAAAAATCATAGAAAACCAATAAAACTTTGGACTTCATCAAAGTAAAATACTTTTTTGAACCAAAGTGTAATATCAAGAAGATAACATGACAGTCTACAGAAAGAAAGTCTGCAGAGTTTTTATTTGACAGAAGTCTAGTTTTTAGAATAACAAACACAACAAAAACAAACAGGGCTGGGCTAGGGATATGGCTCAGTACAACAGAGCTTGCCTAGCATGGGGGAAGCCAAGGGTTAGACACCTCAGCAGGGTGTGGTAAAGGTGTAGTTAGGCAGAGGACTAGAATAGATATTTCTCCAAGGAAGATTTAGAAATGGCAGACATACAGAGGAAAATATGCTGAACACCATGAGTCATTAAAGAAATATAAATCAGGAGGACAGTAAGACATCTACTAGGCTAGGCCTGGTGGTTAATTCCATGCTGTTAACCTCAGTATTGGGGGTGAAAATTAGGCTGGAGGATCCAGAGTACAAGAGTAAACTAGGTCACAGGTTAGTTGGGTCTCTAGTGAGACCCTGTCTTAAGAGCAACAGCATAAATTAATAATTCACACTTATTGGGCCAGGCAGTGGTGGCACACTCTTAATCCCAGCACTCAGTCAGGAGTACAAGGCAGAGAGATCTCTGAGTATGAGGCCAGCCTAGTCTACAGAGTGAGTTTTAGGACAGCCAGGGCTACACAGAGAAAACCCCCTTTTTTTTTAAACAAGCTAAAAAAGTAAAGCAAAACAACAAAATCCCAAACAAACAAACAAACAGTAATCTATACCTCTTAAGATATCTATAATATTTAAAAAAGAAACAACCAAGGAAACAACTGCTGACAAAGATATAAAGATAGAAATAAAGTTAGAATTCTTGTTCAGTGTTGGTAGGTAAAATCATTACCATATGTAATTTACTACTGTCCATTAGTGCTACTCTTAAGGATATACCAAGAGAATTGCAAACTGGTACTCAGGCACTTTTTTTTTCTTTTAAGATTTATTCATTTTATGTATGTGAGTGCTCTATCTGTATGTACACTTGCATGGCAGAAGAGGGCATCAGATCTCAGTACAGATGGTTATGAGCTACCATGTGGGTGCTGGGAATTGAACTCAGGACCTCTGAAAGAGCAACCAGTACTCTTAACCACTGAGATATCTCTTTAGCCCCACTCACATATTTTCTATACATGGTCATGGCGCTAGACAGAAACAATGCTCTAAATCACCAGTGGATAAGCAAGGCCTGATTTGTACATAGAGAAGAGGGTTATTCAACAGTAAAGGAGAATGCAGTACTGATGCTCTGATATAGTACAAGGCAGCACTAATGATAGAGCATGGATAAAACTAGGAAAAAAGCCAGGTGGTGGTGTGATGGCTCACACATTTAATCCCAGCACTCAGGGGGCTGAGGTAGGCAGATCTCTGTGAGTTCAAGGTCAGCCTTGTCTACAAAGAGAGTTCCAGGACATCCAAGGTTACACAGAGAGACCCTCACTCAAAATATCAACCAACCAACCAACCCAAAAGCAAAACCCCAAAACCTAGGAAACAATATTCCAGACAAGATTAATTCAAGTTATAAGAAACAGGCAAACCCATAGAATCAGAAAGTGAGTGGTTATTGCCAGGGCCTAGAGAGAGAAATGGTAGTGTATATTTAATGGATTTTGGGTGGGTGATGAAAATGGTTTGAAACAAGACAGCTGTATTCATTGTCCAATGGTGAGATATATTAAATGCCAATGGAGTGTATGTCTACTTTTATGATATATAAATTTATTCCAAGTATAAAAAGATTGTTTATTTTATGTGTATGGATTTTGCATGTCTCTGACATGAACTGACTGGCCTGTTCTTTGTTCACCTCCCCTTTAGGGAGCAGCCTTACCAGGCCACAGAGGAAGACAGTGCAGCCAGTCCTTATGAGACCTGATAGACTAGGATCAGAATGAAGGGGAGGAAAACCACCCCTAATCAGTGGACTGGCAGAGGGGCATGGGTGGAGAAGGGAGAGGGTGAGTGGGATTGGGAGAGGAGGAGGGAGGGAGCTACAGGGGGGATACAAAGTGAATAAATTGTAACTAATGAAAATTAAAAAAAATAAAAAAGAAATAAAAAATAAACTCAATCGACTAGGATAATCTCTAGACTGGACAAAGAGCCCCATGAATTTATCTGATTGCACTTTTGCAATAGAGCAACTTGGAAGTTAATACCTGTTTCAGCTACCAGAGCTTTGAAACAAAAAAGCAGTGAAATTCAGGTGGGCAGGGCTCCCTGGGGAGCGACAGGACCATTTCAGGAGGATCCCTGGGATGCCCTGTTCTTAGGTGGAACCCAACTCTCTTGGGCACTCAGAGGAAAGCCCAAGGTGAACGCTCCCAGCCCAGGAATCCCAGAAACCATAGGTGTCTCTGAAGATTGCGCAAGTCTTTTTCCCCCCCGGCCAGCTCGGTGGCATGTTTCTAAAATCCCAATCTGCACAACATAAACAGAAAACGTGCAGCCAGAAAGCCTCGGTGGTGCAAATTACAAGCTTCCAGCAGAGGGCGGGAGAATCTTTGCTGCGCGGCCAGTGGCAAGCAGGCAGCAAAGAGCAAGCTTTCCAGTGACCTCACGATCCTCCAAGCCCTTCTCCTCCCACTGCAAAAGGGAGAGAGAAGGCGGAAGGAAACACCCCTGATAGAGGAAAATAAAGAATAGGGGAGGGGGGCGTTGAGGCAGAGAGCGGACTCTAAGAGCTCCCCCTCGGAGCAGCCGCCCACTTCCTGAGCCCAGGGTCCAAGCGGCCTCGGGAAACCCGAAGGCCGAGCCCTCTCAGATGGGGCGGGGGAGGGGCTTGCGCGAGGCGCAGCGCAGGCGCAGTGCGCGCCTCCATTGTCAAGCTTGGCGTAAACGCCATTGCTATGGCTACAGACGCTAAAGGGAAAACGCTGGGCTCTCCTGGGCCTGGTGGGCGGTGGCGGCGAGGGCTGGTGGACCGGAACCCGCTTCCCTGGCACGATGGCGGCGGTCATGGCTCAGCTAGTGGACTACTTCATCATGGTAGGCTGAGACCAGGAGAAGCCAGGTAAGGGTGTGGAGCGGGTGCCTCCTAGGCTCCGCCTCCGCCCCGGGCTCCGCGTCCCTCCTCCCCCGGGCTCCGCCTTCACCTCCCAGGGCTCCGCCTTTCTCCGCTTCCAGGCCCCTCCCCGTCTCCGCTCCGAGCTCCGCCTCCGCCTCCACTAGGCTCCGCCTCTGCTACTGCGGGCTCCGCCTCCCTCATCTTCCGGGCTCCTCCCCCTTCTCCGCCCCGGGCTCCGCCTCCGCCCCCTCGGGCTCTGTCCCTGCCCTGGGCTCCTCCCCCTCCTCCGCCTCTGGGCTCAGCCTCCGCCCCTAGCAGCCATCCATTGGGCTAGATGGTGCTGGGCCTGGAGTCCTGGCTGGGAGGCGAGGAGGAGAGAGGGTTGTGTCCCGCGGTGGAGGAGCGGCGGGTCCACGGGTGTCGGCCATCTCGGAGCGGTTGAGTCTGGCTGGCTGTCGGCATATGTGAGGGACCCGCAGGACGGCGGTTGTGGAGGAGGCCAGGGTTGTGCAGTTGGAGGCTGGTGGGCTGGCCGGGTCGGGAGAGCCTGCCCGAGTTCCTCCATGAGCTTCTGTGGAGGCTGTTGCTACCCGGAGCCACGCCCTCGGGCCGCCTGAGTTGGGAGGGCAGGACCACACTGTGTGGAGTTCCTAGGGATACACTTGTGCCCTGCATCCTGAGGAAGAGTGATGCTGGGACCAGTCCTCCTGGAAAGTAAGAGCAGAGAGTCCGGTGCTGCCTCCCCCCTGCTCTGGAGCTCGTGGGGTGGGGAGCTTACACATCTGGGCTGAAAGAAATCAGCGTACTTGGAAAGGCTAAAGGATCCATGCACATTTCTAGGAACATTATTTTTTTCAGGATGTATATGCCAGCATTCCAGAATGAAATGATTCTTCTTAAGTAGACAGCCAGACTCTTGGGTAAAGAGAGCCAGAGCTCTCTCTCACTGGGCTTTCATGAGTTTTGATTGTTCCGTTTATTTGTCCGAGAATTCTTCATAAGGAACAGTTTGGCAGATACACTGCTGTTTATACTTTAATGGACTTGCACAACCAGGAGTATACACGGTTCACGCAGGCTTATTTTCTTATTTTTATCTCTTTGTGTTGTTATGTATAGATAACCAGGACATAATAACAAGGTTACTATAGACTTGGGAAAGCTCTTTTATTTCAGGGTAATTCCAGTTTTACACTTGCAAGGAATTTTAGCTACCAGCCCTGCATCCCCTTGTCTCTGGAGGTGCTTAGGTTGTGTTTGCCGATTGTTAGTCGTTGGTAGCACTAGAGTACCAATGTTTATTATTTATTCATTCCTAAGAATTTGTTTCAGAGAAGGGATTCTTCCCAGTTTTTTCTCACTACTGCCTAATTGAGGTCACTTAAAAAACCGCTTGCAGGTCGATGAGATGGCTCAGCAGATAAAAGCTCTTGTTGGGCAAGCCTGGAGACCTGAGTTCAATCCCTGAATTTATGAAAAGGTGGAAGGCAAGAAGTGATTGCACAGAGTTGTCTTCTAACCTTCCTATGTGTTCCCTAGTATGCATGCTTCACCAGCATCATGAACACACACACACAAAGACGACATTGGGCTTTATTTAGAGAATATTCTTGCTGCTCCAAAATGTCATGTCATTTCACTTGTCAGTTTCTTACAGACATAATCTTACCCAGACTGCTAGCGTGGAGATTCAGTTTTGTTTTTAATCTTGTTCAGTTTTCAGTTACATTGTTCTTCCCCCTAAAATAATTTTATTTAGGGTTTTTTTGAGAATTCTCTCTACAGAACCCTGGCTGGCTGTTCTGGGATTCCCTATGTAGTAGAGGCTGGTCTTGAACCTACAGAGATCCGCCTTCCTCTTCCTTCCAATTGCTGGGGTTAAAGACCATGCCCAGCTTCCTCCACAACAATTTTAAAACAATAACAAACTTGAAAAAAGTTCCAAGTATGGTACACAGTTAAGTGCTGTTTTGGACATTTTGAGAGGAAGCTGTTGACCTTATGCCCTGTCACTCTGAATGGTTTAGTGTCAATTTTATGCAAACAAGAATGTTGTCCTACATAATGGCAATGCAGTTATCAAAATAGGAAATTCACGTTGACATAATATTCCATTTAATGTGGGTTTTATTGACTATGTTATTACTCACAAAAATGTCAAAAGAAGCTGGTATATTTAAGTGTTTCATTTTTTTTTATCTCTTTAGTCTCTTTCAGTATGGAACAGTTCCCTCAACTTTTTCATGATCTTGTCACTTTGATGACTATAGGTCAGTAACATTTTTTCTTCATTAATTTATTTATTTGTTCATTTTACAGTCCACTCACAACCCTACTCCCTCATCTTTTGCCAGTCCCAAACTCCCAAACACTTTCCCTGTACTTCCCCCAACCAACCCACCCAGGCACATCAAGTTATATCAGGATTAAGTACCTTCTCTTTCACTGCAGCAAGACAAGGCAGCCCTGGATAAGAATATGGGATCCACAGGGAGGCAACAGAGTCCAAGTCAGAGACAGCTCCTGCTCTAGTTGCTAGGGGACTGACTTGAGGACAAGAAACCCATCAGTTTCATATGTGTAAGAGGCCCAGGGCTAGGCCAGGCATGTTCATTTGTTGGTGGTTCAGTTTGTATGAGGCCCCATAGTCCCAGGTGAGCTGACTATGTAGGTTTTCTTATGGTCTCCTACCTCTCCAATCCTTCCTGTAACTCTTCCACAAGATTCCCAGAGTTCTGCCTAATGTTTGTTTGACTGTGGGTCTGTGCAACTGTTTCCATTATTTCCTGGATGAAGCCTCTCAGATGACAGTTATGCTGGTCTCCTGTCTACAAGCATAGCAAAGATATGATTAAATGACGAAGGCCCAGGCTTTGGGGTACACCATTGCTTAGGGGTGAAAGAAGAGGAGCAGCAAATGCATTTTGTGAACTTGGAAGAGATATTCAGCTCTCCCTAATAGATATTATATTTCTTGTAGGTGATATGAGCCATAATTTTTGTCTAGTTACATGGCTGTATAGAAGAGATTGTTTTCAAATTAAAACGAATTTTTTACATTTCTTTTTTTCTACTTTTTTGTGGGGGAGAGAAGGAGTCATCAAGACATGGACTCTGGGTGTGTAGTCCAGGCTGTTCTAGAACTCGTCCTCAGACTCACAGAGATCCACCTGCATTTGCCTCAAAAGCACTTGGATTAAAGGCTTGCACCACTTGATAAGCAGTCAGTACTCTTAATCACTGAGTCAACTCCAGTGCTTTTAAAATTTTTAACAGATATAATCATGTGACTATGTCTACATTAGTTGAATATAAATAGAATGATGAATATAATGTTTCAAAAGTGTTCTAAGGGGATAATGGTGTGTATTCCCTCCTAGCCTTTCTTTAGCTGAGACTGGAGATTGGCTGGGAGGTGGTGGCTCATCTTTAATCCCAGAATTTGGGAGGCAAAGCAGAAGCATTTGGATCTCTGCATTAACAGCCATCCTGGTCTATAGATCTAGTTCCAGGACAGCAGGGAAACCTACACAGAGAAACCCAATCCAAGCAAGCAAGCAAGAAATGGACTGGAGATGTAGCAGCCATCTTGGGTAGGATAACTAATGACAGACAGTAGGGTTGCCATAGCAAGTCTAGATAGCTGCTTTGTGGTTTGTTTTTCTTTGTTCTTAACACGATAAATAACAACATTATATGTTTAAAGCAATAAATATCTGAGTTTTCAGTTACATGCTGGCAAAACAGGTACAAGGTGACAGGATGGGTTATCAGGATCCAGGGACATAGATAGTGAAGGAATGTTTTTCAGTGTTATGTGTAACCAATTGAGGGCACCATTGAGAGAAGCAGTTATTGAAAAACTTTGTGATTGAATGTACAGATGATCTACTTATATGCATTGTACAGATAAGGAGAAGACTGTAAAGTCTCCCTCCTTCCTGTGGCCTCCCATTTTTTCTTGTGAGTATTTAACTCCATCATTGAATAGCAAATCATGAACTGCAAGTTTACTCTAATGAATGATGTACTCTTTTGAGAATTTATACATTTTTTTTCAGGTTTTGGTTGTTGTTGTTTGTTTGTTTGTTTTCCCAAGATAGGGTTTCTCCATGTAGCCCTGACTGTCCTGGAACTTCCTCTGTAAATCAAGAATGTTCTCAAACTCAGAGATCTGCCTGTCTCTGCCTCCTGAACACTGCTGGGATTAAAGGTGTGTGCCATCACTGCTTGGCATAAAGAATCATTTTTAACTCTAACTTTCCTTATTTGATTGTTGTTTTTACTAACCAAATTGCAGAATATTGGTAGAAGTAATGATAAGAATTGAGGTTAGCTGATTAAACACTCCCCCCCATGTGAGAAATCTCATTGTGATAGGTATGAACATATGTTTGGAAAACTTTGAATGCGTTTTATTAAAACTTAAAAAGACCAGCTCCATGTACTAGTGTGGTCTGACTTTTTACTTTCCTTTCTTCCTTCCCTTCCTTCCTTCTTCCTTCTTTGATCTTTATAGCTTGGCTATCCTGGACTCATTTTGTAGACCAGGCTGGCCTGGAAATCAAAAAGATCCACCTGCCTCTGCCTCCCTGAGATGCTGGAATTGTAGGCTTGCACCAAGATGCCCAACTTCAAATCTTTATTTTTTAAAGGACTCAAAGACATTGTATGAGTAGTTAATAATGCTTGATAGTAGTTAATAATAAGCCTCACCTGGGGCCTTTCTGTCCTTCTAAGCAGTCAAGATTACACACTCTGGTTTTTCTAGAATTCTTGCCTTATTGTTCTTTTATTTTCACTATGGACCTTTAACAGTTTAAAAGAATTAGGTATTCATAATCTTTGGAGATGAATATAAATTTCAAGGTGATTTTTTTACATTACTGTTTATTATTATCATTTATTACAATTTATTCAAATTGTACTGTGGCTGTGCCTCCTCCCTCATCTCCATCTGCTCACATCCTCCTTCCCTCTTCTGTGCCTAAGCCCCTCCTCTAGCCCACTGATAGGCAAGATCCTACTCCCCTTCTATTTGACCCTAGCCTATCATGATGTTTTATACAAGTCTCCCTCCTATTGTTGCACACATATTATTACAGTTATATAACCATCTATCTCACATCTATTATCTGTCTATCTATCATCTTTGTCATATATCTATTACACACACATATTGTTGTGAAAATCTGTTATTTCTTCCAAAGAAACATGGTTCAAAAATTGTTCAAAAACTATGTTTTAAATCAAAAGTAATCCAATCAAAAATGGGGACAGAGCTACACATAGAATTTTCGGTAGAGGAATATCTCAGAGAAACACTTAAAAATGCTCAATGCCCTTAGTTATCAGAGAGATGCAAATCAAAATGACCCTGAGATTTCACCTTACACCCATCAGAATGGCAAAAGCTCAAAAGACTATTCAGGCTTGTGGTCCCCCTCAGCTACAGACCAGGATTATGGGCAGCCAGGGTATATGAGATCCCATCTCAAGAAAGAAAAAAAAAAACAAAACAGTGAACTACTGTGCAGTGATGAACAGAGAAAGTGGCAGAAGATTTGATGGACTTGGCAGTAGGGTTAGCAGGAACTGCAGCAGGTCGATGGGCACAGCAGCTTGGCAGGCACAGTGAGGGTTCTTAGGCACAGTAGTAGTCTCCAGTGCAGGGCAAGCTCATGCTGTGTCCACCTGTCCATCTCTCTGTCTGTCATTCTCAGTTTTTAAGTAGCTTTATTTTATTTATCTGTGTGCATGTGGGTATACATGCCTGGCAAGGGCCAGAAGAGGGTAGGAGATGCTCAAGAGCTAGACATCATTGTGATCCACCTGATACAGATTCTGGGAGCCTAATGCAGTCCTCTGCAAGAGCAGCATGTGTCTTAACTACTGATCTATATCTTCAGTCCAGTTCTCTGGGTTTTGATGGGACAAGCAGTTGGAAACATGAAGCCCAGGTTGGTCTGGAACTCATCATCCTCCCTCAGCTTCTTGTCCTCCAATTACAAGCCTGCACCTTCATGCCTGCCAGTCTTTTTCTTGAATGGTTTCAGGTCCACATTTTGTGTTCCAGGCCACAGACTGCAGATAACAGTGAAACTGACTTTAGCTCTGTGTCCCTGAGGGTGTACAGACAGAGTGTTTCCTCTGTTGTTAGGGCGAGGCTAGGGTAGAACTGCCACCCTGCTAGAAATTTAAGAATCATGCTGGGACTGTTTTGTCTAGTGTTGATCTGTGGATCCCAGGTTTCTGTAGATCTGAGGTTGGAGCTCTGTGCCTCAGTACCCAAGCGGTAATCAGCAGCAGGTAAGTGCAGCAGTCATGCATACAGCAGGATGCTAGATCCTGGAGCCAGTGGGAACCCAGAAACTTTTCCTGAACTGCTGTCCTGAGTTTGGAACTGATGTTTCCCCCACCCTATGGTTACCTCCCAACAGGGTGACCCAGTCTGTCCTGTTTTCGGGTCCACAGTTCAGTCTAGGATGTTGAGTAGAACAAACAGGAGCAGGTAAGTGGCTCTATGCTGCTGACTGGGCATCTGAAGGAACCCAAAAACTTTTCATTAGAAGTTGTTGGGGGAGTGTGGTGGAATTCCACTGGATGCCCTGAGGTTGGACTTGATGTTTCTTTCACCATGGGGTTTCCTCCCAACAGGAAACCTGGTCCCTGGTGCTTTGGTACCCAAAGTTCTGTGTGGGACAGTGATTTGGGCATACAAGCAGCTCTCTGGCCTGAGCACCTTCTACAGCCCAGACCTTTTTCAGGGATTTTCTGGGTGACCTGAGGTCAGTCCTGATTGCTTCCTACTCCATGGGGTTTTCTATAGCCTGGAAATCCCAATCTCTGGTGTTGTGGGGCCCACAGTACAGTCTGGGATGGTGACCAGAGCCAGAGCACAGTCATGTGGCTCTGGGCTGGTGACCTATTGCCTGCAGGGACCCAGGAAATCTTCCATGGTTTATCTGGGTAGCCTGAGAAAAGAAGCGATTACTTCCCACTCCATGGGGTTTGTTCTTAACTTGGAAACACAATTGCTGTTGTTTTAGGGCTCAGAGTTTGGTCTGTTGCTTGCTGTGTAGTCACTGCTCTACTGCTCTGCAGAAACTGTCCTCTTGGTACCACCATCTTTGATTCTCCTTTCTTTTATTAAACATTTTTTTTAATTTTTCTTTTCTTTTTTATTTTAATAATTACAGTTTATTCACTCTGTATCCCAGCTGTAGCCCCTCCACCACCCCCTTTCAATCTCACCCTCCCTCCCTCTTCTCCTATGTCTCTCCCCCAGTCCAGTAATAGGGGAGGACTTCCTCCCCTTCCATCTGACTATAGTCAATCAGGTCTCATCAGGACTGGCTTCTTTGTCTTTCTCTGTGGACTGGAAGGATAGTTCCCCACTCAGGTGGAGCTGATCCAAGAACTAGCCCATGAGTTCATGTCAGAGATGGTCCCTAGTACTATTATTGGGAACCCTCTTGGATACAGAGACGCATTGGACTATTTCTGTGTAAGGGTTCTAATTTATCTCCATGCATGGTCCTTGTTTATCATATCAGTCTCAAAAAGACTCCTGTGCCCAGACCTTTTGATTCTGTTGTTCTCCTTGTGGAGCTTCTGTTCCATCCAGATATTTCTATCTTCCCCTTCTATCATAACATTCCCTGCACTCTGCAGTTTAGCTCTGAATCTCAGCATATGTTTTGATACCCTGCTGGGTAGAGTCTTTCAGAGGACCTCTGTGATAGGCTCCTGTTATTTCTCAGACAATTAGGAATAGTGATACCTCAAGATCCAGCTATACCACGCCTAGGCATATATCCAAAAAATGCTCAAGTATACAACTAGGATATTTGCTCAACCATGTTCACAGCAGCTTTACTTGTAATAGCCAGAAGCTGGAAACAAGCCAGATATCCCTCAGTTGAGGAATGGATAAAGAAATTGTGGTACATTTACACAATGGAATACTACTCAGCAATTAAAAACAAAGAAATCATGAAATTTGCTGGCAAATGGTGAGATCTAGAAATTATCATCCTGAATAAGGTATCTCAGAAGCAAAAAGACACACATGGTACATACTCACATATAAGTGGATATTAGACATATAATATAGGATGCTCATATTAAAATCTGTAGACCTAGGGAAGGTAATCAAGAAGGAAGACCATGGTAAGATGCTTAATCTGTTCTTTCTTTATATCCTTTTTTTTTTGAGCAAGGGCAGTTACCCAGACTGAACTCAAATTTTTGCTCTCTGGTTTTGTTTTTCTAATTCGTTTTTCTTTTATTAATTATTTTTAATTTTTCACAGTTTATTCATTATATATCCTGACTGAAGGCCCCTCCCTCAACTCCTACTGCTCACATCCTTTCTCTTCCCTCTATCCCACTCAAAAGGTGAGTTTCCCTCCTCTGCCATCCACCCATGTCTTATCACAATACTACTCAGCTATTAAAACAAGGAAATAATATTTGTGCTCTTATTACTTCTCCATAGGCCACTCTGCTCACGTCAGAAGACTCCATACCCTGAAGCTTGCCTGCAACCTTACTGTGAAATTAACACTAAGTATAACTCATTTTACAGAGTCCCACACACAAGACAATGTTTAATTGACCATCTCACATCCAGAAACATGTGAAATATGAAATGCTATGAAGTCTGAAACATTTGATCACACGCATTTCAAAGAATTTGGTTCTCCTTCTGTCTAGAGGAACCACCTCAGGAAATAAGTTCAAATTGAATTCCAGAAAACAGAGGCTATATACCCCTTGGGAAATGATTGGGATGCTCCATGGATAGGTGTATATAATCGTTCAAAACTAGGTACTTCAAGAATGCTTGATTTGCATTAGATAGCACATTCCTATCATATGAACAAGAGCATAGATCCTAATCATCCTATATTTAAAAGGAGGAGAGAGTTAGCAGGGATCAGTGTCAAAAGCCATCTATCAAATTTGGCTAGTAGCATCTATGTCTAAAGACACTCCCCAGTTGAAGTCAGGCACAGAAAACTCACCCTTACATTGTTACACAACTAGGCCAGCACCAGGGTCATACATGGAAGAGAAAGCCTCCTCCTTCACATCTCAAAATTCAGTCTGGGTTGTGATGGTTTTCAATAGAACCCCTGGAACAATATATATGTATACACAAAGAAACTTCTACAGGTTACCACTATTATATTACTCTCAGAGAACTTCCTGGCTGGTGTTAGTTCACCATTCCCTACATATTCATCCACTGGACTGAACTTTTCTTGTCTAAAGTGAGGCAATGGAAAACAGTAAATATTGAGAATCAGATTTATCAATAAGTCTTCCCTAAACACATTTTATAATACTTTTGCATGTAATTGATATTCACCATTCATTGTATTCTTTTTAAAAATAATTTTATTTGCTTTAAATTCCAATTGTAGTCCCACTCCCTTCTCTCCCCCATTACTACCCTCCATTCCTATTGCCCCTATTCCCTCTCCCCTTCCCCTTCACAAAAGGGAAGTCATTTCCATTGAGCTAGTTTTTCAGTTCTGTTGGATCTCAGTAGACCAAAGAAAACAAAGGTCTTTCCATATTGGTTATAGTCAAAGAATTCCTCTCCAGTAAGGATACTTTTATGATGATGATGACTCTAGATTTGTGCAAGGCTTCACCATTTTAACACATTCAAAAGCTCTCTCCAGTATGAATCCTTTCATGATGATGAAGATTATACAAATATGGAATGGTTTCACCATGTTAAAACCACTGTCCATTAGGATTTCTATCATGATTGTGAGGATGATTCTGAAGTGCAAAAGTTTTTTCACATTGGTTAAAGTCAGATAGCTTCTTTCCAGTATGTTTTCTTGTATGTATTAGGAGATGTTATGTGCAAAGGCTTTGCCACACAGTTAATTCATATGGTTTCCCTCCAAAATGTGTTGTTGTCTTAGGGGATGACTGTAATATGCAAAGGTTTTATCACACTAATTATCCTCACCAGGCTTCTCTCCACTGTGCGTTTTTCATGTTTCCGGAGACAGCTGTGCAAAGGCTTTATCATATTGGGTATATTCATAAGGTTGCTTTCCAGTATGTGTTCTTTTATGGCTTATGAGATTATTGTGGCGTGCAAAGGCTTTACCACACTCATTACATTCATAAGGTTTCTCTACATTGTGTGTTCTTTTATGGCTTATGAGATGACTGTTTTGTGCAAAGGCTTTACAACACTGGTTACATTTATAAGATTTCTCTCCAGTGTGTGTTTTTTATGGCTTAAGAGAGTACTGTTTTCTGCAAAGGCTTTGCCACACTGGTTACATTTGTAAGGCTTCTCTCCAGTGTGTGTTCTTTCATAGCTTATGAGATGACTGTTTTTTGCAAAAGCTTTACCACACTGGTTACACTCATAAGGTTTCTCTCCAGTATGTGTTCTTTTATGCCTTATGAGCTGACTGTTTTTTGTAAAGGCTTTACCCCATTGATTACATTTGTAAGGCTTCTCTCCAGTGTGTGTTCTTTCATGGCTTATGAGAACAGTGGTATGGTGGAAGGATTTACCACATAGAGTGCGTTTAAAAGGTTTCCCTCTAGTACAATTGCTTTCATGCCTGCAAAGATAATTGGCACATGTGAAATATTGACCACAGTCATTTGATTACACTAATAAATATATTTATCTATGTGAATCAATTTTATAATTTGGTCTAATGATAAAAAGAATAATCAAATCTTAAACTTTTATCATTTTATTTACATTCATGGCATTCCCCTTCATTATGGGTATTTTTGAAGATCTCTGTGATGGTAAGAGCATTTATTATGTGGTTCACTTTAATAGCATCATTTTTCTATAAGAGGTTTTCTCATGTATATGAAGAGTATTGTAAGAATTCAGAGTTTTACCAAAGCAATCCCATTCACAAATTTTTGTACGGTATGAATGACACTTCATTTACAAAGTGAGCCAGGACAAGCAGAAGAAGTTCCAAATTTCTAGCATTCATAGGTATTTTCAGCAGTATGATTTTGCTAATGAATTCTCAGTGAAGTTGCAAAACCAATTAACTGTTACCTTTTATCACATTCAGAAAATCTACTCAAAGTGGGGACTTTTACAAAATTAATTATTCTTGGAGAAACATAGTTACACTGCTTCTTTCAATATCTCTATGCTCATGTGTCTTATAAACATTGTGACATATGATATACCAATTTAAATTACAAGAATAATAAAAGATTTCCACATTGAATTAACACGTTTTTTTTTTTTGTTCATCATAGACATGTCATATAGGGATTAAGGTTTCTCCACAATTTTATTATTGACTCTCAGAAGCTGCTCCTTTCACTAAACTTTACAGTGTTACTACATGAATATGTGTAACACTGGTTGTACTATGAAATATCTGCTCATTAGAAGGTTTTGAAACATACTGATCACCTATTCAATGTGTATACCTCTTACAATATCTGAGTAGATAGAATGAGACTAAACAGATTGGCAGTTTAACTCAGTAGCTGTAATGTCTATATGATTTCAATGGTATTTTCTGTTACAACATTATTTTATTTTCTTCTATCTTAGGGGAGTACCTTGCAAACACAAATCAGATACCTGACATTGAGGTACGTGGAATTATGAGATTTTAATGATCATCAGTACACTTAAAGCAGTGCTCTTTTTACACTGTTGCTTTTCTTTAAAACCTCCTGGACACAGCCAGGTGTGCTGGTACATTCCTTTAATCCCAGCATTTGTGGAGGCAGAAGCAGGCAGATCTGTGTGATTTTGAGATCACATTGTTCTAACAAGCAAGTCTAAGTCAAGCCACAGCTACACAGAATAAAAAATCTATTTCAAAAACAGAAAATAAAAAGCAGCCAACAAACAAACAAACAAAAAAAACCAAACTTCCAGGACACATTAAAATTTCTTAAGATTCATATCTATATCAGTGTGCACATAAAGTTACCTTTTATTACTTGTAGAACTTTGAAAATGTTCTTCAATGATATGGTCTTCCAAATTGTATCCTAAAATAGAGTACCAGAAAATATATATGACTGGAAATATCATATTATTATTAAAGCAAAACTTAAATCACTATCTTCTATGACCCTTAGAACCATGCCTGATTTAGTCACCTCATTCCTCCTCATTCTCAATTGGAATCATAGAAAAGGATAAATAACAAAGTAAGACTTGTCTCCTTATTTTAAAAGTGAAAGAAAATTTGCTGTCTTACCTATAGCAGTGAGGTTTTTACAGGTCTCTAGCATCACATCATTGTAGAGTTGTTTCTGTGATGGTTCCAGCAAAGCCCACTCTTCTTGGCTGAATTTCACATGCACATCATTGAAGGTCACTGAATCCTAAAATATGCCATGCATTTGTACAACAGAAAGAGTAGCAACAATATTAATTTATACTTCATTGGCAATAGAATCATATAATTCTAGTGCTGCTTCCATTTATTTTCTGACACAGAAGTGCTAGTGTTAGATAGTTGGATGTTGTGCATGAGGTGAACAAGAGGAGAAGAAAAAGCTTAAAGGTTAGATTGTAAGGAAAACCAAAGGCATGCTTTGGAAACCTTTGTTAAAGGTGTTTCATTAGTTTGTAAGGCATGAATATGAATTAGACATTAGTTGGGTTCTTGAGTAATGTATGAATCATCTTTAGTTACTTGGGCAAGTAGGTCAGGACCCTGTCATGAGACAGGTAGAAGGAAAAAACACAGTCATCATATTTTATCTAGCAACAAATGAGATGTGGCTATCAGGTGACAGTGAACAGATGGGTGGTGTCAGTCAAAAGACAACATGGCACTGGATATCATGTTTTGACCAGGGATCAGAGATGTGGCATACCAGTATATGAAAATGGGGGCTCATATATTTGTGGAGGGGAAATTGTACTACAGTGAATAGATGGATAAAAATAATGTGAGTGGCAAGCAACAATAATCATAGCTGATAACATCATATTTCTGAGTTCCCAGACAAAAGAAAAGGCATAGAACACATGATTATTCTTTGATCATTGTTTTATATATTTTCCTTTTTAAATCATGTATAGGCTATAGTTTAAAATAAAGATTAAAACTTTTCTATTAAAAAATAAGTGTGAATGTTATCACTAAGTCATTTTAGAATAAAACGGAATAAAAAAGTTTAACTGTGCCATATCTGAATAGGATAGAGGTTTGGAATACTCATGGCAATTAATGTGGACAAAGACAAACAGAGAGAAGAGAGCAAAATAGAAAGAGAGAGACAGAGACACACAGAGAGAAATTAACAGATGAACAGTACTAAGTACACATCAGAGAAATATGAACAGTTACTAACTACAAAAAAAATGATGGACAAGCTGGGTATATTCTGTCATGCCTTTAATTCCATCACTCAGGAGGCAGACACAGGTATATATTATTTAATTGGATGCCAGCATGATCTATACAAAGAGTTCTAGGACAGCCAGACCTATATAGTAAGACAGAGTCACCCCTTTAAATCAATAAAACAAACATAAAACATGGAAAGAACTGAGAGGTGTTTACTGAAGCTTCTACAAGGAATTATACATTCACTCCAGTTGTGTATTCAATTTTCAGAAATCTACAATGCCCTAGCTTAAACTGTAACTTTAATAAGATCTTACTAAAAGGAATGCATGTTTAAATAGCTAAAAATAGAAAGATGAAAATATTAGCAATGTAAATGATGATATATGTAAGCAACATAAGGCAGGAGAGATGGCTCAGCAGTGAGGAGCTCTTGCTGCTCTTGCAAATAATTGGTCTGAAATGTCAGTGTTTAACTGGGACCCACTATTATCAATTGCTATAAGTTCATAAGTTCTGAACACATCTTTGGACTACTGTGACGATCAGGCACACAAGAGGTTCATATTCATGACTTCAATCAAAATACTCATATTCAGTAAAAATTAAAAACAGATTCCAGATGGTAGGGCTGATTGCATACTGATCAGTGGGGTAACAGAGACTGCACAGTGACAAATAGTTGGAACAGTTGGTCCCTAAACAACATTGACTGTGTTTACCAGGTGATAAGAAACCCAATGATGAGAAAAACAATTGGGTTCAACCTCAGAGTACCCAGCTAATCCCTGGAAAATTTCCTGGGCTGTTTTGGCAGGAATAAAGTTTTCAAGAAAATAGACCCAAGAAGTGTGTCCTGATCACCTTCCCAGGCTGAACTGTGTGCCCCAGAGCACAAGAGACTGGGAGTCCCACTCTCAAGAAAAACCCACAGGGAAGGAAGCAAGTGGGACTGACTGAATGTCATCCAGTCTATCCATGGAAAAGGTCCTGTAGACTTGCAGGTGCACAGCAGCCAGCCCTGAGTGGGACTTCAGCCGCCAGACCCACGTAACCAACTCTCCATCACAGACAGAACTGTGTGCCCCAGGGAACTAAAGGATGGGTTTCCCTGTAGAAAGAAAACCCCACAGGGAGGGAAACAGCAGGTCCCAGCTTAGAGCACTCAGCTGACCCTCCCACCACCACTACCACCACCACTACCACGACCACATATGGGAATATTATCGGAAAAATTTTCCAGGTTCCTGTCCAGTCACCAGCTTGGAGCCACCATTCGCAAGCAAGTGCCTATGCACTCTACACCCCCCAACAGTACAGACTGGATCTTTCTGTTGGGAGAAAACGCAAAGGTGGGGGAAATATCTGGCCCTACTTTAGGACACCTAGCTCCAGAAAAGTTTCTGGTTATCTACAGGCTCCAGACTCTAGCCTCCTGCTGTACACATGAGAGTGGTGCTCACCTGCCACTGATTACCACCTGGGTACTGGGGCACAGAGCTCCAAAATCAGACCTACAGAAGCCTGGGTTCCCTGAGAACAACCCCCACATACTGCTCCAAGGGACAACCAGTTATCCCTAACTAAACTGACCAAACTATGGGGTACCCAGATTACAGCTTCAGCTCACTAAATTTACAGCAAGAACCCCAGCATCAGGGCAGCTGTCTCCAGGATTTCTCTGGGTGAGAAGAGAGCCCCCTTGACTAACATGGAAAATTTCCACTAACATCGGTATGCCTAAGGTGAGCTGTGACAATTCCTGAAAAACACCTGTCATTCAGTGACCGTACCCCAAAAGCTAAGGAAGCCTCCTTTGAAAAAATTTTCTTCCTGCCAAAGGGATTCTCCTTCTCCCCAGCACAGGATTCTAGGAACCACCAGAAACTAACACCCAACACCTAAGATAGCCAAATGGATAGAGGCCAGCATAAAAGCTCAACCAACAAAAGACAGAGCAAAATGGCATCTCCAGAACCCAGTTATCCAGGAGCAAGCAGCCCTGGATACCGCAGCATAAAAAACAATTTCAGGCCAATTTCCCTTATGAACATTGATGCAAAAATACTCAACAAAATACTTTGCAAACCCAATAAAAGAACACATCAAAGATATCATCCACTACAACCAAGCAGGCTTCATGGCAGGTATGCAGGGGTGGTTCAATATACAAAAATCCATTGATATGATCCACCATATTAACAAATTGAAAGAAAAATAAACACATGATAATCTCCTTAGTTGCTGAAAAAGCATTTGAAAAAATCCAGCATCCATTCATGTTTAAAGTATTGGAGAGATCAGGGATAAAGGGCACATACCTAAACATAGTAAAGGCAATATACAACAAGCCTATAGCCAACATCAAGCTAAATGGAGAGAAAATTAAAGCAGTCCCACTGAACTCAGGGACAAGGCAAGGCTGTCCACTCTCTCCATATCTCTTCAACATAGTTCTTGAAGTCCTTACTAGAGCAATACGACAATTAAAGGAGATCAAAAGAATACAAATTGGAAAGGGAGAAGTCAAAGTATCAATATTTGCAGATGATATGATAGTATACCTGAATAACTCCAAAACTTCTACTAGGGAACTTCTACAGATGATAAACAGCATCAGTAAAGTGGCTGGATACAAAATTAATTCATAAAAAATTTAGCCCTCCTGTATACAAAAGATAAAAGGGCTGAGAAAGAAATTAGGGAAACAAGACCCTTCGCAATAGCCTCAAAGGACATAAAGTACTTTGGTGTGACCATAATCAATTAAGTCAAAGACTTGTATGAAAAAACTTCAAGTCTCTGAAGAAAGATTAGAAGAAGATATCAGAATATGGAACTATCTGATACTCATGGCTTGGCAGAGTTAACATAGTAAAAATGGACATCTTACCAAAAACAATCTACAGATTCAATGCAATTTCCATCAAAATACCAACAGAATACTTTACAGACCTTGATAGAAGAGTTCTCAACTTCATATGCGATGCAATGAAAGCAGTCCTAAGAGGAGTTTGAATAGCAACAAAGGCCATCATAAGCTATTGGAGACATCTCATACAAGCAACTTAATGGTATACCTGAAAGACCTAGGAAAAAAGAAGCAGACACACCCAGCAAGAGTAGACCACTAGGAAAAACCAAACTCAGGGCTGATATCAATAAATTAGAAACAAAGATAATAATTCAAAGAATCAACGAAACCAAGAGCTAGTTCTTTGAGAAAATAAAAAACACAGACAAATTCTTAGCCAAACTAAGTAAATGGTAGAAAGATACTATCCAAACCAACAAAGTCTGAAAGAAAAAGATATAATAGACACTGAGAAAATCCAAAGAACCATTACCTTTTATGTCAAAAGCCTATATGCCCCAAAATTTGAAAATCTAAATGAAATATACAATTCTATTTAAAATCCACTTAGCAAAGTTGAATCAACATCAGGTAAAGATATTAAATAGTCTTATAGTAAATAAGGCAATAGAGGCATCCATCAAAATACTCCCAACCAAAAAAAAAGCCAAGGGCCAGATGATTTCAGAGCAGAATTCTACAAGACCTTCAAAGAAGAGTGAATACTGATATTCTCCAAATTATTTCATAAAATAGAAATGGATGCAACATGACCAAATTCCTTTGGTGAGACCACAGTCAACTTGATAAATCCTCAAAGATCCCCAAAAAGAAAGAGAACTTCAGACCAATCTCTTTTATGAACAATGATGTACAGATACTCAATAAAATACTTGCAAACCAAATCCAAGAACATATCAAAGGTATCATCCACCATGACCAAGTAGGCTTCATCCCAGGCATGCGAGGGTGGTTAAGTATATGGAATCCATCAATGTAATCCACTGTATAAACAAATTGAAAAAAGCCATTTTGTTAGATGCTGAAAAAGCATTTGACAATATCCAACAGTTATTTTTGTTTAAAGTCTTGGAGAGACCAGGGACAAAGGCACATATCTAAAAAGAGTAAAGATAGTATACAGAAAATATACAGAATATATACAGAATAGTATATAGCTAACATCAAACTAAATGAAAAGATTGTTAAGTCAATTCCACTGGACTTGGGGAAAAGACAAGGCTACACACTCTCTCCAAATCTCTTCAATACAGTACTCAAAGTCCTATCTAGGGCAATAAGACAACTAAAGGAGATTAAGGGGATACAAAGTGATAAGGAAGAAGTCAAAGTATCTCTATTCACAGATGATATGACAGTATACAAAAATGACCCCCAAAATTCTACTGTAGGGAACCTCAAAAAAATACACTCCTGGATGCCAAAGACAAATGGACTGAAAAAAAATAGGAAAATAACACCCTTCACAATAGGCAGTAAAAAAAAAATGTATTTTGGTGTTATCCTCAACAAGCCAGTAAAAAGCCTATATGAACAACAACAACAACAAAACCAAAAATTTCAAGCCTCTGAAGAAAGAAATTGAAAAAGAAACCAGAAGATAGAAATATCTCTCGTGCTCATGGATCAGTAGGACCAACATAGTAAAAATTGCCATCGTAACAAAACAATCTACAGATTCAATGATATTCCCATCAAAATATCAACACAATTCATTAAAGAACTTGAAAGAACAATTCTCAGCTTCATATGGAAAAATAAAAAAGCCAGAATAGCTAAAACAATCCTGTACAATAGGAGATCTTCAGGAGGTATCACCATTCTTCATCTCAAGCTCTATTATAAATCAATAGTAATAAAAACTGCATGGTACTATAATAAAAACAATTAGTGGATCAATGGAATTGAAGTGAAGACACATAAATAAACCCACACACCTATGGCCACTTGATTTTTGACAAAGAAGCCAAAACCATGCAATGGAAAAAGGACAGCATCTTCAACAAACAGTGCTGGTCTAACCTGAAGTTTACATGTTGAAAAATGAAAATAGATCCATATTTATCACCCTGCACTAAACTGCAGTCCAAATTGTTCAAAGACCTCAACATAAAACCAGATACACTAAATCTGTTAGAAAAAAAAGTGGGAAAGATCCTCGATCTCATTCGCATAGAAGGTAACTTCCTCAACAGAACACCAAGAACACTGGCTCTAAGATCAAGAATTAATGAATAGGATCTCATGAAACAAAAAGCTTCTATGAAGCAAAGAACTCTGTCAATAGAACAAAATGACCGCCTACCGACTGACAAAAGATCTTCACCAACCCTTCATACAACTGAAAGAGCTAATAAACAATATATATAAAGAGCTGAAGAAATTAAACTCCAATAATCCAAATAATCCAATTTAAAACTGGGGTACAGAACTATACAAAGATTTCTCCACAGAGGAATATCAAATGGTGGACATTAAATGCTCAATATCTGTAGTCATCATGGAAATGCAAATGACATTCCATCTTAAACCCATCATGGCTAAGGTCAAAACCTGAAGTGACAGCAAGTTAGTGAGAATGTGAAGAAAGGAACACTCCTCCATTGCTGTGGGAGTGAAAACTTATACAACCGCTTTAGAAATCAATCTGATACTTTCTCAGACAATTAGAAATAGTGTTACTTCAAGACCCAGCTATACCATTTCTGGGCATATATCAAAAAGATGCTCCACCATTCAACAAAGATATTTGCTCAACTGTGTTCATAACATCTATATTCATAATAGCCATAATAGGGAAACAAACTATATGTCTCTCAACCAAACCATTGTTTTACAGAAATTGTGGTACATTTACACAATGGAATGCACCTCGGGTATTAAAAAAAAAAGGAAACTATAAAATTTTCAGGCAAGTAGATGGAACTAGAAATGATCATCCTAAGTGAGTTATTCCAAAACCAGAAAGACATGCATGGTATATACTCATTTGTAAATGGATAATGGTCATAATATAGGATAAACATACTACAATTTATAGACCTAAAGGAGCTAAATAAAAAGGAGGACCCTATGGAGGATGCTTAATTCTTATGCAAAAGTGCATATAAAATCGACACCAGAAGTGACTGAGGAGAGGGAAGAGGATGAGAGCCTAACATACATATCCTCCAAAAGACGCCCAGCAGGGGTTCGAAACAGATGCTAAGATTCACAGCTAAACTTTGGGTAGAGCACAGGGAATCATAGGAAAGAGTGAGAGGATAGAATGTAGAAAGACCCAGAGCTGGCAGGACCTCCATAAGAAGACCAACAAGGACAACAAATCTGGGCCCATGGGGACTTGCAGAGATTGATGGACCCACCAAAGACCATTCATGAAGAGGAAACAGACCCCTGCTCAGATGTAGCTGATAGGCAGCTCAGTCTCCATGTTTGATCCATAGTAAGGGGAGAAGGTGCTGGCTTTGACATGGACTCTGTTGTGTGCTATTTGATCATTTCCCCGTGGTGGAGGGGCATTGCTATGCCACAGAGGAAGAGGATGCAGGAAGTCCTAGTGAGACTTGATAGGCTGGTTTCAGATGGTAGGAGAGGAGGGTTCCCTGTATCTGAGATATAGGAAATGGGATAAGGAGGAAAAAAATGGAGGGTGAGACAAGGAAGAGTCAAGGGAGAAGATTACAATTGGGATGTTAAGTGGATAAATTATTTTTTTAATTTAATTAAGTTATTTATTACAATGTGTTCACTTTGTATCCTTGCCATAGCCCCCTCCCTCATCTCCTGCCAGTCCCACCCACCCTCCTTCTTCTGCTCCTATGCCCTTTCTCTAGTCTCCTAATTGGGGAGGGATTCTTTCCCTTCTAGATTATCAGGTCTCATCAGACCTCATCAAGGTCATCCTCTGTGGCCTTGCAAGGATGCACCACCCAGGAGGAGGTGATCAAAGACTCAAGTTCATGTCAGAGAATAAATAAAAACAAAAAATAAAAACAAATTTAAATTAAAAATAAATTAAATGTGAATAAAACAAACAAAATTAAAATAAAACAAATACAACTGGTAAGAAGAGCGTCACACACCTACAATTCAATGACTCGGAAAGCTCAGATAGTGTTAGTGTCATGAATAAAGGGCATCCTAAGAAATTAAATATACTCCCTGCCAAATTTCAAATGCAAGATGTTGATGAATATCAACACAATAACCTATGCTTAAATATACAAAACAAAAGAAAATAAATACCTAAAACTCTATATTCCATGCTCAGCAGCCAATGATGGTGATGTTGATGCCAGGCATGTTGGCCTAGATTTAAGCCCAACACTTGACTTGAGTTAGAGCTGTTAAGTTCAAAACCAGCCTGGTCTACATACAAACTTTCAGGAAACATCCAGGAACTCTGGGACATTATGATAACACAAAACCTACTAATAATCAGATTAGAAGAAGAAGGATGAGATCAAAGTTCCAGAAGATATTTTCAACAAAATCATACAAGAAAAATTTCTTAACCTAAAGAAGATGTCTATGAAGGCACAAGAAGCATAAAAACACCAAAGAGACTGGACCAGAAAAGAAAGTCCTCTTAGCACAGAATAATCAAAATACAAAACATGCAGAACAAAGAAAGAATATAAAAAGCTGCAACTGAAAACAAAAACAAAAACAAACCAAACTAACCAACCAGACAAACCAAACCAAACCAAACAAAACAAAAAATAACCCACAAAAACCAACCAAAAAAAAAGAGGCAGATCTATTGGAATTAATCCTGTATTCTCAGTAAAAATGCTAGAAGTTGAACAGCTTAGACAGAGTGCTTCTGACTCTAAAAAACTACAGAAGCCAAGACAAATTACTAACCATGCCCAGAATGTTTCAATCAGCAAATGAAGAAAAATAAGATGTTTCATGATAAGGTCAAATTTAAACAATATGTATCTATAAATATAGCCCAACACAGGGTGCTAAAACCACCACCACCACCACCACCAAAATACCAGGATTTACAATCACTGTTTGTTGATATCTCTTAATACCATTGACCCAAATTCACCAATAAAAAGACACAGGCTCACAAAAATGGATGATAAAACAAAATCCACCCTTCTTCTAAATACATCAAACACAGCTTCACATCAAGATAGACATTATCTCAAGGTAAAGGGTTGGAAAAGATATTCCAAATAAATGAATTAGAATATCAAGCTTGTAAAGCAATTTTAATATCTAACAAAACAGACTTCAAAATCAACTAATCAAAAGATGGCAAAAGACATGACATATTAAAAAAACATCCAGCAATATAACATTTCAATACTTAACATCAATGCCCCTAACCTAAGAGCACCCAAGTTATAAAAGAAACACTTCTGCAGCTGGCATCACATCCTGGCCCTCATAAACCGATAGGAGAAGACTTCAATATATCACTCTCACCAATGGACAGGACCTCCTGACCAAACTGAACAGAGAAATGGTCCAGATAACTGACATCAAAAGACTACCCAAATGATGTTTACAGAACATCCACCCAAACAAAAAGATTGTTCTCTCTTCTCAGCAACACATATATTGTTCTCCATAATTGATGATATACTTGAACTGTGGAAGTCTCAAAAGATATAAGAAACTTTCAATAACCTCCTGCATCCTATCAGACCACTAAGGTTTAAAGCAGCACATCACCAATAACAAAAACAATAGAAAGCTTACAAACTCATAAAAATTGAACAACACTCTATTAAATAAAAATTGGATCAAAACTGAAATAAAGAAATTAAAGACTTTCTAAAAGTCGATGAAATGAATACATAAGATATCAAAAGTCATAGTACACAACGGAATTGTTGACCAGAAGACAGTTCATACCACTAAGTACATTCAGAAAAAATAATCAGAAAGATCTCTTAGTAGCAACTTAACAGCACACCTAAATACTCTAGAAAAAAAATGAAGTAAACAAAACTAAAAGGAGTAGACAGTGAGAAATTACTGAACTATGTCTTCACTGGTAAAACCAAATGTTACCACAGGAAAAGAAAGGAGGATCCTAACAAAATTGATAATGATTAGATTTTAATAGTGGAGATCTCCTGAATAAGCAGAGGTAACTTTTCATCAGACAGTGTGGTCATTCACTCCAAACTAACTTAATAAAGACTGAAGTTTTTTTTTCTTAAATAAAAAAGATACTTTTGTTGTTTCATATTAAAAACAGTTAAGAGCTTTAAAAAGTTTTAAGTAAATTCTAAGGTATAAATTTTTTGAGTTGGAATAATTTGGAGTGACTATAACATATCTGAGCAGCATGGTGATAGACCATGCATTTAATCCCAGAAGAGACAAGCAGTTCTATATTAATTAGTTGTTTTCTAAATTCAGGAGTTACAATGACAGGGTGTTGGTGGTTCATAGCCTTAATCCCAGCATTTGGGAGGCACGTGCCTTTTCATACCACCTGGGAGGCAGAGGCAGGCACACAGGATTTACACTGATTTTATTTAAAAGCTGCTTGTAAAAGGCAGGCTGAAAATCAAAGTGAATATCCTTTATTATCTAGAAATAAATACACTTTAAGGTATATTTGGAAACTTTCAAAGATTTTTTTAACTTTAATTGAGATATTATACTTTTTCTATTTCGAAAAAAACATTTTGCTCTATAAAAGATATAACATGCCTAAAAAGCTACAACCCTCACCCCAGAATTAGGGATGGGGCAGGGTTTTGATTTAATCTTTTCAGGAGAATAAAATCATCCAACTAAAGAATATGGAGACCACTGGACACATGAAACTTCTGAAGAAAATGACAGATCACCAAAAAAAATGTGAAAAGAGAAGGAGTAAACTGGCCAACTGGTATCACTCACCTTCATGTTATCTCTTCTGTCTTCTACAGATATAAGTGCAAATTGTCTTTATGTGATTGCTAAAGAACAATCCAAAATCTCTATCTCATATCAGAAAAGCCACCTGGTAAGAAACAGAGGAAAACAGAAAAATAAGGAATGATTCCATTGCCATGAATCTCATAATCTTCTAGCATGATGTGACTTTTGTACTTACTACAAACTTCAATAATCAAGAATGTGTACAGTGTTTGTGAAAGAATAAGGGGGTGAGAAAAAAAAAGCCCAAAAAAATAAGCCTAAAATATAGCCAAGCTAACATGAAAAGACATAAGTAACTCCTAGCATGAAAAATTGGCATGGAACCAGAGATACCTTTGATTTTCTAATTAATACAAATTAAATAAACACAGATTTCACAACTGCTACAAGACAAACTCAAAGTGACACCTAAACAGTTATATTTTCCTGACCCTCCAGCTACTACTAACCTCCTTTACAGAGAGTCCTTTTGCTTTAGAAGTCTCTTAAAAAATGGAGGTGATCATAAGCTGGGCTATGGCTTGCAGTCCCTCATGTCCCCTTGTGGGTTCAGGCACAGCCCAGCCCTTGCAGACACTCACACACAAAAAATGATGGAGAATAATTTAGTTTCTGTTTCCTTCTGCATGATTTATGTCACAATATGTGGAATATTTCCTATCCTCTTATTTAAAACCAGGCACACCTGACAAAATTCTGCATCTCAGAAATTCCTTTTGTACCCTGGAATTGAATTTCCCTAAATCATGCCATTGTGACTGGTGGTAGTTGAAAGGTTAAAAAAATGTAATCAAGTATTGCTGAAAGATGACCACCACCCCTCTTTTCTTCCAGGTTCAAAACGAGTTGTAAAATTTGTTATGCAAATCTCTATGTGGAATACAACATTAATCATTTCTAGAAATGAGACCTTCAGTTTTCCAATCTGTCCACTGCAAAACTTATGCTTGCGTGTGTACACTAGATAGTGATATTATAAGCACCACAATTTTCTACTGCCCAGGCGGCAAAGTCCTCACTTCTCTGGACAATCAACACTCAGGAAGGGTCAGAGGCCAAGGGTCTCTGTCAAGATCACCACATGGAGACCAACAGAACCACAGCCTGAACCACAGTCCATCTCATTCAAAGCAGATCAGGCTGTGATAGCTCAGGAGCCTGCTATTCCTGGCCTGGGGACAATGGCCCCACACTCAGCATGACATGGCCTCTGGTCTCACTCACAGCTCTTTAGAGCTATATCAGAGGAAAATCCCAAAACAAACCCATAAATTACCTCTCACTATTGCTCCTGACTGCTAGGCCTACCCAGAATCCCTCATTAGCTTGAACAATACAGCTGAGTCTTAGGACAGTAGTAGCTCCTCTACCAGTGGATCAAAGATCAAATGATGCTGATAGCAGAGGCATTCTAGCTTTGCCCTAACCCCTATGGGCACACAGAATGCTAATGTTGTTATAAAAGAATGAAAATTCCAATTATTCTATTTTAAAACCTTCCAGTGAAGAGAGGCAGAGAAAGCACCCATCTGGCCATCCTACTCACCTCAACTCCAAGAGTAAAAAGCCCCAAAAGCTCACCAGTTCAGATGACAGATCAGGGGAGATAGGCCAAAGGAACCCAAGGCCAAAGGCTTTCTAGCTCAAAGCTCAAAAAGCCCAAAATCTACTATGTTAAAACTCCTTCCACTTTTACACTCTTTCTTAAATACATTTCAGCTGAAAGTTCCACTTACTCTTTAATCCCTGTCAGCTGGCTTCTTGCTTTGCCTCTTGATCTAGGGTTAACATTATTAAATCCTGTGCACAGAGAGCTTTTGAATTAAAGGTATGTTCCAGGGCTGACGGAACCATACCATAATCACCTCTTTAGAATAAACAGAAAGTTGTTGGAATTAAGGTTTGTGTTAGGGCTCAACCATACCAAACAAAGCACAGGTTTTTACTGTTCACAATCTATGGGATCACACTGGGATCAAATATCCTGCAACATCCTCATCTTGGAAATGTTTTAAAATACAATCTTCTACTTTCCCAGGGCACCTGCTCATCTTCCAAGATACAGGTCATTTATGTTGCACATTCCATTACATGATCAGTGTCCAACGCAGTCATCTCTACCTCATATTTGGGAAGTCCTTCAGCCAAACTTTAGTCAAAGCCAAATAGTAACAACCATTAAAGAAACAAATGGCCATGAATTTGAAAGAAAGGAGTAGGTAATGAGAGCTCAATGAAAATGAGAAATAAAACAAAAAGGATATGGCTGTACCTAGGAATGTTGGAATAGAAAGTTTATTATAGATATATGAGAGAACATAGTCAGACACAGGAACATCTGGGACAGTCTAGGATTGACATGAACTTGAGCCATGTGAGAGGAGAAGAGAGCCAGATGAAAAGGGTGGGAAGGTAAATGATAAATGAAAAAGACCAGGTAACCAAAATGGTTGGAATACATAAGGAATGAGAGCTGGGAGGAGGGCAGCTCAACTTCTGAGGTAGAGATCTGTGTATGACACCCATACCTTGTAACAGGAAAAGATTGAGGGATGCTGGGAGAACCTGACAGCCAGGTCTGCTTTGATTGTTAAGTAGCCTCCTTAAAGATTCATCCCAGCATTTGAGACGTAAGAGCAGAGAGGAATGAAAAGGTTGAAATGATTTCATTATAACCTTAAAATTATTTTTAAAAGTTGAAAATGGCCTTATGGTCCAATATTCTTCAGAGACTTTGAATATGTATTAGAGAACACCAAGTATTACTCACAACTTCTTTTCTCAGGTTGTGCATTTTCAAATGTGGGGAGGGGAAACATCCCTGTTAGTCACTACCACAGCAGTTTATCCAGAACTTCTGTTTTGTTTGAACTCATGCAACTATAGAAATTTGCTTCCCAGAAACAAGCTCAGCAACTAATCCATATTCTTGATTCCCTTTGTGTATGACTCCCCCCAAATGTACAGTTTTCACTTTTATTGACCATCTAAAATTGATTACATGACTCATTACCATCTTCCCTTCTCCCCCTCCCTTTCTGTGTTGTGACTACACCAGCTTCAAAGTAGGTTAGTGAACTCAATTCTTACACAGGTCCCTCTTTATTTGTAATTGCCCACCTCTAAAAATTTAGGGTCTTCAGGGGACATTAATTCACTGTTCTATTTTACTTCACACTCACTAGTCAGGGCCCACCTAAAAAGAGCTGCAGGACTATGTTCTAGGCACTAGGCAGTAGGGGCAGCATTCAGTGTTCCAATAAAGTGTAAACTACATAGCATGTGAAAGGCTGATCTACAGGAGACATTGCTTTAACAAAAACAAATATCAAAGCACTAGGGGAAAAGGAATGAAATTCTTAATGACTGGATTATCAAAGAATATTATCTAATAAGAGACTAGAGCAGTAATGCATCAACAAAATAAAATTTAATAATACCAACAACTGACTTATTTATTTATTTATTTATTCATATATTTATTTATTGTGGATACAGTGTTCTGCATGCATCTACACTTGCATGCCAGAAAAGAGCACCATATCTCATTATAGATGTTGTAAGCCACCATGTGGTTGGTGGGAATTGAACTCCTGACCTCTGGAAGAGCAGCCAGTGCTCTTAAACTCAGAGTTGAAAAAAAAAACACATAGCATACTGACTTTGAAAAACACAGGCCATTCTCTTGTAGAGGGAAAGCCATTAATAAGATACTGTTTGATGTTATCCCTGTGTACAATATTAGCTGCTGAGACCTGTAACCTGACAGACACAGCTTAAGCCCATAGCCTGTGTCTCAAATTTGAACTGACAGAACTGTGTCAATGAGGATTGTACATATGGGCATAGGACAGTCCCTTAATTTGAAATTCAATATTTACTGGAGCAAGATACCTGACCCAAATTGTACACCCACCAATCTTGTCTGCTTTCATTTGCATTCATGAATTAATAAATACACATTGGGAATTTACAAATTAAAAAGACATAACCCTGACACATTTCTACACAATCCTGGTGAGCAAACATGTGTATCCCGGGATCCTAATCTCTAACAGGTCTGGTTAGCATACTGCGTATCTGTGGAGTGTTTTACAGGCAGTCTTCCCTCAGCTAAATTCTAACTGGTACCACTAGTTTCTCAGCGATAGTAAATCCTTTACATCATCAGTTCTACTCTTCTATATCACAGCTTAATATTTGAGTGCTCTCTGACACAGGACATATAATTTATAACCCCCACAAAATCCAAATGGATCTTTTAGAATGGAGAGACATCTTCAAAGGTCACCAGGAACTAGGCCTAAAAAAGGGCACTTAAATTTCACCAGAATTGTGACTCTATTATAAAGCCACCAGGAATTGGACCATGGGTCACCAATTCCAAATACAAGGTCGTAAGATTCCTTACCCAAGGAACAGCCTGAGGATAACAAGAATGGGAAGGTATCTTATCTCAAAGTGGGGCATTTGTGCTGAGAAGTCTACCAACTTTGTAGTAGAACCTTCAGTGACAAAGAAAATACCCAACATTCCTGAGGCATAGAGATAGCTCCCTCAATGTTAGTTATGTTAGCTAGCCAATCACTTTGTAAAAAGCTTGCCCTTGCTGAATGTCAACCAATCCTGTAACTATTAAACCAGAACTTCCTGGTCCTTCCTAAAACCCCAATCAAAACCCTGCCATGCACCTGCTCAGGGCTCTCTCTGATCCACTGTGTTTGTAAAAATGGAGAGACCCAGCATAAGCCCAAATAAAACTCTTTGCTCTTGCATATGTGGTCTGGCTCCTGATGATCTTTGGTCACCCTAAGATCTGGCCATAACATATGGGTTCTTATATTGGATCCCCAAGTCTCCCAAGCACCCCAGGCACATGGAGCTGAACAACAGCCAGTAAATGAGCACTCTGTCTGTATCTGTCTGTGTCTTTCTCGGTGTTTCTCTAGTTTGTTTTTTTGGGACTCAAGGCAAAATGTGTAATATGTGTCGTCAGAAAGGTTAGAGCTGATGCTCTGGACAGCTGTGGGCCACAGGGGGTCTGGAAGACTTTCCAGATCCCCCCCCCCAAAAGGGCACATCTGTAAAGGGAGTTGAGCACCGAGTTTTCTTTGATCTCTGGATCTTTGGACAAGGATAATGCAGGTAGCTCCTGCAGCAGAGATTCACTGATATCCTACTTTCCTTTTCCACTGCAGGAGTGGTGGGATCTGCTGTCTGGCTCTGTGTATTTTTCTGCTGCACAAGCAATGGGATCTAGTCTGTGTCTTGTTTAACTGTTTTGACTCTCGCTGTCATTTTTTGTCTCTGGGACTGACTGAGGACATGGGACAAAATCCTTCTATCCCCCTAGACCTGATTTTTTTCCCATTTCAGGAGGCTTGAGCCATGCTTCACAGTCTCCAGTGAGAGTGGCAAGAATGTGGCAAGGGATTGATACAGTATGTGGAGCTCAGGATTGGCACCTCTGCCAATGTTCTCTGGTCTCTGGTCTGGCAGATCTTATCCACTACTCTGGCCTCGGGTCTGGCAGAGTGTGTCCCCTGCTCTGGCCTCTGATCTGGCAGAAATTTGCTGCTGCTGTGGTCTCTGGTCTGGCAGAGTTTAGCTGGTGCTTTGGGCTCTGGTCTGGTAGACAGAGATCAACAAATATGTTGCTGCTCCGTTCTCTGGTCTGGCTGAATGCAGGTCATCATTCCAAACTCGGGTGTAGTTGGATGGAGCCTGATTTGGGGGTGGGTCACCACTAATGGAATAGGATAGAGGGCCCATAGAGAGACAGGCCACTGTTCTGAGTTTTGGTATTTTTTCTTCCATTCTCTTTGAGCGCATTATACCCAGTACATTTTTTTCCTTTGTTGTACTTTTGTGATTTTGTTTGCTTGTGATGGTCTCAGTGGGCTGGTGATCAAACAGCTGTGCTCCATTGTGACTTTGCCTTCCCCATGCTCCCAACACTACAAGCTGGGGCACCTCTGGTCATCAGTGGGAACACATATTTCCACATATTTGGCGAGGAAGGCTCTGTTGGAGAGGGGTCTGTGTGCAGATAATCTTTCTGGGCTTGACCTTGTTGCCTCCTTGCTATCTCTTTGAGGAAGGTCAGTGACCTGAGGTTAGCTCTAGCTTGGAACAATGACCACCAAATAATGCTCTTAATTGAAAGGTATTGTAGTTATTACTATTATTATTATTTGGTTAGGGTCCCCTGTAGCCCAGCCCGGCCTTAAACTAAACAGCTATAAGATGACCTTGAATTTCTGATCCTTCTGCTCCACCTCGTATCAAGTGAGCTACACTCCCAATCCCACAAACTTCTTTTTTTTTTAGCCATAGGTGGCTTCAACAAGGAAGTGAACCAAACTCAAATAGGGAAGGCTTGGCTCCACTGAGTTCCTGGGTCTGAGCCTGTGTACTGGCACTGTACACAGAATACCCACCTGAGCATCTTGATATGTCACTTATTAGCCTGGCTGTACTTATGAGATTGTCACCTGAGAATGAAGCCAATTCTTTTTTAGTTAAGGTCTCATACTGGCAACTAAAAGAATTTTATTAGAAAATCTTAGAAAGCACATGTATGATAGTGGTTTGAATGGGTGGGGAACCTCTGTCAATGTGCTCCCCAAAGTGCTAAAGGACATAAGCATGGGGAACGGGGAGGAGTAGATGAGGAATTCACCATGTCTGGTATCTACCCCTACCCCCCAGAAAATGAGTTGCTTTACTTAATCACCAATGCAAGAAAAAAATAGCTAGAATGCATTTGAGGTTCAAGGTTTAGAAGTGAGGTTGCAGGGGTCCTTTTGGCAATGCTTTTGAAGAACTGCATCCATTCAAGTGCAATGTTTGTAAATTCACACTGAGCAAGGAAGGCAGGGAAGGGAAGGGGAGGGAGGAGAATAAAAAGGAGGACAGGGGAGAAACAGGTTCAAACTTTTCCTGTCAAGAAAACAAAAAGGAAAAAAATCTTAATGAAGTCCCACTTTTTGTATGTGTGCCCAAGAATTTTTTTATCATTATTTATTTAATTTTTTGTGTTAAATATTTTTTTTAATTTTTAAACTTTTATTAATTACACTTTATTCACTTTGTATCCCCCCATAAACCCCTCCTTCCTCCCCTCCTAACCCCACCTACTTTTCCCTTTCTTCATGAATGATCCTCCCCAAGTCCACTGATAGGGGAGGTCTCCCTTTCCTTCCTTCTGATCTTAGTCTGTTAGGTCTCATGAGGAGTGGCTGCATTGTCTTCCTCTGTGGCCTGAGATCAAAGAGCAGGCCAATCAGTTTATGTTACAGGCAGTCCCTCTTCTCATTACTATGTAACCCACTTGGACACTAACTGTCATGGGCTACATCTATGCAGGGGTTCTAGGTTATCTCCATGCATGGTACTTGGTTGGAGTATGAGTCTCTGGAAAGACCTTGGTGTTCAAATTTTCTCATTCTGTTGCTCTCCTTGTGGAGTTTCTGTCCTCTCCAGATCTTACTATTTCCCACTTCTTTCTTAAGATTCCATGTACTCTGCCCAACACTTGGCCATAAGTCTCAGCATCTGCTTTGATAGTCTGCAGGGCAGAGCCTTTTAGAGGGCCTCTGTGGCAGGTTCCGAACTTGTTTCCTGTTTTCTTCTTCTTCTGATGTCCATCCTCTTTGCCTTACAGGATAGGGATTGAGCGTTTTAGTCAGGATCCTCCCTCTTGATTAGTTTCTTTGGATGTACAGATTTTAGTAGGTTTATCCTATATTATATGTCTATATGAGTGAGTATATACCGTGTGCCAAGAATTTTTAAGTTGTGTTTATGTGTACATTCCTTTCATCATATTTACATATATACTCTAAACGTTTGCTGAATAATGGTGTTTCAATGTCGTTCCCACATTTCAACTGAATTATTTTTGGGCACTAAATCTAAACCTAATTCTTATCCATATTTGGAGGTTTTACTTTCTCCAATGTGTGGTTTTATTTTCTTAGTTAACAGTGTGTACACAGTCCCTTACACCAGGGTCATCATATTTGTGTCTCTAACAAAGTAATGAAAAACATTAAATAGTACTAATAATGTTAATGACTAAAATGAAAATAACTGAGTGCATTGTACAATGATCTCAGATGCTCTTTTCAGACAGGACATTTTATGATGAAATTTTTTTCATGAGGCACAAAATGCCTGCTAAGCTTAAGGCTTGTTTACAACATTCTCTTGAAAACAAGGTTCAAGATGAATCCTGAAGTCATAACATCAAATGATGTACAGAGAGGACATAATCACCTTTGCAGATATGGGCTCCTAGGGATAAGTATGGTAGGATTCAAAGCTCAGGACACTTTCTGAGAATATGACTTCTCATAAAACCTAATGAAAAAATTGATTCATCCCAGAAAATGAACATATACATAAAACCAAATACATATAAAGCAGGTAAATGTCAGGAGAAGGACCAGGTTAAAAACTAACACCAAATAAGTATCACTGTTGCTGTATCTGGAATTTCTACCTTATTTGGAATGCAGAGACAAGAAGACTGTTAACTCCTGTATTGAAGGAAGTGCATCTGCATAAAGAAAAGCAATGTTTCAATTCTCCTGTTCTTTTTTTCTTCTCCCCTTCCTCCTCCTTCCTTACCTCCTATATATGAAGCAAATGTTCTACCTCTTAGTTGTATTCCTGCCTTCTGTACAAAACAGGCAGAAACAGATAATCTTTGGATATAATGAAGACAGATGCTAAATCTCACTAAAGCTTAAAGGAAGTAACTTGTTATGGGATAAATTAAAGAGAACACAGAGAAGGCAACAGGCATAGAGTAGGGTGTCCTAGTAACAGCAGTAACAGAACAAGATAAAAAGACTCCAGGAAAAATTTTTTACAGATGGCACAATGGCTGGCATTAACAAATAAAATGCTACATGCTCCCATCCTTTAGGTGAGAATTCTGTTTTACTATCAGATTATGAAGACTTTCTTAAAGGAATTTACTTTTTAAAAGGTTATTTGTCCTTTCACAGAGAGTTATTGTGAATTAGGTACCCAATACTCTGCTAAGTCCTGAACACACAAAAATGATTGATGTAAACACCACTTTCTCTATAAGCTTACAGTCTTGTGGGGTAATCCACCATAAACAAACCCATAGACCATGCATAGAAATGTATACATCACTATAAATTCCACTATGAAACCTAAAGGAAAGCAAGAGGTACCTAACACCCCAGAAAAGATAAAGAACATACATATTCAAAGGCTGAGAGATGAGAACATTTTAGTTCAGTAGGTGAAATGAAAGAAGGTGAATTTGTTTTCAGTATACTAGGGAAGAAGAATGGAATGATGATGATGATGATGATGATGATGATGATGATGATGATAATAATAATAAAAAGATTAAAGAAGGATGGTAGCCATCCCTCTCTGCTGCTGCTGTTTTTTTCATCCTTGCACCCTCTCATGTGACTCTATGCCCTCTAGTGGTGACGGGAGGCAACTTCTCCATCATTTCTCTCTGGAACTGTTGATGGTTTGTTTAATCAGCAGAGCCTGCAGGGCTGGTGGCCTCCAGGGAGAACCCATGAACTGGAGGCTCTGGCAGGGTGACTCCAGGAAGTGACCATGCTTCCTCAGCCCGGTTCTGGATGGAACTCGGAACCCTGGTTGCCAGGTAACGGGAGGCCAGCAGCAGCAACAGCAGCCTGGACAGACCAGCCGGTCCAGAGGAGCTGGAGAGATGAGTCTCTTCTGCTTCCAGACCTCCACGGGCTCAGGTCTCAGAGAAGACAGCGGTGGTCGCCTGTGCCGCTGCTGGAGACATGTGGTGCGCTCCCTGACACATTTCTGGCCTGTTCCCCACTGGGAGACCAAGGTAACCAGGGCCGTCCTGCAGCAGGGAAGCTTTCTGGTCCACCCCACCCCCCATCCACCGCGATCGCAGCCTGGAAGAGTGTTCCTGTTGGGACACTGAGGAACGCTTTTCATGCCTGCTTCCCGCTTAGGTGTAGGGAAATTGGTCATTGGTGCCCCTCGGGGTTTGCACACTTAAAGCCTCCCTCCTGCCCTGGTCCTTCCTCATAGCGAAAGGTAGTGAGCCTTCCTTCATGGCATCCTCATGCTCAGCAATGATCACATGGACTATGTGAAGCAGATGATTCCCTATTTGCCCACCTTCTGGCCCTTTATCCAAAGATTGCCACCATCTGGTTGGTTCTGGACCTGATGCTGAAAAGGCAGGAGAGTGGTTCCACCAGGGATCTAGCCAGCTCTCAGATCTTCTCCTGCTGTTTCCCAGGGCCAGTGCCCTGTGCCCTCACAGAACCGGACGTGTGAGTCCCAGCAGCCTGAGTCCCAGGCCAGACCCCTTAAAGTGACATGGCCAAACATGGGTGATTGTGGCAGGGTGGAGCTCTCACAGGTGCCATTCACCTTCCCCAGGGAATCTCACACACCACCATTTCTCATGCCCTGAGCGACCTTTCCCCGTTTGTGTAAAGGATTCTGGACCCCATTTGCACTGTTTGTTATGGATGGAGCCCCTAGCACCCCCACACCCATCCCTGGGAAGATTCTAATAGTTCCTTCTAGATGTCTGGGTGGCTTGGGGACATGGGGCAGTAGGGGTATCACCCCCATGAACTGTCACAGGTATAGATCCTTCAGGCGGAAAAGCAGACAAAGACATGAGTAGGCTTGGGGTGGAGGGGGAGGTGAGCAGGAAGGGGCGTTTAAGGCCAGGGTGGAGGGCCAATTTTGGCCAGGAGCCTCACCTTTGGGGTTCTCTACCTAGGGACTGTCCTCACGACCTAACCTGCTGGTAGAGGATAGAGGTTTCCCACTGGGCTCCTAGGTTTTGAGCAGCAGAGGGAGAGACAAAAAAGGAAAGGCCCTGGGGGATACCAATGCCCCCCCGCAGTTCCAAAGAGAGGCCAGACTCCCGACACAGTGTCCCTTTGCCCTGCTCTCACCCACAGTGCCATCTTCTCGTTCTTGTCCCAGTGGCTGCAGAAATTCCCCCAGGATTTCTCTGGGCCCCCGGACCTGGCCATCGTGAGACGGCTGCTGGACTATGCAAGGATCCATGTGCCCACTGCAGAGTCGGACTGCCAATCTGGGGAGATCCTCCGGGCAATGGATAAGCCCTAGATAAGCTTAAGCCTGAGAAGGAGGAGGAGAATTAGGAGGAGGATGAGGACCCGAGGGAGGCGCCTAGTGAGGTAGCAGCTGATTCCAACCCCGTGTCCCACAGGGGAAGTGTCCTGAAGCTCTGGCCAAGGAAGCAGAGGAGGAAGACTGTCAAATCGACTGTCCTGCGGGTAGGAGAGGGGACTGTGCCTTCCCTGGCATGGAGAGGCCATCTTGGGTTAGCTCACCCCATTCTGCGTGCCTTCAGGCTGCTCCCTTATCCCAGATGACGGCTCACCCCTTTCTTTGCCCAGATCCGGGGCTACTTGGGGCCTCAACTGCAGAGCTGTCCATGCAAGACACCTTGGTGGTACAGGAGAAACGGAGCCTGGTTTTGGAGGCAGATGCTAAGCCCAAAGAGGATGCTGAGATCCTGGATCCCATGGCTGCAGGATCCCCAGTCTTGCCAGAAGCTGGACCAGTGCAACCTCTGGCTTTAGCATCAGAGGACACACAGGCCCTTGTGGACTTGGCGGATGAGCTACTGTTTCTCTCCACTGTAGTGCACTTGGGGGCACCCATTCCCCTGTCCCCGCTGCCCGAGGTAGACATATAGTTCGTACAATTGCCGGCTGAGCTGCATCCAGCGCCTTCTCCCCTTAGAGAAAAGATTCCCTTAATTTTGTATATTTTTAAATTGCTGTTTTTCACTCTTGTGTTATTGTTGTTGGTTTCATATTATTATTATTTAAAACGTGTTGCTTACTCAACTTAAGTGATGTATTCAGAGATGGGGCCTCCCCATCGGCCCACAGTGGGTGGCTTAGCCAAGGGGTATGGAGCCTGTTTTTGTTGAGAGTTTCCTGCGAGTTGGGCATGTGCATCCATCTATAGAAGATGCTGCCAGGTGTGTAGTTGGTGCGCAGGGGGTCTACTGGGATAGATTGAGCCCCAGAAAAAAAAGCCCAACAGGGCCAGTGCTTGACAGCAGAATTTTGGGGCCACAGCTGGGCCAAGAGCTAGGCTCTGAGGACCAGGACCAGGACCAGGAACAGTACCAGGACCCAGCTCTGTGGACACTATCCCTGAGGGGAAAAAAACCCTATAATTTGAGATACAGAGTACATTTTGGGGGATCATTTAAATACATGATATTTCTACATAGCCATGCCTGTTTTAGAACTCAGTTTTGGAGCTGGGCATGGTGGCACACACCTGTAATCCCAGCACTCAGGGAAGAAGAGACTTGAATTTGAGGCCAGCCAGGTCTACAAAGTAGATCTAGGACAGCCAAGACTACACAAGGAAATTTTGTCTAAAAAACAAACAAATAAATGAACGAACAAACACAAAAGAGAGCTAATTGTGTGGACCAAGCTGACCATAATCTCAGAAAGATTAGGTTTCCATGGACTCCCAGGTCTACGATGACAGGGATGCATCTCTGAGCAAAGCTAAGATATTTTTAATGACTTATTCTTGAATCAAGGAATGAATGGATAAAATAAGATGTACACAGGTAACATTTTTTTCTTTTAATGAACAGTAATAAGTCTTCAAATTCTACATTTATTTACAATTGCAAAATCATTTCTGATGTTGTCAGTAAGTGGGTTTTCTCCTTTGCTTTAATTTCATCCATTGAAAAATGTTTGAGTATGTATGTGCCATGAGAGGACAACTTATTGCTGTTTACTATCTGTTTACATCCCATATATGAGTTTTCAACATGAAACCCAAAGAGTCTTTTGACCAGTGAAAGAACTGGCCCTTATTTAGGTTTAAAAATGATTTATGTATGTGCTGGTGTGTGAATTTGTACATACAAAGGCCCAAGTATAGAAATATTAGAAAAATTCTATAGGAGTAATATTGGCTACCCAGAAATTGAGCTCAAATCATCAGGCTTAGAAACAACCAAGTATTCCCACTGAGACAACTCTCTGACATTCACTTGTAGATCTGAGACAGTTTTATGAATAAGTCTTTACTCCTAAGAATGAACTAACACATTCCAAAAAAAAATGACAGCATTATATCATTTTAATTTGTACATAGCATTTATTATTATTATTATTATTATTATTATTATTATTATTATTATTATTATTTCATGTTCTTCCATCCTTATAGGACAATAGGTTTATAATCTGGATAGAAGACAATGTTTTACTGATGTAATATTTCAATTAAGTTTATTTGAGTATCAATGAACTCAGTGGGGAATGTCTGTGGTAAGCAAAACTGGCAACATGACTTTGAACATATAACAATGACTAAAATAAACCCCACAAAGCTGTCACCAAGTCTTCATACATTTGTCATGGCCTAAGAACCCATAGTCAGATTACACATACACACACAACATGCTGTTTTGAAATAAATATCATTGCTGTTACATTATTCAGCACCTCTAGATAATTCTCTCAGAAGGCAGTACTTCAACATTATGTGTCATGTAGTAACTAATGGGAACATAAGAAGAATGGAACTTCAAATAACATATATATGTGTGTATATATATATTCATATATATTTATGCATATATACATACATACATATACACTATTAAGCATTTTAACATTAATGTTGGTAAAAATAGAACACATTGGGGGAACATCTTCCACCCTTGGACGTGTACTCAGAAAGCTGACATGAGAATCAAGACTTCAAATGCAGCTTTGCCTAATTACTGACATCCAAATCAGGCTTGAAAACAAACATCTTAAAGGAATTTGTGAAAATGAAAAACAAAAGCACCATGCTTTCTCAGAGGCCCTTCATTGAAAAGCATGATCACATACCACATGGTATAAATAAGCAATGGATCACATAGATGATGAGAATCCCATTCTATACTTTTCAGCAGAAAAATACCTATCAGCAAGTGGAAATGCATTAGATCAACAGCAGCCACAGAAAGAATAACAGATTTACCTAATAAACTTCTGTGATTGGATTTGATACACATACATCAAACTTCAATACTTACTCCAATGTTTCAAAATATAGAACACAACCACAATTGGTGACTTCCTCCTTTACGTTATAAGTGAACATGGTAAATAATTTACTTCCTCCAAGGCTATGATGAAAAAAATTTTTTAGTAGATTCTTAGGGAGTACAGATTTTAGTATGTTTATCCTGTATTATATGTCTAATACCCACTTATGAGTGAGTAAATACCCTGTGTGTCTTTCTGCTTTTGGGATACCTCACTCAGGATGATCTTTTCTAGATCCCACCATTTGCCTGCCAGTTTCATGATTTCCTTATTTTTAAATGCTTAGTAGTATTCCCATGTGAAAAAGTACCACAATTCCTATATCCATTCCTCAATGGAGTGGGACCTGGGTTGTTTCCAGCTTCTGGCTATTACAAATAAAGCAGCTACAAACATGGTCCAGCAAATGTCCTTGTTGTACACTTGATCAAATTTCGGATATATACCTAGGAGTGGTATAGCTGGATCTGGAGGTAGCACTATCCCTAATTTTCTGAGAAATTACCACATTGATTTCCAAAGTGGTTGTACAAGTTTACATCACGACCAGACATGGAGGAGTGTTCCCCTTTTCACACATCCTCTCCAGCATGTGTTGTCACTTGAGTTTTCGATCTTTTCTGTTCGGATAAGTGTAATGTGATATCCTGGGTTCATTTTGATTTGTATTTCCCTGATGACTAAGGAAGACTTTTGAGGGGGCAGGAGTTCCACAAGGAGAGCATTGGGACTGATACTCCAACCAAAGACCATGCATGGAGATAACCTTGAACCTCTTCAACTCCTGCCCAGATATATTCCATGGCAGCTCAGTCTCCAAGTGAGTTTCCTAGTAATGGGAACAGGAACTGTCTTTGATATGAACTCAGTGTCTGGCTCTTTGGTCACCTCCCCTTGATGGGGGAGCAGGCCACAGTAGAGGACAATGCAGCCAGTTCTGATGAGATCTCATAGGCTAGGGTCAGATGAAAGTGGAGGAGGACCTCCCATATCAGTGGACTTTAGGACAGAAATAGGAGGAAGTTAGGAGGTTGAATAAAGGAGGGGATGAAGGATGGAGCCACAGCATGGATACAATGTGAATAAACTGTAATTTACAAAAACATAAATTTTTTAAAAGTTAAAAAAAAGAAACAACCTTCAGATACTAGAAGGTTTTTTTTGTTTACATCCCAGGATATTGTTTTTTGAGAAAGAGATTTTCTGTATAGCCTTGACTGACCTGTCATACTTTCTAGACCAGGCAGGCCTTAAATTAACACAGATCCATTTCCTTCTGCCAGTCATAGTGCTAGTATTAGAGGCATTTGCCAACAATCCAGGCTTTGATTTTTTTAATTTAATTTAATGTTTTATTTTTGCGACATGGTATCTCAGTGCATCATTGCCAATCCAGGACTCTCTTTGTAAACCAGGCTGACCTTGAACTCACAGAGACCTACCTTCATCTGCCTCTCAAGTGCTGGGACTATGGATGTGTGTCACCATGCCTCGTAAGACTTTCTTATAGCCTTGTCACACTATGTGATTTCAGATATATCTAGCCACACATCTAGCCTGTTTTTTTAGACAATGTTTCTCTCTAGCCATTCATGTCCTGGACTTGCTTTGTAGACCAGGGTGACACTGAACTTACACAGCAGCATGCTTGTGTCTCCTAGAGAGACAGGATTAGAGATATGTGCCACAAAGCCTGGCTCAGATTTTTTATTTCAATAATATATCTATATGATTAAAACATAAATTGAAACATATACATATGATTAAAACAAAATGTATATATTAATATATAACATATTTATTAAATATATTGGTTTATATTACTATATTTAGTGAGAATATATTAATTATACATATGAATATTTTGGTATTTTGAGAGAGGGTTTCTCCTTTTAGCCTTGGCTATTTTGGACTATATCTGTAGACCAGCCTGACCTTGAACTCACAGAGACTGGCCTGCTTCTGCCTGGCAGAGTACTGGGATTAAAGGCCTATGCCAACTCTTAGTATTTAGGCACCTGTTTCTGGCTTTCCTAGCAACCTGTGATGTCATTACGTGTTGAATGCCAGGGAGGGCAGGTGTGGTTACTTTGCTCCTTAAAAGGATCTGCCTGCCCACTTTGTCTCTCTCTTGGCCTCTTGCCCTCTTGCTATTGCCTTCTTGCGCTCTCCCCCTTCTCTGTTGGGGTGCCCCCTTCTCTCTCTTCCGCTATCATGTCCTGCTGTCTCCTTCTCTCTCTCTCTTCATCTCCATCTGAGAGACCACCTGAGAATGCAAACAACTGTAAAATAAAAAACAGCTGTGACTATTCCCATCTTTGAATTAAAGCCAGAGCCACGTAGCTCTCAAAAGGCAGGATGAACTGCTCCGAGATAGGTTTTAAAAAATAACGGCAGGGTGAATTGTTTTGAGAAAACTCACAAATGGCCAAAAACTGCAAACAACTAGCTGTAAACTATCTTCATGCTATTCTTGCTGACCAATCAATGTATAGAGCAAAAGTGGCCAGATTTTTAAGTATAAAAATCCTGTGCTTTGCATGCTTGGGGTCGTCTCCTGTCTTTGGAGGGGTGACCGTATCACGATTGGAAAAACAAAAAACAAACAAACAAACAAACAAAAAACTCTTGCTTTTGCATGGAGTCGTGGTCTGTGGGGATTTCTGGGAAGGGCGCAATCTTGAACTCCTGAGCTGTGAGACCCCAGGCCTTACATTTTTGGTGCGTTTGACCGGGAAAGGGCGTGCCCCTTCCCCAACCCTCATCAGACTGAGTTCGGAGGTTGAGCTCAAAACAGGTTAGTCTAATTTCTGTTTTGCTTTGCTTGTTTCTGTCTTACCAATCTGTTTCTGTTTAGGCGCCTATCTAGACCTTTTTTTAGTCATCTGATCATTCATTGTGATAGACAGACGTATCAGACTATCACTTGACTGGGAACTGGAGGACGCTCCGGTTTGGGAGGCTAGGATTGGGACGCTCCTCCTCCCATCTATTTCCTGTTAGAGATGGCTGCCGCCAGGCAGCCTTTCAATCAGAGTTCTGTGGTACCACCCTCAAGGGCGTCCTTGTCTAATTGTCTGTCTCGTTCTGTGTTTGTCTCTATCTGTGTTTCCTCTTTGACTTTCTTGACAGACGACTTTATTATGGGACAAACTGTGACTACACGCTTATCCCTCACCCTTGATCATTTCTCAGAGGTGAGATATAGGGCACATAACATTTCAGTTGAAGTTAAAAAGGGAAAATGGCAAACTTTCTGTTCCTCAGAGTGGCCTACTTTTCAGGTTGAATGGCCACACGAGGGCACCCTTCACCTTGACAAAATCCTTGCTGTCAAGATTAAGACCCTCCAGACTCCAGGAGGCCCTCTGTCTAAGGATCAGTGTGCATATTGCAAGGAGAAAGGACATTGGGTCAAGGATTGTACTAAAAGGACGAAAAAGCCAGAAAAACCAAATGCCCAAGCCCTGGAGACCCAGGTCCTAACCCTGGATGATGACAGTGATTAGGGGGGTAAAGAGTTTGACCCCTTACCCAGAGCCCAGGGTAACCCTTAAGATGGACGGGAAGCCAGTCGACTTCTTGGTGGACACTGGCTTCCAGCATTCTGTTCTGTTACAAGATTTTGAAGCTAAAAAAGAAGAAATCATCGGTCCAAGAGCCACTGGATGTAAACAATACTCATGGACTACCCGAAGAATGGTGGACGTTGGAGTGGACCGGGTATACCACTCATTCTTAGTTCTCCCTGAATGCCCATACCCGCTGTTAGGGCGAGATATTCTAACTAAGATAGGAGCCCATATCCATTTTAGACCAGATGGCCCACATTTGACAGACAATAAAGGAGATCCCATTCATGTACTGACAATTCAACTGGAAGATGAATGCCGCCTTTCTGAAAAGGTGGTAAGTCCAGAAAAAGACATTGACTGGTGGCTACAGAGATTCCCCAGGCATGGGCTGAAACAGATGGCCTAGGAAAAGCAGAGAAACAGCTCCAGTTCTGATAGAGCTGAAGCCTCAGGCTACCCCAATCACAGTGTAACAATATCCAATGTCTAAGATAACCTGTGAGGATCCACCCTCACAAACAGAGGTTCCTTGATCTAGGGGTTCTCAGAAGGGGCTATTCTGCCTGGAATACTCTATTGCTGCCAATTCAGAAGCCTGGATGCAATGACTATTGACCCCTACAGGACTTGAGGGAAGTTAACAAACAGGTCATGGACTTACACCCTACCGCACCCAACACATATAACCTGTTGAGTTCCCCTCCCCCTGACAGGGTTTGGTATATGGTCCTGGACCTTAAGGACACATTTTATTTTTTTTTGTCTCCAACTCAGCCCTACCAGGCAAGACATTTTTGCTTTAGAATGGAAAGACCCAGACTCAGGGGACTCAGGTGAGCTTACATGGACTCAACTTCCTCAAGGTTTAAAAATTCTTCTACTATATTTGATGAAGCCCTACACTGGGACCTGGCACACTTCCGGGCCACCAATCCCCAGGTAACTTTTCCCCAATATGTGGATGACATTCTATTAGCTGCAAATTGTAAAGAAACCTGCCTTAAAGCCACCAACTAGCTGTTACAAGAGCTGGGTGACCTTGGATATAGAGCATCAGCAATAAAGGCCCAGCTCTGCAGGAAACAGGTCAGTTATCAGGGATATATATTAAGAGAGGAAAAGAAATGGCTATCAGAGGCTAGAAAAGAGACTGTATTTCATATTCCCCCTCCACGGACTACTAAACAACTGAGGGAAATTTTAGGTACAGCAGGGTTTTGCCAGCTGTGGATTGCAGGATTTGCCAAGATGGCAGCCCATCTGTATGCCCTTACAAAGGGCAAAGACTTTCATCTGGGGAAAGGATGAACAAGCCACATTCGATAATATCAAACAAGCCTTAATGTCGGCCCTAGCATTGGGACTCCCTGATGTAACCAAACCTTTCCATCTTTATGTGGCTGAGAAACAGGGAATGGCCAAGGAGTTGCTAACACAGATAATTGGACCCTGGAAGAGACCAGTAGCCTATCTATCCAAAACGCTTGATTCAGTAGTGGCAAGATGGCCAACCTGCCTTCGAATAATAGCAGTAGTAGTGGCACTAGTAAAAGATGCAGACAAACTGACTCTATGACAGGACCTCACCATCTATGCTCCTCATGCCCCTGAGAGTGTCATAAGGCAGCCACCTGATTGCTGGCTCACGAACACTTGCATGACACCTTACCAGGCTTTGCACTTGAATAATGATAGAGTCACCTTTGAACTGGCTATGGAGCTAAACCCTGCCACCTTATTTACGGATCTAGAAATCCAGCCCCTGGAGCATGATTGTTTGCACGTTCTAGCAAAGGAACAGGGATGGTGCAAGGACTTGAAAGATCACCCTCTTCATAAAGCTGAGGTGACATACTATATGGATAGGAGCAGTTTTTTTTGAGAATGGAAGAGAAAGGCAGAGGCAGTGGTGGTAGATGGACATAAGGTAATATGGGGCCAGGCATTGCCAGAGGGCACTTCTGTTCAGCAGGCTGAATTGATTGCTTTAACCCAGGATTTAACTCTGGAAAAGGGTAAAAAGATAAACATCTACACTGATAGTCAGTATGCCTCATAAACAGCCCATGTGCACGGGGCCATCTATCATCAGAGAGGCCTGCAAACATCAGCTGGTAAAGAGATAAAAAATAAAAAGAGATAAAAAAATAAAAACAAGATTCTGACTTTGCTCAATGCACTGTTGCTGCCCAACAAGGTAAGCATTATTCAATTCCTAGGACAGCAGAAGGTCGAGACTTCCAGGGCACCAAAGGGGAATAACATGGCCGATCAGGAGGCTAAAGTAGCTGCTAGAGGAAACTCTGCCCCAGTGGTATTAACAGCTGAATTTCCCAGAGAAGAATGACTAAACTGCTCAGAAACTGACTTAAAGTTAATATGGCAAAAATGGGATATTTAACACCAATGTGGGGGCATGGATTGACTTTAAAGGTAAGATCATTCTACCCCAGGAAGATGCTGAGAGATTGATAACTCAGATGCATAAGTGGACTTACTTGGGGGCAAAGAAATTGGCTGAAGTTGCCCTCCAATACCCGTACCGAATACTAAACCTCACCATCCTAACTGAGAGAGTGACTAGGACATGTGAACCTTGCCAGAGAGTAAACATAGGTAAGAATTTCCAGAGCCCAGGAAAGCGGCTAAGAGGAAGTAGACCCAGAATGCATTGGGAGGTGGATTTCACTGAAATTAAACCAGACAGGTATGACAATAAATATCTCCTGGTTTTTGTGGACACTTTTTCAGGATGGGTGGAAGATTTTCCCACAAAGAAAGAAACCACAATGGTCGTGACCAAAAGATTCTGGAAGACATTTTCCCTCAGTAAGGTATTCCAAAGCTAATTGGGTCAGACAATGGGCCAGCCTTCCTTGCTCAGGTAAACCAGGAGGTGGCCAGATTTCTGGGACTTGATTGGAAGTTACATCATGCTTATAGACCCCAAATCTCAGGACAATTAGAGAGAATAAATAGAACTCTAAAAGAGACTCTCACAAAATTGACAATGGAGACTGGGGGTGACTGGGTGGTGCTTCTTCCCTTGGCGCTCTTTAGAGTCAGAAATACTCCCTACTAGGCTTAACTCCCTTTGAATTACTATATGGGGTTCCTGCTCTCCTACCTTGACTCTTCTTGGGGACCCTCTTGACATAACTAGTGGTAACTCTGACTTGTCCAGGCTAAAAGGACTGCAGCTTATGCAGAAAGAAATATGGAGCAAGGTTGACAGTGCATATGCGCCCAGGTCCTTGGAGGTGCCCCATCAGTTCCAGGTGGGAGATCTGGTATATGTGCAGTGACATGGCAGCCAGAATCTGGAACCTCAGTTGAAGGGTCCTTATTACATCCTGCTCACCACCCCAACTGCCAAAGTAGAGAGCATCACAGCTTGGGTCCATGTGTCACACGTTAAGCCTGCTCTTCATCAACCTGCAACACCTGGAAAGTCCAAGCCTAAAGCAACCCACTAAAACTGAAACTCATCAGGGACAATAAACTCTCAGACCAGAACACCCCTTTGTCAGGGAAAGTATAAGTGAAGTTCAGGTCCTGATGCTCCAGAAAGAGTATCAACCTCTCCATGAGGTTGATCTACAATTTTAGGGTTAAAATTGAGGCAAAAAGGGGGGGTGTGAGAGACCACCTGGGAATGAGAAAAACAACAGTGATTATTTGAATTGAAGTCAGGTGTAGATAACTCTTGAAGGAAAGGGTCAACTGTTCTGAGAACAACTATCTACAACCACCTGTAAACTATCTACAACCAGCTGTATACTACCTAAAACCAGGTGTAAACTATCTTCATGCTATTCTTGCTGAACAATCAATGTATAGAGCAAAAGTGGTTTCAATTTCAGGTATAAAACCCTTTCCTTTGCATATTTAGGGCTGTCTCCTGTCTTTGGAGGGGGGACCCTATAGAAATTGAAATAAAACGCTTGCTTTTGCCTCAAGTTGTGGTCTATGAGTGTTCCTGGGAAGGGCACAATCCTGAGCTCTTGAGCAGTGAGACTCCAGGTCTTACAACATGAAACTAAAATGCTTTTGCAATCCATTCTTTAGGTGGTGGAGCAGCTTATAAAATGGGAAACCTCTTTACAAGCTATACAACAGACAGGTTCAATTCTAGACAATTCAAAGAAGTCATAAAATGTAAACATGAACAAAAAAAAAAAAAACAATCCAGAAAGATAATCCTCAGTGAGGTGTCCCAGAAGCAGAAAGATATACACGGTATACACTCACTTTCAAGTGGATGCTAGACCTATAAGATAGGATAAACAAACTAAAATCTGTACACCTAAAGAAGAAAAATGAGAAAGAGGACCTAGGTAAGATGATCAATCCTCACTTAGAAAGACCAATGGGATGGATATAGGCAAAAACAAGAAACAGGACAGAAGCCTGCTCCAGAGGAACAATGAAAGACTCTACCTAGCAGTGTATCAAAGCAGATGCTGAGACTCATATCCAAACCTTGGGCAGAGCACAGGGAATCATATGAAAGAAGGGAGAGTTAGTGTGACCTGGAGAGGACAGGAACTATACAAGGACCAAATATATCAGCACAGGGGTCTTTTATGAGACTGTTTCTCCAACCAAGGACCTTGTATGCATATAACCTACCACCCCTGCTCAAATGTAGTCCATGTGAGCTCTGTATCCAAGTGGGTACCATACTAAGTGGAACAGGGACTATTTTAGACATGAATTCAGTGGCTCACTCTTTGACCTCCCCCCTCCCAAGAGAGAATCAGACTGCTAGGCCACAGAGGAGGATATTTCAGCTAGTCCTGATGATACCTGATAAGCTAGGGTCAGTTGAAATAGGAGGAGGCCCTCCCCTATCAGTGGACTTAGAAAGGGGTAGGAAAGAGATGAGGGAAGGAGGGTAGGATAGGGAGGGAATGAGGGACTGGGATACAGCTGGGATACAAAGTTAATAAACTGTATCTAATATTAAAAAATAAAAATAAAAAAGTGGGACATATAACAAATTTCCTAAAGATGAAACACAAAATGCTGACAGTTTTTTGTTTCTTTGAAAACAGAATTTTTTTTCTGAACAATTTTCCTGTCCCAGGCTCTCTTTATAGAACAACCTGTGCTTGAACAGACAGAGATCCACCTACCTTTAACTTCCTGAGTGCTAGGAATGCAGGCGCTCACCAACAGCCCTAGCTGCTGACAGTTTATTTAGTTTTAGCATTTTATTTTTGTTGTTGTTTCATGCACTACATCTGAACTGCAGTTTCCTCTTCCTCCACTCCTCCCAGACACAGTCTATCCACCACTACTCTGTCAAACTCTGCCCAGCTCACCTCTCCTTCACCCACTGCTTTTTTTCCATTTATTTTATTTTCAATGAAAAAAAATGTGATGGCATAGCAAGTTATAATAAAACTAGGAACAATCCCTCACATCAGAGTTGGTCAAAGCAATACATGAGGAGAGAAAGTGTAGCTAAAGCAGGAAAAAGAGTCAGAGACACCCCCATTCTCACTGTTGGAAGTCCCTCAGTGAAATCAGGATAATAATCATAAGGTGTATGCCAACAACCTAGCTCACAAGACTCATAGAATGTTTATGTTTTTGTCCTTCAGTCTCTGATCCCCTATGAACTCAGTTGACTCAGTGGGCCATGTGCTTGTTGTGTCCTTAATATCTCTGGTTCCTACAATACATATTCCCTCATTTGTGGGGTTCCCCTGGATACATCATTGTGTTTGGATAAGGGTCTCTGCATCTGTTCCCATGAGGTGCCTCGTGATGTCTCTCTGATGACAACTGGGCTAGGCACTCATCAATGATTATAGCATAGTATCTTTCATTGTCACTTTTTGTCTGTCATGTTTACAGATATCGTGTGTCTCTAGGTTATCTTGACTCTGGTTCATGGTCATCCAGGCAGTGTCAGGCATGGACTTCCCCTCATGGTGTGGGCCTCAATGTGTTTTCTGGAGTGTATTTCACATTATTGGGTTGGGGTTTTCCTTCTAGTATCTTCTGTAGGGCTGGATGGCTGCATATATACTGGGTATAGTAGTCTGGGTTGGCATCGGTGGTCTCTTCGTGTCTGCATGATATCCATCCAAGCCCTTCTGGCTTTCATAGTCTCTGCTGAGAATTCTAGTGTGATTCAGATAGGTCTACTCATTATTTGAATGCTATTTTGGTATTAGCAGTGTCATGCATAGAACAGTTAATTTTCATGGTGTCATCCCCATATAAAATAGAATCTCTGTAACCTGAGAAAATAAAAAATGAACACACTATAATGTGTGTTGAGTGAATTAAGACGAAGAAGGGACTAATTTGAGGTAAAAATAAAATATATATAAATGCTGCAAAAAATTAAAATACTTGTAATTCAATTATGATATTTTAGAATATAACTGCATCAAAAAATTTAATTCCTATGCCATCAATATACCCAAAAATGTAGGTAGCATTTTGCCTTTGCATGATGATGAATATTTTTCTATAACTCCTCATATGAAAAGTACTGTTGTTTAAGTGATTTCTGAATGAATTACATAACATTATTAAAAGCAGAAAATTTGGTAGTTCTATGTGAAAGATAATTATATGCATAGTTTATGTTTCCCTCTAACTCTCTCTTTATAGGAAAGGATTTATGAAAATGATTTACAATCTGTGAGTCAATTAATTCAACCGTGGATGCCTAAAAATGGAAAATCGAGGAATCTATCAGTGGCTTAGTTCATGAGGCTGGTTGGCTCAACTCACCTTCATATACACAGAACTCCTCGAGAAGAAGGTTCTATAGTCAATGAAGAAATAGACTTGCTACCAAAGCGAAAAAGAACAGGCAAAGAGTAAAACATTCCTTCTTCCATGTCCTTGTATAGGTTTCCAGTAGAAGATGAGGCAAAGATGAGTGGTTGGTTTTGCAGTATGAAGATATGGATTAAAGTTATATTTTTCAGCTTTATAGATCCAGAAGAGAAGTAGAGAAGACTATTTCAAACAAGCAAGAGTACTTTACAATTGTGTCCTTAATTTGGGTGTTTTGCTTAATTCCATATGCAGTCAAGTTAAAAACCAAGAGTCATGATCACACCTCTTTTCATCTTGAAAGATAATCATATCTCCTCTTTACATTAACTTCCAAATGAAAAGAATAACAGGTCATAGTAATGCCTAAAAATAATTTAATGACGCAGAGTACAACAGCAGATAAATTACATATTTATCTTGATAATAACTGAAGCTAACATTATATAACTGTCCTTCAAAACCGTCCAGGTTAGAAACAACAAAGTCCAGGTTAGAAACAACTCTCCACCGCCGCTGGGCCACTCCACAACACCTCCCTCATAGGGCAACCCACATTAAGCACAAGGATTCACCTCCCACCTGCTAGGTGTATGTAGGGTCCCTAGGTCCAGACCAAGCATGCTCCTTATTTGATGGCTCAGTCTCTGCAAGCCCCCTGGGGGCTGGGGCAGCTGTTTCTGTTGGTCTTCTTGTGAGGTTCCTCGCACCTCCAGGGCCTTCCATCTTTTCCCCAACACTTACTCAGGATCGCTAGAGCTCTGCACCTTTCTTAGGTGCAAGTCTGAGCATCTGTCCAAGCTTATTTCTGGCTGGAGTCTCTGAGACAATGGTCAGGTTAGGGTCCAGGCAACCGGGTTTTACAGTCCCAATTCTGGGCGTTCTCAATGTGGTCAAATATCGTCCAACAGAGCCTGATATTCTTCTTCTGTGAGAGGAGCCTCGAGTGTTGGTTCGATCTGCTCCCATGGTACATCTGGGTCCAGAGCGGCTGGTCCCTGTTCCTCTTCCACTGTTCTCGCCAGTTGCTCCAGGAAGAGCTGGACAGGGCAGGAGTTGCTGGATTCTGGGTAGGCCTCTGTGAAGAAGGTGAGTTCGGGTCTTGACATCAACGCTTCTGCACACTGGCCTCCTGCAGAACCCGATGTCAACAAGCTGTCGCGGGAAGCCTCCTGCTCAATGCAACACGATGCTCCAGGAGCCCTTTCCGGGCCAGGAGAGGCAGGCAGGTCCTCACCTTTAGCTGTGCTGCCTCCAGCGCGGCCTTTCTGCCTGGCCTTTCTGTTCTGGAACCATATGTGGACGGTGTCCTCAGGCAAACCTGTGCTCAGGGCCAGTTGCACCCTCGTGGCATAGTCTGGGGATGGAGAGATCTCAAAAGCTTGCACTAGCATGCTGATCTGCGCTGGACTAAGCCGCGTTCGAGGCCTTCGCCGTTCTGAGGACGGGCCTCTTGCTTGTTGTACCCTGGCGACAAGCTTTTCAGGAGGCTGTTGGGAGGCTTCATGGCTGGAGCCTGCGGTGGTCTGCTTTGAGGTCTTCCTCGAAATGCCAGTTCTGTTTCTGCGGTTTTGAAACCACACGCGGATGGAGGACTCTGGAACTCCGAATTCCCTGGCCAGTTCCTGCCTGGTCCTGAAGCTCGGGTAAGGTGTCTTGGCGAAAACTGAGAGCAAGACCTCCTTCTGCTTGGCCTGCCAAACAGTCTTTTGATGCAGGGATGTCTTTGCCGTGCTGCAGCCACCCACATCTGCCTGATCTTCCATCCTGCTGAAGACACTTTGACAGGAGTTCTTCCTCTCCAGTGTGTACTCAGAACAACACCCAGGAAAGTGCAGACTATGGCAAATGCGTACAGGAGTCCGCTGCTCACCCTTAAATACCGACCTGAAGCCCCACCCACTCCCTCGAGGCCTCCAATTACAGGCCAAACCGTGGAACGCTCTTCTGCTTCCAAACTGTGAAACCCTTCCTTCCTCTTGCGAATTTTCCCATATCCCACCCTAAAGCAGCCTTTCCAGAAACAGTTGGCCTTGTGTTCTACCCAAATTCCACTGCTTAGCTCACAGTACGCACCTGTGTTGGCCCACAAGGAGTTTGAGGGGAGAGTCTAAGGCACGGCTTCTGATGATCAGGCAAGGAGAAGAGGCATAAGCCAGGAGCAGTCTTTGCCTACTTTCACAAGGTCATTCATTCAGCTCTGGCTGATGCTCAAGGAGGAACGTGGCTAGAACAGATCTTGCACTCTGCGTGTGCCGTCTGCCTTAAGTTCCTTTGAGCTCCAGTCACCCGGTGTATGATTTCAACAATCTAAATATGGTTAGGACCCTGCAAGTCTAAGCATTTGGGCAAAGAGTAGACTTATCCTGCAGAAAGACTCCTGGAATTATTTCTGAATTTCTCCTTCAGTGGCAGACTACAGAAGGTGTCAACTTCACTCTTGGACCCTCTGGTTCCACCTATTTAATCCACCATACACTTTGTGCGTGTAGAAGGCAATCTCCCACAGCCTTTCTTGAATGTCTGATGGAGGCATACAGCTGGTTTACAACCTATGACCCTGCCTCAGATGAGTGTAAGCCAATGGTGACTATAATCTTTATAGACCAGTCAGCCAGAGATATTTGTAGAAAGCTCCAGAAAATAAAGGGTTTACAGGACAAGTCGTTGAAGGATTTAGTGCAGGTGGCAGAAAAGGTTTTAGACAGCTGGGATATGGAAGAAGAGAAAGAGGAAAGAAAGCAGAAAGAGCAGGAAGTGAGAGAAAGAGAAAGGAAAAGAGGCAAGACAGAAAGTTGACTAAGATCCTGGCCACTGTAGTGCAGTCATAATGATAGGGAGAGAGTTCCTGGAAATCAGAGGGGCCCTCTGTCTAAGGAATAGTATGCCTATTGCAAGGAGAAAGGACACTGGATCAAGAATTGTCCCAAAAGAAAATTGAAGCCCTACACCGGGACCTGGCACACTTCTGGGCCACCAATCCCCAGGTAACTCTTTTCTGATATGTGGATCATATACTATTAGCTGCAGATTATAAAGAAACCTTACTTGAAGCCACAGATCAGCTGTTGCAAGAGCTGGGTGACCTTGGCTATAGACTGTCGGCGAAAAATGCTCATCTCTGCAGAAAACAGGTCAGTTAAGAGGTGGCTATCGGAGGCTCGAAAAGAGACTGTATTTTATATTCCCCCTTCATGGACTACTGAACAACTGAGGGAAATTTTAAGTAAAGAAGTATTTGCCAAGATGGCAGCCCCTCTGTATCCCCTTACAAAGGGCATTGATTCTTGCATCTGGGGAAAGGATGAACAAGCTGCATTTGATAATATCAAACAAGCCTAATGTCTGCCCCAGCTTTGGTACACAGATTGTGACCAAAACCTTCCATCTCTATGTGGCCGAGAATCAGGGAATGGCCAACAGATGCTAACACAGTAAATTGGACCCTGGAAGAGACTAGTAGCCTATCTATCCAAAAAGCTTGATTCAGCAGCGGCAGGATGGCCAACCTGCCTGTGAGTAATAGCAGCAGTGGCGGCACTCGTAAACGATGCAGACAAACTGACTGTGGGACAGGACCTCACCATCTATGCTCGTCTTGCTCCTGAGAGTGTCATAAGTCAGACAACTGATCGCTGGCTCACGAACACCTGTATGACATAATACCAGGCTTTGCTATTGAATAAAGGTAGAGTCACCCTTGCCCTGGCTATGGAGCTAAACCCTGCCACCTTATTGTAGGATCCAGAAATCCAGACCATGGAGCATGATTTGCAGGTTCTAGCAAAGGAACAGGGATGGCGAAAGGACTTGAAAGAGCAACCAATTCCTGATGCGGAGGTGACATACTATATGGATGGGAGCAGTTTTTTGTAGAACGGAAAGAGAAAGGCAGAGGCAGTGGTGGTAAATGGACATAAGGTATTCTGGGCCCAGGCGTTGCCGGAGGGCACATCTGTTCAGGGAGCTGAATTGATTGTTTTAATCCAAGCATTAACTCTGGAAAAGGGTGAAAAGACAAACATCTACACTGATAGTTGGTTCACCTTACCAACAGCCCATGTACATGGGGCCATCTATCAGCAGAGAGGCCTGCTAACATCAGCCGGTAAAGAGATAAAAAATAAAAAATGAGATTCTGGCTTTGGTCAATGCCCTGTTGCTCCCCGACAAGGTAAGCATTATTCATTTCCCGGGACAGCAGAAGGGGACTTCCAGGGCAGCAAAGGGGGATAACATGGCCAATTGGGAGGCTAAAGCAGCTGCTAGAGGAAACTCTGTCCTGGTGGTACTAACTGCTGAACTGCCCAGAGAAGAATGACTAAACTACTCAGAGAGTGACTTAAAGTTAATATGGCAAAAAAAAAAAAAAAAAAAAAAAAAAAACCAAAAGGGGATATTTGACACCGACGTGGGGGCATGGATTAACTCCAAAGGTAAGATCATTCTACCCCAGGAAGATGCTGAGAGATTAATAACTCAGATGTATAAATGGATTCACTTGAAGGCAAAGAAATTGGCTGAAGTTGTCCGCCAATCCCAGTCCCTAATACTAAACCTCACCCCCTTGAGTGAGTGAGTGACTAGGGCGTGTGAACCTTGTCAGAGTGTAAACATAGGTAAGAATTTCCAGAGCCCAGGGAAGTGGCTGAGAGGAACTGTGGCAGCCTTTTTGGAGTATATGGCAAATTTTGAGTTAATGGCCTCTGAGCAGTGGAACGCTGCCTATTGGCTTTGGCTATTTTCCAAAGTCCAGTTTCTTATAAACTGACCTTGGTGGTCCTACAGCAGACTGCTCTGACCCTGAGAAACTGTGTGCAACCATAGTAACCAGACAGCAGGCTCTGTGTAACCTTGAGTGAGCTCTCCTATGTCCTGACCAAGTAAAGCTCCTACATGAGAAACTGCTTGTACTTTTCTGCCTACTTAAGTGTTAACCTGACGTCCATTAAATCAACACCTGGATAAGCATGTAGACTTGGTGTCCTTCTCTGTGTCACCCTGTCTCTCTCTTTCTCCCAGCCCTCTCTCAGGTGGTATTCAGCTGTCACTGCTGGCCAGTGACAAGGAACTAGACCTGGAATGCATTGGGAAGTGGATTTCACTGAAAGTAAACCATCCAGGTACAGCAATAAATATCTCCTGGTTTTTGTAGACACTTTCTCAGGATGGGTGGAAGCTTTTCCCACAAAGAAAGAAACCTCCCTGGTCATGGCCAAAAAGATTCTGGAAGACATTTTTCCTCGGTTTGGTATTCCAAAGGTAATTGGTCAGACAATGGGTCAACCTTCATTGCTCAGTTAAGCCAGGAGGTGGCCAGGTTTCTGGGGCTTGACTGTAAGTTACATTGTGCTTATAGACCCCAAAGTTCAGGACATTTAGAGAGAATGAATAGAACTCTCAAAGAGATTCTCACCAAATTGAACATGGAGACTGGCGGTGACAAGGCGGTGCTCCTTCCCTTGGCCCTCTTTAGGGTCAGAAATACTCTCTCCATATAGGTTTAACACCCTTCGAACTACTATATGGGTTTCTGTTCCCTGACTCTTCTTGGGTACCCCCTTGATAAAACTAGTGGTAAATCTGACTTGTACAGGCTGAAAGAATTGCAGCTTATTCAGAAAGAAATTTGGAGCAAGGATGGCAGTGCATATGTGCCTGGGTCCTTTTAGGTGCCCCATCAGTTCCACGTTGAAGATCTGGTATATGTGCAGTGACATGGCAGCCAGAATCTGGAACCTCAGTTGAAGGGTCCTTATTACATCTTCCTCACCACGCCAACTGCCGTCAAAATAGAGGGCATCATATCTTGAATCCACGTGTCACATGTTAAGCCGGCTTTTCATCAACCTGCAACCCCTGGAAACTCCAAGCCTCCAGCTACCGGCTGAAACTGAAACTCATCAGGGACAATAAACTCTCAGACAAGAACTCCCCTTTTTCTGGGAAAGTATAAGTGCAGTTCAGGTCCTGATGCTCCAGAAAGAGTATCAACCTCTCCATGAGGTTGATCCACAATTTTAGGGTTAAAATTGAGGCAAAAAAGGGGGGGTGAGAGACCACCTGGGAATGAGAAAAACAACAGTGATTATTTGAATTGAAGTCAGGTGTAGATAACTCTTGAAGGAAAGGGTCAACTGTTCTGAGAACAACTATCTACAACCACCTGTAAACTATCTACAACCAGCTGTATACTACCTAAAACCAGGTGTAAACTATCTTCATGCTATTCTTGCTGAACAATCAATGTATAGAGCAAAAGTGGCTTCAATTTCAGGTATAAAACCCTGTCCTTTGCATATTTAGGGCTGTCTCCTGTCTTTGTAGGGGGACCCTATAGAAATTGGAATAAAACTCTTGCTTTTGCCTCAAGTTGTGGTCTATGAGTGTTCCTGGGAAGTGCACAATCCTGAGCTCCTGAGCAGTGAGACTCCAGGTCTAACAACATGAAACTAAAACGCTTTTGCCATCCATTCTTTAGGTGGTGAAGCAGCTTATAAAATGGGAAACCACTGTTCCAGCTATGCAACAGACAGGTTTATATCTAGACCATTCAAAGAAGTCATAAAATGTAAACATGAAGAAACAAACAAACAAACAATCTAGAAAAGATCATCCTGAGTGAGGTATCTCAGAAGCAGAAAGACATACACGGTATATACTCGATTTTAAGTGGAGGCTAGACCTATAATATAGGATAAACATACTAAAATCTATAAGAAGATAAACAAAAAGATAAACAAGAAAGAGGACCTGGGTTAAGATGATCAATCCTCACGTAGAAAGACAAATGGGATGGACATAGGAGAAAACAAGAAACAGGACCCTAGCCTACCACAGAGGACCTGGGAAAGACTCTACCTAGTAGTATATCAAAGCAGTGGCTGAGACTCATAACCAAACCTTGGGCAGAGCACAGGGAATCATATAAAAAAGGGGGAGTTAGTGTGACCTGGAGAGGGCAGGAACTCCACAAGGACCAAATATATCAGGGCACAGGGGTCTTTTATGAGACTGTATCTCCAACCAAGGACAATGTACGCATAGAACCTAGCACCCCTGCTCAAATATAGTCCATGTTAGCTCTGTCTCCAAGTGGGTACCATACTAAGTGGAACAGGGACTATTACAGACATGAACTCAATGGCTGGCTCTTTGACTTCCCCCCTCACAAGGCAGGATCAGATTTGCTAGGCCACAGAGGAGGACATTGCAGCAAACCTGATGATGCCTGATAATCTAGGGTCAGTTGGAACAGGCAGAAGCCCTCGCCTATCAGTAGACATGGAAAGGTGTAGGTAGTAGATGAGGGAAGGAGGGTAGGAAAGGGAGGGAATGAGGGGACTGGTCTACAGCTTGGATACAAAGTTAATAAACTGTATCTAATATTAAAAAAATAAAAAGTAAAAAAGTGGAACATAAAACAAAGTTCCTAAAGATGAAACACAAAATGCTGACAGTTGTTTGTTTCTTTGAAAACAGAATTTTTTTTCTGAACAATTTTCCTGTCCCAGGCTCTCTTTATAGAACAACCTGTGCTTGAACGCACAGAGATCCGCCTACCTTTAACTTCCTGAGTGCTAGGAATGCAGGCGCTCACCAACAGCCCTAGGTGCTGACAGTTTATTTAGTTTTAGCATTTTATTTTTGTTGTTGTTTCATGCACTACATCTGAACTGCAGTTTCCTCTTCCTCCACTCCTCCCAGACACAATCTATCCACCACTACTCTGCCCAACTCTGCCCAGCTCACCTCTCCTTCATCCACTGCTTTTTTTCCATTTATTTTATTTTCAATGAAAAAAAATGTGATGGCATAGCAAGTTATAATAAAACTAGGAACAATCCCTCACATCAGAGTTGGTCAAAGCAATACATGAGGAGATAAAGTGTAGCTAAAGCAGGAAAAAGAGTCAGAGACACCCCCATTCTCACTGTTGGAAGTCCCTCAGCGAAATCAGGATAATAATCATAAGGTGTATGCCAACAACCTAGCTCACAAGACTCATAGAATGTTTATGTTTTTGTCCTTCAGTCTCTGATCCCCTATGAACTCAGTTGACTCAGTGGGCCATGTGCTTGTTGTGTCCTTAATATCTCTGGTTCCTACAATACATATTCCCTCATTTGTGGGGTTCCCCTGGATACATCATTGTGTTTGGATAAGGGTCTCTGCATCTGTTCCCATGAGATGCCTCGTGATGTCTCTCTGATGACAACTGGGCTAGGCACTCATCAATGATTATAGCATAGTATCTTTCATTGTCACTTTTTGTCTGTCATGTTTACAGATATCGTGTGTCTCTAGGTTATCTTGACTCTGGTTCATGGTCATCCAGGCAGTGTCAGGCATGGACTTCCCCTCATGGTGTGGGCCTCAATGTGTTTTCTGGAGTGTATTTCACATTATTGGGTTGGGGTTTTCCTTCTAGTATCTTCTGTAGGGCTGGATGGCTGCATATATACTGGGTATAGTAGTCTGGGTTGGCATCGGTGGTCTCTTCGTGTCTGCATGATATCCATCCAAGCCCTTCTGGCTTTCATAGTCTCTGCTGAGAATTCTAGTGTGATTCGGATAGGTCTACTCATTATTTGAATGCTATTTTGGTATTAGCAGTGTCATGCATAGAACAGTTAATTTTCATGGTGTCATCCCCATATAAAATAGAATCTCTGTAACCTGAGAAAATAAAAAATGAACACACTATAATGTGTGTTGAGTGAATTAAGACGAAGAAGGGACTAATTTGAGGTAAAAATAAACTATATATAAATGCTGCAAAAATTAAAATACTTGTAATTCAATTATGATATTTTAGAATATAACTGCATCAAAAAATTTAATTCCTATGCCATCAATATACCCAAAAATGTAGGTAGCATTTTGCCTTTGCATGATGATGAATATTTTTCTATAACTCCTCATATGAAAAGTACTGTTGTTTAAGTGATTTCTGAATGAATTACATAACATTATTAAAAGCAGAAAATTTGGTAGTTCTATGTGAAAGATAATTATATGCATAGTTTATGTTTCCCTCTAACTCTCTCTTTATAGGAAAGGATTTATGAAAATGATTTACAATCTGTGAGTCAATTAATTCAACAGTGGATGCCTAAAAATGGAAAATCGAGGAATCTATCAGTGGCTTAGTCAATGAGGCTGGTTGGCTCAACTCACCTTCATATACACAGAACTCCTCAAGAAGAAGGTTCTATAGTCAATGAAGAAATAGACTTGCTACCAAAGCGAAAAAGAACAGGCAAAGAGTAAAACATTCCTTCTTCCATGTCCTTGTATAGGTTTCCAGTAGAAGATGAGGCAAAGATGAGTGGTTGGTTTTGCAGTATGAAGATATGGATTAAAGTTATATTTTTCAGCTTTATAGATCCAGAAGAGAAGTAGAGAAGACTATTTCAAACAAGCAAGAGTACTTTACAATTGTGTCCTTAATTTGGGTGTTTTGCTTAATTCCATATGCAGTCAAGTTAAAAACCAAGAGTCATGATCACACCTCTTTTCAGCTTGAAAGATAATCATATCTCCTCTTTACATTAACTTCCAAATGAAAAGAATAACAGGTCATAGTAATGCCTAAAAATAATTTAATGACGCAGAGTACAACAGCAGACAAATTACATATTTATCTTGATAATAACTGAAGCTAACATTATATAATGTCCTTCAAAACCGTCCAGGTTAGAAACAACAAAGTCTAGGTTAGAAACAACTCTCCACCGCCGCTGGGCCACTCCACAACACCTCCCTCATAGGGCAACCCACATTAAGCACAAGGATTCACCTCCCACCTGCTATGTGTATGTAGGGTCCCTAGGTCCAGACCAAGCATGCTCCTTATTTGATGGCTCAGTCTCTGCAAGCCCCCTGGGGGCTGGGGCAGCTGTTTCTGTTGGTCTTCTTGTGAGGTTCCTCGCACCTCCAGGGCCTTCCATCTTTTCCCCAACACTTACTCAGGATCGCTAGAGCTCTGCACCTTTCTTAGGTGCAAGTCTGAGCATCTGTCCAAGCTTATTTCTGGCTGGAGTCTCTGAGACAATGGTCAGGTTAGGGTCCAGGCAACCGGGTTTTACAGTCCCAATTCTGGGCGTTCTCAATGTGGTCAAATATCGTCCAACAGAGCCTGATATTCTTCTTCTGTGAGAGGAGCCTCGAGTGTTGGTTCGATCTGCTCCCATGGTACATCTGGGTCCAGAGCGGCTGGTCCCTGTTCCTCTTCCACTGTTCTCGCCAGTTGCTCCAGGAAGAGCTGGACAGGGCAGGAGTTGCTGGATTCTGGGTAGGCCTCTGTGAAGAAGGTGAGTTCGGGTCTTGACATCAACGCTTCTGCACACTGGCCTCCTGCAGAACCCGATGTCAACAAGCTGTCGCGGGAAGCCTCCTGCTCAATGCAACACGATGCTCCAGGAGCCCTTTCCGGGCCAGGAGAGGCAGGCAGGTCCTCACCTTTAGCTGTGCTGCCTCCAGCGCGGCCTTTCTGCCTGGCCTTTCTGTTCTGGAACCATATGTGGACGGTGTCCTCAGGCAAACCTGTGCTCAGGGCCAGTTGCACCCTCGTGGCATAGTCTGGGGATGGAGAGATCTCAAAAGCTTGCACTAGCATGCTGATCTGCGCTGGACTAAGCCGCGTTCGAGGCCTTCTCCGTTCTGAGGACGGGCCTCTTGCTTGTTGTACCCTGGCGACAAGCTTTTCAGGAGGCTGTTGGGAGGCTTCATGGCTGGAGCCTGCGGTGGTCTGCTTTGAGGTCTTCCTCGACATGCCAGTTCTGTTTCTGCGGTTTTGAAACCACACGCGGATGGAGGACTCTGGAACTCCGAATTCCCTGGCCAGTTCCTGCCTGGTCCTGAAGCTCGGGTAAGGTGTCTTGGCGAAAACTGAGAGCAAGACCTCCTTCTGCTTGGCCTGCCAAACAGTCTTTTGACGCCGGGATGTCTTTGCCGTGCTGCAGTCACCCACATCTGCCTGATCTTCCATCCTGCTGAAGACACTTTGACAGGAGTTCTTCCTCTCCAGTGTGTACTCAGAACAACACCCAGGAAAGTGCAGACTATGGCAAATGCGTAAATTAGTCCGCTGCTCACCCTTAAATACCGACCTGAAGCCCCACCCACTCCCTCGAGGCCTCCAATTACAGGCCAAACCGTGGAACGCTCTTCTGCTTCCAAACTGTGAAACCCTTCCTTCCTCTTGCGAATTTTCCCATATCCCACCCTAAAGCAGCCTTTCCAGAAACAGTTGGCCTTGTGTTCTACCCAAATTCCACTGCTTAGCTCACAGTACGCACCTGTGTTGGCCCACAAGGAGTTTGAGGGGAGAGTCTAAGGCACGGCTTCTGATGATCAGGCAAGGAGAAGAGGCATAAGCCAGGAGCAGTCTTTGCCTACTTTCACAAGGTCATTCATTCAGCTCTGGCTGATGCTCAAGGAGGAACGTGGCTAGAACAGATCTTGCACTCTGCGTGTGCCGTCTGCCTTAAGTTCCTTTGAGCTCCAGTCACCCGGTGTATGATTTCAACAATCTAAATATGGTTAGGACCCTGCAAGTCTAAGCATTTGGGCAAAGAGTAGACTTATCCTGCAGAAAGACTCCTGGAATTATTTCTGAATTTCTCCTTCAGTGGCAGACTACAGAAGGTGTCAACTTCACTCTTGGACCCTCTGGTTCCACCTATTTAATCCACCATACACTTTGTGCGTGTAGAAGGCAATCTCCCACAGCCTTTCTTGAATGTCTGATGGAGGCATACAGCTGGTTTACAACCTATGACCCTGCCTCAGATGAGTGTAAGCCAATGGTGACTATAATCTTTATAGACCAGTCAGCCAGAGATATTTGTAGAAAGCTCCAGAAAATAAAGGGTTTACAGGACAAGTCGTTGAAGGATTTAGTGCAGGTGGCAGAAAAGGTTTTAGACAGCTGGGATATGGAAGAAGAGAAAGAGGAAAGAAAGCAGAAAGAGCAGGAAGTGAGAGAAAGAGAAAGGAAAAGAGGCAAGACAGAAAGTTGACTAAGATCCTGGCCACTGTAGTGCAGTCATAATGATAGGGAGAGAGTTCCTGGAAATCAGAGGGGCCCTCTGTCTAAGGAATAGTATGCCTATTGCAAGGAGAAGGGACACTGGATCAAGAATTGTCCCAAAAGAAAATTGAAGCCCTACACCGGGACCTGGCACACTTCTGGGCCACCAATCCCCAGGTAACTCTTTTCTGATATGTGGATCATATACTATTAGCTGCAGATTATAAAGAAACCTTACCTGAAGCCACAGATCAGCTGTTGCAAGAGCTGGGTGACCTTGGCTATAGACTGTTGGCGAAAAATGCTCATCTCTGCAGGAAACAGGTCAGTTAAGAGGTGGCTATCGGAGGCTCGAAAAGAGACTGTATTTTATATTCCCCCTTCATGGACTACTGAACAACTGAGGGAAATTTTAAGTAAAGAAGTATTTGCCAAGATGGCAGCCCCTCTGTATCCCCTTACAAAGGGCATTGATTCTTGCATCTGGGGAAAGGATGAACAAGCTGCATTTGATAATATCAAACAAGCCTTAATGTCTGCCCCAGCTTTGGTACTCAGATTGTGACCAAAACCTTCCATCTCTATGTGGCCGAGAATCAGGGAATGGCCAACAGATGCTAACACAGTAAATTGGACCCTGGAAGAGACTAGTAGCCTATCTATCCAAAAAGCTTGATTCAGCAGCGGCAGGATGGCCAACCTGCCTGTGAATAATAGCAGCAGTGGCGGCACTCGTAAACGATGCAGACTAACTGACTCTGGGACAGGACCTCACCATCTATGCTCGTCTTGCCCCTGAGAGTGTCATAAGGCAGCCAACTGATCGCTGGCTCACGAACACCTGTATGACATAATACCAGGCTTTGCTATTGAATAAAGGTAGAGTCACCCTTGCCCTGGCTATGGAGCTAAACCCTGCCACCTTATTGTAGGATCCAGAAATCCAGACCATGGAGCATGATTTGCAGGTTCTAGCAAAGGAACAGGGATGGCGAAAGGACTTGAAAGAGCAACCAATTCCTGATGCGGAGGTGACATACTATATGGATGGGAGCAGTTTTTTGTAGAACGGAAAGAGAAAGGCAGAGGCAGTGGTGGTAAATGGACATAAGGTATTCTGGGCCCAGGCGTTGCCGGAGGGCACATCTGTTCAGGGAGCTGAATTGATTGTTTTAATCCAAGCATTAACTCTGGAAAAGGGTAAAAAGACAAACATCTACACTGATAGTTGGTTCACCTTACCAACAGCCCATGTACATGGGGCCATCTATCAGCAGAGAGGCCTGCTAACATCAGCCGGTAAAGAGATAAAAAATAAAAAATGAGATTCTGGCTTTGGTCAATGCCCTGTTGCTGCCCGACAAGGTAAGCATTATTCATTTCCCGGGACAGCAGAAGGGGACTTCCAGGGCAGCAAAGGGGGATAACATGGCGAATCGGGAGGCTAAAGCAGCTGCTAGAGGAAACTCTGTCCTGGTGGTACTAACTGCTGAACTGCCCAGAGAAGAATGACTAAACTACTCAGAAAGTGACTTAAAGTTAATATGGCAAAAAAAAAAAAAAAAAAAAAAAAAAAAGGGGATATTTGACACAGACGTGGGGGCATGGATTAACTCCAAAGGTAAGATCATTCTACCCCAGGAAGATGCTGAGAGATTAATAACTCAGATGTATAAATGGATTCACTTGAAGGCAAAGAAATTGGCTGAAGTTGTCCGCCAATCCCAGTCCCTAATACTAAACCTCACCCCCTTGAGTGAGTGAGTGACTAGGGCGTGTGAACCTTGCCAGAGTGTAAACATAGGTAAGAATTTCCAGAGCCCAGGGAAGTGGCTGAGAGGAACTGTGGCAGCCTTTTTGGAGTATATGGCAAATTTTGAGTTAATGGCCTCTGAGCAGTGGAACGCTGCCTATTGGCTTTGGCTATTTTCCAAAGTCCAGTTTCTTATAAACTGACCTTGGTGGTCCTACAGCAGACTGCTCTGACCCTGAGAAACTGTGTGCAACCATAGTAACCAGACAGCAGGCTCTGTGTAACCTTGAGTGAGCTCTCCTATGTCCTGACCAAGTAAAGCTCCTACATGAGAAACTGCTTGTACTTTTCTGCCTACTTAAGTGTTAACCTGACGTCCATTAAATCAACACCTGGATAAGCATGTAGACTTGGTGTCCTTCTCTGTGTCACCCTGTCTCTCTCTTTCTCCCAGCCCTCTCTCAGGTGGTATTCAGCTGTCACTGCTGGCCAGTGACAAGGAACTAGACCTGGAATGCATTGGGAAGTGGATTTCACTGAAAGTAAACCATCCAGGTACAGCAATAAATATCTCCTGGTTTTTGTAGACACTTTCTCAGGATGGGTGGAAGCTTTTCCCACAAAGAAAGAAACCTCCCTGGTCATGGCCAAAAAGATTCTGGAAGACATTTTTCCTCGGTTTGGTATTCCAAAGGTAATTGGGTCAGACAATGGGTCAACCTTCATTGCTCAGTTAAGCCAGGAGGTGGCCAGGTTTCTGGGGCTTGACTGTAAGTTACATTGTGCTTATAGACCCCAAAGTTCAGGACATTTAGAGAGAATGAATAGAACTCTCAAAGAGATTCTCACCAAATTGAACATGGAGACTGGCGGTGACAAGGCGGTGCTCCTTCCCTTGGCCCTCTTTAGGGTCAGAAATACTCTCTCCATATAGGTTTAACACCCTTCGAACTACTATATGGGTTTCTGTTCCCTGACTCTTCTTGGGTACCCCCTTGATAAAACTAGTGGTAAATCTGCTTGTACAGGCTGAAAGAATTGCAGCTTATTCAGAAAGAAATTTGGAGCAAGGTTGGCAGTGCATATGTGCCTGGGTCCTTTTAGGTGCCCCATCAGTTCCACGTTGAAGATCTGGTATATGTGCAGTGACATGGCAGCCAGAATCTGGAACCTCAGTTGAAGGGTCCTTATTACATCTTCCTCCCCACGCCAACTGCCGTCAAAATAGAGGGCATCATAGCTTGAATCCACGTGTCACATGTTAAGCCGGCTTTTCATCAACCTGCAACACCTGGAAACTCCAAGCCTCCAGCTACCGGCTGAAACTGAAACTCATCAGGGACAATAAACTCTCAGACAAGAACTCCCCTTTTTCTGGGAAAGTATAAGTGCAGTTCAGGTCCTGATGCTCCAGAAAGAGTATCAACCTCTCCATGAGGTTGATCCACAATTTTAGGGTTAAAATTGAGGCAAAAAAGGGGGGGTGAGAGACCACCTGGGAATGAGAAAAACAACGGTGATTATTTGAATTGAAGTCAGGTGTAGATAACTCTTGAAGGAAAGGGTCAACTGTTCTGAGAACAACTATCTACAACAACCTGTAAACTATCTACAACCAGCTGTATACTACCTAAAACCAGGTGTAAACTATCTTCATGCTATTCTTGCTGAACAATCAATGTATAGAGCAAAAGTGGTTTCAATTTCAGGTATAAAACCCTGTCCTTTGCATATTTAGGGCTGTCTCCTGTCTTTGTAGGGGGACCCTATAGAAATTGGAATAAAACTCTTGCTTTTGCCTCATGTTGTGGTCTATGAGTGTTCCTGGGAAGTGCACAATCCTGAGCTCCTGAGCAGTGAGACTCCAGGTCTAACAACATGAAACTAAAACGCTTTTGCCATCCATTCTTTAGGTGGTGAAGCAGCTTATAAAATGGGAAACCACTGTTCCAGCTATGCAACAGACAGGTATATATCTAGACCATTCAAAGAAGTCAAAAAATGTAAACATGAAGAAACAAACAAACAAAAAATCTAGAAAAGATCATCCTGAGTGAGGTATCTCAGAAGCAGAAAGACATACACGTTATATACTCGATTTTAAGTGGAGGCTAGACCTATAATATAGGATAAACATACTAAAATCTATAAGAAGATAAACAAAAAGATAAACAAGAAAGAGGACCTGGGTTAAGATGATCAATCATCACCTAGAAAGACAAATGGGATGGACATAGGAGAAAACAAGAAACAGGACCCTAGCCTACCACAGAGGACCTGGGAAAGACTCTACCTAGTAGTATATCAAAGCAGGTGCTGAGACTCATAACCAAACCTTGGGCAGAGCACAGGGAATCATATAAAAAAAGGGGGAGTTAGTGTGACCTGGAGAGGGCAGGAACTCCACAAGGACCAAATATATCAGGGCACAGGGGTCTTTTATGAGACTGTATCTCCAACCAAGGACAATGTACGCATAGAACCTAGCACCCCTGCTCAAATATAGTCCATGTTAGCTCTGTCTCCAAGTGGGTACCATACTAAGTGGAACAGGGACTATTACAGACATGAACTCAATGGCTGGCTCTTTGACTTCCCCCCTCACAAGGCAGGATCAGATTTGCTAGGCCACAGAGGAGGACATTGCAGCAAACCTGATGATGCCTGATAATCTAGGGTCAGTTGGAACAGGCAGAAGCCCTCGCCTATCAGTAGACTTGGAAAGATGTAGGTAGTAGATGAGGGAAGGAGGGTAGGAAAGGGAGGGAATGAGGGGACTGGTCTACAGCTTGGATACAAAGTTAATAAACTGTATCTAATATTAAAAAAATAAAAAGTAAAAAAGTGGAACATAAAACAAAGTTCCTAAAGATGAAACACAAAATGCTGACAGTTTTTTGTTTCTTTGAAAACAGAATTTTTTTTTCTGAACAATTTTCCTGTCCCAGGCTCTCTTTATAGAACAACCTGTGCTTGAACGCACAGAGATCCACCTACCTTTAACTTCCTGAGTGCTAGGAATGCAGGCGCTCACCAACAGCCCTAGGTGCTGACAGTTTATTTAGTTTTAGCATTTTATTTTTGTTGTTGTTTCATGCACTACATCTGAACTGCAGTTTCCTCTTCCTCCACTCCTCCCAGACACAATCTATCCACCACTACTCTGCCCAACTCTGCCCAGCTCACCTCTCCTTCATCCACTGCTTTTTTTCCATTTATTTTATTTTCAATGAAAAAAAAATGTGATGGCATAGCAAGTTATAATAAAACTAGGAACAATCCCTCACATCAGAGTTGGTCAAAGCAATACATGAGGAGAGAAAGTGTAGCTAAAGCAGGAAAAAGAGTCAGAGACACCCCCATTCTCACTGTTGGAAGTCCCTCAGCGAAATCAGGATAATAATCATAAGGTGTATGCCAACAACCTAGCTCACAAGACTCATAGAATGTTTATGTTTTTGTCCTTCAGTCTCTGATCCCCTATGAACTCAGTTGACTCAGTGGGCCATGTGCTTGTTGCGTCCTTAATATCTCTGGTTCCTACAATACATATTCCCTCATTTGTGGGGTTCCCCTGGATACATCATTGTGTTTGGATAAGGGTCTCTGCATCTGTTCCCATGAGATGCCTCGTGATGTCTCTCTGATGACAACTGGGCTAGGCACTCATCAATGATTATAGCATAGTATCTTTCATTGTCACTTTTTGTCTGTCATGTTTACAGATATCGTGTGTCTCTAGGTTATCTTGACTCTGGTTCATGGTCATCCAGGCAGTGTCAGGCATGGACTTCCCCTCATGGTGTGGGCCTCAATGTGTTTTCTGGAGTGTATTTCACATTACTGGGTTGGGGTTTTCCTTCTAGTATCTTCTGTAGGGCTGGATGGCTGCATATATACTGGGTATAGTAGTCTGGGTTGGCATCGGTGGTCTCTTCGTGTCTGCATGATATCCATCCAAGCCCTTCTGGCTTTCATAGTCTCTGCTGAGAATTCTAGTGTGATTCGGATAGGTCTACTCATTATTTGAATGCTATTTTGGTATTAGCAGTGTCATGCATAGAACAGTTAATTTTCATGGTGTCATCCCCATATAAAATAGAATCTCTGTAACCTGAGAAAATAAAAAATGAACACACTATAATGTGTGTTGAGGGAATTAAGACGAAGAAGGGACTAATTTGAGGTAAAAATAAACTATATATAAATGCTGCAAAAAATTAAAATACTTGTAATTCAATTATGATATTTTAGAATATAACTGCATCAAAAAATTTAATTCCTATGCCATCAATATACCCAAAAATGTAGGTAGCATTTTGCCTTTGCATGATGATGAATATTTTTCTATAACTCCTCATGTGAAAAGTACTGTTGTTTAAGTGATTTCTGAATGAATTACATAACATTATTAAAAGCAGAAAATTTGGTAGTTCTATGTGAAAGATAATTATATGCATAGTTTATGTTCCCTCTAACTCTCTCTTTATAGGAAAGGATTTATGAAAATGATTTACAATCTGTGAGTCAATTAATTCAACAGTGGATGCCTAAAAATGGAAAATCGAGGAATCTATCAGTGGCTTAGTCCATGAGGGTGGTTGGCTCAAATCACCTTCATATACACAGAACTCCTCGAGAAGAAGGTTCTATAGTCAATGAAGAAATAGACTTGCTCCCAAAGCGAAAAAGAACAGGCAAAGAGTAAAACATTCCTTCTTCCATGTCCTTGTATAGGTTTCCAGTAGAAGATGAGGCAAAGATGAGTGGTTGGTTTTGCAGTATGAAGATATGGATTAAAGTTATATTTTTCAGCTTTATAGATCCAGAAGAGAAGTAGAGAAGACTATTTCAAACAAGCAAGAGTACTTTACAATTGTGTCCTTAATTTGGGTGTTTTGCTTAATTCCATATGCAGTCAAGTTAAAAACCAAGAGTCATGATCACACCTCTTTTCAGCTTGAAAGATAATCATATCTCCTCTTTACATTAACTTCCAAATGAAAAGAATAACAGGTCATAGTAATGCCTAAAAATAATTTAATGACGCAGAGTACAACAGCAGACAAATTACATATTTATCTTGATAATAACTGAAGCTAACATTATATAACTGTCCTTCAAAACCGTCCAGGTTAGAAACAACAAAGTCCAGGTTAGAAACAACTCTCCACCGCCGCTGGGCCACTCCACAACACCTCCCTCATAGGGCAACCCACATTAAGCACAAGGATTCACCTCCCACCTGCTATGTGTATATAGGGTCCCTAGGTCCAGACCAAGCATGCTCCTTATTTGATGGCTCAGTCTCTGCAAGCCCCCTGGGGGCTGGGGCAGCTGTTTCTGTTGGTCTTCTTGTGAGGTTCCTCGCACCTCCAGGGCCTTCCATCTTTTCCCCAACACTTACTCAGGATCGCTAGAGCTCTGCACCTTTCTTAGGTGCAAGTCTGAGCATCTGTCCAAGCTTATTTCTGGCTGGAGTCTCTGAGACAATGGTCAGGTTAGGGTCCAGGCAACCGGGTTTTACAGTCCCAATTCTGGGCGTTCTCAATGTGGTCAAATATCGTCCAACAGAGCCTGATATTCTTCTTCTGTGAGAGGAGCCTCGAGTGTTGGTTCGATCTGCTCCCATGGTACATCTGGGTCCAGAGCGGCTGGTCCCTGTTCCTCTTCCACTGTTCTCGCCAGTTGCTCCAGGAAGAGCTGGACAGGGCAGGAGTTGCTGGATTCTGGGTAGGCCTCTGTGAAGAAGGTGAGTTCGGGTCTTGACATCAACGCTTCTGCACACTGGCCTCCTGCAGAACCCGATGTCAACAAGCTGTCGCGGGAAGCCTCCTGCTCAATGCAACACGATGCTCCAGGAGCCCTTTCCGGGCCAGGAGAGGCAGGCAGGTCCTCACCTTTAGCTGTGCTGCCTCCAGCGCGGCCTTTCTGCCTGGCCTTTCTGTTCTGGAACCATATGTGGACGGTGTCCTCAGGCAAACCTGTGCTCAGGGCCAGTTGCACCCTCGTGGCATAGTCTGGGGATGGAGAGATCTCAAAAGCTTGCACTAGCATGCTGATCTGTGCTGGACTAAGCCGCGTTCGAGGCCTTCTCCGTTCTGAGGACGGGCCTCTTGCTTGTTGTACCCTGGCGACAAGCTTTTCAGGAGGCTGTTGGGAGGCTTCATGGCTGGAGCCTGCGGTGGTCTGCTTTGAGGTCTTCCTCGACATGCCAGTTCTATTTCTGCGGTTTTGAAACCACACGCGGATGGAGGACTCTGGAACTCCGAATTCCCTGGCCAGTTCCTGCCTGGTCCTGAAGCTCGGGTAAGGTGTCTTGGCGAAAACTGAGAGCAAGACCTCCTTCTGCTTGGCCTGCCAAACAGTCTTTTGACGCCGGGATGTCTTTGCCGTGCTGCAGCCACCCACATCTGCCTGATCTTCCATCCTGCTGAAGACACTTTGACAGGAGTTCTTCCTCTCCAGTGTGTACTCAGAACAACACCCAGGAAAGTGCAGACTATGGCAAATGCGTAAAGTGTCCGCTGCTCACCCTTAAATACCGACCTGAAGCCCCACCCACTCCCTCGAGGCCTCCAATTACAGGCCAAACCGTGGAACGCTCTTCTGCTTCCAAACTGTGAAACCCTTCCTTCCTCTTGCGAATTTTCCCATATCCCACCCTAAAGCAGCCTTTCCAGAAACAGTTGGCCTTGTGTTCTACCCAAATTCCACTGCTTAGCTCACAGTACGCACCTGTGTTGGCCCACAAGGAGTTTGAGGGGAGAGTCTAAGGCACGGCTTCTGATGATCAGGCAAGGAGAAGAGGCATAAGCCAGGAGCAGTCTTTGCCTACTTTAACAAGGTCATTCATTCAGCTCTGGCTGATGCTCAAGGAGGAACGTGGCTAGAACAGATCTTGCACTCTGCGTGTGCCGTCTGCCTTAAGTTCCTTTGAGCTCCAGTCACCCGGTGTATGATTTCAACAATCTAAATATGGTTAGGACCCTGCAAGTCTAAGCATTTGGGCAAAGAGTAGACTTATCCTGCAGAAAGACTCCTGGAATTATTTCTGAATTTCTCCTTCAGTGGCAGACTACAGAAGGTGTCAACTTCACTCTTGGACCCTCTGGTTCCACCTATTTAATCCACCATACACTTTGTGCGTGTAGAAGGCAATCTCCCACAGCCTTTCTTGAATGTCTGATGGAGGCATACAGCTGGTTTACAACCTATGACCCTACCTCAGATGAGTGTAAGCCAATGGTGACTATAATCTTTATAGACCAGTCAGCCAGAGATATTTGTAGAAAGCTCCAGAAAATAAAGGGTTTACAGGACAAGTCGTTGAAGGATTTAGTGCAGGTGGCAGAAAAGGTTTTAGACAGCTGGGATATGGAAGAGGAGAAAGAGGAAAGAAAGCAGAAAGAGCAGGAAGTGAGAGAAAGAGAAAGGAAAAGAGGCAAGACAGAAAGTTGACTAAGATCCTGGCCACTGTAGTGCAGTCATAATGATAGGGAGAGAGTTCCTGGAAATCAGAGGGGCCCTCTGTCTAAGGAATAGTATGCCTATTGCAAGGAGAAAGGACACTGGATCAAGAATTGTCCCAAAAGAAAATTGAAGCCCTACACCGGGACCTGGCACACTTCTGGGCCACCAATCCCCAGGTAACTCTTTTCTGATATGTGGATCATATACTATTAGCTGCAGATTATAAAGAAACCTTACCTGAAGCCACAGATCAGCTGTTGCAAGAGCTGGGTGACCTTGGCTATAGACTGTCGGCGAAAAATGCTCATCTCTGCAGGAAACAGGTCAGTTAAGAGGTGGCTATCGGAGGTTAGAAAAGAGACTGTATTTTATATTCCCCCTTCATGGACTACTGAACAACTGAGGGAAATTTTAAGTAAAGAAGTATTTGCCAAGATGGCAGCCCCTCTGTATCCCCTTACAAAGGGCATTGATTCTTGCATCTGGGGAAAGGATGAACAAGCTGCATTTGATAATATCAAACAAGCCTTAATGTCTGCCCCAGCTTTGGTACTCAGATTGTGACCAAAACCTTCCATCTCTATGTGGCCGAGAATCAGGGAATGGCCAACAGATGCTAACACAGTAAATTCGACCCTGGAAGAGACTAGTAGCCTATCTATCCAAAAACCTTGATTCAGCAGCAGCAGGATGGCCAACCTGCCTGTGAATAATAGCAGCAGTGGCTGCACTCGTAAACGATGCAGACAAACTGACTGTGGGACAGGACCTCACCATCTATGCTCGTCTTGCCCCTGAGAGTGTCATAAGGCAGCCAACTGATCGCTGGCTCACGAACACCTGTATGACATAATACCAGGCTTTGCTATTGAATAAAGGTAGAGTCACCCTTGCCCTGGCTATGGAGCTAAACCCTGCCACCTTATTGTAGGATCCAGAAATCCAGACCATGGAGCATGATTTGCAGGTTCTAGCAAAGGAACAGGGATGGCGAAAGGACTTGAAAGAGCAACCAATTCCTGATGCGGAGGTGACATACTATATGGATGGGAGCAGTTTTTTGTAGAACGGAAAGAGAAAGGCAGAGGTAGTGGTAGTAAATGGACATAAGGTATTCTGGGCCCAGGCGTTGCCGGAGGGCACATCTGTTCAGGGAGCTGAATTGATTGTTTTAATCCAAGCATTAACTCTGGAAAAGGGTAAAAAGACAAACATCTACACTGATAGTTGGTTCACATTACCAACAGCCCATGTACATGGGGCCATCTATCAGCAGAGAGGCCTGCTAACATCAGCCGGTAAAGAGATAAAAAATAAAAAATGAGATTCTGGCTTTGGTCAATGCCCTGTTGCTGCCCGACAAGGTAAGCATTATTCATTTCCCAGGACAGCAGAAGGGGACTTCCAGGGCAGCAAAGGGGGATAACATGGCCAATCGGGAGGCTAAAGCAGCTGCTAGAGGAAACTCTGTCCTGGTGGTACTAACTGCTGAACTGCCCAGAGAAGAATGACTAAACTACTCAGAAAGTGACTTAAAGTTAATATGGCAAAAAAAAAAATCCAAAAGGGGATAAAAACCGACGTGGAGGCATGGATTAACTCCAAAGGTAAGATCATTCTACCCCAGGAAGATGCTGAGAGATTAATAACTCAGATGTATAAATGGATTCACTTGAAGGCAAAGAAATTGGCTGAAGTTGTCCGCCAATCCCAGTCCCTAATACTAAACCTCACCCCCTTGAGTGAGTGAGTGACTAGGGCGTGTGAACCTTGCCAGAGTGTAAACATAGGTAAGAATTTCCAGAGCCCAGGGAAGTGGCTGAGAGGAACTGTGGCAGCCTTTTTGGAGTATATGGCAAATTTTGAGTTAATGGCCTCTGAGCAGTGGAACGCTGCCTATTGGCTTTGGCTATTTTCCAAAGTCCAGTTTCTTATAAACTGACCTTGGTGGTCCTACAGCAGACTGCTCTGACCCTGAGAAACTGTGTGCAACCATAGTAACCAGACAGCAGGCTCTGTGTAACCTTGAGTGAGCTCTCCTATGTTCTGACCAAGTAAAGCTCCTACATGAGAAACTGCTTGTACTTTTCTGCCTACTTAAGTGTTAACCTGACGTCCATTAAATCAACACCTGGATAAGCATGTAGACTTGGTGTCCTTCTCTGTGTCACCCTGTCTCTCTCTTTCTCCCAGCCCTCTCTCAGGTGGTATTCAGCTGTCACTGCTGGCCAGTGACAAGGAACTAGACCTGGAATGCATTGGGAAGTGGATTTCACTGAAAGTAAACCATCCAGGTACAGCAATAAATATCTCCTGGTTTTTGTAGACACTTTCTCAGGATGGGTGGAAGCTTTTCCCACAAAGAAAGAAACCTCCCTGGTCATGGCCAAAAAGATTCTGGAAGACATTTTTCCTCGGTTTGGTATTCCAAAGGTAATTGGGTCAGACAATGGGTCAACCTTCATTGCTCAGTTAAGCCAGGAGGTGGCCAGGTTTCTGGGGCTTGACTGTAAGTTACATTGTGCTTATAGACCCCAAAGTTCAGGACATTTAGAGAGAATGAATAGAACTCTCAAAGAGATTCTCACCAAATTGAACATGGAGACTGGCGGTGACAAGGCGGTGCTCCTTCCCTTGGCCCTCTTTAGGGTCAGAAATACTCTCTCCATATAGGTTTAACACCCTTCGAACTACTATATGGGTTTCTGTTCCCTGACTCTTCTTGGGTACCCCCTTGATAAAACTAGTGGTAAATCTGCTTGTACAGGCTGAAAGAATTGCAGCTTATTCAGAAAGAAATTTGGAGCAAGGTTGGCAGTGCATATGTGCCTGGGTCCTTTTAGGTGCCCCATCAGTTCCACGTTGAAGATCTGGTATATGTGCAGTGACATGGCAGCCAGAATCTGGAACCTCAGTTGAAGGGTCCTTATTACATCTTCCTCACCACGCCAACTGCCGTCAAAATAGAGGGCATCATAGCTTGAATCCACGTGTCACATGTTAAGCCGGCTTTTCATCAACCTGCAACACCTGGAAACTCCAAGCCTCCAGCTACCGGCTGAAACTGAAACTCATCAGGGACAATAAACTCTCAGACAAGAACTTCCCTTTTTCTGGGAAAGTATAAGTGCAGTTCAGGTCCTGATGCTCCAGAAAGAGTATCAACCTCTCCATGAGGTTGATCCACAATTTTAGGGTTAAAATTGAGGCAAAAAAGGGGGGGTGAGAGACCACCTGGGAATGAGAAAAACAACAGTGATTATTTGAATTGAAGTCAGGTGTAGATAACTCTTGAAGGAAAGGGTCAACTGTTCTGAGAACAACTATCTACAACCACCTGTAAAATATCTACAACCAGCTGTATACTACCTAAAACCAGGTGTAAACTATCTTCATGCTATTCTTGCTGAACAATCAATGTATAGAGCAAAAGTGGTTTCAATTTCAGGTATAAAACCCTGTCCTTTGCATATTTAGGGCTGTCTCCTGTCTTTGTAGGGGGACCCTATAGAAATTGGAATAAAACTCTTGCTTTTGCCTCAAGTTGTGGTCTATGAGTGTTCCTGGGAAGTGCACAATCCTGAGCTCCTGAGCAGTGAGACTCCAGGTCTAACAACATGAAACTAAAACGCTTTTGCCATCCATTCTTTAGGTGGTGAAGCAGCTTATAAAATGGGAAACCACTGTTCCAGCTATGCAACAGACAGGTTTATATCTAGACCATTCAAAGAAGCCATAAAATGTAAACATGAAGAAACAAACAAACAAACAATCTAGAAAAGATCATCCTGAGTGAGGTATCTCAGAAGCAGAAAGACATACACGGTATATACTCGATTTTAAGTGGAGGCTAGACCTATAATATAGGATAAACATACTAAAATCTATAAGAAGATAAACAAAAAGATAAACAAGAAAGAGGACCTGGGATAAGATGATCAATCCTCACGTAGAAAGACAAATGGGATGGACATAGGAGAAAACAAGAAACAGGACCCTAGCCTACCACAGAGGACCTGGGAAAGACTCTACCTAGTAGTATATCAAAGCAGGTGCTGAGACTCATAACCAAACCTTGGGCAGAGCACAGGGAATCATATAAAAAAAAGGGGGAGTTAGTGTGACCTGGAGAGGGCAGGAACTCCACAAGGACCAAATATATCAGGGCACAGGGGTCTTTTATGAGACTGTATCTCCAACCAAGGACAATGTACGCATAGAACCTAGCACCCCTGCTCAAATATAGTCCATGTTAGCTCTGTCTCCAAGTGGGTACCATACTAAGTGGAACAGGGACTATTACAGACATGAACTCAATGGCTGGCTCTTTGACTTCCCCCCTCACAAGGCAGGATCAGATTTGCTAGGCCACAGAGGAGGACATTGCAGCAAACCTGATGATGCCTGATAATCTAGGGTCAGTTGGAACAGGCAGAAGCCCTCGCCTATCAGTAGACTTGGAAAGGTGTAGGTAGTAGATGAGGGAAGGAGGGTAGGAAAGGGAGGGAATGAGGGGACTGGTCTACAGCTTGGATACAAAGTTAATAAACTGTATCTAATATTAAAAAAAAATAAAAAGTAAAAAAGTGGAACATAAAACAAAGTTCCTAAAGATGAAACACAAAATGCTGACAGTTTTTTGTTTCTTTGAAAACAGAATTTTTTTTCTGAACAATTTTCCTGTCCCAGGCTCTCTTTATAGAACAACCTGTGCTTGAACGCACAGAGATCCACCTACCTTTAACTTCCTGAGTGCTAGGAATGCAGGCGCTCACCAACAGCCCTAGGTGCTGACAGTTTATTTAGTTTTAGCATTTTATTTTTGTTGTTGTTTCAAGCACTACATCTGAACTGCAGTTTCCTCTTCCTCCACTCCTCCCAGACACAATCTATCCACCACTACTCTGCCCAACTCTGCCCAGCTCACCTCTCCTTCATCCACTGCTTTTTTTCCATTTATTTTATTTTCAATGAAAAAAAAATGTGATGGCATAGCAAGTTATAATAAAACTAGGAACAATCCCTCACATCAGAGTTGGTCAAAGCAATACATGAGGAGAGAAAGTGTAGCTAAAGCAGGAAAAAGAGTCAGAGACACCCCCATTCTCACTGTTGGAAGTCCCTCAGCGAAATCAGGATAATAATCATAAGGTGTATGCCAACAACCTAGCTCACAAGACTCATAGAATGTTTATGTTTTTGTCCTTCAGTCTCTGATCCCCTATGAACTCAGTTGACTCAGTGGGCCATGTGCTTGTTGTGTCCTTAATATCTCTGGTTCCTACAATACATATTCCCTCATTTGTGGGGTTCCCCTGGATACATCATTGTGTTTGGATAAGGGTCTCTGCATCTGTTCCCATGAGATGCCTCGTGATGTCTCTCTGATGACAACTGGGCTAGGCACTCATCAATGATTATAGCATAGTATCTTTCATTGTCACTTTTTGTCTGTCATGTTTACAGATATCGTGTGTCTCTAGGTTATCTTGACTCTGGTTCATGGTCATCCAGGCAGTGTCAGGCATGGACTTCCCCTCATGGTGTGGGCCTCAATGTGTTTTCTGGAGTGTATTTCACATTATTGGGTTGGGGTTTTCCTTCTAGTATCTTCTGTAGGGCTGGATGGCTGCATATATACTGGGTATAGTAGTCTGGGTTGGCATCGGTGGTCTCTTCGTGTCTGCATGATATCCATCCAAGCCCTTCTGGCTTTCATAGTCTCTGCTGAGAATTCTAGTGTGATTCGGATAGGTCTACTCATTATTTGAATGCTATTTTGGTATTAGCAGTGTCATGCATAGAACAGTTAATTTTCATGGTGTCATCCCCATATAAAATAGAATCTCTGTAACCTGAGAAAATAAAAAATGAACACACTATAATGTGTGTTGAGTGAATTAAGTCGAAGAAGGGACTAATTTGAGGTAAAAATAAACTATATATAAATGCTGCAAAAAATTAAAATACTTGTAATTCAGTTATGATATTTTAGAATATAACTGCATCAAAAAATTTAATTCCTAGGCCATCAATATACCCAAAAATGTAGGTAGCATTTTGCCTTTGCATGATGATGAATATTTTTCTATAACTCCTCATATGAAAAGTACTGTTGTTTAAGTGATTTCTGAATGAATTACATAACATTATTAAAAGCAGAAAATTTGGTAGTTCTATGTGAAAGATAATTATATGCATAGTTTATGTTCCCTCTAACTCTCTCTTTATGGGAAAGGATTTATGAAAATGATTTACAATCTGTGAGTCAATTAATTCAACATTGGATGCCTAAAAATGGAAAATCGAGGAATCTATCAGTGGCTTAGTCCATGAGGCTGGTTGGCTCAACTCACCTTCATATACACAGAACTCCTCAAGAAGAAGGTTCTATAGTCAATGAAGAAATAGACTTGCTACCAAAGCGAAAAAGAACAGGCAAAGAGTAAAACATTCCTTCTTCCATGTCCTTGTATAGGTTTCCAGTAGAAGATGAGGCAAAGATGAGTGGTTGGTTTTGCAGTATGAAGATATGGATTAAAGTTATATTTTTCAGCTTTATAGATCCAGAAGAGAAGTAGAGAAGACTATTTCAAACAAGCAAGAGTACTTTACAATTGTGTCCTTAATTTGGGTGTTTTGCTTAATTCCATATGCAGTCAAGTTAAAATCCAAGAGTCATGATCACACCTCTTTTCAGCTTGAAAGATAATCATATCTCCTCTTTACATTAACTTCCAAATGAAAAGAATAACAGGTCATAGTAATGCCTAAAAATAATTTAATGACGCAGAGTACAACAGCAGACAAATTACATATTTATCTTGATAATAACTGAAGCTAACATTATATAATGTCCTTCAAAACCGTCCAGGTTAGAAACAACAAAGTCCAGGTTAGAAACAACTCTCCACCGCCGCTGGGCCACTCCACAACACCTCCCTCATAGGGCAACCCACATTAAGCACAAGGATTCACCTCCCACCTGCTATGTGTATATAGGGTCCCTAGGTCCAGACCAAGCATGCTCCTTATTTGATGGCTCAGTCTCTGCAAGCCCCCTGGGGGCTGGGGCAGCTGTTTCTGTTGGTCTTCTTGTGAGGTTCCTCGCACCTCCAGGGCCTTCCATCTTTTCCCCAACACTTACTCAGGATCGCTAGAGCTCTGCACCTTTCTTAGGTGCAAGTCTGAGCATCTGTCCAAGCTTATTTCTGGCTGGAGTCTCTGAGACAATGGTCAGGTTAGGGTCCAGGCAACCGGGTTTTACAGTCCCAATTCTGGGCGTTCTCAATGTGGTCAAATATCGTCCAACAGAGCCTGATATTCTTCTTCTGTGAGAGGAGCCTCGAGTGTTGGTTCGATCTGCTCCCATGGTACATCTGGGTCCAGAGCGGCTGGTCCCTGTTCCTCTTCCACTGTTCTCGCCAGTTGCTCCAGGAAGAGCTGGACAGGGCAGGAGTTGCTGGATTCTGGGTAGGCCTCTGTGAAGAAGGTGAGTTCGGGTCTTGACATCAACGCTTCTGCACACTGGCCTCCTGCAGAACCCGATGTCAACAAGCTGTCGCGGGAAGCCTCCTGCTCAATGCAACACGATGCTCCAGGAGCCCTTTCCGGGCCAGGAGAGGCAGGCAGGTCCTCACCTTTAGCTGTGCTGCCTCCAGCGCGGCCTTTCTGCCTGGCCTTTCTGTTCTGGAACCATATGTGGACGGTGTCCTCAGGCAAACCTGTGCTCAGGGCCAGTTGCACCCTCGTGGCATAGTCTGGGGATGGAGAGATCTCAAAAGCTTGCACTAGCATGCTGATCTGTGCTGGACTAAGCCGCGTTCGAGGCCTTCTCCGTTCTGAGGACGGGCCTCTTGCTTGTTGTACCCTGGCGACAAGCTTTTCAGGAGGCTGTTGGGAGGCTTCATGGCTGGAGCCTGCGGTGGTCTGCTTTGAGGTCTTCCTCGACATGCCAGTTCTGTTTCTGCGGTTTTGAAACCACACGCGGATGGAGGACTCTGGAACTCCGAATTCCCTGGCCAGTTCCTGCCTGGTCCTGAAGCTCGGGTAAGGTGTCTTGGCGAAAACTGAGAGCAAGACCTCCTTCTGCTTGGCCTGCCAAACAGTCTTTTGACGCCGGGATGTCTTTGCCGTGCTGCAGCCACCCACATCTGCCTGATCTTCCATCCTGCTGAAGACACTTTGACAGGAGTTCTTCCTCTCCAGTGTGTACTCAGAACAACACCCAGGAAAGTGCAGACTATGGCAAATGCGTAAATTAGTCTGCTGCTCACCCTTAAATACCGACCTGAAGCCCCACCCACTCCCTCGAGGCCTCCAATTACAGGCCAAACCGTGGAACGTTCTTCTGCTTCCAAACTGTGAAACCCTTCCTTCCTCTTGCGAATTTTCCCATATCCCACCCTAAAGCAGCCTTTCCAGAAACAGTTGGCCTTGTGTTCTACCCAAATTCCACTGCTTAGCTCACAGTACGCACCTGTGTTGGCCCACAAGGAGTTTGAGGGGAGAGTCTAAGGCACGGCTTCTGATGATCAGGCAAGGAGAAGAGGCATAAGCCAGGAGCAGTCTTTGCCTACTTTAACAAGGTCATTCATTCAGCTCTGGCTGATGCTCAAGGAGGAACGTGGCTAGAACAGATCTTGCACTCTGCGTGTGCCGTCTGCCTTAAGTTCCTTTGAGCTCCAGTCACCCAGTGTATGATTTCAACAATCTAAATATGGTTAGGACCCTGCAAGTCTAAGCATTTGGGCAAAGAGTAGACTTATCCTGCAGAAAGACTCCTGGAATTATTTCTGAATTTCTCCTTCAGTGGCAGACTACAGAAGGTGTCAACTTCACTCTTGGACCCTCTGGTTCCACCTATTTAATCCACCATACACTTTGTGCGTGTAGAAGGCAATCTCCCACAGCCTTTCTTGAATGTCTGATGGAGGCATACAGCTGGTTTACAACCTATGACCCTGCCTCAGATGAGTGTAAGCCAATGGTGACTATAATCTTTATAGACCAGTCAGCCAGAGATATTTGTAGAAAGCTCCAGAAAATAAAGGGTTTACAGGACAAGTCGTTGAAGGATTTAGTGCAGGTGGCAGAAAAGGTTTTAGACAGCTGGGATATGGAAGAAGAGAAAGAGGAAAGAAAGCAGAAAGAGCAGGAAGTGAGAGAAAGAGAAAGGAAAAGAGGCAAGACAGAAAGTTGACTAAGATCCTGGCCACTGTAGTGCAGTCATAATGATAGGGAGAGAGTTCCTGGAAATCAGAGGGGCCCTCTGTCTAAGGAATAGTATGCCTATTGCAAGGAGAAAGGACACTGGATCAAGAATTGTCCCAAAAGAAAATTGAAGCCCTACACCGGGACCTGGCACACTTCTGGGCCACCAATCCCCAGGTAACTCTTTTCTGATATGTGGATCATATACTATTAGCTGCAGATTATAAAGAAACCTTACTTGAAGCCACAGATCAGCTGTTGCAAGAGCTGGGTGACCTTGGCTGTAGACTGTCGGCGAAAAATGCTCATCTCTGCAGGAAACAGGTCAGTTAAGAGGTGGCTATCGGAGGCTAGAAAAGAGACTGTATTTTATATTCCCCCTTCATGGACTACTGAACAACTGAGGGAAATTTTAAGTAAAGAAGTATTTGCCAAGATGGCAGCCCCTCTGTATCCCCTTACAAAGGGCATTGATTCTTGCATCTGGGGAAAGGATGAACAAGCTGCATTTGATAATATCAAACAAGCCTTAATGTCTGCCCCAGCTTTGGTACTCAGATTGTGACCAAAACCTTCCATCTCTATGTGGCCGAGAATCAGGGAATGGCTAACAGATGCTAACACAGTAAATTGGACCCTGGAAGAGACTAGTAGCCTATCTATCCAAAAAGCTTGATTCAGCAGCGGCAGGATGGCCAACCTGCCTGTGAATAATAGCAGCAGTGGCGGCACTAGTAAACGATGCAGACAAACTGACTGTGGGACAGGACCTCACCATCTATGCTCGTCTTGCCCCTGAGAGTGTCATAAGGCAGCCAACTGATCGCTGGCTCACGAACACCTGTATGACATAATACCAGGCTTTGCTATTGAATAAAGGTAGAGTCACCCTTGCCCTGGCTATGGAGCTAAACCCTGCCACCTTATTGTAGGATCCAGAAATCCAGACCATGGAGCATGATTTGCAGGTTCTAGCAAAGGAACAGGGATGGCGAAAGGACTTGAAAGAGCAACCAATTCCTGATGCGGAGGTGACATACTATATGGATGGGAGCAGTTTTTTGTAGAACGGAAAGAGAAAGGCAGAGGCAATGGTGGTAAATGGACATAAGGTATTCTGGGCCCAGGCGTTGCCGGAGGGCACATCTGTTCAGGGAGCTGAATTGATTGTTTTAATCCAAGCATTAACTCTGGAAAAGGGTAAAAAGACAAACATCTACACTGATAGTTGGTTCACCTTACCAACAGCCCATGTACATGGGGCCATCTATCAGCAGAGAGGCCTGCTAACATCAGCCGGTAAAGAGATAAAAAATAAAAAATGAGATTCTGGCTTTGGTCAATGCCCTGTTGCTGCCTGACAAGGTAAGCATTATTCATTTCCCGGGACAGCAGAAGGGGACTTCCAGGGCAGCAAAGGGGGATAACATGGCCAATCGGGAGGCTAAAGCAGCTGCTAGAGGAAACTCTGTCCTGGTGGTACTAACTGCTGAACTGCCCAGAGAAGAATGACTAAACTACTCAGAAAGTGACTTAAAGTTAATATGGCAAAAAAAAAAAAAAAGGGGATATTTGACACCGACATGGGGGCATGGATTAACTCCAAAGGTAAGATCATTCTACCCCAGGAAGATGCTGAGAGATTAATAACTCAGATGTATAAATGGATTCACTTGAAGGCAAAGAAATTGGCTGAAGTTGTCCGCCAATCCCAGTCCCTAATACTAAACCTCACCCCCTTGAGTGAGTGAGTGACTAGGGCGTGTGAACCTTGCCAGAGTGTAAACATAGGTAAGAATTTCCAGAGCCCAGGGAAGTGGCTGAGAGGAACTGTGGCAGCCTTTTTGGAGTATATGGCAAATTTTGAGTTAATGGCCTCTGAGCAGTGGAACGCTGCCTATTGGCTTTGGCTATTTTCCAAAGTCCATTTTCTTATAAACTGACCTTGGTGGTCCTACAGCAGACTGCTCTGACCCTGACAAACTGTGTGCAACCATAGTAACCAGACAGCAGGCTCTGTGTAACCTTGAGTGAGCTCTCCTATGTTCTGACCAAGTAAAGCTCCTACATGAAAACTGCTTGTACTTTTCTGCCTACTTAAGTGTTAACCTGACGTCCATTAAATCAACACCTGGATAAGCATGTAGACTTGGTGTCCTTCTCTGTGTCACCCTGTCTCTCTCTTTCTCCCAGCCCTCTCTCAGGTGGTATTCAGCTGTCACTGCTGGCCAGTGACAAGGAACTAGACCTGGAATGCATTGGGAAGTGGATTTCACTGAAAGTAAACCATCCAGGTACAGCAATAAATATCTCCTGGTTTTTGTAGACACTTTCTCAGGATGGGTGGAAGCTTTTCCCACAAAGAAAGAAACCTCCCTGGTCATGGCCAAAAAGATTCTGGAAGACATTTTTCCTCGGTTTGGTATTCCAAAGGTAATTGGGTCAGACAATGGGTCAACCTTCATTGCTCAGTTAAGCCAGGAGGTGGCCAGGTTTCTGGGGCTTGACTGTAAGTTACATTGTGCTTATAGACCCCAAAGTTCAGGACATTTAGAGAGAATGAATAGAACTCTCAAAGAGATTCTCACCAAATTGAACATGGAGACTGGCGGTGACAAGGCGGTGCTCCTTCCCTTGGCCCTCTTTAGGGTCAGAAATACTCTCTCCATATAGGTTTAACACCCTTCGAACTACTATATGGGTTTCTGTTCCCTGACTCTTCTTGGGTACCCCCTTGATAAAACTAGTGGTAAATCTGCTTGTACAGGCTGAAAGAATTGCAGCTTATTCAGAAAGAAATTTGGAGCAAGGTTGGCAGTGCATATGTGCCTGGGTCCTTTTAGGTGCCCCATCAGTTCCACGTTGAAGATCTGGTATATGTGCAGTGACATGGCAGCCAGAATCTGGAACCTCAGTTGAAGGGTCCTTATTACATCTTCCTCACCACGCCAACTGCCGTCAAAATAGAGGGCATCATAGCTTGAATCCACGTGTCACATGTTAAGCCGGCTTTTCATCAACCTGCAACACCTGGAAACTCCAAGCCTCCAGCTACCGGCTGAAACTGAAACTCATCAGGGACAATAAACTCTCAGACAAGAACTTCCCTTTTTCTGGGAAAGTATAAGTGCAGTTCAGGTCCTGATGCTCCAGAAAGAGTATCAACCTCTCCATGAGGTTGATCCACAATTTTAGGGTTAAAATTGAGGCAAAAAAGGGGGGGTGAGAGATCACCTGGGAATGAGAAAAACAACAGTGATTATTTGAATTGAAGTCAGGTGTAGATAACTCTTGAAGGAAAGGGTCAACTGTTCTGAGAACAACTATCTACAACCACCTGTAAACTATCTACAACCAGCTGTATACTACCTAAAACCAGGTGTAAACTATCTTCATGCTATTCTTGCTGAACAATCAATGTATAGAGCAAAAGTGGTTTCAATTTCAGGTATAAAACCCTGTCCTTTGCATATTTAGGGCTGTCTCCTGTCTTTATAGGGGGACCCTATAGAAATTGGAATAAAACTCTTGCTTTTGCCTCAAGTTGTGGTCTATGAGTGTTCCTGGGAAGTGCACAATCCTGAGCTCCTGAGCAGTGAGACTCCAGGTCTAACAACGTGAAACTAAAACGCTTTTGCCATCCATTCTTTAGGTGGTGAAGCAGCTTATAAAATGGGAAACCACTGTTCCAGCTATGCAACAGACAGGTTTATATCTAGACCATTCAAAGAAGTCATAAAATGTAAACATGAAGAAACAAACAAACAAATAATCTAGAAAAGATCATCCTGAGTGAGGTATCTCAGAAGCAGAAAGACATACACGGTATATACTCGATTTTAAGTGGAGGCTAGACCTATAATATAGGATAAACATACTAAAATCTATAAGAAGATAAACAAAAAGATAAACAAGAAAGAGGACCTGGGTTAAGATGATCAATCCTCACGTAGAAAGACAAATGGGATGGACATAGGAGAAAACAAGAAACAGGACCCTAGCCTACCACAGAGGACCTGGGAAAGACTCTACCTAGTAGTATATCAAAGCAGGTGCTGAGACTCATAACCAAACCTTGGGCAGAGCACAGGGAATCATATAAAAAAAGGGGGAGTTAGTGTGACCTGGAGAGGGCAGGAACTCCACAAGGACCAAATATATCAGGGCACAGGGGTCTTTTATGAGACTGTATCTCCAACCAAGGACAATGTACGCATAGAACCTAGCACCCCTGCTCAAATATAGTCCATGTTAGCTCTGTCTCCAAGTGGGTACCATACTAAGTGGAACAGGGACTATTACAGACATGAACTCAATGGCTGGCTCTTTGACTTCCCCCCTCACAAGGCAGGATCAGATTTGCTAGGCCACAGAGGAGGACATTGCAGCAAACCTGATGATGCCTGATAATCTAGGGTCAGTTGGAACAGGCAGAAGCCCTCGCCTATCAGTAGACTTGGAAAGGTGTAGATAGTAGATGAGGGAAGGAGGGTAGGAAAGGGAGGGAATGAAGGGACTGGTCTACAGCTTGGATACAAAGTTAATAAACTGTATCTAATATTAAAAAAATACAAAGTAAAAAAGTGGAACATAAAACAAAGTTCCTAAAGATGAAACACAAAATGCTGACAGTTTTTTGTTTTTTTGAAAACAGAATTTTTTTTCTGAACAATTTTCCTGTCCCAGGCTCTCTTTATAGAACAACCTGTGCTTGAACGCACAGAGATCCACCTACCTTTAACTTCCTGAGTGCTAGGAATGCAGGCGCTCACCAACAGCCCTAGGTGCTGACAGTTTATTTAGTTTTAGCATTTTATTTTTGTTGTTGTTTCATGCACTACATCTGAACTGCAGTTTCCTCTTCCTCCACTCCTCCCAGACACAATCTATCCACCACTACTCTGCCCAACTCTGCCCAGCTCACCTCTCCTTCATCCACTGCTTTTTTTCCATTTATTTTATTTTCAATGAAAAAAAATGTGATGGCATAGCAAGTTATAATAAAACTAGGAACAATCCCTCACATCAGAGTTGGTCAAAGCAATACATGAGGAGAGAAAGTGTAGCTAAAGCAGGAAAAAGAGTCAGAGACACCCCCATTCTCACTGTTGGAAGTCCCTCAGCGAAATCAGGATAATAATCATAAGGTGTATGCCAACAACCTAGCTCACAAGACTCATAGAATGTTTATGTTTTTGTCCTTCAGTCTCTGATCCCCTATGAACTCAGTTGACTCAGTGGGCCATGTGCTTGTTGTGTCCTTAATATCTCTGGTTCCTACAATACATATTCCCTCATTTGTGGGGTTCCCCTGGATACATCATTGTGTTTGGATAAGGGTCTCTGCATCTGTTCCCATGAGATGCCTCGTGATGTCTCTCTGATGACAACTGGGCTAGGCACTCATCAATGATTATAGCATAGTATCTTTCATTGTCACTTTTTGTCTGTCATGTTTACAGATATCATGTGTCTCTAGGTTATCTTGACTCTGGTTCATGGTCATCCAGGCAGTGTCAGGCATGGACTTCCCCTCATGGTTTGGGCCTCAATGTGTTTTCTGGAGTGTATTTCACATTATTGGGTTGGGGTTTTCCTTCTAGTATCTTCTGTAGGGCTGGATGGCTGCATATATACTGGGTATAGTAGTCTGGGTTGGCATCGGTGGTCTCTTCGTGTCTGCATGATATCCATCCAAGCCCTTCTGGCTTTCATAGTCTCTGCTGAGAATTCTAGTGTGATTCGGATAGGTCTACTCATTATTTGAATGCTATTTTGGTATTAGCAGTGTCATGCATAGAACAGTTAATTTTCATGGTGTCATCCCCATATAAAATAGAATCTCTGTAACCTGAGAAAATAAAAAATGAACACACTATAATGTGTGTTGAGTGAATTAAGACGAAGAAGGGACTAATTTGAGGTAAAAATAAACTATATATAAATGCTGCAAAAAATTAAAATACTTGTAATTCAATTATGATATTTTAGAATATAACTGCATCAAAAAATTTAATTCCTATGCCATCAATATACCCAAAAATGTATGTAGCATTTTGCCTTTGCATGATGATGAATATTTTTCTATAACTCCTCATATGAAAAGTACTGTTGTTTAAGTGATTTCTGAATGAATTACATAACATTATTAAAAGCAGAAAATTTGGTAGTTCTATGTGAAAGATAATTATATGCATAGTTTATGTTTCCCTCTAACTCTCTCTTTATAGGAAAGGATTTATGAAAATGATTTACAATCTGTGAGTCAATTAATTCAACAGTGGATGCCTAAAAATGGAAAATCGAGGAATCTATCAGTGGCTTAGTCCATGAGGCTGGTTGGCTCAACTCACCTTCATATACACAGAACTCCTCAAGAAGAAGGTTCTATAGTCAATGAAGAAATAGACTTGCTCCCAAAGCGAAAAAGAACAGGCAAAGAGTAAAACATTCCTTCTTCCATGTCCTTGTATAGGTTTCCAGTAGAAGATGAGGCAAAGATGAGTGGTTGGTTTTGCAGTATGAAGATATGGATTAAAGTTATATTTTTCAGCTTTATAGATCCAGAAGAGAAGTAGAGAAGACTATTTCAAACAAGCAAGAGTACTTTACAATTGTGTCCTTAATTTGGGTGTTTTGCTTAATTCCATATGCAGTCAAGTTAAAAACCAAGAGTCATGATCACACCTCTTTTCAGCTTGAAAGATAATCATATCTCCTCTTCACATTAACTTCCAAATGAAAAGAATAACAGGTCATAGTAATGCCTAAAAATAATTTAATGACGCAGAGTACAACAGCAGACAAATTACATATTTATCTTGATAATAACTGAAGCTAACATTATATAACTGTCCTTCAAAACCGTCCAGGTTAGAAACAACAAAGTCCAGGTTAGAAACAACTCTCCACCGCCGCTGGGCCACTCCACAACACCTCCCTCATAGGGCAACCCACATTAAGCACAAGGATTCACCTCCCACCTGCTATGTGTATATAGGGTCCCTAGGTCCAGACCAAGCATGCTCCTTATTTGATGGCTCAGTCTCTGCAAGCCCCCTGGGGGCTGGGGCAGCTGTTTCTGTTGGTCTTCTTGTGAGGTTCCTCGCACCTCCAGGGCCTTCCATCTTTTCCCCAACACTTACTCAGGATCGCTAGAGCTCTGCACCTTTCTTAGGTGCAAGTCTGAGCATCTGTCCAAGCTTATTTCTGGCTGGAGTCTCTGAGACAATGGTCAGGTTAGGGTCCAGGCAACCGGGTTTTACAGTCCCAATTCTGGGCGTTCTCAATGTGGTCAAATATCGTCCAACAGAGCCTGATATTCTTCTTCTGTGAGAGGAGCCTCGAGTGTTGGTTCGATCTGCTCCCATGGAACATCTGGGTCCAGAGCGGCTGGTCCCTGTTCCTCTTCCACTGTTCTCGCCAGTTGCTCCAGGAAGAGCTGGACAGGGCAGGAGTTGCTGGATTCTGGGTAGGCCTCTGTGAAGAAGGTGAGTTCGGGTCTTGACATCAACGCTTCTGCACACTGGCCTCCTGCAGAACCCGATGTCAACAAGCTGTCGCGGGAAGCCTCCTGCTCAATGCAACACGATGCTCCAGGAGCCCTTTCTGGGCCAGGAGAGGCAGGCAGGTCCTCACCTTTAGCTGTGCTGCCTCCAGCGCGGCCTTTCTGCCTGGCCTTTCTGTTCTGGAACCATATGTGGACGGTGTCCTCAGGCAAACCTGTGCTCAGGGCCAGTTGCACCCTCGTGGCATAGTCTGGGGATGGAGAGATCTCAAAAGCTTGCACTAGCATGCTGATCTGCGCTGGACTAAGCCGCGTTCGAGGCCTTCTCCGTTCTGAGGGCGGGCCTCTTGCGTGTTGTACCCTGGCGACAAGCTTTTCAGGAGGCTGTTGGGAGGCTTCATGGCTGGAGCCTGCGGTGGTCTGCTTTGAGGTCTTCCTCGACATGCCAGTTCTATTTCTGCGGTTTTGAAACCACACGCGGATGGAGGACTCTGGAACTCCGAATTCCCTGGCCAGTTCCTGCCTGGTCCTGAAGCTCGGGTAAGGTGTCTTGGCGAAAACTGAGAGCAAGACCTCCTTCTGCTTGGCCTGCCAAACAGTCTTTTGACGCCGGGATGTCTTTGCCGTGCTGCAGCCACCCACATCTGCCTGATCTTCCATCCTGCTGAAGACACTTTGACAGGAGTTCTTCCTCTCCAGTGTGTACTCAGAACAACACCCAGGAAAGTGCAGACTATGGCAAATGCGTACAGGAGTCCGCTGCTCACCCTTAAATACCGACCTGAAGCCCCACCCACTCCCTCGAGGCCTCCAATTACAGGCCAAACCGTGGAACGTTCTTCTGCTTCCAAACTGTGAAACCCTTCCTTCCTCTTGCGAATTTTCCCATATCCCACCCTAAAGCAGCCTTTCCAGAAACAGTTGGCCTTGTGTTCTACCCAAATTCCACTGCTTAGCTCACAGTACGCACCTGTGTTGGCCCACAAGGAGTTTGAGGGGAGAGTCTAAGGCACGGCTTCTGATGATCAGGCAAGGAGAAGAGGCATAAGCCAGGAGCAGTCTTTGCCTACTTTAACAAGGTCATTCATTCAGCTCTGGCTGATGCTCAAGGAGGAACGTGGCTAGAACAGATCTTGCACTCTGCGTGTGCCGTCTGCCTTAAGTTCCTTTGAGCTCCAGTCACCCGGTGTATGATTTCAACAATCTAAATATGGTTAGGACCCTGCAAGTCTAAGCATTTGGGCAAAGAGTAGACTTATCCTGCAGAAAGACTCCTGGAATTATTTCTGAATTTCTCCTTCAGTGGCAGGCCACAGAAGGTGTCAAGTTCCCTCTTGGTTCCCTGACACGGACCGGCCCAGTCGGGCTCCTGTCTTCCGCGGGAGAACAAGGCTTTAGACAGGAAGACACGGTTTCGGTGAAGAATTGACAGAGACACCTTGATGGTTTTGACTCTGCTGCAACTTTACTGAAATCAAGCTAGTATTTTTATAATGATTTCACAAAAGGCACCTTAAAATTGGCATATTTTTCAGAACATTCAGACTTTTACCAAGAATACAAAGTTTACATTTTAACTCAAAATGCAATTAAACATAAAGCAGTACCCACAAATAATCTTGGCCTAGAAACTTTTTGATCAGAGCAAACAAAGGAAAAGAAACCTCAAATATAGTTTTATTATTGCTAACCAATGAAGAGGAAAGTCAGGAGCTAAATCAGATGCCTGCCAAAGTCCTTCTCTATATCAAAATCTAACTACATCTTTGTTAACCCTCCTCCCATATGTCCTTCCCAAGATTTATGATCTTCTCTAGGAACAAGGCACTGAAGGGAGGGGGAAACTCCCGCCAGCTGCACCTCTCATGCTATTATTTCTTAAGAAGGAGCCTATTATTATTTTACTATTCTTAATGCCTATTAATACTAAATCTAATTCATTACTTTCCTTAAACTTATTTTTATTAAAGCCTTTAACAATCTACTAATAATAAATTTCTTTATAAAGTTAGTTGTGCTGTTTCAGGTGTCACAGGGAAAGATCAAAGAATTCATTATTCCAGCCCCAGAGCCACAACTGAAGAAGCGTAGAAATCTCAGAACACGTCTCTTTTCCAAGTGGGATGAGTTTGCCAGGGACCTTCCAGGGGGCATTATTTCCGGGGAAATCATATCCCCAGCCCTGTAGCTTATGCTACTATGGCGACACTGGCGTGGGTGTGGCAATTTCCAATAGTGTCAGAAGAAACTGAGACTAAGATACTACTAGAAAAAATAAAGCCATCCACTGATCTCACAGTTCATAAGGTCTATAACACAAATGTATGAGTATTATAAAAGAAATGAGCTTTTTCAGTGTCAAGGCAGGTATAAGCCATACAATTTTTAAAACGTTTATAGATTGTGTATGAAATACAAGGTACAGGCATTTATAAGTTTTATTAGAATCTTATAATTTCATATAACTCTGAGTGAATACAGTTAATTTTTATAAAATATGCTTTGGAAAGATTGAGCCATTCCCTTGGGGAAAGGATGTTACCTGAACATCACAGTTGTATACAGAAGTGATCCATTATATCCTATTACCACAATTTCTTTGTGGAAAAGATCAAGGAGATTTTAACCAATAATATGGAGAAATAATGAATTTCTTTACACATCCATTACAAGTCTTAGATTTTTTTCCCTTTCATGTTGTAATGTGTATATTTTTTCAGCTGTTATGCATTTGGTATTTAAGGTAAATTATATTGCTCATTTTTAGGAAAAATATCATTTTTAAAAGTTTTAAACAATGTATTTAAGGAATTTATTTCAAATTATATAAGGAAAAAGCCCTTACATGTAAAGAATATCCTGCTTTCCTCTTCCATTTAACATATATTTGTAAAACACATTTCTTGATTTGAACTTGTTTTAATGTTCAATTGTGCCATGTATACAAACTTCATTACAGTAAATTTTGCACTGCCAAAGACTACAGAATTTGAGACTTTTACCTTTATACTACAGGAGAAAATAGGACAGCATCTTTGTGTATACTATGCATTATTTATCTATTTGAAATCATAAAATTATCCCTACACAAAATGTTATCCTTCCAATCTTACTTAAAAGGGAAGAAATATCAAATCACAATCAGATGAAACCCAAACCAAAATAAAAGCATGTTAAATACCTTAGTGTCTAATATCTGAAACTCATAATCTTCTGTTCTCTGAAGGACCTAGGCAGCTCTCTGTTTCCTGTTTTGCTGTGCACACATCACACTGCTTATTTGTAAGTTCAGTCAACTCCAAAAAACAAACAAACAAACAAACAAACCAATATTTACTGCTGTTCTTGGTGCTCTTCTCATGGCTTCCCTAACATGCTGGTTTCTGTACTGCTACGAGTCTTATGGATGCCTCCTTTTCACCTGTCTCCAAGTACTCTGGCTGAATCACAGAAGCCTCAGCACTTGTCAAAGAGCCTTTCATTACTTCACAATCAACAACACCTGGTTGACTCTGTTACATCATCAAATTTATCTGCCTGCACAAGTTGTACAGACTTGGAGCTTTCTTTATTACAGATAATTGTGTGTTGGTGTTATGCCTTATCTTGAGACCCTCCCCAAGAGACCACCAGTAACACAAGTCTGATGCAAACACACAAGGTTTCCTGGTGGGAGAATTTGGGTCACTTAAAGGACAGGGCCTTTCAAAATGGCATCTGAAAAAAAAACAAGAAAGAGTTAGTTCTGCTCTTGTTCTCTCATTTGCCCCTCTATTAGAAACTTCTCATGAAAAATCATGGGCTCCTTCATGCAATTAGTGGTAGTTGGATCTCATAACCATTAACTGTATTGTTCCCAATCTCTGCTTCCTATACTGTAGAAGCTTCTTTAAGGTGCAAGGACCAAAAGCAAAAAGTACTAGAAGAATAAAAAGAGGATCCAGGAGACTAGATATCAGAGTTGTCAGCCGGGGGGGGGGGGTGCATCTAACCAAGATTCAAACCATCCTTTAGATTCCTCTCTTTCTCTTTACCTTTGTTCTAGACTTTCTCTGATAACTCCAGAGTGATTGACATAAAAACAACATTCTTCTTCTAAGGCCACACATAAGCCCCCTTTTGTAAAAATAGGAGGTCTAACCCTCTTCTATTTTTAGAACCACTTCAGCCAAAGAGTCAACTCTTCTTTCATGTTGGGAGATTGAATTTTCAAGGGTTGAATATCTTGGTCTATATCAGCCTTTAAAGCATTACAATTTTTACTCTGAACTGCTAAAACTAAAACTTTTATTCCTGTCCCAGCCAAGCCTGCACCTAGGATGAGAGCCAGAGTAAAGGACATGGGTTCTCATGTTAACTGAGTCAGTGTTCCTGGCGTTCCCAAAAGAACATTAGTTATTTTATCTTCTGAATGATATGTAATCTATGGAACCAGTTGAACTAGAATACAAATGTTTTGGGCATTGTTCAGAATGCTGCTGTAAAGGCAAGGAGTGAGCCCAGTGTCACAAGCCCACCATCCCTGGCTGGGTGGACTCAAGTATGTGTTGGTCTGATAGGATGGAACATTCAGGGTAATGTTACATGGATGCCAGTTGGACAATGGTACCTGTCCCAACCAAACTCCTTGTCCTGGCACTGATTGAAGAGTCAGTTATGTCCCAGCACACTGCCCTCAACACTGCTGGAAACAGCTTCAATGATATAATTTTCAATTATACCTATACCTTCATAATTAGGGGGTGTGAACTGTAGCATAGCCAACAGGATTCAGTCTGATCCGATCTTGATTCTTTTAAAACCTGATTGTTACTGATCATCATGTCCCAAAGAGGGTCAGAGTTTCCCAGCAGAAATTGGGCAGAGGTTTCATGAGACCATCCAAGGTAGTGGTATGGACCACTACTTATGCTAGTTCTGTTAACTAAATCCCACGCAGTTGGGTATTGTGAAGTAGGAAACCCCTTCCTTAATCTTAATTTTGTTTTTATTCATATTTATTTTTTATTTTGCTTTTTTGAGACAGGGTAGCCATGCATGTCCTGGGACTCCCTCTGTATACCTGGTGGGCCTTTCAGTCACAGAGATCTGCCTGCCTCTGTCTCTGGATTGCTAGAGTTAAAGGTATGTACCACCACTCCCTGGCGATTAATCTGGATAATTTGAGGTGAAAAGCTATCTCTTTCATTTAAGCCACATTTCTGACAGCAGTGTACACCTATAAAGTCCTTTGAAGATGATAGCTCTTTCTTGTTTTCTGCTTGCTCAAACTCTGGCTATCAAGTTCATATCTTTTGGAACTGGGAATAAAGCCTAATCTTTGGAATTCTGATATCTGCTGAAGACCAGCTGAGACATCCAGCTACATGGTCTGAGTGGCTACTGGATTCTTCAAATTTCCATTTGCAGACAGTGGTTGTTGGATTAGGTAGAATAGGAACTGCGGGTAATTCTTATAGATCCAGTTTCTACATCCATAGACAGATTCAGTCTATCTGTTCTGTTCACCTACACATCCTTTGCTGATACCACTGTGTTTTTCCAGTTTCTTGTTTGTTTGTTTTCAAAATATCACAGAGTAAGACATGCTTGATCCAAATTGTGTATCATGTGTTTCCTGCTTTTCTCCCAGGGTTGTCTGATACCTACCAGGGGAAAAGTAGCTTCAGTTTAGCGGACCTCAGTGTGAAGTCACAGAACAATCTCATTTTGTTTCCTAAAATCTTTCTAAATTGTTAGTATTTTGTGTAGCCTTCCTCATGTGGATAGACTGTTTACTCCACTGCAAGTTGAGTAATGGATTGTTCAATCTATCCACCTTGATTTCAGGAGGAGGAGAAGGGGAAGTGATTCCTGAGTGCTTGAAGATAGAAGGGTAGGCTATTAGACAACAGGCACAAGTCTACTGACAAAGAAATCTCTGCAGATCTGGAAAAGGTGTGGCCCTGATTCTCCACATATGGACCCAAAGTTCAAGTCATGGATCCAAGGTCGCCGCCCGGAGTATAGGCTTCTCCAGGGTCAGCTTCCTTCCCAAGCCAGACCCTCATTAGTTTTGTAATTAGCAAACATGCATTCATCCCTCCTGGGCCAGGAAGCACAATGCTTTGTCTCTTAAGTACACGGTGATCCTAGGGGAAGTGTTCATGTCGCTCAAGTCACACTGGCCAATCAGGACTTCCAGATGAGGCCTGTACTCAGAGGAAGAGTCGGGTACTTCCGGGCGCCATGTTGCAAGTTCAGATCGGTAGCTGAGGTGTGTGGAATGTTTGGCATGCTGTAGTCTGAGCTCAGCTGTGAGTCTGAGCCCTGTGAGAGGATTTCAGGCGCGTTCCAAAGTGGCAACATGGTGAGTGTGTGGCCGCCACCCCAAGGTGGTGGTGGTGCTGGAGGTTGAAGAGCAGGAGCTGGTGTGGTTGGTCTCTCCCGGGCTTGGTGAGAACCCGTAGCCATCAGCTTCTTGTGAGGTCCTTTGTCCTGGCGTTAGGAATGCTGAGCTGCCTGAGTCACACGTGTTAGCAGTGGGATGGAGTGTGATCCAGACTGCATGTGGTGAACTGGAAAGAGGCCCTTGCCCCGTCAGCCTCTGTGACTGGGGATTTCCTGGAGAGGAGGAGACTGCACCGCTGGCCTGTAAAAGGGACTTTTATTCTCCTGTTTTAGTTGTCTTTGAGGCTTAGTACCATCTCCTGCTGACCTAGATCTAGTCCTGGATGCATCTAGCTTCTATATACTGTAATCTAGGCCTGGAATGTTTTCAGCCCCTGAGGCTTACTGCTTAATAAACTCACACATTCTACTTCCTTCTGAGTTCTGGCTGACTTGTTCATTTGAGCTGCTCTGGCTCAGACTCCTCTCTATGCTTAGTGATTCAATCTGGTTTCTCTCTCAGTCTCTGAGTTGTTTTTCTTGGCCTCAAACTAACTCCAGCAATCTGCTCTAATCTTCAGGCTCCTTCTCAGTCTCTGGATCTTTCTGTCTTCACTGTTGACTAGCTTGTTCTCTCAGTGAACCTCTCTGTGTAAACATCTCTGTAAAATGACTTTCTGTCTCTATGCATTGCCCCTGAAATAGCTTCACTTTCCTCTTTCCTCTCCTGAAAGTTGGGCTTAACCTATTCTGTCAAGTCTTTTTCCCTGATTGGACACTCTTTCTGCCACTCAATTAAACATTGCTTTCAAACATGGTGCTTCTGTCTACAAACTTCTGTCTAAAAACTGTCTACAAACTGTCTGCTTGGGTGTTTTTGTAGGAGTGGTAACCTCTGTGTTTGTTTCATTTTTAATCACATGCAATCATAGGTAACATTGGTCAAGTTCACATTTTTCCTGGCTTATTTTCCTTAGGAATTTTGATAAAAATTAAGTATAATTTTTTTGTCTTTTTTTTCTATATCTGGTTTTTTTTTTCTTCACAAATATGCACTTTGTGGTAGTTTTAGCTTCATGGTAAGTGCAGAAGTCATATTGTTCCTACCTGTATTCTATTTCACATATCACATAGTTTTGAAATCAGCTTTCTTGTTCTAAGTTGTTAGGAACTTGATTTGGAATGTATTGATTTATGCTGCAAATTGAAGATACCGAACGCTTATTTTGAAAATACATTATATTAATGGTGTTGTTTACAGTTGTATGAAAGGGTAAAAATGCTGTTCAGTACTCACTTATTTAGCAACACTTGAATTTTGGTATTCGGCAGAGAGTATATTCTATTTCTCAGGATGTCATGTATTCATGACATTGTTACTGCCTGAGGCTTCTGAGTCATTGGATTACAGGTGTGTGACATTTTTCCTGCCTCTTGTGTTTGTGTTGATTACTTTAAATAAGTGAATATGAGTAGTATTTTGCCTGTATGTGTGACTATGCACCTCTTGTGTACTGGTTCTCACAATAGTCAGAGATGACCTCAGATCTCCTGAATTTGGAGTTATGGATAGTTGTGAGCCTCCATGTAAGCACTGATAATTGAGCCCAGTTATTTGCAACACCAACAAGAGGTTGCAACAAGCTGAGCCACCTCAACTGCCTTATGTTGCTCATTTACTACCAACTATTCCAGGTCTAATGTTTTCATCTGTCCATTTGTACATATTTGAGGATGAATTCCCTTTTAGTAAGGTCTCATTAATATTATAGTTTAAACTGGGCCACTTCTGGTTCCTAGTAGATACAGAACTGTAGTGAAAATATAATTTTTTTGTAGGATCTTAAGAAAAACTGTTGAGTTCTTTGTATCTTTCTTATATGATTGATTTTTGCTGTGAATACAGGTCTTAAATGTACTTCTCCATGTCAGGAAACTTGTTTCAGAGGCTGTGCTGGCCTCTGACTCAATGAGATAATACATACCTTTGCTTCCTGAGTGCTGGAATTAAAATAATGAGCCAATGCTTCCTGTTTGCCCATAATTTTTTAGTTAGTAATTGTGCATACAGTTTCTGTGATCTGTGGTGTGTAGTGTTCATCGACTTCCTTGTTTTGCTTTCTTTATGTCTGTTAATTGGCATTTCTCTTATAAGGCTGTATTCAATTCGAAGGTTGCTGAAGTGATGTGAACCTCCTCAATTAGTTTCCTTCTAAAATGACTTGGTGAGTTCATCGAAACCTTTTTGACAGGACATATCAGGGAAGCACCAGAATTATATGAATATATTACCAATGAAGCATGCATTTACACTGTTGTCACCATTGTGCTTTCTATTATACTCATGTATGGTTTAATTTAGAATTCAGTAACCTATGACGATGTGGATGTGAAATTCACTCAGGAAGAGTGGGCTCTGCTGGATCCTTCCCAGAAGAGTCTCTACAAAGATGTGATGCTGGAGACCTATAAGCACCTTACAGCTATAGGTAAGACAGTGAATTTTCTTTCTCTATTAAGGTAATGGGGACATCTGTTGTTATTGTTGTTTGTTTTATTGATGCTCTTATATAATTTCAATTAGAATTGGGATGATTGAGGTGAATAACCAGGCATGTTTCTGAGATTGACTGAACATAGTAACAGAAAATGTACCTATTTTTCAATAATATATCACACCTTTTCTGGTACATATTTTAGGCTACAATTGGGAAGAGCATAATATTGAAGAACATTGTCAACATTCTAGAAGATATGGAAGGTAATTATTTCATGGAAATGGATATAATATGCCTGTGAAAAAATTTTTAATCATTTATTTATTCACTATTTATATATTATTGTGCCTGCACACCAGATGAGGGCACAAGATCTCATTATAGATGGTTGTGAGCCACCTTGAGGTTGCTGGGAATTGAACTCAGGACCTGTGGAAGACCAGCCAGTGCTCTTAACCTCCAAGCCAACTTGCCAGCCCCTGTGAAAAAAAACTTTAATGTGTCCCAGAAGTTTTAAAGAAAAGCAACAGTGTGAAAACAAATACTACTTTAAGAGTATTAAGGAACATTAAATTCTCCCAAACCCATGTTCCTCACTCTCAGGCATATTATTTATGTTCGCAAGGCATTCCAATGTTAAAGAAGACTGTGAAACCCTTCCTAAATAGACATTACTGTAAAAAACTGTTTTATTCACCTCTCATAATTGCTGTCTCCATGGATTACTGCCCCTCTGTCTTTTAAGTTCTGTACAATTTATCTTAGGCCTAGAAGATTTTCAGTCTGTGAGAATTACTGCTTCATATGCACACCCTATCTTGTTCTTTCTGAACTCATTGATAGCTGAGTCAATTCAGCTATTCTGGCACAACTCCTCTCCTAGCTAACTTATTAAATCTGGCTTTTCTCCAAACCTCTGAATTACGTTGTTTGGCCTCAAATAACTCCTGCATTTTTTTTGCTAATCATCAGCCTCTTCCTTATTTGCTGGCTGTCTTGATCTTTACCTTAGTTTTCTCACTAAAACCTGTCTTTCTATTACTGTCTTTCTATTACTTTCTATACACTAAAACTACCTCCTCTCTCCATGGAGTGCACCTTAAGGAGCTTCCTTTCCTCTCTCTTCTCATGAGAGATGCACATATCCTAATCTGTCAACTATTTTTCAGATTTTGTCCCTTTTGTGCCACTGAATTAGACATCCCTTTGAAACATGGGTGCTTCATTCTACCAACTATTTTACACCCTTTGTTTGAGATTACAGGCATGTACCAACATGCCTGAACCTAAACTTTTCTTTACGAGACATTGGTGTATACCAGGCTGGCATTGAAGTCAGATCTGCTGGCCTCTGTCTCCTGGATTAAAGGTGTATTTCTATTCCAGCCAGATCACATAGACTTCGAAGGACTTTGGATAGGATCTTTTTACCACAGCATCCATGTTCTAAATTAAAATTCCTCTATATAAATGATAAATTATTACTTACATCCACATTTTACATACTCTGTAGAAATTCCTATCTGTTGAGTATCCTACTGCTCATACTGCAAAAGGCATACTCATTGAATAGGTGATAATTTCATGTACAACACCTCCTTGTGAGAAAATATTCCATAGCAAAGGTGATTTTACTCATATCCTTGAAGTAAAGTTTGCTAAGCTACGTTAGACGGAAGGTATGAGAATCAAGAATATTGTTGGGGAGGAAACCAGAATCCCTATAGCACATGTCTTTGAAGAACAAAGTGTCCAACTATGTGAATTTGGGAATCTTTCATTTGTTATTCCTCTTTTAGTAGTTATATCCTTTGTCATAATTCATACAAGTCATGTAAGGGTAAGGATATGGAAAGAAGAACATACCTCTCTCTCCCAGAACAATTAGAAGGCATGTCCTAGTCCTTACTTTGAGTAGGCTTTTTGAATGTGGTGCAAGTTTACATTGAATTTATTAATAATTATTCATAATGAAATTACTACTTAATTGTTAAAGAATATTCATTGTGTCCTCCATAGCTATGATGTTCTTGTAGATCTCCATCATTACGTCTTTGTTGAGATACTTTTTGGAAGGATCCAGCAAAGCCTGCTTTTCCTGAGTAGGCATTTTCCAGAAGCACATCATCGTGTGCTTCTAAACTATCCTATAGCATTCGAAACTATCCTATACATGTATACAACAGAAAGCATGATGGTGACAACACTATAAGTTTATATTTGTTCATGTGTTCATTCATTCATTATTAATAAAAAAATGAATCATAAGCTTTTATCACACTCAGAAAGTCTAAGCAAAGCAGGGGACTATTAATACATTACATTAATATTCTTCATTAGTTTTCCAAACTCATTGGGAATATAGCAAAAAAAAAAAAACTCTCACTACAGAAAATCCCTATAATTTCTGTCCCTGTGGAAACTTTTGTGTCTATTATGGTTCATTTACAAATGTAGTATGAGTCCAATACAGGAAAGTTTATGAATTCAGTCACTGTGGTAAAGCTGACCGCTTCTAGGTCTTTTTAAATATGTGAAAACCCACTTATCTAAAAATGATGCTGTAAGTTGTCTATGTATTAAAGTTTCTTACCACCAAAGGTATCTTGGAAGATACAAAACACCCACAGTCAAGGGGGTAACTATGAATATAAACAGAGTGATAAAAGGTTAAGAGGCAACTTCATTTTACAATTAGACGAAATTGCAAACTTATTTACGCCAAGAAAAAGATTCATCAGTGTAATGACTATTGTAAATCTTACAGATACCTAATTATCTTTGCAGGAATGAAAGAAAACATATTTATGAGAAGCACTATGAATGTAAGCAGTATGGTAAAGCGTTTTCCCAGCCCAGGAATATCCTAATGCCCAGAAGAACACATACTGGACAAAAACCTTATGAATGTAATCAGTGTGGGAAAGCCTTTTCACAAGTCAGTAATCTCCAGAGTCATAAAAGAACACATACTGGAGAGAAGTCCTACAAATGTAATCAGTGTGGTAAAGGCTTTTCGTACCTCAGCACACTCCAAGTGCATAAAAGAACACATACTGGAGAGAAACCCTATGAATGTGTTCAGTGTGGGAAAGCCTTTTCACAACATGGAAATCTTCAAAAGCATTTAAGAACACATATTGGAGAGAAGCCCTATGAATGTAATCATTGTGGAAAAGCCTTTTCACAAGTCAGTAATCTCCAGAGTCATAAAAGAACACATACTGGAGAGAAGCCCTATGAATGTAATCAGTGTGGTAAAGGCTTTTCATACCTCAGTACACTCCAAGTGCATAAAAGAACACATACTGGAGAGAAACCCTATGAATGTGTTCAGTGTGGGAAAGCCTTTTCACAACACGGAAGTCTTCAAAAGCATTTAAGAACACATACTGGAGAGAAGCCTCATGAATGTAATCAGTGTGGGAAAGCCTTTTCACAATTGAGTAGTCTCCATATTCATAAAAGAACACATACTGGAGAGAAACCGTATGAATGTGGTCAATGTCATAAAGGCTTTTCACTCCTCAGTTCACTCCAAGTGCATCAAAGAACACATACTGGAGAGAAACCCTATGAATGTAATCAGTGTGATAAAGCCTTTTCACACCCCAATAGTATTCATGTACATAAAAGAACACATACTGGAGAGAAACACTACAAATGTAATCACTGTGGTAAAGCCTTTTCAAAATCCAGTACTCTCCAAGTTCACAAAAGGACACATACTGGAGAGAAACCCTACAAATGTAATCAGTGTGGGAAAGACTTTTCACAAGTCAGTAATCTCCACAGTCATAAAAGAACACATACTGGAGAGAAACCCTACAGATGTAATCACTGTGGTAAAGCCTTTTCCCAATCCAGTAATCTCCATGTGCACAAAAAGACACATACTGGAGAGAAACCCTAGGAATGTAATCAATGTGATGAAGCCTTTTAAAAAAGCCAGCAGTCTGCAAAGGCATAATGGAACACACAATGGAGAGATACCCTACGAATGTAATCAATATGGTAAAGCCTTTGCATGTTGTAGTGGTCTTCAGAGGCATGAAAGAATTCAAACTGCAAAGAAATCTTATGAATGTAATCATTGTGTTAAATGCTTTTCACAACCCAGTTGTCTCTAAGTGCATAAAAGAACACATACTGGAGGGAAGCCATAAAAATGTAATCTGTGGCGGAAAGCCTTTTCACGGAAAGGAAATTAACAAAATAATAAGAGAACACATACTGGAGAGAAACCCTGTGAATGTAATTAAGGTGGTAAAGCCTTCACACATTGCAGTGATCTCCAAAGTCATGACAGAATTCATACTGGAGTGAAACCCAATGAATATACTCAACGTTGTAAAGGCTTTGCACATTGCTGTGATCTCGTAAAGGCTGAAAGTTTTCATACTGGACTGAAACCCTATGAATATAACCAGTAAACCCTTTGCCTGTCACATTTTTTCAAAGCGTCGAAAGAAAGTATACTGGAGAGAAAACCTTGTGAATGTTTTTAGTATATTGAAACCTTTCTACATTTCTATAGGCTTCACATTCATGAATGAATCTTACTGAAGTGAAACCCTATGAATGTGTTTAATATGGTAATTCAAGGCTTTGTGTTTTCATGTTTCATAGAGATGTAATGAAGTGGTCTAATGAGTAATCAACTGCAACTCACTACATAGCTTGATGTGATATGAACATGTATATATGATTGGACGTTCTGTGATTCTGTATGTTCCTCCTACTCATCCATTTGTCATTTCATCTTGAAGTGCTGTATTCTATAGGATATATATACTATAAAGATTCTATATAATGTAACAACAAGGATATTTACCTAAAAAAGAAACACTTCTGGTGTGTGCATGTGACAGGATTATGTGGTTTTAATCCATGTCAGATATGTAAAGAGTGGGAAACAACTTTGTTGCATATCATTTGGCCATGTTAATATGAGGATTGAGGTTTGATTTCCAGCTTTGGACACCAAAATTCTTTCCTACAGCTCTGTTTCCCTGATGCTCCAATAAGATTAGTTGAGATATTACATCGATAAAACATTGTCTTTTTTCACATTATAAACATATTGTTATGTAATAATTGATGAATTCATGGCAATTTCAATGATAAAATTTGTTTGAAAATGAAAATGTGCAGCCAGTTCTCCTAGGCACTGAGCCACGTGTTTAGCCCCATGAAAGTGTGATGAATAGCATTTAGGTGGGAAAGGTTGATTCTAACTTCATCTTTAACTCAGCCCTGATGACCCAGAAGAAAGAGAAGATTGAGAACATAAGAAAGTAACTTAGGCTTGGTGCTTAAAGAAGTTTCTGAGCCAATATCTTCACAAAAAATATGGAAGTATCCAAAAACTGGCCAGGAGACCAACTGAAAATACAAGTGTTAAAAAAAGTGGCTGACCACTGAACCAAAGCCACCAGACAGAGTTTATCTCACAGCTGGTAAATAGGTATCAATGGGAACCCACCAAGACATATGTCAGGTATATCCTTTTTTGAGATTATGCCTAGTGCAAAGACAGAAAATGAACTTGAAGGCATGAAGACCAACCTTTCTGAAATGGTTTGTATTCTGTTCCCCTGATGCATGCAAACATTCACTTAGGAGCCCTGAGTGGTGAAGACTTCAGATGCTGTGGAGGTTGTTGTCAGGGGAGCCTGAGGTTAAACAGATGTCAATAGAAGGCTGGAGATATCAGGCATTTACAGAGACCTGAGGAACATGGAGAAGGAGATTTGTGTGCTAAAAAAAGGGAAGTAGATTTGGATGTTAAAGAAAGGATAAAAGTCCCAGAGAGCAATTAATTCTTGGGCTGTATCGAGGACAAGCTGCCTCCTACTGTAGTCTCTGTATCTACTCATCTGTGGTGGGTCAACTCTCCACTTCTTTCCCTATTTCCTTGTCTTCTCAGATACATGTATATATATGTCAGTCAGAATACCATGTAGGCTGCCAGTTGGTGGTCTCAAATTGATTTTAAATCTCTCTCCCCATGTGTCATCACTGCAACCTCTCTGCCTGGCAGGAATATGGATATTCTGAATAAACATTCTTATATATCCCTTAGGTGAACATCTAATAAATCAATGGACTCCTTGAAATTCTAATCTGGTCTGGACTGTCATTGATGAAAAGACCTATTCCCCTAGATGAGATATTTTCTGCTCAATAGCATTATGTCACTCTTTGAATTCCTAACAAGAAAGAAATATGCTAAGAATGAGGGAGCAACTTATAGGCAGGAAGTTTTTAATGTATGGCTTGGAGAGATTACTTAGTTGTGTATCTTTGCTCTCTAAACCTATTAAACCTAAAGGATGAATGTTTTACCATATGTTGTACTTCACACCTAAGACAAGCTGCTGAGGTGCCTTTTTGACAGAAGGTTTTCTGGCTTCCAGTTGTCCCAGCATCACTCACTCCCAGCTTCTAAAGGGTATGATTGGCATTCCCCACCTCTACCCTTAAATTTTCAGTCTAGTAGAATGGGCCTGCCCTCTCCCAGAGGCTCTTCCTTATGTACCCAGATATTTTGTTTTCTTCTATGTGCTTTTCTTCTCTTTCTCTGTTTTCTGTTTGTTCTCTCTCTCTCTCTCTTTTTCTCTGTACACACTTCTCTTTGCCCACATTTAGGATTCCTCCATGGTAGCTTCCATGGCCTTATTCCTTGGAAACTGGGAACCCCCTGAGAACTGTTTGGATAAGCTGGCAATTAAATACTTTACCATTTCCTCAATTAGCAAATATTACCTGTGGGAAGAAAGAAACAACATAAGGTTATATATTCATCACTGTTCAAAATTAGTCACACTGAATAAATATGTCAATATGTTTCCAGTTTTCATTAATAATTTGTGTTTTAACCATTGTTTTTCTTTTTTCCCTCAACCCCTATATGTGGATTAGGGAAGGTGCATGGGGGAGATTGGGAGGCTGGGTGTAAATGGTCAGAGTTTAAGTTGATACAGCCATGATACAAAGGGAATAAATTGTAATAAATAAATAGCTTAATTAAATATATTTTCATTTTTAAACATTGTTTTCTCTCTTTTTTATTTGGAATAATACTCTCACTATAAATTTCAGGCTAACCTTGAACTTAGTGTACATAATAGATCTGCTTACCTTGCCTCCCTAGTACCTGCAATGTAGTTGCGCATGGTCTACCACAATAATTCAGTTTTTCTGTGGGCTTACTTAGAGTGAGTTGCTGAGTTCAAATGGTCATGGTAGGCAGGACACAGGCTCTGGTCCTAAGTCCAGTAATGGAAATAAGCATTGTTCAGGTGCAGTTGCTTGGCTTAAACTCCTCTCCTTTATGTATAAAGAAAATTATTTTGTTTTTTTTTTCTTTAACAGTGAGAATTTGTGACACATCAAAGTATATTGGAGTTCTGTTCTTAATTCAACCGATAGTGAAAACTAGCCTCACAGACATAAGGAGATTCTCAACATAGTTAAGTGTAACTATTCATTATACTCATCCCAACATTCTAGTAAATCACTGAGGTTGAAACCATCCAAGCCAGGCATGGTAACACAGGCCTGTAGTCATGGTGTTTAGAAAGAGTTGGCAGGAAGTACAAGATGTCAAAGTAATCCAAGGAAACATCCTAGATCAATGGTATAATGGGAGGTCCACAGAACAAAGAGAGACTGATTAGCTGAGACCAATGTCCATAGTCCTCCCCACAGCTCCAGAACATCAAGGCCATTCCAGCACCATGGGTTATCTAAGGAATTTGTCACCCTGTGCTTTCTAATGTTTCCTGTCCAAGACAGCTTAGGTCTCTTCAGGGTTAGACTCCTGTGGGCATTGAAGACTAGAACTTCCTCCATGTTGTGGGATTAGCCTCAGGCAGGGATACACTCCTTAATTATATATCCTACACAAAGGGTTCAGCACAGAAACCTTATACCTTATCCTCACAACCAATAGGAATAGACTTAGTAGGTCCATACTTATTCACACATTCTTTTTTAAGACATTAGAAGGAAGGAATTCAGAAAGACATGGAGATAGCAGAAGAAAAGGGGAAATGGTATAATATATTTTAATTAACATCTGTAGAAAAAGTTTTAAATAAATGGTGGCAGGAGATAGCATGGAAGTTAACAGCACTGGATGTTCTTACAGAAGACAAGTTCCATTTCAGATATCACTTGCTAGCCAGCATGTACCCTGTAAATGCGTTCCCATGGGTTCTGTTGCCCACTTTGGCCATTTCAAGTAGGGTACACAGACACATGAACACAAAACATGCATACATCTGAAAGACATTTAAAGCTTAAAAAGGTGCTTTCTCAGGGTTAGAGTGCTCAGTGGTTTGAAGCAGTGACTGGTCTTCCAGATGACCTGGGTTTTATCCCAACAACCACATGGCATCTTACAGCTGCCTAGAACTCCAGGGTCCATCACTTTCACAATACACCAATGCACATGAAATAAAAAGAAGAGAATTCTCTATATTGATGTCACAGTTCTGAGAAAGATAGCAGTCTTGGGTAGCTGCAATGAACTCCTCTTCCTTTATTGAACCAACCTGCCTAGGGGCAAAAGCAGCCTTATTCTAAGGTTGGACTAGCTCACCATAGCTGTTTATCTCAGAACTGCAAACACAGTCCTGATTGGTGACATTTCCTTGATATTTTCTGTATTTGTGATCTCTCCCCTTGGTATGTGAGCCACTTTTGACATACATAGATGAATATTGTAAATCTATCTTTTATATCACACATGAGGATCTAGAAGATAGATTTGCTTGGGACATCTCTGTCTGCTTCAGGAACTAGACTTGCAGTCTTCATTTCCTGTTGGAATTATTCAAAGTGTGGAAGGTTTCCAAGATGGTGGTGACCAGTGTGGCCTGTTTTAGAGGGGCAGAGGATCTGAGACTCTGAAACCGGTTAGGGGATAGGAAGCTGGATCCAGAGCTTCAGCCTTGAATTTTCGCTGATTACAGGGGACATCCTGTGAGTTGAGACCTATTGGACCCAACCCCGCCATGGTCATCTTTCCTGTTTGAGAGTCAAAGTGTGGAGCTCCTGCACTTTCTGCCCATCCCAGGGAGTGAGGATCCCCAGGTCCAGGAACCTCCACTCCAGCAGCCAGACATCAGATGGTCCATGCTCCCCTCAAGGGAGCTTCAGTATTCGTGGGACAGTTAGTGTCAATTAAACCCAGCCCCCCCACGGCTACCTGCCAGGTCTGACAGTCATGAACCATGGGGGCCGCACACTTTATGCTGATGCCAGCGAGTGAAGACCCCCAGGTCTAGGGAACCTCTGTTCTTGCAGCCGGACATCTAATCTCTCTTAATTCCCTTCAAGCATCTTCAGGATTCTTGGGACAATTTGGGGTCAATAGATCTGGTACCCCCAGAGCTGTTTCCCAGGTCTGACAGTCAGGAAAAATGGACCCCTAGCACTTGACAGATATGCCAGTGAATGGAGATCATCAGGTCCAGGGACTTTCCTCTCCAGCACCCAGACATTGGATCCCTCCTGGTCCCCTGAAAGCAGTATTGGGGTTCCTGGGGATGAGTACCCAACATTGAAGCCACAGCTCACTGGTCACCCAGACCACACAAACAGTGGAAGCACCTGGAACATGGATCCAGGATGGTCCAGCCCAAATGAGTCTAAGTGACAGAGATGCAAAATCTGGCACAAAATCCCTTGTATATTCCCCCCTAAACCCCTCATTTGGCCTCCTGTATTCTCTGTCTGCCCTGCACCCTCACTCTCTCCAAGGATACCAAGACAGATCCTTGTACTCTTTCCTTCTCCAGAAACTAGTGCCTTGCCTCTTAAGTGTGAAAAATACCAACTGAACCCACAGACATCAGCTCAACCTGCTCCTTGGCATCCCTTCTGGTCAAGGACACCACCAAACACATCACTTACACTCTTCTGAGGAGATCACACACTGTTGCTGATCTTGATCCATGTAGATCCCAACTTCCAGAAGAAATGAACATTCAGGACTTCCCAAAAGTTGATGCTGAATCCCATCCCCCATAGACCAACCCTCCCCATTCATCTTAGTGGTATACACATATAGACTAGGGTCACTTACATACCCTTAACACATACATCATCCTAGGGCTGGACACAGACCCAGTCACATGGAGTGCTAGTGTGTTCTCTTTTCTTTTAATGTTCCTTTGAAATGTATACACCTTACCCTTGTTCATTCAAATGCTGATTTCTCTTCTCCCCTCCCCACTCTGTGGCTTCAATTCAGATATTGCATTGTGATACTTACTCTAAGAATCCTGTCTCAACTTTGTGTAAACAGGCCCAAATAAAGCAACTAGACACAATGTTGAGCAATGGGAGGAGCCATTGGGCAGGAAAGAGGGGAGGAGCTAGAGGACAGGAAATGAGTCGGAGGAGAAAGGGTGAGAGGAGAGCGAAGGGAGGAGAGAGCTGGGGGAGAGATCTTGGAACTGTGGAGAGATGGACTGGACCAAAGATATCACTGAAAGCAAGAAAAATTTGGAAATCTAAATGTTAGGAAACTGTGTGGGCTTGGAGGTTTAGGATGGAGTACCTATTGCCCAGCATTCTGTTCTAGGTTAACTCAAGAGATCCCTGTGTCTGTGTGGTGATTTGGTTGCACAGCTGTTTAAGATTAACAGCATGCATTACTAAAAGATAATTAATAGTAAATTTTAACAGCAACTTACAAGAAATGACACCCAACTAATCTAAGTATCCCAATTCTTTAAATCATACTTTATCATAACTTTGTGGGAGTAATAAGCTCCCAGTGATGAAACCCAAACTTAAAACCTAAAAACTCCCAGGTCAATTACTGTCTCTTTAAGAAAGACTCTTAAACCCGCCGAGGAGCACAAGATAGCAAAGGAACATATATATCTATACATATAGATAGATAGATAGATAGATAGATAGATAGATAGATATGTTCAAATACATATATATATATATATATGTATTTTAACAGGCTAGTGAAGGCACATGCCTTTCCTCCCAACACAAAGTAAAAAGAAAAAAGCAAGTCTCTGAGTTCTGGATCAAGCTAATTTACATAATAAAAGCCAAGATGGCAACTCCAGCTGTTTAGCCACTTGCAGGGATACTCTAAGATTCAAAATGACAAAATTTTCTTTTAGGTTGCTATATAAATTCTTTTTGTCTAAATAATAGATGTTATGTCCTTACTGCTCTAAAGGTTGGATTCACATATATTTTAGGTTTATGTAAAGAGAGATAATGTCACACTGCTCTAGAAACTGCCTTATCCTTTTAAATGTGAAACATTTTCACAGGGAAAATGCTGGCCATGCCTATGTAAAAAAGACACAGGAGGCTTAAACATGGCAAAATACATGCCATCTTAGTTTAGTCAGAAACACTCAAAAATTATATTCATATGTTGAAAAAACAAAACTGTCCATCCCATATCAAAATGGGCAAGCCAAAGAATAGCACAAACCAATGTCAAAACCCAGGTACAAGATGCTTGGGATATACTTAAATGCTAAGGGTAAGAGAGTTTATATGCTTAATGCTAAGAAAGTTTATATAAAGTGTGGCTCTAAAGGCTTAACTGTCCACTCTGTACAAAAAAGGGGCAAGCCAAAAAATAGCCATGATCAATGTAAAGCCCAGGTACAAGAAGCCTAGGGTATGCTTAAATGCTAAAGGTAAGAGGGAGGTTATATAAAGTTTGACTATAAAGGCATAACTTTACCCATTCCATATAAAAAAGGATAGGACACATAGGTAAATATAAAAAATGCTTTACATAGTTATATATAAAAATCTAGGGATAATCCTCTAAACAGGTACAAGATACTTACAGTATGCTTATATTCAAAATTAGAAAGGAGTTTATATAAAGTTTACTTAAAACATGCATTTTCTATTGATCAAGACAACCAGCTTGTGTCTCTAATGGGAGGCTTTTCTAGGGAAATAGGTAGCAGCTTGGTCTAATACAACAGGCACGCAAGAGACCCAAAAGCTATTTTAACTTATCCAACCTTCTTTTGATTTCAACAGGATAATGACTCTGTGTTCAATAATAATGGTAATTTATATTACTCTGATCCCTTTACACGGGAACAACTCTAAAACTAACTGAGAGATTAAAAAAAATTGTCTCTACCCAGAACTTCAACAATACTTGGCCAATAAATCCTTGCCTAAAATGACCTTAAAATATATTATGCTAATCTTTTAATTTGCATAGATAGAATTGGCTTACAGTTTAGTTGCATCCTACACATCTCATACATTTATAATTTTAGAACTCTATAATGCTTGTGAGAAATTATATGTTTGCAGAATAAAAGAACTGGACACCAGAGATGCTAGATCAAACCTAACAGAATCATTCTTCAGCATGCTGAGACATTGACACATCTGTTCCAGCATCTTGCATGTTCCAGCATTTTGTTTGTTCCTGGCTCAACTGCTTCAACTGCTGTATCTCATCAAAGCCTGCTCCCAAAAGAAAGTTGAAGAAAGCTACTAATCTTAATTGGTCCAGTATTTTAGACTGTTCCAAAGAGGACTTTTATTAAGCCTGAAATTTCTCAACATTCAAAGACTGGACCTCAAATGTTATTGTTTCCTTAATTAACCATTTTTTCCCAATTTTACTTGGGCTGCTTACAGGATTTCTACATGTCCAAAATGTCAGCTGGAAGAAATCCATGAGAACAACATCCAACTTTCCTTAAAGGGGGTTGGGTATGTTTTTGGTTGTTTGCTATGGCTATGACATTTTATTGTAATTGGGAGATGTTTATCATTATTAATGGTCATATTCAGAGTGAAACAAGGTTATACTCAGGGATTTCTGTCTTTTCCTTTCTCTATCTTTCTTTCTTATATAAGGAGAAAGGGGGTTAAAAAGAAAATAGTATACAGGGATATCATATACGAGTAAGACAAAAGGACGATTATTGAATCTACTCAACTTAGGGTTTTATATGTTATTCTCAAGCAAGGTTAATTTTAACTCTGGTATAGGAATTTGCATACTGATACAAAAATAAGTATTTTTGATACATTGGTATAAGCTTTAGTATATTGATACAAATTCAAAGTAACTTCCAATACTTTTAAACTGCTATGAAAAACTGATTAGGATACTGGGCAATGCAAGTTAATTGCTAGTTATTTAACTCATAGTCATGTCAGACACTAGTCTAATTTATCACATGAGCATACATCTGAGCTTTAACAGATAGATATGATTTTGTAGACAGATCGATTTTATAAAGATAGGTAGCCTTCAAAAACTTCAGAGACCTACAGAATATGGCATTTTAAAATGTCTTTATTATTTTAAAGATTCTTTGACAATGAGACAGGTCATCTCCTGGCAGCACCCCACCTACCTGAAAGAAGCTAATGAGCATCGAAGAACCTCCATATGGAGATGGCTTTAAATGTGGCAAACAAGCCACTCGGGTAAAGAAAATACCCTTGCTTCAGGACAGACAAATTCTGCCAAAAAATGGGCAAGATAATGCAGGACAAGTTTGCTGCTGAACTCTGCCAAGACAGGGTAAGCAAGTCCTAAATAGTGCCTGTTTCACATATATGTCTGTCAAATATTCTGAGCCAGAAGGCTGAAGATGATGCTCCAACCTTACAGAAAGTTATGGATGACTGTTCAGGCAGCAAACTGTATCTGTCAATTTTTAATTTTTGAAAGTTGCTGACATGCACTTCCTATGTACTCTAATACCTAATTTTATTACTTCTCAAGTCTCTGATGTGGTTGAAGACCAAAGAGTTATAGTGCCACAATTAAGCTTAAGTTGTTTAGAAGTTAAGAAATGCTTTCCTATAGGTAATACCAATAGGGATAAAAGTTAATTTAGGTATAGAACTTTAAACTTGTCAAGATAGACAAGATGATCAGATACTTTCTCCTAAGTTGCTAAATACACATGCACTGGACATTGCACATGTAGATTTTACCTAACAGTTTTCATAATTTCAAAATTATTCTTGTATTGAAAGAAAAGGAGCCTTTTATTGGACTTAAAGTGGTAAATGTTGGTATAATGTTATTTTGAAATGTAATACACTTTACCGTTGTTCATTCAAATGCTGATTTCTCTCCCCCACTGCCTGGTTTCAATCCAGACATTGCATTGTGATACTTATTCTAAACATCACCTGTCTCAACTTTGTGCAAACATCCAAAATAAAGTAACTAGGCACAATGTTGAGGAGGGAAAGGAAGCACGAAGAGAGGGAGAAGCCAGAGGACAGGAAGATGGGAAGAGAGTTGGGAGAGTAAGGCTTGAGGAGAGCTATCAGAGAGACCTGGAGAAGAGATCTTGGAACAGCATGGAGAGAATGAACCAGACCTGAGATTCCACAAAAAGCAAGTATAATGGGCAAAATCTAAATGTTAGGAAACTATGAGGGTTTGGAGGTTTAGGAGAGTGTAACTATTGTCCAACATTGTGTTCTAATTTACATAAATAAACCAGGTCTCTGTGTGGTGATTTGTTCATACAGCTCTTTAGGATTAACAGCAAGCTTTAATAAAAGATAAACCAATAGTAAATATTAATCACAGCTTACAACACAGTGGCCACAGGGAATACTGTCGGGAGACACGGCTCAACTAGTACTAAGATTTTCAGAGGAAACACCCTACACAGGAGAGGAAAGGAAAGCCAAGAACCTTGTTGGTAAAAAGAAAAAGAAGATTCAACCAATGGAAGGCATCTGTGTGGGGGTCGGCCAAAAGGCAGGATACCTCCTTTTCCCAGGGAAATGGAAAGATACCCATCAGTCTCTCAGAAAAAGGGGAAATATTTATGTGGAACATGAAAAGGAAAGCATCAGTCAACTGGTGTTGGATGTGTGGATATAGCAACTGGGTAGCCAAGAAAGAAGAGTTCCAAAACCAGGGAAGGGAGAGGGAGGAATCTCACCTTTTAAGATAGACAATAGGTGCAGTATTTATCTGGAGCCTAATTGATCTGAGAGGTGGATTCAGGTGGCTTTTTTGCAGCTTACAGTATCACTTTTAAGTTTTATAAAGGAGATAAACTTTTAGAGATGGCAGTATCACCATTGCAACATGCATTGAAATACACATTGTAGAAAAGGTGGTAGACATACACCTTTGTGTTAACAAGATCAACATTTTCAAATGTGAACTGTGGAAAGGCAGAAGCCTTTCATGAAGTAGATGGGACAAAAGCTCATTTGTTCTTAACTTTTACTATGATTATACCTTATGGAAAAGAGGTTTAACCAATTTTTAAGTTTGCATTTATCAACCTTAAAACCCTTTCTTAGAACCTCAAACATTTTTTGTAGAACCTTTATAACTTAAACTTCTTCTCCTTAGGCCTTTGTGTCTAGTTACCTACCATGAGACTGCTGTGAACATTTATTGTTCTTTAGCCAAAGGGATGGCAAAAGGTTACATCCGTGGCCTGTTTTTTGGATGTGATAGCAAACTAGAACTTACAACTCTACCAGTGAGGCTTAAGGCCTGGTCTGCTGCATATAAAGAGAACAGAGGAGGCCTCTGAAGTCTCCCAACCCAGAAATTGACAATATGACCACGGAACCCTACTTTGAGGCCAAAACAGACCTGCAGCATTACTGTGGGCTGAGCAAGGGTGGTGAGGGTCGCTTAATCTAGGAGCCACTTGTTCTCAACCAGGCCAAGGAGCAGAAAGGCTGGAAGTATCTGTGGCTGTTATACTGGTTAAGCCACCGTGGCTGGGCATAGAGGACAAGCCTGCATGGGAGCATTTTGTCTTCCAGAAACCAGTCTGCCAGCAGGTAGTCATGGCTTGTTGAGGCAGCCATGGGACCAGTGTCCCCTTTGGCTGCATTTCAAGCAGTCCCCTGGTGAAATTGACTTTAGGCTATACCCCCACTGGATGGGGCACTGAAGACCTCTTGTTTTCTGTGTGGGAATGCCAACAGTCTCAGAGCAGCAGCCAAGGTCTGGAGCAAAGTTTAAGCCATAGATGAGCCTGTCAGGAAGACACCTCTCTTATTCTTATTACCTGCTCCTGTATGGTGACTCAAGGACCATCCTTAGCTGTTCAATTAAGATAGCAGTGAGGGAAAGGGAGGAGAATGGGGGAGCGGGATACAGCTGCAATACAGAGTTAATAAGATGTAAGTAATAATAAAAATAAAAATATTAAAAAAGATAGCAGTGACACCATTTTTGCATCTGTAGGAATATAAATATATTTTTGGACATGTTAGAGGACTTGATCATGTATGAGATGACTGACCATTAACTTGCATTTGTTAACCATTGAATATTAGGGCTTTAGGTTTTGTCCCTATTAAGTTGGAACCTTAAAAGTCATAAACATTGTCTATACCTTATAAAATGTCTAAGGCTGTACTGTAGATTAATAATGTTTTTTTATATAGAAAATAAGACCAAGAATATTTTAACCTTTATAGTGAAGATATAGCATAATGACCTACCTTTAAAATGAATAAATAAATGACTCTAAAATTAACAGATATTAATTTATAGTATGCTTGGAACTATATCATATACTTTAAAGGTATTTTGGTCAAAACTTTTACTTACTAACTCTCGAGTTGTGAGATTTAGAATAAATAACACTATAGTAGAACATTATAAAGCAATTTTAAAATTACCCTTGAATTTATTTTACTAAATGCATTAGCCAGAAAGCCTAGTGGTATATGCGGATCACAGGCAGCTCATGGCAGGAATAATAGCATTTATTTAGTAATTTAGGAATAAATAAAGTCACAGGCAGTTAGACATGCATTTTAAATTAGCTAATTTGAATAGACTTTTATAACCTTGAAATTTTAGCATCATCTAAAAATTATGTTGAACCAGGGTTGGAGAATATTGTAGAGCATGTTGTAAAATATAACTTGGAATTTTTAGAAAAATCCATACCAATTTAAAATGAGAGCTGTTCCTGTCCTTATCTAAAAGGAGATAAAATAAACAGAGAATTAATTATGATTAATATTGTTCATACCATGTGGTCACCTTAAGGTTTACAGTTTAATTTTCACATTTCTTTTGAGAGTATAAAAAGAAACCAGAGAGTATTTTTATTTAGTGGGATAACAAGAAGAGAGAAAGAGGACTTTGAGAAAAGAAATACAGGAAATCGCTTTTACTTTCTGATCACTCTTAGTGTTCCTTGGTATGAGACATTTGAGTAGGGCAAATATCAGTGTAGAAACTAGATGTTTCCCAAAGAGAAGAGAATATGAAGAAGCCATTCCTGTGCATGAGAAAGGGGAAATGGAACTGGACCATGTGGCTAGTGGTTCATCAACCAAATAGGACTGCAGGTCAGGGGCTTAGCCCAGCTAAAACTAGGAACCACCTTGCCTAGTACCAGGGCTTTATCAGCAGAAAGGCTGAGTTCTCATAGGGAGAATCTCATCTGTGGGAAAGAATAGGGTAGAAGGGCAGGTTTAGAGCGGAGATAAGAAGGGGTTCAGTGGTCTTTTAGGACCTATAAGGGACTGAAGTTTTTCCAACCTCTCTGGCTTTAATTGGTGCCTTACAAATAAAGGAGGAACTGTGTACAAAGTGAGATAACTGACCAGTATTGGAGCTTTTAAAGTCACAGCACCGAAGGGAATGGACAAGAAAGAGGGAGAAAGCATTCTTGCTGTGACAGGAGTTGACTGTAACAATGTGAAGTGAGGTAATCAGTTGTACATGATCAATAAATGTCCTGTGTGGCCTATAGAGGACCAAATCAGGAGTGAGAACAAAGAACTAACCTTATCATGAGGATGATACACATGCTCCAAATTATGTATCATCTGTTTCCTGCTTTTCTCCCAAGTTTATCTCATACCAACCAGGTGAAAAGTAGCTGTAGTTAACCTGTACCAGTGTGAAGTCACAAAAAATCTCCTTTTGTTTCCTAAAATCGCTGTTTAATTGTTAATATTCGTGATAGCCTTCTGCCTGTGGACAGATTGTTCACTCCGCTGCAAGTTGAATAATGGGCTGTTCAAGCTATCCCAATTGATTCCAGGAGGAGGAAGAGCTTACAGAGAGCTGAAAGATGGAAGGGTAGGTTATTAGACAACAGGAACAAATCTACTTAAAAAATCTCTGCCGATTTGGGAAAGGTGTGACCCTGATTCTCCACATATGAACCCAAAGGTCGAATCATGGATCCAAAGTCCCTCCTGGAGCATAGGATTCTCCTGAGCTTCCTCCCTAAGCCAGGCCCTCACTACTCTTCGTAATTAGCAAACATGCATTCATTTCACCTGGGCCAGGAAGCACTTTGCTTTGTCTCTTCAGTACACTGTGACCCTATGGAAGGTGCTCATGTCCCTCAAGACTCACTGGCCAATCAAGACTTCCAGATGAATCCTGTACTCAGAGGAAGAGGAGGGTTCTTCCGGGTGCCAGGTTTCAGGTTCCATTTGGAAGCTGAGCTCTCAGGAGTGTTTGGCATCCAGTGGTCTGAGCTCAGCTGCTGCGTCCTGTGAGGGGTTTCAGGCGACTTCCAAAACGGCACCATGGTGAGTGTGTGGCTGCAGCACCCAACATGGTGGTGGAGTAGGAGGCTGAGGGCTGAGCAGCAGGAGCTGGTGTCCTTTTCCGGCTGGATGGAACCTGGCAGTCAGCAGCTGCTTGTTAGGTACTTTGTCCTGGCCTTAGGAATGATGAGCTGACTGAGTCCCACGTGTTAGAAGTGGGATGGACTGTGAGCAGACTGGATGTGGCGACCTGGGCACTGTTAAGACTGAAATCCTGGGACAAATGGCTGAGGTGCCTATTTAACAGTTCAGAGCAGAATTAGCTACCAAATTTGCCCAGCATCGCCGAGTCCCTCCCTGTTTACAGGCTATGGCTGAAATACACTGCCCTCGAGCCCAGGGCTCGGGCCCTTAACCCAGCTGCCTTTCTTTCTGTTATTTACGCAATTTGGTTCCCTGATCTGTTTCATCTATTTACTGTCATAGTCTCATAGTTTGGCGTGCCCCTCTCCTCTCCTCCCTGTCCTCCCATGGCTCAGGGATGTGTTCACCTTGGGCTCTCCCAGAAGTACTTGCCGGTGTGTGTGCCTTTCTAGGGATAATAAATTTTCTCCCCACCATACCTAGGAAGAATCATGTCATTTAATTTTTAGTTTTTCATTCATCTCTTATTTGCTACTCTTTTCTTTCAAATTCAAGCCTCCTTTAGGCTTCAGTTTTTGTTACTGTTTGCATTTGACTGAGGGATGATGCAGGAATTCTCAGCTGTGAGGTAGAGATGGCTGCATTGGACAGTGAGAGGGTAATGAAATGTGTACATGCAGCACGCTGTGACTTGTAAAATAAATATGTTCCCTGGGAGAGTGGAAACATTTATTAAACTACTAATTTACTAGGCTGAGGCTCTGTCTGCCCTAGAGCAGAGCTGAGATGGTTTGTGCTGTCTGAGTCCCCTTATCTCTAATCCTCCAGTAGAGGATCTGCCAGAGCCCTGAGGCCCAAATGCTTGGATTAAGCAAATGATGATGGACTCTGGGGAAGCTACACAACCAGGAAGGAGGACCAGTACAAAGTACCTTGCAGAGTCTTTCTAAGATTCTTCTCTGGTGCTTCTATAGTGATCAATATCCAGGACCACAAGCTATGCCATAGGGACCATGGGGTTCATTGATGCCAGTCCCAGAAAAGCTGGTTTGCTGAGCTAGGAGAGTTCCACGTGTTAGAAGTGGGATGGATTGTGAGCCAGTATGTATGTGGTGCCCTGGGCAGAGGCCCTTGCCCTGTCAGCTTTTCTGAGTGTGGATTCCCTGGTGAGGAGGAGACTCTGAGGCTCTGTCCTCTAAAAGGGAATCTCATTGTCCTGTGTATGTTGTCCTTGAGGCTTACTACTGTCTTTTCTGTGTGTCTTTCTGGGTCTATGTCATGTCACTTAGGAAGATCTTTTCTAGTTGCATCCATTTGCCTGCAAATTTCATGATTTCCTTGTGTTTAACCGCTGGGTAGTATTCTATTGTGTAAATATCAGTTTCTTTACCCACTCTTCGGTTGAGAGGCATAGAGATTGTTTCCAGTTTCTGGTTAGTAGAAATGATGCTGCTATGAGCATGGTTGAGGGAATGTCCTTGTTGGATGGTGGAACAACGTTCAGGTGTGTGCCCAGGAGTGGTATAGCTGGGTCTTTAGGTGTGTCTTTTCCCAGGTTTCTGAGAAAGTGCCAGATTGATATCCAAAGTGGTTATATAAATTTGCTTCCCCACCAGCAATGGAGGAGTGTTCCCCTTTCTGTACATCCTTGCCAGCATGTGTTGCTACTTGAGGTTCTGGCCATAGTCATTCTGACAAATGTAAGATGGAGTCTCACAGACAGTTTTGATTTGTGATTCCCTGATGAGTAAGGATGTTGTGCCCTTTTTTAAGTGTTTATGCACTGTTGAGAATTCTCTATGCCTGTGTCCCATTTTTAATTGGATTATTTTGTCTGTTGATGTTTAATTTCTTGATTTCTTTAATATAATTCTGGATTTTAGCTCTTTGTCAGATAAAGGGTGGTGAAGACCTTTTCTCAATCTGTAGATGGCCATTTCCTTTTGTTCATAGTGTCAACTGCTTTACAAAAGCTTTTGTTCCATTTTTTAATTGTATCTTTTAGAGCCTGAGCTGCAGGTGTTCTATTCAGGAAGTTGTCTCATAGACCAGTGAGTTCAAAGGAGTTACACAATTTCTCCTCTGGCATTTTTCGTGATTCTGACTTTATGTTTAAGTTTTTGTTCCACTTGGAAATGAGTTTTGTGCAGGGTAGAAATATGGATCTGTTTGCATTTTTCTACTTGTGGACATGTATTTTGAGTAGCACTATTTGTTGAAGATGCTGTCTTTTTCTATTGTATGGTTTTGGCTCCTTTGTCCAAAAGCAATTATGCATAGGTATGTGGGTTTATTTTAGGGTCTTTGATTTGGTTCCATTGATCACCCAGCATACTTCTATGCCAGTACCATGCAGTTTTTATTCCTATTACTCCTAGTATATCTTGAAGTCAGGTATGGAGATGCCTCCAGTAGTTCATCTCCAGACTTTGGAACAGTCTTACATCTGATGAAATATGTCCAGGGGAACCCAAATGGGTTCTGGCTTTCAGATATAGCCTCACAGTAGTGGGTATTTCGATATAAGGGCATAGACACAGTTGACCTGAAGTTTGAGGCATGGGATTTTTTTTGGTAGCAAAAGTATTGCTTTGGAATGAAATGAGCAGGAATGCCACAATTTAAGCAATGGAAAGAACACAAAATGTGACATGAGGTTTTTTTTTTCAACTAGGAATTATATTTGATATTACTGAGAGCAAAATTGTAAGCTTTACTTTTTCAAATACCTACTTTATTCTTGGTTCGTAAATACCTCTACCTCCCTTTCATTCACCCCCCCTTGTTAGGAGAGAAAACAGTTAGTACAGACAAGGAATGCAGATTTCCAGCTACTTAATGCTGATTAGGGTTCATTGGGTTCTTTAGTGCAATAACTGTCTTACTTGTGTGGATTCCAGAACCCCACTGAAACAGCAAACAACAAATGGCACTGTTTGTTTAAATCTCATTAATTTGGGTTTTTTGGAACAGCAGCCAGTGCTCCTAAACTAAGCCATCTCTTCAGCCCTTTATTTGGATTCTTAAACCTATACCCCCCTTACAACCCTTATTCCTTCCAAAACCCCCAATTGGTAAAGGAGAGAGAATGCTAGAGGGGAAAGAAACAGAGGTCTCTTTAACTACTTCCTGTGGATTAGGGTGGTCAGGATCTTTGGGGCAATACCTCTTAGTCACCAGGATATCCAGCAGCCCACAAACCAGCAATGGCAAAAAGAGTAGCAGTGTGGGTTAACAGCATCAGGAAGAGCAGCAGCTTCTTTCTTCTTCAAAGACCCAGTGTCCTCTCATGGCTCTGCATGTGTACCCTCTGCAGAAGACGCAGAACTAAACTATGTGCAGGTGGCACAACCACAGCCCTGCTAGAGCACGAGACAATCATAAGTAACAGCTGTGGACAAACTGAAGCAGCTTCTTGCTCCACACCTGGGGATAATAGAAAAAAAAATTCACATAATATGAGTGGGATTTTAAAGAAACAAAAATATTTAATACAATTGCTGATGCTATTAATTTGGATATTTCCTTTCTGTCTTTTATTTAGTTTAGGTAAGGGTTTATCTTGTTTGTTTTTCGCAAAGAACCAACCCTTTGTTTCATTGTTTCTTCATCTTCTCCTTCTACTTTATTGATTATAGGTGCAAGTGCTCTTTTCTTGTGTGGGGATTTTGTTCTTAGTTTTCTGTTAGTTATCTCAAATTTCAGAAAGTGTGTTGGCGGAGTGTTACTTTTTTAATGATCTGCTTGGCTAGTGTATTCACGGTGTTAGGCTTGCTGCGATGGTATGGAGTGGATGGTGCCATATGTGTTCTGTTGGAACACTCGGGAAGATCCTGAGAATTGAGAGTGATGTAACAAAGGTAGTGGAGAAGATCCCTGGTACACTGCCTTGGTCTCTATGCAAGCATGGCCTATGGTTTACCTGAAGACTTGGGAGTGGGATCCCGGAATCAGAACAGAGAGTGGAAGTGTGTAATCCACGGGAGACTTGGACACAGGAAAGGGGAGCTGCCACTGCTGTTCTTTTGGAGTGCTAGGGGCATTGAGAATTGAGTCTTCAGTAACAGAGAGTGGAAAAGGTCCACAGAATCAAGTAGGAGAATACCATTGAACATTTATTTTTTCTTTGTGTGCTTCTTTGGAGGAAGGTATAAAAGGTTTTCTAGGAGGAAATTGTCTAGATTCCTTACTGGAGATTAGATTTGAGTGTCTATGATCTCAAACCATTTCCTTTTGTTTCTGTCTACTGTCTTATGATTGAAACTGATCATTCTGTTTCCTTCAGTGCTCACATGGTCTTCATTGTTATCCAGTCTATCTCTAAATCTCAAGAAAGAGTCAAAGAAATTGCTATTCATTGCTAATCTATTTTGGTATCCTGAGAGTTTTACATTTTTAATTTTATTGTTTTTGAAGACCAAGTTTTTTGTGTTGATTTGGCTGTCCTAGATGTAGGAATGCAATCTATCCCAGCCTCAAACTTAGAAGTCCACCTCATATTGGCTCCAGAGGGCTAGGATTCAATGTGGCCCAATATGCCTGGCAGTTTTTCTTTTGATATGTTGGCTGATGTGGTATGTAGCTTTTTGTATATGTCAAGCATATGCTACCATCCTGATTGATCTTCATCCATATCCACTCTTGAATTCTTTTTTTATTTTTATTGTATTTATTTAGTTTTTTATTAATATTTTTTTATTTTTAAATAATTTTATACATTCACTTGTATCACAGCTGCATCCCACTCCCTCTTTCCCTCCCAATCCTCCCCTCCCTCCCTCATCTTCTCCCTTCCCCCTTCTGAGTCCACTGAATTCTTATATTTGGCAGAGAGTATATTCTGTTTCTCAGGATGTCTTGTATTCATAACATTAATACTGACTGAGATTTGTGAGTCATTGGATTGCAGGTGTGTCTCGTTCTTCCTGTCTCATGTATTTGTTTTGTTTTAACTGAGTGAATGTGAGTAGTATTTTGTCTGTATGTCTTACTAGGCACCTCATATGTACGTGATCCTAACAATAGTCAGCAGCTGACCTCAGAACTTCAGAATTTGGAATAATGGGTAGTTGTGAGCCTCCATATGAGCACTGGCAATTGAGCCCAGTTATTGGTAAGACAAACAAGAGCTTTTCATTGCTGATCCACCTCAACTGCCTTATGTTGCTCATTTATGACCAACTATTCCAGGACTAATGTTTTCATCCGTCCATTTGTACCTGTTTGAACAAGCATTCCCTTTTAGTAAGCTCTCATTAATATTACAGTTTAATCTGGGACACTTCAGGTTTCTGGAAGATAGATACAGAAATATATTGAATATATAATTCTTTGTAGGAACTTCAGATATATCACAGAATTTGCAGTATTTTTTTTTTATTTGAATGATTTTTGTGGTGGATTCAGGTATTAAATGTACCTCTGGATGTCATGAAACTTGTTTCAGAGACTAGGCTGGCCTTTGACTCAATGAGATACACATACCTCTGCCTCTTGAATGCCGGAATTAAAGTTATGAACCAGTACTTCCTGTTTGCCCCTGTTTTTAGGTAGTAATTTTGCATGCAATGTCTGTGATCTGTGTTCCGTAGTTTTCATCTATTTGCATGTCTTGCTTTCTTTACGTCTGTTAATTTTCATTTCTCTTGAAAGGCTGAATTCTATTCAAAGGTTGCCAAAATGAGGTGAACCTCCTCATTTAGTTTCCTTCTGAAATGACTTGGTGAGTACATCAAAACTTCTGTGTCAGTAGATGTCAGGGAAGCACCAGAATTATATGAATATATTGTCAATGAAGTATACATTTAAAATGTTGTCACCATTGTGCTTTCTGTTCTACTCATGTATGGGATCATTTAGAATTCAATTACCTATGCTGATGTGGATGTGAACTTCACTCGGGAAGAGTGGGCCTTGCTGGATCCTTCCCAGAAGAGTCTCTACAAAGATGTGATGCTGGAGACCTCCAAGCACCTTACAGCTATAGGTAATACAGTGAATTTTCTTTCTCTATTCAGGTAAATGGGACAACTGTTGTTACTGTTGACTTTTCTTATTGATGTTCTTATATAAGTTCACTTGGAATGAGGAAGAAAAAATCAGGCATGTTTCTAAGGTTCACTGAATATAGAAACTTAAATTTTGCCTAATTTTTAATCCTCTCTCATTGACTTTTTGGTCCATATTTCAGGCTACAATTGGGAAGAGCATAATACTGAAGAACATTATCGACTATCTACTAGATATGGAAGGTAATTACTCATGGAAGCTTATATAAATATGCCTATGAAAAATTTTTAAAGCTGATTTATTTATTCATTATTTATATATTATTCTGCCTGCACATGTGCCTGCCCACCAGAAGAGGGCATGGGATTTCATTGTAGATGCTTGTGAGCCACCATGTGGTTTCAGGGAATTGAACTCAGGACCTCTGTAGGAACAGCCAGTGCTCTTAACCTCTGAGCCAGCTCCCCAGCGCTGAGAAAAAAAAAAATTTAATATGTCCCAGAAATTTTAAAGAAAAGCAACTGTGGAAAAACAAACACCATTTTAAGAGTAGTAAGGAACATTAAATTCTCCCAAACCCATGTTCCTTACCGTAAGGTATATTATATTATTTATGTTTGCCAGGCATTTCAATGCAAAAGAAGACAGTGAAACCCTTGCTAAATAGATATTGCTGTACAAATGACATTTACTCAATCTAGAAATTATTATCTCTGAAAATGACTGCCCCTCTGTCTGCCACCCTAGGCCTGGGTAGGGCAGCTTCTAGGTTCCATACACTCTTTCTTTGACCTAGAAGATTTTCTGTCCTTGAGAATTCCTGCTCAATCTGGCTTTTGTCCTGACCTCTAAATTGCTTTGTTTAGTCTCAAACTAACTCCATCAGTCTTTTCTAATCTTTAGCTTTTTTATTCTCTGCTTCATTTGATCTTCACCTTAGTTTTCTCTCTCCAACCTGCCTATTACTGCACAGTAAAACTCCCTTCTCTCTCCTGGTAGCGCCAGCCACTTTTGGGTGATTCATTTCCTCTCTCTTCTCATGAGAGATACATGTATCTTATGCAGTCAATTAATTTTCTGAATTTGTCACCTTTCCTGAAACTGAATGAGACAGCATTTTCAAATATGGGTGCTTCCTTCTACCAGCTATTTTTACACCCATAGTTTGGGATTAAAAGCATGTACCACCATGCCTGAATCCAAGCTTTTCTTTACTGGACATTGCTCTATACCAGGCTGGCATTGAAGTCAGATCTGCTTTCCTCTGTCTCCTGGATTAAAGGCGTGTTTGTATTCTAGCCAGATCACATTGACATAGAAGGTATTTGAATGGGGTCTTTTGACAGAGCAGCCATGTTCTAAATTAAAATTCCTCTGTAAATGATAAATCATTAATCATATCCATGTTGAGATACTCTGTAGAAATCCCTATCTGTTGATCCTCTCTCGCCACTCATATTGTAAACAGCATACTCATAAAATAGGTGATAATTTTCTGTACAAAACCTACTGATGAGCAAATATTCCATAACAAAGGTTATGTTACTCAAATACCTGAAGCAAAGTTGTGAAGTTTAATCAGATGGAAATTATGAGGGTCAAGAATACTGTTGTGGAGGAACCATAATAACCATGTCTTTGAAGAACAAAAAGCAAAATTGTGTGTATGTGGAAATGTTTCATTTGTTGTTCTTCCGTTTTTATTTATATTTTAATATTAATTACAGTTTATTCACATTGTATCCCAGCTGTACCCCATTACCTCCAAATTCTCCCTCCCTTCTTCATATCCTCTCAATCCCCTCCTCAAGTTCACTGATATTTGAGTCCGTCCTCCTCTTCAGTTTGACCTTAGCTTGCCAGGTTTCATCAGGACAGGCTACATAGTCCTCCTTTGTGGCCTGCCAAGGCTGTTGTGCCTGCAGCAAGGGTTAGTCAAAGAGCTAGTGACTGAGTTCATATCAGAGACAGTTCCTGTTCCTATTACTAGCGAATTTCACTTGGACACTGAGGTGTCATGGGCTATATCTGAGCAGGGGTTCTAGGTTATATTTGTGAATTATTCTTGGTTGGAGTATTAGTCTTAGAAAAGACCCCTGTGCCTAAATATATTGATTCAGTTGTTCTCCTTGTGGAGCTCCTGTCCTCCCCTTGCTATCTTCCCCTTCATTCATAAAATTCCCTCCACTCTGCAGAGAATTGTTAAAGAGTATTTATTGTCTCCTCAATAGAAGTGATGATCGTGTAGATCTCCATCATTACCTCTGTGTAGAGATGCCTTTGGGAAGGATCCAGCAATGCCCACTTTTCCTGGTTGAGTTTTTCCAGATGCACATCATCATAGACTATTGCATTCTAAACTATCCTGTACATGTGTACAGTAGAAAGCATGATAGTGACAACACTATAAATTTATATTTGTTCATGTGTTCATTCATCCATTCATGATTAATAACGAATGAATTATGAACTCCTATCACCTTCAGAAAGTCTGCTCAAAAGAGAGGACTGTTAAAAATTAAACTAGTAGACTTAATTAGATTTACAAGCTCAATGAAAATATAGCCAAAGAAATCACATTACAAAAAATCCCTATGATTACTAGCCCTGTGGAAATTGTTGTGTTTATTTTGGTTCCCTTTATGAATGCAGTTTGATTACAACTATAGGATAATTTATGAATGCAGTCCCTTTGTTAAAGCTGGCTCCTTCTAGTTTTTTTTTTAAATATGAAAAATCACTTATAGAAAAGCGATGCTGTCAGTGAGCCATGTAATGAAGTTTCTTACCATCAAAGGTATCTTGTAAGGTACAGAAACCCACAATCCAGGGGGAAACTATGAATGTAAAGAAAGTGATAAGAGGTTAAGATGTAACTTCAGTTTATTATTAAACCAAATTGCAAACATAGTTTATACCGACATAAAGATTCATCAGTGGCTGGAGAGATGGCTCAGAGGTTAAGAGCACTGGCTGTTAATCCAAAGGTCCTGAATTCATTTTCCAGCCAACCACATGGTGGCTTGTAACCCTCTATACTAAGATCTGGTGTCCTCATCTAGCATGCAGTCAGAACACAGTATAAATATTAAGTAAATAAATCTTTAAAAAAAGATTCATGAGGGTAACGAATATGGTAAAGCTTACACATATCTGAATTATCTTTGCAGAAAGAAAATAATACATATTTATGAAAAACCCTATGAATGTAAACAGTTTGGGAAAGCCTTTTCCCAACCTAGTGGTCTCCAACTGCATAAAAGAACACATACTGGAGAGAAACCCTACAAATGTAATCAGTGTGGAAAAGCCTTTTCACGAAACGGACATCTCCGAGTACATAAAAGAACACATACTGGAGAGAAACCTTACAAATGTAATCACTGTGGGAAAGCCTTTTCACACCCCAGTACTCTCCATGAGCATAAAAGAACACATACTGGAGAGAAACCCTACGAATGTAATCAGTGTGGTAAAGCATTTGCATATTGTAGAAGTCTTCAAAGACATAAAAGAACACATACTGGAGAGAAATCCTACGAATGTAATCAGTGTGGTAAAGCCTTTTCAGAAATCGGTAATCTCAAACTGCATAAAAGAACACATACTGGAGAGAAACCCTACGAATGTAGTCAGTGTGGTAAAGCCTTTTCATGACACGGACATCTCGAAGTATATAAAAGAACACATACTGGAGAGAAACCCTACAAATGTAATCAATGTGGTAAAGCCTTTGCATATTGTAGAAGTCTTCAAAGACATAAAAGAACACATACTGGAGAGAAACCCTACGAATGTAATCAGTGTTGGAAAGCCTTTTCAGATAACAGTACTCTCAAACTACATAAAAGAACACATAGTGGAGAGAAACCCTACGAATGTAATCAGTGTGGTAAAGCCTTTTCAAAAAAAGGAAATCTCCAAGTGCATAAAATAATACATACTAGAGTGAAACCCTACAAAAGTAATCAGTGTGGGAAAGACTTTTCACGACACGGACAACTCCAAAGGCATAAAAGAATACATCCTTGAGATAAACCCCATGAATGTAATCCATGTGGTAAAGCCTTGGCACATTGGTGCATCCTTTACAGACATGAAAGAATTCATACTGGAGCCAAACCCTACGAATGTAATCAGTGTGAGAAAGCCTTTTCACAACACGGAAATCTCAAAAAGCATAAAATAACACCTACTGAGGAGAAAACGTATGAATGTAATCAATGAGGGAAAGCCTTTCCATTTTGCTGCTACCTCCAGAGGCATGAAAGGATTCATACTGGAGAGAAACATTTTCAATGTAATCAAGGTGGTAAAGCCTTTTCACAATTCAGTAGTCTTCAAGTAAATAAAAGAACACATACTGGAGGGAACCTCTAAGAATGTAATCAGCATGGTAAAGCCTCTGCACATTGATATGATATCTGAAGGCATGAAAGATTTCATACTAGAAATAAACCATATGACTATAACTAGTAAAGCCTTTGCATGTCACAAATTTTCAAAGCCATAAAAGAAATCATACTCAAGAGAAATCCTTATGAATATATTCACTGTGATGAAGCCTTTGTAAATTTCTATAGGCTTCACTTTCATGAATGAAACATACTGAAGAGAAACTGTAAGAATGTGTCCATTTTGTTAACTCAAAGCTTTGTGTTTTGAACTGTTCTGCAGATGTAATGAAGTGGTCTAATCATCCATCAACTGCATCTCACTACATAGCTTGATGTGATATGAATGTATACATAAGATTGGATTCTGTGAATCCATATGTTCCTCCGAATTATCCATATGTCATTTCATCTTAAAGTACTGCATTCTATAGGAAATATGTAATATAAAGGTTATAGATAAAGTAACAGCAAGGATATTTACTTAAAAAGAAACATTTCTGGTGTGTGTGTAAGGTCATTATGGGCTTTTAGGCCATGACTGATATGTACAGAGTGGGAGACAAGTTTGTTGGAACTCCTTTGGCCTTCTTAATATGATGATTGAGGACTGATTGCCAGCTTTGGACACCAAAAGCCTTTCCTACAGCTCTGTTTCCCTGATGCTCAAATTAGATTAGTTGAGATATTACATCAATAAAATACTGTCTTCTTTTTACATTGTAAACATACTGTCATGTAATAATTGAGGGATTCAGGGCAATTTGAAGGATAAAATTTGTTTGAAAATGAGAGTGTGCAGTCAGTTCTCCTAGGTGCTGAGCCATGTATTTGGCCCCATAAACGTGTCATGAATAGCCTTTTGAGGTGTGAAAGGTTAATCCTAACTTCATCTTTAACTCATCCCTGATGACCCAGAAGAAAGAGAAAATTGAGATCATGAAAAGTAACTTAGGCTTGGTGCTGAAAGAAGTTTCTAATCCAATATCTTCACAAAAATATGGAAGTATCCAAAATTATCAGGATAGAGACTGAGACTACAAGTGTTTAAAAAGTGCATGACCACTTGACCAAAACCACCAGACTGAGTTTATCCCATACGTCATAAATAGGCAGCAATGAGAGCCCACAAGGACACCTGCTTGAGATGATACCTAGTGTAAAAAGTGAAGAAGAATTTGAAGGCATGAAGACCAACTTTTCTGAAGTGGATTGTATTCTGCTTCCCTGATGCACACAAACATTCTGTTAGGAGCCTTAAGTGGTGAAGACTTCAGGTGCTGTGAAGGTTGTTGTCAGGGGAGCCTGAGGTTCAAACAGATGTCAATAGAAGGCTGGAGAAATCAGGCATTTACAGAGACCTAAGAGACATGGAGAAGGAGATTTGGGTGTTAATGAAAGGGAAGTAGATTTGGATGTTAAAGAAAGGATAAAATTCCCAGAGAGCAATTAATTCTAGGTCTGTACCTGAGCACAAGTTGCCTCCTACTATAGTCTCTGTATCTACTCAGCTATGTTAGGTCAACTCTCCAGTTCTTTCACTCTTTCTCAAATACATGTATATGTATGTCAGTCAGAATACCATGTAGGCTGCCAGTTGGTGGTCTCAATTTGATTTTAAATCTCTCTCCCCCATCTGTCATCACTGCAACCTCTCTGCCTGGCAGGAATAGAGATATTCTGAATAAACATTCCTATACCTCCCTTAGGTGAACATCTAATAAATCAATGGACTCCTTGAAATTCTAATCTGGTCTGGACTGTCATTGATGAAAAGACCTATTCCCCTAGATGAGATATTTTCTGCTCAATAGCATTATGTCATTCTTTGAATACCTTGCAGGAGAGAAAGAAGCTGAGAATGAGAAAGCAACTTATAGGCAGGAAGTTTTTAATGTATGGCTTGGAGAGATTACATAGTTGTGTATCTCTGCTCTCTAAACCTATTACATCTAAAGGATGAACGTTTAACCATATGTTGTACTTCACACATAAGACAAGCTGCTGAGGTGCCTTTTTGACAGAAGGTTTTCTGGCTTCCAGGTTCTCCCAGGATACTTCAGTCCCTACCTTCTAAAGGGTAAGATTGGCGTTCCCCACCCTCGCCCTTAAATTTTCAGTCCAGTAGAATGGGCTGCCCTCTCCTAGAGGTACCCAGATATTTTATTTTCTTCTATGTGCTTTTCTTCTCTTTCTCTGTTTTCTGTTTGTTCTCTCTCTCTCTCTCTCTCTCTCTCTCTCTCTCTCTCTCTCTCTCTCTCTCTCTCTTTCTCTCTCTCCACCCTTCTCTTTGCCCACATTTAGGATTCCTCTATGGTACCTTCCATGGCCTTATTCCTTAGGAACTGGGAACCCCCTGAGAACTGTTTGCATAAGCTTGCAATTAAATACTTTACCATGTCTTCAATTAGCAAATATTACCTGTGGGACGAAAGAAACAGCATAACATTATATATTCATCACTGATCAAAATCTGTCACACTGAATAAATATGTGAATATGTTTCCAGTTTTTATTAATAATTTGTGTTTTAACCATTGTTTTTGTTTTTTCCCTAGCCCCCTATATGAGGACTAGGGAAGGTGCATGGGGGAGATTGGGAGGCTGGCTGGAAATGGTCAGAATTGTAAGTGGATACAGCCATGATACAAAGGGTATAAACTGTAATAAACAAATAGCTTAATTAAATGTATTTTCATTTTCAAACATTGTTTTCTCTCTTTTTTATTTTAAATAATAGCCTCACTATAAATTCCAGGCTGACCTTGAACTTAGTGTACATAATAGATCTGCTTACCTTAACTCCCTAGTATCTGCAGTATAGTTGGGCATGGTCTACCTCAATAATTCAGTTTTTTCTGTGGGCTTATTGAGAGTAAATTGCTGAATCCAAATGGTCATGGTAGGCAGAACACAGACTCTGTTCCTTAGTCCAGTAATGGAAAAAAAACATTGATCAGTTGCCGTTGTTTGGCTTAAAATCCTCTCCTTTAAGTATAAAGAAAATTATTGTTTTTTTCTTTAACATTGAGATTTTATGACACAACAAAGTAGATTGGAGTTCTGTTCTTAATTCAACAGATAGTGAAAAGTAGCCTCACAGACATAAGGAGATTCTCAACATAGTTAAGTGTAACAACTCATTACACTTGCCCCAACATTCTAGCAAATCACTGAGGTTAAAACCATCCAAGCCTGGCATGGTAATACAGTCCTGTAGTCATGGTGTTCAGAAAGAGAATGCAGAAAGTTCAAGATGACAAAGTAATCGACGGAAATATCCCAGGTCAATGGTATAATGGGAGGTCCACAGAACAAAGGGGACTGATTGGCTAAGATCAATGTCCATAGTCGTCCCCACAGCTCCCGAACATCAGGGCCATTCCAGCACCATGTGTTATCTAAGGAATTTGTCACCCTGTGCTTTCTAATGTTTCCTGTCCAAGACAGCTAAGGTCACTTCAGGGTTAGACTCCTGTGGGCATTGAAGACTAGAACTCCCTCCAAGTTGGGGGATTAGCCTCAGGCAGAGATGCATTCTTTAATTATATATCCTATACAAGGGGTTCAGCACAGAAATCTTATTCACACAATCAATAGGAATAGACTTAGTAATATATATATATATAAACAGGTTCAAACTTATTCACACATTCTTTTTTAAGCCATTGGAAGGAAATAATTTAAAAAGACATGGAGTAAGCAGAAGGCAAGGGGAAATGTTGTAATATATTTTAATTAATATCTGTAGAAAAAGTTAAATACATCGCTGGAGATAGCATGGAAGTTAGTTAACAGTTTAGTTCACTTCAGGATTACACTCCTGTGGGCATTGAAGCCTAGAACACCCTCCAAGTTGGAGGATTAACCTCAGGCAGGGATGCACTCCTGAATTATATATCCTATACAAAGTATTCAGCACAGAAACCTTATCTACACAACCAATAGGAATAGACTTAGTAGGTTTTATATATTTACAGGTCCATATATATTCACACATTATTTTTTAAGACATTGGAAGGAGGGAATTCAGAAAGGCATGGAGAAAGCAGAAGGAAAGGGGAAATGGTGTAATATATTTTAATTAACATCTGTAGAAAAAGTTAAATAAATGGTGGCTGGATTAGCATGGAAGTTAACAGCACTGGGTGTTGTTACAGAAGACAAGTTCCATTTCAGATATCACTTACTAGCCAGCAAGTTCCATGTAAATGCGTTTCCATGGGATCTGGTGCCCACTTTGGCCATTGCAAGTAGGGTACACAGACACTTGAACATAAAACGTGCATATATCTGAAATACATGGAAAGCTTAACTCTGTGGCTTTCTCAGGGTTGGAGTGCTCAGTGATTTGAAGCAGTGACTGGTCTTCCAGATGACCTGGATTTTATCCCAACAACCACATGGCATCTTACAGCTGCCTAGAACTCCAGGGTCCAACAATTTCACAATACATCAATGCACATGATATAAAAAGTAACACATTTTACAAACAGAATTCTCTATATTGATGTCACAGTTCTGAGAAAGATGCAGACTTGGGTAGCTGCAATGAACTCCTCTTCCTTTATTGAGCCAACCTGCCTAGAAGCAAAACAGCCTTATTATAAGGTTGAACTAGCTCACCATAGCTGTTCATCTAAGAATTGCAAATACAGTCCTGATTGGTGACATTTCCTTGATGTTTTCTGTATTTGTGATCTCTCCCCTTGGTATGTGAGAGACTTGTGGCATTGATGAATCTTGTAAATGTATCTTTTATATCACACATGAGGATCTAGAAGATAGATTTGCTGGGAAAATCTTCGTCTGCTTCAGGAACTTGACTTGCAGTCTTCATTTACTGTTGGAATTATTCGAAGTGTGGGAGGTTCCCAAGATGGCGGTGACCAGTGTGCCCTGTATTAGAGGGGCAGAGGATCTGAGACTCTGAAACTGGTAAGGGGCTAGGACGCTGGATCCAGAGCATCAACCTTGAATTTTCCCTGATTACAGGGGACATCCTGTGAGTTGAGGCCTATTGGACCCAGCCCCACCATGGTCATTTCTAATGTTTGAGAGTCAAAGTGCTGAGCTCCTGCACTTTCTGCCCATCCCTGCCAGTGTGCATCCCCAGGTCCAGGAACCTCCACTCAAACAGCCAGACATCAGATGGCCCATGCTCCCCTCAAGAGAGCTTCAGTATTCCTTGGACAGTTAGGCTCAATTGCATCCAGTCCCCCCATGGCTGTCTGCCAGGTCTGAGAGTCATGAACCATGGGGGCTCTACACTTTATGCTGATGCCAGCGACTGAAGACCCCCAGGTCTATTGAACCTCTGTTCTTGCAGCCCGACATCTAATCTCATTTAATCCCCATCAAGCATCTTCAGGATTCTTGGGACATTTTGGGGTCAATAGATCTGGTACCCCCAGAGTTGTTTCTCAGGTCTGACAGTCAGGAAACATGGACCCCCAGCACTTGACGGATATGCCAGTGAATGGAGATCATCAGGTCCAGGGACTTTCCTCTCCAGCACCCAGACATTGGATCCCTCCTGGTCCCCTGAAAGCAGTATTGGGGTTCCTGGGGATGAGTACCCAACATTGAAGCCACAGTTCACTGGTCACCCAGACCACACAAACAGTGGAAGCACCTGGAACATGGATTCAGGATGGCCCAGCCCAAATGAGTCTGAGTGACAGAGATGCAAAATCTGGAACAAATTCTCTTGTATATCCCCCCTAAACCCCTCATTTGTCCTCCTGTATTCTCTGTCTGCCCTGCACCCTCACTCTCTCCAAGGATACCAAGACAGATCCTTGTACTCTTTCCTTCTCCAGAAACTAGTGCCTTGCCTCTTAAGTGTGAAAAATACCAACTGAACCCACAGACATCAGCTCAACCTGCTCCTTGGCATCCCTTCTGGTCAAGGACACCACCAAACACATCACTTACACTCTTCTGAGGAAATCACACACTGTTGCTGATCTTGATCCATGTAGATCCCAGCTTCCAGAAGAAATGACATTCAGGACTTCCCAAAAGTTGATGCTGAATCCCATGCCCCATAGACCAACCCTCCCCATTCATCTTAGTGGTATATACACACAGACTAGGGTCACTTCCATACCCTTAACACATACATCATCCTACGGCTGGACACAGACCCAGTCACATGGAGTGCTAGTGTGTTCTCTTTTTTAATGTTCCTTTGAAATATATACACCTTACCCTTGTTCATTCCAATGCTGATTTCTCTTCTCCCCTCCCCCAACTCTCTGGCTTCAATTCGGATATTGCATTGTGATATTTATTCTAAGTATCCTGTCTCAACTTTGTGTAAATAGGCCAAAATAAAGCAACTAGACACAATGTTTAGCAATGGGAGGAGCCAGAGGGCAGGAAAGTGGGGAGGAGCTAGAGGACAGTAAATGAGTGGGAGGAAAAAGGGTGAGAGGAGAGCTAAGGGAGGAGAGAGCTATGGGAGAGATTTTGAAACTATGTGGAGATGGAATGGACGTAAGTTATCACTAAAAGCAAGTATAATGTGGGAAATCTAAATGTTAAGAAACTATGAATGCATGGAGGTTTAGGATGGAGTAAATATTGCCCAGCACTGTGTTCTAGGTTAACTAAAGAAATCCCCGTGTCTGTGTGGTGATTTTCTTGCACAGCTGTTTAAGATTAACAGCCAGCCTGACTAAAAGATAATTAATAGTACATTTTAACAGCAACTTGCAACAAATGATGCCCAACTAATCTAAGTATCCACACCCTTTAAATCACACTTTATCATAACTTGATGGGGGTAATAAGCTCCCAGTGATAAAACCCAAACTTAAAACCTAAAAACTCCCAGGTTAATTACTGTCTCTTTAAGAGACACTCTTTACCCCTCAGAGGAGCAAAGAATAGCCTCCTGTGGGCAGACCTGAGGCTTCCATAACAAAACTGACTGCTGCAGCAGTTTAACTGAGGGGTAAACATGCATGGCTTCCTTACAATGTGGCTGGCTCAGCTCAGCTCAGCTCAGCAGCCATGGTGGGAAGGAGAAGAATTGGAGGCAGAAAATCCTCTAGACAGAGTTTGGCCTAAACTGCATCTTAAATTTTAAAAAATGCCATTGCAGAGGGTGTTTCAATCCCTTTTGGCTTCATTTTGGCTGCCATAGTCATGGATCTAGTTGCAATATGTTTAATTATGATGGTTCTTCTCCATGCCTTCTCCAAGAAAGTTCAAGGAGAAAAATGGGGAAAAAAAACAAGGATTGGAATACTAAGTTACAGACAAGAAAAAGGGCCCTCTTCCTAATAATTAGATTAATAACAGCTAAAATTCAAAGCTCTCTGGCTACAAGATGCTTGTCAGCTCTTTCTGGTAAGGGTCCTCCAATTCACCAAAACATCAACTAAAATAACCAACTGAGCTTTGTTTGTTACAGCGTAAACTGGAACAACTGAACCTAAACTTAAAATTTTCTTGTCTCTTTGTTTGATTTTTATTTAAGGGCTTTGAGTTACAATGATAATGATTTGAACAAGCTAGTGAAGGCACGTCCCTTTCTTCCCAACACAAAATAAAAAGAAACAGGCAAGTCTCTGAGTTCAGGATCGAGCTAATTTACATAATAAAAGCCAAGATGGCAACTTCTGCTGTTTGGCCACTTGCAGAGATACTCTTAAGTTTAAAAAATGACAAAATTTTCCTTAAGGTTACCATGTAAATTCTTTTTTCTTAATAATAGATGTTACGTCCTTACTGATCTAAAGGTTGGATTCACATATATTTTAGGTTTATGTAAAGAGACATAATGTCACACTGCTCTGGAAACTGCCTTGTCCTTTTAAACATGAGACATTTTCACAGGGGAAAAATGCTGGCCATGCCTATGTAAAAAAGACACAAGAGTCATAAAGATGGCAAAGTACATGCCAACCTGGTTTGGTCAAAACACTCAAAAATTATATTCATATGTTCAAAAAACAAAACTGTCCATCCTATATCAAAAAGATGGCAAGCCAAAGAATAGCCCAAACCACTGTAAAAACCCAGGTACACGATGCTTAGGATATACTTAAATGCTAAGGGTAAGAGAGTTTATATGCTTAATCCTGAGAGTTTATATAAAGTTTGGCTGTAAAGGCATAACTGTCCACTCTGCATGAAAAAGGGGCAAGCCAAAAAATAGCCATAATCAATGTAAAGCCCAGGTAGAAAATGACTAGGGTATGCTTAAATGCTAAAGGTAAGAGGGAGTTTATATAAAGTTTGGCTATAAAGGCATAACTACCGATTCTATATAAAAAGGGGATAGGGCACATAGCTACAACATCTATAAAAAAATCTAGGGCTAAACTTCTAAACAGGTACAAGACACTTACGGTATGCTTATATTCTAAATTAAAAAGGAGTCTATATAAATTTTACTTAAAACATGTGTTTTCTATTGCTTAAGACAACCAGCTTGTCTCTCTAATGGGAGGCTTCTCTAGGGAAATAGGTAGCAACCTGGCCACATACAACAGGCACGCAAGAGACCAAAAAGATATTTTAACTTATCCAACCTTCTTTTGATTTCAACAGGATAATGACTCTATGTTCAATAATAATGGTAATTTATATTGCTCTGATCCCTTTACACAGGAACAACTCTAAAACTAACTGAGAGACAAAAAAAAATTGTCTCTACCCAGAACTTCAACAATACTTGGCCAATAAATCCTTGGCTAAAATGTCCTTAAAATATATTATGCTAATCTTTTAATTTGCATAGATAGAATTGGCTTACAGTTTAGTTGCATCCTACACATCTCATACATTTATAATTTTAGAACTCTATAATGCTTGTGAGAAATTATATGTTTGCACAATAAAAGAACTGGACACCAGAGATGCTAGATCAAACCTAACAGAATCATTCTTCAGCATGCTGAGACATTGACACATCTATTCCAGCATCTTGCATGTTCCAGCATTCTGCTTGTTCCTGCCTCAACTGCTTCAACTGCTGTATCTCATCAAAGCCTGCTCCCAAAAGAAAGTTGAAGAAAGCTACTAATCTTAATTGGTCCAGTATTTTAGACTGTTCCAAAGAGGACTTTTATTAAGCCTGAAATTTCTCAACATTCAAAGACTGGACCTCAAATGTTATTGTTTGCTTAATTAACCATTTTTTTCCAATTTTACTTGGGCTGCTTACAGGATTTCTACATGTCCAAAATGTCAGCTAGAAGAAATCCATGAGAACAACATCCAACTTTCCTTAAAGGGGGTTGGGTATGTTTTTGGTTGTTTGCTATGGCTATGAAATTTTATTGTAATTGGGAGATGTTTATCATTATTAATGGTCATATTCAGAGTGAAACAAGGTTATACTCAGGGATTTTTGTCTTTTCCTTTTTCTATCTTTCTTTCTTATATAAGGAGAAAGGGGGTTAAAAAGAAAATAGTATACAGGGATATCATATACGAGTAAGACAAAAGGACGATTATTGAATCTACTCAACTTAGGGTTTTATTTGTTATTCTCAAGCAAGGTTAATTTTAACTCTGGTATAGGAATTTGCATACTGATACAAAAATAAGTATTTTTGATACATTGGTATAAGCTTTAGTATATTGATACAAATTCAAAGTAACTTCCAATACTTTTAAACTGCTATGAAAAACTGATTAGGATACTGGGCAATGCAAGTTAATTGCTAGTTATTTAACTCATAGTCATGTCAGACACTAGTCTAATTTATCACATGAGCATACATCTGAGCTTTAACAGATAGATATGATTTTGTAGACAGATCGATTTTATAAAGATAGGTAGCCTTCAAAAACTTCAGAGACCTACAGAATATGGCATTTTAAAATGTCTTTATTATTTTAAAGATTCTTTGACAATGAGACAGGTCATCTCCTGGCAGCACCCCACCTACCTGAAAGAAGCTAATGAGCATCGAAGAACCTCCATATGGAGATGGCTTTAAATGTGGCAAACAAGCCACTCGGGTAAAGAAAATACCCTTGCTTCACGACAGACAAATTCTGCCAAAAAATGGGCAAGATAATGCAGGACAAGTTTGCTGCTGAACTCTGCCAAGACAGGGTAAGCAAGTCCTAAATAGTTCCTGTTTCACATATATGTCTGTCAAATATTCTGAGCCAGAAGGCTGAAGATGATGCTCCAACCTTACAGAAAGTTATGGATGACTGTTCAGGCAGCAAACTGTATCTGTCAATTTTTAATTTTTGAAAGTTGCTGACATGCACTTCCTATGTACTCTAATACCTAATTTTATTCCTTCTCAAGTCTCTGATGTGGTTGAAGACCAAAGAGTTATAGTGCCACAATTAAGCTTAAGTTGTTTAGAAGTTAAGAAATGCTTTCCTATAGGTAATACCAATAGGGATAAAAGTTAATTTAGGTATAGAACTTTAAACTTGTCACGATAGACAAGATGATCAGATACTTTCTCCTAAGTTGCTAAATACACATGCACTGGACATTGCACATGTAGATTTTACCTAACAGTTTTCATAATTTCAAAATTATTCTTGTATTGAAAGAAAAGGAGCCTTTTATTGGACTTAAAGTGGGAAATGTTGGTATAATGTTCTTTTGAAATGTAATACACTTTACCGTTGTTCATTCAAATGCTGATTTCTCTCCCCCACTGCCTGGTTTCAATCCAGACATTGCATTGTGATACTTATTCTAAACATCACCTGTCTCAACTTTGTGCAAACATCCAAAATAAAGTAACTAGGCACAATTTTGAGGAGGGAAAGGAAGCACGAAGAGAGGGAGAAACCAGAGGATAGGAAGATGGGAAGAGAGCTGGGAGAGTAAGGCTTGAGGACAGCTATGAGAGAGACCTGGAGGAGAGATCTTGGAACAGCATGGAGAGAATGAACCAGACCTGAGATTTCACAAAAAGCAAGTATAATGGGCAAAATCTAAATGTTAGGAAACTATGAGGGTTTGGAGTTTTAGGAGAGTGTAACTATTGTCCAACATTGTGTTCTAATTTACATAAATAAACCAGGTCTCTGTGTGGTGATTTGTTCATACAGCTCTTTAGGATTAACAGCAAGCTTTAATAAAATATAAACCAATAGTAAATATTAATCACAGCTTACAACACAGGGGCCACAGGGAATACTGTCGGGAGACACGGCTCAACAAGTACTAAGATTTTCAGAGGAAACACCCTACACAGGAGAGGAAAGGAAAGCCAAGAACCTTGTTGGTAAAAAGAAAAAGAAGATTCAACCAATGGAAGGCATCTGTGTGGGGGTAGGCCAAAAGGGAGGATACCTCCTTTTCCCAGGGAAATGGAAAGATACCTATCAGTCTCTCAGACAAAGGGAAATATTTATGTGGAACATGAAAAGGAAAGCATCAGTCAACTGGTGTTGGATGTGTGGATATAGCAACTGGGTAGCCAAGAAAGAAGAGTTCCAAAACCAGGGAAGGGAGAGGGAGGAATCTCACCTTTTAAGATAGACAATAGGTGCAGTATTTATCTGGAGCCTAATTGATCTGAGAGGTGGATTCAGGTGGCGTTTTTGCAGCTTACAACTATCACTTTTAAGTTTTATAAAGGAGATAAACTTTTAGAGATGGCAGTATCACCATTGCAACATGAAATGAAATACACATTGTAGAAAAGGTGGTAGACATACACCTTTGTGTTAACAAGATCAACATATTCAAAGGTGAACTGTGGAAAGGCAGAAGCCTTTCATGAAGTAGATGGGACAAAAGCTCATTTGTTCTTAACTTTTACTATGATTATACCTTATGGAAAAGAGGTTTAACCAATTTTTAAGTTTGCATTTATCAACCTTAAAACCCTTTCTTAGAACCTCAAACATTTTTGTAGAACCTTTATAACTTAAACTTCTTTTCCTTAGGCCTTTGTGTCTAGTTACCTACCATGAGACCGATGTGAGACTGCTGTGAACATTTATTGTTCTTTAGCCAAAGGGATGGCAAAAGGTTACATCCGTGGCCTGTTTTTTGGATGTGATAGCAAACTAGAACTTACGACTCTACCAGTGAGGCTTAAGGCCTGGTCTGCTGCATATAAAGAGAACAGAGGAGGCCTCTGAAGTCTCCCAACTCAGAAATTGACAATGTGACCACGGAACCCTACTTTGAGGCCAAAACAGACCTGCAGCGTTACTGTGGGCTGAGCAAGGGTGGTGGGGGTCGCTGAATCTAGGAGCCACTTGTTCTCAACCAGGCCAAGGAGCAGAAAGGCTGGAAGTATCTGTGGCTGTTATACTGCTTAAGCCACCGTGGCTGGGCATAGAGGACAAGCCTGCATGGGAGCATTTTGTCTTCCAGAAACCAGTCTGCCAGCAGGTAGTCATGGCTTGTTGAGGCAGCCATGGGACCAGTGTCCCCTTTGGCTGCATTTCAAGCAGTCCCCTGGTGAAATTGACTTTAGGCTATACCCCCACTGGATGGGGCACTGAAGACCTCTTATTTTCTGTGTGGGAATGCCAACAGTCTCAGAGAAGCAGCCAAGGTCTGGAACAAAGTTTAAGCCATAGATGAGCCTGTCAGGAAGACACCTCTCTTATTCTTATTACCTGCTCCTGTATGGTGACTCAAGGACCATCCTTAGCTGTTCAATTAAGATAGTAGTGAGGGAAAGGGAGGAGAATGGGGGAGCGGGATACAGCTGCAATACAGAGTTAATAAAATGTAAGTAATAATAAAAGTAAAAATATTAAAAAAGATAGCAGTGACACCATTTTTGCATCTGTAGGAATATAAATATATTTTTGGACATGTTAGAGGACTTGATCATGTATGAGATGACTGACCGTTAACTTGCATTTGTTAACCATTGAATATTAGGGCTTTAGGTTTTGTCCCTATTAAGTTGGAACCTTAAAAGTCATAAACATTGTCTATACCTTATAAAATGTCTAAGGCTGTACTGTAGATTAATAATATTTTTTTATTTAGAAAATAAGACCAAGAATATTTTAACCTTTATAGTGAAGATATAGCATAATGACCTACCTTTAAAATGAATAAATAAATGACTCTAAAATTAACAGATATTAATTTATAGTATGCTTGGAACTATATCATATACTTTAAAGGTATTTTGGCCAAAACTTTTACTTACTAACTCTCGAGTTGGGAGATTTAGAATAAACAACACTATAGTAGAACATTATAAAGCAATTTTAAAATTACCTTTGAATTTATTTTACTAAACGCATTAGCCAGAAAGCCTAGTGGTATATCCGGATCACAGGCAGCTCATGGCAGGAATAATAGCATTTATTTAGTAATTTAGGAATAAATAAAGTCACAGGCAGTTAGACATGCATTTTAAATTAGCTAATTTGAATAGACTTTTATAACCTTGAAATTTTAGCATCATCTAAAAATTATGTTGAACCAGGGTTGGAGAATATTGTAGAGCATGTTGTAAAATATAACTTGGAATTTTTAGAAAAATCCATACCAATTTAAAATGAGAGCTGTTCCTGTCCTTATCTAAAAGGAGATAAAATAAACAGAGAATTAATTATGAGTAATATTGTTCATACCATGTGGTCACCTTAAGGTTTACAGTTTAATTTTCACATTTCTTTTGAGAGTATAAAAAGAAACCAGAGACTATTTTTATTTAGTGGGATAACAAGAAGAGAGAAAGAGGACTTTGAGAAAAGAAATACAGGGAATCACTTTTACTATCTGATCACTCTTAGTGTTCCTTGGTACGAGACATTTGAGTAGGGCAAATATCAGTGGAGAATCTAGATGTTTCCCAAAGAGAAGAGAATATGAAGAAGCCATTCCTGTGCATGAGAAAGGGGAAATGGAACTGGACCATGTGGCTAGTGGTTCATCAACCAAATAGGACTGCAGGTCAGGGGCTTAGCCCAGCTAAAACCAGGAACCTCCTTGCCTAGTACCAGGGTTTTATGAGCAGAAAGGCCAAATTCTCTTAGGGAGAATCTCATCTGTAGGAAAGGATGGGGTAGATGGGCAGCTTTAGAGTGGAGATAAGAAGGGGTTCAGTGGCCTTTTAGGACCTATAAGGGACTGTAGTTTTTCCAACCTCTCTGACTTTTATTGGTGCCTTACAAATGAAGGAGGAACTGTGTACGAAGTGAGATAACTGACCAGTATCGGAGCTTTGAAAGTCACAGCACAAAAGGGAATGGGTAAGAAAGAGGGACAAAGCTTTCTTGCTGTGAAATGAGTTGACAGTAGCAATGTGAAGTGAGGTAATCAGTTGTACATGATCAATAAATGTCCTGTGTGGCCTATAGAGGACCAAATCAGGAGTGAGAACAAAGAACTAACCTTATCATGAGGAAGATACCCATGCCCCAAATTGTGTATCATCTGTTTCCTGCTTTTCTCCCAAGGTTATCTCATACCTACCAGGTGAAAAGTAGCTGTAGTTAACCTGTACCAGTGTGAAGTCACAAAAAATCTCCTTTTGTTTCCTAAAATCGCTGTTTAATTGTTAATATTCGTGATAGCCTTCTGCCTGTGGACAGATTGTTCACTCCACTGCAAGTTGAATAATGGGCTGTTCAAGCTATCCCAATTGATTCCAGGAGGAGGAAGAGCTTACAGAGAGCTGAAAGATGGAAGGGTAGGTTATTAGACAACAGGAACAAATCTACTTAAAAAATCTCTGCCGATTTGGGAAAGGTGTGACCCTGATTCTCCACATATGAACCCAAAGGTCGAATCATGGATCCAAAGTCCCTCCCTGGAGCATAGGATTCTCCTGAGCTTCCTCCCTAAGCCAGGCCCTCACTACTCTTCGTAATTAGCAAACATGCATTCATTCCGCCTGGGCCAGGAAGCACTTTGCTTTGTCTCTTCAGTACACTGTGACCCTATGGAAGGTGCTCATGTCCCTCAAGACTCACTGGCCAATCAGGACTTCCAGATGAATCCTGTACTTAGAGGAAGAGGAGGGTTCTTCCGGGTGCCAGGTTTCAGGTTCCATTTGGAAGCTGAGCTCTCAGGAGTGTTTGGCATCCAGTGGTCTGAGCTCAGCTGCTGCGTCCTGTGAGGGGTTTCAGGCGACTTCCAAAATGGCGCCATGGTGAGTGTGTGGCCGCAGCCCCCAACATGGTGGTGGAGTAGGAGGCTGAGGGCTGAGCAGCAGGAGCTGATGTGGTTGGTCCTTCCCCAGCTGGATAGAACCTGGCAGCCATCAGCTGCTTGTGAGGTCCTTTGTCCTGGCCTTAGGAATGCTGAGCTGACTGAGTCCCACGTGTTAGAAGTGGGATGGACTGTGAGCAGACTGGATGTGGCAACCTGGGCACTGTTAAGACTGAAATCCTGGGACAAATGGCTGAGGGGCCTATTTAACAGTTCAGAGCAGAATTAGCTACCAGGTTTGCCCAGCATCGCCGATTCGCTCCCTGTTTACAGGCTCTGGCTGGCATACACTGCCCTCTAGCCCAGGGCTCGGGCCCTTAACCCAGCATCCACTACTTTCTGTTATCTACCCAATTTGGTTACCTAATCTGTTTCATCTATTATTTACTGTCATAGTCCCTTGGTTTGGCGTGCCCCTCTCCTCTCCTCCCTCTCCTCCCATGGCTCAGGGATGTGTTCACCTTGGGCTCTCCCAGAAGTACTTGCCGGTGTGTGTGCCTTTCTAGGGATAATAAATTTTCTCCCCACCATACCTAGGAAGAATCATGTCATTTAATTTTTAGTTTTTCATTCATCTCTTATTTGCTACTCTTTTCTTTCAACTTCAAGGCTCCTTTAGGCTTCAGTTTTTGTTACTGTTTGCATTTGACTGAGGGATGATGCAGGAATTCTCAGCTGTGAGGTAGAGATGGCTGCATTGGACAGTGAGAGGGTAATGAAATGTATACATGCAGCACCCTGTGACTTGTAAAATAAATATGTACCCTGGGAGAGTGGAAACATTTATTCAACTTCTAATTTACTAGGCTGAGGCTCTGTCTCCCCTAGGGCAGAGCTGAGATGGTTTGTGCTGTCTGAGTCCCCTTATCTCTAATCCTCCAGTAGAGGATCTGCCAGAGCCCTGAGGCCCAAATGCTTGGTTTAAGCAAATGATGATGGACTCTGGGGAAGCTACACAACCAGGAAGGAGGACCAGTACAAAGTACCTCGCAGAGTCTTTCCAAGATTCTTCTCTGGTGCTTCTAAAGTGATCAATATCCAGGACCACAAGCTATGCCATGGAGACCATGGGGTTCATTGATGCCAGTCCCAGAAAAGCTGGTCTGCTGAGCTAGGAGAGTTCCACATGTTAGAAGTGGGATGGATTGTGAGCCAGTATGTATGTGGTGCCCTGGGCAGAGGCCCTTGCCCTGTCAGCTTTTCTGAGTGTGAATTCCCTGGTGAGGAGGAGAATCTACAGCTCTGTCCTCTAAAAGGGAATCTCATTGTCCTGTGTATGTTGTCCTTGAGGCTTACTACTGTCTTCTCTGTGTGTCTTTCTAGGTCTATGTCATGTCACTCACGAAGATCTTTTCTAGTTGCATCCATTTGCCTGAAAATTTCATGATTTCCTTGTTTTTAGTGGCTGGGTAGTATTCTATTGTGTAAATATCAGTTTCTTTATCCATTCTTCAGTTGAGAGGCATATAGATTGTTTCCAGTTTCTGGTTAGTAGAAATAATGCTGCTATAAGCATGGTTGAGGGAATGTCCTTGTTGGATGGTGGAGCAACTTTCTGGTGTGTGCCCAGGAGTGGTATAGCTGGGTCTTTCGGTGTGTCTTTTCCCAGTTTTCTGAGAAATTGCCAGATTGATTTCCAATGTGGTTATATAAATTTGCTCCCCTTCCAGAAATGGAGGAGTGTTCCCCTTTCTGCACATCCTTGCCAGCATGTGTTGCTACTTGAGGTTTTGGCCATAGTCATTCTGACAGGTGTAAGATGTAGTCTCACAGACAGATTTAATTTGCATTTCCCTGAAGAATACGGATATTGAGTACTTTTTAAAGTACTTTTTAAAGCACTGTTGAGAATTCTCTATTGCTGTGTCCTATTACTAATTGGATTATTTGGTCTGTTGGTTCTTTATTTCTTGATTTCTTTAATATAATTCCAGATATTAGCCCTTTTCCAGATGTAGGGTGGTGAAGAGCTTTTCTCAATCTGTAGATAGCCATCTTCTCATATTGATAGTGTCTATTTCTTTACAAAGCTTTTGAGATTCAAGATGCTCAATTTATTAGTTGTAGGTCTTAGAGCCTGCACAGCAGGTGTTCTGTTCAGGGAGTTGTCTCTTGTACCAATGAGTTCAAGAGTGTTACCCACTTTCTCCTCTTGCACATTTCAGGAATCTAGCTTTGTGTTTAAGTTTTTGTCCCACTTGAACTTGAGTTTTGTTCAGGGTGAGAAATATGTATCTGTTTGCTTTTTTCTATATATGGACATGTATTTGGAGCAGCACTATTTGTTGAAGATTCTGTCTTTTTGCATTGTATGGTTTTGGCTCCTTTGTCAGAAGGCAATTGTGCATAGGTGTGTGGATTTATTTCTGGGTCTTTGATTTTGTTGCATTGATCAATCAGCTTATTTCTATGCCAGTACCATGCAGTTTTTATCACTATTGCTATTAGTAGATCTTGAAGTCAAATATGGAGACACCTCCAGTAGTTGTTCTTCGGATTCTGGAATAGTCTTCCGTCTGAAGAAATCTGTCCAGGAGAACACAAATGGGTTCTGGCTTTCAGATGTAGCCACACAGTAGTGGGTATTTTGAAAGAAGGGCACAGGCACAGGTGACCTGAAGTATAAGACGTGGGAAGAGATACCTTAAAGGTGCTGTTTAATTTTTTCTTTGTTTGTTTGATTGTTTGTTTTTAAGAAGCAAAAGTATTGCTTTGGAATGAAATGAGCAGGAATGCCACAAGTTAAGCTATGGAAAGAATACAAAATGTGACATGAGGTTTTTTTTCAACTAGGAATTTTATTTCATATTGCTGAGAGCAACACTGTAGGCTTTCCTTTTTCAAATACCTACTTTATTCATTGTTTTTCAGTACCTCTACCTCCCTTCCACCCACCACCCCTGGTTAGAAGAGAAATCAGTTAGTACAGAAAAGGAATGCATATCTCTGACTTCTTAATGCTGATAAGAGTCATTGGGTTTTTTTAGTGCAATACCTGTCTCACTTGTGTGGCTTCCAGAAGCCCACTGAAACAGCAAACAGCAAATGGCACTGTTTGTTTAAATCTCTTTGATTTGGGTTTATTGGAAGAGCAGCCAGTGCTCCTAACCTAAGCCATCTCTTCAGCCCTTTATTAGGATTCTTAAACCTATACCTCCCTTACAACCCTTATTCCTTCCAAAACCCACAATAAGTAAAGGAGAGAGAATGCTAGAGGGGAAAGAAATATAGATCTCTTTAACAGCATCCTGTAGATTAGGGTGGTCAGGATCTTTGGGGCAATACGTCTTAGTCACCAGATATCCAGCAGCCCAACAAAGCAGCAGTGACAAACACAGTACCAGTGTGGGTGAACAGCATCAGGAAGAGCAGCAGCTTCTTTCTTCTTCAAAGACCACAGGCTCTCTCATGGCTCTGCATGTGTACCCTCTCCAGAAGACTCAGAAATAACTATGTGCAGGTGGCAAAACCACAGTCCTGCTAGAGCACGAGACAATCATAACTAACAGCTGTGGACGATCTGAAGCATCCTCGTGCTCCACACCTTGAAGTTTAAGAAAACACATTCACATAACATGAGTGGAATTTTAAAGAAACAAAAAATTTTAATACAATTACCGATTTTATAATTTGATATATTCTCTCTCTTTTCGTTAGTTTGATTAGAGTGTGTCCATCTTGTAAATTTTCTCAAAATCCCAAACCTTTATTTTTTGGATTCTTTATCACCTCTTTATATTTTTTTTCTGCTCTCAGTTTGATAATTTCTTGATCTCTACTCCTTTTGTGTGCTTACATATTTTTCTTCTAGACATTTCAGGTCTGCTGATACATGGATGGTATGAATGTTCTCCAGTATCTTTATGTAGGCACTTTGTGCTATGAAGTTTCCTTTTAGCATCACTTTTCATTCCTCATTATTTTCCATGAGTTTGCATGTGATATGTATTTATTTTCTGTGAATTCTGTGCTTTTGAAATGTTTTATTTCTGTTTGAAACCATTTTTCCCTTGGTCAAAGGTTATTCACTTTCATTGAGTTTGTAAGCTTTGTGTTCTTTCTGATGCTATATATATATATCCAGCCTTAAGCCATTGTGGTCTGATAGGATACAGGATGTTATTTAAATGTGCTCTAAAAACTTACATTGTGTCTGAGTATGTGGTCAGTTATAGAGGATGTTTCATGAAATGATGAGAAGATATATTCCTTTATGTTTCTGTAAAAAGTTTTGTAATTTTCAGATAGTTAGTCCCTGCTGTGGTAATATAGCTGAGCTCATGTGGTGACATATTGCCTGATTTTTCTTGAATCTATTCCTAAACTGGTATCTAGGCATCTGGGTTTGGGGCAATTATAGGACTAAGTGCTGATTTGATGTGTGGGAGTTTTGTTCTTGGGGTTCTTTTAGCACTCTGAATTTTCAGAAAGTGTGTTGGATGAGTGTTGTTATTTTAATGGCCTGCTTGTCTACTGTATTCATGGTGTTATGTTTGCTGGATGGTATGGAGGGAAAGGAGCCACACGTGTTCAGTTGGAGCACTAGAGAAGATCCTGAGAATTGGGTTTGTGGTAACAAAGATATTGGGGAAGATCCCCAGTATACCGCTTTAGTCTCCATGCCAGCATGGCCTAGCATGTGATATTGTGCTGATCCACATCCACCCTTATATTTTAGTATTTGCCATTGAGTATATTCTTAGTCTCAGGATGTCATGTGTTCATGACATTACTACTGCCTGAGACTTCTGAGTCATTGGATTGCAGGTGTGTGACATTCTTCCTGCCTCTTGTGCTTGTTTTGAGTTTTTATCTTGGTGGATATGAGTAGTATTTTGCCTGTATGTGTAACTCTGCAACTCTTGTGTACCTGGTCCTCACAATAGTCAGCAGATGGCCTCAGAGTTTCAGAATTTGGAGTAATGGGTGGTTGTGAGCTTCCATGTAACCACTGGCAATTGAGCCCAGTTATTTCCTGACTAACAAGAGCTTTTCATTGCTGAGCCACCTCAACTGCCTTATGTTGCCCATATATGACCAACTATTCTAGTACTAATGTTTTCACCTGTGCATTTGTACCTGTTTGAACGTGCATTCCTTTTCAGTTAGCTTTCATTAATATTACAGTTTAAACTAGGACACTTCAGGTTTCTGGAAGATAGATACAGAAATGTAGTGAATATATAATTCTTTGTAGGAACTTCAGAAATACCATGGAGTTCTTTGTATCTTTCTTATTTGAATGATTGTGGTGGATTCAGGTCTTAAATGTACCTCTGGATGTCATGAAACTTGTTTCAGAGGCTGGGCTGGCCCCTGACTCAACGAGATACACATACCTCTGCCTCCTGAGTGCTGGAATTAAAGTCATGAACCAGTACATCCTGCTTGCCCCTAATTTTTGTAGTTAGTAATTGTGCATACAATTTCTGTTATTTGTGGTCTGTGCTATTCATCTACTTGCATGTCTTGCTTTCTTTTATGTCTGTTACTTTTCATTTCTCTTGAAAGGCTGCATTCTATTCAAAGGTTGCTGAAATGAGGTGAACCTCCTCATTTAGTTTCCTTCTAAAATGACTTGGTGAGTACATTGAAACTTCTGTGTCAGGAGATGTCAGGGAAGCACCAGAATTATATGAATATATTGTCAATGAAGAATGCATTTACACTGTTGTCACCATTGTGCTTTCTATTATACTCATGTATGGGATCATTTAGAATTCAATTACCTATGCTGATGTGAATATGAACTTCACTCGGGAAGAGTGGGCCTTGCTGAATCCTTCCCAGAAGAGTCTCTACAAAGATGTGATGATAGAGACCTGCAAGCACCTTACAGCTATAGGTAAGACAGTGAATTTTCTCTCACTATTAACGTAAAGTGGACATCTGTTGTTAATGTTGTTTGTTTTTATTGATGCTCTTATATAATTTCCATTAGAATCAGGATGATTGAGGTGAAAAATCAGGCATGTTTCTGAGATTTACTGAACATAGTAACAGAAAATTTACCTAATTTTCAATAATATATCATACCCTTTCTGGTACATATTTTAGGCTACAATTGGGAAGACCATAATATGGAAGAACATTATCAACCTTCTAGAAGATATGAAAGGTAATTATTTCATGAAAGTTGATATAAATATTCTTGTGAATATAATTTTTAAAGATGATTTATTTATTCATTATTTATATGTTATTCTGCCTGAACACCAGAAGAAGGCACAGGATCTCATTATAGATGGTTGTGAGCCACCTTGTATTTTCAGGGAATTGAGCTCAGGACATCTGGAGGAACCACCAGTGCTATTAAACTCCAAGCCATCTCGCCAACCCTGTGAAAAAACTTTAATGCGTCCCAGAAGTTTTAAAGAAAGCAACAGTGTAAAAACAAACACCACTCTAAGAGTATTAAGGAATATTAAATTCTCACAATCCCATGTTCCTCACTGTCAGGTATATTATTTATGTTCGCAAGGCAATTTGAAATGAGAGAAGATGGTGAAACCCTTGCTAAACAGCTATTACTATATAAAGGACTGTACTTTACCTCTCTTAATTCCTATCTCCAAGGATTACTGCTTCTCTGTCTGCTATTCTTGGCCTGAGCAGGGCAGCTTCTAAGTTCCATACTATCTATCTTAGGTTCAGAAGATTTCAGCCTGTGTGAATTACTGCTTCATATGCACACCCTATCTTGTACTTTCGAATTCTGGTCGAACAACTCTCCTAGCTAACTTACTACATCTGGCTTTTCTCCCACCCTCTGAATTGCATTGTTTGGCCTCAAATAACTCCAGCATTCTTTTCTAATCATCACATTCAGAAAGTCTAGGCAAAGCAGGGGACTATTAATAAATTATACTAACATACTTAATGAGTTTTTCAAACTCATTGGGACTATAGCCAAAAAACCTCTCACTACAGAAAATCCATATAATTTCTGGACCTGTGGAAACTGTTATGTCTATTATGGTTCATTTACAAATGTAGTATGTCACTAACAACAGGAAAGTTTATGAATTCAGTCACTGATAAAGCTGACTCCTAGGTCTTTTTTAAATATGTGAAAACCCACTTACATGAAAATGATGGTATAAGGGAGGCATGTAATAAAGTTTCTTACCACCAAAGGTATCTTGGAAGGTACAAAATACCCACAGTCGACGGAGTAGATATGAAAGTAAACAAAGTGATAACACATTAAGAGGAAACTTCATTTTACAATTAGGCGAAATTGCAAACTTAATTTACACTGACAAATAGATTCATCAGTGTACTGACTATGGTAAATCTTATAGATACCCAATTATCTTTACAGGAATGAAAGAAGACATATTTTTGAGAAGCATGAATGTAAGCAGTATGGTAAAGCCTTTTCCCAACCCAGTGGTATCCGAATGCACAAAAGAACACATACTGGAGAAAAACCCTTTCAATGTAATCAGTGTGGGAAAGCATTTTCACAATGCAGAAATCTCGAAAGGCATAAAAGAACACATACTGGAGAGAAGCCCTATGAATGTTATCAGTGTGGGAAAGCCTTTTCACAATTGATTAATCTCCACATTCATAAGAGAACACATACTGGAGAAAAGCCCTATGAATGTAGTCACTGTGGTAAAGCCTTTTCAAACCACAGTATACTCCAAGTGCATAAAAGAACACATACTGGAGAGAAACCCTATGAATGTAGTCAATGCGGTAAAGCCTTTTCACAACTCGGTACACTCCAAGTGCATAAAAGAACACATACTGGAGAGAAACCCTATAAATGTAATCAGTGTGGTAAAGCCTTTACACAGTCTAATGCTCTCCAAGTGCACAAAAGGACACATACTGGGGAGAAACCCTACGAATGTAATCACTGTGGTAAAGCCTTTTCACAATCCAGTGGTCTCCAAGTGCACAAAAGGACACATACTGGAGACAAACCTTAGGAATATAATCAATGTGGTAATGCCTTTTCAAAACCTAGTAGTCTTCAAAGGCATAAAGGAACATATAATGGAGAGATATCCTACGAATATAATCAAAACTGTAAAGCCATTGCGTGTAGTAGTGGTCTTCAGAGACATGAAAAAATTCACATTGCAAAGAAACCTTATGAATGCAATCAGTGTGTTAAATCCTTTTCATAACCCAGTTGTCTCAAAGTGCATAAAAGAACACATAACTGGAGGGAAGCCATAAAAATGTAATGTGGGAGAAAGCCTTTTCACAAAGCGGAAATCTCCAAAATAATAAAAGAACACATACTGGAGAGAAACCCTGTGAACGTAATCAAGGTGTTAAAGCCTTCACACATTACATTGATCTCCAAAGGCATGACAGATTTCATACTGGAATGAAACCCAATGAACATACTCAATATTGTAAGGCCTTTGCACATTGCTGTGATCTCCAAAAGGATGAAAGATTTCATACGGGAGTGAAACCCTATGAATATAACCAGTAAACCCTCTGCATGTCACATTTTTTCAAAGCCTTGAAAGAAAGTATACTGGAGAGAAAACCTTGTGAATAGTTTTAGTATAACAAAACCTTTGTACATTTCTATATGCTTCCCTTTCATGAATGAATCAGACTGAAGAGAAGCCCTATGAATGTGTTTAATATGGTAATTCAAGGCTATGTGTTTTCATGTTTCATAGAGATGTAATGAAGTGGTCTAATCAGTAATCAACTGAAACTCACTACATAGCTTGACGTGATATGAACATGTATATATGATTGGACGTTCTGTGATTTTGCATGTTCCTCCTACTCATCCATTTGTCATTTCATCTTGAAGTGCTGCATTCTATAGGAAATATATAGTATAAAGATTCTAGATAATGTAACAGGATATTTACTTGAAAAGAAACACTTCTAGTGTGTACCTGTAAGTAACGTGATTATGGGCTTTTAGGCCATGACAGATATGTACAGAGTGGGACACAAGTTTGTAGGCTCTCCTTTGGCAATCTTAATATGATGATTGAGGACTTATTGCCAGCTTTGGACACCAAATCCTTTCCTATAGCTCTGTTTCCCTGATGTTCAAATTAGATTAATTGAGATATTACATCAATAAAATATAGTCATCTTTTTTACATTGTAAACATACTGTCATGTAATAATTGAGGGATTCAGGGCAATTTGAAGGATAAAATTTGTTTGAAAATGAGAGTGTGCAGTCAGTTCTCCTAGGTGCTGAGCCATGTATTTAGCCTTATAAACATGTCATGAATAGCCTTTTTAGGTGTGAAAGGTTAATCCTAACTTCATCTTTAACTCTGCCCTGATTTTCCAGAAGAAATAGAAGATTGAGAGCATAAAAAGTAACTTAGGCTTGGTGCTGAAAGAAGATTCTAATCCAATATCTTCACAAAAATATGCAAGTATTCAAAAATATCAGGACAGAAACTGACAGTACACGTGTTCAAAAAGTGCTTGACTATGTGACCAAAGCCACCAGACTGAGTTTATCTCACATGGGCAGCAATGGGAGCTCACAAGGACACATTTCAGGTGTACCCCATCTTGAGATTATGCCTAATGTAAAGAGAGAAATGAACTTGTAGGCTTGAAGATCAACTTTTCTGAAGTGAATTGTATTCTGCTTCCCTGATGCATGCAAACATTCAGTTAGGAGCCCTGAATGGTGAAGATTCCAGATGCTGTGGAGATTGTTGTCAGGGGATCCTGAGATTCAAACAGATGTCAATAGAAGGCTAGAGAAATCAGGCATTTACAGAGACCTGTGGAGCCTGGAGGAACTATAAGGGAAGGAGATTTGGATGTTAAAGAAAGGATTAAAGTCCCAGGAATTAATTAAAGCAATTAATTCTTGGGTTGTACCTGAGGACAAGCAGCCTTCTATTGTATTCTCTGTATCTACTCAGCTGTGGTGGGTCAATTCTCCAGTTCTTCCACTCTTTCCTTGTCTTCTCAGATAAGTGTACATGTCAGTCAGAATACCATGCAGGCTGCCACTTGGTGGTCTCGAATTGGACTTCAAATCTCCTCAGGCCTAACTCTGTCATCCCTGTAACATCTCTACCTGGCAGGAATAAAAATATTCTGAATAAACATTCCTATATCTCCCTTAGGTATAATAAATCAATGTACTCCATGTAATTCTATTTTCCTCTGGAATGTCATTGCTGAATAGACCTATTCCCCTAGATGAGATATTTTCTGCTCAATAACATTATGTCATGTGAATACCTTGCAGGAAATAAATAATGTGAGAATGGGGGAGGAATTTATAGATAGGAAGTTTTTAATATATGGCCGTGTAAGATTACTTAGTTGTGTCCATCTCTGGCCTTCTATGTAAACCTATTAAAAATAAAGGATGATTTACTTATCATATGTTGTGCTTCACACCCATGACAAGCTGCTGAGTTGCCTCTTTGACAGCATCCCTCAGTCCCTACCTTCTAAAAGATGTGATTGGCAAACCCCACCTCTACCCGTAACTTTCCAGTCCAGTAAAATGGGCTTGCCCTCTCCCAGAGGCTCTTTCCTGTAGAGCCAGATTTTTTTGTTTTCTTCTATGTGTTTTTCTTCTCTCCCTCTTTCTTTCTGTGTTTCTTCTCTTCCTGTCTTTTTTCTCTCTGTTATCTCTCCCTCTGTGTACATACACTTCCCATTGCCCACACTTATGTCTCCTGCATGGGAGCTTCCATGGCCCTGTTCCTTAAGGAGTGAGAACCCTCTGTGAACTGTTTTCAACAAGCCTGCATTTAAATGTTTTATCATGTATTCAATTTGCAAATTTCACCTGTGGGAAGAAAGATAAAGAATAACCTATGTATTCATCAATGCTCAAAATTAGTCACACTGAATAAATGTGTTAATATGTTTCCAGTTTTAATTAATAATTTCTGTTTTAACCATTATGTTCTCTTTTTTCCTTAGCCCCCTATCAGAGGACTAGGGAAGGTGCACAGGGGGAAATGGAGAGGGTAGGTGGGAATAAGTGGAGATGGAAAGGGATACAGCCAGGATACAAAATGAATAAATTGTGATAAATAAATACTTAAAAATAATTTTATTTTTAAACCTTGTTCTCTCTCTCTCCTTTTTTTTATTTGAACAAATAGTCTCAGTATGATTCTCAGGCTCTCCTGGAACTTAGTGTACATACTAGGTCTGCTTACCTTGCCTTCCTAGTGTCTACAGGATTTTTAGGCATTGTCTACCTCAATAACATAGTTCTTTCAATGGGATTATTGAGAGTGAGTCACTGAGTCCAAATAGTCACGGTAGCTAGGAAACAGGCTCTGGTCCTAACTACAGTAACAGAAAGAAAGTGTTCTTCAATTACAGTTGATTGTCTTGAAATCTTCTTTTTTTAATTTTAAAGAAAATTGTTTTTCTTTAACATTGAGTTTATAATACTCATCATAGTAGATTGGAGTTCTATCGTTATGCAACAGATAGTGAAAACCATCCTCACAGACATAAGTATGTTTTCAATATAGTTAAGTGTAACTATGTGTTAGACTCATCCCAACATTCTATTAAATGACTGAGGTTAAATCCACCTATGCCAGGCATGGTAATACAGGCCTGTAGTCAGGGTGTTCAGAAAGAGGAGGCAGGAACTTCAAGATGTCAAAGTAATCCAAGGAAACATCCTAGGTCAAAGGTCCACAAAAGAAAGGGAGACTGATTGGCTAAAATCAATGTCCATAGTCCTCCCTACAGCTCCAGAACTCTCAGGCCATGCCAGCAACATGTCATCCAGGGAAACATCCTCAGTCAATGATATAATGGGTGGTCCACAAAAGAAAGGGGGACTGATTGGCTAAGATCAATGTCCATAGTCCTCCCTACAGTTCCAGAACACCCAGGCTATGCCAGCAACATGTCATCCATGGAAACATCCTAGGTCAATAATATAATGGTTTGTCCACAGAACAAAGGGAGACTGATTGACTAAGATCAATGTGTATAGTCCTCCCTACAGCTCCAGAACTTCAAGGCTATGCCAGCACCATGTGTTATGTAAAGGTTTTTCCCCCTCTTGCTTTCTAATATTTCCTGTCCAAGACAGGTCAGGTCACTTCAGAGTCAGACTCATTTTGGGCATTGAAGATTAGAACACTCTTGGAAGTGGGAGAATTGGTCTCAGGCAGTGATGAGTTCCATATTTATATATCCTATATAAATGGTTAAGCACACAAACCCTTACCCACACAAACCATATAAATGGACTCAGTAAGTTTTTTTTTTCTTTCTTTTATGTATATCGGTCCATACTTATTCACACATTCTTTTTTAAGACATCGAAAGGAAAGAATTTGGAAAAGGATGGAGAAAAGACATGAACAGGGGAAATTATATACTATATTTTAATTAACATCTGTAAAAATAACTTTAAATAAAAATTGGCTATAGAGGGCAAGGGAGTTACTAGCACTGGGTGTTGTTATAGAAGACAGGTTCCATTGCAGGAATCACAAGCTAGCTACATATACCCTGTAAATGAATCCCAAAGAATCTGATGTCTTCCTTGGCCTTTCCAAGTATGACACATGGACACATGCATACAAAACATCCCAATAAATGAAAGACATACAAAACTTTAAGAAGTGGCTTTTTTAGGCCTAAGAAGATGGCTCGTTTTTTAGGAAAACTCACTCAGGACTTCACAAAAGATAATGCTGAATCCTATCTTCCATGGACACAGCCTCCCATTTCTTCTGACTGAGGGATTCACACACAGACTGGGGGCACTTACATAGCTGTAACACATACATCATCCTAGGGGCTCAACACAGTCCCAGGCCCTTTGGGTGCTTGTTCTCTTGTTCTCTCTCTGTCTCTCACACACACAAATACACATTCACACATGCACACATCTCCATGAACTCCACCAGCACAGTGTCGTCAACTGGCCCCATAACTCAGAAAATAGAAGATTGTGTGGTGACACCTCTTTCACAAGGTTGTCCCTCTAACCGTATTCTTTTTGAAATGGGGCCACACTTAGACCTCACAGGGTGACACACCCCATCCAATTATCCCATTATCTCTTTAAATCTCCTCAGTCAGTTCCATTAGCTGAGCACCAAGCCTTCAATTACATAAGCATATTAGGCCATCATCATTAAAATCATCATGTAACCTCTAGCTAAATTTTCACAGTTTATTTTCCACTGAATCCTCCTTACCTTGACCTCCACGGCGTGTATTTCTCTTGCCACTATCTTCTCTCATTACTTCCTGGAATAAAATATTAAGCTCCAAGTTAGGCATTAAGTGGCTTTTGATATCTAGATTTCTTTTTTTTTTCAATGCAGTTTATTCAGGAACATTGAACAATCCTCGGACCCCGGCGAAAGCCAGCCCACAGCTTAAATAGCCTCTGGGTAGCCAACCCAGGCGTGCCACGGGGGCAATGCAGATAGGTCCACATACATGGAAGCAAGCCAGATCCTCGGCCTTAGCCAAATGTGGAGTTGTTCGTGACAGAGAGCACTCACCATTGGGAAGGTGGAAGGCAGAAATCAGCTCCATCTTTAAGGCATAGCATTCCGCATCTCTCTACAGTTCCCCCTTTTTGTTTTAGACGCATCAGGCAAGAGTAGAGGTCTGATCTCTGATATTAGAAATAAATTGGGACTTTGTACAGATGTTCATTTAGGTGTCATCCACCCAAAGAGCATCAGACCCGTCCGATACCTTTTTCTCAGAGGCGGGACCTGGGGCATCAACCCGCATGCAATCAGACATGCTCTTCTCTGGGTCGAAAGCGGCTGACCCTGAGTGCAGTGCTTAGCCTCGCATCCTGAGCGTATCATTTTAGCTTTTTATGGTATCCAACCATGCTTGGGGAGAATGTCCTTCAATGGCTGTAAAGGCCTGAATGATCATGGCTGCATCACACTGTTGTGAGACTCTAATCTTGCATATATACCACAGGCAAACCAAGGAGACCAACACCAGAAGGCCTGCTAACACTCCCATGCCCGCCCATTCCTTCAGATGATTCATGGCTGCAGCAATCCATGTTGATAATCCTGTGGCTAGTCCTGCGTCCACTCCGGTAGAATTTACTGTGACAATGGCCACTCTCAGCTGCTCCATCGTAGTATCGAATTCTCCAGTCCAATTACCTAAAATATATCTCGACAATTGTTTAGACAGATTTGCAGCACAGGAAAAATTCTCATGTTGTATGCTAGTGACACAAAGTCCAGCATACTTTCATTGACATCCAGGTTGAGCAATTTGCCATAGGGTATCAATTTGCTCCTGCAAGAGGTCAATCCTCTGATTGAACACCATCAAGCTTCCTTTTAGTTGAGCATTAATTCCTTTATGTACAACTAAGGCATGAGCTACATTGGCTATATGATTATTCAGGGTCTGAGCAGTCTGCCCAGTATGACTCATGGCTAATGCCCTGGTGGTAGCTCCACCAGCCGTCAATGAGATGGTAGTAACAATGGTGGCTGTAGTTCCAAGATCCCTTTTCTGTCTGAAGAGAGTCATAGCGTGAGGGGCATCAATGGGCACAGGCACCCAGTGAGGCATGTGAGTAACCAGGGCATACCTAAATTTACTAGCATTCCAGCATTGGGCAAAAAAGCAAGTATCATTACCACAATTACTTGGCTCTATCTGGCTAATAATGAATAAAAATGGGGGATATAGACAAACAGGTGTGGGCTTATAGGAAATATTATGAGAAGCCTTAACCCCTCGTTGGAACATCCTGCGTCAGTTCTAGAACTAGCAGTGGTGGTGTCCGGGGTCTGAGTAGGTTCAGGAGACCATTGCCCCCAGGGGCGAGACGTGCTCCATGCCAATTGACTAACTCCATGTTTTCCTCCAATTTTGAAAGTCATTTAAGGTTCTTAAATTATTTTTTCCCTTTTTTCTAAAATTTTCATCAATTACACTTTATTCATTCTGCATCCCCCCATAAACCCCTCCCTCCTCTCCTCCCAATCCCACCCTCCCTCCTCCCTCTGCTTGCATGCCACTCCCCAAGTCCACTAATAGGGGAGGTTCTCCTCTCCTTTCTGATCTTAGTCTGTCAGTTCACATCAAAAGTGGCTGTATTGTCCTCTACTGTGGCCTGGTAAGGCTGCTCCCCCCCCCCAGAGGGAGGTGATCAAAGAGCAGGCCAATCAGATTATGTCAGAGGCAGTCCCTCTTCACATTACTATGTAACCCAATTGGATTCTGAACTGCCCTGGGCTACATCTGTGCAGGGGTTCTAGGTTATCTCCATGAATAGTCCTTGGTTGGAGTATGAGTCTCTGGGAAGTTCCCTATGTTCAAATTTTCTTGTTCTGTTGCTCTCCTTGTGGAGACCCTGTCCTCTCCAGCTCTTACTATTTCCCAGGTCTTACCTAAAATTCCGTTGTCCTGCCCAACAGTTGCCCATCAGGCTCTGCATCTGCTTTGATAGTCTGAAGGGCAGAGGCTTTCAGAGGCCCTCTGTGGTAGGTTCCTATGTTGTTTCCTGTTTTCTTCTTCTTCTGACGTCCATCCTCTTTGCCTTTCTGGATGGGGATTGGACATTTTAGTTAGGGTCCTCTCTCTTGCTTAGTTTCTTTAGATGCACAGGTTTTAGTGGGTTTGTCCTATGTTGTATGTCTATATGAGTGAGTATATACCATGTGTGTCTTTTTGCTTCTGGGACAACTCACTCAGGATGATCCTTTCCAGATCCCACTATTTACCTGCAAATTTCATGATTTCCTTATTTTTCATTGCTGAGTAATATTCCATTGTGTAGATGTACCACAATTTCTGCATCCATTCTTCAGTTGAGGGGCATCTGGCTTGTTTCCAGCTTCTAGCTATTACAAATAAAGCTGCTACAAACATGGTTGAGAAAATTTCCTTTTTCTGTGCTTGAGCCTCTTTTGGATATATGCCTAGGAGTGGTATGGCTGGATCTCGGGGAAGCACTATTCCTAGTCGTCTGAGAAAATGCCAGATTGATTTCCAGAGTGGTTGTACCACCTTACATTCCCACCAGCAGTGGAGAAGGGTTCCTCTTTCTCTACAACCTCTCCAGCATGTATTGTCACTTGAGTTTTGATCTTGGCCATTCTCATGGGTGTAAGGAGAAATCTCAGGGTTGTTTTGATTTGCATTTCCCTAATGGCCAGTGAGGTTGAGCATTTCTTTAAGTACTTCTCTGCCATTCGGTATTCCTCTACAGAGAATTCTCTGTTTAGCTCTGTTCCCCATTTTTTAAGTGGATTACTTGGTTTGCTGCTTTTCAGCTTCTTTAGTTCTTTATATATACTTGATATGAGTCCTCTGTCAGATAAAGGGTTGGTGAAGATTCTTTCCCAATCTGTAGGAGGTTGCTTTGTTTTGATGATGGTGTCCTTTGCTTTACAGAAGCTTTTCAGTTTCATGAGGTCCCATTTATTGATTGTTGCTCTTAGAGCCTGTGCTGTTGGTGTTCTGTTCAGGAAGTTTTCTCCTGTACCAATGAGTTCTACGGTATTCCCCACTTTTTTTTCTAGCCGATTTAACGTGTCTGGTTTTATGTTGAGGTCTTTGATCCATTTGGACTTCAGTTTTGTGCAGGGTGATAAGTATGGATCTATTTTCATTTTTCTACATATACACATCCAGTTAGACCAGCACCATTTGTTAATGATGCCATCTTTTTTCCATTGTATGGTTTTGGCATCTTTGTCAAAGATCAGCTGTCCATAAGTGTGTGGGTTTATTTCTGGGTCTTCTGTTCAGTTCTATTGATCCACCATTCTGTTTCTATGCCAGTACCATGCAGTTTTTAAAACTGTTGCTTTATAGTACAACTTAAGATCAGGGATGGAGATACCTCCAGAAGATCTTTTATTGTAGATCATTGTTTTAGAAATTCTGGGTTTCTTTTATTCCATATGAAGTTGAGAATTTTTCTTTCCAGGTCTGTAAAGAATTGTGTTGATAATTTGTTGGGAATTGCATTGAATCTGTAGATAGCTTTTGGTAAAATGGCCATTTTTACTATGTTAATCCTGCCAAGCCATGAGCATAGGAGATCTTTCCATCTTCTGATATCTTCTTCTAATTCTTTCTTCAGAGAGTTGAAATTTTTTTCATACAAGTCTTTGACTTCCTTGGTTAGGGTTACTCCCAGGTACCTTATGTCATTTGTGGCTATTGTGAAGGGTGTTGTTTCCCTAATTTCTTTCTCAGCCCTTTTGTCTTTTCTATACAGGAGGGCTACTGATTTTTTTGAGTTAATTTTGTATCCGGACACTTTGCTGAAAGTGTTTATCAGCTGTAGGAATTCCCTGGTAGAGTTTTTGGGGTCATTCATGTATAGTGTCATATCATCTGCAAATAGTGATAATTTGACTTCTTCCTTTCCAATTTGTATCCACTTGATCTCCTTTAACTGTTTTATTGCTCTATCAGGACTTCCAGAAATATGTTGAGGAGATATGGAGAGAGTGGGCAGCCTTGTCTCATCCCTGATTTCAGTGGGATTGCTTTAAGTTTCTCTCCATTCAGTTTGATGTTTGCTATAGGCTTGCTGTATATTGCCTTTACTATGTTTAGATATGTGTCTTCTATCCCTGAGCTCTTCAATACTTTAAACATGAATGGATGTTGGATTTTGTCAAGTGCTTTTTCAGCATCTAGGGAGATTATCATGTTTTTTTTCTTTCAGTTTGTTAATATGGTGGATCACATTGATGGATTTCCGTCTATTGAACCACCCCTGCATACCTGGGATGAAGCCTACTTGATCATGGTGTATTCGGTTTGCAAGTATTTTGATGAGTATTTTTGCATCAATGTTCATACGGGAGATTGGCCTGAAGTTCTCTTTTTTTGTTGGGTCTTTGTGAGGTTTAGGTACCAGGGTGACTGTGGCTTCATAGAATGAGTTTGTAATGTTCCTTCTGTTTCTATTTTGTGGAATAGTTTGAAGAGAACTTGAGTTAGCTCTTTTTTGAATGTCTGGTAGAATTCTGCACCGAAACCATCAGGTCCTGGGCTTTTTTTGGATGGGAGACTTTCGATGACTGTTTCTATTTCCTTGGGGGATATAGGACTATTTAATTGATTTACCTGATCCTGATTTAGCTTTGGTAAGTGGAATCGATCAAGAAAATTGTCCATTTCATTTAGATTTTCAAATTTTGTGGCGTATAGACTTTTGAAGTAAGTTCTAATTATTGTTTGGAGATCCTCAGTGTCTGTAGTTATGTCCCCCTTTCCATTTCTGATTTTGTTGATTTGGGTGGTGTCTTTCTGTCTTTTAGTTAGTTTGGCTAAGGGTTTGTTGATCTTGTTGATTTTCTCAAAGAATCAGCTCTTGGTTTCATTGATTCTTTGGATTGTTTTATTTGTTTCTAATTGATTTATTTTAGCCCTGCGTTTGATTATTTTCAGCTGTCTACTCCTTTTTGCTGTGTCTGTTTCTTCTTTTTCTAGTTTTTAAGTGAGCCATTAAGTTGCTTGCATGAGCTGTCTCGAATTTCTTCTTGAAGGCACTTAGTGCTATGAACTTTCCTCTTAACATTGCTTTTATTGTGTCCCACAAGTTTGGGTATGTTGTGTCTTCCTTTTCATTGAGTTCTAGGAAGACTTTAATTTCTTTATTTCTTCCCTGACCCAGCTGTCATTTAGTAGCAAGTTATTCAGTTTCTATGTAGACTTATTGCTATTTCTGTTGTTGTTGAGGTTCAGCTTTATTCCAGGGTGATCAGACAGGATACAAGGGATTATTTCAATCTTCTTGTATCTGTTGAGGCTTGCTTTGTGACCAACTATATGGTCTATTTTGGAGAAGGTACCATGACGTGCTGAGAAGAAGGTAAGTTCTTTTGTGTTTGGGTGTAAGGTTCTGTAAATGTCTGTTATGTCCATTTGATTCATGACCTCTGTTAGAGATATTGTTTCTTTGTTTAATTTCTGTTTAGTTGACCTGTCCTTTGTTGAGAGTGGGGTGTTGAAGTCATCCCCTATTATTGTGTGGGGATCTATGTGTGGTTTAAGTTTTATCAATGTTTCTTTCACAAATGTGGGTGCCCTTGTATTTGGGGCATAGATGTTCAGGTTTGTGATGTCTTCCTGGTGGAATTTTCCCTTGATGAGTATGAAGTGTCTTTCCCCATCTCTTTTGATTAATTTTTGTTGAAAGTCTATTTTATCAGATATTAGAATGGCTACTCCTGCTTGCTTCTTGCATCCATTTGCTTGGAAAGCGGTCTTCCATCCCTTTACCCTCAGGTAATGTCTATCTTTGTGCCTTAAGTGTGTTTCTTGTATGTAACAGATTGCTGGGTTTTGTTTACGAAGCCAGTCTGTTAGTCTGTGTCTTTTTATTGGAGAATTAAGTCCATTGTTGGTGAGAGAGATTAATGACCAGTGGCTGTTAGATCCTTTGAATTTGATGTTGGCTGTGGTCATAAGGTTGTGTGCTTGGTTGCTTTTTGTTTTACTGTAGTGAGGTTATTTATTTCCTGTGTTTTCTTGAATGTCGCTAGTTTTCTTGGGTTGTATTTTCCCTTCTAGTATCTTCTGTAATGCTGGATTTGTTTGTAGATATTGTTGAAATTTGTTTTTGTCATTGAATATCTTGTTTTCTCTGTCTATGAGGACTGAGAGTTTTGCCAGTGTATAGTAGCCTGGGCTGATATCTGTGTTCTCTTAGGGTCTGCATGATATCTGTCTGAGCCCTTCTGGCTTTCATAGTTTTTGTTGAAAAGTCAGGTGTGATTCTAATGGGTTTGCCATTATATGTTACTTGGCCTTTTTCCCTTGCAGCTTTTAGTTTTTTTTCTTTGTTCTGTATACTTACTGTTTTGATTTTTATGTGGTGGGAGGATTTTCTTTTCTGGTCTAATTTATTGGGTGTTCTGTAGGTGTCTTGTAATCTTATTAGCCTCTCCTTTAAGTTGAGGAAATTTTCTTCAATGATTTTGTTGAAAATATTTTCTGGGCCTTGGTGCAGAGAATCTTCTTTTTTCTCTATTCCTATTATTCTTAGGTTTTGTCTTTTTATGTTGTCTTGAATTTCTTGTAATATCTGTGTCAGGAATTTTTTAGATTTAACATTTTTTGACAGATACATCTAATTCTTCCATTGTATCTTCCACACCTGAGATTCTTTCTTCCATTTCTTGTAGCTTATTGGTTATGCTAACCTCTGTAGTTCCTGCTTTCTTCCCTAAGTTCTTTCCCTCCACAATTTCTTCCATTTCTGTTTTTTTTTTCCATTTCTATCTTCAGATCTTGAGCTGTTTTGTTGATTTCCTTCATCTGTCTGGCTGTATTTTCTTGTTTTTCCATCAATTCCTTCAGATGTTTATTTGAACAATCCACTGTTTCTTTTATTTCATTCAGTGATTTAAGCATTTCCTCTCTAAAGGCCACAAGCTGTTTGGCTGCTGCTTCCTCTATTTCTTTTCATATTTTATTTGTTTCCTCTGTTATCTTCTTCAGGAGCATAGATGTTAGGTCATCTTTTTAAATTTCATTTATGCTGGGTTGTCTAGGGCTGTTTGCCCCTGGATAACTGGGTTCTGGAGATGCCATATTGCTCTGCCTTTTGTTGGTTGAACTTTTATGCTGTCCTCTACCCATTGGACTATCTCAGGTGTTTGAAGCTAGTTTCTGGTGGTTCCTGGACTCCTGTAGTTGAGGGAATCCCTTTGGCAGGAAGATGTTTTTTCCTGAAGGAAGCCTTCTCAGCTTTTTGGTTATAGTCACTGGATGGCCGGTGTTTTTCAGGAGTTGCTACAGCTCACCTCAGGCATAGTGACCTGGGTGGTAACTGTGGACCTTATTAGTCGAGAGGGCTCTCCTCTCAACGGGAGAAGTCCTGGAGACAGCTGCTCTGCTTCTGGGTTTCTTACTGTAAATTAGTTTTCAGCTGCTGTAACCTGTGTGTCCCGTGGTTTGGTCGGTTTTGTTAGTGATAACTGGTTGCCCCCTGGAGCGGTATCTGGTGGTTGATCTCGGGGTTTCCAGTCTTTTGTAGGTCTGAGGTTGGGGTTCTGTGCTCCAGAACCCAAGGGGTAATCTGTGGTGGGTGAGTAGTGATCTCCTGGTAACAGCAGGCTCTCTGGGGCACAGCAGGTCCCTGGGTTGGGCCAGTCTGTGGGACCTTTTCCGGGGATATACTGGGTGGCCTAAGTCCATCCCCTTTGCTTCATTCCTTGTTCCTTGTGAGGGTTTCTCCAGACAGTGACTCTAAGACTCTGGTGTCCTGGGGCACATAGTTCTGTCTGTAAGGAGTAGTTGGTACAAAGCAGGTCTCTGCGCTGGCGGTGCGTGCACCCATCTGCTAGTCTGAAAGAGCTGGGTTCCCAATAACTCTGTGCTCCCCACTTGGGTCCAGATCCATGATGGCTGGTCTGTGGTCTGCGGTCTGCGAGACTTTCCCCAGGCAATGCCTAGGTGACCCAAGCAACACTGTTTCCTTCCTTCCCTATGGGACCCTCTCTGAACAGGGATTCCTATGCTCTGTCACACTGGGGCACAAAGCTCATCTGTATCGGTGAGCTGGGCGCGCAGAGGCTCTCCGTATGGCGGGAGCTCAGTTGTGATGGCAGCAAGAACCCGCAGTCTGTGAGACCTTCCAGGGAAAGACTTGGTGACCAGTGATCAATCTCGCAACTTTCCTTCCCTGTGGGGTTTTCTCGAGACTGGGACTCCCAGTCTCTGGTACCCTTGTGCCCACTGATCAGCCTGGGAAAGTGATCATTGGGACACGCAGGCATGCGACTCTGGCCCCGAGACCCAATGCTCACGTTACCTGGGATCTCTTCCAGGTTCTGGCTGGGTGGCCCGAGAGTGGACTTGACCCATTCCCACGCCGTGGGAGCCTCACCTCACCTGGGAAACATGATCGATGCAGTTTTTTAGGGCCCAGAGTTCAGTCTCATGGTCGCTGCATGGAGAGTGCTGTCCTGCTTTTCAGACAGAGTGCTCTCCCGGCACTGCCATCTTCCCCCCCCCCCCCCCCGCCTCTTGTATTCTTATTGGCCTCTCCTTTAACTTGGGAAAATTTTCTTCAATGATTTTGTTGAAAATATTTTCTGGGCCTTGGAGAAGGGAATCTTCTTTTTCTCTATTGCTATTATTCTTAGGTTTTGTCTTTTGATATTGTCTTGGATGGCCTGTGTCAGGAAATTTTTGGATTTCTTTGACAGATATATTGATTTCTTCCATTGTATCTTCTACACCTGAGATTCTTTCTTCCATCTCTTGTAGTCTGTTGGTTATGCTTACCTCTGTAGTTCCTGTTTTCTTCCCTAAATTCTTCCTCTGCATTATTTACTCCATTTCCATTTGTGTTTTTTTTTTTTTTTTTTCCAGTTCTATCTTCAGGTCTTGAGTTATTTTGTTTACTTCCTTCACCTGTCTGATTGTATTTTCTTTTTTTTCTTTTAGTTCCTTCAACTCTATTTCTTTTATTTCTTTCAGTGATTTAATTATTTCTTCTCTGAAGGCCATAAACTGTTTGGCTGCATCTTCCCATATTTCTTCACAGATGGCCATAATCTGCTTGTCTTTAACTTCCTCCATCTCTTTATGGATAGCCATGATCTGTTTGGTTTTATCTTCCTCTAATTCCTTACCTATTTTATTTGTTTCCTCTATTATCCTCTTCATCAGCATAGATGTAAGGTCATCTTCTTGATTTTCTATTATGCTGGGTTGTCCAGGGCTGCTTGCCCCTGGAGTTCTGGAGATGCCATATTGCTCTGTTTTTTGTTGGTTGAGCTTTTACACTGACCTCTACCAACCCATTCGGTGTTGGCTGTTAGTTTCTGTGCTTCCTGAAGTCCTGAGGTAGGGAGAATCCCCTTGGCCAGAAGATGATTTTTCCTGAAGGAGGCCTCCTCTACTTTTTGGGTATGGTCACTGCATAGCCAGTGTTTCTCAGGAATTACCACTGCTCACTGCAGGTGTATAGATCTGAGTAGTAGCTGTGGTCTTTGTTAGTCAGAGGGGCTCTCCTCTCACCTGTAGAAGTTCTCAAGACAGCTGCCCCGCTGCTGGGTTTCTCCTTCTGAATTTAGTGAGCTGCTGCTGTTGTTACACTGTTTTCCAGGTACAGCCCTCTTGAAGAACCTGCTGATTCCCTAGCTGTGGGGTTTTCTCCCAACAGGGAAACTCAGTCTTGTATCCTGGGGCACACAGTTCTGTCCAGGAAGGTGAGAGGAACGCCCAGCAAGTCTCTGGGCCAGAGGTTGAGTGCTCTGCTCTGCGCCTGGAGAATGAGCGCCTAGGTTGAGTTGGCACCTGAGGGCGCCGCTCTGGTCTGGAGGCTGTGCACTCCTCTCTAGGCTGGCAACTGAGGGCCCCTCTCTGGTCTGGAGGTTGGGCGCCTCACTCTGGTCTGAACGCTGTGCACCCTGGTCTGGGATGGTGGCTGGGGGTGCCGCTTTGGTTCAGAAGCTGTGCACTCCTCTCTAGGCTGGCAACTGAGGGCTCCACTCTGGTCTGTAGGCTGGGTGCCTCACTCTGGGCTGGAAGCTGTGTGTCCCTTGTCTGGAATGGCAGCTGCAGACACCACTCTGGCCCAGAATCTGTGCACCTGGGTCTGGGATGGCAGCTGAGGGTGCGGCTTTGGCCCAGAGGCTCTACGCTTTGATCTGGGCTGGCAGTGTGTGTCTCCTTCTGGGCCAGAGGCTGTGCATGCCTCTCTGGGCTGGCAATTAAGGGCTCTGCTCTGGATCGGAGGCTTGGTGCCTCACTCTGGGCCAGAGGCTGTGTGTCCTGGTCCTGGATGGTGACTGGGGACACCGCAGGAGGCTGTGTGCTGATCTCAGGCAGCAGGTGCACCCAAGGTCCCCAGGACCTTTACCAGTTATTGACTGGGTGACCTGAGGTCGGTCCCAATTAATTTCCACACTGTAGGCTTTCCTCTCACCTGGCAATCACGAACGCTGGTGTTTTAGGTCCCTGGGTTCAGTCTCCTGGTCATTGTGCCAACACTGCTGTCCTGTTCCTCAGACACAGTGTCCTCCCGGCACTGCCATCTTCTGCCTTCCCTTGATTTCTTTCTTATCAATTTGTGTCTCAATCTCTAGCTAGGACTTCAGATACTGTGTTGAAGAGATTTGGAGAGAGTGGGTAGCCTTGCCTTTTCCCCAACTTCAATGGAATTTATTTAACTTTCTCTTCATTTAGTTTTGACGTTAGCTATAGGATTGCTGTATACTGACTTTACTATTTTTTAGATATATGCCTTGTATCCCTGGTCTCTCTAAGACTTTAAACAAGAATAACTGTTGGATATTGTCAAATGCATTTTAAGCATCAAAGAAAATGATCATGTGTTTGGAATCTTCTTTTTTCAATTTGTTTATATGGTGGATTGCATTGATGAATTCCATATATTGAACGACCCCTGCATGACTGGGGTAAATTCTACTTGGTCATTGTGGATGACATCTTTGATATATTCTTGGAGTTGGTTTGTGAGTATTTTATTGAGTATTTTTGCATAATTGTTTATAAGAAAGATTGGTCTGAAGTTCTCTTTCTTTTTGGAGGTTTTAGAAAAGGCTTTTGGTCATTCTGCTTCTGTTTCTATTTTGTGGAGTATTTTGAAGAATATCAATATTTGCTCTTTGAAGTTGTGGTAGATTTCTGCTCTGAAATCGTCTGTCCCTTGGCTTCTTTTTGGTTGGGAGTCTTTTGATGGCCCTCACTATTAATGTGGTCTCTCACTATTAATGTGTGGTGAATGATATGTTCTTTAAGGTTTATTAATTTTTTTACAAATGTTGGTGCTCTTTCATTTGCAGCATAGTTGCTCATACTTCTATTTCCTTTGATATAAGATGATTTAATTTCTTTACCTGATTTGATTTATCTTTGAAGTACAATCTACGTAGAAAATTGTATATTTCATTTAGATTTTCAAATTTTGTGGCATATAGCCTTTTGAAATAAGATCTAATGGTTCTTTGGATTTTCTTAGTGTCTGTTATATCACCCTCTTCCTTAAAGACTTTGTTGGTTTGGATAGTTTCTCACTGCCATTTATTTAGTTTGGCTAGGAGTTTGTCTATATTTTTTATTTCTCAAAAAAAACTAGCTTTTGCTTTCATTGTTTTTTTTTTAATTGTTCCCTTTGTTTCTAATGTATTGATTACAGCCCTGAATTTGGTTATTTTTAGTGGTCTACTCCTGTCTGATTCTTTTTTCTAGGGCTTTCAGGTGTGAAATTAAGTTGCTTGAATGGGATGTCCCCAATCACTTATGAAGGTACTTAGTGCTATTAAATCTCCTCTTAGGACTGCTTTCATTGTGTCCCATAAGTTTGGGTATTATGTGTCTTCATTTTCATTGAATTTAGGAAGTCCTTAATTTCTTTCTTTTTTTTCTTTCTCTCTCTCTCTTTCTTTCCTTCTTTCTTTCTTTCTTTCTTTCTTTCTTTCTCTTTCTTTCTTTCTTTCTTTCCTCCCTGACCCAGATTTCATTGAGTAGGTAGTTATTCAGTTTCCATGTGTGTGTAGGCTTCTTTTTTTAATTTCTGTTATTGTTTAGGTCCATCTTTAGTCCATCATGCTCTGATAGGATGCAAGATATTATTTCAATCTTGTTGTATATGTTGAGGCCTGGTTTGTGACCTGTATAATCAGTTTTGGAGAAGGGTCCTTGATGTGCTGAAAAGAAGGTATATTCTTTTCTGTTTGGGTGAAAATTTCTCTAGGTATCAGTTAGGTCCATTTGATTCATGAAATCCATTAGTGTCATTATCTCTCAGTTTGGGTTCTGTTTCATTGATCTGTGCTTTGATGATAGTGAGGTTTTGAGGTCTCTCACTATTAATGTGTGGTGAATGATATGTTCTTTAAGGTTTATTAATTTTTTTTTTACAAATGTTGGTGCTCTTTCATTTGCAGCATAGTTGCTCAGAATTTAGATTGCATCTTGGTGGAATTTTTTCTTTGATGAGTATTCCTTTGATGAAGTATACTTCCTCATCTCTTTCCATTAATTTTGGTTGAAAAGTCTGTTTTATTAGATATTAGAATGGCTACTCCTGTTTGCTTCTTGGGTCCATTTGCTTGAAAACCTTATTCTTCCTGCAACAGCCCAGGAACTTTTCCAGGGATGAGCTGGGTGCTCTGAGGTTGGACACAATTGTTTTCCTCAGCATTGTATTTCCTCTCACCTGGAAAACACAGTGGTGTTTTGGGGCCCACAGTTCCAACTATCAGTCACTGTGCAGTCTCTGCTATCCCAGTAACCAGACAGAGTGATCATCCCTGCCATCTGGAATCTGTTATTTTTTTTTACTTAATATGAGTATTTTGCTGGTGTGCATGAACATGAACCTCTTGTGTGCTTGCTCCTCACAGTAGTCAGAAGATGGCCTCAGAACTCATGAACTTAGAGCAATCAATAGTAGTGGGTCCCATGTAAACACTGACAATTGAGCCCAGGAGCAGACAATTACCAAGAGCAGCAAGAGCTCCTCACCCCTAAGCCATCTCTCCTGCCTTATGTTGCTTATATATGATCAGCGTTTACATTGCTAATATTTTCATCTTTCTATTTTTACCTGTTTAAACATGCATTCCCTTTTAGTAAGATCTTATTAATATCACAGTTTAAGCTGGAGCAATGTGGGTTACTGGAAGATGAATACAGCACTGGAGTGAATGTATAATTCCTTGTAGGAGCTTCAGTAAATACCTCTGATTTCTTTCTATATTTTATGTTTTTGATTGACTTTTAGGGGAGGCTGTCTTATTATAGGTCTGGCTGTTCTGGAACTCTCTGCCTAGATTATGCTGGCATCCAACTCAATAAGATACACCTGCCTCTGAATCCTGGGTAATGGAATTAAAGGCATGAGTGAATATACCCAGCTTGTCCATTTTTTGTAGTTAGTAACTGTTCATAAATTTCTCTGATGTGTACACAGTACTTTTCATCAGTTTCTCTAAGTCTGTGTCTCTCCCTGTTTTGCTCTCTTCTCTCTGTTTGTTTTTGTCCACATTAATTGGCATGTATATTCCAAGGCTCTATCCTATTCAAAGAGTTCAGATATGACACAGTTAAACCTCATTATTCAGTTTTCTTCTAAAAGAACTCAGTGATAACATTAGCACTTCTTTTTTAATAGAAAAGTTTTAATATTTATTTTTAAACTATAGACTATACATGATTTTGAAAGGAGAGTATACCAAACAATGATCAAAGAAGACTCATCTGTTTTATGCCTCCTCTTTTGTCTCTTCACTCATAAATATGATATTATTATCTATGATTGTTGTTGCTTGCCACCTCACATCATTTTTATCCATCTATTCACTGTCGTCCCCTTTCCCTTTCACAAATATACGAGCTTCCCTTTTCACATACTGATACACCATATCCCTAAGGCTTGGTCAAAACACAATAGTCAGTACCATGTTTGACTGATGTCACCCATTTGGTCAGTGTTCCCTGTTTGCCACATCTCATTTGTTGTAGGAGAACATATTGTGACTGTGTTTTTTGCCTTCCACCTGTCTCATGGCAGTGTCCTGGCCAACTTGCCCAAATAAGTGAACACAATTCATAGATCACTCAAGAACCCAACTGTTGGCTACTTCAGTAGTCTTATAAACTGATGAAACTCCTGTAACAAAGGTCTTCAAAGCACAGCTTTTATTTTCTTACAATCTAATCTTTAGGCTTTTCCTTTCCCCCTCTTTGACCTGATGCACAGCACCCAACTGTCTAACATTAGCACTTCTGTGTCAGAAAATAGATGGAAGAAGCACTAGAATTATATGAATATGTTGCCAATTTATATTTTTGCCACTGTTTCTGTTGTACACATGTATGGTATATTTTAGAATTCAGTGACCTACAATGATGTGCTTGTGGAATTCAGCCAAGAAGAATGGGCTTTGCTGGAACCTTCCCAGAAGCAACTCTACAAAGATGTGATGCTAGAGACTTACAACAACCTCATTGCTATAGGTAAGACTGTGAATTTCCTTTCACTTTTAAAATAAGGAGACAACTCTTATTTTGTTATTGACCCTCTTCTGTAATTCCAATTGAGAATGAGGAGGAATGAGGTGAATAAATCAGGCATGGTTCTAAGCGTCACTGAAGACAGTGATTTAAGTTTTGCCTTAATAATAATGTGTTATTTCCAATAATATATATTTTCTGGTACTATATTTTAGGCTACAACTGGGAAGACCATGATATTGAAGAACATTTTCAAAGTTCTACAAGTAATAGGAGGTAATTTTATGTGCACACTGATACAAATTTGTCCTGGAAGTTTGTTTTTTATTTTTTTTGTTTGTTGGCCGCATTTTATTTTTGTTTTTGAAACAGTTTATTTTTTTCTGTGTAGCCATGGCTATCTTAGACTTAATTGGTGGACCAGCCTGACCTCTAAGTCACACTGATCTGCCTGCTTCTGCCTCCATGAGTGCTTGGATTAAAAGCATGTACCAGCACACCTGGCTGTGTCCTGAAAGTTTTAAAGAAAAGTAACTGTATAAAAACAGCACTGCTTTACGTGTACTGATGATGATCATTAAAATCTCACAATTCCATGTACTTCAATGTCAGGTATCTGGTTTGTGTTTGCAAGGCACTCTCCTAAGAAAGAATACAATAAAATAGTGCTGTAACAGATATCATTTGAGTCATATGGACATAACAGCTACTGAGTTGAACTGCCAATCTGTTTAGTCTCATTCTATCTACTCAGATATTTTAAGAGGTATACACATTGAATAGGTGATCAGTACATTGCTAAACCCTTATAATAAGCAAACATTTCATAGTGCAAATAGTGTTACTCATATTCTTGAAG